>NC_080690.1:65978820-67269869 GCF_030445035.2 Dasypus novemcinctus | reverse complement strand
TGAGTCCCTGCTCCCCCGTTCCCTACACCCATCCCCATTAGCCCCTTTTCATATTTTTAACTCCATTCTCCAACAGTGAAAAACCTGGTTCCGATTATCCTCAATATAATGACTTACTGGATCACTCACTCCTGGTCAGCTCAGGACCTACAGGTGCTGAGATGGAGTTAAGAGTGCACGAGGCTGATGGGAGGGTGCTGTGGATTGAATCATGTGTCCTCTACCCACCC
Organism: Dasypus novemcinctus; assembly: GCF_030445035.2. NCBI lineage: Eukaryota > Metazoa > Chordata > Mammalia > Cingulata > Dasypodidae > Dasypus > Dasypus novemcinctus. The sequence goes on along the minus strand of NC_080690.1, from coordinate 67,269,639 downwards.
CACCCCTCCAGCACCCAGGGCTTTAATCCAATGTGGCTGAAGTCCTTGTAAGGTGAGAAAATTCAGGTGCAGAAGTTAGCGGAAACCAGAGGAGGAGACCCAAGGAGATGATTCTGCCATGTGATGGAGGCAGAGCTGCATCTATAAGCCAGGGAACCCCCAGGGATAGCTGCAGCCAGCACCAGACCGCTACAGACTCTGGGAGGAAGCATGGCCCAGCAAGACCTTGGTGTTGAACTTGTAGCCTCCAAAATTGTGGGACAGTCTGTTCCTGTGGTTTAAGCTACTGAGTTGGTGGTGTTTGTCATAGCAGCGCTGGCAAACTGAGACAGAGGGTAAAGTAGATGGAAGATAAAGGGAGAGTGGAGGGGAATGGCTATGCCGTGGCACCCCAGTGACCTCTCATGTCCCCACCCCAGCCACCTGGGCAAGGCTTACCTTCAGCTGATCTAGGGCTTGGGAGGATGGCTTATGAGCCTCCTGGAGCTGGAGCGCTTGGAGGGCTTGTGAGGAGCTGCTCCAAGGCCGTTTCTCCCCCACCTCCCTGTCTTCCCAGGAGGCTGTCGTGAGAGTTTCTCCTCACCTCCTGGATTCTGGTGGGGCTTGAGGTGTTCTGCCTGCACCTGCCCCCCTGAGGGCCCGGCTGCAGCGGAGAACCAGCCCCTCAGCCGCAGGGTACCCGCCACCCCTGCTGCACCGTCATCATGCCATCTGACCCCTTTGGGGGTGGCCTCTTGCTACTCTTGCTTTCGCTTTCTGTGTAACAATTGCTTGAACCTAACAAGGGCATGTTTATTTATTTTATTTTTTTATTTATTTTTATGAATGATAGACTTTATTTTTAGGGGAAGTTTTTGGTTTACTGAAAAATTGAGCAGGCAGTACAGAGGTCCCATATCCCCCTTCTCCTTGCACGGCTTCCCCATCGTTAACCTCTCGCGCTATCTGGGTGGTACATTTGCCACCACTGATGGGCCAGTGCTGATATGTTCATACAGTCCACGTTCAGGTGCCCTCTCTATGCTGTGCAGTTCTGGAGGGTCTGACCAACGCCCGATGGCACATGTCCACCGTCACGGTGTCACTCGGAGTGATTTCGCTGCCCTGAAATCGCTCTGCGCTCCACCTATCTGCCCCTCCCCTCTTCCTGGGCTCCTGGCAACCACTGATCTTTCTTTTTTCCTTCTCCCATTTTTTTTTCATTGTGGTAAAATACATATAAAGTTACCATTTTATCCATTTTTAAGCATAAAGTCTGTGACTTCAATTACCTTCACAGCGTTGTGCTGCCATCACCACCAAACCTTCGTCAAACAGAAACTCTGTGCCCATTGAGCAATAACTCCCCGTCCCCCCTCCCTGCAGCCCCCACTAACCTCTCATCCGCTTTCTGTCTCTATGAATTTGCCTATTCTGAGTATTTCACATAAATGGAATCATGCGGTATTTGTCCTTTTGTGTCTGGCTTCTTTCACTCAATGTGATGTCTTCAGGTTTCATCCACAGGATAGCTCGTGCCAGCCCTTCACTCCTCTTTATGCTAAATGCTATTCCACTGTAGGCTAGACCTCATTTTGTGTATCCATTCATGAGTTGATGGACACTTGGGTCATTTCCACCTTTTGCCTATTGTGAATAATATTGCTGTGAACCTTAGTTCAAATATCTGTTCAAGTTTCTGTTTTCAATTCTTACGGGTATGTAGCAGTTTGATATTGATGAATTCCAAAAAGAAATATTGGATTATGTTTGTAAACTGATCTTTTCCTCTGGGCATATTAGATTATATTGGATTCAGTGCCAGTGGGAACTCACAGATAAAAGGTATAGCAAAGGACAGAGTAGGAGGGAATTTTTTTTTAAAGATTTGTTTATTTATTTATTTCTCTCTCCTTCCCCCCCACCCTGGTTGTCTGTTCTCTGTGTCTATTCGCTGTGTCTTCTTTGTCTGCTTCTGTTGTTGTCAGCGGCACAGGAATCTGTGTCTCTTTTTGTTGCGTCGTCTTGCCGTGTCAGCTCTCTGTGTGGGCGGCGCCATTCCTAGGCAGGCTGCACTTTCCCTCGCGCTGGGCGGCTCTCCTTAAGGGGCGCACTCCTTGCACGTGGGGCTCCTCTACACGGGGGACACCCCTGCGTGGCAGGGCCTCCTTGTGCGCATCAGCACTGCGCATGGGCCAGCTCCACACGGGTCAAGGAGGCCCGGGGTTTGAACCGTGGACCTCCCATGTGGTAGACGGATGCCCTAACCACTGGGCCAAGTCCACCGCCTTGATGTTGGAGTTTTGATGTTGGAGTTTGATGCTGAAGGCTTAAGCTGGAGCCCTGGAAGAGAGGAACTCCAAGCCTGGAAATAAGCAAGCCCTGGGAAGAGAGGGACCCAGGAAGCCTGAACCCTTGCAGCCACTGGCAGCCATCTTGCTCCAACACGTGAAAATAGACTTTGGTGAGGAAAGTAACTTATGCTTTATGGCCTGGTATCTGTAAGTTCCTACCCCAAATAAAAACCCTTTATAAAAACCAACCAATTTCTGATAATTTGCATTAGCACCCCTTTGACTGACTAATACAGGGTATATACCTAGAAGTGGGATTGCTGGGTTAAATGGTGAGTCTTTTTGTTTTGTTTTATATTTAAAGCACAATTTTTATGAACTTTGACACAATTACAACCCTAGCATTGATCTTTTTATTGACTCTACAGTTTTGCCCTTTCCAGAATGTCATGTAGTTGGAATCATATGGTATGTAGCTTTTTCAGACTGCCTTCTTTAATTTAGCAATGTGCATTTAAGTTTCCTCTATGTTTTTTCATGACCTGGTAGCTCATTTCTTTTTTATGGCTGAATACTATTCCATTGTATGGAGGTACCACAATTTGTTTAGCCAGTCACCTATTGAAGTTCATCTGTAAAGGATATCTTGGTTGCTTACTCTTTTTTTTTTGGTACGGGGTTGGGGATTGAACCTGGGACCTCGTATGTGGGAAGCTCAACCACTAAGCTACATTGGCTCTCCTGAGTTGATTTTTTTCCTTTGTTTGTTGTTTTTTTAGGAGACACCAGGGACTGAACCAGAGAACTAATGTGTGGTATTTTGAGCTGCACTGGCTCCCAGTTGCTTCCTCTTGATTTCACTATCTATGTAAGTAATAGCCTGTCTGAATGTAAGAGATGCTTATTGTTGCTTTATCAGCTGTATTATTCAGGGTTCTCTAGGCAAACAGAATCAACAGGAGATATCTGTCAATAGTATGTAATTTTATAAGAGTCTTTCACATGACCGTGGGGGATGCACAAGTCCAGGTTCCTCAGGCAGGCTGCAAACCAGGGGCTCCAATGAAAGTCCAAGGAAGGTCCTTGATGAGTTTCTGGGAGACATTGGCTGTCCAAAGACCAGTTGAGAAATTCTCTCTGAACACTGAAATCATTACTCCTTTTAAGGCATTCAACTGATTGGCTAAAGCATACTCATTGCTGACGGCACTCTCCCTGATTGATGTGGATGGAATCAGCCATCTATGAGTAAACTCACTGTGACCAAAGCCCATAAATGCCCTTGTATTACACTTAGCCCAGTACTTGCTTGACCAAACAGCTGGGCACAATTACCTGGCCAAGTTGACACATTAGCCTGCCCATCACACCAACCAAACCTGCCAGCCTTGCTTGCAAGAGAGAAAGTAGGGTTGGGGTGGGGGCAACCTCAGACTGATACAGATCTGACACCAGGTCTTGCACATGCAGCAGGAAGCTCTGGAGCAAAGCTCGCCCTTTAGAGGATTCCTTCATGAGGTGTAAATGTCCACGCCCCAGGCCCTGTCCAAGGCTGCCAGGGAAGAGAACAGTCAGGGCTGGAAAGATACAGCAGCTCCGGAAGGAGGCAGGAGCTCTGTTTTCATACCAGTTAGGAACGTGTACCTGCAGGAGGGGGCGGGGAGATGAAGGAGAGGGCAGAACAGGAGCCCTGGGCCTAACATCCCAGACTTTTCATTTCTTTTTGCTGGGAGAAAGGGATGGTGATCTGTCTTCTGTAGCTGCTTGCCAATGGCCTGATTGGTCATAGCATGAACGGTTCTGTGGATGAAACGTGTTAAGGGTTGTGCAAGGCAGGGCCAGAGGAGAAGGATTAACAAGATTAATATGGGGAAGTGAATGTGGCACAACTGATAGAGCGTCCATCTACCACATGGGAGGTCCAGGGTTCAGTACCCAGGGCCTCCTGGTCCGTGTGGTGAGCTGGCCCATGCACAGTGCTACTGTGCTCAAGAAGTGTTGGCCCACGCAGGGATGCCCCCACGTAGGGATGCCTCCTGCACACAAGGAGGGGACCCCGCACAGGGAGAGCCGCCCTGCACAAAACCGCAGCCCGCCCAGGAGTGGTGCCACACACACGGAGAGCTGACACAGCAGGATGACACAACAAAAGGAGATACAGGTTCCCAGTGCCACTGACAAGAATGTAAGCGGATACAGAAGAACACACAGCACGGGAAACGGACTTGGCCCAGTGGTTAGGGCGTCCGTCTACCCATGCCCCGGACCTCCTTGACCCGTGTGGAGCTGGCCCATGTGCAGTGCTGATGCGCGCAAGGAGTGCCTTGCCACGCAAGGGTGTCCCCCGCGTGGGGGAGCCCCACGCGCAAGGAGTGCACCCAAGGAGAGCCGCCCAGCGTGAAGGAGGGAGCAGCCTGCCGAGGAATGGCGCCGCCCATACTTCCCGAGCCGCTGACGACAACAGAAGTGGACAAAGAAACAAGACGCAGCAAAAAGACACAGAAAATAGACAACCAGGGGAGGGGAGGGGAATTAAATAAATAAAAAAATAAATCTTTAAAAAAAAAAGAAGAACACACAGCAAATGGACAGAGAGAGCAGACAATGGGGGAGGGGAGAATAAAATAAATAAATCTTTAAAAAAACCAACAAGATTAATATGAGAGGGGTTAGGATGGATAAGAGAGTGGCACGAAGCAGAGAGGAGAAATAGACAGGAGGGTTTCAAGCCAGGAGGTGCTGCCAAGTGCATTTTGATGATTTTTTTCTTTCTCAGCCTTTTTGCCAGTAGGTTAAGAAAGGGCATTTTTCTACATTCTTTTCTCTTTCCCTCTCTCTGGACCACACTGGCCTTTTAATTCATACTATATTCCTCCCCATATTCAGTTTACTTTCTCATTATAGGTACTCCACTTTTTTACTGTTATAACTGTACACAGCTTACATGAGTTTAATACCCATTCTCCTAGATCTCACATGGTTCTTCTGCTAACATTCACTATCAATACTACTATTTTCTTTTTCTTTTCTTACCCCTTTTGCTTTCTCTGGCCCTAATATTTTCCTTCAAGGGAACTTAGCCAACAACAAGGAAATAGAATAAGAAGAACAAAGTGACAAAGAGAAGACTTAACATGCATACAAAAAAAACAACTAATTAAACTCTGACATGAAGAAACTAATCAACTGAATAAAACCATCAAGATAAAATGATGATAGACAGCAACAAAAAACTGCAAACCATACCGATAATCAGGAAAACATGACCCAATCCAGTGAACAAACTAGAAGCCAGGAAGAGGAGTGGAGCCCTGAACAACTAATAAAAGCTCTCAAAACATGTCTCGTGGACCAAAAAAATGAAGTGAAGGAAGAGATTAAGGATATTAAGAAAACACTTGGAGAGCATACAGAAGAAACTGTAATCATGCACAAAAAGATAATGGATATGATGGGGATGAACAGCACAATCCAAGAAATCAAAAATACATTCTCAGCAAATAACAGCAGATTTGAAGAGGCAGAGGAAAGAATTAGTGATGTGGAAGACAGTACATCTGAAATCAAACAGATAGTAGAATTGATTGATAAAAAGATAGAAAAAATCCAGCAGGAACTTAGGGAAATGAATGACAATGCAAAATGAGCAAACATACACATTATAGGTATCCCAGAAGGAGAAGAGAAGGGAAAGGGAACAGAAGGGGTGTTGGAGGAAATAATGGCTGAAAACTTCCCAAATCTACTGAGGGAGGTACATGGACAAGTCCAGGAAGCACAATGTACCCCAGTCAGCATAAATCCAAAGAGGTCTACCTCAAGACATATACTTGTCAAATTATCCAGTGCATAAGACAAAGAGAAAATGCTAAAAGCAGCAAGAGAAAAGAGAGCCATCACATACAAGGGAGGCTCCATAAGATTAAATGTTGATTTCTCATCTGAAACAATGGAGGCAAGAAGGCAGTGGTAGTCAAAGTGCTAAAAGAAAAGAATTTCCAACCAAGACTACTCTATCCAGCAAAGCTAGCACTCAAAAGTGATGGCGAGTTCAAAATATTCACAGATAAACAGAAACTAAGAGAGTATGCCAACAAGAAACCTGCCCTTTAAGAAAGACTAAATGGAGTTCTGCCATAGAAAAGAAAAAAACAGGAGAGACAGAGTTGAAGGAGAATGTGAGAACAAGTAAAACATCAAAAAAAGATTTTAAAAAATCTAACAATGTACGACAAACACAAATCTAAAGAAAATATGGTTAATATAAGAAATTCCTTGAAAATAATAACACTGAACATCAATGGATTAAACTCAACTATTAAGAGACACAGATTGGTGGATTGGATAAGGAAACATGACCCATCTGTATGCTGTCTACAAGAAACACATCGTAGACCCAGGGATTCAAGGAGATTGAAAGTGAATGGCTGGAAAACAATCTTATAGGCAAACAATAACCAAAAAGGGCAGAGGTAGCTATATTAATATTAGACAAAATTGACTTCGAATGCAAAACTATTGTGAGAGACAAAGATGGACACTACATATTAGTGAAAGGGATAATCTTTCAAGAATAAAGAACAATCATAAATATTTATGCCCCTAACAAGGGCACCTTCAAATGCATGAGGCAAACACTGCAAAAACTAAGGCAAGGAATAGATGCTTTGACAATTATACTGGGAGACTTTAACACACCATTGTCACCAATTCTCAAAAGAGAATCAATAAAGAAACAAAGACATTGAACAATATGATAGAGGATCTGGACATCATAGACATATACTGAACATTACGCCCAAATACAGCAGAATATACATTCTTCTCAAGTGCACATGGATCATTCTCCAAGATAGACCAAATGCTAGGCCACAAAGGAAGTCTCAATGAATTCAGAAAGATTGAAATCATACAAAACAATTTCTCAGGTCACAGTGGAATGAAGCTGGAAATCTTCAAGGGACAGAGACCCAGATTTGGCATCAAGACATGGAAGTTAAACAACACACTCTTAGAAAAAAAGTGGGCCAAGGAAGAAATCTCAACAGAAATCAATAACTACCTTGAAACTAGTGAAAATGATGACACAACATATCAAAACTTATGGGGTGCCGCAAAAGCTGTACTGGGGGGGGGGGGCAGGGGGAATTCGTAGGCATAAATTCATGCATCAAAAAGGAAGAAAGAACTAAAATTGAAAAATCAATGACACAATTGGAGGAATTAGAAAAACAATAACAAACTAACCCCAAAGAAAGAAGAAAGAAATAACAAAGATCAGAGCAGAACTAAATGAAATAGAAAATAAGAAAGTGCTTGAAAAAATAAACAAAACAAAGAGATGGTTCTTTGAGAAGATCAATAAAATTGACAAACCCTTAGCTAGACTAACAAAGAGAGAGAAGATGCAAATACACAAAATAAGAAATGAGAAAGGGGATATCACCACTGACCCCACTGAAATAAAGACTATCATAAGAGGATACTTTGAAAAACTATATTCCAACAAGAAAAACAATATAGAGGAAATGGACAAATTCCTAGAAACACATAAGCAACCTAAAAGAAGAAATTGATGATCTCAATAAACCAATCACAAGCAAAGAGATAGAATCAGTCATTAAAAACCTACCAACTGGGCGGTGGACTTGGTCCAGTGGTTAGGACGTCTGTCTACCATATGGGAGGTCCACAGTTCAAATCCTGGGCCTCCTTGACCCGTGTGGAGCTGGCCCATGTGCAGTGCTGATGTGCACAAGGAGTGCCCTGCCATTCAGGGGTGTCCCCTGCATAGGGGAGCCCCACGTACAAGGAGTGCACCCCATAAGGAGAGCCGCCCAGCACAAAAGAAAGTGTAGCCTGCCCAGGAATGGCGCCTCCCACATGGAGAGCTGATGCAACAAGATGATGCAACAAAAAGAAATACAGATTCCTGTGCCACTGACAACAACAGAAGTGGACAAAGAAGATGCAGCAAATAGACGCAGAGAACAGACAACTGGGGTGGGGGGGGGGAAGGGGGGAGAGAGAGAGAGAGAGAGAGAGAGAGAGAGAGAGAGAGAGAGAGAAATCTTAAAAAACAAAAAACAAAAAAACCCCACCAACTAAGAAGAGCCCTGGGCCAGATGGTTTCACAGGTGAATTCTACCAAACATTCCAGAAATAACTAAAACCAATCTTGCTTAAACTTTTCCAAAAAATAAAAACAGAAGGAACATTGTCAACTCATTTTATGATGCCAACATTACGCTAACACCAAAACCAAACAAAGAAAGGAAAATTACAGCCCAATCTCTCTAATGAACCTAGATGCGAAAATCCTCAGCAAAATACCTGCTATTCGTATTCAGCAACACATTAAATGAGTTATATACCATGATCGAGTGGGTCTCATTCCTGGTATGCAAGGATGGTTCAACATGAGTCAATCAATTAATGTAATACACCATATAAACAAATTGAAGGGAAAAACCACATGATCATATCTATAGATGCAGAAAAAGCATTCAATAAAATACAGCACCCTTTCTTGATAAAAACACTGCAAAGATAGGAATAGAAGGAAACTTTCTGAACATGATAAAGGATATATATGAAAAACCCACAGCTAATATCATTTACAATGGTGAAATCCTAAAATCCTTCCCTCTAAGAGCAGGAACAAGACAAGGATGCCTACTATCACCCCTTCTATTTAACATTGTGTAAGAAGTACTTGCTCAAGCACTGAGGCAAGAACCGGATATAAAAGGCATCCAAATAGGAAAGGAAGAAGTCAAAATTTCACTATTTGCAGAGGACATGATCCTATACATAGAAAGTCTTGAGAAATCTACAACAAAGCTTCTATAACTTATAAATGAGTTCAGTAAAGTCACAGGTTATAAGATCAATGCACAAAAATCAGTAGCATTTCTGTACACTGATGATGAGCAATCTGAGGAGGAAATCAAGAAACAAATACCATTTACAATAGTAAATTAAAAAATCAAATACATAGGAATAAATTTAACTAAAGATGTAAAAGACTTATACACAGAAAACTACACAACACTGTTCAAGGTAATCAAAGAAGATCTAAATAAATGGAAGAATATTCCCTGTTCATGGATAGGAAGACTAAGTATTATTAAGATGTCTATCCTACTACCAAAACTGATATACAGATTCAATGCAATTTCAGTAAAAATCAACACAGCATTCTTTAAGGAACTAGAAAAACTAAATATGAAATTTATTTGGAAAGGAAAGAGGCACCAAATAGCCAAAAACATATTGAAAAAGAAAAATGAAATCAGAGGAATCACACTACCTGACTTCAAAACATACTATAGGGAAACGGACTTTGGCCCAGTGGTTAGGGCATCCGTCTACCATATGGGAGGTCCACGGTTCAAACCCCGGGCCTCCTTGACCCGTGTGGAGCTGGCCATGCGCAGTGCTGATGCGCGCAAAGGAGTGCCGTGCCACGCAAGGGTGTCCCCCGCGTGGGGGAGCCCCACGCGCAAGGAGTGCGCCCGTGAGGAAAGCCGCCCAGCGTGAAAAGAAAGAGCAGCCTGCCCAGGAATGGCGCCGCCCACACTTCCCGTGCCGCTGACGACAACAGAAGTGGACAAGGAAACAAGATGCAGCAAATAGACACCAAGAACAGACAACCAGGGGAGGGGGGGAAATTAAATAAATAAATAAATCTTAAAAAAAAAAAAAACATACTATAATTCTACAGTAATGAAAACAGCATGGAATTGGCACAAGAATAGACACAATGACCAATGGAACCAAACTGAGAGTTTTGATATAGATCGTCATATATACAGTCATCTGATATTCAACAAGGCCACCAAACCCACTCAACTGGGAGAGAATGGCCTTTTCAACAAATGGTGTCTAGAGAATTGGACATCTATATGCAAAAGAAGGAAAGAGGATTACCACCTCATACCTTATACAAAAATCAACTCAAGATGGATGAAAGACCTAAATATAAGAGACATGATCATAAAGACCTTGGAAAACAATGTAGGAAATCATCTCCAGGACCTTGTAATAGGAAATGGCTTCATGTCTTCACACCCAAAGCATGAGCAGCTAAAGAACAAATAGATAAATGGGGCTTCCTCAAAATTAAAGCCTTTTGCACCTCAAAGGAGTTTGTCAAGAAAGGGAAAAGAGAGCCTACCCAATGGGAGAAAATATTTGGTAACCATATATCTGATAGGAGACTTATATCCTGCATTTATAAAGAACTCCTATATCTCAAAAATAAGAAGACAAACAACCCATTTAAAAAATGGGCAAAAGAACAGATGCTTCTCCAAAGAAGAAATACAAATGGCTAAAAAGCACATGAAAAAAAAATGCTCAAAATCACTAGCTATTAGGGAAATGCAAATCAAAACTACAATGAGATACCATATTACTCCCATAAGACTGTCAGCCATCAAAATCACAGAAGAATACAAGTGCTGGAGAGGATGTGGAGGAATGGGAACACTCATCCACTGCTGATGGGAATGCAGAATGATCCAGCCATTCTGGAGAACAGTTTGGTGGTTTCTCAAAAAGTTAGCTATAGATTTGCCATATGACCCAGCAATTCCACTGCTGGGTATATGCCCAGCATGAATGGTTCTGTGGATGAAACTTGTCAGGAGTTGTGCAAGGCAGGGCCAGAGGAGAAGGATTAACAAGATTAATATGGGGAAGTGGATGTGGCACAACTGATAGAGCGTCCACCTACCACATGGGAGGTCCAAGGTTCAGTACCCAGGGCCTCCTGCTCCGTGTGGTGAGCTTGCCCACGCGTAGTGCTGCTGCGCACAAGGAGTGTCAGCCCACGCAGGGATGTCCCTGCATAGAGGTGCCCCCCGCACAAAAGGAGTGGAACCCACACAAGGAGAGCCACCGTGCGTGAAACCGCAGCCTGCCCAGGAGTGGTGCCACACACATGGAGAGCTGACACAGCAGGATGACGCAACAAAAGGAGATACAGGTTCCCAGTGCCACTGACAAGAACGTAAGCGGACACAGAAGAACACACAGCAAATGGACACAGAGAGCAGACAACGGGGGGGGGGGGGGGGGGGAGAATAAAAGAAATAAATCTTAAAAAAACCCAACAAGATTAATATGAGAGGGGTTAGGATGGATATGAGAGTGGCACGAAGCAGAGAGAAGAAATAAGACACGAGGGTTTCAAACCAGGAGGTGCTGCTGAGTGCATTTTGATGATTTTTTGTCTACTGAGGGGGCGGGTTGTGTGGGTTTTTGGAACAGTAAATTAAGGGTTTGCCCATTTAACATTTCTTTGAAGCAGGCTGACTGCTTTCTCGGCATTAAATTCTCCCCAGCTGAGGAGGAATGGGCCATTGGCCAATACAGCCTTTTCTTTCTCAGCCTTTTTGCCAGTAGGTTAAGAAAGGGCGTTTTTCTATATACTGTACAGAGGGGGGAAGTGGGTATTTTGTGCTCTTCATTCCACCCAGTGCCACTTTAACCTTCCATTCTATGCGTACACTTTTGAGATACTGCCTTAGCAGTTAGGGCACTGAAATGTGGGTGCAGGTTATACAACAATATGAAAGACATCAGGAGGAAGCGCGAGTGGGAGCCACAGACAGGCGGTTAGTGCCGTCCTCAGGGCCAGCGAGGGGCCTTCTCTGTGGGCCAGGCCGCTAGGAGCAGGGACCCCCACCCTGCAGTCCCCCCGCAGTCCCAGGAGCACGAGGGCGGGCTGGACGCAGGGCCCACCAGGGTCCCGCCAGCTGACTAAAAAGCATCCGCTCAGCTCTCCACGAAGACCACGTGGACCCCAGGACCGGCTGAGAGGTGACGCGATCCTGCTGGAAGCGGCGGAAGCTGTTTCAGGAACCTTCAAAGCAGGAGGTGAATGGACAGTCCATCTGGAGAGACTGCTATAGCGTAAGCACTTCCTCAAGGTAAAACTGCGTTTTCTAACACCCACCTCGGAGGCTGTGGGAAGGGAGCTCCCTCCCCCCAGGGCTAAGGGTTGCAGCTTTCCCTGAGGACTACCGGCTGCCCGGCAGAGTTCCCAAGCCCTGTTCCCCTAAACGCGTGAACCCCAAGCCCGTGTTCCCTGAACCCCCACGACCCACGCCTCACAGACCCACGTACCCTGAGTCCACATTCTCCCGGGCCTCTGTTTCCCAAACCCAGCACTCCCGGAAATCCGCTGGCCTTGGACTAACTCTGGCTGTGGGAGGGTTTAAGCTGGGGAGAGGCAGAGGGGCCCAAGGAGTGCAGGTTCAATTTTCTGGTCCCCTTCCCCCCTTTTATTAAGTTTGGAGGAGCACACCAGCTGACACGGGGAGAGCCTAGGAAGAGTGGAGAGGTGAATCTGCTGAGAGAGCCTGATTTACCTAAATGCCCTGGGATAGGAAACTTGGTTGGGGAGAATGTGGAGTCAGAAAATTAACTAGCCTCCCTGTAGCCCACCTAAGGGAGAGGGACTGTAGGATGTGCTTTGCAGGCTTCCAATAGCATGTTTAGGGTTCTTGGCAAGGGGTGGGTGCTCTCTCTCAAGAAATTAAGAGACATTATTTTCTGAGGTGAGTTGGTTCACCAGGGACCCGTTTGAATCTCCTAAGGAGCCCTCACACAGCCTTCCTGCTGTCCTGGGAGAAGGGTAGTGAGGAAAGGAGAAGAGGAGAAGGTCAGACTCCTAAGCAGTTTATTCAATTGCAGAGAAGATTCCCTCCTTGAGGCCTTGTCTAGTGTTTTTGTTGGTTTCTTTTCTTGTTTTTCCTTCCTCTTTATCTCCCCAGGGCCCTTTTTTCCCCCTTTTTTCCCTTTCTCTTTTTCTTGCTTGCTTTTTTGTCCTTTTCTTTTTTTCCTTTTTTTCCTTTCTTCTTCTTCTTCTTTTTTATATTAGGTGCTGCAGGCAACATTTCTTCTTTGCTGTGCTTACTCATCCTCAATTTCCTCCTTCCTGTGTATACTGATTTTGACTACCAACTCTATCCCCTTTCCTTTACACCTTTCTATCCTCCATGATTTATTGTTTCTATTACATTTCACCTCTCTTTTTTTAGACCCCAATATTTCTGACTTTTTATCTCTAATACCTCTATTCTGTTTTCTATCTTTTATTCACTCTTTATATTATCCCTTCTTTTTTCTTTCCCTCTCTCTGGACCACATTGGCCTTTTAATTCATACTATATTCCTTCCCATATTCAGTTTACTATCTCATTATAGGTACTCCTCTTTTTTACTGTTATAACTCTACACAGCTTACATGAGTTCAGTATCCATTCTCCTATTCCATTCAATATCCATTCTCACATGGTTCTGCTAACGTTCGCTATCAATATTACTATTTTCTTTTTTTTCTTACCCCTTTTGCTTTCTCTGGTCCTAATATTTTCCTTCAAGGGAACTTAGCGAACAACAAGGAAATAGAATAAGAAGAACAAAGTAACAAAGAGAAGACTTAACACGCACACAAAAAGAACAACTAAACTCTGACATGAAGAAACTAATCAACTGAATAAAACCGTCAAGATAAAATAATGATAGACAGCAACAAAAAACTACAAGCCATAACGATAATCAGGAAAACATGATCCAATCTGATGAACAAACTAAAAACCAGGAAGAGGAATGGAATACTGAACAACTAATTAAAGCTCTCAAAACATGTCTCATGGACCAATTAAATGAAGTGAAGGAAGAGATTAAGGATATTAAGAAAACACTTGGAAAGCATACAGAAGAAACTGTAATCATGCACAGAAAGATCACAGAGATGATGGAGATAAATAGCACAATCCAAGAAATCAAAAATACACTCTCAGCAAATAACAGCAGATTTGAAGAGGCAGAGGAAAGAATTAGTGATGTGGAAGACAGTACATCTGAAATCAAACAGATAGTAGAATTGATTGATAAAAAGATAGAAAAAATTCGGTAGGGACTTAGGGACCTAAATGACAATGCAAAATGCACAAATATGTGCACTATAGGCATCCCAGAAGGAGAAGAGAGGGGAAAAGGGATAGAAGGGGTGTTGGAGGAAATAATGGCTGAAAACTTCCCAAACCTACTGAGGGAGATGCATGTACATGTCCAGGAAACACAATGCACCCCAACCAGCATAAATCCCAATAGGACTACCTCAAGACATATACTTGTCAAATTATCCAGTGCATAAGACAAAGAGAAAATACTAAAAGCAGCAAGAGAAAAGAGAACCATCACAAACAAAGAAGGCTCCATAAGATTAAGTGCTGATTTCTCATCTGAAACCATGGAGGCAAGAAGGGAGTGGTATGACATAGTCAAAGTACTAAAAGAAAAGAATTTCTAACCAAGAATACTCTATCCAGCAAAGCTAGCACTCAAAAGTGATGATGAGTTCAAAATATTCACAGATAAACAGAAACTAGGAGAGCATGCCAACAAGAAACCTGCCCTTCAAGAAATACTAAAGGGAGTTCTGCAGGAGGAAAGAAAAAATTAGGAGAGACAGAGTTGGAGGAGAGTGTGAGAACAACTAAAACATCAAAAAGAGATAAAAAATCTAACAACATATGACAAACACAAATCCAAAGAAAATATGGCTAATATAATAAATTCCTTGAAAATAATAACACTGAACATCAATGGATTAAACTCACCTGTTAAGAGACACAGATTGGTAGATTGAATAAGGAAATATGACCCATCTATATGCTGTCTACAAGAAACCCATCTTAGACCCAGGGATTCAAGGAGATTGAAAGTGAATGGCTAGAAAACAATCTTACAGGCAAATAATAACCAAAATAGGGCAGGAGTAGCTATATTAATATTAGACAAAATTGACTTCAAATATGAAACTATTGTGAGAGATAAAGATGGACACTACATATTAGTGAAAGGGATAATCTTTCAAGAAGAAAGAACAATCATAAATATTTATGCCCCTAACAAGGGTGCCTTCAAATACATGAGGTAAACACTGCAAAAACTAAGGCAAGGAATAGATGCCTTGACAATTATAATGGGAGACTTTAACACACCATTGTCACCATTGGACAGAACATCTCAAAAGAGAATTAATAAAGAAACATAGAAGAAAAAAAAAAGAATCTGGACATCATAGACATATATGGAACATTACACCCAAATACAGCAGGATATACATTCTTCTCAAGTGTACATGGATCATTCTCCAAGATAGACCACATGCTAGGCCACAAAGGAAGTCTCAATGATATCAGAAAGATTGAAATCATACAAAACAATTTCTCAGACCACAGTGGAATGAAGCTGGAAGTCTGCAAAGATTTGGCACCAAGATATGGAAGTTAAACAACACAGTCTTAGGAAAACAGTGAATCAAGGAAGAAATCTCAACAGAAGTCAATAACTACCTTGAAACTAATGAAAATGATAACACAACAGATCAAAACTTATGGGATGAAGCAAAAGCTGTACTGGGAGGGAAATTCATAGCCATAAATTCATGTAAATTCATGCATCAAAAAAGAAGAAAGAACTAAAATTGAAGAACTAACTGCATAATTGGAGGAATTAGGAAAAAAACCCAACAAACTAACCCCAAAGAAAGAAGATAGAAAGAAATAACAAAGATCAGAGTGAACTAAATGAAATAGAAAATAAGAAAGTGCTCAAAAAAGTAAACAAAACAAAGAGCTGGTTCTTTGAAAAGATCAATAGAATTGACAAACACTTAGCTAGACTATCAAAAAAAGAGAGAGAAGAGGCAAATAAACAAAATAAGAAATGAGAAAGGGGATATTACCACTGACCCCACTGAAATAAAGATTATCATAAAAGGATATTTTGAAAAACTATATTCCAATAAGAAAAACAATTTAGAGGAAATGGACAAATTCCTAGAAACACATAAGCAGCCTACATTGATGAAAGAGGAAATTGATGATCTCAACAAACCAATCACAAGTAAAGAGATATAATCAGTCATTAAAAACCTCCCAACTAAAAAGAACCCTGGGCCAGATGGTTTCACAGGTGAATTCTACCAAACATTCCGGAAAGAACTAACACCAATCTTGCTTAAACTTTTCCAAAAAATAAAAACAGAAGGAGCATTGCCTAACTCATTTTATGATGCCAACATTACCCTAATACCAAAACCAAACAAAGATATCACAAGAAAAGAAAATTACAGACCGATCTCTCTAATGAACCTAGATGTGAAAATCTTCAACAAAATACTTGCTAATCATATTCAACAACACATTAAATGAATTATACACCATGACCAAGTGGGTTTCATTCCTGGTATGCAAGGATGGTTCAACAAAAGAAAATCAATCAATGTAATACACCATATAAAGAGATTGAAAGGAAAAAAACACATGATCATATTTATGGATGCAGAAAAAGCATTCAATAAAATACAGCACCCTTTCTTGATAAAAACACTGCAAAAGATAGGAATAGAAGGAAAGTTTCTGATCATGATAAAAGGTATATATGAAAAACCCACAGCTAATATCATTTACAATGGTGATATCCTAAAATCCTTCCCTCTAAGAGCAGGAACAAGGCAACGACACCCCTATCACCCCTTCTATTTAACATTGTATTAGAAGTACTTGCTCAAGCACTGAGGCAAGAACCAGGTATAAAAGGCATCCAAATAGGAAAGGAAGAAGCCAAAATTTCACTATTTGAAGATGACATGATCGTATACATAGAAAGCCTTGAGAAATCTACAACAAAGCTTCTAGAACTTATAAAAGAGTTTAGTAAAGTTGCAGGTTATAAGGTCAATGTACAAAAATCAGTAGCATTTCTATACACTGATGATGAGAAATCTGAGGAGGATATCAAGAAAAAAATACCATTTACAATAGTAAATTAAAAAATCAAATACCTAGGAATAAATTTAACTCAAGATGTAAAAGACTTATACACAGAAAACTACACAACACTGTTCAAGGAAATCAAAGAAGACCCAAATAAATGGAAGAATATTCATATTCCCTATTCATGGATAGGAAGACTAAATATTATTAAGATGTCTATCCTACCAAAATTGATATACAGATTCAATGCAATTCCAGTAAAAATCAACACAGCATTTTTTTAATGAACTAGGAAAACTAGCTATGAAGTTTATTTGGAAAGGAAAGAGGCCCGAATAGCCAAAGACATAATAAAAGAGAAAAATGAAATTGGAGAAATCACACTACCTGACTTCAAAACATATTATAAAGCTACAGTAGTGAAAATGGCATGGTATTGGCACAAGGATAGACACACTGACCAATGGAACCGAATTGAGAGTTTTTATATAGATCCTCATATATACAGTCATCTGATATTCAACAAGGCCACCAAACTCATTCAACTGGGAGAGAACAGCCTCTTCAACAAATGGTGCCTAGAGAATTGGATATCTATATGTAAAAGAAGGAAAGAGGATTGCCATCTCACACCTTATACAAAAATCAACTCAAGATGGATGAAAGACCTAAATATAAGAGCCAAGACCAAAGACCTTGGAAAACAATATAGGCAGTCATCTACAGGACCTTGTAATAGGAAATGGCTTCATGAACTTCACACCCAAAGCACGAGCAGCAAAAGAACAAATAGATAAGTGGGACTTCCTCAAAATTAAAGCCTTCTGCACCTCAAAGGAGTTTGTCAAGAAGGTGAAAAGAGAGCCTACACAATGGAAGAAAATATTTGGACATATATCTGATAGGAGACTTATATCCTGCATATATAAAGAACTCCTATATCTCAAAAATAAAAAGACAAACAACCCATTTAAAAAATGGGCAAAAGAACTGAACAGATGCTTCTCCAAAGAAGAAATACAAATGGCTAAAAAGCATGTGAAAAAATGCTAAAAATCACTAGCTATTAGGGAAATGCAAATCAAAACTATAATGCGGTACTATCTTACTCCCATAAAACTGGCAGTCATCAAAAAAACAGAAGACAACAAGTGCTGGAGAGGATGTGGAGGAATGGGGACACTCATCCACTGTTGGTGGGAATGCAGAAGGATCCAGCCATTCTGGAAAACAGTTTGGCAGTTTCTCAAAAAGTTAGCTATAGATTTGCCATATGACCCAGCAATTCCACTGCTGGGTATATGCCCAGAAGAACTGAAAATAAGGACACAAACTGATGTATGCACACCAATGTTCATAGCAGCATTATTCACTATTGCCAAAAGTTGGAATCAACCCAAATGCCCATCAACAGATGAATGGATAAATAAAATGTGGTACTACTAAGCTACAAGAAGGAATACAGTACAAACACCTGTGATAACATGGATGAATCTTGAGGACCTTATGTTGAATGAAGCAAGCCAGGTATTGAAGGACAAATACTAATGACCTCTCTGATATAAAATAAGCAAACCAAGCTGTCTCAGAGAGCTAGAGACTGGAGGGTAGGCTTAAAGGCATTTGAGGGGAGAGGAAGGTTGTGAGTTGACGCCTACATGGGTGAAGGCTATGATAAGCTGGAGGTAAGTATTTGTACAGGGAAAGGATAACATGGGGGCATAGGGATAACTTTGGGTGGGGCTTTGTGAGCTTGATGGGGGCTAGGTTTGGGAGGATCTGTCAGAGGGCCCAAAGAAGTGGGGGGAGGTCTGTGGGGAACAGTTGAATATAGGAGACTGTCAGGTATATGGTTGAAACTATAAGGTTGAGAAAGCTCTTTAGAAAATATAATAAGGAATGATTATGTGTTTAAGGTGCTTAAGGGAGGGCATCTGGCACAGGGGCAGGCTGCTAGGGAGTGTGTGAGTACTCATTTTGTCATAGTGTGTTAAATCATTGGGTGGAGACTATACAATGAGTGTGAGGGTGTACCCACATCCTGGGGAGACCTGATGTTCTCAAACAGAGGGAATTGTGTCCCTCAAGAGAATAGGTGCCTCACAATGGGTTAGGGCAGTCTAGTATGTCAAGCCCTCAGCATTGTTGTAAGTATCTATAAATCTGGTCCCTCAAGTAGTGAAGATTGATTGCCACTGTGGGCCCTGAGGGGACAGGGAGAGAGTTATAGAATAGATGGAAGCAGGTTAACTAGGGGGCAATGGAAGTGCTCCCTAAGATCATGCAATGATGGATATAGAACATGTTAACGTATACCAAAAATGTATACAAGTCTGTAAGCTAAAATGTAAACCGTAAGGAGACTAAAAATTTATAAATTTGTATAGTCTAAAACATGAACCATAATGTAAACCAAAATGGAACCATGTTTAAAAACTATGTTTCA
This sequence comes from Dasypus novemcinctus, assembly GCF_030445035.2. Lineage (NCBI taxonomy): Eukaryota > Metazoa > Chordata > Mammalia > Cingulata > Dasypodidae > Dasypus > Dasypus novemcinctus. The sequence goes on along the minus strand of NC_080690.1, from coordinate 67,250,119 downwards.
AAATCAGTACATCAGCTGCAGCAAATGTAACATGAACATGTAAAAAGATCATTGCTGGGGAAGAGGGAAAGAGTTTGATATTGGATATATGGGAGTTCCCTATATTGTTTATATGAATTACTGTGATCTATAACTTTTTTGAAGACAAAATTTAAAATTAGAAGAAAAAAAAAAGAAAGGATGTAGACACTGAGGAAGAAATGAAAGTGCCTTGCCACTGTACATACGGGGGAACACCTATTACAGTGATGAAAGGCAAAACATTAAAAACAAAGCTTTGTAATATTTCTCATTTTTTAAATACACCGATTTATTTTTCCTTTGTCTTAGTATTTCTAAATTAGTATGTATATTTCTAATATTTAAACCCATCACTATATTTCATTTTCCTGTTCATTGAATCTGGCTATATATTAGGCTTCATTGTTGAAGAAGTTTTGGACAACAGAGAGGTTCAAATATGGCAGGGGAGGAACACTGGTGTTGGGTGTTACTGATGGGGGGCACATGGTTGGGAGGGAGTTCTCCAGGGCATGTATATAGGGAACATAAAAATGTTCTGATATATGTTGTGTATTTTCATAGTAGTTACAGTTACAAATGACAACTGAGGGAGTGCTGAGTTCCTACTCAGGGGTGCTCTGTCACATTCCCCAATGGAACCACAATAATCCCCCAAGTGCAATGGCAATGACCAACAAGGAAGATGGTCTAACGATGAACCCTTGATACTGAGGAGTATGCTTATGAGGCTGTGTGCCTGAAATATGAACTAGGCCTAGAGCTGCAGGATGCCTAAGAGTTACCTCCTAAGAGCCTCCATGTTGCTCAAATGTGGCCACTCTCTAAGCCAAACTCAGCATGTAAATGCATTACCTTCCCCCCAGCATGGGACATGACTCCTGGGGATGAGCCTCCTTGGTGCCAAGGGATTTCTACCAATCACTAGATGCAGCTAGAAAGAGACCTTGAATAAAAGGGTCAAATCAGTCAGCAGATTATCTTAGCCTACATGTATGATCATGTGTTAAAACCGGCTTTTTGACCTTGAATAAAAGGGGGAAATGGCAAAGAGATATGAGTTTATACGGCTAAGAGTCTTCAAAAAAGAGTTGGGAGGTCATCAGAGGGGTTATGCTTACACACGCCTCATCAGGACTCCAGAAAAGCTAAAGTAGTTACAACCATAGTCTCCTGAAAACTATGGAGGCCCATAGGGTATATGGTCATGGCAGATGGATTTTTAGTTCTGTGCCATGTCCATGGGCCCTACCTTGGAATTTGTGCTCCTGAGAGTAATGGAGCTGGACTCAGATGTGATCTTTCTGCACATGCCTTTTCTGTCACTTTTACGAACCTGTGGTTGGTGCTAGGGATGGTGTATACTCAGGGGACTTGAATCTCTGGACTGCCCATGTACCAGCTGGGCCCTGAGCCTCAGCAGAGTTGCAACCCCTACTCTCTGGTTTGTTGAACTTACCCAGGTCAGCTAACAGGGAGGTGAAGATGGTCAACCACCAAACCAGGGTACCAAGAGTGCCTACAACTGGAAGCAAGAGAATTGCATCTATCATCCATGTGGAATCTAAGTCCTTCTTGATGTAGAGGTGAAGTGGACATCACCATCCCAGGGTCCACAGAATGGAGCAATAAAATATGGATTAGAGTGGACTTACTGATATTCTACTATAAAACTATTGTGACTAGTAATAGAAGAAATTGTATCATTGATGTGGAGAAAGTGGCCACAGTAGTTGCTGAGGGCAGGGCGGAGGAAGAAGAGATGTGATGAGGGGGCATTTTTGGGACTAGGAGTAGTCTTAAATGATTTTGCAGGGTCAGATGCTGGACATTATATATACTTCCATAACCTACTGAATGTACTGGGGGAGAGTGTGAACTACAGGGTAAACTATTATCCATGTGGTGCAGCAGTGCTCCAAAATGTGTTCGCCGAGTGTGATGAGTATGACACAATGATGGGGGAGGTTGTTGGTGTGGGAGGAATAGGGTGGGGGAGTGGGGGGCATACGGGAACCTTTTATGTTTTTTATAATGTAAACTTTTTTGTGATGTATGTATCTTCAAAATATACAATTTACAAAAATGATGGGGGTGGGGAGGTGAGGAGTGGGTTATATGGGAACTTCATGTTTTTTTAAAATGTAAAGTTCTATGTGATCTATTAACTTTAATTTTAAAAAGTGTTTTAAAAATATATATAAAGCATCTAATTGGGACTCTGACCTGTTGTGGGTCAGGAAAGTTTGTGTGTCTGCGAGTTTGGTGAACTTATATCTGTATATATGTATATTGTAAAGGATTATAATGCAGCAGTTGGACTCCTGTTTATAAATAATCCTTTGCTTATTTCATATTCTCCCAATTATTAATAGAAATTTAATAAAATAAATATTTTTTAAAAAGAAAATACGGGTAACATATACACAACATTGAACATTAGTACTTGACAGTGAAATTAAATAATTTGGTGGGTAACTATTTCATACTACAGATTTCTTTTTGCTGTTTTATACAGATGGGGCAGATTATGTTGACTTAACAGTATACAAGCAATATTTTCATTAGTAGCTAGCTAAGTACTGGGGGCGTGCTTTATGAGGAGGTTTTTAGTACAGTATATTTTTCTATTTCAAAATTTTAAATATCAGTTTAGGCACAAGAAGAGTTTACATAGACACACATAGAGTTTCAGCAGGAATAGGAGATTTTATTTTATTTTTTAAAAGATTTATTTATTTATTTATTTCTCTCCCCTTCCCCCCCCACCCTGGTTGTCTGTTCTCTGTGTCTATTTGCTGGGTCTTCTTCTTTGTCTGCTTCTGTTGTTGTCAGCGGCATGGGAATCTGTGTTTCTTTCTGCTGCATCATCTTGTTGTGTCAGCTCTCCGTGTGTGTGGCGCCATTCTTGGGCAGGCTGCACTTTTTTTCGCTCTGGGCGGCTCTTCTTACGGGGCACACTCCTTGCGCGTGGGGCTCCCCTACGCGGGGGACACCCCTGCACGGCAGGGCACTCCTTGCGCATCAGCACTGCGCATGGGCCAGCTCCACACGGGTCAAGGAGGCCCCGGGTTTGAACTGTGGACCTCCCATATGGTAGACGGACGCCCTATCCACTGGGCCAAGTCCGCTTCCCTGATAGGAGACTTTAGATTATTAACTGAGGTTTCAGAACAATGTTTGGGTGACTTTTATTTTTCAGATACTTAAGATTCCCAACCAGTGAGGCTGCATAGGCCAGCATTATGGCTAAAATGACCTCTTTTTTCTCAGTGTGTATAGTTTGAGGCATAGGCAAGAATAAATTATTACTATTTTTCATTTGGGCTGTAGTGCAGCTGGCACTTTAATTTATAACTTCAGTGCCTGCATCAGTTTTGCTGTTAGCACCTTAACTGGAGGGCTGAATTTAAACTTAGTTTATTGTTATAAAGATTCTTTATCACCTTTTATCTGTTTCATTAAAAGGCCATTCATTTTTTCAAATAAAATGTCCAATTAATATCTTGGTTCATAGTTTAAGAATGCATGAGGGGAAGCGGACTTGGCCCAATGGATAGGGCGTCCACCTACCACATGGGAGGTCCGCGGTTCAAACCCCAGCCTCCTTGACCCGTGTGGAGCTGGCCCACGCACAGTGCTGATGCGCGCAAGGAGTGCCCTGCCATTCAGGGGTGTCCTCCGTGTAGGGGAGCCCCAAGCACAAGGAGTGCACCCCGTAAGGAGAGTCGCCCTGTGTGAAAGCACAGCCTGCCCAAGAATGGCGCCACACACATGGAGAGCTGACACAACAAGATGATGTAGCAGAAAGAAACACAGATTCCCATGCCTCTGACAACAACAGAAGCAGACAAAGAAGAAGACCCAGCAAATAGACACAGAGAACAGACAACCAGGGTGGGGGGGGAAGGGGAGAGAAATAAATAAATAAATAAATCTTTAGAAAAAAGAATGCATGAGGTGACTGGTAAATAGAGGTTTTTGGTCACTGTTAATTTTGGTCATTGTTATTTATCTAGGACATTTACATTTTCTAGGTAGCAAATAGTAGCTGGCTGGTTACAAGAGTTTTGTTGCAGTGTTTGTCGCAGTGAAAGCATACCTTGCCTCCTCTGAGGGTAGGAGAGGACTGATGTACAGTTGTTGGAGTGAGCATGATGAATAATCGTGGGCGATGTCCATGAGCTGTTGGTGAGCAACAGGCAGCTAGAAGTGCTGCCACAGGGTTCAGTAGCCACAATGTCTGTTTTTCTTGCAGAGCCACTCTGCTGCTTCTCAGTTTTCAAGGGTATGGCTCTGTATCTTTGCAAGGGTATTTGCTTTAACAGTCTAGAGAGGGGTGTTTAAGGAGTGGGCAGGGATATGACAGTTACCTGCTGCTACTGGCAGGTGTCTCAGATGTCTTTCCACAGATTCCTTCCCCACAGAGAGTTCACAACAGCTCATTGTTCCTGTCTTGTTTTTAGTATCTGTAATCCACCGCTGGATAGGGATGGCAGTTTTTCAGAGTGACACTAATGAGTTAAGATTTCTACTTGCAACAGGATGTTGTATGCATCACACAGTTGCTTTCTAAAGGGGCTATATTGTGATTTGGCCCCTTTTTACAATTGTGATTAAAAATCAAGGGGTATTTGTTTAAAATGTTGCCTCTGCTACAAACCCCACCCAAAGCCAATATTGGTATTGGCTACATCTAATTCACAGGATAAGTCAAGTTTCACCACCCCCGCCTTACAGTTTGAGCTTGTGCTGTTGTTATAGAAGCAGCCTGCTTAGGGAAGCGGACTTGGCCCCATGGATAGGGCGTCTGTCTACCACATGGGAGGTCTGTGGTTCAAAGCCCGGGCTTCCTTGACCCATGTGGAGCTGGCCCATGTGCAGTGCTGATGAACGCAAGGAGTGCCCTGCCACGCAGGGGTGTCCCCCGCATAGGGGAGCCCCACGCGCAAGGAGTGCACCCATAGGGAGAGCTGCCCAGCGCGAAAAAAGTTCAGCCTGCCCAGGAATGGCGCCGCACACACAGAGCTGACGCAGCAAGATGATGCAACAAAAAGAGACACAGATTCCCATGCCACTGACAACAACAGAAGTGGACAAAAGAAGAACAAGAAGAAAATGGACACAGAGAACAGACAACTGGGGTGGAGGTGGGGAAAGGGAGAGAAATAAATAAAAAATAAATCTTTTTTTAAAAAAAGCAGCCTGCTTGGGTTTGGGGTTCTTATTTCTATTCACACTCTTTCTTAACACATAATAATATCTGTGTTAAATGAGGGATGAAGGGTTTTCAGTACCCCAACAACCCCAAAGAGGCCATTAGTTGTTTTGGAGTTTGTGGCATGGGTAAACATTGTATTATTTTTAAAAAAATTATTTCTCTCCCCTTCCCGCCCCCCCAGTTGTCTGCTCTCTCTGTCTGTTCGCTGTGTGTTCTTCTGTGATTGCTTCTATCCTAATCAGCGGCACCAGGAATCTGTGTCTCTTTTTGTTGCGTCATCTTGTTGTGTCAGCTCTGTGTGTGCGGCACCATTCCTGGGCAGGCTGCACTTTCTTTTGCACTGGGCGGCTCTCCTTACGGGGCGCACTCCTTGCGTGAGGGGCTCCCCTACACGGGGGACATTTCCTGTGTGGCAGGGCACTCCTTGCACACATCAGCACCGCGCATGGACCAGCTCCACATTGGTCAAGGAGGCCCAGGGTTTGAACCACGGACCTCCCATGTGGTAGACAGACGCCCTAACCACTGGGCCAAGTCTGTTTCCCTAAATATTGTATCTTAACTACACTTAAGAGTTTGACAGAGTGGTAAGGACCTTGCAGCTTGTCCTAATTTTTTGCCTATTCTTGGCTCTTAGGATAAGATACCATTGTGTCTGGTATTTCTTTTAATTCTGAAAAAGAATTATTGGTTAACATAATATTATTAATATAATGAAATAGGGTTATAGCCATAGGGTTTTTTCCATGCAGCCAGATTTTTTGGCACTAGGTCAGGATTGATGATTAGGCTATCAAACAGCCTTGGGAAGCACTGCAAAATCCACCATTAGCTTTTTCACATGAAGGTGGATGCAGGCTGGTTTGCCTTGCCTAAGGAAGTACTAGAGAAAGCTTTAGCCAGTTTTAAAACAAAGTGATAGTGACATAAGTGGATATTAATTTCCTGCAACAAACTAGCAATAGTTGGGGCTGCTGCATACAGGAGTGGTATTACTTTAATTTAGGATAATTTGCTGTTATGTACCACCCCTGGCAGCCTTCAATGGCCACTCTCTTTTTGCAGCCATAGAGCTGCTTTTTCAGCGGAGGTGGGGAGAATCAGACAAATATGAGCCAAAGCATTCGCTTTTTGATTTCTAGGTGAAGAGTGTGTTTCTGTGACACATCCATTTTTTAAAAATTAATTAAAATGATTAACGACATTATACTTCTATGTAATATGCTCAAACATTGTGAAATTTCTAGGCATTTTATACAATCTTTAAGTATTCATGTGAATAATTTATTCATATGCTTTGATTAACAGAGGGTTAAAGAACCCCTTTTGATTTTATAACAGTTTCCAAATATTTTCTCTTCAACATATCAAATGAACTTAACCATCTTATTACTTTATTTTTCACTTTTACACCTTTACCATGATTACATTAATTAACAGGTATTTTATTTTACCAGTACAGGAAAAACAACTTTTTTCATTATTTCTATGAAAACTTAAGATTCCCAATAGAATTAGGATTACTTTTTACCTACCACCACTTTAATATGAAAATTGAGGTGGTTTCTGACAGTTTTTTTTTTTAAAGATTATTATTTTTATTTCTCTTCCCTTCCCCCTCTTCACCCCCCGCCCCAGTTGTCTGCTGTCTGTGTCCATTTGCTGCATGTTCCTCTGTGACCGTTTCCATCCCTATCAGCTGCATCAGGAATCTGTGTCTCCCTTTGTTGCATCATCTTCTTGTGTCAGCTTTTCCGTGTGGGCGGCGCCATTCCTGGGCAGGCTGCACTTTCTTTCGCGCTGGGCAGCTCTCCCCACGGGGTGCACTCCCTGCGCGTGGGGCTTCCCTACGCGAGGGACACCCCTGCGTGGCAGGGCACTCCTTGCGCGCATCAGCACTGCGCATGGGCCAGCTCCACACGGGTCAAGGAGGCCCGGGGTTTGAACCGTGGACCTCCCATGTGGCAGGCAGATGCCCTATCCAACAGGTTTTTAATAATGATTTTCTGAAATTAGCCATTTAAATATTTCAGTTTAAACATTGCTTTTATATACTTTTTTTAATTTTAATTTTTTATTTATTTCTCTCCCCTTCGCCCCTCCAAGTTGTCTGCTTTCTGTGTCCATTCGCTGTGTGTTCTTCTGTGTCTGCTTGTGTCCTTATCAGCAGCACAGGGAATCTGTTTCTTTTTGTTGCGTCATCTTGTTGTGTCAGCTCTGTGTGTGTGTGGCGCCATTCTTGGGCAGGCTGCACTTTATTTTGCGCTGGGCAGCTTTCTTTATGGGACACACTCCTTGCGCATGGGGCTCCCCTACGTGGGGACACCCCTGCGTGGCTTGGCACTCCTTGCACGCATCAGCGCTGCGCATGGGCCAGCTCCACACGGGTCCAGGAGGCCCAGGGTTTGAACCGCGGACCTCCCATGTGGTAGACGGACACCCTAACCACTGGGCCAAGTCCACTTCCATAAACTTCTTACAACTATATATAACCACATAGACTATAGTTATTTCATCTTCAGACAAATTTCACTTTCATAAAACACATTTCCTTACTTAATGCTACCTTCTGCAATACTTTACAAGCTTTGTCCTGCATTCTTCCACTCTGCCTTTATGAAAACCAGCCATTTTATCTTAGGACAAAACACACTCTTTTAAACAAACTTATTACATTTTAGTCAGCACTTCCACCAACTTTCTTCTTATTTTTATAGCCATTTAAGTTCCATCTCTTATTCCATTCTGTGAATTTACTATTATCAACTGGAGGTAATAAAGTATACACTGAATAAACAGACAAGCGTAAGAAGAGATAAGACATACTAACAGAAACATAAAGCTTATTAATTTGATTCATACTTTTTACTCCTTTGGCATGGTTGCTGTATTACTCAGGGTTCTCTAGGGAAAGAGAATAAACAGGAGATATCTGTAAATAGTAAGAGATTTTATAAAAGTCTCTGACGTGACCGTGACGTGACCAAGCCCGGGTTCTGCAGGTGCAAACCAGGGGCTCTGATTAAAGTCCCGTGAAGGTCCTTGATGAGTTTCTGGGAGATGCCGGCTGTCCAAAAATGAGCTGGGAAATTCTCTCTGAATGCTGAAATCACTTCCCCTTTTAAGGCATTCAACATTGGTAAAGCTCATTGCTGACGGCAATCTCCCTGGTTGATGCAGGTGCTATCAGGTATTAATGCAGTAATCACTGATGACTAAAGTCCATAAATGCCCTCGTATTAACAGTTAGCCCAGGGCTTGCTTGACCAAGCAACCGGGCACAATTACCTGGCCGAGTTGATAGCCTAACTATCACAGTGGTTTTTCATTATTTCACATTTCTGATTTTTACTGCTTTTAAAAGTTCTTCTGGAATCTGTGTGGCTTGCGCTATGCAAGCTCGCTTTTGGAAACACTTTTATTAGTAATCAGCAACCAGGTAGGAACACTTGAGCAGTATAAATGCAGTTAAGCATCAATTCAGTAGTTTAGACAGACATGTATTTTGGATTACTACTTTTTAGGAGTGCATTTAGGCTTGAAATTTAGGAGTGAGCTATTGATTTAAAACAAAGTTGCTTTTAACACCTTGATAAAATTCTGATCAACGTAAAATATGATGAAAACTTTAAAAATTGTCAGAGTAGCATCCCATTTGATGGAGCTTGGTGGAAAAGGGAGAGCAGAAGAGGGAGTGGGGATAGGTCTGTTAGAGAAAGGAGAAAGATGTCATGTGGGCTTTGAGGAGGAGGAATGAATATTTGTGCTTTGAGCCTGGTTAAAATGTTTCTTTTAGGGATTGGAGTTGGACAGTGGGGGAGCACTAAAAAATGAGTGGGTGGACAGGTGGCTTTTTAGTGAGCATGCAAAAAGAGGGTTGTGCAACTGTTTCAGCCACCCTCGCTACTGAGATGGAGGGCTGAGTTCAGGGCTTGGGGAATGTGGGAAGGCAGAGTAAGGGGCTCTGCATTACTAAGGAATGAAATTGGCTCACCTCCACCCTCAGAGCTACCGGAGGTTCTGCTTTGGAGTGGGCGTGGGGGCCTGTGCGGTTCTTGGGCACTTTTTTTTTTTCAAAGATTTATTTTTTATTTATTTCTCTCCCCTCCCCTCCCCCTATCTGCTCTCTGTGTCCATTCGCCGTGTGTTCTTCTGTGTCCACTTGCATTCTTGTCAGCGGCACCGGGAAACTGTCTCTTTTTGTTGCGTCAGTTCTCGTCAGTTCTCCGTGTGTGTGGCGCCACCCCTGGGCAGGCTGCGCTTTTTTTCGCGTGGGGCAGCTCTTCTTACAGGGCACACTCCTTGCGCGTGGGGCTCCCCTACGCGGGGCACATCCCTGTGTGGCAGGGCACTCCTTGTGTGCATCAGCACTTCACGTGGGTCAGCTCCACACAGGTCAGGAGGCCCTGGGTTTGAACCATGGACCTCCCATGTGACAGGCAGACACTCTCAGCTGAGCCAAATCCACTTCCATGGGCATTTTTAATTGCCTGATGCCAGTCCTAGAAGGTCTGGCAGGTTGAATCCAGAGGTTGGGTGCAACTGGGTAACCACTGCCCTCTTGCCTTGAGGGACCTGGGGAAAATCAGATGTCCAGTGGATCCCCTCCTTGCACAGCGGGCACAGCCCTGGAGGAGGTTGTGGGTTTGGACACTTGTTGGCCCGTGCCCAGGTTTTTTTTTTCTTTTTTTTCTTCCCCCCCTTGTAGCTTGCTTGCTGTCTGCTTTCTGTGTCTATTTGCTGTGCATTCTTCTGGTTCTGCTTGTCTCTCTTTGTTGCGCCCTCTTGCTGCATCAGCTCTCCGTGGGCGTGGGACATCAGCTCTCCGAGGGCGCGGGCCATCTTGCCTTCACAAGGAGGCCCTGGGACACAAACCCAGGGCCTCCTGTATGGTAGGCAGGAGCCCAACTGACTGAGCCACAGCCACTTCCCCGTGTCCAGGCTTTTTTCTTTTTTTTTTTTTTTTTAAAGATTTATTTTTATTTTATTTAATTCCCCTCCCCTCCACCGGTTGTCTGTTTTCTGTGTCTTTTTGCTGCGTCTTGTTTCTTGGTCCGCTTCTGTTGTCGTCAGCGGCACGGGAAGTGTGGGCGGCGCCATTCCTCGGCAGGCTGCTCCCTCCTTCGCGCAGGCTCTCCTTATGGGTGCACTCCTTGCGCGTGGGGCTCCCCCACGCGGGGGACACCCCTGTGTGGCAGGGCACTCCTTGCGCGCATCAGCACTGCGCATGGGCCAGCTCCACACGGGTCAAGGAGGCCCGGGGCTTGAACCGCGGGCCTCCCATGTGGTAGATGGACGCCCTAACCACTGGGCCAAGTCCATTTCCCTAGGCTTTTTTCATTTGAAGCATGGCCCCTGTGAATTCTTTCCCACCTGCCTGGAGGGGGGTGGGTGTTGGGGACTCTGGAGCGCGGAGGCAAGTAGCTGGCAGGCTGTTTCGAGGTTTGTTTTAGCCTCTTCCCTTTGTCCTTCCTGTAGGACTTGTTCTACGTCTCGATTGTTAAGAGCTCAAGCTGACGAGTTCGGCGTCTGCTTCTGACTTCCAGAGCTTTCGGCAAGCATCAGGGGCTGCCTGGGAGATAAGATGCCAGTGAAGAGGGCGCCCTCCGGGGATCTGGGCTTAAGTTGGTCTAGCACAGGAGGGCTTCCCGTAGCCTCGCGAGGAAGGCAGCAGGGGTTTTGCTGGCTTTCTGTGAGATTTCTTTGAGTTTGTCGTCTCTGACGGTTTGTGAGCGGCTGCTCGTAGCCCTGCAGCTAGCAAGTCCTCTCGTGGTTGCGGGCCGGGCGGCGGGCTCCCTTCCTGACAGTGGCCCCGATGGGCTGGGGGCGGCGTCCTGTCGGGTTAGGGTACCTGCGCGGGTCTGGGCTGCGGGCCGGACACGGTCCCTTTCTTCTGGGGCTAGGCGGGTGGAAAGAAGGATGTAGAGGTCTTGCAAGCGCGGTGGTGGAGACGGTCAGCGAGTGAACTGCTTCAGTGAAATTAGACGAGTCGGGGGAATAGGACCCGAGACGGGGCTTAATCTGGGAGAAGTCAGGGAGGAAGAAGGGAACGTGGGCACGGAGGGGGCTGGTGACTCTGACCTGGAAGTGGGGTCAGGGGCCGGGGGAGTTTCTGGATGAGGGAGAAAAGGCAGAGGAGCCTGGGGCAGCAGGCGGAGTGGGTGCGCAGGGAGGGGAACGGAGCTGCTCACCAGATCAGAGGATGTTTATGATGAAGCATTAGGAGGGGGGCGAGGATCTTTTTGGGAGAGGAGAGTGAAGAAGGAGAATTTGAAAAGTGGGACAGGACTGATGGAGGGGCGCCCGCGCAGCTCAAAGGGCTTGAACCTATGGGATTTCACTCCACTTGTTCAGGCATTGACAATGACTGTTGAAGAAGTTGGGGGTCTGAGGTCCTATTTTCTGGCCAGATGGACCGAGGTCTTTAAGACTTCGGAAGAGGCAGCCCAGGGGGTGTTTTCGGGGGTGGGTTGGCTGTTGCCCACAGGTTTAAGGAGATTTCACCGAGGCCTCGAGGTGCTGACCGATCCCAGGAGGCTTCCCACCCTGTGTCTTGTCGGCCCCACTGCTGAGTAGAGGGCAGAGGAGGGCAGCCCTGTCCAGTCACTCCGCAGAAGAGAGCTCCGGGGCCAGGGCAGCCCCACCCGGCGCTGGGCTCTTCAAGAGAGTTGTCCTGGACAAGAGAGGACAGTACAGGAGAGGGGGCCAGGTGTGCAGGAAAAGGGTGAAGCTCCTTCCCCATTTTTCTGCAAGCGTTGTCCTGGACAACTGAGAGTGGAGGAGGGTATGAGCCTGAGCAATTGCCCGTGTGGATGGGACCAGACAAGGGGGCTCCCTTGAGCTCGCCCCCCCGGGTTTCAGCACCAAAATGTTAGGTTCAGAGGGAAGCCGAGGAAGGGAGACATCTTAGAAATCAGATGGGGAGCCGAGATTAGTTTACACAAAGCCTTTAACGAGAGAGCGTAGCAGGCAGGCTGCGGCGTCTGGGGCGGGGGGGAGTTTTGATAACTTGTTCCCGAGCTAGACTATACAGGGCTCAGCCGTGGTGGTTTACGCTAGCTTTGTAGTGTGACGGTCAGGTCGTGATAACGCATGTGGACTTTGTAGTTCCACCTGCACTCGGGTGTTACCATTTCTCTGATGTGGGTTGCTATGTTCCTATCAGCAGAGATCCTCACACAAGGGAGCGGGGGCAGGAAGTCTGATTTCGTACCAGTTAGGAATGTGAACCTGTGGGAAGGGGGGGAGGTAGGGGAGATAAAGTGGGGGCTGGACGGGAGCCCTGAGCCTAACAGTGTTTAAAGCAGTTTTAGCCATAACCCCAAAGCCGAAACAACCCAGTGGGCCTTCAGTGGGTGAATGGAAGAGCAAACAGTGGTCCAGCTGTGCCATGGAATACCCCTCCGCCAGCGGAAGAACGAGCTCATGACACAACAGCCTCGGTGAATTTCCAGAGAATGATTCCGCGTGATAAAAAGTCACACGTAAAAAAAGTTGTATACTGTATAATTCCATTTATATGGCATTCTTGAGATGACAAAACTGTAGAAATGGGGAAAAGATGAGTGGTTACCAAGATGTAGGAGGGAGTGGAGAGAAGAGAGTGTGTCTTTTATAGCCACAACAGCTTGTGAGTCTACAATATCTTTTTTTTAAAGATTTGTTTGTTTGTTTATTTTCTTTCTCTCCCCTTCCCTGCCCTCCCCCTCTCCCCGGTTGTCTGCTCTCTGCACCCGTCCGCTGTGTGCTCTTCCGTGTCTGCTTGCACTCCCATCAGCCGCACCGGGTATCTGTGTCTCCTCCCTGTTGTGCCATCTCACAGCGTCAGCTCTCTGTGTGTGCGACACCACTCCTGGGCAGGCTGCACTTTTTTCATGCTGGGCAGCTCTCCCTACAGGGCGCACCCCCTGTGCGTGAGGCTTCCCTTCGTGGGGGACTCCCCTGCGTGGCATGGCACTCCTTGCACGCATCAGCACTGCCCATGGGCCAGCCCATTACGCAGGCCAGGAGGCCCTGGGTTTGAACCGTGGACCTCCCACGTGGTAGGTGGATGCTCTATCTGTTGAGCCAAATCCGCTTCCCTACAATATCTTGAAATAAAAAGTTTCATTTGAAAATGAAATCAAAGAGCAGAGTCTGGGGGCCACAGAAATGAGACTTGGCTGCAGCTGGGAACAGCCCTCCCAGGCCCCACTGTCCCAGCAGTGGAATTCGAGCTGCTAAAACTTCTGCTCAGGCCCCTCAGTGACCCTGAGGCTCAGAGTGGTCACTTCATTACCGGCTTCTCTGGGGTCCGTTACTCACTTCCCCTCAGTTCTCAGGAACTGTGAATCCCTCTGTGCCGATCCAGGAAGAAAATAGGAAGAAATTTAAAGATGAATTTGCACCCCTCTACCAGGTGGAGGAGCCAGAATGTACGTTCATTATCAGGAGACAAAACGAGCGTGACACTAGCAGCTGACAGCACTGACGATGGCGCTGTAGGGGGACTGAAAAGCTCCGTTTAAATCCAGACAATTATCTAAATCAGGGGCTCTTAAGGGCATCTGTGAGCTTGAACTGAAATTCAAAACATTATTCTTGTGGGGCGGTGTTGGTGCAGGTGTGATAGACGTATTAAATAATACACAGCACTGCGGACTTAGGCAGGGGTCTGTGGTTTTCACCTGCCTGGCAAAGGGGTCCGAGGAATAAGAAAGGTTAAGGGGAAGCGGACTTGGCCCAGTGGTTAGGGCGTCCACCTACCGCATGGGAGGACTGCGGTTCAAACCCCGGGCCTCCTTGACCCGTGTGGAGCTGGCCCATGCGCAGTGCTGATGCGCGCAAGGAGTGCCCTGCCATGCAGGGGTGTTCCCTGCGTAGGGGAGCCCCACGCGCAAGGAGTGCGCCCCTAAGGAGAGCCGCCCAGCGCGAAAGAAAGTGCAGCCTGCCCAGGAGTGGCGCCGCCCACCTGGAGAGCTGACACAGCAAGATGATGCAACAAAAAGAAACAGATTCCGGGTGCCACTGATAAGGATAGAAGCAGTCATAGAAGAACACTCAGCAGATGGACACAGAAAGCAGACAACTGGGTGGGGGGGGGGGGGGGGCGGGCAAGGGGAGAGAAAAAAAAATCTTAAAAAAAAAAGCCTTAAGTCAAAATAAAAAAAAAAAGGTTAAGAACCCCTGGTCTAAATGATCAGGCTTCGGATGGGTCTTCTTTCTCCGCTGTGGTTTATTCCATCCCGCAGCCCTGTCCAAGTTGAGAGGCCTCGAATCTCTCAGCACCAAGGCTTCTGATCCTGAATAAAATGTAGGTTCTGATCCTGACTGAAAGGCGGGCTATCGGCGCCCCTCATCCCACAATAACTGGGACAAGTTATTCTAGTTGTTTCTCATCCTGACGCCCCACACAGGCATGAGCTATATACATGGGAAAGGCTCGAGGGCCCACCCACTGATTAGAGACCTCACAGGGACTTCAGCTGGCCCGTTAGTTTTGAGACCCCTGCATTCCTCCTCACCGCAGCTTCTATGAAGATATCTGACTTCATCCTCAAGGATTCTGGTGCTCTTAACTGGGTGGAAAAACTACTAGAAGGTCTGAGAAGAATCACGCGTCTGATCTAACACACTGCCCTCGGCCCCTTGGTCAAGGACACCGGAGCCCTTCCTCACATAAGTATCCCACGAAGGGAGGTGTCTGGAGCATTTGGATGCGTGTTAGTTTCGCAGGGCTCCCGTAACAAATGATCACAGAAACTTACTCCCTCACAGTTCAGCAAGTCGGAAGCCCGAAATCAAGGTGTCGCTGCAGGCGGTTCCTTCTGGAGGCTCGGAGGCATAGGCTTCGGGCGCTCGGCGGCCTGCTCCCCTCCTTCCAGTGTCTGCCTCCTTCTTTGCTGCCTTCTCGTTGTGCTGTCTGTCTCCAGGTGCCCCTCTCCTTTCTCTTACACAGACACCAGTCACCGGATTTGGGACCCACCCTAAAGTCAGGGTGTTTGCAGCTCGAGATCCTTAACTGATGACATCAGCCAAGACCCTAGTTCCAAATAGGGTCACGCTCTGAGCGTCTGGTGGGCGTGATTTTGGGGGAGCAGAGCTTGATGGTCACCCCGTTCCAGGACGTTGGGTAAAGTCTGAAACTCAGAAAAGCTGGAAATATCGTCCCTGAGCCCACTGGATCAGACTAGCAGAGGCTCTTTTATTCTGCCTAAGCAATGAAGAGCACATGACGAGCACCCTAGAATTGGAAATAGCCCGCGAAAAACAAGGCAAGTTGGCTGTGGAACTTGATGGCAGCTTAGGCTTGCGAGTGCAGGTCCCCCGCCCAGGGTGGTACAGCGACTGGCCCCTTCCTGCAGATCTGGTTTTTTAGCATGGGGCTGGGCGAACCCCACCTGTTGCCACACAGTTGGCAGGGGAGAAGGACCCCTGGCCGGGCCTGTGGTTCTGTCCCCAGAGACAGCCCAGGGGGGAGACATTCTCTGCTCCAACGAGTATTTTCTCTGCTCTCATTCCAGAAGAAAACTGCAAAAGCCGGTACGCTGGAGAATCCTCAGGAAAACAGCTGCACGAACAGGGCGCTGGAGCAGTTGAAGGTGCCTCCAGGGTTTGCTGTGCTGTGACAGGGGCGGTGGGTTGAGTTTGCTCCTGTGCCGCCCCAGCCCCACCTCCCCTGAGGGGAGGCCCTTGGTTCTCTGCCTTACGAGCGTTGGACCAGGGCAGGGCTGTGGTCTCCTTGTCCAGTCTTTTGTCACCAAAACTCCTTCTCAGGTTCCTGAAACTTGGGTGCTGTGTTTGGGGCAAGAGTGACACAGCCTCCCCATCTGCTGGAAAAGAGGCCCGGGGGCGAGGGTTCGACCGACCCCGCACCCAGGCCAACGCGCTGTACATGGTTCTTCCTGCACGTTTGAAATTCCGCTGCAATCTCGCCTCCCCTGGAGCCAGAAGAGAGAAGCAGCCTCTTTACTCCTGGCGCGAAGGGGAGCCACTGGGGAAGCCCCCGAGGGCAGGAAGAGTTCCCGGACTGGAAGGGGCGGGCCCGCAGCTGTGGGAAGGAGCCTGGGTTTCTGAGCTGGGGGCTGCTGCCCCTTCCAGAGCAGCTGGGTGGGCTGTTCGGAGGACCCTGAACTGGGGCTCTGAGAGCTGCGCTCCACGCCAGCCCGTGTCACCGGTCGGCAACACGACTTCTTTATTTTTTTAAAGATTTATTTTTTTAAATTTCACTCCCCTTCTCGCCCCCCGCCCCCATTGTCTGCTCTCTCTGTCCGTTCGCTGTGTGTTCTTCTGTGTCCGCTTGTATTCTTGTCAGCGGCACTGGAAATCTGTGTCTCTTTTTGTTGCATCATCTTGCTGTGTCAGCTCTCCGTGTGTGCGGTGACACT
The DNA here is from genome assembly GCF_030445035.2 of Dasypus novemcinctus. Lineage (NCBI taxonomy): Eukaryota > Metazoa > Chordata > Mammalia > Cingulata > Dasypodidae > Dasypus > Dasypus novemcinctus. The sequence continues at coordinate 67,233,511 of NC_080690.1, read as the reverse complement.
CTTGGGCAGGCTGTGCTTTTTTCGCGCAGGGCGGCTCTCCTTACAGGGTGCACTCCTTGCGCGTGGGGCTCCCCTACACGGGGGACACCCCTGTGTGGCACAGCACTCCTTGCGCGCATCAGCACTGGGCATGGGCCAGCTGCACACGGGTCAAGGAGGCCCGGGGTTTGAACCGCGGACTTCCCATGTAGTAGGCAGATGCCCTATCCGTTGGGCCATATTCACTTCCCTACACTTACTCTCTCTGAGACCAGAACCTTCTGTGGACACGGGTGAAGGCAGAGGACCAGCTTCAACCAAGACATCCCAGCTTCGCTTCGGTGAGCGCCAGGTGCAGACTGACCCATCACCAGACTGAGACGCCCGAGCGAGGGCATGGCAGGAAGGGGTCTCAGAGGCGCTGGTGGTGGGAGCCAGACAGGCCTTTCTCGACTCATTGAGAAGGAGCAGGGAGGGTAGGATCTGAACCCAGGGCAGTGGGCACTCAGTGCCTCCTCGCTGTCGGGTCAGGGGCTCTCCGTGTCCACAGAGACCCAGGCGGGTCCCGCTGCCTTCCCCCTCCCCCCCCCAGCACCTCCCTCCTCTTTCCCACCCCAGAGCCGCGCCCCTAACCCACCTGGGGAAGGGGCTTTGCTCTCGCCCTGCTGGTGGCCGCCCCCGTCTCACCCCTCTGGGGCAGAGACAACCAAGCCGGGCTCCTGGCCCACATGCAGCTTGCCCAGGAACCCCCTTTTTGGAAGACGTGGAGAAGCAGCTCAGGTCAGGGAGTCAGCCGGGCCGGGGCCTCCCCCTTCCCGAGTTTGCTAACCCTTTGGCTGTGACTCACCGGGCAAAACAGGTATTATGGCATTGCACGGCTAAAGAGCCACCAAAGAAAGTGGCGTGACACGCTATTTGCGACTCTCCCATTTTCTCATCTATTCTTGTAAAATTGCTTAATAGCAATATTGGCCACGACCAACCCGACTGGTGGCGCAGGATGAAGGCTGGTTTGGAAGCACAGCAGCTGCCCGAGAGGGGACCCCAGAGGTGCAGGGGAGAGTTCAGGGTGACCCCGCCGGAAAATGGGGCCTTTGGGACGCGGTGACTGCCTCCCATTTCTGCGCCCCCCTGCTCTCCTCTGCCCTCCTCACAGCTGGCAGAGGCAGGGTGTCCCACAAACGCAAATCTGATCCCACCTGCTCCCTGCTTAGGAGTCATCGGTGGGACCCCGTGCTTTCAGGCAAAGGTGCAGTGGCCTCACTGTGTCTGAGCAGGCCACCCAGCCCGGCTGCCCCCTCTCGCCGCCTCTCTGGGCTCAGCCTCACTGAAACTAGTCACAGTTCCCCTCATACTTAAAGTCTTACTTCAGATACCCCCTCCTCCAGGAAGCCCGCCCCCCCAGACCTCCGGGGGGGGTGGTTCAGGCAACCACGCTGGGCTCCCACAGCCCCGGGCTGCCCAACTCAGCCCTGACTGCTCTGAGTCATCACAGCCCGAGGACTGTCTACGTCCCCTGCTTTTGCCCGCCATCAAGTCACCGCTGCGCTCTCACCGTCACCTGTCACGGGGCTGGGCACGAAGGCCATCCCGCCCAAGTGGCTGCGGCCAGGCCCTTCAGGGCGGGATTTCTGTCAGTCCAAAGCACAGTGGGTCAACCGGGCGAGCGTACCTCCAAATTACAGGAAGGCACATGGAGTCTCAGAGGGACGCTGCCCTCCCCAGGGCCACCTGGCGATTGTCTGGCAGAGCCTGCGGCACCCAGGGTGTCTGAGGCCAGAGTCCGGCTCCCAGCCGGCCCCGCGCCCAGAAGGGCGGCGCAGGTGGAGAAGTGGGGCGCCGCGGCCGAGCTGCGCAGGGAGCCCCGGGGCAGCGGGTGTGGGCTCGGCACGTGGAGGCCAGAGGCGCTCCCACAGCTCCCGCCGGGAGAACGGCTCTGCAGACGCTGGGGAAGGGCCCCCACCCTCGCCCCTCAGGGGACCCCAACATCGGGGTCCAACATGGCTCTCCCACCACCCCACGATTTCTCCCCGCGTCACCCCGTCACACACAGGAACCCCCGGTAACTCGGGCCTCCCGGGTCCCTCCCCGCGTCTCCCATCGCGTCCCCCGCATGGCCCGCTGCGGGCGGGAGGAGCCCCCCACGTCTGCGAGACCCCGGCTGGCCCCAGGCCCCCCAGTTCTCGTCTGGGGACCCTGCTTTAGAGGCCTCTTCAGCCCCGAAGTGGAAGAGGGGAGACACGGCCCGGCCGAGGCCCGGGACCCTCCGCGGGGAAGCGCGGCTTCAGGCGTCAGGCAGCCGAGCCGAGCCCGCGGGCTGGGGGCGGCCTCGGGGGGGGGGGGGGGCGGCAGGGCGCGCAGGGCTGTGCAGGGCGGTGAACGCGAGTCAGAAGCGTCCTCACCGCTGCGAACCGAGGCGGGCGTCACAGCTGCGCGGGGACCTGGCGGGCGGCTCAGGGACGCGACGGGAGCGGATCAGCGATGCGCAGCGCTCGGGGGTGATGGGATGAGACAGGGTGTAGGGGGCCCATGCGGGGATCAGAGCTACCCTGCTCTGTTTTTTAACAATTGGGTGTGTAGTTGTGTGTGTGTCTCTGTAGGGAATATTTTGGAAGCAGAGACCTCAAAAATTTAAAAACTTTTCGTTGAGGAACCATGGGTGATTTCCCATTTTTTAAAAAAGACTTATTTATTTTCATTCATTCATTCATTCATTCATTCATTCATTCATTCATTCATTTCCTCCCCTTCCCCTCCTCCTGCCTTGCTGTTTTTGTTGTCTGTGTTATTTCCTCTTCTCTAGGAGTCACCGGGATTCCATCCTGGAGACCTCTGATGTGGAGAGAGGTTCCCTGTCAATTGCGCCACCTCAGTTCCTGGGCTCTGCTGTGCGTCACCTTGACTCTCCCCTTGTCTCTCTTTCGTTGTGTCGTCATCTTGCTGCGTGACTCGCTTGAGCAGGCACCGGCTCACCACGCGGGCACTCGCGCGGGCACTTGCACGCACCACGCGGGCACTTGCCGGGGAAGCGGCTTGCCATGTGGGCACACTTTCTCTTCTTCTTTTTTACCAGGAGGCCCAGGGATGGAAGCCGGGTCCTCCCATGTGGTAGGCAGAAGCTCTATCCATGCTTTGATAAAGGAGATGAATTTTCAGTGAAGACATTTCAGAAACACTCTAAGTTCTTCATAAAAGCGTTCTAGGTTCTTCGTGAAAACGTTCATTGTGAACATTTACTATTAGAACTGTTTGGGGAGCAGATGGGGCTCCAGTGATAGAGCGCCTGCTTCTCACATGGGAGCCCCAGGGTTCAGTCCGCAGGACTCCTAAAAGCCAAGCAGCCACAAACAAACCAGGAAGCCGACTCAGGGGAGCCGGTGTGGCTCAGTGATTGAGCCCCGGCTTCCCACATACGTGGCCCTGGGTTCAAACCCCAGCCCCCATACCTCAAAAAAAAATTAGAAATGCTGCATCATGTAGAGACTCGACCCCTGTGTCTGTTGTAGGTTAGTTTATAGAGGCTCCCCCCAGTCATTTGATTTCTCTTCCTCTAATGATGGTATTTTTACCAATTCTTGTTTACAATGGTTTGCTTATTTTTATGCTTCACCTTATTGAGTGTTTAATTTTTATAACTGAATTTTATCCTTTGTTTCCTTTCAAATTAACGTAAGTGAATGAATTCCATGATTTTATTTAATATTTGCAATAAGTGCATTTTGTAAATCTAAACAGCACACACGTTTTAAAAATGCAAAGCAAAGCTTCTCCCCATGCTCAGCCCTTCTGCTCCCCCTCAGGGCACACAGTATCTGCAGCTGCTCAAGCCCCTTCTGGAGGTTTCTGTGCATCTCTGAAGGGCCAGGTCTGTCCCTGCATGCCGGGAGGCAGCAGGTGGGGGGAGCAGGAGGTCAGCAGTGGGTGCCCAGCCCTGGTCTGGCCACAGCCACTGCCACTGCCTGTGCGGCTTTGGCCTTGGGCGAGCGAGGAGTCCCCGCCGAGCCTCGGTTTCCTCCCCTGTAAAAAGCTGATGAAAACCAGGTAAGATGAGTGAATTCTTGTAAAGGATGTCGAACAGGACCTGAAATATTTTAAACATTGTGAATGTGCTTGTAGAAAATAAATGTTTTCTTGTTGTGTTAACAAACGCACATAAGTTCTTTCCACTATTTTTCAGTTTTAAAGTAACAGTTGGGATAGATTTCATGCTGTGGCTCCATAGATATCTCACTCTTTCTGTGGCTGAGTGTCGTACCAAGATTTATCTAACCAACAACATTTTTATTTTACTTTTTTATATTTCAAAGTCGTCTTAACAAGGAAAATGTTCACAGCATGAAAAGTATTAAAAATGAGGGTACAAACTGCACACTCGCTTTGAACCCAGCTCTTTAAAAGGTGCAGCGTGCTCACATTGATTCCATTTTCTTTTAGGGCTACTCACATGTATGGGCTGCTCCATTCCAAGGTTTTCGGATGACAGCGCCATAATAATATACATGGGCTTCGGGGTGTTTTTTGTTGTTGTTGTTGCCTAGTTTTAAAATTAAATTAACATTTTTTCTTGAGATGAAAGTCACATGACATAAACTTAACCATTCAGAGATTTTAACATGTACAATAGAATCTGTTTTTTAGTATATTTAAGATGTTGTACAGGGAAGTGGATGTGGCTCAAATGATTGAGCTCCCGCCTACCACATAGGAGGTCCCGGTTTCTGTTTCTGGTGCCTCCTGAAGAAGACAAGCAAGACAGTGAGCGGGCGCGATGGGCTGGCATGGTGAGCTGATGTGACAAGGTGACTTGACAAGGAGACACAAAAAGGAAACACAACGAGAGACCCAATAAAACAAGGAGTGTAGGTGGCTCAAGCGACTGAATGCCTCTCCCCTACATGGGAGGTTCCAAGTCCAGTTCCTGGTGCCTCCTAAAGAGAAGACAAGCAGACACAAAGAGCAGACAGTGAATGGTCACAGAGAGCAGACAGCTAGTGGAAACAATGAGGGGATTGGAATAAATAAATAAATAATAAATCTTTTTAAAAAAATGTTGTACAGCCATCAACAATTTGTTTAATTTTACAAATTTCTGTCTCTGTAAAAGGAAAGCCCATACTTTTTTAGAAGCCATTCCTGGTACTCCCCAGTGGGTGGGAGTGGGAATTGAACCTGGGACCTTGTACATAGGAAGCAGGTGCTCAACCACTGAGCTACACCTGCTACCCCCATGTGTATCCATGTATATATCTTCTTGGAGAAATGTCTTTAAGAAATTTCTTTAAGAAATTTCTTTAAGAAATGTCTTTTAAAATTGGGTGACTGTCTTTTTTTGTTGAGTTGTAAGATTTCGTATTATATCCTGGGTACAGCTCCTCATCAGCTAAAGGATGTGCAAATATTTTTTCCCATACAATGAGGTGTCTACTTTTTTTGGTGGTGTTCTTCAAAGCACAAAGTTTAAAAATTTTATGAAATGTACCCATTTGATTACATTTTTTGTTTTGTCTCTTGTGCTTCTGGTGTCACTAAAGGAAAAATTATCTGTCTCCAGATCATAAAGATTTACTCATATTTTCTAAGAGTTTTTTGTTTCACCTCTTGCACTTGGTTCTATGTCCCACTTTGAATTAGTTTTTATTTTAATGGGGGTCTGAGTCCAACATTATTATTTTGCATGTGATATGCATTAGTTCCTGCATATCATCTTTTGGTGAAAGACTACTCTTTCCCCCAAGGAATGTGTTGGCACCCTCATCTAATCAGTCCACTGTAAATATGGGTTTATGTCTGGACTCTCAGTTCTGTCCCGTTGACAGATGTCCTCATGCACGTGCCACATGTCCCCCACAGCAGTGCTTTACTAAGTTCGAGGTTGGCAAGTGTGAGTTTTCCAGCATTGCTCTTCTTCAAGATTGTGTTGCCTATTCAGTGTCCATTCTGTTCTTCATGAACTTGATAATTAGATGTCAAATTCTGCCAAAAAGGTGCTGCCTTTTCCATTCATCTACAGATTCATTTGGGCATGTATTGCCCTCTTCACATCATTAAATCTTCTGATCAATGAACATAGGATATCTTCACATTTATTTAGGTCTCTTGGAAAAATTGCTTTGTTTCATATAAAAGGTTCCTTGATATTATCCAAAAATTTATCATGTCATAAGAATAAAATAAATTATTTTGGCTTCTCTTTTTCATCTTATGTGCAAGAAGGTATTAATATGTAAACCATTGTGAACATTGTAAAAATAAAATATTAGCCAAGATATTATTTAGGGGAGTTTATGAGCAGTTAATGATTCACAATCAGGGCAGCTTCAAACCCACACAAAGAAAGGAGCTCCTGCAAGGCAAAGAACAGAAGGAGATTATGTAAGGCAAGTGGAAACATTAAAAAACAAAATTGCCTAGATTACCAAAAAATTCCTTTTTCCTTTAGGAATTTGGTAGCCTTAGGCTTAGATATGTCACCTAGTTGATAATGGGTTTCCCCGCATTTGATTTATTCTCATACAAGCTGTGGATCTCTGTTATGCTCATCAACATATTTCAACTGTGATTAACTTTCAAAGATAGTTTTATTGAGTTATTTTACCTGGTATTGTTTTTTTTTTTTTTTTAATTGTTTAAAGCTTTGTTCAAGGATGAATCTCAAGCACTTAGGACAGTATATATAACAGATGTTCAATAAATAAATGGCTATGTGTATAGACACACAAATATTCGTGTACTCTCAAATACCTAAGTTTCTCAGAAGAAAGAAAATAAACAATATTAAAAATTATAATAATTAGCCTGCTCTTTGATGTTAGATTCAACTGCCCTATAGCATATTTCTTTTGTCAATAAGTCCAATAAGAGTATCTATCAGTGTAGCCAAAATCCAGCTGGACACATTTCTTCTAACAGCAACCATATACCATACACATTTTATTATTAGCAGTAAAATGACTTATTTGAATCCGAGACTACAAAGTCCATGTATCAGGGAGAAAATACTCTCACATAAACTGAAAAGCACATCTAGGTCACCAGAAAGAGACTGGCAAGACTCCAGTTTGTCTTTTCATCTGTCTGTTTCCAACTGTCTGCTCATCTTTCAGCTTCCTACTATCTCTTTAAGTCTGTGCTGTTCTCTAGGGTGTAGCCCTCTATTTCTCCCAACTTAAGAGGAATACAGTCTTCCATCAAACATGATGCTCTAGCTCAGACTTCCTTAAGCACTGCATCAGATTTATTGCTGGCTTCATCACTTATCAATAAAAAGGGCTCACACACCTTGCTGTATCTTGACAGCCGTCTCTCCAGACTTCAGGAACCCAGGTTTACATAGACTCCTGACTTTATCTGGGCCCTGTGATGTACAATATCATGGCATCAAGGCATTTTCTCTTTGTTCTGGGGAAATTTGAGCCATAATGTGCCAGCCTGGTGTTCATGCTGATTGTGATAAAGAGCAACACACTCGAGTTTTTTCTCTCACTCTTCTTTCTCTTCTCTCTTTATTTCTCTCCTCTCTCTTTTAAAGAAACAGGTGTTGGCATGGATTAGAGAAAATTACATCATCTCAAAGAGAAGAGAAGGAATGGAAAGGAGAAAAAAATAGAAGAAAAAAAAAGTGGCAACCAGACCCAAATACATTTGCACATATAAAGCTGTTCTAATGAGAGCCAAATTGATTTGACATTCAGTGGCAGTTTGAAGCCAAGAAAAGCAAAGCAGCCTACAAAAGGCCTAGCTCATTGTTTATGGAGTGTCATACTCTATCATCTGTGAGACCAATAACAGGGATGGGAAGACCTTTAAATGCAGAGTGTGTGCTGGGAAGGGCTGCATGGATACCACCAATGTCAGATCTGATCGACGGTTTGAACGTGGCTTCCAGAGCTGAGATGGAGCTTGTCCGAACAGGCAGATATTCTTTGTAGATAATGCATTAGCCAGCAAATTTGTAAAACGTTAGCATTCTTTTGAGGATTTATGCTATGCACAGCGAAGCGCATTTTGTGTTCATCTCACATTCTTCATTGGCGTGTGAATATGTGGCTCTCCATACTGGCCAAACCAATGGTGTGGAATTTCGTCAATTATTAATGGGGGTTGTCATTAGGATGCTACCCTTGCTCTTCCTCCGCATCTGCCTTTCAATAATGTTGCCACCCTATTCCCAGTGGAATCAGACTAAAACCCTGCTTTGTGTTTCATTTGCCTGTTTAGTTCCAGACTCTGGCTTCAGCACTGGATATAATTCTTCATATATCCCATACTCCGATGCCATACAGTACTGCACCATCTAGTCTTAAATTCCCCCCCTGCAGACATCGGCTCATATCCTTCCTCCACCCTCCGATTTCCTATAAGCCTATCGTTCAGTCTCTTGCTATCTAGGGCAGCTTGTTTATTTCATATCATTGAGATATTGGTTTTAAATGGGCTCTGTGTTCCCCATAAGATTTCCTGTAGGTCAAGAAGTTCTCATGTTGACCTCATCTTCCCCCAGTGGGAAATATTAATCGAGAAGAAACAAACTAAATTGTGTGGCAATATAAGTATTTTATTTGGGGTCTTAGAATTGAAATTTGAGGAGCACGGATTCAGGTAGCGACCCAAATAGTGTCCTGTCTTGGCAATTCCAGGCAAGGGCTTTTAAAGAAAATGATTAGACAAGTTATTTGTGGTTGGTAGATATTTGGGTTACTCCAGTTTTCCTTCAGGTTAGATACTTAACTGAGTTCTTTACCTTATGGTTTGTTTTATGGTGTCCAGATGTCCTTGGGGTTTTGAGGAACATTGTGTCTTGAGGCTCTGCGTACTTTGGCAGTTTGTGATATCTGGTTGATATTTACCTAAGAGTAATCTACAGAATGACTTCCTGACTGCATTTTAAATCTCTTAGTCATAGTAACTCTACTTTTCCCCCTCCTTTTACTTCTCCCCCTTTTGAGGAAGATCTTTCTCTGAAAACAATGATGATCAATATTTGGTATTGGTCCCTTGGCACCAGAGAGGCTCATTCCTGGAAGTCATTTCCCACATAGAGGGGAAGGAAGTGCATTTATTTGCAGAGTTTGGCTTAGAGTGGGGGCCACATTTGAGCGGCAAGAAAGTTTTCAAGGTGTGACTCTTAGGCACTTATTACAATTAGGCTTAGTTTCATCAATACAGAAATAAATTTCATAAATGTAACCTTCAAGATAGAGGGCTTGACACATTAGCATTACTTAGGAGGTAGTTATGGCTTTTATTCCAGAGTTAAGACAATGAAGAAGAGATATTCTAGTGGCTATAAGAAAAGGATTAGCAAGTCTCGAAATAAGCTACGAATCCAGTCTCCCCAGCATCCACGAATTAGACAACTAAATAAGTCCCGCATTTCAGGGTTCTTGTAATTGAGTTTTCTCATTGATGTCTTTAGTGATTAGCTGATGTTTACCAGGTTGGTTTACATAGAAGCAACACTTTCTCCTAAGAGAGCACAGGTTCCACCTTGCTGAGCTGTAAGGGTATCAAGTGCTCTGCAGTTTTGTAGGACACCCTTCACTAGGCCTTCTATCTCAAGTTGGAAGGTCTCTGCTGTCTTGATGGTGGCATTAAAGGTACCCTCAGAGTTCTAGATGTATTTCAAATAGATTTTTCTAGTTTGGGAATTCAGAAAATTCCAGCTATACCATTCTTTCAACAAGCGGGTTGGATTCTGTGCTTTCTCTTTTAGGCCTAAAATGATTTTTTTAATTATTATTTTTTTAATTTATATCTCTTCCCTTCCCTACCCCTCCCCCCAATTGTCTGCTCTCTGTGTCCATTCACTGTGTGTTCTTCTGTGTCCACTTGTATTCTTGTCAGCAGCACCGGCAATCTGTGTCTGTTTGTTGCATCATTTTGCTGCGTCAGCTCTCCGTGTGAGCAGCGCCACCCTGGGCAGGCTGCACTTTTTTCTCACTGCATGACTCTCCTTATGGGGTGCGCTCCTTGCACATGGGGCTCCCCTACACGGGGAACACACCTGCGTGGCACAGCACTCCTTGCGCGCATCAGCATTGTGTGTGGGCTATTTCATCACATGGGTCAGGAAGCTCTGGGTTTGAACCTTGGGCCTCCCATGTGGTAGGCAGACACTCTATCCATTGAGCCAAATCTGCTTCCCCTAAAATGATTTTTAAGTTGATAAGAAAAAGATCCTGGGTTAGTTATATCCTTTGTTCTTAACTGGTTCTTTTTCTCAAGATCAGGAAGGAAGTCTGTCATTGTGCAGGTCTCATTCCAAAGAGACATTTTTCCCTATAGGAAGAAATAGCCTGAGCCAGCTAAACAGATAAATAAAACATTACATTTAATCTGGCAGTTTGGGTCCTGCCTTACTCAACCTCCAGATATGAAGGGTCTGCATCATTACAGGCAAAGTCTCAACATTTGTGGGGCCTGGTAGAATATGAACAATGGACATTGCAGTGTCATTGATATAATAGGTGGTGGGGATGGTTATAATGGAGTGAAGGGCAGTTAGGAACTTTTGTCCAAGTGATGCCTGAGAACTGGTCTAGATAGGTGATTGTTAGATTTGTAGATAAGGACAACATTGGTATTCCAAAGGCAGAAGAGGCATTTCACTTAAGTTGAAGAAATAAGTGTCAAAAGCATCTTTATCAGAGCCATGTTTGATTAGTGTGTCATTATAGAAAGGATGCCTTTTAGCCTTCCTATTGTTCATACCAAAGTGTCTGTTTGCAGACATTGGCTTGGAGAATTTTTTTTATCCATTCTATCAGTCTATGTCTTTTTATTGGGGAGGTCAATCCATTAACATTCAATGTTATTACTATAAAGGCATTACTTACTTCATCCATTTTGTCCTTTGGCTCTCGGTTGTAATATCATTCTATTGTCTGTCTTCTTAACCTTTAGTTTACTCTTCCTAATAATCTTCATTCATAAACTCTTCTCCAAATCTCTCATCCTTGTTTTTTCCTTTCAGACTGCAGCACTCCCCTTAGAATTCCTTGTGATTCTGGTCTTTTGGTAACATATTCTATCAGTTTTTGTTTGTCTGTGTAGATTTTGAATTCACCCTCATTTCAAAGGGCAGTTTTGCCAGATGCAGAATTCTTGGCTGGCAGGTTTTCTCTTTCAGTACCTTAAATACATCATATCACTTTCTTCGCACCTCCATGGTTTCTGATGAGCAGTCAGCCCTTAATCTTGAGTTTCCCTTGAATGTGTTACTGTGCTTTTCTCTTGCTGCTTTCAGAATCCTCTTTTTATCTCTGATATTTGTCATTCTGAATAGTAGGTGCCTCTGGGTAGGTCTATTCAGATTTATTCTGTTTGGGGTGCATTGTCCTTCTTGGATATTGATATTTATGCCTTTCATAAGGGTTGGGAAGTTTTGGTTCATTATTTCCTCAAATATTCTTTCTGCCCCTTTTCCATTCTCTTCTCCTTCTGGGACACTGATGATGTGAATGCTTATGTGGTCCATGTTGCTATTCAGTTTCCCAAGACTCTGTTCCATTTTTTCCATTCATTTCTCTTTCTGTTCTCCTGTCTTTTCCAGTTCAGATGTTCTGTCTTCAAAATCACTAATTCTGTCTTTGAGCAATTCAAATATTTTTTTAATTAAAAATTTTTTTTATTTTTTATTATTATTATCTTTTATTTATTTCTCTCCCCTTCCCTCCTGCCAGTTGTCTGTTCTGTGTCCATTCGCTGTGTGTTCTTCTGTGACCACTTCTATCCTTATCAGCGGCACTGGGAATCTGTGTTTCTTTTTTGTTGTTGTTGTGCCATCTTGTTGTGTCAGCTCTCCATGTGTGTGGCGCCATTCTTGGGCAGGCTGCACTTTCCTTCATGCTGGGCGGCTCTCCTTATGGGGTTGAGCAATTCAAATCTGTCAAATCTGCTCTTATGTGCCTTTAATGCATTTTTAATCTCATCCATTGTGTCATTTATTCCCATAAGGCCTGTTACTTTTCTTTGCAGGCTTTCAAGTTGTTCTTTATGTTCACCAAGTGTCTTCCTTTTTTTTCCCCCACTTCTTCTTAATAGCCTTTATTTCCTTAGTCATGCTTTCTTTAAATTCTTTGAAGTGATTTAGGAGAGTTGTGGGATTATCACTGATTAATTGTCTTAAACCCTGTATGTCTTCAGGATATTTGGCTAGTTCTTTTGGCTGGGCCATCTCTTCCTGTTACTTAGTATGGCTTGTAATTTTTTGATGATGTCTAGGCATCTGAATATGTTGGTGAATTTACTCTGATGGCCAATTTCTCTCTCTTGTCTAATGTTATTTTTTCCCCAAAGCTCTTTGATATTTGGTTCAACTTATTCTAAGTCTTTAAAGTTGCCTGGCTTAAGTTATCAAAACTGGACCAGGGACCCACTAATGGGGTGCAGATTCTCTTTCAGGGGTGGGATACAGAGAGAACCGAGTACCGCTTTTGTAATGCAATTTCCAGACTGGCCAGCAGATGGCGCTCATCAGCTCACCTCTCCATGGAGGTGTTTCACTCTCTGGTTTCCTGTATTCCTGTGTGGAATCTCTAGGGCAGACAGTCAAAGAAGACTCTACTGGCCAAATTCACTGAAGAAAACACCCCAACTTCTCTCCCTTTTCCCTTGAAATAGCTGACAGAGAGAAAGATGTCTGTTCCCCTCTCAGCGGGCTGCAGTGAGCCAGGGATCTTACCCCAGCTTACTGTCTTGGGGGTGGGGGAGGAAAGCCCTTCCCTGCCACCACGGGGGCTGGTAACTCACATTTGCTGTTTTGGTTTCTTCATCTCTCTGTCCTTTATCTCCTGGGAGTTGTGTAGCACTGACCTGGTCTGCTGACCCCCAATGCAGTTCCATTGGACAGCTTTTGGCTCTTCTTCCATTGTTTTTGTGAGAGCTTTCAGCTCTGCTTATTAGTCTGACACCATCTTTCCTGAGTTCCCTGGCTGGGAGCATTTGCAGTTGGCTGCAGAGAAGTTGTACAGTAATTAGAAGTATTAGCATCGTGAACCCTGGTGCCAAAAAGGTTCATGGGAGGCTTATTTAGCTGCTGTAATTGGAAACACATGGTTTGTGCTAACTGTTCTGTTCTGTTTTACTTTGGGAGTATTTCTTCTCCTTCAGTTTGCCAAAGGGCTGCCAATGCAAAGTACCAGAAATGTGTTGGCTTTTATAAAGGTTATTTATTTGGGGTAAAAGCTGACAGTTCCAAAGCCATGTAAAGTCCAACTCAAGGCACCCTAAGAGGTGCTTGCTCACCAAAGTCAGCTTCTTTTGGTCCCGCAGGCGTTGCCACATGGTGAAGTGAGATGGCCGCCAGTCTCTGCGGAGGTCTCTGCCTTCCCTCCAGAATCTACCATCTCTTGGAGCTCAGCTTTGAACAACCAGGCGTAAAGCTTGTCTCTGTCTGGGCCTCCTCTATCAGTCTGAGCTGCCCCACTCTCTTCCCAAATTCCTGTAAACTATCAGGTATAGAGAGGGGCTGATGTCCTCCTGAGCTGCTCCGTGGGCCCAGCCTCTTGGGCGCTTCATGCTTAAGCAGGCCTCTCTTGCAAATTGCAGACTCAGATATGCAGGCTCCCTTTTCCCACCTCTGTCTAAGTCTTTGTCTTTACCTTACGTGTGACCCAGCAAGAGGGCGGAGACTCAACATGCATCATGCAACAGGCAACATGCCCCACTGACGTAATCCAGTCAAATCTGACTCACACCCACAGGAAAGGACTAATTTAAAACACAGTATTTCTCTTTTTTGGGATTCATAAAATAATTTTGAATTGCCACACCAGGCTTTTTAAAGGGGGGATATCACTGATTTGTACGATTTACGGCAACTTTATGTTCCACGGTGGCCCATTTTATTTGTGTACATATTATAATGTTGCTTAGTTTTTCTGAAAGGCTGTTAACAAAAGTAGAATTAAATAGGTAAAGATTTCATAGTTAATATGGTCAAGACCTGAGGATCATTTAAAGATTTTTTCCAAACCTGTTATGATATTCATATATGGGCTCATCAAACATTGTTAGATTTTTCTTCAATCAATAATTGGAGGGAAAACTTCAGGTACAACCTTATGAAGTTCCTTAGCCAGCTGAAATGCTTCAGTTTTGCCAGTAGCTGGTTGTTTTGAAAAGTCAAGGGATCTTTTCAATTAGCTTGGTTTATCCAGATTTGAGCACAATCTTTACTAGCAACCATGTAATTTAATTGGTAAAGGTTTGAGTATCCAGGCTCGTAAATTGGAACGATACCAGGTCTACAGGAGGATTTGGGAAATCTAGCTCGGCTAGGCTAGGACAAAGAGCAGGAGGGGTTTAAAGGGGGTTACAACAGTCAGTATCAGAAGCTCCGGATAATTTTTCAAGCTTGATAATGTCCTTAGTTAAGTCTTTGTTTATTTGATATGTTTCTTGAAGAGAGGCAAATTTAGAATTAGTTATATGTTTGGAAGTTTCCAAGTACCAATTAAAATAAGTATCTTACTTGGGTTGTTTGCTTTTAGAGCCTCTATTTTCTTGTGCTTGCAAATATACCAGTTTAGTCCTAGCAAAAAATCCTCATTGTGGCTATTGTGATGCAAGATTTTCTCTAATGGGCCAGGTCCAGCAGGAAAAGATTTTACGTCAGGTAGGACCACAATTTTTGTACATGAAACCAGCGGGTGTGCTAGATGGCGGTGCACCATTAGAGTTCATAGATGGCCTGGGACCCATTCTTTCAGTTAGCTGTGGTTGCAAGCAATCCTATAGCCTAAGGTGTAAGAATTGTTGGGTTTGGGGCAAGTGTGATTTTACAGTGTGCCTTTCGAGAGATTCTTATTTAACTGAGGGGACAGTCTGTGCTCTAGTTGTCCAACCATGACCATGTGTCCCTCGTTGCGTGGAAACTGTCCTGACGTGGCTGGCGATGTTGTGTCAATCTAACCTGTCTGTTACCACCTTTCCCTTTCACGGAAGAAGTGATCTTCGGCAGCCAAGGCTTCTCATCAAAAGGTGGTGGGAGCTCCAGGGGTGCTTCATTGCCCATCCCGGATCCACCAAAAGTAATTATTTGGTTGCTCATAATCAGAACATAGGTCAAGCTGATTGTTAGGGAGGCAGTCGTCCACAGAAAAGAGCTCAGTGTCAAAGTGGAAGGTTTTTCAATCTTTAAAAAAAAAATTATCCCTCACCCCCATTGTGTGCATTCGCTCTCTGCTCTCTGTGTCTTGTTCCTTGTGTGCTTGTCTTCTTTTCAGGAGGCACCGGGAACCAAACCCATGTGGGAGGGAGGCACCTAATAGCTTGAGCCCACTTCACTCTCCAAAGTGGGAGTTTTTAAAGTCCTATTCAAGAACTCACCAGACAAGGAAGTTTTCCTGATATACCAAAAGGGCAAACCCAGAAGGACTTCTGCCACCAGCCCAAACCAAAGGAACCAAAGTTCAAAATGCCCTTTGCGGGAAGCGGACTTGGCCCAGTAGTTAGGGCGTCCGCCTACCACATGGGAGGTCCACGGTTCAAACCCCAGCCCTCCCTGACCCATGTGGAGCTGGCCCACACGCAGTGCTGATGCGCGCAAGGAGTGCCGTGCCATGCAGGGGTGTTCCCCGCGTAGGGGAGCCCCACGCACAAGGAGTGCACCCCATAAGGAGAGCTGCCCAGCGTGAAAGAAAGTGCAGCCTGCCCAGGAATGGCGCCGCACACACAGAGAGCTGACACAGCAAGATGACGCAACAACAAGAAAAGAAACACAGATTCCCGTACCGCAGACAACAACAGAAGCAGACAAAGAAGACGCAGCAAATAGACACAGAGAACAGACAACCGGGGCAGGGAAGAAGGGGAGAAATAAATAAATAAATAAATAAATCTTTAAAAAAAAATGCCCTTTGCCAGGAGATGCCCAAAGAAAGGCCAGAGCCTCCACCAAAAGAGGGAGGTTTGGAGTCAAGAGGACTCACCCGCAGGAGCCCGGGGCCGACGGGGAGACGACAGAGCTCAAGGGGCCCCTCTGGTACCACACTCGAATCCAATGGTGACTCCGGGGTGGTTGGTGTTCGCCTCAGATCCCGTTTCTGATACCACTTAATGTCACCCAAGAAACAAACTAAGCTGCAAGGCCACAGAGGCATTTATTTCGGGTCTTAGAATTGTAATTTTGGGAGCACAGGTTCAGGTAGAAACCCAGTTGGTGTCCAGTCTTGGCATTTCTAGGCAAAGGATCTTCCTTCCTTCCTTTCTTTTTTTTTTTTTAGGAGGTACTGGGGATTGAACCCAGGAATCTGTATATGAGAAGCAGGCGCTCAACCACTGAGCTATACCTACTCCCGAAGGCAGTGTTCTCGAAGAAAAAGAGTAGATGAGCTGTACTCGGTGGGTCTTTGGGGTCCTCCACTGTCCTGCAAGGGAGATAACTAACTGAGGTCTTTATCCTGTGGTTCGTCCTTTGGTGTCCGGAAGTCCTTGGGGTTTTGGGGAGCACTGTGGCTGGGGCTTGGCATGCTCTGGCAGTTTGCGATACTGGCTCTTTGCCTAAGTGTCATCTCCAGAATCACTCCCGCCTCCGGGTAAATCTCTTAGCCACAGTAACTCCATTTTGTTTTATTTTTTACGGAAGTAAAACCTGTTCCGTGGTATCAGTGTAGCGGCTACTGGTCTCACACGTGCTGCCGCAGCCGCAGAGCAGGGACGCGCTTCTCCAGGGCAGGCCTGGGCTGTCCCTCCGGGTCCTGGTCACAGCTGTCCTGTCGCAGGCAGCAGGCGTCAGGCCTGCGCGGGATGTGCCGGGAGAGAAAGGGCATCCCCCGAGCAGGCGTCCAGGGCGCGCGTGCCCTCGGCCCCGGCCCGGCCCCTCCCCACACAGCCTGCACACCTGGCCTTCTCCCCGCACCTGCAGCCCCCCACCTCCCTGCCTTTCCCTGGGCAGGTGGGACCCGCACCCTACTGCGGAGGCCCGGGCTGAGTGACCGCGCGGGGTCCAGTCCACACGGCCTCAGGGACCGGCGCCGGGGCCCCTGCCCGTGCCTCCCGCATCGGGGAAGAGGGCGGGAGAGTCCAGCCGACGGGGTGACGCTGCTCTGGCTTCCCGAGAGCCCCTGAGCCTGGGCTGCTCGAGGGAAGACGCGGAGTCCCCACGGCCAAGGACATAGCGGCCCAGGGGGCCTGAGCCTCGTCCTCCCTGACTTGAGGTCCCCGAGGGGCTGACCCGGTCCCGGCAGGGGCGGCCCAGGGGGCAGGCGGGAGGGGACCGAGGACAGGAGTTCGGGGATTTTTCATGGGGCTCCTGGGACCTGCGGACCCTGCACGAGCCCCTCCCCAGGAATTCAACGAGGAGAAATCTCACCCCAAAAAACCACGCAGGGAACAGCAACAGGCCTCCCAAAGGGGCCCGGGCGAGTTCTGGAGCACGGGAAGCCCGGGGGGGGGGGGGGGGTCTGCCCTGGTCCTCCTTCTGCAGCAGCGCAGACCCCTCCCCTGCCCGGCTGTGTCCAGTCCCGACCTCAGCGCCCTTTTCGGCAGAACCTCGCGGGCTCCTGCCCACTGCCAGCCTCCCCGGAACACCTGGAGGGAGGACATGAGGTGAGCCTACCTGGGGAGACGTGCCGGGGCAGCTTGAGTCGGCGGCATTTAGGAAACCTGGCGCTGCGCCCGGGCCTGAGCTTCTCCGTTCCTATATCACTTAATGCCGGCGGCCATCCTGTGGAAAATAGATACTACACCCCCACGTGGCTCACGTACACGAAAGAAAGTTTTGTTGACAAAATGTTCTCATCTTGTCCTTTTCAACTTACACAGAATTTTCGTCACGTGGAGCAGATCGATGGTGTGACGACCTTAGAGAACGTGGTCATCCGCGGATGGACGCCCAGGAGGGGAGGCGGGCAGGGCAGGGGCGGCGAGGGGCTGCTGGTGCCGCTGCCACCCCTCCCCCCTGCCGTAAGCTCACAGGGGGCTCTGGGCGACTCGGGGTGTTTCTCCCACACCCAGGCCCGCCCCTCCTCGGCCCTCCTCGCAGACATGGATACAGGGGACTCCCAGAGTCATGAACTGAACTCCATGGTCCTACAAGGGCCCTCCCTGGCCGCCCTTGCTGTCGCCTGTGGCCCTCTCGGCTCAGCCTCCCTGAAAACGTCACCCTGCTCGTGCGTCATTCAGCGTGAGCTGAGCTGTGCCCCCTCCCCAGGCCTGCTCTGGTCCCAGGCTCATTCCCAAGCCCGGCTCACTAGGCCATCGTTGCCCGTGATGGGTCGTGTCCCACCCTGGACTGTGCACTCCTGAGCCCGCGGCCCGCATCTCTGTCACCACTGTGTCCCCAGCATCTGCTCAGGGCAGCAGCGGAGCTGGGGGGTCTGTGCGGTGACTCAAGAGTGGGCAGGCAAGTGGAGGTGCTTGCAAGGTGCGTCTGACTCGGGTGCCCTTGACCAGGGATGGTCTGAGCAATGGCCTTGGCCGAGGCTTCCCAGGCCTCCCGGGCAAATCCTGCACGGCCTGTGGGGTGGACGCTCGGGGAGGCCTCGGGCCACTCACCCCAGTCCACATCTGTCCCCCAACTCCCACACATGGGGCCCAGCCGTGACCCCAGGTGCCGGCCTGTGGGGAACGCAAGATGCCAACAGCTTGAGCGCCGAGCCAGGAGCCAGCAGGGATGGGCAGAGCCAGGAGCCAGCAGGGATGGGCTGAGCCAGGAACCGGCGGGGATAGGCTTAGCCAGGAGTCGGCAGGGATGGGCTGAGCCAGAAGCCGGCAGGAATGGGTCGAGCACAGCCCAAGGGCAGCTGAAATAGACGCTCGCGTCACCCTTGGCCTCCCCTTCCTGCCCTGGGCTCCCGGGGCTGGACGTGAGCCATGAGGGAAAGTGAGTCCCCAAAGGACAGAAGGGCCGCCGGCGCCTTCTCCCTCCACCCACGTCCCTGCCCTGTCCCTGCTCCCCCAGCCCCACCCAGCCTCCGGGGCTCCCGTCACCAGGCGCTCAGCCCAGGCTTTGGGCTGTCCTGAGCTTGGCAGGACTGGAGTTTGGGGAGGGGGTGACCACTGGAGGGCAGAGGAGAGGGGGCTGCCGCCTGACCCCGAGGCAGGACGCCGGGGTGGGCACGGCCCACACTTCCCCGCCAGCCTGCCTGGCCTCCAGGGCCCTCACGCAGCCGGGACCCCTGCCTCGTCACTCAGACTCTGCGCCGCGGGAAGGGCTGGTCCCCTTGTGAAGGGGGGAAGTATCCGTTACCCCTTGCTGCCGCCGAGAGCATCCCCACCTCGGGCTTAAACCACCTTTCACTCCCGTGGCCGGGGATGGAGGGGAGACGGCCCCGCAGAGGGTTTGCGCCTGGGAGTGAGGGCGAGCGACCCGCTGAGGACCCGCAGCCAGGCTGGGGCTGGAGCCGCGCGCGGGGAGGGCGCAGGACAGGGAGGCCTCCCCGGGCATCTGCGCCAGGAGGGAGTCCCGAGCAGAGGCCGGGCAGCGGCACCGCGGACGCGCCCTCTGGGGACTCGCTGTCCTGAGCCGCCGCGCTCATCCCGCGCCTCGGGCGCCGCAGGGGCCCTAAGGATTCTCCACTTCCCACGGGGGCACCTCCTGGGCCCTCAGGAACCAGGTCCCCTAAGCCGGCATGCGGCGCCCCTCTCTGCTCCCGCTGCCTGGAAAGCCCCCGAGGCCCCTCTCCGGTCCTGCAGAGCCCCCCTGCCCACGCAGGTCTCCCCCGAGCAGGGGCCCCCAGGGGGTTGCTGGGGGCCTGTCAGCGGCTCACGGGCTCGGAAGACACTCAGCTTCCCCCGCCCCCCCCCGGGCGGAAACACGGAGCCCCGCCCAGGGCTCAGCCCTTGGCTCCTGAGTTTCCGGGGCTTCCCTGTGTGTGATGGGGGGACTCTCGGAGAAAACGAGGGCTGGCTGCAGAGGAGCTCGGTGACCCCGCAGATTGTCTTCAGCTAAGGAGGAAACGATAGGACACCCGCAGCGCCCACCTGGTCAAGGCTGTGCGTTGCTGAGGAGTCCCTGTGTACGGTGGGGTGACGCTCGCCCATATCTGGGGGTTTAAAGAAACGAACAGCTGTTGGAAAACCTCAATGTACCGTATTTCCCGTAGGTGACGCGCTTGGCGGACGCAGCTCCCACCTGAGGTTGATCTTGGGCTGGGAAGAGGGTGCAGCCTCGCTCCCCGCAGTTCCGCTTCAACCGCCAGAGGGCGCGCCGCCTCTTTGTCCTCGTGCGCCCCAGATGGCTTTCTCCCCAACGGGTGAGACCCCGCGCGGCCCAGGGGTCCTGTCTGCGATTCTCCTGGGTGCGTGGATTGCTCCTAACAACTGTAAGAGCAACCTGATGAAACTACGAGCCCAGAGATACTGAGCTTTATGCTGGTGCCAGGCTGTGTCAAGGCTGTACATGCTTCATTTCAACCAGCCGAGAACAAGGAGGAAACTGAGGCCAAGAGAAACGAGGGTATACCCGAGGCCGCACAGCCTGTCGGCGCCGCAGGTCTGCGGGACCCTGTAGGCACAATCAGGCAGAAGGAAGCGAGAGAGGTTGTTCCAGGCCAAGGCGTGGCGAAGGGAAGAGGCAGTGGAGCTCGGTACTCTTTATAGGTTTTGACCAAATGCATAATGGCCTGTATCTGTCATCGCAAGGTCATGTAGAACAATTCTAGTGCCCCCAAAATGCCCTGTGTTCCACCTGCTGTTCCCTGCTCCTGCCCTTGGAACCTTTGGTAACTACTAAGTTTCAAGTTCTGAAGAATAAGGGTCATAGTTACATGCATTAATATTGAGGGCCTGGCATACTGACCTGTTTTCTTTTCTTAGGCACTGCCTATGTTCTCAAGATGTTCTTGCCCTTCTATTTGAGATGGTAGCAGGACACCCCAGGATGGAGTTTAGTATTTTGTTTCTTGTGCGTGTCTCCATCCAGCACGCTATGACAAGATGAACACATTCATATGCCACAGAAGCATGTCCCAGGGGCACCCTTTCCCACACAGCCCCCACCCCTGACCCCCTGCACCAGTAACCCTTTCCTGCCATCTTTGCCAAAAGAACATTCCCATCCTTATACTTTTTTTTTTTTTTTAAAGATTTATTTATTTATTTAATTTCCCCCCCTCCCCTGGTTGTCTGTTCTTGGTGTCTATTTGCTGCGTCTTGTTTCTTTGTCCGCTTCTGTTGTCGTCAGCGGCACGGGAAGTGTGGGCGGCGCCTTTCCTGGGCAGGCTGCTCTTTCTTTTCGAGCTGGGCGTCTTTCCTCACGGGCGCACTCCTTGCGCGTGGGGGGACGCCCTTGCGTGGCAAGGCACTCCTTGCACGCATCAGCGCTGCGCATGGCCAGCTCCACACGGGTCAAGGAGGCCCGGGGTTTGAACCGCGGACCTCCCATATGGTAGACGGACGCCCTAAACACTGGGCCAAAGTCCGTTTCCCGGCCCATCCTTATACTTTTAACCACAGATCTACAAATCCCCAGAGTTCACCTGCTCCTTCCTCCAGCCCTGCCCCCCAGTCCATGGCTAGTCCAACAACCCCCCCACCATCAAATTCCAGCGTCGCTGACCCCACTCACATCCCTGCACCACTGTCATCTCCATCCACTGCCCAACCACCTGCTTCCACCTTATCATAGATTCTGCCCATATTGAGCATCGGCTCACACCCTCCACCCCCTCTCTGTCTCCTGATAACCTGTCTTCTAGACTCTAGCTCTGTGAATCTGCTCAATTTGCTTAGGTCTTATCAGTGAGGTCCTGTAATATTTGTCCTTTAGTGACTGGCTTACTTCACTCAACACAAGGTCTTCAAGATTCATCCACGTTTTCCTGTGCGTCAAAACTCCATTCCTTCTTACAACTGAGTAATATTTCCTTGGACGTATATACCACAATTTGCTTATCCATTCATCTGTTGATGGACACTTGGGTTGCTTCCAACTTCTGATAACAGTGAATAATGCCGCCATGAACATTGGCGTGCATGTATCTGCTGGTGTGCCTGCTTTCAGTTCTTCTGGCTATATACCAAGCAGTGGGATTGGTGGATCATATGGCAGCTCTATAGTTAGTTTTCTGAGAAACAGCCAAAATGTCCTCCACAATGGCTGCACCATTCTTCATTCCCACCAGCAGTGGATGAGGGTTCCCTTTCCTCCACATCCTCTCCAACACTTGTAGTTCTCTACTTTTTTAATTTTTTAATTTTTAGGAGATACCGGAGATTAAACCTGGGACCTTGTACAGGAGAAGCAGGTGCTGGACCACTTGAGCTACAGCCCCTCCTTTGTTTTTTTAATAGCCCCCAGTCCAATACGTGTGAGATGATATCTCATTGTAGTTTTTTTTAAAAAATTTCTCTCCCCTCTCTGCCCGCCCTGCCAACTCTGCCCACCCCGCCCCAGTTGTCTGTTCTCTGTGTCTATTTGCTGCATGTTCTTCTTTGTCTGCTTCTGTTGTTGTCAGCGGCTCGGGAATCTGTGTTTCTTTTTGTTGAATCATCTTACTGTGTCAGCTCTATGTGTGCGGTGCCATTCCTGGGCAGGCTGAACTTTTCTTTCGCGCTGGGCTGCTCTCCTTACGAGGCACACTCCTCGCGCGTGGGGGTTCCCTATGAGGGGGACAACCCTGCATGGCATGGCACTCCTTGCGCGCATCAGCACTGCGCGTGGGCCAGCTCCACATGGGTCAAGGAGACCCAGGGTTTGAACCACGGACCTCCCATGTGGTAGACGGACGCCCTAACCACTGGGCCAAATCCACTTTCCTCATAGTTTTGACTTGTATTTCCCTAATTGCTAGTGATATTGAGCATCTTTTCATGAGTTTTTTTAGTCACTTGTATTTCCTCTTTGGAGAAGTGTCTATTCAAACCCATTGCCCGTTTTTTAAATGGGTTGTTTGTCTTTTTAATTTTGAGATGTAGGATTTCTTAATATATACTGGACATTAGGCCCTTATTGGATAGATGATTACCAAATATTTTCTCCCATTGAGAAGGCTGCCTTTTCACTTTCCTGATGACCTCCTTTGAAGCACAGAAGTTATTAATTTTGAGGAGGTCTCGTGTATCTATTTTTTCTTTCATTGCTCTTGCTTGGGGTGTAAAGTTTATGAAGCCATTTCCTATGTAACACTCAAGATCTCGTAGATGCTTCCCTACATCATCTTCTATTTAGCTCTTCTTTGATTTCCTTTAACAATGTTGAGTAGTTTTCTGTGTACAAGCCCTTTACATATTTAGTTAAGTTGATTCCTAGATATTCAGTGCTCTTAGTTGCTATCGTAAATGGGTTTTTTTCTTGATTTCCTCCTCAGATTGCTCATTTTTGATGTACAGAAATGCGACTGATTTTTGCTTGTTGATCTTATATCCTGCCACTTTAATGAACTCATTTATCAGTTCTAGAAGCTTTGTTGTAAATTTTTCAGGATTTTTTACATATAGGATCATGTCATCTGTAAATAGTGAAATCTTTCCTTCCTTCTTTCCAATTTGGATGCCTTTCCTTTCTTTTTCATGCTTAAATGCTCAGGCAAGTTCTTTGAACACATGGTTAAATAGGAGCAGTGACAGTGGGCATCCTTGTTTTGTTCCAGATCTTAGAGGGAAAGCCTTTAGCGTTTCACTATTGAATATAATGCTAGTTGTGGGGTTTTCATATATACTCTTTATCATATTGAGGAGCTTTTCTTCTATTCCTATCTTTTGGAGTGTTGTTTACAAAAATGGATACTGTAGAGAAGCGGATTTGGCCCAATGGATAGGGCATCTGCTTACCACATGGGAAGTCTGTGGTTCAAACCCCCGGCCTCCTTGCCCCGTGTGGAGCAGGCCCACGCGCAGTGCTGATGCGCGCAAGGAGTGCCGTGCCACACAGGGGGTCCCCCGCATAGGGGATCCCCATGTGCAAGGAGTGTGCCCCGTAAGGAGAACCACCCAGTGCAAAAGGAAGTGCAACCTGCCCAAGAATGGCACTGCACACACGGAGAACTGACACAATAAGATGACGCAACAAAAGAAACACAGATTCCCAGTGCCGCTGATACAGATAGAAGGGGTCACAGAAGAACACACAGCAAAGGGACACAGAGAGCAGACAACTGGGGGGACGGGGTGGGGGGGGCAGAGGAAGGGGAGAGAAATAAATAAAAAATAAATTTAAAATAAAAGGGTGGTGTATTTTGTCAAATGCTTTTTCTGTATCTATAGAGATGATCATATGATTTTTTTTTCTTCTGGATCTGTTAATGCGGTGTATTACGTTGCTTTTATGTTGAACCATACTTGTATATCAGGGACAAAACCCTCGTGCTTTTTCTCTAGATCAGGGAGTAAGGCTGTCGCCACGCAGGTCCCACTCCAGGCTGATGGTGAGGCTCTAGAGGCGTTTTTCCCACACAAGAAGAAACAGCCTGTGTCCACCAGACTGAGAATTAGTGTTACCTTTAACCCAGCAGTTTGGTTCATGCCTTACTCTACCTCCAGCTAGTGAAGTTACCTGAATCGTTACGGGCAAAGTCTAAAACACTGTGGGATCTGGTGGAGTATGAAAAATGGACATTGCAGTGTCATTGCCATAATAGGTTGTGGGGATGGTTATGATGGAGTGAAGGGCAGTTAGGAACTTGCGTACAAATGATGCCTGAGAATCGGTCTAGAGGGACAGTATGATCATCAGATGTATAGACAAGGATGACACTGGTGTTCCAATACCCTGAAACACAACAGTAGAAGAGGCTGTTGTGCTTAAGTTGAAGTAATAAGTGTCAAATTCATCTTTGACAGAGTCATGCCTGATGACTGTGTCATTGTAGAAAGGATGCCATTTGACTTCCTCTGGATCACACCAAAGGGTTTGATTGCAGACGTTGGCTGCGATATTGCCTAGATAAGTTCATGTGCCATTATCAAAGAGAGAATTTATGCAAAGAGAGAAATTCATTCCAGTCTGGGCAATTGATGCCATGGGGGCCCCTTTCTCAAGAGTAAGATATGTCCAGTGGGATGACTGTTTCTGATATTTATCTACTGAGTGTCCATCCCTTTTGTCCCATTCTTGGTCTATTCATAATACCCCTTCTGTGTTTATCCAGGTTTGAATGTCTATGGGAGCGGCCAGTAACCGGGGCCCTTCTGTGGAGCCTACATTAGTGCAGACCCACCATTTGATATTTAGCTTGCCTAGGCCAGCTATTCTTTGTCGGCTGAGAAAAAAAGGACGGCGAATCGCAAGTGTCCAGTAAGAGAGGGTAAGGGTGAGAAGGAGGAGATTAGAAGGAGCAGGTTCACTGCGGGAGGGACAGAGATGGGCCGGGGTCCAAAGAAGGGGGAGAGAGGAGTGAAAATGTGAATACAAGAGCCAATAGGATAATAATGACGATTAGGGCAAGTGTTATCGAGTTCATTCAATCTGATGAAACTCAGGCCCTGCTTCCTGGGTTAGTGACCGCATCAGATTCCATCTACTTCTGGGTGACATAAGCCTGAGATCACCAGTAAGTATTAATTATACAGGCCTGGTCCTGGGTCTTGGGTCCGCTGTGTACACAGATGCAGTCTACTTCTGGTCCCTGGTCATCTTGCGCTTCAGTAGGAATGGCTTTCCAGGCAGGGCTGGGAGCTTTCTTTCAATGAGAAATATTGATGGAAGAATCAATGCCTTCTAACTTAGCTGCCCATGGGTTACTTAAGAGTACCTAATAGTGTCCCTTCCAGTGAGGTTGGAGTGCATCGTTATGGAGGTGTTTTTCCAATATACGAAATCGCCGGGCTGAAGATTGTGATTTTGGATATCTTCATATCCCAGGAGCATGCTGTAAAAGGATTGTGCTACTAGAGTTTCATTTTCCTTTACGATTTTGATCAGTTCCTAACAATACGCAGGGCTCGTGTATTTCAGAGTTATTTTCATATGTCTCTTTATTATAATTTCAAATGGGGATGACTTATCTTTTCCAAAAGGAGTGAACCTTAGATCTAATAAGATTATAGGTAAACTTTTGGCCATGGTAGATCGAGGGATTCCACAAATGTAGCTAATTGAATTTTTTTAAGATTTTATTTATTTCTCCTTCCCCGCCCCCCCACTTGTCTGCTCTGTGTCCATTCGCTGTGTGTTCTCCTGTGTCCACTTCTATTCTTGTCAGCGGCACCCAGAATCTGTGTCTCACTTTGTTGTGTCATCTTGCTGTGTCAGCTCTTTGTGTGTGCAGCCCCATTCCTGGGCAGCCTGCACTTTTTTCTCACTGGGCGGCTTTCCTTATGGGGTGCAATCCTTGCGCTTGGGGTTCCCTACGTGGGGGACACACCTGTGTGCCATGGCACTCCTTGGGCACCTCAGCACTGCCCATGGGCCAGCTCATCACACGGGTCAGGAGGCCCTGGGTTTGAACCCTGGACCTCCCATGTGGTAGGAGGGCGCCCTATCCATTGGGCCAAATCCGCTTCCCTAGTTGAGGTTTAATTACACCATTTATTCTTTCTATTCTGCCTGAGGATTGGGGGTGATAAGCACAATGAATATGTTGCAAAATAGGCCATATCGTGCATATTGTTTTCATAATTTGGCCTGTAAATTCTCAGGCATTGAGAAGTTCTGTGGGAACGCTCTCATTTGGAATTATTTTTTCTAATAATACCTTTGATGGTAGCCACAGTGGCAAGTCTACAGGGAAAGGCTTCAGCCCAACCACGTACATACAAATCTTCATTAAAACATGTTTATAGGGAGGGGCTGTGGCTCACGCAGTTGAGCGCCCACCTCCCACATGGGAGGTCCCGGGTTCTGTGTCCCGTGCCCCCTAAAGAAAAAAAACAAAACAAAGACAGTCAACAAGCACAGACAATGAGCAAACAGACGAGGGAGCCACCTCAGGGGGAAAAAAACGTATTTATAGCCTTGGTATTGGGGTAATTGAGTCAAGTCCAACTGCCAAACTACAAAATGTCCTGTATGAAAAGGAAAACGTCTTTGTGAGCTACGGGAAAAATTTACCTACTGTGATATATTTTCACAGCTATTTTAGGGGAGAGTTTCCAGAAATAGTGCTTTTACCATATTATCAGTGTTCCAGTGAGTCCTATTATGAACAATTTCCAAAACTGTTTCCTGCAGGCAATTCAGGAAGCCTGGTTTAACATTAGGACAAAACCGTGACTTACTTGCAGGTTCATAAAGTCAGGCGCCTTTTCTCATTTTTCCATCTTGTGGGGAGGAGCATTTTGTTGAGTACCAAGGAATAATTTTTTTTATGTTTCCAATAGAGTTATTTGGTTCAACAGTCATCAAAGTAACAGGAATAGGATAAGAATTTGTCATTGCACTTTTTGAAGCTTATCTGCCACGAGGTTGCCAGTGCTTTCCTCTGTTTTTGCTGGAAAATAACGGTGAAAGATTAATTATAGCCCAAATTGGTAACAGTATAGCACTTAGCAACCCGGGAGTCTAAGATGTTTTTAAAAAATTTTCCTCCATTGGAAGTTAAAAAACTTTCTTTGTTTCCGTAATATTCCCACATTGACCAGCCCCAAAGGCAAACTGACTCTCAAGGTAGAGTTCAGGGGTTCTTAACCTTGCTTTTTCCAGACTCCTTTGCCAGTTAGGGGAAAACGATGGACCCCTTCCTAAGTCCACACTGTCCTGTGTCTTAGTTAATAAATATGTCACACCCGCACCAGCGACTGAATCAAAATTCAGTTCAAGCTCACGGACCCCTCATTAAGAATGCCTGGATCTAGGTCAGTCACCAGGGAAGTGAGGATGGTCACCCACCCCACCAGGGCACCGAGAGTCTACAGCTGCCAGCAGAATCCCACCCATCAGCCATGTGGGATCTAAGCCCCCTCTCGATTTAGAGGTGGAGTGGACATTGCCATCCCAGGGTCCTCGGGATAGAGGAATAAAATGTGGATTAGTGTGGACTTACTGGTATTCTTCTATAGAATTATTATGACTCTAGCAAGGGAAGAGACTGTATCATTGATGTGGAGACAGTGGCCACCGGAGTTGCTGAGGGCAGGGAGAGGGAAGAAGTGTGATATGGGGGCATTTTTGGGAGTTGGACTTGTCCTGAATGATATTGCAGGGACAGATGCAGGACATTATATATCCTGCCATAACCCACCGAATGGACTGGGAGAGAGTGTAAACTACAATGTAAACTATAATCCATGTGGTGCAGCAGTGCTCCAAAATGTATTTATCATATGCAATGAATATGCCACAGTGATGAAAGAGGTTGTTGATATGGGAGGAGTGGGGCGGTGAGGGTGGGAAGTGGGGGTGTATGGGAACCTCTTATATTTTTTAATGTAACATTTTGTGTGATCTATGTATCTTTAAAAAAAAAGAAAAAAAAGAATCCCTGGATTTACTTATCTCTTTCTGCAAGTATACACGTTCTTCATCCACTAAAAGAGGGTGATGTTTAAATTTTATTTCTTTGACTGAAAGGACAGGAATATGTCTGGGGCTGTAAGAAACAAAGATTCATTTAGTTTTCACATAAAGGAAGAAAATATTGATTAATGTAACCTGGCAGCCTACCGCCTCAGTGTCTCACTCCCGGGTTAAACAGCAACAAAGGAAACCAGCTTAAGCCAGTCCTACAGGCAGTAAAAAAGATGCCCAAGAAAGAGCTAAGTCAATACCAATTCAGGGGAAGGGGACTTGGCCAGTGGTTAGGGCGTCCGTCTACCACATGGGAGGTCCGCGGTTCAAACCCCGGGCCTCCTTGACCCGTGTGGAGCTGGCCCATGCGCAGTGCTGATGCGCGCAAGGAGTGCCCTGCCACGCAGGGGTGTCCCCCGCGTAGGGGAGCCCCATGCACTCCCAAGGAGTGCACCCGTGAGGAGAGCCGCCCAGCGCGAAAGAGCAGCCTGCCCAGGAATGGCGCCGCCCACACTTCCCGTGCCTCTGACTACAACAGAAGTGGACAAAGAAACAAGACACAGCAAATAGACACAGAGAACAGACAACAGGGGTGGGAGGGAGGGGAGAGAAATAAATAAATAAATAAATCTTTAAAAAAAGCAATTCAGCACCAAATTCCTTT
Organism: Dasypus novemcinctus; assembly: GCF_030445035.2. NCBI lineage: Eukaryota > Metazoa > Chordata > Mammalia > Cingulata > Dasypodidae > Dasypus > Dasypus novemcinctus. The sequence continues at coordinate 67,204,541 of NC_080690.1, read as the reverse complement.
CCTTATTTGACAAAGGGGAGTAGGAAAAACTAAAATGTTTGGAATGTAATGGGGGAAGCTGTTAATCATAAAATTTTGTGTGAGAAAGTTAGATCTTCTTGGATAGGCTGTAACTTCTGAAGTATCCAATCTATGGAGAAACAGAGGAAGAGCTTGCGTGCTAGGCTTCGGGGTATAAATTGTGTCATTTTTCTTTGTTCGGCTCACCAGCCATGTTTTCTGGTTGTGTGCCCCTTCTTGCAAGATTGAAAAGAAATTCTTTTCTTCTCCACAATCGGATGAGCCTTATTTTCTTCCTGAAGAAGATTTCTTTCTAACAGCTTTGGCGGCTCACCTGGGATTCTGAGGCTTCAGAGAGTGGACCCCTGGGGTGGACGATGGGGAGGCGTGTCCCACTCTTCAAGGGGTCTTGGATTCCACCGGCGGGGGCCTCGCCTCTGGCAGCCAGGAGGCCCAAGAACAGAGGCTTAGATCTGCTGATTGTGGATGAGAAAAAGGGAAGGGAAAATCTGCCTCTCATTGACCAGGTGCCTCCATGCACAGACCAAGGTAAGAACAAAGGCTATTAAGTATGACCTTGGTGGTCGGGAGTTCTGATGAGGCTGAGGTTCACTGTGTGTGCATGAGACGCGTGACATACAGTGTGGATTGAGTGCGCAGTCCCAATTCACGTTTCCCTTCTCCTGTGAGGGAAAGGGCTGGATACGCACAAAGCAAAAGATTCAAAAGAAAGAGACCCAGACAAGACTCAGAATGGGAAATAGAGGCAGTCAGTTGACTGGGAAAAAGGGGAAAGGGGTATCTGTAGGATCCCCCGGAGACATTCCTCCAGATAGTCCACTAAGGAGCATGTTAAGGCATTGGACCGATGGTGATCAGACCAAGGGAAAAGACAAGCAGAAAATGATTCAATACCTCTGTTGTATCTGGACCAAGGAAAGTATTTTACTGCCTGGCATCTTCTGGCCAAAATACGGGGCAGATGAGGATTGGCTTTGTGCTGCCCTTGTACTTGTGTTAATGGAAAAACACCCTTCTCCAGAGAAGAGCCTGACTATGCCATGTGCTGGTTGAAGGGAAAGGGGCCACTTTCTCTCCTATGAAAGGTGAGAATCCAGGCCCCAAGACTAAGCTTGCAGAAATGAAGGCTGCAGAAACAAAAGCTGCAGAAAATAACCCTGGGACCCCCTGTCTAATCTCCCTCCTCCTTATGTTTCCCCTCCCCTCCCAGGAGAAGGGCCGTTAGACTTGGAGGGTCCAATAGAACCCGCTGTAAACCCCGGGGAAACGGAGAATCAAGCGGGGCCAACAGCCCCACCGGTTACAACCCACCAACAGCTGAGGAAAGAATTGGAACAGTGTAAGAAAGATATACAAAATTTTCCATTCCCCAAAGCACCTGAGGAGAAGAGAGTGAAAGAGCAAAACTCCATTGAGCCTTTGTACCCACTGAGAGAAGTACCAGTGGGGCCAGGGGAGATTGGCTATGTAAATGCCCCACTGACAAGTACTGAAGTAAGGAACTTCAAAAAGGAGATGAAATCTCTAATGGAAGATGCAGTGGGGCTGGCTGGACAAGTAGATCAATTCCTAGGTCCTAGTTTATACACCTGGCCTGAACTTATGTCCATACTGAATATCCTCTTTACAGGAGAAGAAAGAAGAATGGTGGGGAGGGCAGCTATGAAGGAGTGGGAAAGGCAGCATCGACCCAGACAGGGGGTGATGGCAGCAGAACAGAAGTTCCCAAACACAGACCCTAATTGGGATAATAATGACCTGGGGGACAGAGCACAAATGAAAGATCTTAGAGACCTCATTCTACAGGGGATCAAATTGGCTATACCCAATTCTCAAAACTTGAGTAAGGCCTTTGAAGTAGCCCAGGAGAAGGATGAAACTCCCTCTGCTCACCTGCAATGATTGAGAGACCAAGTGAGGAAATATTCAGGGATGGACCCTGATGATCCTGTGGCTCAGGGAATATTAAAAGTCAGCTATGTGAAAGGGTCTTGGCCTGACATTCAGAAGAAGATTCAGAAAATAGAAGGATGGATGGATGAGCCATTGGAATAGTTATTGAGAGAGTCCCAGAAAGTGTTTGTAAGGAGAGAGGAGGAAAAGCAGAAACAGAAAGCTATCAACTGGTTAGGAAAAGACTGGAGCCTAGTCAGGGAAGGAATGAGCAGAGGCAAGAAAATGTGCAAAATTGGCTTATTTAGATGAGGGGACAAGGAGAAGGCGAGGCTCTGCAGGGTGCTATCACTTTGGGAGGCCTGGTCATTTCAAAAGGGAATGCCTGAGTTTAAAGAAAGAGAGGTAATCCTGTCATGAATTTTGAGGATTAGGGTGGTCTGAGGCCCCGTACTTCTAAAGCCCATCGAGAGCCTTTAGTAAATCTAAGGCTGGGCCCATATCAGGAGGAAATTACATTTCTAGTGGACACTGGCACAGCCCCATCCTCTGTGAATCAATTCCCCAGAGGAACCAAATTCCCTGGAAGTTCCCTTACAGTCTCAGGGGTAAAAGGAGAAGGATTTGAGGTCCCCATTCTTTCTCCCACTGATATTTGTTGGGCAGACAATCGAATTGTAAGCCCTTTGTCGAACATCCCAGAAGCCGGGAGTAATTTGTTGGGAAGGGACTTAATAGTCTTCATGGGTTTGGATTTGGAAGTAAGGGATGGGCAGATAGAAGTAGTCTTAGCCATGCTCACTGAAGAAGATGGAAAAGATATCAGAGAGGCAGTGTGGTAAGAGAAGGGAATAGAGGGGGTTTGCAGGTACGCCCTATTAAAATCAAATTGAAAAAGGAAGGGGAAATTATTTGTCAAAGACAATATCCCATTCCCCTTAAGGGGAGGCAGGGGCTTCAACCCATCATCGACGGCCTCCTTCGGGATGGGCTCTTGGAGCCCTGCCTGTCTCCCTTCGATTCTCCTATCTTGCCTGTTCAGAAATCAGATGGTAGTTGGAGGCTGGTACAGGATCTAAGGGCCATTAATCCAATCATTCAGGTTCAACACCCAGTAGTCCCAAATCCATACACTCTCCTTAGTAAGATCCCCTGCCATCATGAATGGTTTAGTGTAATAGATCTAAAGGATGCCTTCTGAGCCTGTTCCCTTGACCCAGAGAGTAGAGACTTGTTTGCCTTTGAGTGGGAGGATCCCTCTGCAGGAAGAAAACAGCAGTGTAGGTGGGCAGTTTTACCCCAAGGCTTCACAGAATCCCCCAACCTCTTTGGGCAGGAACTGGAAAAAGTATTGGAGAAGTTTGCAGTCCCACCTGAAGTTTCCCTGTTACAATATGTAGATGAGATGCTATTATCAGGTGAAGAAAGGCAGATAGTGGTCCAAACCACAAAGAGCTTATTGAATTTCCTGGGGCATCAAGGGCTAAGAGTGTCAAAAGTTAAGCTACAATTTGTAGAAAAGGAAGTCAAATACCTGGGTCATCTCATTAGTGAGGGAAGGAGGGAGATAAATCCAGAAAGAGGGAAACGGACTTGGCCCAGCGGTTAGGGCGTCCGTCTACCACATGGGAGGTCCGCGGTTCAAACCCCGGGCCTCCTTGACCCGTGTGGAGCTGGCCCACGCGCAGTGCTGATGCGTGCAAGGAGTGCCGTGCCACGCAGGGGTGTCCCCGGCATAGGGGAGCCTCACCAGGAGAGCTGCCCAGCATGAAACAAAGAGCAGCCTGCCTAGAAATGGCACCGCCCACACGGAGAGCTGACTCAACAAGATGACTCAACAAAAAGAGACACAATTCCCGTGCTGCTGACAACAATGGAAGCGGACAAAGAAACAAGATGCAGCAAATAGACACAGAGAACAGACAACCGCGGTGGGGTGGTGGAGGGGGAGAGAAAAAAAAAAAACAAAAACCAAAAGAAGTCAGGCCATTACTGAATTACCTGTTCCCTGGACAAAAAGACAACTAAGAAGATTTTTGGGATTGGTGGGCTAGTGTAGATTATGGATAGATTCTTATGCATCCCAGACCAAAGGGTTATACCAAAAACTGTTGGAGGAGGAGCCTGACAAGTTAGAAGGGAAGGAGGAGGAAGTAAAGGCCTTGGAGGGGCTCAAGCAGGCATTGGTGCAAGCCCCTGTTCTAGCCCTTCCCTCCCTGGAGAGACCTTTCCATCTGTTTGTGACAGTAGATAAGGGGACAGCCTTGGGAGTCCTAACCCAGATCTGGGGAGGCCAAGGAAGCCCATGGCCCTCCTTTCCAAAACCCTGGGTCCTCTCTCCAGGGCATGGCCAGGCTGTGTTCAGGCCGTGGCAGCAACTGCTCTCTTAGTAGAAGAAAGCAGGACACTGACCTTTGGAGGGGCCTTGTTGTCAGCACCCCTCATCAGCTCAGGACTATTTTGTCTCAAAAAGCAGGAAGATGGTTAACAGATTCCCGAATTCTGAAATATGAGGTGATTCTAATGGAAAAAGATGATTTAATGCTGACAATTGATCATAGCCTGAACCCAGCTTCTTTCCTTTGGAAAGGTCCCAACCAAGTAGGAAATCCTGAACATGATTGTTTAGACTTAATTGAATATCAAACCTGAGTCCGGCCTGACCTAGGAGATCTTCCCTTACATTCGGGGGGGAAATTGTTTATAGAGGGGTCTTCCAGGGTCCTGGAAGGAAAAAGGCATAATGGCTATGCTGTTGTTGATGGACTAACTTGTGAGGTGAAAGAAGCTGGCCGATTGCCCAGTGATTGGTCAGCTCAAACTTGTGAGCTGTATGCATTAAATCAAGGCCTTAAATTGTTAGAGGGAAAAGATGGTACAGTCTACACAGATTCTAAATATGCCTTTGGCATGGTCCACATCTTTGGAAAATTTTGGGAAGAAAGGGGATAGATCAATAGCAGAGGGAAGGAATTAGTCCATGTGGAACTGGTAAAACAAGTGTTAGCCAGTCTGCTCTTACCAAGGGAAATATCTGTGGTACATATAAATGGGCTCAGAAGTGTCACACTTTTGAAGAAAAAGGCAGGAGATTGGCTGATGAGAAGGCCAAAGAGGCTCCCCTCTGTTCCCCGCTGGAACTAATGGTCCTGATACCCTCCATCCCCAAAGAAATTGGAATCCCTGTATTCTCTGAAAAGGAAGTAAAAGAACTAGAACAACTGGGGGCAACCTTAGGTAACCAAGGGAAATGGCTCCTCCCAGACGGCTGGCAGATGTTGAATAAGCAACTCATGAGGGAAGCACTAGCGGTTTTGCACCAAGGGAGTCGCTGGGGAGTACTGGCCATGTGTGACCTGGTTCTCAAGCATTTTGGGTGTAGGGGCCTTTATACTATAGCCAGACAAATAAGTGAACGGTGCATAATCTGTCAGAAAGTTAATAAGAAAGTTTTAAGAAAGCAAATGCCAGGGAGGAGGGAGCCTGGCCTCAGACCATTCCAGAGCATTCAGGTTGATCATACTGAAATGCCCCCTGTAGGTCGATTACGGTATGTTCTGGTCATTGTGGATCACCTGACAGGGTGGGTAGAAGCAGACCCTCTTGCTTCAGCTACAGCATCAGGGACTTCAAAAATTATCCTTGAACAAATCATTCCCCGATACGGATTAGTAGAAAACATAGATTCAGGCAATGGTAGTCACTTTACATCCAGGGTGTTGCAAACTATTATGGAGGGTCTAGGTGTCACATGGGACTTCCATACACCCTGGCACCCACCAGCCTCAGGGAAAGTGGAGAGAATGAACCAAACCTTAAAAAAAATCCCTCTAAATTGGTCTTAGAAACCAAATTACCATGGGTTAAATTACCTCTAGCTCTGTTAAGAATCCGAACTGCCCCTAGGAGGGACCTGGGAATTTCTTCTTATGAAATGCTTTTTGGTCTGTCCTTCCCTGGGAAGTCTGGAGAACTCCCCTCCTTTGAGTCAAAGGATCTCTTTCTTCAGAATTATATACTGGCCCTGTCTTCTACTTTGTCATCCCTCAGACATCGGGGTTTGCTGGCTCAGACTCCGCCTCTTGAATTTGCAGTCCACCAACACCAACCTGGCAGCTGGGTCCTAATCAAGTCGTGGAAAGAGTCCCAACTCCAACCGACCTGAGATTTATTAATTACAGAGATTTATTAATTACACCAGGAATTATCAAGTCTTGCTGACCACTGAAACCCCAGTCCGAACCCCAGAAAATGGCTGGACTCATGACACTCGAGTAAAGGGACCAGTACCTGAACCAGACGATAAGTACCCAACAACTTTATCTGAGTCTAGGAAAATAATTTCAGTCCCAGAACCTTAAAGATTACACTGAAAAAACAATAACTGCAGGGGGGGAGGGGTTGAGCTCTGTATTGTCCTTGTCAACAATGGCCCTAGTCTTATCAGAATACCAAAGGAGAAATTCAGATCTTAAGTTACAAGTGAAAATAATCTTACTAGCCATGATGTTTAAAATCTGAGAAGCAACTAGCCCCATCAAATTAGTTATAAATGTGAGTGAAGGTCTGGAGTCCCAGACGGTGCAGTTTGATGCCTGCCAAGTAATAGACTGTGGGAATTTAGAGCACCAGCGATGGCTGAGTGGGGAAAATAAATACCTATGCCCAGAGCCAGTGGGGAATGGTCACAGGCGAGCCCCCCTTGCCCCTCCTGGGATGATGTACGGTGGACTACCCAGTATAAGGGATGGACCGGGAATATGGGATGGGTCTCACCAAGTTCAAGGCCATTAAAGGGTAAGATAACCTTTTATGAAGGTAATACCCCACCGGACTGCAAAAGTCTTCAGTGCAATCCAGTAGTAATAACTATTAAGAAAGCAGACAAATAAAACTAGGAGCAGTGGCAGGGACCAAGTGGTCGATAGAGGCTATGGAATGGGAGCAGATGTTACAGGTAAAGATCCTCTGGGGAGGTTCCGTATCCGAGTCCTTCCTCCCCCTGTACATATGACATTGACAACGCCTTCTCCAGCTAACCCTTCAGAAATACCACAGGAAAACCTACCAGAGGCCAGTTCCCCAATTCAAAATGATCCCAAAGCAGTTAGGATACTTAAGGCAGAAGATTGAAAGCAAACCATAGAAATAGAGACAGGATATGGGGACACAAATGCCTGGGAAGAATGGATCAAATATACAGTCCAGAGTCTAAACAAAAGCAGCTGTTATGCTTGTGCAACAGGTCGCCCCACAGCTCATATTGTACTCTTTCCGCTCAGATGGAAAAGCATGAAAAGGAGTTTAAGTGCATATACTCCTCTTCCAAAATGTTCCTTCTGGTGAAAATTGTAGTACGTTGTCCTCTCTCTTCCCACTGGTCAAAAAGGGAAACATCAAGGCCATGCCTGCCTCCCGTCTGGGCCCAGGGAATCACTCTGCTTGTCTCTCTAGACAGTGGAAAGGATTGCAGGACCTTGGAACTATGACCTCGTGTTCACAAGTGTGGAATGTAAGCAGTGATCGTACTGACAATTTCTCCAGTTTGGTCAGACCTCGAGCAGACCTGTTGTGGTCCTGTGGAAAGGGTGTTCTCCGGCCAATACTGCCTGAGAAGTGGGGGGGAACCTGTGCTCTGGTCCAGTTGGCTATCCCATTCACCCTGGCATTTGAAAAAGAAGCGAGAATATCATCCCAGGGAGGGAGAGAGAAAAGAAGTTTACTTGGTTCTTCAGATGAGCGGATCTATTTAGACAATACAGGAGTTCCCTGACGAGTCCCAGATGAGTTTAAGGATAGAAATCAGGTAGCAGCTGGGTTTGAGTCATTCTTGTTCTGGTGGGTCACCATTAATAAAAATGTAGACTGGACTAATTATATCTATTATAACTAACAGAGATTTATTAATTACACCAGGAATGCAGTTAAAGGAATTGCAGAACAATTAGATGCTACTAGCAGAATGGCATGGGAAAATAGAACGGCCTTAGCTATGACGCTAGCTGAGAAAGGGGGAGTCTGTTATGATTGGAGGTGGTTGCTGTACATCATCCCCAATAACACTGCCCCTGACGGAACTATCACTAAAGCTTTACAAGGCCTAGCAGCCCTATCTGAGGAATTAGCAGAGAATTCTGGCATTAGTAATTCACTCACAGGATGGCTTGAAAATTGGTTTGGAAAATGGAAAGGGGTTGCACTGTCCATCTTAACTTCCCTCATTATCTCAGCTGGGGTGCTCACCACAGGCGGATGCTGGATCGTTCCATGTGCCCGAGGGCTAGTTCAAAGACTCACTGAAACTTCCCTAACCAAACAAATGCCCGTACGGTGTAGGCAAAATGATCTGTACCCCCTTAAAGAAGGAGATTCTTATGATGAAGAGTGTGAAATAGCACTTTGAAAATTTGAAGAACGGAAATGTGAAAACTAAAAAGAATTTAAAAGAAAGACGGACAATTGTAAGAAACAAAGATTAGTTTAGTTTTCACATAAAGGAAGAAAATATTGATTAATGTAACCTGGCAGCCTACTGCCTCAGTCTCCGAATCCTGGGTTAAACAGCAACAAAGGAAACCAGCTTAAGCCAGTCCTATAGGCAGTAAAAAAGATGCCCAAGAAAGAGCTAAGTCAATATCAACTCAGCACTAAATTCCATTCCTTATTTGACAAAGGGGAGCAAGTAGAAACTAAAATGGTTGGAATGTGATGGCGGAAGCGGTTAATCACAAACTTTTGCACGGGAAAGTTAGATCTTCTCGGATAGGCTGTAACTTCTGAAGTATCCAATCTATGGAGAAACAGATGAAGGGCTTGCGTGCTAGGCTTCAGGGTATAAATTGTGTCATTTTTTCTTTGTTCTGGGCGCCAGTCATGTTTTCTGGTTGTGCGCCCCTTCTTGAAAGATTGAAAATAAATTCTTTTCTTCTCCACAATCGGGTGAGCCTTATTTTCTTCCAGAAGATTTCTTTCTAACATACCATAACCCACTGAATGGACTGGGAGAGAGTCTTAACTACAATGTAAACTATAATCCATGTGGTACAGAAGATTTCTTTCTAACATACCATAACCCACTGAATGGACTGGGAGAGAGTCTTAACTACAATGTAAACTACAATCCATGTGGTACAGCAGTGCTCCAAAATGTATTCATCAAATGCGATGAATGTGCACACTGCTGAGAGAGGTTGTTGATATGGGAGGAGTGGGGGGTGAGGGTGGGAAGTGGGGGTGTATGGGAACCTCTTATATTTTTTAATGTAACATTTTGTATGATCTATGTATCTTTAAAAAAAAAAAAAGGAATCCCTGGATTTGCTGTATCTCCTTCTGCAAGTATACACATTCTCCATCCACTAAAAGATTTTATTTCTTTAAATTTTATTTCTTTGACTGAAAGGACAGGAATATGTCTGGGGCTTAATTCCTTGTCCTGATTTGTTGACCTAAGAGTTCCAAATTAATTTTCCCCTTTTAGGATAGAGATATGAGTGCTTTGAATAATCCAAGGAAGTCTCTTCCACGAAGGTAAATTCTGGTGGAGGGGACTAACAAAAATGGATGAGTGCCTTGTAAAGGTCCTAATGGAAAGGGAACTGGGGACAATTTAAGACAGTCGTGAGTTTGTTGGAGACTCCCACCATTTCAATTGCTTCTGTACTCCCAGGAGGGGAGTGAATGAGGCTGTGGGGTTTAAGTCAGAGAAGGTGGCCCCAGTAACTTTTAGAGCCATTATACCCTCATTTCTAATTATCAGATCTATTTTGCCTAAAGATGGGACATGGACAATTGGAAAAACTTCCTCTGTGTCCCCAGAGCTGCCTTAGCAGTCACATTGAAATTCACCTTGAGTTCTAAGGGGTCAAAGAGCAGTGGGGGATGGGGTGGCGATGGGGAGCTCCTCTTTTCAGGCAGCGTTGAGCCTTCTCTTTCCCAATGTCCAGGTCACTGAAGTAATTACAAGTACTGCTGCCCTGAGCCCTGATGCCTAAAAGGGACAGAGATGGCTTATTTAGCTGCTGTAATTGGAGACACATGGTTTGGGATCTCTGTATTTGTGATGGTTTAGCTTGTGAGGATTTCTCATTGTTTTTCTCCCAGACTTTTTAAAGGTGTGATCTCATTGATTAGTAAAATTTACTACACTATGAAGTTCCATGGTGGCCCACTTGACTTGTTCATGTTTTAGAATTGCTTAGATCTTCTGAAAGTTGTTAACAAAAGCAGAATAAAATAGGGTAGAGTTTTCACAGTTAATATGGTCAAGAACTGAGAATTATTTAATGTTTTTATTTCAAGCCTGTTGTGATATTCATAAATGGGCTGGCTCACCACGTTTCTGGGGACATTGTTGGATTATTCTCCAGTCAGTAATTGGTGGGACATGTGGTGCAGCGGTGCTCAGAGATGTATTCACCAAGTGCAATGAATGTCTCATGATGATGGAGGAGGTTGTTGTTATGGGGGGAGGAGTGTGGTTAGGGGGGTTGGGGGTATATGGGGACCTCATATTTTTTTAATGTAACATGAAAAAAATAAAGACAAAAATAATAATTGGTAGGAAAAGCTTCACATATGGCTTTATGAAGATCCTTGGCTAACTTAAATGTTTCAGTTTTGTCAATAGCTCTTTGTTTTGAAAAGTCATTTAAAGAATCTTTTCAATTGGCTCTGTCTATCCAGATTTTGCAACGATCTTCAGTAGCCGCCATTTAATTTAATTGGTGAAGTTTGAGTATCCAGGTTCATGAGTCAGAATGAAACTAGATCTTCAGTAGAATTTGGGAAATCTTATCCCTATGGGAGGGGAGGTTGGCTAAAACAGGACCTGAAGGACAGGAGGGGTTTAAAGAGGGTTAGAACCATCAAAATCAGGACTGCTGGAAAATTCTCAAGCTCGATATTGCTCTTAGATAAGGCTTTGTTAGTCTTGATTAATTTGATATTTGTTTCTTGAAGAGAAACAAATTTAGAATTTAGTTATATGTTTGCAAACTTCCAAGTATCAATTAAGATAAGCATCTCATTTTGGTTGCTTAGTTGCAGAAGCTCTATTTTTTAGTGAGCTTGAAAATATACCCATTTAGTCATATCAAAAGATCCCCATTGTGGCCCCTGTGATTGGAGGTTTTCTCCAGTGGGCCAGGTCCAGCGGGATAAGATTTTACATGAGGCAGGACGATAATTTTTGTAGGTGAAACCAGCTGGGGTGCTAGATGGTGGTGCACCACGAGGCTTCTAATGGACTGGGACCTTTCTTTTAGTTAGCTCTGGTTGTGAGCAATCCTACAGCCTAAGCTTGAGGGGAGTTACCTGGGTTATGGGTTAGTGTGATGTTTTACTGTGTGCCTTTCAGGGGGTACTTGTTTACCTGGTGGAAAATCTGTGCTCTAGTTGTCCGACCAAGGCACAGGTCTCCCTAGTTGCACAGAAATTGCCTGTGAGGGTGGAGGGCGACCTCAGGACAATCTAGCACATACATGATCACCTGCTCCTTTCATGAGAGCCTTCAACTTCAGAAGTCAAGGTCTCTCATCAAAACGTGGTGGGGGCTCCAATGGCCCTTAGCTGTCCATCCTGTGTCCACCAAAAATCATCATTTGGTTGCTCATAGTCAGAACGCAGGTCAGGGTGATTGGGAGGGAGGCGTTCGTCCACAGAAAAGAGCTCAGTACCAAAGTGGGGGTTTGTAAAGTCCCATTCAAGGACTCACCAGGCAAGGAAATTTTCCTGATATACCAAAAGGGCAAATCCGGAAGGACTTCTGCCACCAGCCCAAACCAAAGGAACCAAAGTTCAAAATGCCCTTTGCCGGGAGACGCCCAAAGAAAGGCCAGAGCCTCACCCAAAAGAGGGAGGTTTGGAGTCAAGAGGACTCACCCGCAGGAGCCCGGGGCCGACGGGGAGATGACAGAGCTCAAGGGGCCCCTCCGGTACCACGCTCCAATCCAACGGTGACTCCGGGGTGGTTGGTGTTCGCCTCAGATCCCGTTTCTGATGCTGGTTAATGTCAACCAAGAAACAAACTAAGCTGCAAGGCCACAGAGGCACTTATTTCGGGTCTTAGAATTGTAATTTTGGGAGCACAGATTCAGGTAGAAACCCAGTTGGTGTCTTGGCATTTCTAGGCAAGGGATCTTCCTTTCTTTCTTTTCTTTTTTTTTTTTAGGAGGTACTGGGGATTGAACCGAGGAACTTGTATATGAGAAGCAGGCACTCAACCACTGAGCTATACCTACTCCCCAAGGCAAGTGTTCTCAAAGAAAAAGATTAGATGAGTTGTGGTCGGTGGGTATTTGTGGTATTGTCCTGCAGGGTAGATAACTAACTGAGGTCTTTATCCTGTGGTTCGTCCTTTGGTGTCCGGAAGTCCTTGGGGTTTTGGGGAGCACTGTGGCTGGGGCTTGGCATGCTCTGGCAGTTTGCGATACTGGCTCTTTGCCTAAGTGTCATCTCCAGAATCACTCCCGCCTCCGGTGTAAATCTCTTAGCCACAGTAACTCTATTTTGTTTTATTTTTCAAGGAAGTAATACCTGTTCCATCCTATCAGTGTAGTGGCTCCTGGTCTCGGCACGTGCTACCGCAGCCGCAGAGCAGGGACGCGCTTCTCCAGGGCAGGCCTGGGCTGCCCCTCCGGGTCCTGGTCACAGCTGTCCTGTCGCAGGCAGCAGGCATAGGCCTGCGCGGGATGTGCCGGGAGGAATAGGGCATCCCCGTTCTGATATAGATCCTCATATATAGAGTCATATAATATTCGATAAAGCCACCAAACCCTCTCAACTGGGAGAGAATGGCCTATTCAACAAATGGTGCCTGGAGAACTGGACATCTATAGGGAAAAGAATGAAAGAGGATTACCAACTCACATCTTACACAAAAAACAACTCAAGATGGATCAAAGACCTAAATATAAGAGCCAAGACCATAAAGACTTTGGAAAGCAGTGTAGGGAAGCATCTACAGGAACTTGTAATAGGAAATGGCTTCATGAACTTCACACCAAAAGCACGAGCAGCAAAAGAACAAATAGATAAATGGGACTTCCTCAAAATTAAAGCCTTCTGCACCTCAAAGGAGTTTGTCCAGAAAGTGAAAAGAGAGCCTACACAATGGGAGGAAATATTTGGTAACCATATATCTGATAGGAGACTTATAACCTGCATATATAAAGAACTCCTGTATCTCAAAAATAAAAAGACAAACAACCCATTTTAAAAATGGGGAAAAGATTTAAACAGATATTTCTCAAAAGAAGAAATACAAATGGCTAAAAAGCACATGAAAAAATGCTCCAAATCTCTCGCTATTAGGGAAATGCAAATCAAAACTACAAGGAGATAGCATCTTACTCCCATAAGATTGGCAGTTATGGAAAAAACAGAAGACTACAAATGCTGGAGAGGATGTGGAGGAATGGGAACACTCATCCACTGCTGGTGGGAATGCAGAAGGATCCAGTCATTCTGGAGGACAGTTTGGTGGTTTCTCAAAAAACTAGCCATAGATTTGCCATATGACCCAGCAATTCCACTGCTGGGTATATACCCAGCAGAACTGAAAACAAGGACCCAATCCGATATATGCACACCAATGTTCATAGCAGCATTGTTCACTATTGCCAAAACTTGGAATCAACCCAAATGCCCATCAACAGATGAATGGATAAATAAAATGTGGTATATACATACAATGGAATACTACTCAGCTACAAGAAGGAATTCACTACAAACACATGTGATGACATGGATGAATCTTGAGAACCTTATGTTGAGTGAAGCAACCCAGGCATTGAAGGACAAATACTACATGACCTCAATGATATGAAATAAGTAAACCAAGCTGCCTCAGAGAGCTAGAGACTGGATGATAGGCTAAAAGGAAATTGGGGGGATAGAGGAAGGATGTAAGCTGACACCTACATGGGTGAAATCTATGATAAAGTGGAGGTAAGTGTTTGTACAAGGAAGGGATAAAATGGGGGCATGGGGTTACCTTTGGGTGGGGCTTTGTGGGCTTGAGGGGGCTGGGGATGGGAGGATGGGTAATATTGCCCAAGAAATTAGGGGGAGGAAGGGGGAACATACGAACATCGGAGATTGTCAGGTATGTGGTTGAGAGTATAATGCTGAGAAAACTTTTTCAAAAATAGAATAAGGAAGGTTACCTGTTTAAGATGCTTAAAGGGGATAATCTGACGCAGGACAGGCTCCTAGGAAGTATGTGAGTGCTCATTTTGCCATAGTGGGTTATATCACTGGATGGAGACCCATATAATGAGAGTGAAGGTATACCCGCATCCTGGGGAGGACTGATGTTCTCAAATAGAGGGAATTGTATCTCTCGAGAGAAATGGTGGCCCCCAATGCATTAGGGCAGTTGAGCTTGTCAAGCCCTCAACATTGTTGCAAGTATCTCTGAACATGGCCCTTCAAGCAATGAAGAGTGACTGTCACTGTGGGCCCTGAGGGGAGGGGGAAAGAGATATTGAATAGATGGAATCAGTGTAACTGTGTGGGCAATAGAAGTGTTCCACAACATTACACAAGGATGGATATAAGACATGTAAAATTACACCAAAAAATTATAAGGGCTGATAGGCTAAAATGGAAATCATAATGTAAAACATAAGAGAACTGAAAATTTAGAAAATTGTATAGTCTAAAACTTATAAACCACAATGTAAACCCAAATGCTACCTGGTTTGAAAGCTATTGTCTCAATATATGTACATCAGTTTCAGTAAATATAGTATGAATACATAAAAAGATTATTGCTGTGGAAGGGAAAAGGGTTTATGTTGGATATGTGGGAGTACTTTATATTGTATATATGAATTATTGTGATCTAAAACTTTTGTGGAGATAAGCTTAATAATTAGGGAAAAAAGAAAGAAAAAGAAAGGATGTAGACACTGAGGCAAAGACGGAAGAAGTTGCCTCACCAAATTGCATACAGGGCAACACTTATTGTAGGGATGGAAGGCAAAACATCAAAAACAAAGCTTTAGCATTTTAAAATTTTCTGATATCCCAATTTATTTTTACTTTAATTTTTCTAAATTAATATGTATTCTATATCTAACCTTTAAACTCATCACTATATTCCATTTTACTATTAATGGAAGCTGGCAATATATTGGACTTCATTTTTGAAGAAGTTTTGGATCACAGAGAGGTTCAACAATGGCAGGGGAGGAATACTGGTGTGGGATGTGATTGACAGGGGACACATGGTTGGCAGGGAGTTCTCCAGGGCATATATCCAGGGGACATAAAAATGTTTGGATATTTTCATAGTGCTTACAATTAAAAACAACAACTGAGGGAATGCTGAGTTCCTAGCCAGGGGAGCCCTATCACAGTCCCTAAAGGAACAGCACCAACCCCCCAAGTGCAACAGCAAAGACCAAAAAAGAAGGAAAATCCCACAAAGAGTCCTTGATACTAATGACTATGCTTGTCAGCCTGTGCACCTGAAATAAGAACAAGGCCTAGAGCTGCAGGGTGCCTAAGAGTAACCTCCTGAGAGCCTCCGTGTTGCTCCAATGTGGCCAGTCTCGAAGCCAAACTCAGCATGTAAATTACCTTCCCCCCAGCGTGGGGCATGACTCCCGGGGATGAGCCTCCTTGGTGCCGAGGGATTACTACCAAGTATCAGCTGATGATGTAACTAGAAAATGACCTTGAATAAAAGGGTCAATTCAGACCAGGAGAATATCTCAGTCGACATATAATACCAGAAGTTAAAAATGCTTTTTGACCTGAATAAAAGGGGGAAATGGAAAGGACAAATGAGTTTATATGGTGATGAGTCTCCAGAAAGAGCCGGGAGGTTTTCAGAGGGGTTGCCCTTATGACTCAGCCGAGTCCCAGAGACAGATAAAGTAGATACAGCCCCAGGTATTGGTTCTTCTGAGGGCTACAGAGACCCACAGGTACTATGGTCATGGCAGATGGAGTTCAGTGCCATGTCAGTTGGCCCTACTTTGGAGTTTGTGTTTCTGTGTGATGGAGCTGGACTCAGATGTAATCTTTGTCCAGAAGCCTCTCCGGTTACTTTTACCGGATCTGTAGTTGGTGCTGGGGTTCAGTGTATACCCAGGGGACCTGAATCTCTGGACTGACCATGTGATAGCCAGGCCCTGAGCCTCAACAGACTTCAGTTCCTACACTCTGGTTTTTGGACTTTACCCCACTCAGCCAACATGAGGGCGAAGAAGGTTAACTAACACACCAGGGAGCCAGGAGTGCCTACAACTGAAAGCAGGAGAATTGCATCCAGCATCCATGTGGAATCTAAGCCCCCTCTTGATATAGATGTGGAGTGGACACAACCATCTAAGGTCCACAGGATGGAGGAATAGAGTATGGATTAGAGTGGACTTACTGATATTCTATTCATGAACTATTGTGATTAGTAATCGAAGACAATGTGGCACTGGTATGGAGAAAGTGGCCACGGTGGCCGCTGGTGGTAGGGAATAGGAGGAAGAGGTGATGTGGGAGCATTTTCGGGGGTTGGAGTTGTCCTGGGTGGTGCTGCAGGGACAGTCACTGGACATTGCATGTCCTCCCATGGCCCACTGGGTGGACTGTGGGAGAGTGTGAGCTATGGTGTGGACCATTGACCATGAGGTGCAGCGGTGCTCAGAGATGTATTCACCAAGTGCAATGAATGTCTCAGGCTGATGGAGGAGGTTGTTATGGAGGTAGGAGCTGGGTGAGGGCGGTGGGGGATATATGGGGACCACACATTTTTTTAATGTAACATTAAAAAAATAAAGACCAAAAAAAATAAGAAAAGGGCATCCTTGACCAGGCGTCCAGGGCGCCCATGTCCTCAGCCCTGGCCCGGCCCCTCCCTGCACTGCCTGCACACCTGGCCTTCTCCCCGCACCTGCAGCCCCCCACCTCCCTGCCTTTCCCTGGGCAGGTGGGAACCGTACCCTATTGCGGAGGCCCGGGCTCAGTGACCACGCGGGGTCCAGTCCACATGGCCTCAGGGACCGGTGCCGGCTCCCTGCCCGCGCCTCCCTCATCGGGGAAAAGGGCGGGAGAGTCCAACCGACGGGGTGACCCTGCTCTGGCTTCCCAAGAGCCCCTGAGCCTGGATCCCCACGACTGAGGACACGGGCGGCCCAGGGGGCCTCAGCCCTGTCCTCCCTGAGCTCGAGGTCCTAGAGGGGCTTACCCAGTCCAGGCAGGGGTGGCCCAGGGGGCAGGCGGGAGGGGACGGAGGACGGGAGTTTGGGGATTTTTCATGTGGCTCCTGGGACCTGTGGACCCTGGACGAGCCCCTCCCCAGCAATTCAACGTGGAGAAACCTCACCCCAAAAAACCACACAGGGAACAGCAACAGGCCTCCCTAAGGGGTCCTCCCTCTGCAGAGGCGCAGACCCCTCCCCTGCCCGGCTGTGTCCAGTCCCGACCTCAGCGCCCTTTTCGGCAGAGCCTCGCGGGCTCCTGCCCACTGCCAGCCTCCCCGGAACACCCGCAGGGAGGACGTGAGGTGAGCCTACTTGGGGAGACGTGCCGGGGCAGCTTGAGTCGGCGGCATTTAGGAAATCTGGAGCTGCGCCCGGGCCTGAGCTTCTCCGTTCCTATATCACTTAAGGCTGGTGGCAACTTCCTGTGGGAAAATAGATACTACACCCCATGTGGCTCACGTACATGAAAGAAAGTTTTGTTGACAAAATGTTCTCATCTTGTCTTGTTCAACTTACACAGAATATTAGTCACATGGAGCAGATCGATGGGTTTGATGACCTTAGAGAATGTTGTAATTGGCGGATGGACGCCCAGGAGGGGAGGCGGGCAGGGCAGGGGCGGCGAGGGGCTGCTGGTGCCGCTGCCACCCCTCCCCCCTGACGTAAGCTCACAGGGGGCTCTGGGTGCTTCGGGGTGTTTCTCCCACACCCAGGCTCACCCCTCCTCGGCCCTCCTCATAGCACATGGATACAGGGGAGTCCCAGAGTCCCAAACTGACCCCTGTCGCCCCCTGCTGGGGTCCCGTCCAGGGCTTCCAGCCTGCGCAGGCCCAAGTCCAGGGTCCTCTCCGAAGCTCCGAAATCCCCAGCCCTGCACTTGTAGCCCTCCTTGTCCTGCACTTTGCTCTTTCTGAGGGCCCCAGGCACCCCCGAAATTCACTGTGCTCGCTCATCATTCACTCTTAGCTGAGGTCAACATGCCACGCCTGGTCCCAGGACCGTCCCCCAGCCCGGCTCACTGGGCCATCGCTACCTGCGACGGGTCCTGTCCCACCCTGGACTGTGCGCCCCTGAGCCCGGGGCCCATGTCTCCGTCACCACCGCGCCTGCTGAGGGCAGCAGCGGAGCTGGGGCGTCTGTGTGGTGACTCAAGAGTGGGCAGGTGAGTGGAGGCGCGTGCCCAGGTGTGTCTGACACCGGGTGGCCTTGACCAGGGAAGGCCTGAGCACTGGCCTCGGCCGGGGCCTCCCAGGCCTCCCGGGGCAAATCCTCCACGGCCTGTGGGGTCGATGCTCGGGGAGGCCTTGGGCCCCTCACCCCAGGCCACACTTCTCCCCCAACTCCCACACACGGGGCCCAGCTGTGTCCCCGGGTGCGGGTGCCGGCCTGCGGGGAACGCAAGATGCCAACAGCTTGAGTGTCTAGCCAGGAGCCGGCAGGGATGGGCGGAGCACACCCAAGGGCAGCTGAAAGACGCTCGCGTCACCCTGGGCCTCCCCTTCCTGCCCTGGGCTCCCGGGGCTGGACGTGAGCCATGAGGGAAAGTGAGGCCCCGCAGGACGGAAGGGCCCTTCCACCCATATCCCTGCCCAGTCCCTGCTCCCCCAGCCCCCCCAGCCTCCGGGGCTCCGTCACCAGGCGCTCAGCCCAGGCTTTGGGCTGTCCTGAGCTTGGCAGGACTGGAGTTTGGGGAGGGGGTGACCACTGGAGGGCAGAGGAGAGGGGGCTGCCGCCTGACCCCGAGGCAGGACGCCGGGGTGGGCACGGCCCACACTTCCCCGCCAGCCTGCCTGGCCTCCAGGGCCCTCACGCAGCCGGGACCCCTGCCTCGTCACTCAGACTCTGCGCCGCGGGAAGGGCTGGTCCCCTTGTGAAGGGGGGAAGTATCCGTTACCCCTTGCTGCCGCTGAGAGCATCCCCACCTCGGGCTTAAACCACCTTTCACTCCCGTGGCCGGGGATGGAGGGGAGACGGCCCCGCAGAGGGTTTGCCCCTGGGAGTGAGGGCGAGCGACCCGCTGAGGACCCGCAGCCAGGCTGGGGCTGGAGCCGCGCGCGGGGAGGGCGCAGGACAGGGAGGCCTCCCCGGGCATCTGCGCCAGGAGGGAGTCCCGAGCAGAGGCCGGGCAGCGGCACCGCGGACGCGCCCTCTGGGGACTCGCTGTCCTGAGCCGCCGCGCTCATCCCGCGCCTCGGGCGCCGCAGGGGCCCTAAGGATTCTCCACTTCCCACGGGGGCACCTCCTGGGCCCTCAGGAACCAGGTCCCCTAAGCCGGCATGCGGCGCCCCTCTCTGCTCCCGCTGCCTGGAAAGCCCCCGAGGCCCCTCTCCGGTCCTGCAGAGCCCCCCTGCCCACGCAGGTCTCCCCCGAGCAGGGGCCCCCAGGGGGTTGCTGGGGGCCTGTCAGCGGCTCACGGGCTCGGAAGACACTCAGCTTCCCCCGCCCCCCCCCGGGCGGAAACACGGAGCCCCGCCCAGGGCTCAGCCCTTGGCTCCTGAGTTTCCGGGGCTTCCCTGTGTGTGATGGGGGGACTCTCGGAGAAAACGAGGGCTGGCTGCAGAGGAGCTCGGTGACCCCGCAGATTCTCTTCAGCTAAGGAGGAAACGATGGGAGACCCGCAGCGCCCACCTGGTCAAGGCTGTGCGTTGCTGAGCAGTCCCTGTGTACGGTGGGGTGACGCTCGCCCATATCTGGGGGTTTAAAGAAACGAACAGCTGTTGGAAAACCTCAATGTACCGTATTTCCCGTAGGTGACGCGCTTGGCGGACGCAGCTCCCACCTGAGGTTGATCTTGGGCTGGGAAGAGGGTGCAGCCTCGTTCCCCGCAGTTCCGCTTCAACCGCCAGAGGGCGCGCCCCCCTCTTTGTCCTCGTGCGCCCCAGATGGCTTTCTCCCCAATGGGTGAGACCCCGCGCGGCCCAGGGGTCCTGTCTGCGATTCTCCTGGGTGCGTGGATTGCTCCTAACAACTGTAAGAGCAACCTGATGAAACTACGAGCCCAGAGATACTGAGCTTTATGCTGGTGCCAGGCTGTGTCAAGGCTGTACATGCTTCATTTCAACCAGCCGAGAACAAGGAGGAAACTGAGGCCAAGAGAAACGAGGGTATACCCGAGGCCGCACAGCCTGTCGGCGCCGCAGGTCTGCGGGACCCTGTAGGCACAATCAGGCAGAAGGAAGGGAGAGAGGTCGTTCCAGGCCAAGGCGTGGCGAAGGGAAGAGGCAGTGGAGCTCGGTACTCTTTATAGGTTTTGACCAAATGCATAATGTCCTGTATCTGTCATCGCAAGGTCATGTAGAACAATTCCAGTGCCCCCAAAATGCCCTGTGTTCCACCTGCTCTTCCCTGCTCCTGCCCTTGGAACCTATGGTAACTACTAAGTTTCAAGTTCTGAAGAATAAGGGTCATAGTTACATGCATTAATATTGAGGGCCTGGCATACTGACCTGTTTTCTTTTCTTAGGCACTGCCTATGTTCTCAAGATGTTCTTGCCCTTCTATTTGAGAAGGTAGCAGGACTCCCCAGGATGGAGTTTAGTATTTTCTGGTTTCTTGTGCGTGTCTCCATCCAGCACGCTATGACAAGATGAACACATTCATATGCCACAGAAGCATGGCCCAGGAGCACCCTTTCCCACACAGCCCCCACCCCTGACGCCCTGCACCATAACCCTCCCCTGCCATCTTTGCCAAAAGAACATTCCCATCCTTAGGGTTTTAACCACAGATCTACAAATCCCCAGAGTTCACCTGCTCCTTCCTCCAGCCCTGCCCCCCAGTCCATGGCTAGTCCAACAACCCCCCACCATCAAATTCCAGCGTCGCTGACCCCTCTCACATCCCTGCACCACTGTCATCTCCATCCACTGCCCAACCACCCGCTTCCACCTTATCATAGATTCTGCCCATATTGAGCATCGGCTCACACCCTCCACCCCCTCTCTGTCTCCTGATAACCTATTTTCTAGACTCTAGCTCTGTGAATCTGCTCAATTTGCTTAGGTCTTATCAGTGAGGTCCTGTAATATTTGTCCTTTAGTGACTGGCTTACTTCACTCAACACAAGGTCTTCAAGATTCATTCACGTTGTCCTGTGTGTCAAAACTCCATTCCTTCTTACAACTGAGTAATACTCCCTTGTATGTATATACCACAATTTGCTTATCCATTCATCTGTTGTTTGACACTTAGGTTGCTTCCAACTTTCGATAATAGTGAATAATGCTGCCGTGAACATTGGTGTGCATGTATCTGTGTGCCTGCTTTCAGTTCTTGTAGGTATATACCAAGCAGTGGGATTGGTGGATCATATGGCAGCTCTATAGTTAGTTTTCTGAGAAACAGCCAAAATGCCCTCCACAATGGCTGCACCATTCTTCATTCCCACCAGCAGTGGATGAGGGTTCCCTTTCCTCCACATCCTCTCCAACACTTGTAGTTCTCTGGTTTTTTTAAATTTTTTAATTTTTAAAAATTTTATTACTATTTTTAGGAGATACCATGGATTAAACCTGGGACCTTGTACATGAGAAGCAGGTGCTGGACCACTTGAGCTACAGCCCCTCCTTTGTTTTTTTAATAGCCGCCAGTCCAATACATGTCAGATGATATCTCATAGTAGTTGTTTTTTTTTTAATTTCTCTCCCCTCTCTACCCCCGCCCCAGTTGTCTGTTCTCTGTGTCTATTTGCTGCGTGTCCTTCTTTGTCTACTTCTGTTGTTGTCTGCATCTCAGGAATCTGTGTTTCTTTTTGTTGCATCATCTTACTGGGTCAGCTCTCCATGTGTGCAGCGCCGTTCCTGGGCAGGCTGAACTTTTCTTTCACAGTGGGTGGCTCTCCTTACAGGGCACACTTCCCGCACATGGGGCTCCCCTAAGTGGGGGACAGCCCTGCATGGCACGGCACTCCGTGTGTGCAACAGCAATCCTTGCGTGCATCAGCACTGCACTTGGGCCAGCTCCACATGGGTCAAGGAGGCCCGGGGTTTGAACCACGGTAGACAGACGCCCTACCCACTGGCCAAGTCTGCCGTCCATTTTCTCCCATTGAGAAGGCTGCCTTTTCACTTTCTTGATGAACTCCTTTGAAGCACAAACGTTTTTAATTTTGAGGAGGTCCCATGTATCTATTTTTTCTTTCATTGCTCTTGCTTGGGGTGTAAAGTTTATGAAGCCATTTCCTATGTAACACTCAAGATCTCATAGACATTTCCCTACATTATCTTCTAGGAGCTTTATGGCCTTGGATCTTATATATAGATCTTTGATCAAGCTTTAGTTAATTTTTGTATAGTGCATGAAATGGTGATCCTCTCTCATTCTTTTGGATGTGGATATCCAGTTCTCCCAGCACCATTTGTTGAAGAAGTCTTTCTTTCCTGTTGAGTAGGCTTGGTGGTCTTGTGGAATGACAGTTGACTGTATATATAAAGATTTATATCAGAGGCCTCAGTTCAGTTCCATTGGTCAGTGTCTATCATTGTGCCAATGCCGTGCAGTTTTGACCACTAATTTTGTAGTATGCTTTAAAGTCAGGTAGTGTGATTCCTCCAATTTCATGTTTCTTTTCAATATGTTTTTGGCTACTCAGGGCCCCCTGCCCTTCCAAATAAATTTCGTAATTGGCAATTCAGTAAAAACTGCTGTCATAGTGTTTATTAAGATTGAGTAAATCTGTAATCAATTTGGGTAAAACATATGTCTTAATGATACTTAGTCTTCCAATCCATTAATATGGAAAATTCTTCCATTTATTTAGCTCTTCTTTGATTTTCCTTTAACAATGTTGAGTAGTTTTCTGTGTACAAGCCCTTTACATATTTAGTTAAGTTGATTCCTAGATATTCGATTCTCTTGGTTGCTATTGTAAATGGATTTTTTTCTTGATTTCCTCCTCAGATGGCTCATTTTTGGTGTACAAAAATGCTACTAATTTTTGCTTGTTGATCTTACATCCTGACACTTTAATGAACTCATTTATCAGTTCTAGAAGCTTTGTTGTAAATTTTTCAGGATTTTTTACATATAGGATCATGTCATCTGTAAATAGTGAAATCTTTCCTTCCTTCTTTCCAATTCGGATGCCTTTTCTTTCTTTTTCATGCTTAAATGCTCAGGCAAGTTCTTTGAACACATGGTTAAATAGGAGCAGTGACAGTGGGCATCCTTGTTTTGTTCCAGATCTTAGAGGGAAAGCCTTTAGCGTTTCACTATTGAATATAATGCTAGTTGTGGGGTTTTCATATATCTTCTTTATCATATTGAGGAATTTTCCTTCTATTCCTATCTTTTGAAGTGTTTTTATCAAAAAAGGATGCTGTAGGGAAGCAGACTTGGCCCAATAGATAGGGTGTCCTCCTACCACATGGGAGGTCCCCGGTTCAAACCCCCGGGCTCCTTGCCCCATGTGGAGCAGGCCCACGCGCAGTGCTGATGTGCACAAGGAGTGTCGTGCCACACAGGGGGATCCCCCGTGTAGGGGATCCCCACGTGCAAGGAGTGTGCCCCATAAGGAGAGCCACCCAACGAAAAAGGAAGTGCAACCTGCCCAGGAATGGCACCGCACACACGGAGAGCTGCCACAGCAAGATGACTCAACAAAAAGAAACACAGGTTCCTGGTGTCGCTGATACGGATAGAAGTGGTCACAGAAGAACACACAGCAAATGGACACAGACAGCAGACAACTGTGGGGGTGGCAGAGGAAGTGCAGAGAAATAAATAAAAAATAAATCTTTACCAAAAAAAAGGATGCTGTATTTTGTCAAATGCTTTTTCTGTATCAACAGAGATGATCATAAGATTTTTTTTCTTCTGGATCTGTTAATGTGGTGTATTACATTGCTTTTATGTTGAACCATACTTGTATATCAGGGACAAAACCCTCCTGCTTTTTCTCTAGATCAGGGAGTGAGTAAGGCTGTTGCCGTGCAGGTCCCTCTCCAGGCTGATGGTGAGGCTCTAGAGGTGTTTTTCCCACACAGGAAGAAACAGCCTGTGTCCACCAGACTGAGAATTAAAGTCTTACCTTTAGTCCAGCAGTTTGGTTCATGCCTTACTCTACCTCCAGCTAGTGAAGTTACCTGAATCATTACGGGCAGAGTCTAAAACACTGTGGGATCTGGTGGAGTATGAGCAATGGACATTGCAGTGTCATTGCCATAATAGGTTGTGGGGATGGTTATGATGGAGTGAAGGGCAGTTAGGACTTGTGTACAAACGATGCCTGAGAATTGGTCTAGAGAGACAGTATGATCATCAGATGTATAGACAAGGATGACACTGGTGTTCCAATACCCTGAAACACTTACAACAGTAGAAGAGGCTGTTGTGCTTAAGTTGAAGTAATAAGTCAAATTCATCTTTGACAGAGTCATGCTTGATGACTGTGTCATTGTAGAAAGGATGCCATTTGACTTCCTCTGGATCACACCAAAGGGTTTGATTGCAGACGTTGGCTGGGATATTGCCTAGATAAGTTCAAGTGCCATTATCAAAGAGAGAATTTATGCAAAGAGAGAAATTCATTCCAGTCCGGGCAATTGATGCTATGGGAGCCCCTTTCTCTAGAGTAAGGTATGTCCAATGGGATGACCGTTTCTGATATTTATCTACTGAGTGTCCATCCCTTTTGTCCCATTCTTGGTCTATTCATAATGCCCCTTCTGTGTTTATCCAGGTTTGAATGTCTATGGGTGCAGCCAATAACGGGGACCCTTCTGTGGAGCCTAAATTAGTGCAGACCCAGCATTCAATATTTAGCTTGCCTAGGCCAGCTGTGCTTTGTATGGCTGAGAAAAAAAGGACGGCAAGTCGCAAGTGTCCAGGAAGAGAGGGTAAGGGCGAGAAGGAGGAGCTTAGAAGGAGCAGGTTCACTGCAGGAGGGACAGAGATGGGCCGAAGTCCAAAGAAGGGTGAGGAGGAGTGAAAATGTGAATACAAGACCCAATAGGATAATAATGAGGATTAGAGCAGGTTAGTGACCGCATCAGATGCCATCCACTTCTGGGTGACATAAGCCCGAGATCACCAGTAAGTATTAATTATACAGGCCTGGTCCTGGGTCTTGGGTCCGCTGTGTTCACAGATGCAGTCTACTTCTGGTCCCTGGTCATCTTGCGCTTCAGTAGGAAGGGCTTTCCAGGCAGGGCTGGGAGCTTTCTTTCAATGATAAATACTGATGGAAGAATCACTGCCTTCTAGCTTAGCTGCACATGGGTTACTTAAGAGTACCTAATAATGTCCCTTCCAGTGAGGTTGGAGTGCATCGTTATGGAGGTGTTTTTCCAATATAAAAAATCGCCGGGCTGAAGATTGTGATTTTGGATATCTTTATATCCCAGGACATGCTCTAAAAGGATTGTGCTACTAGAGTTTCATTTTCCTTTAAGATTTTGATTAGTTTCTAACAATACACAGGGCTCATGTATTTCAGAGTTATTTTCATATGTCTCTCTATTATAATTTTGAATGGGGATGACTTGTCTTTTCCAAAAGGAGTGAACCTTAGATTCAATAAGATCATAGGTAAAGTTTTTGGCCATGGTAGATCGAGGGATTCCACGAATGTAGCTAACTGAATATTTTTTTTAAGATTTTATTTATTTCTCTCTCCTTCCCCACCCCCCCCACTTGTCTGCTCTCTGTGTCCATTCGCTGTGTGTTCTTCTGTGTCCACTTCTATTCTTGTCAGCGGCACCCAGAATCTGTGTCTCACTTTGTTGTGTCATCTTGCTGCGCCAGCTCTCCGTGTGTGTGCAGCGCCATTCCTGGGCGGGCTGCACTTTTTTTCTCACTGGGCGGCTCTCCTTATGGGGTGCAATCCTTCCACGTGGGGTTCCCTACATGGGGGACACACCTGAGCCGCACGGCACTCCTTGGGCGCCTCAGCACTGCACGTGGGCCAGCTCATCACAGGGGTCAGGAGGCCCTGGGTTTGAACACTGGACCTCCCATGTGATAGGCAGACGCCCTATCCGTTGGACCAAATCCGCTTCCCTAGTTGAGTTTTATTAAACCATTTATTATTTCTATTCTGCCTGAGGATTAGGGGTGATAAGCACAATGAATATGTTACAAAATAGGCCATATCGTGCATATTGTTTTCATAATTTGGCCTGTAAATTCTCAGGCATTGAGAAGTTCTGTGGGAACGCTCTCATTTGGAATTATTTTATCTAATAATACCTTTCTGATGGTAGCCACAGTGGCAAGTCTACAGGGAAAGGCTTCAGCCCAACCACGTACATACAAATCTTCATTAAAACATGTTTATAGGGAGGGGCTGTGGCTCACGCAGTTGAGCGCCCACCTCCCACATGGGAGGTCCCGGGTTCTGTGTCCCGTGCCTCCTAAAGAAAAAAAACAAAACAAAGACAGTCAACAAGCACAGACAACGAGCAAACAGACGAGGGAGCCACCTCAGGGGGAAAAAAACGTATTTATAGCCTTGGTATTGGGGTAATTGAGTCAAGTCCAACTGCCAAACTACAAAATGTCCTGTATGAAAAGGAAAACGTCTTTGTGAGCTACGGGAAAAATTTACCTACTGTGATATATTTTCACAGCTATTTTAGGGGAGAGTTTCCAGAAATAGTGCTTTTACCATATTATCAGTGCTCCAGTGAGTCCTATTATGAACAATTTCCAAAACTGTTTCCTGCAGGCAATTCAGGAAGCCTGGTTTAACATTAGGACAAAACCGTGACTTACTTGCAGGTTCATAAAGTCAGGGGCCTTTTCTCATTTTTCCATCTTGTGGGGAGGAGCATTTTGTTGAGTACCAAGGAATAATTTTTTTATGTTTCCAATAGAGTTATTTGGTTCAACAGTCATCAAAGTAACAGGAATAGGATAAGAATTTGTCATTGCACTTTTTGAAGCTTATCTGCCACGAGGTTGCCAGTGCTTTCCTCTGTTTTTGCTGGAAAATAACAGTGAAAGATTATTTATAGCCCAAATTGGTAACAGTATAGCACTTAGCAACCCGGGAGTCTAAGATGTTTTTTTAAAATTTTCCTCCATTGGAAGTTAAAAAACTTTGTTTCCATAACATTCCCAAATCATGACCAACCCCAAAGGCAAACTGACTCTCAGTGTAGAGGTCAGGGGTTCTTAACTTTGTTTTTTCCAGACTCCTTTGCCAGTTAGGTGAAAACGATGGACCCCTTCCTAAGTCCACACTGTACTGTGTCTTAGTTAATAAATATGTCACACCCACACCAAAAACTGAATTGAAATTCAGTTCAAGCTCACGGACCCCTCATTAAGAATGCCTGGATCTAGGTCAGTCACCAGGGAAGTGAGGATGGTCGCCCACCCCACCAGGGCACCGAGAGTCTACAACTGCCAGCAGAATCCCACCCATCAGCCATGTGGGATCTAAGCCCCTTCTTTTTTTTTTTTTTAAGACTTTTTTATTTATTTCTCTCTCCTTTCCGCCCCACCCCGGTTGTCTGCTCTCTGTGTCTATTTGCTGCGTCTTCTTTGTCTGCTTCTGTTCTTGTCAGCGGCACAGGAGTCTGTGTTTCTTTGTGCTGCGTCATCTTGTTGTGTCATCTCTCTACGTGTGCGGCACCATTCCAGGGCAGGCTGCACTTTCTTTCGTGCTGGGCAGCTCTCCTTATAGGGCGCATTCCTTGCGCATGGGGCTCCCCTACGCGGGGGACACCCCTGCGTGGCAGGGCACTCCTTGCATGCATCAGCACTGCGCATGGGCCAGCTCCACATGGGTCAAGGAGGCCCGAGGTTTGAACCGCGGACCTCCCATATGGTAGACGGACGCCCTACACACTGGGCCAAGTCCGCCGCCCATGCCGTCTCTTGATTTAGAGGTGGAGTGGACATCACCATCCCAGGGTCCTCGGGATGGAGGAATAAAATATGGATTAGTGTGGACTTACTGGTATTCTTCTATAGAATTATTATGACTCTAGCAAGGGAAGAGACTATATCATTGATGTGGAGACAGTGGCCACCGGAGTTGCTGAGGGCAGGGAGAGGGAAGAAATGTGATATGGGGGCATTTTTGGGACTTGGACTTGTCCTGAATGATATTGCAGGGACTGATGCAGGACATTATATATCCTACCATAACCCACCGAATGGACTGGAAGAGAGTCTTACCTACAATGTAAAATATAATCCATGTGGTACAGCAGTGCTCCAAAATGTATTCATCAAATGCAATGAATGTGCCACACTGATGAAAGAAGTTGTTGATATGGGAGGAGTATGGGGGTGAGAGTGGGAAGTGGGGGTGTATGGGAACATCTTATATTTTTTAATGTAACATTTTTTATGATCTATGTATCTTTAAAAAAAAGGAATCCCTGGATTTGCTGTATCTCCTTCTGCAAGTATACACGTTCTTCATCCACTAAATGAGGGTGACGTTTAAATTTTATTTCTTTGACTGAAAGGACAGGAATATGTCTGGGACTTAATTCCTTGTTCTGGTTTGTTGAATCTGGTTCTCAGAGTTCCAAATTAATTTTCTCCTTTTAGGATAGAGATATGAATGCTTTGAATAATCCAAGGAAATCTCTTCCACGAAGATAAATTGGGGCAGAGGGGACTAACAAAAATGGATGAGTGCATTGTAAAGGTCCTAATGGAAAGGGAACTGGGGACAATTAAAGACCGTCGTGAGTTTGTGGCCCCAGTAACTTTTAGAGCCGTTATACCCTCATTTCTAATTATCAAATCTATTTCACCTAAAGATGTGGCACGGATAATTGGAAAAAATTCCACTGTGTCCCCAGAGCAGCCTTAGCAGTCACATTGAAATTCACCTGAGTTCTAAGGGGTCAAAGAGCAGTGGGGGATGGGGTGGGGGTGGGGTGCTGCTCTTTCCCGGCAGCCTTGTGCCGTCTCTTTCCCAATGTCCAGGTCACTGAAGTAATTACAAGTACTGCTGCCCTGAGCCCTGATGCCTAAAAGGGACAGAGACGGCTTATTTAGCTGCTGGAATTGGAGACACATGGTTTGGGATCTCTGTATTTGTGATGGTTTAGCTTGTGAGGATTTCTCATTGTTTTTCTCCCAGACTTTTTAAAGGCGTGATCTCATTGATTAGTAAAATTTACTACACTATGAAGTTCCATGGTGGCCCACTTGACTTGTTCATGTTTTAGAATTGCTTAGATCTTCTGAAAGTTGTTAACAAAAGTAGAATAAAATAGGATAGAGTTTTCACAGTTAATATGGTCAAGAACTGAGAATTATTTAATGTTTTTATTTCAAGCCTGTTGTGATATTCATAAATGGGCTGGCTCACCACGTTTCTGGGGACATTGTTGGATTTTTCTCCAATCAGTAACTGGTGGGAAAAGCTTCACGTATGACCTTATGAAGTTCCTTAGCTTACTTAAATGTTTCCGTTTTGTCAGTAGCTCTTTGTTTTGAAAAGTCATTTAAAGAATCTTTTCAATTGGCTTAGTCTATCCAGATTTTTTAATGATCTTCGGTAGCAGCCATTTAATTTAATTGGTAAAGTTTGAGGATCCAGGTTCATGAGTCAGAATGAAGCTGGATCTTCAGTAGAATTTGGGAAATCTTATCCCTATGGGAGGGGAGGTTGGCTAAAACAGGACCTGAAGGACAGGAGGAGTTTAAAGAGGTTAGAACCATCAAAATCAGGACTTCTGGAAAAATTTTCAAGCTGGATATTGCTCTTAGACAAGTCTTTGTTAGTCTCGGTTAATTTAATATTTGTTTCTTGAAGAGAAGCAAGTTTAGAATTAGTTATATGTTTGCAAGCTTCCAAGTATCAATTATGATAAGCATCTCATTTTAGTTGCTTAGTTGTGGAGTCTCTATTTTCTAGTGAGCTTGAAAATATACCCATTTAGTCATATCAAAAGATCCCCATTGTGGCCCCTGTGATTGGAGGTTTTCTCCAGTGGGCCAGGTCCAGCGAGATAAGATTTTACATGAGGCAGGACGATAATTTTTGTAGGTGAAACCAGCTGGGGTGCTAGATGGCGGTGCACCACGAGGCTTCTAATGGACTGGGACCTTTCTTTTAGTTAGCTCTGGTTGTGAGCAATCCTACAGCCTAAGCTTGAGAGGAGTTATCTGGGTTATGGGTTAGTGTGATGTTTTACTGTGTGCCTTTCAGGGGGTACTTGTTTACCTGGTGGAAAATCTGTGCTCTAGTTGTCCGACCAAGGCACAGGTCTCCCTAGTTGCACAGACATTGTCTGTGAGGGTGGAGGGCGACCTTGTGACAATCTAGCACATACATGATCACCTGCTCCTTTCATGAGAGCCTTCAACTTCAGAAGTCAAGGTCTCTCATCAAAACGTGGTGGGAGCTCCAATGGCCCTTAGCTGTCCATCCTGTGTCCACCAAAAATCATCATTTGGTTGCTCATAGTCAGAACGCAGGTCAGGGTGATTGGGAGGGAGGCGTTCGTCCACAGAAAAGAGCTCAGTACCAAAGTGGGGGTTTGTAAAGTCCCATTCAAGGACTCACCAGGCAAGGAAGTTTTCCTGATATACCAAAAGGGCAAATCCGGAAGGACTTCTGCCACCAGCCCAAACCAAAGGAACCAAAGTTCAAAATGCCCTTTGCCGGGAGACTCCCAAAGAAAGGCCAGAGCCTCACCCAAAAGAGGGAGGTTTGGAGTCAAGAGGACTCACCTGCAGGAGCCCGGGGCCGACGGGGAGAGGGGCCGACGGGGAGACGACAGAGCTCAAGGGCCCCTCCGGTACCACGCTCCAATCCAACGGTGACTCCGGGGTGGTTGGTGTTCACTTCAGATCCCGTTTCTGATGCCGGTTAATGTCAACCAAGAAACAAACTAAGCTGCAAGGCCACAGAGGCACTTATTTCAGGTCTTAGAATTGTAATTTTGGGAGCACAGATTCAGGTAGAAACCCAGCTGGTGTCTTGGCATTTCTAGGCAAGGGACCTTCCTTCCTTCCTTCCTTCCTTCCTTCCTTCCTTCCTTCCTTCCTTCCTTCCTTCCTTCCTTCCTTCCTTCCTTCCTTCCTTCCTTCCTTCCTTCCTCCCTCCCTCCCTCCCTTCCTCCCTCCCTCCCTCCCTCCCTTCCTTCCTTCCTTCCTTCAGGAGGTACTGGGGATTGAACCCAGGAAGCTGTATGAGAAGCAGGCACTCAACCACTGAGCTATACCTACTCCCCAAGGCATGTGTTCTCAAAGAAAAAGATTAGACGAGCTATGGTTGGTGGGTATTTGGGGTCCTCCATTGTCCTGCAGGGTGGATAACTAACTGAGGTCTTTATCCTGTGGGTCGTCCTTTGGTGTCCGGAAGTCCTTGGGGTTTTGGGGAGCACTGTGGCTGGGGCTTGGCATGCTCTGGCAGTTTGCGATACTGGCTCTTTGCCTAAGTGTCATCTCCAGAATCACTCCCGCCTCCGGTGTAAATCTCTTAGCCACAGTAACTCTATTTTGTTTTATTTTTTAAGTGTAGCGGCTACTGGTCTCACACGTGCTGCCGCAGCCACAGAGCTGGAACGCGCTTCTCCAGGGCAGGCCTGGGCTGTCCCTCCGGGTCCTGGTCACAGCTGTCCTGTCGCAGGCAGCAGGTGTCAGGCCTGCGCGGGATGTGCCGGGAGAGAAAGGGCATGCCCCGAGCAAGCGTCCAGGGCGCGCGTGCCCTCGCCCCGGCCCGGCCCCTCCCCGCACAGCCTGCACACCTGGCCTTCTCCCTGCACCTGCAGCCCCCCCACCTCCCTGCCTTTCCCTGGGCAGGTGGGACCCACACCCTACTGCGGAGGCCCGGGCTAAGTGACCGCGCGGGGTCCAGACCACACGGCCTCAGGGACCGGCACCCGGGCCCCTGCCCGTGCCTCCCGCATCGGGGAAGAGGGCAGGAGAGTCCAGCCGACGGGGTGACGCTGCTCTGGCTTCCCGAGAGCCTCTGAGCCTGGTCTGTGCGAGGGAAGACCCAGAGTCCCCACAACTGAGGACACGGCGGCCCAGGGGGCCTGAGCCCTGTCCTCCCTGAGCTCGAGGTCCAGGAGGGGCTGACCCGGTCCCGGCAGGGGCGGCCCAGGGGGCAGGCGGGAGGGGACGGAGGACGGGAGTTTGGGGATTTTTCATGGGGATCCTGGGACCAGTGGACCCTGGACGAGCCCCTCCCCAGGAATTCAATGTGGAGAAACCTCACCCCAAAAAAACACACAGGGAACAGCAACAGGCTTCCCTAAGGGGGCCCAGGTGAGTTCTGGAGCGCGGGGAGCCCGGGGGGGGGGGTCTGCCCTGGTCCTCCCTCTGCAGAGGCGCAGTCCCCTCCCCTGCCCGGCTGTGTCCAGTCCCGACCTCAGCGCCCTTTTTGGCAGAGCCTCGCGGGCTCCTGCCCACTGCCAGCCTCCCCGGAACACCTGGAGGGAGGACATGAGGTGAGCCTATTTTAGGAAAGACGTGCCGGGGCAGCTTGAGTCGGTGGCATTTAGGAAACCTGGAGCTGCGCCCGGGCCTGAGCTTCTCCATTCCTATATCAGTTAATGCTGGGTGCATCTTCCTGTGGAAAATAGATACTACACCCCCGCGTGGCTCACGTACAGGCACGAAAGAAAGTTTCATTGACAAAATGAGACCAGGTGACATGCAGTGCACAGCAGCCCATTTTCAATCTTCTTTCTATTTAAATACAATAACACCCAGCTCGAGCCCATCAGCGGGTCCCATGGCCTTACAGAGATCCCAGCTTGGCCAGCTCTGCTCGCCCTGCAGCGGCCAGGAGGGGAGGCGGGCGGGGCAGGGGGCAGAGGAGCTGCAGCACCTGCTGCCCACCCCTGGAGGAGGTGAACGCCGCTCTGGGCACGCCGGGGTCTTCCCACACCTGTCTCCTCCAGGCCCAGCCCCTCCTCGGCCCTCCGCAGAGCATGTGGATACAGGGGAGTCCCAGAGGCCCAAACCGACCCCCATCGCCCCCTGCTGAGGTCCCGTCCAGGACTTCCAGCCTGCGCAGGCCCAAGTCCAGGGTCCTCTCCGAAGCTCCGAGGCCCCAGCCCTGCGCTCTTTCCTTATAGCCCTCCCTGTCCTGCACTTTGATCTTTCTGAGAGCTCAGGGATCCCCAAAATTCACTGTGCTCGCTCATCGTTCACTCTTAGCTGTGGTCAACATGCCACACCTGGTCCTAGGTCAGTCCCACAGCCCGGCTCACTGGGCCATCGCTGCCCGCAACGGGTCGTGTCCCACCCTGGACTGTGCGCCCGTGAACCTGGGGCCCGCATCTGCGTCACCACCGCGTCCCCAGAGTCTGCTGAGGGCAGCAGCGGAGCTGGGGGGTCTGTGCGGTGACTCAAGAGTGGGCAGGTGAGTGGAGGCGCGTGCCCAGGTGCGTCTGACTCCGGGTGGCCTTGACCAGGGACGGCCTGAGCACTGGCCTCGGCCGGGGCCTCCCAGGCCTCCCGGGGCAAATCCTGCTCGGCCTGTGGGGTGGACGCTCGGGGAGACCTCCGGCCCCTCACCCCAGACCACACCTCCTCCCCAGCTCCCTGCCTGGAGGTGACGCCCACACCTCTGAGCCAAGGTGTGGCGCCTCAGGTACTCAGACTGCGCAGTGGAAGGTACGCTTCCCCTCGCGAAGAGGGAAAGTATTCGTTATCCATAGCTGCGTCCAACGTTACCCCAACTTAAGGGCTTAAAACACCATTTACACGAATGGGGCTGGGAGAGGGGTGGCGCCAGGCAGCGGGTTCAGCCTGGGGAGACCTGGAGAGTAAGAGAGAGGGACCCTAAGGGCCTGCGGAGAGGCGGGCGCGGGCCCAGGAGGGAGCAGGAGCGGGGTGGGGGCGCCGGCCCTGGCTTTGCAAATCCTGCTGCTGCAGGAACCCAGTCGAGGGGGGAATGGGGTCTCCGAGCAAAGGCCGGGAGGGGCAGCAGTGAGCCGCCCTCTGGGAACCTCACTTGTTCTGAGCCTCACGTTTGTTTCCACATCTGAGAGCTGGTCAGAGGGTCCCTGGCTACTTCACAGCCCCCAAAGGGGCATCTCCTTGGCCCTCGGTTACGCCGTGCTTTAAACCTGCTTGGGGTGTCCCCGCCGCGGTCCTCTGCTCCCCCTGCTGACCCGAGAGGCGCAGGTCAGGCACGCTGCCCGAGACCCCCTCTCTGGGCACTGCTGAGCAGCCCGGCGCACAGCTACAAGCACAGAGGTCCTCTCCAGCTGGGAGGAGCCCCGAGGGGTTCGCTGACGGTCAAGGGGCAGCTGGGTCTCTGGGAGGACAGAAATCCTGGCTGGGGGGCCAGGAGCTCCCACACCTTGCCTGTGAAGACACCTTCCTGGGGGTGCGCCTGAGGCTCGGCAGTGGACACCGTGCTCCAGGCCCCCCCTGCGGCCTCTGCACCTGGACGGGCCTGCCCTGCTCACGGCCTCCCGTGTCTCCCTAAGACCTGATCTGGGACCAGGACGTGTGTACTGGTGTGTTGGGGTCTGGGCGATGTGACTGCAAGGGATTCTGTGAGAGGGAGTGTCCTGACAGCCCCGGGCAGGTGGAGCCCCAAACGTGGGGAATTTTCCACACTCAGGAAGGGATGTAAAGGAGCACTCGGCCAGCGGGAGGGAACGCCTGCTCCACGTGGCTCCCCGCTGGGGGCTGCGGGACTGGTGGAGCCCTGCAGATGCCGGGGAAGGGGCCCTGCACGTGGGGAGCTGGGGCCCAGAGCACAGACCCCGCGGCTGCCTCCCCTTTGCCTTTTGCCCCCACATCCTGACCCCACGACAGCTCTTCCTAGGAGACACAACCATCTCCTGAGGAATGAGCATTTTAAGGAGAAATGCTTTTGACCTTCTGAGATAGAGTGGAATTTCTGCAAAGGAAATTACAGACTCTAAATTATCAAAATGACAAAGATCATAAGGACCAAAACTAAGGTCATTCCGTTTTTTCATCCTCTCTCTGCCTTTCTCTCCCTCCATCTCATAAACACCATGAGAACAATGCCTCTGACTGTCTTACTCATGCCTGGCACACAAGCACCTGGAGGACAGCCTGGGGTTGCTGCCAGTGCTAAATGCACATGTGCTCTCTAGGACAGCACCGCTAAGTGAAGAGCAGGCGACAGGCACCCCGCTGGGGTGTGAGCCCAGGGTCCTCCAGGCCACCCCCCTTTGGGTTTTCGGAGCTTCGCCAACAGCCCTAGCCGGATTCTTTCTGCCCACTCTCTTTGAGCTGAAATTTCCGCCTAACAGCGTCTTCCTCCTGAGAACCATCCACAGCAGATTTGTGAGATCCCGGGCTCTGGCTTGCGGGTGTGAGGTCAGGGTGCTGATGAGAATCTCTTAGGGGTTGGAAAGATTACGCATGCAAAAGAATATCAGGAAATACTTGGAGAAGTGGTTGTGTGCCATGAATAGTCTGGGAACCTGGAGAAGTTCAAGGCACATCCGGCAGCATCCTGTTTCCTAGTGCGACCTTGGCAGCAGGGAGGCGTTAGGGCTGAGCATGATGATGGGGCAGGGGTCAAAGCATCTGAAGTCCGGTTTTCCAGAGACAGTCACCTTGCCTTACTCCTGTCACTGAAGCCCGGGCAGGAAGGCGATAGATCCCGATATACCACCGTCTATTTTTAGGGATAAAGGGGCCTGTTGACTGGGCTCTTCTCCCATTGACTCCTCTTTTGCCCACCCCAGAGCCATGGCTCTCCAAGGCCGCTCCTGGGCAAGGAGGACCCCACTCCAGCTCCCACACAAGTCCATCCCCAAGTTCAGCCCCCACCCAACCTAAACCTCGTGCCTCCCTCCACCCCATCTTCTCCCAGCACGATGCCCATCACAGCAATAGCATATCTAGACCCCCAAGACCAGCTCATCCACCTCCCAGAACAAACCCAGCTGGCTGCCAGCCCCCAATACCACCCCTCGTCCCACACCACACCCACGTCCCATCCCTGTCTTAACCCCTTCATATAAAATCCCACCCCAGTGTAAGCCCAACCCCTTCAGCCTGGCCCCACGCTTCCCTCTTCCAGGGAAGGCTACTTCCCCTCTGAGCCCTAAACTGCTTCCAAGAGTCCTGCCTGCATCCCCTCTTTTTGAACAGCACCCAACTCCCCAAAGCACTTGGCTCAGGGCAACCACTTCCCATAGCGTCACTGTTAACCTTCCTGGAGCCTCAGTGGGGACAAAGACTGACCTGACCCCTCAGACCTTCCCTGCCAGGGGCTGGGCTTTCCGAGGTAGACCAGATGGCTGCCCCAGCAGCTCCAGCCCCACTGTGTCTTCCTTTCAGAGTGGTCCTGGCCACTTTTGGCACAACACAGAACCCCAGGTCAGCACAAAAGGGACACGAGCATGCTTGGGAGGGTTGTGGGCTCCCACAGGGCCCCAAGCTTGGACCGCCTGCCCCTGCGGCCTCAGCCCACACCAGGCTCCCCCACGGGCACTAATCTGTTGCTCTGCCAGCCCTACTCCAGATGTGGGGCAAGGTCTTCAACCCCCTGCTGCGCTGTTGTTGTGACGATGACGTCATGCCCTTGGACGGGACCCAAAGGTGTGGAACCTGCACCTTCAGTGTCCGCTTCGAACAGGGCTGCCCCTGGTCAGACAGAACCCAGAAGTCCTCCTGGTGAACTGAAAGGACAGTGCTGTTTGGTGCAGGTGAGGCCCTGCCCACCCCAGGGCCGTATGGGACGCCTGCCTCCTGACGTCGCAGCCCCTGCTGGTTTCCTGCGCCTCCGTCGCCCTCCACCTGCCTCCATTCAGCTGCTTCTCTCCTTTTGTGTCTTTGTTGATTTCTCCATCTGTTTCTATTTCTTTTTCCTGCTCCACTTCTTCAACAGCTCTTCTGTCCTTCCTTCTGTTAATCTCCTTTCTTCTGCCCACGTTTCTGCTTGTCTCTCTTCTCTCACCGTTTCCCTCCCCCCCATTCTCTCTCTCAGTCTCTTTCTCTTCTCAGTGACAGCTGATTGAAGATGAGGTGCCCAGACAGCTGCCGGAGGCTGCATCCTGGAGGAGCCTGGCCTGGGGCACCAGGGGACCTTAGGGCTGGGACAAGAAGTGGCCATTGGGGCAGGAGAAACTGAACTCAACCCCCCTCCTCATCCTGATTCCTTTTAACACTCAGCCTGAATCTGCACTGTGTAGGGGAACAAGTCCCTTTCTAGAACAGGGAAAAGAGCAGGATGCCTGTTAGCCTCATTATACCTGCATCTATATAAAAGGAGATTTATTATACATGAGATGAAACGTGTTGCTTATCACACACTTCTCTTCCTTTCTCTATGGACATTTTTTATAACAAATCAATTTTATCGATACATATTAATAAAGCATAAATCCATCAAAAGTGTACAATCACTGGTATTTGGTATATCACATAGTTGTGCATTCATCACATCCTCATTATTAGAGCATTTTCATTATGCAATAATAATTTTTAAAAAAAACAGACAAAATAAAACCTCATCACCCCTCAATCTCTCTACAGGTCCCCTGCTGTACATAGCTGCTATCCTGGCTCCAACTCTCTAGTTTATTTGATTTACATTTTGTAAAAACTGTCTTATATATGCAATATCACCCATATTCGTATTTCACATGAGGTTTCACTATGTTACACAGTCCCATGTTACATTTTTTTTTTTTTTAAGATTTTTATTTATTTATTTATTTAATTCCACTCCCCTCCCCTGGTTGTCTGTTCTTGGTGTCTATTTGCTGCGTCTTGTTTCTTTGTCCACTTCTGTTGTCGTCAGCGGCACGGGAAGTGTGGGCGGCGCCATTCCTGGGCAGGCTGTACTTTCTTTCCCGCTGGGCGGCTCTCCTTAAGGGGCGCACTCCTTGCGCGTGGGGCTCCCCTACGCGGGGGACACCCCTGCGTGGCGCAGCCCTCCTTGAGCGCATCAGCACTGCGCATGGCCAGCTCCACACGGGTCAAGGAGGCCCGGGGTTTGAACCGCGGACCTCCCATATGGTAGACGGACGCCCTAACCACTGGGCCAAAGTCCGTTTCCCCCATGTTACATTTTTTAACTTTCCTTCTAATATGTATGATCTTAGACTTTCCCTTTCAACCACTGTCATACTCATAAAAGCTCTGCTCGTTGTAAACACTATGATGTGATTTCACCATTTCTATTCATTTCCAAACTTTACAAACAACGTTTTTACTAATTCTGCACAAATTAACCCTCAGCTTTCCATTCTCTACCCTCATTCTACTTTCTGGTGATCATATTCTAATTATTAGCTCTATGAATTTACACAATACATTTAGTTCATAATAATGTAATTACACAGTATCTGTCCTTTAGTGTCTGGCTTGCTTCACTCAACACAATGTCCTCCAGGTTCATCCATATTGTCATATGCTTCACGGCTTCATTTCTACTTACAACTGCATAATATTCCATCTTGTGTTTAGACCACAATTTGTTTATCCATTCATCATTTGATGGAAACCTGGGATGTTTCCATCTTTTGCCAATTGGGAATAATGCCACTATGAATATTGGTGTGCAGATGTCCGTGTCACTGTCTCAGTTCTTCTGAGTACATACCTAGTAGTGGTATTACCAGGTCACATGGCAAGTCTGTATTGGACTTCCATAGGAATTGACGAACAGTCCTCCACAGTGAATAAGCATTCCTATCTCTTCACATCCTCTCCAACACTCGTAGTTTTCTGACTTTTTAGTAATGGCTATTCTAATAAGTCTGAAATGATAGTTCATAGTTTTGATTTGCATTTCCCTAATCTCTAGTGATGGTGAACATTTTTTCATGTGTTTTTTCAACATACGTATTTCTTCAGTGGACAATTGTCTTTTCAAGTTTTTTGCCCATTTTTTAAATTGGGTTGTCTTTTTATTGTTGAGTTGTAGTATCTCTTTATATATCATGGATATTAAACCCTTATCAGATACATGATTTCCAAATATTTTCTCCCATTGAGTCGGCTCCTCTTTTATCCTTTTGGCAAAGTCCATTGAGGTGCAAAAGTGTTTAATTTTGAGGAGGTCCCATTTATCCATTTTTTATTTTGTTGCTCGTGCTTTCAGTGTAAGGTTCAAGAAACTACCACCTACTACAAGATCTTGAAGATGTTTTCCTGCATTTTCTTCTAAGTGTTTTTTGGTTGTTGCTTTTATATTTAGGCCCTTGGTCCATTTGGAATTGCTTTGTGTGTAAGGTGTGAGACAGGGG
Source organism: Dasypus novemcinctus (assembly GCF_030445035.2). Taxonomy (NCBI): domain Eukaryota; kingdom Metazoa; phylum Chordata; class Mammalia; order Cingulata; family Dasypodidae; genus Dasypus; species Dasypus novemcinctus. The sequence continues at coordinate 67,165,300 of NC_080690.1, read as the reverse complement.
TTCTCTTTTTTTCTTTTGGATAGGGCTATCCAGTTCTCCCAGCACCAATTGTTGAAGGGACTGTTCTGGCTCAGCTGGGAGGGCTTGACCGCCTTGTCAAAAATCACTTGACCGTAGTCATGAGAGTCTATTTCTGAGTTCTCAGTTTGGATCCATTGGTCAATCTGTCTGTCTTTACAAGAGTACCATGTTGTTTTTACCACTGTAGCTAAGTAATATCCTTTGAAGTCAGGAAGTGAGAGTCCTCCAACAGCGTTCTTTTTTTTTTTTTAAGACATTTTTGGCTCTTTGGGGCCCCTTACCCCTCCAAATAAACTTGATAAATGGCCTTTTCATTTCTGCAAAAGAGGCTGTTGGGATTTTTATTGGGATTGTGTTGAATCTGTACATTGGTTTGGGTAAAATTGACATCTTGATGATATTTAGTCTTCCAGTCCATGGGCATGGAATGTCTTTCCGTTTATTTAAGTCTTCTTCAGTTTCTTTTAATGATATTTTGTAGTTTTCTGAATACAGGTCCTTTATGTCCTTGATTAAGTTTATTCCTAAATATTTGATTCTTTTAGTTGCTTTTATAAATGAAATTTTTTTTTCTGATTTCCTCCTAGATTGCTCATCAGTAGTGTATAGAAATGCAATTGATTTTTCCATATTAATCTCCTATCCCACCACTTTGCTGAGCTTATCTATTAGCCTAGTAGCTTTGTTGTGGATTTTTCAGAATTTTCTAGATATAGGATCATATCATCAGCAATAGTGTAAGTTTTACTTCTTCCTGTCCTATTTGGGTGCCTTTTATTTCTTTTCCTTGCCTAATTGCTCTAGCTAGAACTTCTAGCATAATATTGAACAATAGTGGTGACTGTGGGCATCCTTGTCTTGCTCCTGATCTCAGCAGGAAAGCTTTCAGTCTTTCACCATTTAGTACAATGCTAGCTGTAGGTTTTTCATATATGCACTTTACCATATTGAGAAAGCTTCCTTTTATTCCTATCTTTTGGAGGTTTTTTTTAAATCAAGAGAGTATGCTATATCTTGTCAAACATCTTTTCTGCATCAATCGAGAAGATATTGTGATTTTTCTTTAGTTTATTAATGTGGTTTATTACACTAATTGATTTTCTTGTGTTTAGTCACCCTTACATACCTGGGATAAAACCCACTTGATTGTGGTGTATAATTCTTTTAATGTGCTTTTGGATATGGTTTTCAGGTATTTTGTTGAAGATTTTTGCATCCATATTCATTAGAGATATTGGTCTATAATTTTCTTTTTCATATTATCTTTTTAAAATGTATTTATTTATTTATATTTATTCCCTTCCCCCACCCTCAAGGTGGCTCCTTGTCTTTCTGCTCATTCGTTTGCTCATTGTCTGCTCATCTTCCCTGGGAGGCACCAAGAGGTGCAATGCCCAACCGCTTGAGTCACTTCCGCTCCTTGCTGGTTGCATTGTCTGCTCATTGCAGCAGTTGTGGCGTCTGCTCACTGCAGCGGTTGCAGAGTCTGCTGGTTGCGGTGGAATCAAGGGGTCATCAAGGCAATGCTTTCTCCCAGATGAATGGAATCTGGGCTGGCTGCCAGTGATCCTTGGTTCACGGCTCCTCAGTCCGTGGCAGTGCACATGGTATCCTCTCCTGGCCTCTCACATCTCTTCTGGGTCCCGCTGATTCCCAGCTTCTGGCTGTACCCCTGTGGCTGTTCTTACTTTCTGAGACCTTCCCTATAAGTAATAGGATGAAGTAATAGGATGAAGACCCGGCTTGGGTCACCCTTTCTCTGAAGTAATCTCATTGAAATGCTCTGTTGACATGGGTTCATCCCACAGAAATGAATTAAGTTTAAGAATATGTTATTTTTCTGGAGTACAGAGCTCCAAACTACCACAGGAAGGCAGAGGAGAGAGCAGCGCAATTTACCCCAACTCGTCTCTTAGATGAGGCCACTGTATCAAGGCCACGGACACCACATTCTAGTAACCCACTAGAATGAATGCAGATGAATTTGGCTTGAATTTAAGAGTTGGGGCTGTTTACCATCTGTAAAGGTGAACCCAACACTCCCTCTGAAAACTTTGGATTTTCTTAACCTAAACGTTTTCATGGAACTTGAGAATCTGCATCTGAAATTTATCTTGAACAAAATAGGTTCGAACACAAATGGAAAATGTGGTAGTAAAAGAAAGAAAAATATAATCAGAAAATTAACATTTGGGACGTCCAGATAAGAATTGCTAGAATGATTCACTTTTTACTTTCAGATGGGAAAAAAAATCACCATTTCTAGTTGACTCGTCCTTGGAAAAAGCCTAAATTTTTGCCTAAAATTTTTTTGCCATTTTCAACAGAAACCAAGACATCATTAAGCAGCTTGAGTGTGTGCAGGAGGCCGGCAAAGGGCGCCCCGAGCGCAGGCCTGAGGCCCCGCCCCTTCCTCTTGGCGCCCCGCCCACTGGTATTTAACCCCAACCTGTGCTGGGCGCCCTCAGATCCTCTCCTGGGAGAGCAGCGGTGACAGTCACGGAGGGGCTGAGCTCCGCCTGTGCCTGGTGCCCTCACCATCCTGCAGACCTGGAAGTGATCCAGAGGCAAGGACAGGACACTTGGGTAAGTGAATCTCTACCTTGTTTGTTTTTTCCTATATTTGCTCAGTGGACCCAAGATCAAACACGCGCACACACACACACACACACACACCTCTCACTACCCTCCACTTCCTCAGTCTGAGGAGAGGGTCAGGGAAGCGGGATTCCCAGCCCCAGCCGCATCTGAGGAGCCTCCAGGCTCCGCCCATCAAGGGTCTGACTCAAACCAGGCCCCTGCCCCTGCCTCTCACCGCCCTCCCCCAGCAGCTCAGCCGCCAAGGGTCCCAGCTTCACCTCCACGGTCACCCGAATCACCAGCCTCCACACTGCGCTCAGCCGGTCACGCCCGACCAGCCAAGTCACCAGCCTCATCAATCCTGTACCCCATCTTCTTACTTCACCAAAAAATTCGCCTTCAGCCCTCAGGGAGCCTCCGGTGTCCCCCCGTTTCTCTCCGACCATCCCACGATTTCCCCGAGAGTCACCCCTTCACACACAGGAAACCCCCAGCAACTCAGCCCTCCCCAGGTTCCCCACGGCTCCCATCTCGTCCCCTCCAAGCCTTCAGAGGATCCTCAGTTTCCCCAGCTACGCTCCAGCCATTCCCCGATGTGGTTGAGAAGAGCCACGTCAGTTAAGGGACCTTTGGATTAGATGACTCGGTTAGATTGATAGAGGGCCTTTGCACGACCTACCTCGATGAGGCCTGACCCAGGCTGGCTCTCTACAAGCAGAGAACTGAAATCGGAGGCGCGCAGAAAGCAAGACAGGCTGTTTTCATCCCACCCTCTGAGCAAGGACTCCAGGATCACCTGCAGCCACAGAGACAAAGAGGCTGAGCCAGCGGCTGGAGGCTGGAATCTGCAGAGCAGCCGGAGGCTCTTTGGAGAAGGAGAAGCCAGCCAGGTGCCTGAGGGCCGGCAGCCAAGCTCAGGGAGAAAGCGGCCTGGGGGCGAAGGCAGGGACCCGGAGGGAGAGCTGCCATCTTGCCTCGCCTCGTGGCAGGAGCCCAGGATCTGCCAGCAGCCGATCCTGGGACGGCGTCTCTGATGATGCCTGGACTTGGCCATTTTCACACTCCTCGAAACCGTAAGCTCTTACTCTGCTAAATTCCCTTTGTAAAAGTCAACCCATTTCTGGAGTTTGCACCGGCAGCCTTAGCAAACTAAAGCAGCGCTGCACGGCGGCTGCAAGTACAGGCCTGGCTACCCGCCCTGCTCCCTGGTGTCACATTGATGACACGTGGCAATGACAGCAAGGCCTCAGATGGGAGGTCAGGCCAGGTGTGGGGAGGAGGCCAGAAACGACCTTGAGGGAGGCATTTGGTTGTTAGGACTTGCAGAGACTTTTGCATGTGTTTGTTGTTGTGTCACGGAGGCGGGTGTCACAGCCTGTGGTGGGAGCCAGCGGGGTCACTTGTGGGCTTATGGCCACTGGGAGCAGGATCTGTGACGGGCCGGAGGGGTCAGCGTGGGCCAGGTTACATGATAAAGTGGTTATAAAGTAGAATATGGCGATGAGCAGAGCTAGGTTTTTAAAACTTAGTTCTAACTCTGCATACTACGTATGTGTCTGTAGGAAATATTTCGGAAGGAAAGATCTCAAAAAATGTTCAAAGACCTTTTAAGTTGTGGAACCATATGAGATTTCCCCCCCCCCCAGTTTCCTATCCTCATATTTATACTTTGGTACAGTAGATGATTTTCTAATTAAAACATTTCAAAAACAGTCTTAACTTTTCACAGAAACATGGGTTGCGAACAAACTTTAGAAATGCTACATCACGTAGAGATTCAGGCCTGTGTCTGTTGTAGGTTAGTTATAGAGGTTTCTCCCTCACTGTCATTTGATTTTCTCTTCCTCTAATGATGGTGTTTTTCCCAATTTCTGTTCACAACTGTTTGCTTATTTTTATGCTTCCTCTTATTGTTTAATTTTAATATTTGAATTTTTATCCTTCATTTCCTTTCGTATTAGCATAAGTGAATTCCATGATTTTATGTAATATCTATAATAAGTACATTCTGTAAATCTAAACATCACATACGTTTTAAAAATGCAAAGCAAAGCTTCTCCCCATGCTCAGCCCTTCTGCTCCCCCTCAGGGCACACAGTATCTGCAGCTGCTCAAGCCCCTTCTGGAGGTTTCTGTGCATCTCTGAAGGGCCAGGGCTATCCCTGCATGCGGGGAGGCGGCAGGTGTGGGGAGCAGGAGGTCAGCAGTGGGTGCCCAGCCCTGGTCCGGCCACAGCCACGGCCACTGCCTGTGCAGCTTTGGCCTTGGGCGAGCGAGGAGTCCCCGCCGAGCCTCGGTTTCCTCCCCTGTAAAAAGCTGATGAAAACCAGGTAAGATGAGTGAATTCTTGTAAAGGATGTCGAACAGGGCCTGCAATATTTTAAACATTGTGGAAAAATAAATGTTTTCTTGTTGTTTTAACATACACACATAAATACTTTTCCCTATTTTGCATTTTTAAAGTAACAGTTGGGATAAATTTCATTGTGAGGCTCCTTAGGTTCATCTCGCTCTTTCTGTGGCTGAGTGTTACTTCCAAACTGTGCGCGCACTTGAACCCAACTATTTAAAATTTGTGTGGGCCTGCTGATTCACTGTGTGCGCTGTCTAACTCCGAGGTATTAGGATGACAGTGCCCGTTAATAATGCCCATGCGACTTTGGGTTTTTTCCTCTCCTAGTTTTTAAATTAAATTATATTACTTTTGTTGTTGAGACAAAAGTCACGTGATATAAAATGTACTATTTAACCACTTTACCAGGTACGATCCAGTTTTATTAAAGTATATTTAAGTTGTTATGCAACCGTCACCTCTATCCAATTTCAGAAAATTTCTGTCTCCTTAGAAAGAAGCCCCATACCTTTTAGAAGCCTCTCCACTTCTTACCAGCCTCTACTCCAAGGATCTACTTTCTGTCTCTATGCATTTGCCCTTCTGGACATTACAAGTGTTCTTAGCCTTCAGCATAATATTTTCAAGGTCCAGTCATATTACAGCATGTAATGTTACTTCATTTCCCTCGATTGTATGCTATGCCACATTGTTTCTCCATTCACCGGCTGATAGACTTTTGAGTTGCTCCTGCCTTGGGGCTACCATGAATAATGCTGCTGTGACTAGCCCTGTGCTCGTGGAAGGAAGCGGGATCCCACTGTGGTTCTGGTGGGTAGGAGTGGGATCCCACTGTGGTTCTGGTGGGGTAGGAGTGGAATCTTACGATGGTTCTGGTGGACAGGAAGTGGGATCCCATCGTGGTTTTGATTTGCATTTCCCTTGTGTCCAAAGATGTTGAGCATGTATTCCTGGCTCACTGGACTTGTGTTTATCTTCTTTGGACAAGTGACTATATTCTTTGCCCTTTTAAAATTGGGCGATTGTCTTTTTATTCTTTTTTTTTTTTTTATTGACTTTGTAATAATATTACATCAAAAATATATATGTGAGGTCCCATTCAACCCCGCTACCCCACCCCCCCTCTCCCCCCCCAACAACACTCGTTCCCATCATCATGACACATCCATTGGATTTGGTAAGTACATCTTTGGGCACCTCTGCACCTCATAGTCAATGGTCCACATCATGGCCCATACTCTCCTCCATTCCATCCAGTGGGCCCTGTGAGGATTTACAATGTCCGGTGATTGCCTCTGAAGCACCATCCAGGGCAGCTCCATGTCCCAAAGACACCTCCACCTCTCATCTCTTCCTGCCTTTCCCCATACCCATCGTCCACCATGTCCACTTTTCTCAATCCAATACCACCTCTTCTATGTGGACATTGGATTGGTTGTGTCCATTGCACCTCTATGTCAAGAGGAGGCTCAAATTCCACATGGATGCTGGATGCACTCCTCCCATTTTCAGTTGTAATCACTCTAGGCTTCATGGTGTGGTGATTGTCCTTCTTCAACTCCATCTTAGCTGAGTGTGGTAAGTCCAATAAATCAGATTGTAGGTGCTGGAGTCTGTTGAGGCTCAGGACCTGGCTATCACATTGTCAGTCCAGAGATTCAAATCCCCTAAATATATCTTAAATCCCAACGTTAACTGCACCTCCAGCACATTAGCATGAAAGTCTTATGAAGGGAGATCCCATCTGAGTCCAGATTCATCACACATAAACACCATTTCCAAAGAGGGGCCATCTGCCCTGGTAGTTAACCCCATCGGCCATGGCCATAACTCTCATGGGTCTCTTTAGCCTTCTGTCTTTTTATTCTTGAGTTGTAAGTGTTCATATAATATTCTGGGTAGAAATCCTTCATCAGCTAAATGCTAATATTTTCTCCCGTTCGGTAAAACATCTTCATTTTTTTGGTGACATCCTTCAAAGCATAAACTTATAAATTTTTCTGAAATGTATCGATATTTCAAATGGTTTTTTTTTGTTTTTTCCCCTTGATCTTTTGGTGTCATCAAAAGAAGCAATACCTGTCTCTAAATCATAAAAATTTACTTCTCTGTTTTCTCTAAGAGCTTCTTATTTAATCTCTTGCACTTGGTTCTGCATTCCACTTTGAATTTGTTTTTAATATGGTGTGAGGTCTGAGACTAACTTTGTTATTTTTCATGCAATGTGCATTAGTTCCTGCGCCATTTGGGGGAAGGCTATGCTTTCCCCCAAGAAATGTCTTGGCACTCTCATCAAATCGTCGACTGTGGACTTGGGGTTTATGTCTGGACTCTCAATTCTGTTCCACTGACGGCTGTGCCTGTCCTTAGGCACGTGCCGCATGTCCCCCACCAGAGCTGCTCACTGAGTTTGAAGTTGGCAAGTGTGAGTTTGCCAGCTTTGTTCTTCTTCAAGATTGTGTAGGCTGCTCGGTGTCCAGTCTATTGTTTATGAATTTTACGATTCGATGTCAAATTCTGCCTAAAGGGTAGCTGCGTTTTGATAGTAATTCTTTGGATCTACAGATGAATTTGCATGTATGTTTACCTCTTCACAACATTAAAACTTCTGATCCATGAATGTGAGATACCTTTCTGTTTACTTAGGCCTTCTGGAAGAATAGCTTTCTTTTATTACAAAAGGTCTCATGATATTATCCAAATAATTATTCTTGTTTTAAGAATAAAATTAGGGAAGCGGATTTGGCTCAACTGATAGAGCATCTGCCTAGCTCATGGGAGATCCAGGGTTCAAACCCAGGGCCTCCTGACCCCTGTGGTGAGCTGGCCCACTTGCAGTGCTGATGCACCCAAAGAGTGCTATGCCACGCAGGGGTGTCCCCCACATAGGGGAGCCCCACATGCAAGGAGTGCACCCCGCAAGGAGAGCCTCCCTGTGCGAAAAAAGTGCAGCCTGCCCAGGAGTGGGGCCACACACAAAGAGAGCTGATGCAGTGAGATGAAGCAACAAAAAGAAATACAGATTCTGGGTGCCGCTGACAAGAATACAAGTGGACACAGAAGAGCACACAGCAAATGGACACAGAGAGCAGACAACTGGGGGGGGGAGCGCAAAGAAGGGGAGAGAAATAAATAAAAAATAAATCTTAAAAAAATAATAAAATTAACTTTCTGGTTTATTTTTGTATCATTTGCAAAATAATTGTTACCATTATAAAAATATTTCACAAAATATTATTTAAGTGAGTGTATTTGAATAGTTAACAATTCATGAGTCAGACAGCTTCCATCCCACAGGTGGAAAGGTGCTCCAGGAGAAGGTCCAGTCCACACGGCCTCAGGGACCAGCGCCGGGGCCCCTGCCCACGACTCCCGCATCGGGGAAGGGGGCGGGAGAGTCCAGCCGACGGGGTGACGCTGCTCTGGCTTCCCGAGAGCCCCTGAGCCTGGGCTGCTCGAGGGAAGACGCAGAGTCCCCACGGCTGAGGACACGGCGGCCCAGGGGGCCCTGAGCCCATCCTCCCTGAGCTCGAGGTCCCCGAGGGGCTGACCCGGTCCCGGCAGGGGCGGCCCAGGGGCAGGCGGGAGGGGACGGAGGACAGGAGTTTGGGGGTTTTCATGGGGTTCCTGGCACCTGCAGACCCTGGATGAGCCCCTCCCCAGGAATTCAACGTGGAGAAACCTCACCCCAAAAAACCATGCAGGGAACAGCAACAGGCCTCCCCAAGGGGGCCCAGGTGAGTTCTGGAGCGTGGGGAGCCTGGGGGGGCTGGGGGGTTCGGGCCTGGTCCTCCCTCTGCAGAGGTGCAGACTGTTTGGGAAACTGGCTTACCTATTTGTTGCTTCCTGTTATTGTAGATGTTGCAAAGTTGTTTCCTGTAGCAAACAGCTGCTTGTTAGCTTTCAAATAAATGCGATGTGGAAACTAGGGTTGAGGCTCTCAGTTTCAAAAGCCGTGAAGTCCCCTGGTCCCATCTTTGTTTCCTCTCTTGTGTCTTTCTTTCTGTCTGTTTATTTCTTCAGCTCTGCGTCTCCTTCCCTTTATGCAGACCTATTGCTGAGCTGGTACTAGCAACTGGCGCCTGAACAGGGACCCGAAGGGGAGAAGAGCTTCAAGGTAAAAGGTGTTGTCACGGCGCAGAGCCCCAGGTGGTTTAGAAGGCCTTCCAAGTCCTCGGTGAGTGAGGGCACTCTCGGGTGTTCTAGCAGGGTTACGATGGGAAATGGAGACCGTTCAACAAAATATCGCCCGTATGTCTGTCTCAAACAGCTCCTCAAGGCAGGAGGAGCCGAGGCCAGCGAGTCTCATATTTTAGAACTCTTAGAGAGTATAAAAAAATATTTTTTTAAAGATTTATTTTTTATTTATTTCTCTCGCCTTCCCTGCCTCCTCCCCTCCAAGTTGTCTGCTCTCTGTGTCCATTCGCTGTGTGTTCTTCTGTGTCCACTTGTATTCTTGTCAGCAGCACCTGGAATCTGTGTCTCTTTTTGTTGCGTCATCGCACCACGTCAGCTCTCCGTGTGTGCGGCACAATTCCTGGGCAGGCTGCACTTTTCTCGTGCTGGGCAGCTCTCCTTACAGGGTACACTCCTTGTGCATGGGGCTTCCCTACACGGGGGACACCCCTGCGTGGCATGGCCCTTCTTGTGCGCACCAGCGCTGCGCATGGGCCAGCTCATCACATGGGTCAGGAGGCCCTGGGTTTGAACCTTGGACCTCCCATGTGGTAGGTGGATGCCCTATCCATTGGGCCCAGTCTGCTTCCCATAGAAAAATATTGCTCATAGTTCCTAGCAATAGGAAACTTAGAATTAGGAGATTAGGAAAGAGTAGGAAAAATAATTAAAAATTTTACATGTACTCCCTGTTACTATATGACCCACTTGGATTATTACTAAATCTGTTTTGATACTAAATCTAAAGTTTTGCCTTCAGCTCCTTCATTAACTGACTTTACAAAGTCACTTTCCCCCCCTACTGACACCTCCTCCCCCTCCTATGGCTGGAGATGGTCAACCAAAGTTGTCAGCTTTACAAGAGGACATCTTGCAGAATAGAACGGAGGGAAATCAGGTTGAGCCACTTGTGCAAGGAAAGGCTAACTCACAAATACAATGTCCCATACAGGCAAAAGTGCTAAATAAGGCCCTCGTTAGTGAAATCATGCTTGTAAGAAAACTCTCTGTTAAAGTGTTGACTAAGATAATGAAAATATTCTTTTTTTTTAAAGATTTATTTACTTATTTATTTCTCTCCCCTCTCCTCCCATTGTCTGTTCTCTGTGTCTATTTGCTGCGTCTTCTTTGTCCGCTTCTGTTGTTGTCAGCAGCATGGGAATCTCTGTTTCTTTTTGTTGCGTCATCTTGCTGTGTCAGCTCTCCGTGTGTGCGGCACCATTCCTGGGCAGGCTGCACTTTCTTTCGTGCTGGACAGCTCTCCTTACGGGGCACACTCCTTGCACATGGGGCTCCCCTACACAGGGGACACCCCTGCGTGGCATGGCACTCCCTGCACGCATCAGCACTGCGCATGGGCCAGCTGCACACGGGTCAAGGAGGCCCGGGGCTTGAACCGTGGACCTCCCATGTGGTAGATGGACACCCTAACCACTGGGCCAAGTCCACCACCTAAGATAAGGAAAATATTCTGGCAGCAACTGTGCAAACCCCTTGCTGCCTAAATGATAATGTGGCTGTGGACTAGTGGGAGGTTAACAGAATTAAACCTCTGGAAGAGGAGGAAAACATGGTATCATTGGTGTTCTCTTTTGTTTCCATGCTGATTCTGAAATTGGGCTTATTTAACCAAATTAATAAAATTAATACAAAATTTTTATCAAGGTGTCGAAAGAAATTTTCAGTGTTGAATCAATAGCTTACTCCTGAACTTCAAGTCTCAGTGTAGTCTTAAAAAGTAGTAATCTAAAACCTGTGTATTGTCTGTCTACACTGCTAAATAAGAACTTAACTGCATTTATGCTGCTCAAGTTATCCTAACTGGTTGCTCATTACTAATAAAAGTGTTTCCAAGAACAAGCTTGCATGTTGCAGGCAACATAGGTTCCAGAAGGGATCTTAAAAGCAGTAAAATTAAAATCTAAGATGTGAAATGATGGAGGGCTTGGAATCAGCTATACCAAAAGAGTAAGAATTTGGGTCAAATTAGTAAGCTTTATATTTCTATTGATGTAATTGTTTTGTGTTTATCTGTTCAATATCAGTGTATGTGTAGTAATTGTTTCAGTGTGTGTTGTAATGGTTTTTGTGACTGTTCATTGTCAGCATATATTTTGATACCTCTGGGTGGTGATATAAATTAATGAATAAAAATTTCTAAAAGAACTCTATTCAAATGGCCAAAAATTAAATAAGTGCTTATATTAATACATAATTTTCAATGTTAATAAGATCTCTATGATGATAAAAATTATAAGCCTTGATTAATGAAATTACTATATGAATACATAATTTTAAATGTTAATAAGATCTCTACAATAATAATAATTGTAGGTCTTGATTAACAAAATTACTATAAGTCTCTTCATAAAGAGTAGTTCTTGCCCAAATTGAAATGAATAGTTTATTTTTCTTCACAGGATAAAATGAAGGATGTAAAACTTAAATAAATATTTGAAGAGGTAAAAAGTTTGAGGGAGTGCTGACTGAAATTTGATAAGTCTGTTCAAAAAAATTTTTTAATTAAAAAAATAAAGTAAAAGTATGTTTTGTCCTAAAAGAAGATGGCTAGTTTTCATAAAATCAAAATGGAAATATGCAGGACAAAACTTGAATGCATGTGGCAAGTTGTAAAAGGTATTGTGGTAACTTTAAGTAAGGGAATTTGTTCTGTAAATGTGAAAATCGTCTTAAAATACTATAATTATAGTCTATATGGTTATAAATAATAATAAGTTTGTGGAAGCATTGTTTGAATTGAGGTGTTTAAATGGCTAATTCCAGGAAGTCATTATTGAACAAAAACTGACTTGATAATAATAATGAAAGGTAATTTTATAACAGAAAAACTTGTTGGCAGCCAACCTCCCCTGCCAAGTTGTTTCTAAAAGTGTTTCTAATATTGTATGCTACTAGGTATTTGAAATAAAGAAAAGTTATATTTGCATATAACCAAACTGAATTATTATTTTAACAAGTTTGTTTAGTGTTAATGATAATTCTGTGTTGTAAGAGGTTTGATTGGAGACAGTTTCCAAAACCATTTGGTAACTTATGTATGTAGGATGTATAGAGTGTGTTTTTATTATTAAAGAAACAGAAAATAATCGTGTCCTAAAATAGAATGTTTGGTTAATAAGAAAGAGTAGGGTGTAGGATGAAATCTGAATAGTGCAGAAAGTGCAGAAGGTTTGTGGAAAAGGAAATTTTTTGGTAAGATTTGATGGGTCTATCTATAAAGTTTTAAAAGCTTTAGTATCAATTAGTATGTGTTACAGAAACTACCTCTTATCATAAATTAAAGGTATAACACCATTATAGTATGCAGCAGTCCCAAATATTGCTAGTTTGTTGCAAGAAATGAATATCCAGCTGTGTCACTATCACTTTTTTTTAAAACTTGCTAAACCTTTCTTTAGTATTTCCTTACACATGTCAAGCCAGACTGCATTCTCCTACCTATAGAAAAGTCAAGAGTGGACTTCTGAGTGCTTCCCCAAGGCTGTGTGCACAGCCCAACCATCTGCCCTGGCCTGGTGGCAAAGAATCTGGCTGCATAGAAGAAACCTGTGGCAGGGACCCTACAAAAAAACATCAGAGACAATGGTATTTTAAGGGCCTGGAATAGGCAAACAATTGGGACAGGCTGCAAGGTCCCTGCTGCTCTACCAAATTCTTAAATGTTCTTTGATTGGGTAAGACAAAATTATACCCTCTGCTGTAACTGATAAAGTACAATATTTTCTCATGGTAATAGAATTTGTAATATTGTTGGAATAATGAAAATTTTTTAGCCCTCACTGAGATGTGTTAATTAGGAAAGGGCATTCATGGGAGTAGGAGGACCTCCAGCAGGCTACTTAAAAAATAAAAAAAGAGGGAGAAAGTGGATATTGATTTAGCCTGTGAATTGGATATGGCCAGCACCAGTATTGGCTTTAGGTAGGGTTTGTGGCAAAGGCAACATTCTAATTGAGTACCGCTCAGGTTTTAGTCACAATTGTGGGAAAAGACATTAAGTACAATATAAAAAAAGCAATTGTGTGCCTCATAGGAAGCCCTGCTGAAAGTGAAAGGCTTAATCCATTAGTGTCTGGTTACTCCGAAGACTGCCATCCCTATCCAGGGGTGGATTGCAAATACTAAAAGCAAGACAAAAACGATGGACTGTTGTGAGTCACCCTCTATGGGGGACAGATCTATGGAAGAACATCTGGGACACCTGCCAGCAGGGACAGGTAACTGTCTGTCATGTCCCTGCCCACTCCTCTAACATCCTTCTCAGGACTGTTGAGGCAGATGCCTCATGAAGATCCAGAGCCATACAATGAGACCTGAGAAGAAGCAGAGTGGCTCCACCAGAAAGGCGAACGTTGTGAGTACCAGACCTTGCGGTGCCTAGCCCAGTGGTTCCAGCTTCCTCTTGTACACCAGCAATTTGTGGACATCACCCATGAGCCTCCTCCTTGCTCACTTCAATGACTGTGACATCAGTCCCCTCCTGCTCTTAGGAAGGGCAAGATATGCTTTCACTGCTACAAACACTGCATCAGGACTCTTATAACAAGCCAGCTATTGTTTTCTGTCTGGAAAGTGAGTCCTCACAGTGATGGGCTAAGCTAATTCAACACTGAGTTGTGGCCTCAGGTCTAGTGAAGCTGCTAAGAGCAGGACCAATGAAGGCATTGAAATTATGTGATAAACTTCCAGCTGTCCCACAGCCCAAAATGGGGAAGTAATAATTTGTCATTGCCTATACCTCAAACTATACAAATTGGGGAAAATGAGGTCATTTTTTATCAAGTGCTGGCCTATATAGCCTCACTGGTAGGAAATCTTAAGCCCATGAGAAATAAATCATCTGCTAGTTGAAAGTTTATATAAATCTGCTGTAGTTATGGATTATGTATAAAGTGCTGTTCTCTGATTTGACATTGTTACTTAAACGATAAGCACACAATGGGCCCTTCAGGGTATGAGGCAGTAAGAAACCACCTAATCTGCTTTTGTTGCTTTATAAAAACAAAAAGGAGGAAATGTTGTAGGAAACTGGCTTACCTATTTGTTGCTTCCTGTTATTGTAGATGATGTTGCAATTGCTTCCTATTATTGTAAATGTTACCTTATTGTAGATGTTGCAGTTGCTTCCTATTATTGTAAATGTTGCAGTTGCTTCCTGCTATTGTAAAAGGTGTTGCAAGTTGCTTCCTGCTATTGTGGAAGATGTTGCAAGTTGTTTCCTGTAGCAAACAGCTGCTCGTTAGCTTACAAATAAAAGCCACGTGGAAACTAGAGTTGAAGCTCTCAGTTTCAAAAGCTGTGAAGTCCTCTGGTCCCATCTTTGTTTCCTCTCTTGTGTCTTTCTTTCTGTCCTTCTATTTCTTCAGTTCTGCGTTGCCTTCCCTTCGTGCAGACCTATTGCTGACCTGGTCTCAGCAGCAGACCCCTTCCCTGCCCTGGCTGTGTCCAGTCCTGACCTCAGCGCTCTTTTTGGCAGAGACTCCTGGGGTTCCTGCCCACTGCCAGCCTCCCTGGAAACACCTGGAGAGAGGACACCAGTGTGAACCTATTTGGGGGAAGACATGCCAGGGCAGCTTGAGTCAGCAGCATTTAGTAAGCCTGGAGCTCAGCCAGTGCCTAAGCCTTTTCCGTTCCCCTATCACTTAATGCTGGATAGCAAGGTCCAGTGGGAAAATAGATGTGGCTCACATATGTCATGAGAGATAGCCTCATTGACAAAATTGGATGGGGTGATGTGCAGTGCACAGCAGCCCGTTTTCAATCTTTCCATTTAAATACAATAACATTCATACTGAGCAGATCTGTTGGTTTCATGACCTTGGAGAAGGTCGGGATCCGACTTGGCCAGCACTGCTCACCCCTGCAGCGGCCAGGAGGGGAGGCGGGCGGGGCAGGGGGCAGAGGAGCTGCGGTGCCTGCAGCCCCCCTCGACCCCTGGGGGAGGCGGACGCGGGCTCTGGGCGCGGGGGGGCCCTCCCACACCCGTCTCCTCCAGGCGCAGCACCCCCTCCTTTGCCTTCCTCACAGCACGTGGCGTGGGCTCCCCGAGCTTGGGATGTCCCAGACGGCAGACAGAAGGGTGGCTCTGACCCTCCACCGCACACATCAGCGACGGGCGCGTGTCACCCGCTTCTCCTACCGTTCCCCGGCTTCTGCACGTGAACCCCGAGCGCCCCACAGAGCGCCCCGTGTTCCCCCCGTTTCCCCGCTCGGGTTCCCACAACCCGCACAGCACCCTCCATGGCACCCCGCACCCTCCACCCGTTCCCAGTTCCCAGAGTTCTCCGAGGCTCGCCCCATCACGAAAAGGACACCCGCAGCAGCTCAGCGCTCCCCAGGCCCCTCCGCGCCGTCTCCCGCTCGTCCCCCCAGCCTTGGGGAGTCTCTGGTGTCCCCCAGCTACTCTCCAGCCGTCCAGGTGTAGGCGAGACGAGCCACGTCACCGCCGGGAAGCCCCTGGCTCATCTCAGAGCTCCTGTCCGCTCACCAGTGGCTCCTAGACGTCCCCGCGTGTCCCCTGAGCTCCTCCACGCCCCCTGGGAGCCGCGCAGGCTCTCACGGCCACGCTCCACTCTCCACCAGTCGTGGGCTCGCACCTGGCCGGTGCCATGCGCCTACGTGTCCGTTTTTCCATGTTCCTGGTCAAGGTCACATCCACCAGCAGAGGAGACCCTCCTGCATGCCGTTGTCCCCCACCTTTGTCCTTGGACTTGTCACTGTCCCACACTTGCCCTCAGAAGACACTTCCGACTGCCAACTTCACCACCTGGCCAGTGTCACCACCCAGTTTAGCAGCGCGCCCTCCCCGCAGACGCCGTGGCCTCCTTCAGGAGCGTGCCAGCGCCACCCATGCTGCCTGCGTCCCTGCGGTGACACTGCCAGCGACAGTGTCAGTGACGCCACGTTGTGCCTGTGCCGCTGCTGGCCTAATTCACAGGCACACTTTTTACTAACATGTTCCCAAGAAGTATCTTCTACTCCAGAATCCGGACGTGGGCAGATGGCAAATAATCTTAATTTTCAACTACTGAAGTGGATGCATCAGCAGCAGTATTTGCAGAACCCTTCTGTGTAATATTTTAGCCTCTAGATCCCAACCACTACAGGAACTATTTCCTTGCAGCTTTCTCAGGAAGTCTGTGTTTTGAAGTTTTATTAGCAAGGACAAAGTATATTTTTGGTAGCTCATTTCCTGTAATTCTTCCTTCTTTGATATTCCTAATATGCCCACAGATTTTTTTTCTTAAGGAACTCAGATTGTAAGTGGAGTTTTTTACTTTATTTTTTAGAGCTGTTGTAGCTTTACAGGAATTCATACACGAAATATAGTGTTGCCCCCTATTTCCCTGCCCCTTGCTCAGACAGAGTCTTCCCAGCAATTGGCAGTTTACATTAGCTAGGTACATTTCTTACAATTAATGAACCCGCATTATTTAATTATATTATTATCTCAGTGCATAGTTCAGATTAGGGTTGACTGTGTTGTGAATTTTAAAAACAACCTTATTATAGTAACAGGTATACAGCCTAATTTCACAGTTTGGCCATGTTCAAGTATCCGGTTGAGGTTCCCTGCATTCTCACTGTCATGCTGCCACCACCGACATCCACTGCCAAGAACTGTCCCTGCCCCCCAACAGAAACCGTGTAGCACTTTTAAGCTTTCACTCCCCATTCCCTCCTGGCACCCCTGTCCCTGGTAAGCTGTATTTTAATTTGTCTCTATGAATTTGCTTATCTTGTTATTTCATACAAGTCAGAACACAATATTTGTCCTTTTGTGTCTTGACTTATTTCACTCAAAATGATGTCTTCAAGGTTCATTCATGTTATCGCGGGTATCAGAACTTCATTCTTTTTATGGCTGAATAACATTCCATTGTATGTACACACCTCATTCCATTAATCCATTTATCCGCTTATGTATACTTAGGTTGATGCCATTTTGACAATTGTTTAAAAGTGCTGCTATAGTAATCAGTGTGCAGTATCTGCATGAGTTCTTCCGTTCAGTTTTTAGGGTCATACACCAGGAAGTGGGATTGACATACCATGTGGTAATTCTAACTTAACTTTCTGAGAAACTGCCATACTGTTTTCTATAATGGCTGCGTCATTTTACATTCCCACAACAATGAACATCTGTTCTCATTTCTCGCATCCTCTCCTATACTTGTTATTTTTTGTTTTTGTTTTTGTTTTAAAGATAGCCATTCCAGGGGTTGTGAAATGGTATCTATCTCATTGTGCTTTTGATTTACATTTTCCTAATGGCTAATGATGTTGAATATCTGTCTCTTCACGGGCTTATTGGCTATTTTTATATCTTCTTGGGAAATATGACTAGTCAGATAAAGTTGTTTGTCTTTTTTTGTTGTTGCATTGTAGAAGTTCTTTATATACCGTATTCTGGATATACAGCTCTAATCCGATACATGGCTTGCAACTTTTTTCTTCTATAGGTTGTCTATTCACTTTCTTGATAGTGTCCTTTGATGCAATAAACTTTTCAATTTTGATGAAGTCAAATTTTTCTCTATTTTTTTCGTTGTTTGTTCATACAAAAGTATTTCATGTTGCTCATGCTTTTTGTGTCATAGCTAAGCATCCATTGCCAAATTCCACGCCATGAAGATTTGCCCCTAAGTTATAGTTTGAACGCTTATATTTAGGTCCTTGATAATTTTGAATTGATTTTTAATGGTGTAAAATAGCAGTCTAACTTCATTCTTTTGCACATGAATGCCCACTTTTACCAACACCTACTCCTGAGTAGACTTTATCTTTCCCCATTGGATGTACTGGCACTCTGGTCAAAAATCATTTGGTAATAGATGTGTGGCTCTATTGCTGGATTTTCATTCTATTTTTCTGTAGGTCTATTTTTATGCCAATCCCACTCCGTTTTGATTACTGTAACTTTGTAGTGCGTTTGAAATCAAGAAGTGTGAGTCTTCCCACTCTGTTGTTCTTTCAAACAAACTTTTGGAAAAAAAAATTTTTTTGGCTGTTTGGCATCCCTTGCAGCTCCATAAGAATTTGAGGATTGATTTTTCCATTTCTGCAAAGAAGAATGTCGGAAATTTTGATAGTGATTGCATTGAATTTCTATATAGCTTCGGGTAATACTGCTGTCTTAACAATATTAACTCTTCAAATCAATGAGCCTGGATGGGATCTTACCATTTATTTAGCTGTTCTTTAATTTCTTTAAACAGCGTATTGTCATTTTCAGGGCACAAATCTCTGATATCCATGGTTAAATTTCTACTTATATATTTTATTCTTTAAGCTATTT
The DNA here is from genome assembly GCF_030445035.2 of Dasypus novemcinctus. Lineage (NCBI taxonomy): Eukaryota > Metazoa > Chordata > Mammalia > Cingulata > Dasypodidae > Dasypus > Dasypus novemcinctus. The sequence continues at coordinate 67,146,851 of NC_080690.1, read as the reverse complement.
TAAACAGAATTATTTTCTTAATTTCATTTTTGGATTATTCTTTGCTAGTGTACAGGAGCAATTGACTTTTACATGTTGACCTTGTATCTTGCCACTTGGCTGACCTCATTTTTCAGCTCAAATAATTTTTCTATGGATTCCTTTGGGTATTTTTACTCCTTCTTTTCCAATTTGGCTACCTTTTAGTTCTTTCTCTTGCCTGAATGCTCTGGCTAGAACTGGTACATCAATATTGAAGGGCAGTGGTGAAAGCTGGCATTCTTGTCTTATTCCTCATCTTAGGGGGAAAGCTTGCAGTTAAGTAGGATGTTAGTTTTGGGTTTTTCATAAATGCCCTTTATCACACTGAGGAAGTTTCCTCCTATCCCTGGTTTTCTGAATGTTTTTATCAAGAAGGGATGCTGGATTTGTTAAATGTCTTTACTGCAGTAACTGGACATTTAATACCTTAAAATTATGATCTTTTTAGGTTATTTTGTGTACTATGAGTTTTATTATTTTTTATGAAAGCTAGCTAATCAAGTAATAGCATATATATTAGACAACTCTAATGCTTTGCTATTCATTAAATTTTTTTTCATAAACACTGATTATATCTATTATTATGAGGTTCCTTCTATAGCTACTGCTTTTATAGTAAACTCAATTTATTTCCCTAATTTTTACCCAATTGAACCTTCTTAATTATTTTTATACAATTATCACAGTTCAAAATATTCATTCGAGTCTCATTTTACCCATTAATAATACATATAGTTTTGTATTTAACTGACTAATAGAATGTAAGGCAGAAGAGCCCACGAGGAGATTTTCGCTCTACCGCCACCTGAGGCGTTGCCGCTGTTTGATGGAGTCTAGTCAGAAGCTCCCAGGAATTCCGGAGGACGGGCCTGGCTCCAGGCCCTGGGCAGTGATGCTGACACAGTCGTGAGCTCTGACCTTGATAACTGGGTCACCAGTGTGGGGAGACCAAAAACGACCTTGAAGAAGGCACCTGCTTTCTTAGGCCTGAAAAAGGCCAATAAACGTGTGTGCTTGTAAATATATGACAGAGGATTTCTCAAAATAAATACTTCACCGTATGGACACCGTCACAGCCCGTCGCATTCTGTGTTTTAGCTGCTTAAACTCGGCTGGCCCTCGCCTGACCTTGTACCTGCCCTCCCGCCACCTGCAACGGTCGGGCGCTGGCGTGTAAATGCCTATTTACTCGCTGCTTGGCCCCAAATGCTGAAACACTGGACGCAGACTTCCCCTGAGGGGTCACCAGGCCGGCTGGCACGTGTGTGTGACCCGGAGCTGTGGCAGCGCGAGCACGGGGGGCCCCACGTGTGCCCCTGGGCTGCAGTTTCCTCCTGTGTCAAAGGTGGACGATGCGTCAGTCCGCAGGCAGCATGGGAGGAAATGGGCTGACCCGGGCTGGCCCGGGCTGACCCGGGGCTGGGGCTCCTGGAGGCTGCGCCTCAGCCCCGGCTCCTTCAGACACAGACTGGCCCATCTGATCCCACCAGACGCCGCCTATGGAAAGCCTGAAATTGCCATTAAAGTCGGGTGACTTTTGCAGCTCTTTCATTTTTGCCTGATTTATTTCATAATATTTAAAGGAGACTTCGAGATTCGAGCAGGCGCTGATTCCTGTGCTGTGTGGATGGAGGGGGGGGGGTTCCCTGTGCGCAGCGCCGGGCTTGGAGCGGGAAGGCGGTGAGTCTCTGGGTAGGTGGGTAGGACCCCAGTTCCACTGGGGGCTGCAGCAGGTGGCTGAGGGTCCTTGTGCCTTCCAGCTGCTGGCGCTCTGATAGCGCTGCGGGGGTCAGGGGTGGAGGAGGGACGGGGTAGGCAGAGTTGAAAATCAGGGCACGTGGGCCTTAGATGAGAGCGCCTTGGTCATGAATCCCCTGGGCGCATGCGCGAGTTATTTTGGGGTTGGTTGGGGTAGGTGGGATGGGTGGGTGTGAACCCTGGGGCAGTTTCCCGGAAAGCAGGCGGGGCCTTGCGGGGGGGGGGGGGGGGGGGGGGGCGCGGGGGCGCGGTCTCTCCAGAAGCTCTCGTACTTTGTCCCTAGGGTCTCCGAGGGCAGCATAAAGTCACCTATGGCCTTGGGGTCTCCGCCCCTTGTCCCGCCCCTCTGAGGTCCCACCCGGGGCCCGACCTCCCAGGCTGGGGCCACAGACCTAGCAGCCTCTGAGACAGCCGAGCCTCTGGCCCGGGAGCCCCGAGTTTCCCCCCTGTTAGAAAGAAATCTTCTTCTGGAAGAAAATAAGGCTCACCCGATTGTGGAGAAAAAAAGAATTTATTCTCAATTTTGCAAGAAGGGGCGCACAACCAGAAAACATGGCTGGCGCCCAGAACAAAGAAAAATGACACGATTTATACCCCGAAGCCTAGCACGCAAGCCCTTCATCTGTTTCTCCATAGATTGGATACTTCAGAAGTTACAGCCTATCCGAGAAGATCTAACTTTCCCGGCAATAGTTTGTGATTAACCACTTCCCCCATCACATTCCAACCACTTTAGTTTTTACCTGCTCCCCTTTGCCAAATAAGGAATGGAATTTAGTGCTGAGTTGGTATTGACTTAGCTCTTTCTTGGGCATCTTTTTTACTGCCTATAGGACTGGCTTAAGCTGGTTTCCTTTGTTGCTGTTTAATCCGGGAGTGGGAGACTGAGGCGGTAGGCTGCCAGGTTACATTAATCAATATTTTCTTCCTTTATGTGAAAACTAAACTAATCTTTGTTTCTTACAATTGTCCATCTTTCTTTTAAATTCTTTTTAGTTTTCACATTTCCGTTCTTCAAATTTTCGAAGTGCTATTTCACACTCTTCATCATAAGAATCTCCTTCTTTAAGGGGGAACAGATCGTTTTGCCTACACCGTATGGGCATTTGTTTGGTTAGGGCAGTTTCAATGAGTCTTTGAACTAGCCCTCGGGCACATGGAATGATCCAGCATCCGCCTGTGGTGAGCACCCCAGCTGAGATAAAGAGGGAAGTTAAGATGGACAGTGCAACCCCTTTCCCTTTTCCAAACCAATTTTCAAGCTATCCTGTGAGTGAATTACTAATGCCAGAATTCTCTGCTCATTCCTCAGATAGGGCTGCTAGGCCTTGTAAAGCTTTAGTGATAGTTCCATCAGGGGCAGTGTTATTGGGAATGATGTACAGCAACTACTTCCAATCATAACAGACTCCCCCTTTCTCAGCTAGCGTCATAGCTAAGGCCGTTCTATTTTCCCATGCCCTTCTGCTAATAGCATCTAATTGTTCTGCAATTCCTTTAACTGTATTCCTGGTGTAATTAATAAATCTCTGTTGGCTATAATAGATATAATTAATCCAGTCTACATTTCTATTAATGGTGACCCACCAGAAGAAGAATGACTCAAACCCAGCTGCTACCTGATTTCTAGCCTTAAACTCATCTGGGACTCCTTGGGGAACTCCTATATTGTCTAAATAGATCCACTCATCAAAAGAACCAAGTAAACTTCTTTTCTCTCTCCCTCCCTGGGATGATATTCTCGCTTCTTTTTCAAATGCCAGGGTGAATGGGATAGCCAACTGGACCAGAGCACAGGTTCCACCCCACCTCTCAGGCAGTATTGGCTGGAGAACACCCTTTCCACAGAACCACCACAGGTCTGCTCGAGGTCTGACCAAATTGGAGAAATTGCCAGTATGATCACTGCTTACATTCCACACTTGTGTACACAAGGCCATAGTTCCAAGGTTCTGCAATCCTTTCCCCTGTCTAGAGAGACAAGCAGAGTGATTCCCTGGGCCCACACGCGAGGCAGGTATGGCCTTGATGTTTCCATTTTTGACCACTGGGAACAGAGAGGACAACGTACTACAATTTTCACCAGGAGTAGCATTTTGGAAGAGGAGTATCATGCACTTAACTCCTTTTCATGCTTTTCCATCCGAGTGGAAAGGGTACAATATGAGCTGTGGGGCAGCCTGTCGCACAAGCATAACAGCTGCTTTTGTTTAGACTCTGGACTGTATATTTGATCCATTCTACCCAGGCGTTTATGTCCCCATATCCTGTCTCTGTTTCTATGGTTTGCTTTAAATCTTCTGCCTTAAGTATCCTAACTGCTTTGGGATCATTTTGAATTGGGGAACTGGCCTTTGGTGGGTTTTCTTGTGGTATTTCTGAAGGGTCAGCTGGAGAGGGTGTTGTCAATGTCATATCTACAGGGGGAGGAAGGACTCGGATAGGGAACCTCCCCAGAGGATCTTTACTTGTAACACCTGCTCCCATTCCATAGACTCTATCCACCACTTGGTCCCTGCCGCTGCTCCTGGTTTCTACGTTGTCTGCTTTCTTAATAGTCATTACTACTGGATTGCACTAAAGACTTTTGCAGTCCGGTGGGGTATTACCTTCATAAAAGGTTATCTTACCCTTTAATGGCCTTGAACTTGGTGAGACCCATCCCATATTCCCGGTCCATCCCTTATACTGGGTAGTCCACTATACATCATCCCAGGAGGGGCAAGGAGGGGCTCGACTATAACCATTCCCCACTGGCTCTGGGCATAGGTATATATTTTCCCCACTCAGCCATCGCTGGTGCTCTAAATTCCCACAGTCTATTACTTGGCAGGCATCAAACTGCACTGTCTGGGACTCCAGACTTTTAGTCACATTTATAACTAATTTGATGGGGCTAGTTGCTTCTCGGGTTTGAAACATCATGGCTAGTAAGATTATTTTCACCTGTAACTTAAGATCTGAATTTCCCCTTTGGTATTCTGATAGGACTAGAGCCATTGTTGACAAGGACAATACACAGCTCAACCCTCCCCTCCTCCCCCCCCCCCCCCAGTTATTATTTTTTCAGTGTAATCTTTAAGGATCTGGGGCTGAAATAATTTTCCAAGACTCAGATGAAGTTGTTGGGTACTTATTGTCCGGTTCAGGTACTGGTCCCTTTACTCGAGTGTAATGAGTCCAGCCTTTTTCTGCCGTTCGGACTGCTGTTTCAGTGGTCAGCAAGACTTGATAAGGTCCTTCCCAGGTCGGTTGGAGTTTGGACTCTTTCCACGACTTGATTAGGACCCAGCTGCCAGGTTGGTGTTGGAGGACTGCAAATTCAAGAGGCGGAGTCTGAGCCAGCAAACCCCGATGTCTGAGGGATGACCAAGTAGAACACAAGGCCAGTATATAATTTTGAAGAAAGAGATCCTTCGACTCAAGGGAGGGGAGTTCTCCAGACTTCCCAGAGAAGGGCAGACCAAAAAGCATTTCATAAGGACAAATTCCCAGTTCCCTCCTAGGGGCAGTTCGGATCCTTAACAGAGCTATAGGTAAACATTTAACCCATGGTAATTTGGTTTCTAAGAGCAACTTAGAGAGATTTTTTTTAAGGTTTGGTTCATTCTTTCCACTTTCCCTGAGGCTGGTGTGTACCAGGGTGTATGGAAGTTCCATGTGACTCCTGGACCCTGCAGAATAGTTTGCAACACTCTGGATGTACAGTGACTGCCATTGTCTGAATCTATGTTTTCTACTAACCCGTATCGGGGAACGAGTTGTTCAAGGATTATTTTTGAAGTCCCTGATGCTGTAGCTGAAGCAGGAGGATCTGCTTCTACCCACCCTGTCAGGTGATCCACAATAACCAGAACATACCGTAATCGACCTACAGGGGGCATTTCAGTATGATCAACCTGAATGCTCTGGAATGGTCTGAGGCCAGGCTCTCTCCTCCCTGGCATTTGCTTTCTTAAAACTTTCTTATTAACTTTCTGACAGATTATGCACCATTCACGTATTTGTCTGGCTATAGTATAAAGGCCCCTACACCCAAAATGCTTGAGAACCAGGTCACACATGGCCTGTACCCCCAGCGACTCCCTTGGTGCAAAACTGCTAGTGCTTCCCTCATGAGTTGCTTATTCAACATCTGCCGGCCGACTGGGAGCAGCCACTTCCCTTGGCTATCTAAGGTGCCCCCAGTTGTTCTAGTTCTTTTACTTCCTTTTCAGAGAATACAGGGATTCCAATTTCTTTGGGGATGGAGGGTATCAGGACCATTAGTTCCAGCGGGGAACAGAGGGGAGCCTCTTTGGCCTTCTCATCAGCCAATCTGTTTGCCTTTTCCTTCAAAAGTGTGACACTTCTGATGCCCATTTACATGTACCTCAGCTATTTCCCTTGGTAAGAACAGACTGGCTAACTCTCGTTTTACCAGTTCCACGGGGACTAATTCCTTCCCTCTGCTATTGATCAATCCCCTTTCTTCCCAAATTTTTCCAAAGATGGGGACCAAGCCAAAGGCATATTTAGAATCTGTGTATACAGTATCATCTTTTTCCTCTAATAATTTAAGGGCTTGATTTAATGCATACAGCTCACAAGTTTGAGCTGACCAATCATTGGGCAATCAGCCAGCTTCTTTCACCTCACGAGTTAGTCCATCAACAACAGCATAGCTATTATGCCTTTTTCCTTCCAGGACCCTAGAAGACCCCTCTATAAACAATCCCCCCCCCCCCCCCCCCCCCCGAATGTAAGGGAAGATCCCCTAGGTCAGGCTGGACTCGGGTTTGGTATTCAATTAAGTCTAAACAATCATGTTCAGGATTTCCTACTTGGTTGGGACCTTTCCAAAGGAAAGAAGCTGGGTTCAGACTATGATCAACTGTCAGTATTAAATCATCTTTTTCCATTAGAATCACCTCATATTTCAGAATTCGGGAATCTGTTAACCATCTTCCTGCTTTTTGAGACAAAATAGTCCTGACCTGATGAGGGGTGCTGACAACTAAGGCCCCTCCAAAGGTCAGTGTCCTGCTTTCTTCTATGAAGAGAGCAGTTGCTGCCACGGCCTGAGCACAGCCTGGCCATGCCCTGTAGACAGGGTCCAGGATTCTGGAAAGGAGGGCCACAGGCTTCCTTGGCCTCCCCAGATCTGGGTTAGGGCTCCCAAGGCTGTCCCCTTCTCTACTGTCACAAACAGATGGAAAGGTCTCTCCAGGGAGGGACGGGCTAGAACGGGGGCTTGCACCAATGCCTGCTTGAGCCCCCTAAGGCCTTTACTTCCTCCTCCTTCCATTCTAACTTGTCAGGCTCCTCCTCCAACAGTTTTTGGTATAACCCTTTTGTTTGGGATGCATAAGAATCTATCCATAATCTACAGTATCCTACCAATCCCAACAATCTTCTTAGTTCTCTTTTTATCTGGGGAAGACGTAATTCAGTAATGCCCTGAATTCTTTCTGGATTTATCTTCCTCTTCCCTCACTAATGAGATGACCCAGGTATTTGACTTCCTTTTCTACAAATTGTAGCTTACTTTTTGACACTCTTAGCCCTTGATCCCCCAAGCTCTTTTTGGTTTGGACCACTATCTGCCTTTCTTCACCTGATAATAGCATCTCATCTACATATTGTAAAAGGGAAACTTCAGGTAGGACTGCAAACTTCTCCAATACTTTTTCCAGTTCCTGCCCAAAGAGGTTAGGGGATTCTGTGAAGCCTTAGGGTAAAACTGTCCACCTATACTGCTGTTTTCTTCCTGTAGAGGGATCCTCCCACTCAAAGGCCAACAAGTCTCTACTCTCTGGGTCAAGGGGACAGGCTCAGAAGGCATCCTTTAGATCTATTACACTAAACCATTCATGATGGCAGGGGATCTTACTAAGGAGAGTGTATGGATTTGGGACTACTAGGTGTCAAACCTGAATGATTTGATTAATGGCCCTTAGATCCTGTACCAGTCTCCAACTACCATCTGATTTCTGAACAGGCAAGATAGGAGAATCGAAGGGAGACATGCAGGGCTCCAAGAGCCCATCCCGAAGGAGGCCGTCAATGATGGGTTGAAGTCCCTGCCTCCCCTTAAGGGGAATGGGATATTGTCTTTGACAAATAATTTCCCCTCCCTTTTTCAATTTGATTTCAATAGGGCATACCTGCAAACCCCCTCTATTCCCTTCTCTTACCACACTTCCTCTCTGATATCTTTTTCATCCTCTTCAGTGAGCATAGCTAAGACTACTTCTATCTGCCCATCCCTTACTTCCAAATCCAAACCCATGAAGACTACTAAGTCCCTTCCCAACAAATTACTCCCGGCTTCTGGGATGTTCAACAAAGGGCTTACAATTTGATTGTCTGCCCAACAAATATCAGTGGGAGAAAGAATGGGGACCTCAAATCCTTCTCCTTTTACCCCTGAAACTGTAAGGGAACTTCCAGGGAATTTGGTTCCTCTGGGGAGATGAGTCACAGAGGATCGGCCTGTGCCAGTGTCCACTAGAAATGTAATTTCCTCCTGATATGGGCCCACCCTTAGATTTACTAAAGGCTCTCAGTGGGCTTTAGAAGTACGGGCCTCAGACCACCCTAATCCTCAAAATTCATGAGGGGAATTACTTGACTCTCTTTCTTTAAACTCGGGCATTCCCTTTTGAAACGACCAGGCCTCCCACAGTGATAGCACCCTGCAGAGCCTTGCCTTCTCCTCGTCCCCTTATCTAAATATGCCCATTTTGCATCTTTATCTCCCCTCTGCCTGTTTCCTTCCGGAATCCTCTCCAGTCTTTTCCTAAGAATTTGATCGACTGTGCTATTCATAACCTTTGCTTTCTGTTTCTGCTTTTCCTCCTCTCTCCTTCCAAACACTTTCTGGGACTCTCTCAATAACTCTTCCAATGGCTTATCCATCCATCCTCCTATTTTCTGAATCTTCTTTTGAATATCAGGCCAAGACCCTTTCACATAGCTGACTTTTAACATTCCCCGAGCCACAGGATCATCAGGGTCCATCCCTGAAAATTTCCTCACTTGTTCCTTCAATCGTTGCAGGTAAGCAGAGGGAGTTTCATCCTTCTCCTGGGCTACTTCAAAGGCCTTACTCAAGTTTTGAGATTTGGGTACAGCCAATCTGATCCCCTGTATAATGAGGTCTCTAAGATCTTTCATTTGTGCTCTGTCCCCCAGGTCATTATTATCCCAATTAGGGTCTGTGTTTGGGAACTTCTGTTCTGCTGCCATTACCCATTACCCCCTGTCAGGATGGATGCTGCCTTTCCCACTCCTTCATAGCTGCCTTTCCCACTCCTTCATAGCTGCCCTCCGCACCATTCCTCTTTCTTCTCCCATAAAGAGGATATTCAGTATGGACATAAGTTCAGACCAGGTGTATAAATGAGGACCTAGGAATTGATCTACTTGCTCAGCCAGCCCCACTGCATCTTCCATTAGAGATTTCATCTCCTTTTTGAAGTTTCTTACTTCAGTACTTGTCAGTGGGGCATTTACATAGCCAATCTCCCCTGACCCCACTGGTACTTCCCTCAGTGGATACAAAGGCTCAATGGAGTTTTGTTCTTTCACTGCCTTTTCCTCATATGCTCTAGGGAATGGAAAATTTTGTATATCTCTCTTACACTGTTCCAATTCTTTCCTGGGCTGTTGGTGGGTTGTAACCGGTGGGGCTGTTGGCCCCGCTTGATTCTCCAGCTCCCCAGGGCTTACAATGGGTTCTATTGGGCCCTCCAAGTCTAACGGCCCTTCTCCTGGGAGGGGAGGGGGAACATAAGGAGGGGGGAGATTAGACAGGGGGTCCCAGGGTTTAGTTTCTATAGCTTTTGTTTCTGCAGCCTTAGTTCCTGCAGGCTTAGTCTTGGGGCCTGGATTCCCAGCTTTCACAGGAGAGAAAGTGGCCCCTTTCCCTTCAACCAGCACATGGCATAGTCAGACTCTTCTTTGGAGAAGGGTGTTTTTCCATTAACATACAGTACAAGGTCAGCACAAAGTCAATCCTCATCTGCCCCATATTTTGGCCAGAAGATGCCAGGCAGTAAAATATTTTCCTTGGTTCAGATACAACAGAGGTATTTAATCATTCTCTGCTTGTCTTTTCCCTTGGTCCAATCACTTCGGTCCAATGCCTTAGCATCCTCCCTAGTGGACTATCTGGAGGAATGTCTCCGGGGGATCCTACAGATGCCCTCTTCCCCTTTTTCCCAGTCGACTGACTGCCTCTATTTCCCATTTTGAATCTTGTCTGGGTCTCTTTCTTTTCAATCTTTTGCTTTGTCCGTCTCCGGCCCTTTCCCTCAGGGTAGAAGGGAAATGTGAATTGGGACTGCGCACTCACTCCACACTGTATGTCACGCGTCTCATGCACACACAGTGAGCCTCAGACTCATCAGAATTCCCAACCTCCAAGGTAATACTTAACAGCCTTTGTTCTTACCTTGGTCCATTCATGGAGTCACCTGGTCAACAAGAGGCAAATTTTCCCTTCCCTTTTTCTCATTCACAATCAGCAGATCTAAGTGTCTGTTCTCAGGCCTCCTGGCTGCCAGAGGCGAGGCCCCCGCCGGTGGAGTCCAAGACCCCTTAAACAGCGGGGTGCGCCTCCCTGTCGTCCACCCCTGGGGTCTGCTCTCTGAAGCCTCAGAATCCCCAGCGAGCCCCCAAAGCTGTTAGAAAGAAATCTTCTGGAAGAAAATAAGGCTCACCCGATTGTGGAGAAGAAAAGAATTTATTCTCAATCTTGCAAGAAGGGGCGCACAACCAGAAAATATGGCCGGCGCCCCGAACAAAGAAAAATGACACAATTTATACCCCGAAGCCTAGCGCGCAAGCTCTTCCTCTGTTTCTCCGTAGATTGGATACTTCAGAAGTTACAGCCTGTCCGAGAAGTCTAACTTTCCTGTGAAAAAGTTTGTGATTAACCGCTTCCGCCATCACATTCCAACCATTTTTGTTTTTACCTGCTCCCCTTTGCCAAATAAGGAATGGAATTTAGTGCTGAGTTGGTATTGACTTAGCTCTTTCTTGGGCATCTTTTTTACTGCCTACAGGACCGGCTTAAGCTGGTTTCCTCTGTTGCTGTTTAACCCCGGATTCGGAGACTGAGGCAGTAGGCTGCCAGGTTACATTAATCAATATTTTCTTCCTTTATGTGAAAACTAAACTAATCTTTGTTTCTTACACCCCACTCCCGGGTCCCTCCTGGGAGGCTCTATTGTACCATGTGGGGGAAGAGCCCACGAGCGGGGGCAGGTGCTTCCATTGCGCCTTTGGGTGAAAACGGACCATCGGCCACGGCCTCGACGATGCGGGAAGGAGGCGGGGGCCCTGGGCCGCGGTGGGGCTGTTGCGGGCCGGGTTAGGTGTGACCAGAGTTAGTGTCCGTGAAAAATTAGGATTATATATAGACTGGTGAGAGTGGGTGCGCAAGAAACATTTTGTAAATAAAGAAACCAAAAATTTAAAGTACTTTTAAGTTCTGGGACCACAGGTGAGTTTTCTCCCTTACTTAGCTTCGTACTCCTTTTGTGTACATGATTTTTTTCAGTTAAAACATTTCATAAACATTTTAAATGTCTTTATGTAAAATATGCGTAGGAATCATTTAGAGTAAAAAATGTTCCTTCTCACAGTGATTCCATCCTCTGGCTGCTGTTTAGGAGAGATTTCCCATTTTGCCCCACTGTCATTTGCATGATCTCTGTTCATAAGTTATGGATGGTTATCCAATTTTTGTCAAAATGGTCCATTTATTTTCCTTTTGTATATTAATGTTTTCCTTTTAATTCTTTAATTTTTTACCCTTTTCATATTGCCATAGCTGATGGTTTCCATTACTTTGTGTTTGTAATAAGTGCTTTTTGTAAATGTAAACCACACATAAATAAAATAATAAAGCAAACTTCCTCCCTCATCCTCAGCCCTTGTCCACCGCCTCTCAAGGAATAGCATGTCTACTGGTTCTGGGATGAGTTTCCAGAAGTTTCTATGCCTATAATTATAAAAGTGTTTCTGGTTGTCCATCATGATAGGCTTCAGGGTGCAGAAAGAGCAGAAATTGTGCCGCTGGAGTTCCCATCTCAGACCCTGACCCTGTCACCAACTGTGTGACTTTGGGTGAGTGACGACTCCCCTCTGTGCTTCAGTTTCCTCACCTGTAGAACAGTGATAAAGCAAATAAAATGAATTAATATTTGTACAGGATTTTAAGCAGTACCTGGAATATATCATTCATTGTTCAAGTTCTGTCAAAAAGTATTTTTGTTGTTAGTTTTCACTAATACCCATAAATATCTCACTCAATTGCCCTTTAAAACAATTTTTATATGGCAACCAATAGGTTTATCACAAATGTTCTAATGGCTGAGAGTTATTTATTGCAGAGTCTGAATGTACCACAATAGATTTAGCCCTTGCCCTTATTTTTATGTTACTATATATTTAAAAGACTTCGTTAATCACATGTAAAATTTTCACAGTGCCATGTTAAAGGGAAGAGAAACCTGGGCTACAAACTAAATATACCTGGAACACGGTTTTTAAAAATGTGTGTGTGTACTCATGTTGATTCTGTTTTTCCTTTGTGGACACTGAAATGTAGAGACTGCTTGACCCCAAGACATGTGGATGAATGCACCACGTGACTAATATGTTTGGGGTGGGGCTGATTTTGTTTTTTTCCTTAGTTCATTTACTTTTACTTTTTTACTGATGGAAAATTTGCATAATGTAAATTAGCCATTTCAACCTGTACGGTTCAGCAGTGTTGAAAGTATTTAAAGGCAACCATGGGAAGCAGACGTTGGCTCACCTGAGCGTTCACCTACCTTATGGGATCCCCAGGGCCTCCTGACCCGTGTGGAGCTGGCCCATGCACAGAGCTGCTGCGTGCAAGGAGTGCCCTGCCACACAGGGGCGCCCCACATGGGGGTGCCCCATGCCCAAGGAGTGCACCCTGCAAGGCAAGCTGCCCTGCATGGAGTAAGTGCAGCCTGCCCAGGAGTGGCACCACACACACGGAGAGCTGATGCAGCAAGATGACGCAACAAAAACAGACACAGATTCCTGGTGCTGCCTGACAAAAATGCAAGCAGACACAGAAGAACACACAGCAAATGGACACAGAGAGCAGACAACGGGTGTGTGGGGCGGGCAGGGGGAGAATGGGGAAAGAAATAAATAAAAAATAAATCTTTAAAAAATAAGTAAATAAATAAAGGCAGCCATCACCTCTACCTAATTCCAGAAGATTTTTATCACCCTAAAAAGAAGCCCTATAATTGTTAGCAGCTGTTCCTAATTCTCTCCTCCCTGCATCCTTACTTTCTGCCTCTACGGATTTGTCTCTTCTCACTTTATGTCAACGGAATGCACAAAATGTGGCCTTTTGCACCTGGCTTCTTTCACTTATTTTCAAGGTTCATCCATGTTGTAGCATGTATCAGTACTTCATTTCCTTTTATTGTCAATAATTTTCCATTGTATGGCTAGATCCTGTTTTCTTTATTCATTCGTAGGTTGACAGACATTTGAGTTGTTTCCACTTTGGGATAGTATGAACAATGGTGACTCTGTGTACAAGTGGGTGTGAAGTGATATCTCAACCACAAGTGGGTGGTTTCGATCTGTATTTCCCTAATGATGAAAGATCTTGAGCATCTCCTGGGTTTATCGGTCATTTGTATATCTTCTTTGAGAAGAGTCTTTAAACCCTTTGCCCATTTTTACTTGGATTATTCGGTTTTTATTGTCAAGTGTCTAAGGGTACTAATTATAGTCTGGTTACACATCCCTTATCAGGTACATAATTTGCAAATATTTCCCCCTCATACCATGAGGTGTCTTTTCACTTTCTTGGTAGTGTCAGTTGAAACACGTTTAAAAATTTGTTCAAGTCTTACATATCTATTTTTCTTTTGTCTCATTTTTTTGTGGTAACATCATTGCCAGTTTCCACATCATAAAGTTTGGCCCTGTTTTCTTCTAAGCATTTTGTAGTTTTAACTTTTACATTTAATTTAGATCCATTTTGAGTTAATTTTTAATATTGTGCAAGGTATGAGTTCAGCTTCATTCTTTCCCATGTGGATGATCAGTTTTTCCCTCATGATTTGTTAAAAAAGACTATTCTTTCCCTATTGCATGTTCTTGGCAAATTTGTCAAAAATCAATTGACCCTAAATGTGAAAGTTTCTGGACTCTCAATTCGATTCCTTAGATTTCTATGTCTATCTGTCACGGTTCTCTAGGGAAACAAAACTGACAGGAGATATCTGTAAATACTATGAGATTTTATAACACTATTTCACGTGACCACGGAAGGCACAAGTCCACATTCCCTAGGGCAGGCTGCAAGCTGGGGACTCCTTGAAAGTGCTCGTGGAATTCCCCGGGAGACGCCGGCTGTCTGAAGTAGAGAGAGGAATTCTCTCTCTAAAGGCTGAAATTACTGCTCCTTTTAAGGCCTTCATCTGATCAGATGAGTCATCACTCACTGGTGACGGTGATTTCCTCAGTGGATTGTAGCTGTAACCAGCCATCTATGCCATCAGTTCACTGAGGAGGAAAGTAATTGCCCTTGGAGTGCAAGTAGCCCAGGCCTTGCTGGACCAAACGACCCGGCACTGACCCGTCCCACCCACGGGCCAGGCCAACACGACAGGACGTCTCCTGTCCAACCGAGTTCAGGGAATCTAGAAACAAAGCAGATGACACAGAGACGGGGACAAGAGACACGAAGAATGGAGACAAGACAGGATTCTGATCAAGTCTCATTTATTGAGGGTTGGTCAGGGGTATTTATAACTAGGAAGGAAGAAGGTAGTATGTACTGACGACAGCGCATGTGTTGGTAAATGATTAAGTAGCTAGATTTTCGGTTTTCGCACCACACGCATGTGCAGATGGTTGTTTGGCAACGTCCGCGGAAAAACTTTCGCGCGCTTTAGGGAGTGCCCAATCGGAGCCCGGGGGAGTGGCGTAAAGAGAAATAGAAACTTAACTTACTTCAGTGAGGATGGGGGAATAGAAACCTAACTGGGTTAGTATCTAAGATGGCGTTGGTAACAAGATGGCCGACACAATACTAGTGCCAGAGGCAGCTTCCCACAGGTCCCCCTTTTCTTTAATATTTTCAGCAGAAAAGGAAGACTGACAAGACAGCCTGTTCTGGGGGGACTGTGCCTGTCTTAGGTCAGGGCTGGCAAACAGACGACCGCATTAAACCTTACTCGTCATTGAGAATCGTGGCAGCAAAAGGCCAAGTCCCTGTCTTAGGCGGTTGCTATCGTGAGAATGCCTTGCCCAGTTGCCCGTCATTGACTAACCAGTCCAGCGCCTCAGAAGGTACTGACGAGATCTTCATCGTCTGGGATCAGGCCTACCAGCTGGATCCATTTGCAAGTAGTGGTTAGACCCCTCGTCATAGTCAGCCATGTCCAGTCTATGATAATGGACCTGGATGGGCTGCATTTTTATGGCATTCAGTTGTTGCTTTAAAAAGGCCATAATCTTGTTAAAGAGAATAGGTCCTAGCGATAGAGGTATTAGTAAGCCAAGCAGGGGTTCCAAGAGGGGGAACAGCAGGGCTGGGGAGAAGTATAAGCATGCTGTTTCTAGGTGATGTCTTCCTGTTGTCTGAGCGCCCGATACTGCCGCAGCGGGGTGATGTATACTGCATAAGCTGATATGGCTTCCATACGTTTCTGTAAGAACTTAAGAAGACAGGGTGCAAAAGCACAGATCATAATGATTATGATAAAGGGGCTGATTAAAGGCACAAGCCAGGCCATGATGGGAGAGGTGAACCAAGCTGAAAAGGGGTGAGAGGGAGTAGGGGGCAAAAGTCCGTTTCATAGGTCTTTAAGTCTCTTGACATTTTGCTCTACTATGCCGGACTCATTTACATAATAGCAACATTCCTCTTGTAGGAACCGGCAGGTTCCTCCCTTATCAGCCGTTAGAAGGTCAATGGCACCCCGATTCTGGAGTACAACTTGGGCCAGTGAAGTCAGTTGTCTCTGTAGGGACTCTAACAATTCTGCTGTGGATTGCAGATTAACCTGCCTTAGGTTTTCAAAAGGTTGTCCTTGAAGGACGGAATGAGCGAGAGCACCCGCACTGAGTCCTATAGCGATGGCAGTGCCTGCAAGGGCTGTTCCTATTAGAACGGGTAGTAGGACAGCTCTTCGCCGGCAACGGCCAAAGAATTGTTCAAATTCACCAAGGGAGTAGTAGGAAAGCTGAGGTATTAAGAGGACGGGAATGCAGGGGGAAGGTACAGATGCCCTGATGCACCCGTAGGTGGTATGACTGCACCAGTGCAGGTAGGGTTCTTGGGAACAACTCTGATTAATGGTTATGTTGAGGGTACAGGCTATGGGAGAAGGATAATTGGTAGCATTAAGTACGTGGATACAGGTGACGTTTGTTTCGGAGGGTGCCAAAGGGATTGTTTTGCCAATGTCTGGGGTCACTAGTGATAGATTATATGAAGGAGTGTCATTAAGCCACAAGGGGGTAGCAGCTAATAGTGGGCGGCTGAGGGCTGTGCAGAGGAAACAGCTTGTGAGATTCAGCGAGATGTGTCATTAAGGATGTAAAGTGTACTTTGAATGATATCAACCCAGGTTAGGAGGGGTGAGCTGTGGCCTGGGAATCAAACATTTGTGCTAATTTTTGTTCCTGATCATGTATTTCCTTAGCCACTTCCGATAGGTCCCAGGTGACATTATAAAGAGCATATGTTCTAAAAATGGACACTTTCGCCAAAGGCTGGGAGTATCTATCATCAGGATAGAATGCTCCGTGGACTCCTTTTTGCCACCTATCATCCCATGGGTCAGATATGCAGATCCACATGGTGCCATTAGTACGAGAATGATAAAAAACACACTTTGGATTGGAGGGTGGATGCAATGAAACATAACACGTGTGTTCATCATTCAGGAAGCAGGACCAGTATGGGCACCCTCTGTAAGTCTTTCCGTAATCATACTGGTTGCAATAGTTTTTGGTTTGTAAATGAGGAAAACACATGTAGGCATCATAAACGGTACCTACCGAGGTATCTAGGGTTAAAGCTGTTTCTTTAAAAGACATAGTGACTGCAGTTTGACATCCTGAAGGGCTACAATAGCCAGTGGCTAAGGTGGTACCTTTGTCTTGTCCACCTTTGTTTTTAAAGAAGGCATGCACTGTAAAGGTTTGGAGATATAATTCTTTCTGGTATTTTCTGCTTGTGGTGGAAGTGGAGGCTTGAGTGCAGGTGAAGGTGGATAGTAGGAAAATGGTCCCTACCACACTAGGATACATAATGACAATGCCAAGTTACCAAAAACAGGACACTGTAACAAGAAAGGATGTATACATTACGAAAAGGATAATAAGCAGGAGTCTCTCTAGCGTGGTCCAATCATCAGGTGTTCCGGCGTAGAGCAGGAGGATTCCTGTGATGATGGCTCCACAGCAAAGGAGGATTCCAGGGATGCTGCACGGCTGCATGAAGGTTGGCGACTACCTGTGGATGAAAAGAAAACTAATCTCAGGGAGATTTCTCTACCCTGGATAGATTGTTATTATCTACTTGTTTAATCGCTCCGGCAGCCACCTGGCTGCATCTAGTTCTTCGGAGTAGACGCAGACTGATCCTCTGCCCCATATTAGGATGGGGTCTGGTCCATGCCAGGTGTTATCCATTGGGTCCTTCCATAGGACTGTGGCATGTTTTGTGCTAGAATTAGGATGCCAAAAGCGCTCAGCTGCTGAATGCCCTTGCTGGTCCAAATTTAGAAAATTTAATATGAAGAGAGAATGAGATATTAGATTTTTTGGTGCTCCTCTTGTGGGATACCATTCCCCCTTTTTTATCTTTTGAATGGTATTTTTTAAAGACATATGTGCTCTTTCAACTATACCTTGTCCTTGGGGGTTGTATGGAAATCCTGTGGTGTGTTTAATGCTTAACTGTTAGCAAAAGGTGGAGAAAACATGGCCAGCGTATCCGGGGCCACTGTCGGTCTCTATGTGTTGTGGGGTCTCTAACACTGACATGGCAGCTAACACGTGAGCTACGACGTGTTTCCCTGCTTCTCCTGTTTGCGGGGTGGCATAGATAAGGCCGCTAAAGGTGTCGACTGTGACATGCACATATTTTAAGTTACCAAACTCGGGAATATGGGTTACATCCATTTGCCAGAGGGCATTAGGTGTTAGGCCACGGGGATTTACTCCTAGATGAGGTGTAGGTAAAAGGGTTACACAGGAAGGACATTCTTTAACAATCTGTCGAGCTTGTTCTCTGGGAATTCTGAACACAAGTCTTAAAGTGTGTGCATTAACATGATGTAACTGGTGGGCTTTGACAGCCTTGCTAAGGTTATTCGAGTCGTCATGCATGCCTTGGTTAACACAGCATAATAGCCGAGTGGCTTGATCAGCCAAATGGTTTCCTTGGGCAAGGGGACCCGGAAGACTGGAATGAGCTCTAAGGTGGCCAATATAAAAGGGGTGATTTCTCTTATGAATAAGAGATTGCAACTGAGTGAATAAAATAGCCACCTCTGAGGCATTTTTTATTTGAGCAGCCGTTTCGAGCAAAGGGACTGACTGAGCTATATAAGAGCTATCTGTGAAAAGGTTAAAAGAGGAACTTTGGAATGCAGAGAACACAGCTAGAACAGCTTGTAGTCCTGTAAGCTGTGCAGATTTCGAATGCGTTTGAAACCGCACAGTTTTGCCATTAAAGACGTAAGCAGCCATTCCCGAGGAGGACCCGTCGGTGAATACTGACAGGGCTCCAGTGATGGGTTGGAGAGAGGTGGTTAAGGGAAAAATGAAGTCATGGGTACTTAAAAATTGTAGTAGCTTATCATTGGGGTAATGATTGTCTATTTGCCTGGCATAAGATGCACAAGCAATAGGCCAGCTGTCAGTTGTTTGCAACAGCCAACTAATTTGTTCCTTAGTATATGGTTGAATAATGGCATCGGGTTCTTTACCAAAATAACGTTTGCCTTGTTCTCTCCCTAGGCAGACAATATCTGCGACAGCTTGGTAGTAAGGATAAATTACTTTAGCGGGTGACGCAGGTAAATGCACCCACATTATAGGGGCTGTTTGCCAGAATACCGCCATGGGAGTAAGAGAAGTTTTACATATGACAAAAAGCAAGGGTTGGCTATAATCTACGGTAGTGACAAATTGTGACTGTATAGCTCGTTCAGCCATCTTAAGGGCTTAGCGTCCTTCCTGAGTAATACTCCTAGGAGAGCTGGGGTTAGAGTCCCCTTGTAGTGGGTCAAATAAGGGTTTTAAATCTCCTGTAGTCAGTTTTAAATAAGGGCGGGGCCAATTTATATCACCTAAGAGTTTTTGGAAGTCATTTAGGGTTTTTAATTTATCTAGCCTGATATTGGCCTTTTGAGTGGTTATTTCACTTCCTGTCATATGAAAGCCTAGGTAAGTGTAAGGGTCTTGTAATTGTACTTTATCTGGGGCAATTTGAAGCCCGTGTGCCTTGCCCTCTCCATATCATGGTAACATTTTAAGACATCTTGTCCATTTTTACCAGCCATCAAGATGTCATCCATGTAGTGAATAATATAAAGATCCCTCCATGTAGCTCTTACCTCCCTTATGGCAGTAGCCACAAATTTTTGACATAAGGTAGGACTATTTGGCATACCTTGGGGTAGGACTTTCCATTGATATCTCTTCATAGGTTCTTTAAAGTTTATGGAGGGGAGACTAAATGCAAAACGCTTTTGGTCTGTTGGGTGCAATGGGATGGAAAAGAAACAGTCCTGTAGGTCTATAATGATTTTATAATACCCAAGGGGAATGGCTACAGGGGAAGGAAGCCCAGGTGGCAGGGCCCCCATGGGGACCATGGTTTTACTAACGGCTCTCAGATCTTGGAGCAATCGCCATTTTCCGGATTTTTTCTTAATGACAAAAATAGGTGTGTTCCAGGGCGAATTGCTTTCTTTAACATGTCCGGCCGCCAACTGTTCCTGTACTAACTGCTGGGCAGCCTGCAGTTTGTCTGCTGACAAAGGCCATTGATTGACCCACACAGGTTCCTCTGAATACCAAAGGATGGGGTCTGCATGGGGTACAGGATAATCCATGACCTCTAGGCTAAATTTCCTAAGCCTTTCCTATTACATTGTCCCTTTATCGATAAAGGCTGGGGGATGCCCGATTCACATTTTCCTAAGCCCTCTCCCGGCTTGAAGCCTTGTGAGAGCATTTGAGCTGCAATCACGCTGTTGGGACTGCACATGATAAGTTGCATCTGGGAAAGTATGTCGCGTCCCCAGAGGTTGATGGGGAGGTTAGCTATGACGTAAGGCTGCAGGAACCTTGGTTGCCTTCGCTGTCTCTCCAGGTAAGCAGTTTTGAACTTCTTTCCGGGTTAGTAGTCTGCCCTATACCAGTCAAATGTGTAAGCGTTGGGACAAGGGGCCAGGATTGGGGCCAGTCTTTCTTTTTTATAATAGTTACATCTGCTCCTTTGTCTATGAGTCCGGCAAAATTTTTTCCATCTAAGAGTAGAGACAACATTGGTTTGCCGGGTGAAATGGCTTGAGCCCAGAATACATCAGAAGAACCAAATCCCCTATCTCTACGGTCACCACCTTTTACCGTATTGTTAGTTTGTACTAGAGGGAGGATTAATAACTGGGCGATCCGTTGCCCAGCAGGAAAGGAGATAATACTTTGAGCTGCTGAAGCCATTACCTTTATCTCACCGGTGAAATCATTATCAATGACCCCAGGAGAAATATGGAGGCCACTGATAAGGGAACTGCCTGGCCCGATTATTAGGCCGAAGGTGTTTTTTGGCATGGGGCCAAACACGGTGGGCAGGCCTGGACTCCCATTTGAGGTGTTAATACTGTGTGGGACGTTGCTCAGAGGTCCAATCCTGCGCTCCCGGGTGTGGCTCTACAGACTTGCGAAAGGGATTGGCATTCCCGGGAATGAAGTTGATTGCCCCATAAGTTTGTTTGGATTTCGGGGCCTGGGGCTGGCCCCGCCTCCCGTTTCCCTGCTGGGGAGGGAGAGGCTGACCTTGTATGTCGGTTTGGGACTGACAGTTACTAGCCCAGTGCCGGCCGCGGTGGCAGCGTGGGCAAATTCTGGGGGTACCACTGGCCTTTCGGTTAGCACCAGGGGTGGGACAGTCTCGGGTGAAATGGCCGGGATCACCGCACTTAAAACAAGTTCTTTTTTGTTGCGGCTGTAAAACCTCTTTTAAAGCGGCGGCCATAGCAAGGCCTTGTTGGGGGCGGGGCCAATTTCAGAACAAAGCCTGATGTAACCAGACGAGTCCTCCTTTTTTCTATAAGGTCTAATTGCAGCCCGAAAAGCTGCATTCACATTTTCAAAGGCAATTTGCTTTATGTAGTCTGTTTCTGTATTGGTATCGCCAAACAGCCTTTCTGCAGCCGTGCACAATCTGCCTATAAAATCTGAAAAAGGCTCCTCTGGTTTTTGCTTAACGTTAGTGAGGGAAGAGGCGGCATTCTCTTTGGTAGGCAACCTTTTCCAAGCCTTAAGGGCAGCGGTTTGAATTTGGGCAAACAGGCCAGGGTCATACCTACATTGGTTTACATTATCTCTATAATAATTTGACCCTGTAAGCATATCTACATTCCATCCGTTGCCGGCCTGAGCATTACGCCTGGCTGTATCAGCACAGAACTCGGCGTACTCGGATTTCCATAATAGGTAATCTCCCGCACTGAGAGCAGAGCGAGCAAGAGTACGCCAATCATGAGGTGTGAGCCAGCCATCGGCAATGTGCTCCAAGATGGTAATAGTATACGGAGCAGTGGGCCCATAAGTAGAGGCGGCGGACTTAAGCTCTTTTAAATTTTTAAACGGGAAAGTGGAGTATACCCGAACTTGCTCATCATCATCATTTCTTTTTTCGGTAACCGGGTACGCAGAGGTAATTACAGGGGGGTGGGATGGAGAAGAGTTAGGAGGGTCTTTAGGTGACGGTTTAAGCCTGGGTGGCCCTGACGGGGAATTACAGCTGGGCAAAAAGTCGATAAAAGGATTGTGGTTAACTGCCTTCCTGCATTTGTGATGTTCTAATGCTTTTAGCTGCTCTAGCTCCTTTAGGAGTTGTAAATGTTCCCTCTATAAGCAAATCTGCCCTTTTGTTTTCTCTATCTTTGCTATGACTCCTTGGTTATCCTGACTTTCAAAATTGCCAGCACCGGTAGGGCGACTGGGCGGTGGCGCAGAGGGGGAGGGAGCAGATGGTGGCGGGTAGTCAATGGCAGTGAGTTTCACTGACTCTGACTCGGAGTTAGAATCAGAGGTTTCGGAGCTTGAGCTTGCGCCAGTTTTCTTCTTGCGCCTATTTTTATTTCTCCTACCTATTTTGGGGTTGGCCTCATTATTTTGAGATAGGGGTATTTCCTCCTCACTTTCTATCTTAATAGAAACTGAATCTGAATCGATAGGAGGCGGGCTAAGGGCGGTAGAAGGACTGGGTCTGGGGGGAATCCGGCCCTGTGACAGAATCTCTTTGCCCTTTGTAATTACATTTGCCACGTCTGCATCTCTATGGCGGACACAAACTATATCATTGATAAGGTTCCAATAGTTGAAGGCAGTTATGGGGATTTTTTCAGGACCAGAAGTTTTATAGAAATCCCGTAGGGCATCTCCTACTCTCCTCCACCACTGTTCATCTATGCTCCCTTCCTGTGGAAACCAGGGACACACTTCTTTTAGGAAATCAAAGAATTCTAGGAGCTGTTTAACTTTAACCTTTACTCCTCGTGCCTTTAAAGCCTCACGTAGACTTTCTACAAACTCTTTATGCTCACTCATTGCTTGTCCCATACTTTCAAGGATCACTTACGGAGATTCTAACCACACAGCAGGCTCCTGGCGGTGTCTCTTTGTTCTCCGAGATCCTGACCGCAGGCTCCTGGCGGTGTCTCCTCAAATATCTTCTTTTGGGCCCATCAGTCGGTGTTTTCTATATCATTGCTTGATTTAATTTGTCCCTTCGTGGTCGCCACTTGACCCGTCCCGCCCGCGGGCCAGGCCAACACGACAGGACGTCTCCTGTCCAACCGAGTTCGGGGAATCTAGAAACAAAGCAGACGACACAGAGACGGGGACAAGAGACACAAAGAATGGAGACAAGACAGGATTCTGATGAAGTCTTGTTTATTGAGGGTCGGTTAGGGGTATTTATAACTAGGAAGGAAGAAGGCAGGACGTACTGACGACAGCGCATGTGTTGGTAAATGATTAAGTAGCTAGATTTTTGGTTTTCCCGCCACACGCATGCGCAGATGGTTGTTTGGCAAGGTCCGCAGAAAAACTTTCGCGCGCTTTAGGGAGTGCCCAATCGGAGTCCGGGGGAGTGGCGTAAAGAGAAATAGAAACTTAACTTACTTCAGTGAGGATGGGGGAATAGAAACCTAACTGGGTTAGTATCTAAGATGGCGTTTGGTAACAAGATGGCAGATACAATACTAGTGCCAGAGGCAGCTTCCCACACGGCACCATGGCAGGGCTGCGTTGACACATTAACCCAGTCATCACACTATTCTTAAGCCACACTGTCCGACTGTTACACATTTGTAGTAATTTTTGAAATCTGGAAGTGGGGGTCCTCCATATCTATGCTCCTCTCCCCCCCCAAGGGTTGTTGACTGTTTGGGGTCTTTACATTTCCTGATGTATTTTAGGATGTGGTCAAATTCTGCGAGACCTCAGAGGGGTTTTGATGGGGATCGCATCCTCTCTGCTGCTCAGCGTGGCAGTGGATGCCTCCCATCTGCTCTACGGAAGTGGGATGTCCTTCCGTTTACTTAGGGGTTCTGAAAGTACAGTTTGTTTCCTAAACAAAAGTCACTTTTTATTGCCCAACTCATTCATGTTATGAGTGAAGTCAAATTTTCTGGCTTCTCTTTTCCTCTTATGGCCAAGAAGGTCTTTTATTTATTTAATTTTTTAAGATTTATTTATTTATTTCTCTCCCTTCCCCACCCCACCCCCCGCCCCGGTTGTCTGTGTCTATTCGCTGTGTGTTCTTCTTCGTGTGCTTCTGTAGTTGTCAGCGGCATGGGAATCTCTGTTTCTTTTTGTTGTGTCATCTTGCTGCGTCAGCTCTCCGTGTGTGCAGCGCCATTCCTGGGCAGGCTGCACTTTCTTTTGCGCTGGGCGGCTCTCCTTACGGGGCGCACTCCTTGAGCGGGGGGCTCCCCTATGGAAAGACACCCCTGTGTGGCAGGGCACTCCTTGCGTGCATCAGCACTGCGCATGGGCCAGCTCCACATGGGTCAAGGAGGCCCGGGCTTTGAACCGCGGACCTCCCAAGTGGTAGGCCAACGCCCTAACCACTGGGCCAAGTCCGCTTCCCAAGAAGGTCTTGATATGCAACCTATTTTGGACATAAATCAGTCGAGATGAATGTATCCAAGACAGCGGTATCGGCTCGTCCTGGGTCTTTGATCCTCAGAATGTTCCCTCTCCTAAGGTCATGTGACCCATGAGGGCTCCTTGAGTTCTTTTTCCCCTGGGGCAGGAAATTGGGGTCCACGCCACAGTTGGATCACGCAAGGGAAAGAGTTGAGTAAGCTGGTGGAGGTCTGGAGACAAAGTCTCAAGTCAGCCTCCCTGAGCAGAAGTAGCAGGTGTATTGGCTTGTGGAGGGGAGGAGTGCAAAGGGCTGGGTGACAAGACTGGCAGGCGGGGCGCGCTGCATCTCCTGCGTGCTCCTCAGCACGACGTGCTTTAACCTGCTTGGTCATCCATGGCACAGACAGAAAACGGTGTCCAAATCCTGCCCAGAGGCGGAGAGTTTACTATCATAATGAGCAACGTTCTGCTAAGTTCGTTCTCCTACCTGACTGAATTGCTATAAACTGGAAATCCTAGTTTGTGGGCATCTAGCCTTTGCAGTCAGCTTCTGACCGCAGCTACTAACTGTACTCTGTTTCTGGTTGGTTAGCTATTGCTGCAAGGCTAAGATTAGCTTAAATGGGCCTAACAGAAGACAGAGGGTGGGTGAGGGTAGTTCTCACACGTGCTCCTCACACCTCCTCTTGACCCTCACGAGAAGTTCTTAAAGCTTCTCAGTGGTAGAGTCCTCTAACTTGGCCATCGTTTGGCTCCTCTTTCCTGTCCAGGCTGCACCACCCCTCCCTCTCCCCCCTCCACCTTCTCTCTCTCCAGTGTTTGCTTCGTCCTGGTTTATTGATACCCAGGCTGTGAGGTCAAGCTTCGATCGTGCGGGTGGTAAGATGCCTGACCCTCAGCTCTCCTCTCTGTTTGTCTTGCTCTGTATCTGGCCTGTCCCCAGTTTCCCCTAATGCTTTGCCTTCTGAGAGAGGAGAAAGGCCAAACTTCTGCCAGTCATTTTCTGGTGAGACACAACATTTTATGGGTGGAACTTCCTGAATGTTCTAAAATAATTGAGTATTCACCCCCCAGCCTGCATTGGTTAGTCATGTACTCTCTCTTGAAATATAATATACCCATGGGATTACAGAGGCGGGCACTGAAACTGCGGCAGGTTCCTGTTCCCAGACTCACCCACAGGCGAGAGAGGACTTCTGGTGACCCCTCCCTCTGCCTGTGATCTGCTGCGCTGCCGTTTCATCTTCATGGTATTTCCTTAGGTCTCTTTGGGAGGAGGGAGCTGGAATCTCTCTCTGCACAGATGCCATTCCCAGAACAGCGTGGCCCTGTGCACAATGTGACCCCGTCCAAGTCTCGACCCCAAGGTAAGGGCAGGCAGGCCCCAGCCAGCACACAGCCTCCCGCTCCACCTGCGCCCAGTCTCGACTCGAGATGCCCCATGCACGGGGAAGGCAGGAGGACTCCTCTTTGGGCACCATTGGTAGATTCCAATTGTGAGTCTTAATAAAACCGCGAATGGCTCCCAGGTGGGTGGTTCAGGGGCGCACCTGCCTCTCACAGGCACTCCTCCTGCAGCCCTGCCCGCCCTCGCTCCCTGCTCTGCATCTGCTCCCCTTTTAGCAGCTCGAGTGGTGTCTGCTGTAGATGCGGCGCTGCTGAGGCTCAGTTTGAGCAGGGAAAGGGGAGCACCAGCCCCCGGGTGCCGGGCACCTAAAGCCACCTGTTGCAGGTGGGAGGGAAGGCGCTTACACCTTGGTGCGTGCAGGCTGAGTAAGAGCGCCCGCCCAGCCCTGGCTGGCGGGAGGATGGCGCTCTGGCCTGGAGAGCTCCCGCCCCTCCTCCTCGGTGACATGCCGCATCCCTGACATTGTCTTCGTCCTCCTGAAGTTCCACTACCTCCCTGCCTTCTGCCTGGGAGGTGTTCCCTGAGGTTGGACTGAAATGACGACCAGATGAAGCCGGCAAAGAGGTTCAGGCAGTGTGGCCTCACGGGCGTCAGCGGAAACGCCGCCGCCGGCCGCCGCGGTTAGGAAGGCCCCAGCCTGGCTCCGTGGCACGTTCCAGGAGCTCAGCTCGGCCGGTTCACCCAGGACTTAGCTGGCGCCTGTCCTGTTTGCCCGACTTGGGGCCTGCGGCCTTCTCGGGAGGGGCTGGGCCACAGACCGATGGGGATCCCCGGGCCGGGGGCCAGGGCGCCTGGGTGCAGCTCTGGCTGAGCCGGTGGCCTGCGGCGGGGCCTGGTTCCAGGGCCGCCTTCGCACCTGGGGGCCCTGGTGACCGAATCCCACCCAAGGGGCTGGCGCAGCCTCTCACCGGTGTGCGCAGAGCCGGGGCACCCCACACGTGGGGACACGGACGTGCTGAGCTGCCCTGGTCCCTGCCCTCACCTGACCTCCCAGGGTGGGCAGGAACCGCGTGGTGGACCCAGAGGCAGCTGGCGCTGGGACTGTTCTAATCCGACGTCCGGCAGCCTCGCGTGGACCCTGGGCGGCAGCCCTGCCAAGGAATTTATATGCATGTCAGATCCATGTCACCGGGGCACCAACGTCTTTGAAATGAAGTCTGTCAGTCACCCGGGAAATAGGAGCAGAAGTCCCCAAGTAGGAAGGCTGAGCATGGCCCAGAGTGAAGCAAGAAGGAAGAGGTCGCTGCAAAGCTCTGCCTTTCTTTTTATCCCGGAGACCGGGCCGGGGGAGGGTCCAGGGATCTGTGGGTTGAACTTCTGGCCAGTGAAGCCAGGGAGCACGTGCGCTGCCCCGAGGCGAGGCCCAAGGGGGCCTGCGGGACTGAACAATGTCTGAGAGCAAACGTCAAAACTGGAGTCTTCTCTTTATCACAAGTGACGGGTAAACGGCTTATCTGACATCTGGAGGAGGCCCAGAGTCATGATTCGAACCCAGGGCTGTGGGAGCTCAGTGCCTCCTCGCCATCGGGTCAGGGGCTCTCCGTGTCCAGGGAGCCCTGGGCCCAGCCCGCTGCCCTCCCCCCAGCACCTCCCTCCTCTTTCCCTCCCCAGAGCCTGACTCAGCCACCTTCCCCCCCGCCCCCCAACCTGCCCCTACAAGGAGCCACTGGGCAGGAGGACTGAGAGCTGAACCTCTTTTTCAGAAATCGCTCTGGGGCAGCTTATGTCAGCGGCTGTCAGCCAAGCAGGAGGCCAGCCCGCGCCCGGAGCCTTCCCCATCCTGGTGCAGTCACTGTTTGGCTGCCACTCGCTCAGAAAAAGAGATCTTACATTATCACACAACCTAAATACAGTCAGGAAAGCAAGTTACGTGACACCATGTTTGGTGGAATTCTTCGCAGTGCACACTTCCATTTCGTCTTCTTTGGATATTATTGCAGAAGAATAATGGTTTGGAACAACTCACTTGGTGTTACAGTCGAAGAGGCTGTCAGGACCCCTACTTTGGAAGAGAGACCCCTTCCCTGCAGGTGTAAGAGAGAGGAAGACAGAACAGGGCATGAAATGGAGTGGGGAGGGGCGTGTGCCGTGAGCCCACCAGCCCCTCTGCAGGAAGAAACGGACCCTGAAGATTCTGGCGACCCCTTGCTAACCTCCGCTCCACAGCCTCCCCAGCCTGAACTGCTGGTCCACCTCCTCAGAGCAGACAGGAGCAGGAGGCATCTGAGCCCGTCCCCTGTGGAGGCACCCAGCGCCTTTGGGAGAACGGTCGGCACGATGGCAGAGGCCCTGCCAAGGCCAGCTGGGCGAGGCCGGCTCTGCTGCCCCTCCGTCTGGGCTCCAGAGTCCTTGAGATCTCAGCCCAGATGCCGCCTCTTCCTGGAAGACCTCCGGAACCTTGGGCCCCTCGTTCCAGCCCTGCTCACCTGCACCATCACTGTCTGGGATGGGCCTGGGTCCCCCACTCAGCTGTGAGCCCCAGAGGCCAGAGCGTGGGACCGAGTCACCTCAGTGTCCCCAGCATCGACTAGCACAGGGCTGCAACAGAGCAGGCACTCAGGGATTACTGAATGAATGAGTGAGTGAGTGAGTGAGTGAATGACAGCGCTGTGTTCTCCATGCTTCTCATTGGACACGGTCATCTGAGAAATGGTGCCCCAACGTCTCCCAAGCCCTCCCACTTCCAGCTTCCTCCTGCTCCCTGAGGAGCTCCTCGCAGCCGGCCCGTGGGAGCCCATGCGCTGCGGAGGCCAAGATGCCCCTCTCCCCGGACCCCCCTCCTCCTTCTCACGAGGCTCTCAGCCCCTCGCCAGCGGCTGCCGGCTGCCAACAGCACCCGGGCGCCGCCAGGAGCGGGGCGAGCCGCGGCATGCGCCGTGAATGAGGAAAACCCGGTGATGTCACTGTCAGCCTCCTCTTCCTGCCCGGGGCTGCTGGGGCTGGGAATGAGCAATGAGGGACCACGGGGCCTGCCAGCTCAGCCGGGCCCTCCTCTGCCTCCCGCCTTCCCCGCGCCTCCCAGCCCCTGCTCCCCCCGCCCCACCCAATGCCCCCTCGGAGGCTGACGCTGAGGAGCCCAGGGCAGGGCGACCGGGCTCCCGGGCTCTCAGGACTTCCTGGGTGCCCTGCACCTGCCCCGGCAGGAGTCGGGCATGGCGCCCTGAAGGAGGCTGAGGGCGCAGGCAGGGAGAGGCAGGGTGTGCGGCGCGATCCCGAGAGGAGGGGGCGCCGGTGAGGTCTGTGTAAGTCCCTCCAACCCTGTGCACCTCTGTCGGCTCCTGCAAAGTGGGGATATATTCCCTGTCTAGGGCTGCAAACGAGATCGCCTCCGACTTGGGGTCTTAAGCAGCACAGGTTTGTCATCTTCCCAGTTTCTGTGGTTCAGGCCCTGCTGGGCTGGCTTCTCATCCGAGGTTCGACTGGGGAGGGACCCACTTCCAGGCCCTGTGGGTGCTGATCTCAGTGTCTTCCTGAATGCGGCCTGTCGCTCCCTGAGAGCCAGCGAGGGAGAGCAGGTCCCCGTGAGACAGACACCACAGTCTTCCACAGTGGGGTCACCTCCGTGTGATCACGTGCCTCCCATCTGGTAGGAGCGAGTCCCACCCACCCTCCAGGAGATGGGGTCCCATAAGGCAGGAATGCCTGGATGCAGCATCACGGGGCCATCTTTGGGTCCTCTTGCTGCAGTGGAAAATAATAGCAGCCACCACCATCCAGCTTTTGTGAGGACTAAAGTACTTAGAAGTGGGCCCAGGACATTGAACTTGTCCAATTAATGCTGTTTTTATTTATAACAATTAATGTACTGTGATTGATGCTACAGAAGGGTGAGCCAAGGATCCCATGGTCCTGGTGGACCATAGGCCTGAAATGGAATGTTTCCAAGAAGAGGGGACATGGCATCAGGAGGCCTTGAGCAGAATGAAGTTCTGGATGGAGGAGCAAGACTGCACCCAGAGCATATCTCAAGGAAAGGAGTTCCCAAGCTGGAGAAAAGGTGTCTGTAGGGGGCTACTGCATCCTCAGAGCCACCATGTGCCATGAGAGCTCACTTCGTCTCTGTGACAACCCCACAGCCCACTCATGAGAATGAGCTCCTTCATACAGAAGAGGAAACTGAGGCTCAGAGCAGCAGCATTACCTGCCCAATGCCACAGAGCAAAGCTTGCAAAAACTATTAAAAAGACCGAGATCTACAAGTACTAGAGAGGATGTGGAGAGATAGGAACACTTGTTCATGGTTGGTGGGAATGCAGAATGGTACGGCTGCTCTTGAGAACTGATTGGCAGTTCCTAAAGAAGCTGAATATAGACTTGCCACATGACCCTGCAATACCACGAGTGGGTATATCCCCAGAAGAACTGAGAGCAGTGATGTGGACAGACATCTGTACACCGATGTTCATAGCAGTGTTATTCACAATTGTAAAAAGTTAGAAACAACCCAGGTGTCCATCAACAGATGAATGGATAAAAAAAACTGTGGTGTATTCACACAATGAAATATTATGCATCTGCAAGAAGAAATGGGAACAGCAACAATCCCCCAAGTGCAGGGACAATGACCAGTGAAGAAGGATGGTCCAACGATGGGCCCTTGATATTGAGACTATGCTTATGAGCCTTTTGAGCTTGAAATTGCAACTTGGCCTAATGTTGCAGGGTGCCTAAGAATTACCTCCTGAGAGCCTCCATGTTGCTCAAATGTGGCCACTCTCTAAGCCAAACTCAGCATATAAATGCATTACCTTTCCCCCAGCATGGGACATGACTCCCAGGGATGAGGCTCCCTGGCACCAAAGGATTACTACCAAGCACTGGCTGGTGATGCAACTGGAAAAAGACCTTGAACAAAAGGGGGAAATGGTAAAGGCAAATGAGTTTATATGGCTAAGAGACTTTAAAATGAGTCGGAAGGTCATCAGAGGGGTCGTGCTTATGCACGTCTCAGCAGGCCCTCATAGACAGCCAAAGTAGATACTACCCTAGGTAGTGGTGCTCCTGAGGGCTATGGAGATACCCAGGTCCTATGGTCATGGCAGATGGCTCCAGAGTTTGGTGCCTTGACAGTGGGCCCTACTTTGGAATTTGTGCTCCCAAGTGTGACGGAGTTAGACTCAGATGTGACTTCTCTCCACATGCCTCTTCTGTCCCTTTTATTGAATCTGTGGTTGGCACTGGGGTTGGTGTATGTTTAGGAGACTTGAATCTCTGGGCTGTCCATGTACCAGCTGGCCTTGAGCCTAAGCAGAATTGTAACACCTACTCTCTGATTCATTTGACTTACCCAGGTCAGCTAACAAGGAGGTGAGAATGGTCAACCACCACACCAAGAGACCAAGAGAGTCTACAACTGCAAACAGGAGAGTCCCATCCATCAGCCATGTGGAATTGAAGCCCCCTCTCAGTTAAGAGGTGGAGTGGGCATCACAATCCCTGAGTCCTCAGGATTGGGGAACAAAATATGCACTAGAGTTGGACTTACTGGTATTCGACTATAGAATTGTTGTGACTCTAGCAATGGAAGAAAGTATATCATAAAATGTGGTATATACACACAATGGAATACTACTCGGCTGTAAGAACAAACACATGTGATAACATGGATGAATCTTGAGAACCTTATGTTGAGTGAAGCAACCCAGACATTGAAGGACAAATACTACATGACCTCAATGATATGAAATAACCAAGCTGCCCTAGAAAGCAAGAGACTGAACGATAGGCTTACAGGAAATCGGAGGGTGGAGGAAGGATGTGAGCCGATGTCTGCAGGTGTGGAATTTAAGGTGAGATGGTGGTAAGTATGAACACAAAGAAGAGATAACATGGGGGCAAGGGGTTGCCTTTGGTTGGGGCTTTGCGGGTTTGAGGGGGGCTGGGGATGGGCGGATGGGTAATATTGCCCAAAAGTGGGGGGAGGGAAGGGTAGCATACGAACACAGGAGAGTGTCAGGTGTTGGTGGAGAGTAAAATGCCAAGAAAATCATATCAAAATATAATAAAGAGGGTTACCTGTTTAGAATGCTCGGAGGGGAGGGTCTGATGCAGGACAGGCCCCTGGGGAATGTCTAAAAGCTCATTCTGCCAGAGTGGGTGACACCATGGGGTAGAAACCCAAGTAGTGAGAGTGGGGGTGGACCCACATCCTGGGGAGGACTAATGCCATCAAATAGAGGGAACTGTATCCCTCGAGAGAAAGGGTGGCTCCCAGGGCATTGGGGCAGTTGAGCAAGTTAGGCCCTGAACACTATTCCATCTATCTCTGGAAGTGGCTCCTCGGGAAACGGAGGTTGGCTGTCACTGTGGGCACCAAGGTGGAAGGGAAAATGGACGTTAAATGTGTGGAACCAAGGTAAATGGGGGGAAAGAGAGGAGTTTCATGAGAGTACACAAGGATGGATATAAAACATGTAATATTACACCATAACATATAGGAGATGACAGACTGATAATGTAAACCATAATGTAAAACATAGGATAACTAAGAATTTAAAAAACTCTGTATCCTAAAGTATGCACCACAATGTAAGCACAGATGTCACCCTGTTTGAAAGCTATTGTCTCAGACTCTGTACATCATGTTAAGTAACTATGATGTGAATAGGGTGTAAGAGTATCGCTGTGGAAGGGAAAAGGTTTTGTGGTGGATGTGTGGGAGTGCTGTATATTATATATATGCATTGCTGTGGTCTAGGGCTCCTGTGAAGAGAAGTTCAATAATTAGGGGAAAAAAGAAAAAAGAAAAAGATAGGATGTAGAATTTTTTCCAAGTCAACACGTATTCTTTATCTAACCTTTAAACCCATCGCTATATGCCATTTCCTGGTAAGGGACCCTGACATTATATTGGGCTTCAAATTTCAGGGAGTTCTGGATCACAGAGTGGTTCAACAATGGCAACGGAGGAATACTGGTATAGGATACCACTGACAGGTGATATATGGCTGACAGGGAGCTGTACAGAACATATGTCCAGGGTGCATGGTAATGTTTGGATATACTCATAGTGGCAACAATTAAAAACCACAGCAGGGGGGGTACTGGGTTCCTGGCCAGTGGTGCTCTGTTGTGGTCCCTAGGGGAGCAGCAACAGTCTCCCAAGTGCAGCAGCGGGGACCGGGAGGGAGTGAGGGTTCAACAGTGAGCCCCTGACGCTAATGACTATGCTTGTGAGCTGATAAGCCTAAAATAAGAACAAGGCCTAGAGCAGCATTGTGCCTGGGAATTTCCTCCTGTCAGCCTTCATGTTACTCAAATGTGGCCAGTCTTGAAGCCAAACTCAGCATGTAAATGCATTGCCTTCCCCCCAGCGTGGGACATGACACCCGGCAATGAGCCTCCCTGGCACCGAGGGACCACTATCAACTACCAACTGATGATGCAATTGGAAAATGACCTTATACGGAAGGTTCAATGTGGATCAGCAGAATATCCCTGTCTACATAAAATAACATGACTTTAAAATGCTGTTTGACCTAATGTAAGGGGGAAATGGAAAGGAGAAATGAGTTTATATGGCTACGAGTCTCTAAAAAAGAGTCTGGAGGCTGTCAGAAGGATTGCCCTTATGCACAACTGAGCAGAGTCTGAGAGACAGATAAAGCAGATACAACCCCCAGGTATTGGTTCCTTTGAGGGCTAAAGAGACCCATGGGAGTTATGGTCATGGCAGATGGGGTTAACTACCAGGTCAGATGGCCCCTCTTTGGAACTGGTGTTTATGTGTAATGAATCTGGACTCAGATGGGATCTCTCTTCATAAGACTTTCATGCTAATGTGCTGGAGGTGCAGTTAGTGTTGGGGTTTAAGATATATTTAGGGGATTTGAATCTCTGGACTGACAATGTGATAGCCAGGTCCTGAGCCTCAGCAGACTCCAGCACCTACAATCTGATTTATTGGACTCACCACACTCAGCTAAGATGGAGTTGAAGAAGGACAACCACCACACCATGGAGCCTAGAGTGATTACAACTGAAAGTGGGAGGATTGCGTCCAGCATCCATGTGGAATCTGAGCCTCCTCTTGACATAGAGGTGCAATGGACACAACCAATCCAATGTCCACATAGAAAAGGTGGCATTGGATTGGGAAAAGTGGACATGGTGGCTGATGGGTATGGGGAAAGGCAGGAAGAGATGAGAGGTGGAGGCGTCTTTGGGACATGGAGCTGCCCTGGATGGTGCTTCAGGGGCAATCACCGGACATTGTAAATCCTCACAGGGCCCACTGGATGGAATGGGGGAGAGTATGGGCCATGATGTGGACCATTGACCATGAGGTGCAGAGGTGCCCAAAGATGTACTTACCAAATGCAATGGATGTGTCATGATGATGGGAATGAGTGTTGCTGGGGGGGGGGAGAGGTGGGGTGGGAGTGGTGGGGTTGAATGGGACCTCATATATATTTTTTTTAATGTAATATTATTACAAAGTCAATTAAAAAAACACATTAAAAGAATTTAAAAAATAAAAATAAAAATAAAAATAAAAAGTCTTACATCCAAAAAAAAGAAAGTATATCACTGATGTGGAGACAGTGGCCACTGGAGTTGCTAAATGCAGTGAGAGGGAAGAAGAGGTGTGATGTGGGGGAATTTTTGGGACTCGGAGTTGTCCTAAATGATACTGAAGGGACAGATGCAGGGCATTATATATCCTGCCAAAACCCACTGAATGGGTTGGGAGAGACTGTAAACTACAATGTAAACTATAATCCGTGCTGTGTAGTAATGCTCCAAAATGTATTCACCAAATGCAATGAATGTACCACGCTAATGCAAGAAGTTTTCGATGTGGGAAAAGTGGGGGGTGTGGGGAGTGGGGCATATGGGAATCTCCTATATTTTTAAAGTAACATTTTGTGTGACCTATGTATCTTTTAAAAATAAATTTAAAGTATCTTTTAAAAAATGAAGAAGAAATGAAGCCCTAAAGCCTGTGACAACATGGATGAACCTGGAGGACATTATGTTGAGTGAAGCAAGCCAGACACAAGAGGACAAACGCTGTGCGATTGCATTACTATGATCCAAATATATTGCATAACATATGGCATGAGTCTAAAAATTTATATGGGGAAACGGACTTGACCCAGTGGTTAGGGCGTCCGTCTACCACATGGGAGGTCCGCGGTTCAAACCCCGGGCCTCCTTGACCCATGTGGAGCTGGCCCATGCGCAGTGCTGATGCGCGCAAAGGAGTGCCCTGCCACGCAGGGGTGTCCCCCACATAGGGGAGCCCCACGCGCAAGGAGTGCGCCCGTAAGGAGAGCTGCCCAGCGCGAAAGAAAGTGCAGCCTGCCCAGGAACGGCGCCACACACACTTCCCGTGCCGCTGACGACAACAGAAGTGGACAAAGAAACAAGACGCAGCAAATAGACACAGAGAACAGACAACCAGGGGAGGGGGCGGGGCATTAAATAAATAAATAAATCTTTAAAAAAATTTATATGTATCTAGTACATCTAACTGAGACATGTATGTTTTTATTCAACTGTGTTTTCTTTTTAGTTTTTAACTGTTTGTATGTTTAATTATTAAATGTACAAAATAAAGTTAAAAAAAAAATCGGGCAGAACCCGGCTGCAGACCTAGGACGGTCTGAGTCCAGAGCCAGGTTCTCAACCAGCCCTGTGCCCAGAAAAGCAGCTCGGTTTCAGGAGACAGGGCCTCAGGACCCTGTTTGCCCTGCAGGACAGATACTTTACAGTATCAGGGGGGTGGCCGCACCAGAATAGAGGCCAGAGGGCTCACCCATTGTCCCCTGTTGATGGTCCAGAAGCACCGGGCACCAGGCTTACTGGTCAACCCCAGGGGACGGGAGCTCTGGGCTGAAGGAAAATGCTTATAACCACGCAGGCCCAGCCTGGCCAGGTGCCCATGCTACTAAGTGTTCCTGCATCCTACAGATATTTATTCAGTGTCTGGCCCACATCAACAGCTAGAGCGCCGCTGGGTTGACGGTGGGTTGGTTTAAGCTACTAAGTTTTAATTTCTTTCAGCAGCCATAGGAAGCTGAGATGCACAGGAGGGAGGTCAGAATCTGTTCTTCTCTGGGACGAAGGAGGCGGGCAGAGTCCCATGATGAACACGACCTTGACCTGCTCCTTGTCAAACAATCGTTTTGGGTAACTGTGCCCTTGGCCCCTTGGCCCCTTCCCTGGCTTGTTTCTCTTGACCAGCTTTCTCCATGTTCTCTGAAAATACTCCTGCCTGTGTCATGTGGTGCAAACATCCCCACGTCCTGATTGTGATTGTCCATTATTTGAAGGGTTACTTTCATGTGGAGTGAGGAATAAAGATTCCTGTTCATCATTGGACTATTACAAATGCAGAAAATTAATGTTCACATAAAAATACCAACCTGCTTTCACACCCAGTGAATTTTAAAATAAGCCGGAGCACATTTCTGTTCCCCACAAACTAGATATTAACCTTCACCTTCATCAGACACTTGCAGGAACTTGATCCCAACCACATGTCTCATTTGAATTTCCTGGTTGCTTTCGCGCAGTAAAACCAGGAGGATCTGTCCACATCTGTGGTGCTGGCCAGTTTGGTCTTTGGCTCAGTTGGGGCCAGCATGTTAAAAACCAAAGCCTTGGGGAGCAAGTGTCGCTCAGTGGTTTGAGTGCCTGTTCCGTGTACGAGGTCCCGGTTCAATCCCTGGTACCTCCTAAAAAAAGAAAAGAAAAAAGCAAAGCCTAGGTTACTTCTGCTGCTGGAGCGACACGTGCTCTGAGTATCTGATTCGCGGCTGCTAGTGCTGAGTGGGGTCGCTGTGCTTCAGCTAAATCTAAATCTCTTGATCAGTTTGGTCCCTGAACCGATACATTTCCTTCTCATGGGCCACCAAAAACTACAAGAGGCTCCTGCCTCAAGAGCAAGACCACAAAGCTCTGCACCCAGGGCTCAGAAAAGGTGTCCAAGGTGCAAGAGGAAAGTAACTAGATGACTCCCCCCAGCCTCAGGGCTCAGGACATTTCCAGAGAGACGTGGCACCTAAGTGAAAGATGAGAACGAACAGAGGGAAGTGGATTTGGCCCAACAGATAGAGCATCTGCCTACCAAATGGGAGGTCCAGGGTTCAAACCTAGGGTCTCCTGACCCGTGTGGAGCTGGCCCATGCACAGTGCTGATGCGCACAAGGAGTGCCCTGCCATGCAGGGGTGTCCCCCATGTAGAGGAGCCCCACGTGCAAGGAGTGTACCCCATAAGGAGAGCCACCCCACGCTAAAAAAGCGCAGCCTGCTCAGGAGTGGCGCTGCACACACATAGAGCTGACGCGGCAAGATGACGCGACAAAAGAGAGACACAGATTTCCATGCCACTGATAAGAATATAAGTGGATACAGAAGACTGCACGGTGAATGGACACAGAGAGCAGACAGCAGGGTGGGGACGGGGACGGAAGGGGAGAGAAATAAATAAAATTAAATCTAAAAACAAGAAAAAAAGAATGAATAGAGTCCCTGTGAAGAGAATAGAGGAGAGGGCCAGGCAGCTGCACAGGCCGTGGGAAGTGCAATATGCGTGGGGCGCGGATGGCGAGGCTGAGTCCAGAGAACAGGGCAAGGGCCGAGGCCCTGGGAGATGTTTCCTGCTGTAATTAGCAGCTTCGCTCCAGAGGTGGAGTTGGAGCCCAGAGAGGCATCAGGACGTGGCGGTGGACACTCAGCCTCTGTCCCACGGCCTTCCAGGCCTTCTCGTCTACAGACACAGCGGCGCTTCCGGCTCTCTTTCTCAGGGGCCCTTGCAGCTCAGATTCTGGATGCATTTGATGTTCGGGGCAGCCCGGCCACTGAGTCACCAGGAGTTTCTGCGCCACTTCTCTCTCTCTCTCTGCAGTGTTTGTTTTGTCCTGTTTGTGTCCAGGTACTTAGCAATGAGGTGCTGAGAGGCAGGTGTGGCAGCCGCGGTGGCCTCTGGACTCCTGAGTCACACGCCCAGCCGTGCCGCCTGGGGGACACCCCCGGAGGCTCCTCCGGTGCCTCAGTGGACATGCAGCCTCTTGGTTTGCTGTTTGAAGCAGAGGCTCCCATCAGGGTGGGGACTACACGTGACCATCCAGTCTTTGGCCACCGAAAGCATGAATGACGCAGTTGAAGCAAAAGCTTGACGTGCCCCGTCCCACAGACAGGAAGAGGGTCCCTGTAGCTCTGGCAGCCCCAGCCCCGGCCATGCTCCCTGCACACTCCTGCCTTCCTCCCGGGAGGGGCCCCTGGGGTCAGATTCTTCCAGGGGAGAGAACCAGCCTATTAAACTCCTGGGGCAAAGAAGAGACCTGCGGGACCCCTGCAAGAGCAGGGCATGCCAGCCTCCTTCCTTGGTTTCCCAGTCCAGGGGCGCAGCTCTGCCACCCCACCCAGGGGCCCGGCGGTGGGTGAACCTTGCGCCCTCTGAGGGGCCTGTCCAGGAGCGTCTGCTGGTCCCCGGGCTGGGGCTCGGGACACCCGGATCCTGACCAGCAGGGGGGGCCTCAGGCCCGGGTCTTGCTTGTATCCAGGGCGTGAGCGAGAGAAAGAAAACAAACCCATGGAGAGCAGGAGGTGACCTGCGCTGGTCCCTGAGACCAGAGCCTTCTCTGGACACGGATCAAGGCCGACGCCAGCACACGGGGGCCAGCTTTGGCCCAGAAGCCCTTGTCCTGCCCCAGGAGGTCCATGTCCAGCAGGGGAGACAGACCTGTCCCGAGACAGTGACGACCCAGGCGGGCGGAGCGGGGACGGGGTCCGAGGGACCTCATCGTGGGGGCTTTTCCGACACTTGGCACTTGGCTCGGGAGCAGGGGCAAGATTCCACTCAGGCTGTGGGACCCCAAAACCGCATTGCTCTCCAGGTCTCCCCAGCACCGAGCCCCACCTGCCCCATGGGTGTCTCTCCACTTCCCCACCCCACCCCTGAACTCCATGCCCTGAGACCAGCCGCCGAGCGCGGTGGGCGGCCAGGCTCCTCCCTCCCTGACATGCCAGCCGCAGCCCACCTGGGTGCCCAGGCCCCACTGCACCCCTTTACGGCAGCAACAGCCAGGCCCGGTGCCCGACGTGACTGCAGCCCCTTGGCGGCCACCCGAAACCAAGCACCCCAGAGCCGTTGGAGGAGAACAAGCTGCGCAAGGCAGTGGCTCTTGGCAGAGGTGTTAAGCCGGATCCCGAGCCTTCTCCATTGTCAAGCTGGCTAATTCCTTGGCTGTGACTCACCAGGAGAAGTAGATATTGCATCACTCCATGGCTTTCACACAATCAGGAAAGAAACTTTTACTGAACGATATTTGATAAGATGTGCTGGGCTCATGGATTCCCAGGGCCCCCCACCCCCCATGTCCTCACCGCACACGGTGACCCGGGTCCCGCGGCAGCCCTCACGGGGCCGCTCCTTCCCCTGCTGCCCCCACATCCTGGCCACAGGGCACCTCTTCTTGGAGCAAAACACGTGCCTGTCTCCCACTGAACGAGCGTGTCAAGAACCACAGCCTCTGGCAGCGCACCGAGGGCTGCGTGCCAGCTCCCACGGGACGTCACGGGCAAGGAAATAACGAAAATGTGGAGGCCAACAGCCCCCCGACGCTCTCTGCTTTTCCCCTCTCAGTCTGTCTGTCCCTCTCTGTCCCGATCTCCCTCCCTCTCTTCCCTGCCCTCCAACCGTGAACTCCATACAAAAAATTGACTTTGTCACACTCACCACTGACTCATCCGGGCCAGACACAGATCCTGTGGCATATACGTGAGGATGAGGGATCAGTGACGTCACCAGGCGAATAAAAGGACCTGCTGGGATCTGCTGCTCATCTCTTGACTCCACTGCCTCCAACCCCAGAGCCATGACTGCACAGTGCCGCCACCTGGGTAAGGAGACCCCGCCTGGCCCCCATCATTGCCTCCTCTCTGCGCAATGTCCCTCATGCATCGGCTCAGCTCGGGTCCCTTCCCCAGACCAGTGCCCACCGCCTCGCCCGTCTGCAGCGAGGTCCCCGCTTCCCATACCCGTGATACCACCAAATCGCCAGCCCCCTGCACAGCCCGACCCCCACTGTGCCTCCTTTTCACCGCCCCCCCCATTCCCAGGAAGCTTCATCCCACCCCCACCCCAAACCCTAAACTCATCTCTTCCAAGAGTCCTGCCTGACACCCCCTCTCTCTGCCCAGGACCTAACTCCCAGTGACCCCCAAGTCCAGGGTTGATGACCTCCCACCAGGGGCTGCTCCTAACCCTTCCCTGAGCCTCAGGCAGGACAGACATCCCCTCGGGCCTTCCCTCCCTGGGGCGGACTCTCCAAGGTGGCCCGGGCATCGGCTCTGTCAGCCCGTCCATCCCTCTCTCCTCCTCCGCAGTTGTCCTGGCCACTCTCTGCGTCCTCGCGCCCCTCTGCATCCGCGGAGCCCCAGGTGAGCACAGGAGAAGCGCAGACCCCCGGGGAGGGGAGTGGGGCTCCCACAGGGCCCCAGGCGGGGGACCCCTGCCCGCTGCCTGGGCCCAAGCAGCCCCGCCTCTTCCAGCCCCCCCAGCGGGCGCCCACCTGTTGCTCTGCCGGCCGTTCCCCACGTGTGGGGACGAGGTCTTCAACCCCGAGCAGTACTGTTGCCACGACCACGCCGTCGTGCCCCTGAGCACGGTCCGCAAGTGTGGAAACTGCACCTTCAGCCTCTGCCACGAGCAGTGCTGCCCCGGGCTGTACGACACCGAGTCCCTCGTGGTGAAGGCGAAAGGACAGGACTGTTCCTCGGAGCTGTCCTCGGAGGACAGGGTCTGTTCAGAGGTGAGACCCTGCCCATCCTGTGGGCTTAGGACGTTCGGGGGTGGGGGGAGGAGGGTCTGGGGGAGCCCCTGCCTGCTCTCTGCATCGCCTGTCCCCATCTACCTGTTCCCATCCACCTGTCTCCATCGCCTGTCCCCATCCCCCATCCCTGTCCCCATTCACCTGTCTTCATCGCCTGTCTCCATCACCTGTCCCCATCCAGCTGTCCCCATCCACCTGTCTCCATTGCCTGTCCCCACCCACCTGTCCCCATCCCCCATCCCCATCCACCTGTCCCCATTCACCTGTCTTCATCGCCTGTCCCCATCCACCTGTCCCCACCCACCTGTCCCCATCCACCTCTCTCGTCAACCTCCTCTCTTTCTGAGCTCACTGCCTCTCCTCTCTTTCTAGCTGAGGTTCTCGTAGGTCAAGGTATTTGCTTTCCTTCCCGAGTCTCCTCTCCATTCTCCTACTGGCTCCTCTCTCTAGCCCTCTGTCGTGCTCACGCTCTCCCTCTCTCCCCTCAGCATCCACTTATCCAAGATGAGATGACCAGATGACCTCTTGATGCTGCATCTGGGATGAGCGAGGCTGAAGGTCCCCTTACGTCTTGGACAAAACCCGGGTGTTTGCTAGCAGGAAAGGCTCGCCCTCCTCAACACTGGCTCTGCCCTGGCGGGTGACCGGCGCCCTCTCACCGCCGCCGGACACGGGGCGGGGCTTTGTGGGGAAGGGCGTCCCCAGCATCAAGAGGACACAGAGTCCAGGCTGACTCTAAGGACTCTTCCCACAATTGCTTTCCTCGGGCCCTTCTGTCCCCCAGGGCCAAGTTTTAAATGCTGTTAAAGGCACGTTTTACATGTTGAATGTTGACCCGAGGGGGTCAGGAAGAGCTGAGCGGGGTGGACACGGGGCCCCTGCTCAGGTGTCCAAGGTGGCAATATATGCCCACGTTACCTATACGCACAAATTTCAAGACATGCCCCCAGAATTTCCTGCGTCCAATGAATAAAAGCCTCATGTCAGTAACAAGGCTCCGTGGTCTTGCCTCGACTTCTCCGGGGTGTGGGACAGAGGAGACTCATTCCCTGGGGACCAAGGGCTGCTCACCCCTGAGCCGGGAGATCGATTCTCGGGTCCACCCAGTGAGGACGGGCGGGGCCGGGCGCCCCCTGGCGGGAGCTGCATGCAACACACCTCAGCCGGGAGCAGGCAGAGGAGGCGCCAGTTCTGGGGCCCGTCGGCCAGTCCAAACCAAGACCACATCTCCAGAGCGTGGTGTTTTGCAGACGCTGCGCTCTCAGGCTTTCCCGCATCACCTGCTTCGCTGTCCCGCCAGTTGGCTGGTGGATGTGGCTATTAGGCCTATTTTACAGGAAGGGAGGCATGGCCAGGCTTGGGTTGCACAGGCTCGCACGGACCCCCGCAGGCTCACACTTTCATGCGTGAGATGGAGGAATTGCGGCCGGCCGCATCGTTGTGTAAAATGGTACAAATAGAACGCCGAGGTGCAGGATGGGGAGTTCCGGGGGGCTGTAGGTGCATGCGAAGTCCTGGAGCAGCGGACGTTGACCCTGAGACCCTCAGGAGCAGCCGCGGAAAGACCCGCCGAGGAGAATTCCACAAGGGGAGCAGCAGGGGCAAAGGTCCTGAGGCAGCGAACGGGTCTTCACTGAGGACAGGGGCAGAGGCGCAGAGCCTGGGTGAGGGGAGGCAGGAGAGGGAGGGGCAGAGGTGTGAAATCTCCTAGGGCTGAGACCCCGGCGGGGTTCCCAGCAGCGACCCCTCTGCACTTGCCCAGGGTGCTGTGTGCTCACTCATTTACTCCTCTCCAGTCCTTAGAGTTCAGTTCTATTAGACTCTGCCTTCAAGCTGGGGAAACTGAGGGACACACAGATTCAGCAAGGAGCCCGGCCTCTCTCACGTCAAGTCACGACCTGGCAGAGCCGGGATCCGGTAACAAGGCCCTGAGCACCGGGCCCTCCTGCCCTTACGCCATGTCACCGTGACAACCGCCGGTCTCGGCAGTTTCCTGGTCATTTCTGCGACCCCAGCTCGCACAGGCAGTTCTCAATAAATATGCGTTGCATCAGTGCATTGTTTGTCTGCAGTTGTCGGGTGAAGGAGGGAGGCTTAGTGGTGTCACTTCCCTGGGGGCAGAGTCCGGCAGCATCTGCGCCCCGGCCTGCTGCCCACGCCCGGGCCAGGGCCCCTGCACCTGGCGACACCTTCCAGAGGTTCGTGCCTGGGAGACTCAGCTGGGCACGACTGGCAGAGGGCAAGCAGGGGGAGGAGACGGGTCTCAGGCTGGCAGAAGGCCTTGGCTTTCCAAAACTCCCCTCCCTGAAGGGGAACATTCAGGCATGGACTTGTTCTGAACTGGGATAAAGATGAGATCGGGAAGGGGGGCCGGCGGGGGGGGCTGTTAGGGACAAACGCTGCAAGAGCTGGTGACGATCTCCAGGGGCAGGTTCCGGTTCTCCCTTCTGTCCTCTTGTCACCTTCTCAATGTCCTCTCTTTCCCAGCAACCCACCCAGAGCGGACAGTGACAATGTATTTATTGAATGGAGAAAGGGACCGTCAGGCTCGTTATGGTTGGATCCCAGCCAGAAGTCGTGGCTTAAGGAAAAAGAGAGACGTCCTCTTTCCGTCCACTTTCCCCCTCCATGCCACGTCCATCCTTCGAGTCCCCAGGCCCTCCCAGCCAATGGGGCCCCTCCTGCCCTCCAGCACCCAACCGTGAATGGGGACCCTCGGTACTGGAGAGGGCAAGAGTGGCCTGCAGGGAGCTCCTGCAGACAAGCAGGCTGCTTCTGCTGGGACTGGTATCAGCTCCTGGTCTCAGAGAACGAGAAGGGGTGTGAGGTGGGGGGCCGCGGGGAAGAGGCTCCGCATTCGTCCTGCACCTTACAGTCACCAACGTGGGAGAGCACCCGCATCCCCGTGTCCCAGGACCAGACGCCCTGGCGTAACTGGGCTCCTCCAGGTGGCAGACAAAAGAGTCCAGGGACTCACCCACGCACGATTCGATTCCAAGAAGCCCGCCCCCGGGCCACCCT
Organism: Dasypus novemcinctus; assembly: GCF_030445035.2. Taxonomy (NCBI): domain Eukaryota; kingdom Metazoa; phylum Chordata; class Mammalia; order Cingulata; family Dasypodidae; genus Dasypus; species Dasypus novemcinctus. The sequence goes on along the minus strand of NC_080690.1, from coordinate 67,103,462 downwards.
GCAGCTGTGTTTCAAGGTCATGGCTCTGACACTGAGGCTGAGAAGGGACCACGGTGTGCGCCAGAGCACAGGCAGGTTGCTCAAGGCAGCCAGGTGGCTCCTTATTCAAGGAATCAGAAGAGGGAGGCAACGGGGTAAATTGATTGTGTCCTCCCCCAACCCCAACATACAATTCCTGTAACACAAAAGCCTGCCAGAAAACATTCGTGATGTGTACCTTTCTTCTTTTTCTTTATTGACATTTAAAATCAATGCCGGGATGAGGGAGCCCGAGGGCTGCAAGGCCCAGAGTGGCTTCCGGACACATCCTGGGTAGTCAGGGAGGCTTCCTGGAGGAGAGGGCATCAGAGCTGAGAGTGAGCAGGAACGGTGACTGAATCGGTGAGGCTGGACCCCCAGAGAGGGCACGGGGCCAGGAGAGGGGACTGGAGGGGGCGACAAAGCCTGGCCCCGGTGGGCCTCGGCATGTGTTCCAGACTTCATCCCAAGTGCACTGCGAGCCAGAGACGGGTCCCCAGCAGGGCACGGATGGGATGAGGTTTGTGTTGGTGGAAGGTCTCGCATCTCTCTGCTGGGAGGACGGGGGCTGCGAAAGGCAGGAGGAGACCGGCAGGAGGCTGAGCAGGGGTCACCGCACCTTTCCTCCCGTCCCTCGTGCTGCAGGAAGGACGAGTGTCTCCCAAACCCCAGCAGCCGAGCAGGCCGTGACGCCGATTGGGCAGGTCGCCACAGTCACCGCCTTAAAACATGAAAGTGGAAGGATTCGAAAATGGACCAGCGCCTGCTGCACAGAATCCAACCACACAGAAGACTTTCTTCTATGACTGTGCATACGCCCCCATAATGATGCAACATGTTTTTCCCGGGAAGTCGCAGCTGGATTGTTAGTAAACAGGCCCGAACGCGGGCCCGGCCGGGCTCGCCGCCCCGGCACGTCCCCCTAGACGCGCTCCTCTCACCTGCACGCAGTCCAGGAACTAAGCCAGGTTGTTTTTGCCAAAAAGAGGAGTTAGGTGGCCCCGGCCGCCAGCCAGGGCGAGAGGGAACCCCTTCCCCAGGGCGGGCTGGGGTGGGCGTCTGGGCGCCCAGGGCGGCTGAGTCAGCGACAGAAGAGTGGGGAGACCTCGGCCAGGGCAGGGGCTCCGCGGCCACTGAGCGCCCCCGGCTCGAGATGGCGAGGAGGCTTTCGGGTCAGGAGGCCTTTGGATTAAATCCCGTGGATTTCCGGGGAGCGCCGTCGATTTGCTGTGACGGAGCCCTCTCCCTCCTGGCCCTGAGGGAGTGAGCGGGGGGTCAAGCCTCGCTGGACTTCCAGACAGGGAGCTGAGGCGGCACAAAAGAAAAGATCTCCTCTCTCCCACTCTGGAAGGTGCCAGGATTGGTTCCCAGAGCCGCCTAATGAGAATACAAGCAGACACAGAAGAACACACAGCGAATGGACGAATGGACACAGGGAGCAGATAACGGGGGGTGGGGAGAAATTAAATTAAATTTTAAAAGAAAAGGAGCCACCCGAAAGTTCAAACTGCGCACAACCCCTCTGCAGGCTGGGCTCCTCGCCTGGGCCCTGTGTCCTTGTCAAATAAAACCCAAAGCCACCTGCCCCTTCTCCCTCTTGCTTCACTCTAGACAGAAACTCAGCCTTCTCATGGGCATACGCTGTCACTGTTTCCTGTGTCAGGAATACACTTCCTTAGACATGGGTGCTTTGAGCCTTTCTTCCCAAACCCCATATAGATTTTTTAAAATCCCACAACTAGCTGCCTCGGGGTCCTTCATCCCAGCATCGTCCACCCTGGGGGGTTGCTGTCTGGAGATTATCCAGCGGTCTCAGTGGACCTATAGCTCAGTGAGGACAGGGACCAAGGCTGCCTGGGTCATCGCCAAGTCGCCAGTTGTTGGGGACTCTGTGTCTTCCCACAGCCAGAGGATGCTCAGGGCCTCTAGGAAATAAGAATATGCTTGGGGCAGCGGACGTGGCTCAGCTGATAGAGAGTCCGTCTACCATATGGGAGGGTCCAGGGTTTGATCCCCAGGGCCTCCTGACCTGTGTGGAGCTGGCCCATGCACACTACTGCCGCATGCAAGGAGTGCTGTGTCACGCAGGGGCGCCCCAATATGGGAGTGCCCCACCTGCGAGGAGTGCGCCCTGCAAGGAGAGCCACCCCATGTGAAAAAAGCGCAGCCCGCCCAGGAGTGGCGCCGCACACTTGGAGAGCTGACGCAGCAAGATGACGCAACAAAATAGAGACACAGATTCCCAGTGCCGCTGAGGGTGGAAGCGGGCACAGAAGAGCACACAGCGAGTTGACACAGAGAGCAGACAACGGGGGGGCGAGGTGAGGAGGGGGATAGAAATAAATAAAATAAATCTTAAAAAAAATTTAAAAAAGAATATGCTTGAAGCTGAGGCAGGTTAGTATGGTGAGGGGGGAGGCAGCCGGCCAGGCAGACCACATGGCCCTGAAACCTCCTGAGAAGCAGGCTGCGGGCAAGACCCTGCAATGTCCCAGCCACGAGAATCTCATTTGGACCGAGAATCCCATTCAGGGTCAAGGGAAAGCCCCAAATACCCTCAAAAGGCCTCCCATTGGCCCCCTGAGAAATGACAGGTGGGACAACCAATCAGAATAGCAAACAGCTATGACAGGGAGTCCCAAATACCCTCAAAAGGCCTCACCATTGGCCCCCTGAGAAATGACAGGTGGGGCAGCCAATCAGAACAGCAAACAGCTATGACAGGGAGCCCCAAATACCCTCAAAAGGCCTCACCATTGGCCCCCTGAGAAATGACAGGCAGGGCAGCCAATCAGAACAGCAAACAGCTATGACAGGGAGTCCCAAATACCCTCAAAAGGCCTCACCATTGGCCCCCTGAGAAATGACAGGCGGGGCAGCCAATCAGAACAGCAAACAGCTATGACAGGGAGCCCCAAATACCCTCAAAAGGCCTCACCATTGGCCCCCTGAGAAATGACAGGCGGGGCAACCAATCAGAACAGCAAACAGCTATGACAGGGAGCCCCAAATATCCTCAAAAGGCCTCACCATTGGCCCCCTGAGAAATGACAGGTGGGGCAATCAATCAGAACAGCAAACAGCTATGAAGGGGGAAGAGGAAAGACTTGAAAAACCTTGACCCCGAGGGACTCACATGCATCTCACCCTGCAGTACACCCATGGTCCATGCCTTGGGCCATGTACCTTTCTTGTTTTCTTGTTTCTTAATAACTTTTTACTCCCTTGCCTACTCTATAGCGTGTCCTTAAATTCTTTGATGCAACATAAGCCAAGAACCTAGAAGCCCACAAACCAGAGCCTTCCATAACTTTATTTGGCAAACCAGACAGGAGAGAGAGAGGCAAGAGGTGCTCCCCAACCCCTTCCAAAGACTGGTGAGTTGCAGTTAAAGCCTGCCTGTGCTCTCTTTTGTCTTATTAGCAAGGCCCCGAGGTTCTTACCCTGTGCCAGGAGGTTCATTCCTTACTCAGCCCCTGGGAGACCCTGGAGTTCCTCTTAACCCATTTCCTCCAGGGCCCCTGAGGCTGTTTGCCTGTGTGCGCAGAACGGTCTCTGCCTTTTAACGGGACCCTTAATATTGGGTTTAACTGTGGAGCTCAGTCCTTGGGAATGGCCATGACATGAGCTCACTCACAGCTATCTCCTAGAACCTCTGCAAAGTAAGCTAAAGAAAGGTCCCTGGCCAGCCCCTTTCCTAGTGTGAAGGCCCAGTTTGGGAGCTGTGGCAGATTGATATTATTTATGAATTCCAGAAAGAGAGATTTTGTTTGTAAACTGGGTCTGTTCCTCTGGGTGTGATACCCTTTGATTATATTAGATTCAGCTGAGATGCCTTTGATTATATTGTGTTAAGATTAGGGCTTTGTTAAGGTTTGTTATGTTGGGAGCTGAGGTGGCTCAAGCCGTTGGGTGCCTCCCTCCCACATGGGAGGTCCCAGGTTCGATTCCCGGTTCCTCCTAAAAAGAAGATGAGCAGACAGCGAGTACAAAATAACAAGGAAGGGAAAAATAAATTAAATAAATCTTAAAAAAAAAAAAAAAGATTTGTTATGTAAAGATTCAAGACTTCAGTGGAAAGAGAAAGGCTGAACTCTCACAGACATCACCTGCCATCTTGCTTCAACAAACAGCAACAGAGTTTGGTAAGGAAGTAACCTTGAGTTGGACTCTTAACTGTAAACTTTTACCCCAAATAAATATGCTTTATAAAAGCCAACAGATTTCTGGTATTTTGCATTAGCACCCCTTTGGCTGACTAATAAAGAATTTGGTACCAGGAGTGGGATGGTACTTTTGCAATTACCAAAGTACTGGAATGGTTTTATAAATGAATAAGGGATATTTTTTGGAGAAATTGCAGGATGCTTGATAGAAAAGGCCTAGATTGCTTTGAAGAGACTGTTGGTAGGAATATGAACACTAAATAGACTTTTGATGGGGACTTAGAAGTAAATGATAAAACTATTATTGGAAACTGGAATAAAGGTGATCCATGCTTTAAAGTTACAGTGAACTTAGCTAGATTGACTCCTTATATTGTATGGAAGGCAGAATTTAATGACTATGAGCTTGGACATTTAGCCAAGGAGATTTCCAAACTAAATGTGGAAAATGCAGCCTGGCTTCACCTTGCAAGTTACAGCAAAATGTTAGAGGAAAGAGATAAGCTGATAACTGAATGGTTGGGCACAAAGAAAACAGAAACTCTTTCTGGAAATTCCAAGCCTCTGGAAATCAAGTCCCTAGGCGATAGTGCCCCATTTGAGAAATTAACTGAACTTGGGACTTATAAGTCAGAAATGAAAATGCAGTTATCCAGGAAAGACTTGTGGAAAGTCTTACTGTCTGATGGCTTGGACCCCTGCTTCCGGCATGCTAAACCAACAAGCATTTGGTGAGAGCTGCATGAACAAAACTGCTGTCAGCCTGGACTTAAAGGGACATGGAGGGGAGAAATGGAAGGGAAAACAGCTTTAACAGAATAACCATGGAAGCGGAGGTCTGGAATTACGACATCTCCTCGGGCCAAGAGAGGAACCCCACCCATGTGTAGAGACAGTGAGTTTGCCCCGGCACTTGAAGAGGGTGGATGTCCCAGACTGCTTGCTGTTCAGGGAGAGTTTTGCCACCCCAGGCTACAGAGAGGGTGGAGCACATGCCCATAGGGTTAGGGAGGGTGAGGTTGACACCCCATAGGTCTGAGAGGGGTGGCCCTGTCCCCCATGTATTAGGGAAGGCCAGGTCACCAGCTCATTGTTCTGAGATTAGGGAAAATGTTGCTGTCACCTCACTGGACTAAGGGGGTTGAGACTGTAACCCAGAGATCAGGGAAGGTGTGACCATCACCCCAAAGTTCTTAGAAGGTGAGGTATGGATCTCAGTTGCCACCCAGAGGCCTGAGGAGGGTGGAACCAAGAAAACAGCCACTGGGCAAGCCTGTGGAAAGGGTGGGTCCCATGAGGCCCCAGGGAGAAGAAACCATCATCTTGAGAAGGACTTTCAGATTTTGAAATCTAATGAAGTATGCCCTGCATGTTTACAAAACTGTAGGGGACCGGTGACTCATCCTTCCCTCCCAGTTTCTCCTTATGGTAATGCAAATGTTTATTCTTTGTCTGTCCCTTTGTATATTGGAAACAGATTAATTGTTTTAAAAGTTTCAGAGGTCTACAGCCAGATGAGACTTTGCCCCAAGACAAACTGCATTTCTTTCAACTGATTGTAATATGATTTTGTACTTAGCATTGCTACTGAAATAAGATTTTTTGAATACTGCAATGTCTTTTTGGAATTCAGAGGGTGGAATGTGGCAGTGAGATTTTTTTATGAATTCCAAAAAGAGAGACTATATTCGTAAACTGGTCTGTTCCTCTGGACATGATACTCTTTGATTGTATTAGATTCAGCTGAGATGCCTTTAATTAAATTTGTTATGATTAGGGCTTTGAGTTGACCATGTCACTAGGGCATGCAGAGTTGAGTCCCTGCCCCTTTGGTGGGCTATATAAATGGACACTCAGATCAAGAACACAGAGTAGACACACAGAAAAGATACACAGAGGAAGAGAGACAGCTCCATAGACATGGCAGAGGCCCTGGGAAGAGTGATGAGCCATTCACCTGAGAGTTTACAGCTGACCTTGTGAAGAGAACAAAACAGCTGAGCCCAGAGAGAAACGAGCCCTGGGAAGAGAGAAGAGCCTTATGCAGCCTACAGCTGAGATCAGAAGAAGCTGGACCCATGGGGCCTCAGGAGGAAAGAGGAAGGCTGAACCCTTGAAGACATTGCCTGCTATCTTGCTGCCACTCATGGCAACAGAGTTTGGCAAGGAAGTATAACCTAGAGTTGGCTTCTTTAGGGTCTTATAACTGTAAGCATTTACCCCAAATAAGCACCCTTTATAAAAGTCAACAGATTTCTGGTACTTTGCATCAGCACCCTTTTGGTTGACTAATACAGGAGCTAAGGTCTGGTAACTGGACCCAGACATCTCCCAAGACATCTAAGGCTCTAGGGACCCCCAAATAGAAAGACCCCTGATACCCAAAACTTGGGGACAGCAAACAGGGTTCCCAACCTCCAGGACGCTGGCTTGGCAGGCAATCCATTCAACCCGGTGTAGGAGTGGGATGCCCCCAGACTGATGAATGCATTATCCTCCCCTAGGATAATGGGCAGCTTCTAATGGGGTCAACCTGCCTACTGAAAGAGAATGATCTTCTCCTGCCACACTATGGGGCCACAGTATGGCTGAGAGTAGCCTCTGCATGGGACCCTGAATTCCAGTTAAACCTGTGTAAGAGAGAAGGAGAGGACAGACAGATCTGAGGGCCCGAGACCTCATGGTCCTAGTTTGTCCTGTAATTTCCCAATTTAAACATAAAGGTGGGTAATAATCCAATTGTCAAATTTCAGGGAGTAAAGGAAAAGTCCTTGAAAGCTATGGAAAGATCTTTTCTAAACAGATCTTTTAAAACAGAGTAAATGATTGTAGTATCTTCCAGAACCTAGCAGTCAGTACACTTTTAAAATTATTTGCAGTTTTAAAATTTCATTAAAGAAAAAGTTTTTAACCTCCTATAAAGGAGGGAAAAAGAACATTCCTTGCATAAACTATAATGGTTTCAATTTTATTTAGCTTGGGTGTAATCTCCAGGTTTATAGGATACCAATTAAAGAAATTAATATTATATGTATTAAATCTTTAAGATGATGAAAATTGTAAGTTTATGTTTAAAGAAATTAAGCTAAAGAAGGAAATGTAGATCTGCCCTCTCTTAAAGGGATAAAGTAAACTTCATTGGTTGGTAATTGTAATTTTAAAACCTTATTTAAATGTAAGGTAACTAGTCTATGTGGTTATGGTAAGCATCTTCTAAATTGAAGCATTTAAATGGCTAATTCCAGGAAGCCATTATTAATTAAAAACCTAAAGTAATAGTAATAACAAAAAGTAACTTCATAATAGAGAAACCTATCAGAAGCCACCTCAATCTACATATTAAAGTGGTGGTAAGGAAAGGCAATCTTGATTCCATTGGGAATCTTAGGTTTTCATAAAATAATTGAGAAACTAGTTTTTCCAGTATTGCTAAAGTAAAATACCTGTTAATTAATGTCATCGTGGTAAAGGTATAGAAATAAAAAGTAAAGAATTAAAATTGTTAAGTCATTTAATATATTATACATTGTACTGGAAGTATTTAGAAAGTATATAAAAATTAAAAGAGATAAGTCTTCGGTATTGTCAAACTCTGTTGTGGTTTCAAGCCAGGCTCCAATACCCTGCAGGGTGCCTCTCCATTTGAGTTATTGGCTCAGTCGGTCTCTGCAACCCCTAAAACAATAACAGTATATACCGCATCTCTGAACATGCTCCTAAAGTGGGTAGAGAGTACTTTGCAGTTTCAGACTCCTGCAGCAGCTAGCAAGGGCTCAACATGGCCAGATGTATAATGGACATTGCCTCCAGACTGGCTCTGTTTCCTTGTGCCAAAGGGCACTATGCACCAGGCCAGTGAAACACTGGGGCCTTACCCTCCTAGCTTCTCTCTAGGATCATTGGTGCTGCTGCACGCTGGCTGTGTGAAGAACATACTCCACTCTTTTCCAATCAATGCCTTCACTTTAACTGCAGAAACCCTGCGGGGTTGAGATTTTAGTTTCCTTTGTAACTCTGCTACTCAAACAATGAAAGTCTGAGTTTGGTTCTCAGATATTTTGAGCCTGTGCTCAAAAAATCCACTTACAATAGCAACTAAAAGAATGAAATATCTAGGAATAAATTAAGGCAAGGATGTAAAGACTTGTGCACATCTCCATTTGAGCCCCCGATTTCAATTTTTTTTGGGTATATACCTTGTAGTGGGATTGCTGGGGCATATGGTAATTCTATACTAAGTAAAATAGGAGCTGTGCTATTATATGTTCCAAACAGCAATAAAAGAATGTTCCTATTTTTCCACATCCTCTCCAGCACTTGTAGTTTTCTGCTCGTTTTTTTTTCAAGAGTAGACATAGTCTAGTGGGTGTTAAATGATATCTCATTGGGTTTTTTTTTTTTTTTTTTTTTTTTTTTTTAATTTTTTTATTTTTTATTGACTTTGTAATAATATTACATTAAAAATATATATGTGAGGTCCCATTCAACCCCACCCCCCCACCCCCCCTCTCCCCCCACCCCCAACAACACTCGTTCCCATCATCATGACACATCCATTGGATTTGGTAAGTACATCTTTGGGCACCTCTGCACCTCATATACATTGGTTCACATCATGGCCCATACTCTCCTCTATTCCATCATGTAGGCCCTGTGAGGATTTACAATGTCCGGTGATTACCTCTGAAGCACCATCCAGGGCATCTCCATGTCCCGAAGACGCCTCCACCTCTCATCTCTTCCTGCCTTTCCCCATACCCTTTGTCCATTATGTCCACTTTTCCCAATCCAATGCCACCTCTTCTATGTGGACACTGGATTGGTTGTGTCCATTGCACCTTTATGTCAAGAGGAGGCTCAGATTCCACCTGGATGCTGGATGCAATCCTCCCATTTTCAGTTGTAATCACTCTAGGCTCCATGGTGTGGTGGTTGTCCTTCACCTCCATCTTAGCTGAGTGTGGTAAGTCCAATAAATCAGATTGTAGGTGCTGGAGTCTGTTGAGGCTCAGGATCTGGCTATCACATTGTCAGTCCAGAGATTCAAATCCCCTAAATATATCTTAAACCCCAACATTAACTGCACCTCCAGCACATTAGCATGAAAGTCTTATGAAGGGAGATCCCATCTGAGTCCAGATTCATCCCACATAAACACCATTTCCAAAGAGGGGCCATCTGCCCTGGTAGTTAACCCCATCGGCCATGACCATAACTCCCATGGGTCTCTTTAGCCCTCAAAGGAACCAATATCTGGGGGTTGTATCTGCTTTATCTGTCTCTCTGACTCTGCTCAGTTGTGCATGAGGGCAAACCTTCTGCCAGCCTCCAGACTCTTTTTTAGAAACTCGTAGCCATATAAACTCATTTCTCCTTTCCATTTCCCCCTTACTTTAGGTCAAACAGCATTTTAAAGTCATGGTATTTTATGTAGACATGGATATTCTGCTGATCCGCATTGAACCTTCCGTATAAGGTCATTTTCCAGTTGCATCATCAGTTGGTAGTTGATAGTGGTCCCTCGTTGCCAGGGAGGCTCATCCCCGGGTGTCATGTCCCACGCTGGGGGGAAGGCATTGCATTTACATGCTGAGTTTGGCTTCGAGACTGGCCACATTTGAGTAACATGAAGGCTGACAGAAGGAAATTCCCAGGCACAAAGTTGCTCTAGGCCTTGTTATTATTTTGGGTTTATCAGCTCACAAGCATAGTCATTAGTATCAGGGGCTCACTGTTGAACCCTCACTCCCTCCCGGTCCCCACCACTGTACCTGGGAGACTGTCGCTGCTCCCCTAGGGACCACGACAGAGCACCACTGGCCGGGAACCCAGTACCCCCCCTACTGTGGTTTTTAATTGTTGCCACTATGAGTATATCCAAACATTACCATGCACCCTGGACATATGTTCTGTACAGCTCCCTGTCAGTCATATATCATCTGTCATTGGTATCCCATACCAGTATCCCTCCATTGCCATTGTTGAAACACTCTGTGATCCAGACCTCCCCGAAATTTGAAGCCCAATATAATGTCATGGTCCCTTACTAGGGAATGGCATATAGCGATGAGTTTAAAGGATAGATAAAGAACTTGGATAAAGTTAGATAAAGAACTTAGATAAAGAATGTTGACTTGAAAAAATTCCACATCCTATTTTTTTTCCCCCCCCCCCCCCTAATTATTCAGCTTTTCTTCACAGGAGTCCTAGACCACAGCAATGTATATATATAATATACAGCACTCCCACACATCCACCAGAAAACCTTTTCCCTTCCACAGTGATACTCTTACGCCCTATTCATATCATATTTACTTAAAGTGATGTACAGAGTCTGAGACATTAGCTTTCTAACAAGGTGACATCTGTATTTACATTATGGTGCATACTTTAGGATACACAGTTCTTTACATTTTTAGTTATCCTATGTTTTACATTATGGTTTACATTATCAGTCTGTCATCTCCTATATGTTATGGTGTAATATTACATGTTTTATATCCATCCTTGTGTACTCTCAAGAAACTCCTCTCTTACCCCCCATTTACTTTGGTTCCACACATTTAACGTCCATTTTCCCTTCCACCTTAGTGCCCTCAGTGATAGCCAACCTCCGTTTCCTGAGGAGCCACTTCCAGAGATAGATGGAATAGTGTTCAGGGCCTAACTTGCTCAACTGCCCCAATGCCCTGGGAGCCACCCTTTCTCTCGAGGGATACAGTTCCCTCTATTGGATGGCATTAGTCCTCCCCAGGATCTGGGTCCACCCCCACTCTCACTACTTGGGTTTCTACCCCATGGTGTCACCCACTCTGGCAGAATGAGCATTTAGACATTCCCCAGGAGCCCGTCCTGCATCAGACCCTCCCCTCCGAGCATTCTAAACAGGTAACCCTCTTTATTATATTTTGATATGATTTTCTCGGCATTTTACTCTCCACCAACACCTGACCCTCTCCTGGTTCGTATGCTACCCCTCCCTCCCCCCACTTTTGGGCAACGTTACCCACCCGTCCCTCCCCAGTCACCCTCAAACCCGCAAAGCCCCAAGCAAAGGCAACCCCTTGCCCCCCTTTTATCTCTTCTTTGTGTTCATACTTACCACCATCTCGTCTTAAATTCCACCCCTGCAGACATCGGCTCATATCCTTCCTCCACCCTCCGATTTCCTGCAAGCCTATCGTTCAGTCTCTTGCTATCTAGGGCAGCTTGTTTATTTCATATCATTGAGGTCATGTAGTATTTGTCCTTCAATGTCTGGGTTGCTTCACTCAACATAAGGTTCTCAAGATTCATCCATGTTATCACATGTGTTTGTAGTGTGTTTGTTCTTACAGCCGAGTAGTATTCCATTGTGTGTATATACCACATTTTATTGATCCACTCGTCTGTTGATGGGCATTTGGGTTGATTCCAACTTTTGGCAATAGTGAACAATGCTGCTATGAACATTGGTGTACATATATTGGTTTGTGTTCTTGTTTTCAGTTCTGCTGGGTATATTCCCAGCAGTGGTATTGCTGGGTCATATGGCAAATCTATGGCTAGTTTTTTGAGAAACCGCCATACTGTTCTCCAGAATGGTTGGATCCTTCTGCATTCCCACCAGCAGTGGATGAGTGTTCCCCTTCCTTCACATCCTCTCCAGCACTTGTATTCTTCTGTTTTTTTCATAGCTGCCAATCTTTCATTGGGTTTTGATTTGCATTTTCCAAGTTGCTAGTGATGTTGAACATCTTTTTAAGTGTTTTTTAGCCATTTGTATATCCCCTTTGGAAAAACATCTATCAAAACCTTTTGCCCATTTTTAAATTGGTTTGTTTATCTTTTTATTGTTGAGTTGCAGGATTATATATTTTAGATATTAACCACTAATAGGATATATGGTATCCATATATTTTCTCCTATTGAGTAGGTTGTGCTTTCACTCTTGTGGCAAAGTCTTTCAATCCTCAAAAGTTTTTAATTTAGAGAAAGTCCCACTTAACTATTTTTTCTTTCCTTGCTTGTGCTTTGGGTATAAATTCCAAGAAATCATTGCCTTGAAAATCCTGAAGATGATGAAGATCCTAAGATACTAAAGATACTTCCCCACATTTTCTCCTAGGTTATTTGTAGTCCTGGTTTTTATATTTAGGGCTTTGATCCATTTTGAGTTAATTTTTATGTGTGGTGAGTGATATGGGAATCCTTCATTCTTTTGCATATGGATGTCCAATTAATCCAGCACCACTTTTTGGAGAGACTGTTCTTTCCCAATTGCATGGATTTGACAACCTTGTCAGAAATAATTGGACATAGATGTGAGGGTCTATTTCTGAATTGTCATTTCTATTCCTTTGGTCAATATACCGTGTTGTTTTGACTACTGTAGATTTGCAATATTATTTTAAAATAAGACGTGAGTCCTCCAACTCTGTTCATTATTTTTTCTAAAAAGGTTTTTGGCGATATGGGGATCCTTACCTTTCCAAATAAATTTGATAACTAACTTTTCCATTCCTGCAAAGAAGGCTATTGGAATTTTGATTTGAATTGCATTCAATCTGTTAATCATTTTGGGTATAATTGAGTTCTTAACAATATTTAGTCTTCCAATCCATGAACACAGAATATCCTTCTATTTATTTAGGCCTTCTTAGATTTCTTTTAGCAATGTTCTGGCCTTTAGGAGACAAGATTTTCTTTCAGAGCACACATAGAAACTTTTGCATCATCCATTCAGTGTTTTAAATTTCAAATTTGAAGCCTTTAACTCATCTCTTTCTTTTGTAACTGTATCCAGAGTATCCAGGAGGAGCCAGTCAACATCATTGTACCGTTTGACTCAAACCTCCATTAAGGTGTTGAAAACAGTCTTACCCAGATCCTTGCTTCTTACAAGCAATAGAAGTAGGAGAATCAGTGATGCTATTTTGCATATCTCAATTGCCAACTCATGCCATGGACTGTTAGCAGCCTCTTTGTTATTGGAAAGGGAGTCGTCAGTACCCTTGAGTCCAATTAGAGAGACAACTCCCAGAACCATCTCAGGCACTCCATGTTTAAGACTGTGTTTCTCAAGAACCACTCCCAATACCAAGCTGTATTAGTCAGGGTTTTTTAGGGAAACAGAATCAACAAGAGGTATCTGTCAATAGTATGAGATTCTATAAGAGTCTGTCATGCAGCCGTGGGAATGCACGAGTCCAGGTTCCGCAGGCAGGCTGCAACCAGGAACTGCAATGAAAGTCCAGTGAGGTTCTTGACAAGTTCTGGGAGATGTTCTCTGTCCAAAGATGAGCTGGGAAATTCTCTCTCAATGCTGGAACCACTTCCCCTTTTAAGGCATTCAACTGATTAGGTTAAGCATCATTCATTACTGATGGCAGTCTCCCTGATTAATGTAATTATAACCAGCTATCTATGACTTACCACTGCAGTATAGTCAATGGTGACTAAAGTCCATAAATGCCCTTGTGTTACAGTTAGCCCAGTGTTTGCTTGACCAAACTGGGCACAATTACCGGGCTGAGTTGACACAATAGCCTAATCATCACAAATAGTTACCATAGTAATGTTTATAGAATTTAAACTAACACAATCGGCATTATGGCCTGCTCCCATGGAGAGACAATATGTATGGTATTGCAAACCTACAGCTTAGATGAATTAACTGCAGCTCAAAGAGGAAATTGTGTATTGATTAGTATTAAATACTGTACCTATATGCCTTGATGATTATGATGATAACTTTTCTAGATCATATGCAGAGGTATATTGAACATGTTAAAAGTCTTGGTAAACTTAATTCATTTTCTAAGTAACTGAAAAATGTGTATATAAGACAAAAGAATGGCTCTCTTAAGTACTGTCTTTATTTTGCTTGTCATATGCCTGTCTTGTTGTTGCTGTTTTTGTGAGTTTATGTCTAGGGCAGTGCCTCTCCTCATCCCTCTCCTGGCTATCTTAGGCATAACCATCACCATGAGAACTGGAGTTGGCAGTTTATACCAAATCCAGCAGATCTACTACAATCTCTCACTAGAGTTAACCAACAGCATAAAAGAACTCAAGGAAGAATGCTGTTTCTCATCAACTTTGGGAGGATGCAACCTCTGAAGTCCCCTGGCTTTTCTCACTCCTGTGGTCCAGTATGTCATGGCTGGCCCCTTTTTGGATTTGCTTACCACTATCTTCTTTATCCTTTTAGCAGGAGAACATATCTTCAACATTCTAATTAAGTTCATTTCTTACAGAGTCAATGCCTTATTAGTTATGTGGGGATTTCATCCAGTTCCAACCAGGGTGCTGGGTCTACCTTCCCTCAACTGCAATAGAATAGCCAGAGGGTTTTATACCTTGTCAGGTAAGGCCTACTCCCCCTAACCAGCAGGAAGCAGCTACAGAAAAAATGACCATTGCCCTTCATCACCCCCTTAAGAATGAGGGTGTAAACTCTCTGAGGGGGGAGTTGATGTAGGTTAGTATAGTGAAAGGGGGAAGATGGCTGGCCCAGCAGACAACATGGCCAACAGACCACATGGTCACGAGACCCCACCCAGAAACTTCCTGAGAAGAAGGCTGTTGGAAAGACCCTATGAGATCCAGTCACAAGAATCTCATTTAGAATGAGAATCCCATTCAGAGTCAAGATACCCTCACAAGGCCTTACCATGAGAAGCGGATATGGCTCAAGTGATAGAGCTTCTGCCTACCATATGGGAGGACCTGGGACCTCCTGGTTAAAAAGAAGAGAAACCATGCCCCTGTGGCAAGCCAGTGTCCACAGGAGTGCCCGTGTGGTGAGTGAGCATCCGCATAGTGAGCGCAAGAGACTGTGTGGTGAGCCAGTGCCCATGCAAATGAGTCACGCAGCAAGATGATGACACATCAAAAGAGAAACAAAGGGAGAGTCAAGGTGAAGCACAGCAGAAACCAGGAACTGAGGTGGTGCAATTGACAGGGAACCTCTCTCCACATCAGGGGTCTCCAGGATTGAATCCCAGTGAATTCTAGAGGAGAGAAAATGAGAAAAGACGACAACATATACAGCAAAAACAGCAGGGCAGGAGGAGGGGAAGGGGGAAAAATAAATAAAATAAATCTTTAAAAAAAAAAAGGCCCTACCATTGGCCCCCTTAGAAATCAGAACAGCAAACAGCTGGGACCCTGGCCCAACATTATGAAGGGGGAAGAGGAAAGACTTGGAAAAACCCTGACCTGGGGTCCCACGTGCAACTTACCCTGCAGTATGCCCACAGTCCATGCCTTGGACTGTGTACTTTTCTTGTGTTCTTCTTTCTTAATAAATTCTTTACTCCCTTGCCTACCCTATGGTATGTCTTAAATTCTTCTGTGTGACAAGCCAAGAACCTAGAAGCCCAGAAACCAAAGGTATCTGGTAACAAATCCTCATTGGCTTTATTTTCCCATCACAGTTCTTTCATGCAAGGAAGACCTAGAAATGAGGTCCTACTGCAGGTCACTGAAGCAGACTGGAGCAGACAAAGACCCTTGGCCCAGCCCATCCAGAAAGGACAAGCAGGTTCTGAGTTCAGGCAAAGCCGGACAAGCTCCAAGTAAGACATTTCCACAGCTCCTGGGTGTGGCTGGTAGAGTTGGGCTCCTGGAATGTGAACCCCAGAAGGACACCGGTATTTCCTCTGTCAAAGGCTAACCCACTGCCATCCTCTTTTGTCCCAAATTGCCAGAATCTTTTTCATAGCAGCATCAGGATGTTATTTCCATCTGGCCTCAAAGAGCCCATCCCAAAGGAAAGGCAGGAATATGATAGAATTTCAGAAGAATAGGGAGAATATCAGGTATGCATACCACTCTGAGGAGTTGCTGGGACTCTCCAAGGCCAGAGGGCCCGTCCTGAACTGGTTGGTTGGGTAGGGTAAGGTGCCCTCCTCCTCCTCCTCTTCTTCTTTTTTTTTTATCCTTGGCTCTTCCCTCTCCTTCATATCCCATTTCCAGGCAACAAAGAGAAGATGACATCCCATGAAATAGAAACCATTCCTTTCCTGCTGCCCTAGCAAGGGAGATTGGCTAAAGACTTTGCACTGGGTTTGTATTTGAGCCCAGGCTGCCTTCTGGTCACTTCTAAATCCCATGACAACTGCCCAGTCTGTCCACTTCTCCCCATTCTCACTGCAAGTGCCTTACTACGAGTGATGTAGGTTATGAGGAGGGGGGGCTGTTCATATATTCATAGATAATCTAAGCAGTATGTTTTCTGTGTGATGCTTTTGGGATAGTGAGTACTGCAGCCCTCTCCTTGATAAATATGACAACAACTCCAGTCCTGAAGAAACAATTTAGCAATGCAAACTCTATAAAAATGCAGACCAATTGTGCTAAAAGCTTATCTAGAATGTATGACGTCCATGCTAAAAGCTTACCTAGGATGTGAAAAATATATGCTAATTCAAGCCTATTCAGCACTGAAACAAAAGAACCATTTGGCCCTTCCTCTCTGTATAAGAACTCAAAAATCTTGTTTGAGGCTTGGGTTTGAAACAGAAAGCTCCTGATTCCAGCCAGCCATCAATAAATCATTTTTTCCTTCTCAAAATCATTCCTGAGTCCTGGCCTTTCTACACGCAAATAATCGAACCTCTCTCATCTTCTACAACATTTTGGGGGGGCTCATCCAGGATTGCAAATGAAGGCCAGAAACGGTAGCATTTTGCTGCCCCTTCCAGGTCCCTGAGGAAGCCGGGAGGACTTGGGTGAACCCCAATCATCAGGGCACCCTGGATTAAATTTTATCCAGAAAAGATGTGGGCTCCACCGTAGTCTTCCCGACAAAAATTGAGGGCAATGGAAGATCTGAAGAGAAAGTTTCTGGAAACGAAAAAGAACTCCAGACACGGAGTAAGGTAAGACTCCCCAGGGGAGCATAGTCGGGAAAAACCCTAGCTTTAATTGCTGAGGAGGGAGCCTGATCAACTCCCTAGAGAGAGCCCTAGTACCTCCAGAAATTTGGGGGAAAGCCATTCTCTTTAGGTCTGGAAAAAGGAGGAAAAAAGGGGAAAGCCTGGTGTTTTGGGTTTGTCTAACTGCATGTTAGAATCTGATAACTGGTCTTATCTCCACTGAAAAAAGGTGGAAGCTTGATTATAATAAGAAAGGATGTTTATAGGTTCGAGTCCTAACTCCTGGAAATTGGTCTGGGTTTTAAAAAACTTGGTTACAGGAAACTGAATCAGCTTTTCTAGTGACACTTGGTCTGGGTATAAAGTTAAACAGTAAAAAAAGGTCTAGCTAGAATCTTTTGGTTGTGGTGCTGAATTGCAAATGAATTTGCTTTATAGCAGATGATTAATGTTAAGTGTTCTCTCTTTCTAAGGTTTGTAATGGCTGTGGGGGCAGCTGTACTAAAAAGGATATACATAGACTTGTGGGTCAGATTAATGAGTTTTGTGCCTTGGTCTGTGTAAGCTCAAAGCTGGTGTTGGAGTGGTGTATTTATGTAAAGTGGTGGAATTCGGTTGAGCTGGAGCCCTCCCTTGTGAGCTGATTGTGGTCACAAAACCACAGTGTGAGTACTGACTTGAGTCCCTGAGTCAGCCTCATTTGCAGGAACTCAGAGATTGTCTGTGTCCGTGTCTGCCCCATGCACCCAAATTTGTAGGAGCTGGCCCAGTCATGGTGGCTAGTGGAGCCAGTGACTTGAATCATAGCCCTGCCAGGACAGGGGGTCGCTGAGAAAGGTGCCCAATTTGAATAGGTTCTTTCCACCCATTTTGGCAGAAAGCTGGAAAGGGGAGACCAGCTTGCCCCTTTCCAGTGAGTCCACGCCTTCTATTCATAAGCAGCACTCCTATTTGATTGCTGTGCACCCGACTGCCTGGAAAGGGGGAGTTAAAGGGAATGAAAAGCAGGCTCAAAATAATTACAGTAAAATTCTCTCCCTAGGGTGTCAAAGGCCAAAATAAATTTTCATTCTGCCCAGGTTCTTCTGCTTTTCTGAATCTCTCTCTCTGTGAGACTATGTAGAAATGCTTTGAAATGTTTTAAAACTGTAAACTTGTCTGAAGAAAGGAGGCTATTGCTTGAAACAATAGACCTCTAATCACTTAATAGCCTTTTTAATGGTCTGGCTAGGAAGTTCAGGGTTGTAAAACTACAGAAAAAAAAAATCTGTGTTTGGCTTTTATCAGCTGCTGGAGCCTAAGAATTCACGGTAAAAAAATAATTTAAAAATGAATATTTAAGTGCCAATACACTCTTGCTGGTAAATTAAATGCATAACTCACAGATAAGAATTTGTTCCATTACTAGGAAAAGGCAGAACTTCACAGGATTCTTACTAATAAAATTCTTGTAGCTTAATTAATAAAGGTATCCAATTCACCTTAAAGTTAAAACTTAATGAAAACTGTAACTAAGAATTAACATCATTTATAGGTACATTTATATTATAAAAGAGCAGAAAGATAATAACTGAAATTATAACTAGATAAATTTAGCCTGAACCTATTATTGTAAGTGTAAATTCTAAACTAACTTTACCTTCATTTATTGATCACTTCAAGCCTAGCCTCACCCCTTGCCTTTGCTTATGGTTATTTCATAACAGCTTCTGCCCCTATAGTCCAGGGAAAGGAAGATGTGGGACATCCCTGTCTCCTGTCCTACTGGAATTAGTAACCCTGCTTTCTCTCATGATTCCAAGTATAAACTAAATTGCTGCCTGGTAGAATTCTTAACCCTCGGGGTTGAATGACCACTGGAGTTTTATTATCTCCAAGAACTGGAAAAATAAAAGAGGTCTCCTGACTTAAGTGTTCCTAAGAGTGGTAATTCACGAGAGAAATCAGTCTCCCTGAGGTTTCTATAGCCTCGGTAAATATACATAGAATTAGTCTCTTTGTTCATCCAAAATTCTGCTAAAATCAAAGTGAAATATAAAGTTCTGAAACAAAAGAGAATTGTGTTAAAGCATTGGGAACATTTTGGTTACAAGCCATTAGTTAAGAAACAAAATTCTTGTGCAAAGCTGCATGGTTATAGTGCAAATTAAAAAAAAAAAAAAAACCTTTTAGAAATCTTCAATTATTTTGCAGTCATACTTGTTTTGTAAAAAGATGAAAGTTTTAAGTAACTAAGTTATGTTTCTGTGTCAAACTATTCATGTCTGCCCATTTGCTCATTATTGGTTAAATATGCAGTTATATAAGTAATATATATCTAGAACCTAAATTGAACTGAACAGTATAGAAAATAATGCAAATTATAAGTAACATCAATGAATTGTGTTTCTGTGTCTAACTCTATTTGTGTCTGCCTATTTGCTCAGTGTATATCTTCATACATCAAGAAAATAAGATCAAATTAACAAATGAAAATTCTTAAGTTCTATTCAAATTGCTAAAAGTGAAATATGCAGTTATATATGTAAATAAATATTCCTGGAACCCAAATTAAACTAAGCAAGATAAAAGGATTATATGAAAATCTGATGATAGAAACTGTTGGAAAGTGGCCTCCTCTTTTCAAGAGCTTTGAGGGCAGGACTACATGTGGCAGGTTCCATCTACTAGGCTGGGGAATTAAGAATCAGTTTGCCCTATAATCCCCCAGTTTAAACCTTTTAACAGCCTTAAAATAAGAGTGGCTAGTGGTTCTGTTGCCAAATTTCAGTAAGTAAGGGAAAGTCCATAAAAGCTATGGAGAGATCTTTCCTGGATTATGTGATTATAATGTGTTTCAGAACCTGGTAGTCAATATGCTTTTAAAAATTATTCCGTTTCAGAACTTAAACAAAGAAAAGAAAGAGATCATTCCCTGCATAAACTTATAATGGTTTCCATTTTATTTAGCTTGGGTGTAATCTCCCCTAGCTTATAAATTATCCATTAAATAAATTAACATTATATGTACAAAATCTTTAGAGTAATGAAAATTGTAAGTTCATGTTAATAAAATTAAGCTAAAGAAGAAAAATTGTAGATATGCTCTCTTAAATAAATAAACTTCTTTTGTTAGTAATTGTAATTTAATAAGTTCATTTAAATGTAAGATAACTAGTCTATATATTTGTGGTCAATTATAAAGAGTTTGTAAAAAACATCTACCAAACTGAAAATGTTTAAAGTCATTATTGACTAAAAACCTAGATTAGTATTAGTAGCAAAGAATAACTTCTTGATAATAAAACCTGTCTGAAGGCCACTGCAAGGTGTATATTTAAGTAAATAGTAATAAAGCGTTATTTTTTTTTAATTAAAATTATTTTTTACGAATTACATTAAAAAAATACGAGGTCCCAATCAACCCCACCGCCCCCACCCCCCACTCCCCCCACAGCAACACTCTCTCCCATCATCGTGAGACATCCATTGCACCCAGTAAGTACATCTCTTGATTCTATTGAAAATCTTCTGTTTTCATTTTAACAATGAAAAATAGTTTTTTTCTCTATTACTAAAGTAAAATACTTACTATTATCTCCATAGTAAAATTGTATAAGTAAACAAACTCATTTAATATATGATGTGTTGCATTCAAATGTTTAAAATATATAAGGGAAACGGACTTTGGCCCAGTGGTTAGGGCGTCCGTCTACCACATGGGAGGTCCGCGGTTCAAACCCCGGGCCTCCTTGACCCGTGTGGAGCTGGCCCATGCGCAGTGCTGATGTGCGCAAGGAGTGCCGTGCCACGCAGGGGTGTCCCCCGCGTAGGGGAGCCCCACGCGCAAGGAGTGCACCCATAAGGAGAGCCGCCCAGCGTGAAGGAAGGAACAGCCTGCTGAGGAATGGCGCCACCCACACTTCCCGTGCCGCTGACGACAACAGAAGCGGACAAAGAAACAAGACGCAGCAAAAAGACACAGAGAACAGACAACCGGGGGAGGGGAGGGGGATTAAATAAATAAATAATAAATCTTTTAAATATATATATATATATATATATATATATAAACAAGAAATAAACTTTAACATTGTCAAACTCTTTTGTGCATTCAAACCAGGCCTTGAATACATTACAGGTTGCCTCTCCATGTGAGTTATTGGCTAGGCTGGTCACTGACCCCTCAAATAGAAATATTTGCTATATCAGCCTCTGGTTATGCTCCTTAAGTTGATGGAAACTATGTTGCAGTTTTAAGCTCCTGCAGCAGCCAATGATAACTCGGTACAGCCAAGTGTACAATGGATATTGCCTCCAGACTGACACTGTTCCATAGTGCTATGCACCAGGCTGGTGAAATACTGGAAACTCTATCTAGGATCAATGATGCTGTGACTTACTGTGTGAGGAAATTGCTAAATAGAGCCATGATTACCAGGATGTTGTAAGTAAAACTTAAACACAATTGGCATTATGGCCTGCTCCCATGGAGAGAAAACATGTAAAGTATTACAAACCTGAAACTTAAAACTATTAACTGCAACTCAGAATCCTTATGCATTAAGTAATACATTAATTAATATTAAGTGCTGTACTTTTATCCTGTACTAAACATATGCCTAATAATTATAACATTATCTTTTCTACTCTGGATCAGGTACAAAAGTATATTAGACATGTTAAATTCCTGGTAACTTCATTTTCTAAATAATTAATAAACATGTCTATAAAATAAGGGGGCAATCTTAGCCAGGCTCAGCCAACTTACTATTCTACTGTACTCTACTGTGTAGCAAAAATGAGGCTTCCTTGCTAATAATGGGTCACCTATTGAACAGTCAAAATTACCAGAAATTGTACAATTAAAACCAAAACAAATTTAAAAAAAAAACTTTATTCTGTTCTGATCACTCCCACAGATAAAACTAAGAAAATTTCCAACTTGGTACACTAATCCTGAATGAAACCAACTGTCCAAAAGATGCCAGTTCACCAGGAGCATCTGACAGAGCACATGAGTGCCAATCATTAAACAGCCTGAAACACATCTTCAAACCAAAGCTAAGTCTCTGTTACAATCTCTCTCTGAAAATAAATAACTTATATATACACACACACTGTTCCCACCAGCTTTTAAAAAGGGATGCCATCTTTATAGGCACCTAACCTTGTCTACCTCTGTAATCCAATGTCCTCTTTTTAAAATGGGTATTCCAAAATTTTAATTAAATTTGTTTCCTTCAAAATGAACATCTGATTAACCATATGAAAACTTCATCCAGCTTCGTACAGAATGCTAGATCCATCTTCCTCCAGTTAAAACAAAATAAAAGTTTTACACATTGTTAGGCAATGACTACAGCCTGTGGTCAGCAGGAAGCAGTTACCAAAAAAAAGATCATCTCCCTTCAGCACCCCTTTAAGATTAAAAGTGTAAACTCTTTCAGAGTAAAATAAAATTAATAGATGAATCTGGAGCCTGACTAGAAATCCACATGGGCATCAGTGGCCCCAAGATAACTGCAGGGGGGCCCACCCCCAGGATTCTACTGTCCAAAATAAAACTTCTAAAAACAGGATAAACCCTCAATGCATTAACAAAAACTTTGTCTTTAAATCCTAACTAAAAATTGATAAGTAGAGTAATCAATCAAAACAGCTACCTACCTCATACCTCCAATAATAATTATGCCAAAGCTTAGCAAGTTAAGCTTCAGCATAAGGGGGGAAATGATGTAGGCTATGAGTGGGGGGGCTGTTCATATAGTCATAGCTAACCTGAGTGGTATGTTTTCTGTGTGATGCATTTGGGACAGTGAGAACTGCAGCCCTGCCCTTGGTAACTATGACAACAACTCCAGTCCTGGAGAAACAATTTAACAATGCAAACTCTACAAAAATGCAGACCAAATGTGCTAAAAGCTTATCTAGAATGTATAAAGTCTATGATAAAAGCTTACCTAGGCTGTGGAAGATATATGCTAATTCAGGCCTATTGAGCACTGAAACAAAAGAACCATTTGGCCCTTTGTCTCTGTATAAAAGGAACTCAAAAATCTTGTTTGGGGCTCAGGTTTGAAACAGAAAGCTCCCGAGTCTGACTGGCCATCAATAAATCATTTTTTCCTTCTCAAAATCATTCCTTTTTTTTTTTTTTGTCTTTATTTATTTTTTAATACTACATTCAAAAAATGTATATATATTCAAAAATATATGAGGACCTCATATATCCCCAACTGCCCTCACCCCACTCCTCCCCCATAACAACAATCTCCTCCATCATCATGAGACATTCATTGCATTTGGTAAATACGTCTCTGAGGACCGCTGCACCTCATGGTCAATGGTCCACATCATAGCCCACACTCTCCCACAGTCCACCCAGTGGGCCATGGGAGGACATACAATGTCCGGTACTGTCTCTGCAGCACCACCCAGGACAACTCCAAGTCCTGAAAATGCCCCCACATCTCATCTCTTCCTCCCACTCCCTACCACTAGCAGCCACCATGGCCACTTTCTCCACACCAGTGCCACATTTTCTTGGCTTACTACTCACAATAGTTCATGAATAGAATATCAGTAAGTCCACTCTAATCCATACCCTATTCCTCCATCCTTTGGACGTTGGAATGGTTGTGTCCACTCCACATCTATATCAAGAGGGGGCTTGATTCCACATGGATGCTGGATGCAATTCTCCTGCTTTCAGTTGTAGGCACTCTTGGCTCCCTGGTATGGTGGTTGATCTTCTTCACCTCCATGTTAGCTGAGTGGGGTAAGTCCAATAAACCAGAGTGTAGGAGCTGAAGTCTGTTGAGGCTCAGGGTCTGGCTATCACATGGTCAGTCCAGAGATTCAGGTCCCTGGGTATACATTAAACCCCAGCACCAACTACAGTTCTGGTAAAAGTAACAGGAGAGGCTTGTGAACAAAGATCACATCTGAGTCCAGCTCCATCACACAGAAACACAAATTCCAAAGTAGGGCCAACAGACATGGCACTGAACTCCATCCACCATGACCATAGAACCTGTGGGTCTCTGTAGCCCTCAGAAGAACCAATACCTGGGGTTGTATCCACTTTATCTGTCTCTGGGACTCTGCTCAGGTATGCATAAGGGCAAACCCTCTGATAACCTCCTGGCTCTTTTTGGAGACTCATAGCCATATAAACTCATTTGTCCTTCCCATTTCCCCATTTTATTCAGGTCAAAAGCATTAAAAAAAAAAAAAAAAAAAAGCATTTTTAACTCCTGGTATTATGTGTAGATTGAGATATTCTGCTGGTCCGAGTTGACCCTTTTATTCAAGGTCATTTTCTAGTTACATCATCGGCTGGTACTTGGTAGTAATCCCTCAGCACCAGGGAGGATCATCCCCGGGAGTCATGTCCCACACTGGAGAGAAGACAATGCATTTACATGCTGAGTTTGGCTTCAAGACTGGCCACATTTGAGCAACACAGAGGCTCTCAGGAGGTAACTCTTAGGTGCTCTGCAGCTCTAGGCCTTGTTCTTATTTCAGGTGCACAGGCTTGCAAGCATAGTCATTAGTATCAAGGGCTCATTGTTGGACCTTCCTTCATTTTTGGTCTTTGCTGTTGCACTTGGGGGATTGTTGCTGTTCCCTTAGGGACTGTGATAGAGCTCCTTTGGCTAGGAACTCAGCACTCCCTCAGTTGTTGTTTTTAATTGTATCCATTATGAAAATATCCAAACATTTTTATGTACCCTGGATATATGCCCTGGAGAACTCCCTGCCAACCATGTGTCCCCTGTCAAAAACATCCCACACCAGTATTCCTCCGCTGCCATTGTTGAACCTCTCTGTGATCCAAAACTTCCTGAAAAATGAAGCCCAATATATTGCCAGGTTCCCTTAATAGTAAAATGGAATATAGTGATGAGTTTAATGGTTAGATATAGAATACATATTAATTTGGAAAAAATTACAGTAAAAATAAATTGGGGTATCAAAAAATTTAAAAATTGGGAAACGGACTTTGGCCCAGTGGTTAGGGCGTCGGTCTACCACATGGGAGGTCCGCGGTTCAAGCCCCGGGCCTCCTTGACCCGTGTGGAGCTGGCCCATGCACAGTGCTGATGCGCGCAAGGAGTGCCATGCTACACAGGGGTGTCCCCCCCGTAGGGGAGCCCCACGCGCAAGGAGTGCACCCATAAGGACAGCCGCCCAGCGCAAAGGAGGGAGCAGCCTGCCAAGGAATGGCGCCGCCCACACTTCCCGTGCCACTGACGACAACGGAAGCGGACAGAGAAACAAGACGCAGCAAAAAGACACAGAAAACAGACAACCGGGGGAGGGGAGGGGAATTAAATAAATAAAAATAAATCTAAAAAAAAAAAAATTTAAAAATGCAAAAGTTTTGTTTTTGATGTTTTGCCTTCCATCACTGCAATAAGTGTTGCCTTGTATGCAAATTGGCAAGGCAACTACTTCCGTCTTTTCCTCAGTGTCTATGCCCTATCTTTTTCTTTTCTTTTTTCTAATTATTAAGCTTATCTTCACAAAAGTTTTAGATCACAGTAATTCATATATACAATATACAGTACTCCCACATATCCAACCCTTCCACAGCAATAATCTTTTTACATATTCATACTATATTTACTGAAACTGATGTACATATATTGAGAAAATAGCTTTCAAACAAGGTAACATTTGGGTTTACAATGTGATTTATATTTTAGACTATACAATTTTCTAAATTTTTAGTTATCTCATGTTTTACATTATGATTTCCATTTTAGTCTATCAGTTCCTATATATTTTTGGTGTAATTTTACATGTCTTATATCTATCCTTGCGTACTCTTGTGGAACACTTCTATTGTCCACACAGTTACATTGATTCCATCTATTCAATACCTCTTTCCCTCTCCCGTTAGGGCCCACAGTGACAGTCAGTCTTCATTGCTTGAAGGGCCCTGTTCAGAGATACTTGCAACAGTGTTGAGGGCTTGACTTGCTCAACTGCCCTAATGCACTGGGAGCAACCATTTCTCTCGAGAGATACAATTCCTTCTATTTGAGGGTATCAGTCCTCCCCAGGATGTGGGTATACCTTCACTCTCATTATATGGGTCTCTATCCAATGATATAACCCACTATGGCAAAATGAGCATTCGCATATTCCCTAGGAGCCTGTCCTGCATCACATTATCCCCTTTAAGCATCTTAAACAGGTAACCTTCCTTATATTTTTTAAAAAGTTTTCTCAGCATTTTACCTTCAACCAAATACCTGACATTCTCCTATGTTCGTATGTTGCCCCACCCTCCCCCCAATTTCTTGGGCAATATTACCCATCCTCCCATTCCTGGCCCCCCTCAAACCGACAAAGCCCCACATGAAGGTAACCCTATGCCCCTATTTTATCCCTTCCTTGTACAAATACTTACCTCCACTTTATCATAGATTTCACCCATGTAGGTGTCAGCTTACATCCTTCCTCTACCCCCCAATTTTCTTTAAGCCTATCATCCAGTCTCTAGCTCTCTGAGGCAGCTTTGTTTACTTATTTCATATCATTGAGATCATGTAGTATTTGTCCTTCAATGTCTGGGTTGCTTCACTCAACATAAAGTTCTCAAGATTCATCCATGTTATCACATGTGTTTTTAGTGTATTCATTCTTAAAGCTAAGTAGTATTCCATTGTATGTATACACCACATTTTATTTATCCATTCATCTGTTGATGGGCATTTGGGTTGATTCCAACTTTTGGCAATAGTGAACAATGCTGCTATGAACATTGTTGTGCATATATCAGTTCGTGTCCTTGTTTTCAGTTCTACTGGGTATATAGCCAACAGTGGAATTGCTGGGTCATATGGCAAATCTATGGATAATTTTTTGAGAAACCATCAAACTGTCCTCCAGAATGGCTGGATCCTTCTGCATTCCCACCAGCAGTGGATGAGTGTTTCCATTCCTCCACATCCTCTCCAGCATTTGTAGTCTTCTATGTTTTTCATAGCTGCCAATCTTATGGGAGTAAGATGCTATCTCATTGTAGTTTTGATTTGCATTTCCTTGATAGCTAGAGATTTGGAGCATTTTTTCATGTGCCTTTTAGCCATTTGTATTTCTTCTTTGGAGAAGTGTCTGTTTAAATCTTTTTCCCATTTTTTAAATGGGTTGTCTTTTTATTTTCAATATATAGGAGTTCTTTATATATGCAGGTTATAAGTCTCCTATCAGATATATGGTTACCAAATATTTCCTCCCATTGTGTAGGCTCTCTTTTCACTTTCTTGACAAACTCCTTTGAGGTGCAGAAGGCTTTAATTTTGAGGAAGTCCCATTTATTAATTTTTTCTTTTGCTGCTCGTGTTTTGGTGTGGAGTTCATGAAGCCATTTCCTATTACAAGGTCCTGTAGATGTTTCCCTACACTGCTTTCTAAAGTCTTTATGGTCTTGGCTCTTATATTTAGGTCTTTGATCCATCTTGAGTTGATTTTTGTATAAGGTGTGAGATGATAATTCTCTTTCATTCTTTTACATATGGATATCCAGTTCTCCAAGCACCATTTGTTGAATAGGCCATTCTCTCCCAGTTGAGAGGGTTTGGTGACTTTATCGAATATTATATGACTATATATGTGAGGATCCATATCAGAACACTCAATTCGTTCCATTGGTCTGTGTGTCTTTCCTTGTGCCAATACCATGCTGTTTTCACTACTGTAGCTTTGTAGTATGTTTTGAAGTCAGGCAGTGTGATTCCTCCAATTTCGTTTTTCTTTTTCAATATGTCTTTGGCTATTCGGGGCCTCTTTCCCTTCCAAATAAATTTCATAGCTAGTTTTTCTAGTTCCTTAAAGAATGCTGTGTTGATTTTTATTGGGATTGTATTGAATGTGTAGATCAGTTTTGGTAGGATAGACATCTTAATAATATTTAGTCTTCCTATCCATGAATGGGGACTATTCTTCCATTTATTTAGGTCTTCTTTGATTTCCTGGAACAGTGTTGTGTAGTTCTCTCTGTATAAGTTTTTTACATCTATATTTAAATTTATTTCTAGGTATTTGATTTTTTTATTTACTATTGTAAATGGTATTTGTTTCTTGGTTTCCTCCTGAGCTTGCTCATTATTGATGTACAGAAATGTTACTGATTTTTGCACATTGATTTTATAACCTGTGATTTTACTAAACTCATTTACGAATTCTAGAAGCTTTGTTGTAGACTTCTCAGGGTTTTCTATGTATAGGATCATGTCATCTGCAAATAATGAAATTTTGACTTCTTCCTTTCCAATCTGAATGCCTTTTATATCTGGTTCTTGCCTCAGTGCTCAAGCAAGTGCTTCTAAGACAATGTTAAATAGAAGAGGTGATAGTGGGTATCCTTATCTTGTTCCTGATCTTAGAGGGAAGGATTTTAGGATTTCACCATTGTAAACGATGTTGGTTGTGGGTTTTTCATATATACTCTTTATCATGTTCAGAAAATTTCCTTGTATTCCTATCTTTTGCAGTGTTTTTATCAAGAAAGGGTGCTGTATTTTGTCAAATGCTTTTTCTGCATCTATAGATGTAATCATGTTATTTTTTTCCTTCAATATGTTTATATGGTGTATTACATTGATTGATTTTCTTATGTTGAAACATCCTTGCATACCTGGAATGAATCCCACTTGATCATGGTGTATAATTTGTTTAATGTGTTGTTGAATACAGTTAGCAAGTATTTTGCTGCGGATTTTTGAGTCTAGGTTCATTAGAGAAATTGGTCTGTAATTTTCCTTTCTTGTGGTGTCTTTTTTGGCTTTGGTACTAGGGTAATGTTGACATCATAGAATGAGTTATGTAATGTTCCTTCTGTTTTGATTTTTTGGAAGAGTTTCAGCAGGATTGGTGTTAGTTCTTTCCAGAATATTTTGTAGAATTCACCTGTGAAGCCGTCTAGCCCTGGGCTCTTCTTAGTTGGAAGATTTGCAATGACTAATTCTATCTCTTTACTTGTGATTGGTTTGTTGAGATCATCAATTTCTTCTTTCATCAATATAAGCTGCTTTTGTGTTTCTAGGAATTTGTCCATTTCCTCTGAATTGTCATTTTTGTTGGAATATAATTTTTCAAAGTATCCACTTATGATAGTCTTTATTTCTGTGGGGTCAGTGGTGATATCTCCTCATTTCTTATTTTGTGTATTTGCATCTTCTCTCTTTTTTTCTTTGTTAGTCTAGCTAAGGTTTTGTCAATTTTATTGATCTTCTCAAAGAACCAGCTCTTGGTTTTGTTTATCTTTTTGAGTGCTTTCTTATTTTCTATTTCATTTAGTTCTGCTCTTATCTTTGTTATTTCTTTCTTTCTTCTTCCTGTGGGGTTACTTTGTTGTTTTTTTACTAATTTCTCCAAATGTGCAGTTAGTTCTTCAATTTTGCTCTTTCTTCTTTTTTGATGTATGAATTTATGGCTATAAATTTCCCTCTCAGTACTGCTTTTGCTGCACCCCATAAGTTTTGGTATGATGTGTTATCATTTTCATTAGTTTCAAGGTAGTTATTAATTTCTTTTGATATTTCCTCTTTGACCCACTGTTTTTCTAAGAGTGTGCTGTTTAATTTCCATATCTTGGTGTGAAAACTGACCCTCTTGTCCTTGCAGATTTCCAGTTTCACTCCACTGTGGTCAGAGATATTATTTTTTATGATTTTGATCTTTCTGAATTCATTGAGCCTTTCTTTGTGGCCTAGCATATGGTCTATCTTGCAGAATGATCCATGTGCACTTGAGAAAAATGTATAACCTGCTGTATTCGGGTGTAATGATCTGTATATGTCTATTAGATCCAGCTCCTCTAATATACTGTTCAAAGTTTTTGTTTCTTTATTGATTCTCTTTTGAGATGTTCTGTCCAAAGTTGATAGTGATGTATTAAAGTCTCCCACTATTATTGTAGAGGCATCTATTCTTTCACTTATTCTTTCAGTGTCTGGCTCACATATTTGGAGGCGCCCTTGTTAGGAGCATAAATATTTATGATTGTTCATTCTTCTTGAAAGAGTATCCCTTTCACTAATATGTAATATCCTTCTTTGTCTCTCACAATTGTTTCACAGTTAAAGTCTACTTTGTCTGATATTAATATAGCTACTCCTTTTTTTGGTTATTATTTGCTTGTAAGATTGTTTTCCAGCCATTCACTTTCAACCTCCATGAATCCCTGGGTCAAAGATGTATTTCTTGTAGACAGCATAGAGATGGGTCATATTTCCTTATCCAATTTCCCAGTCTGAATCTTTTGGCAGGTGAGCTTAATCCATTGACATTCAGTGTTATTACTTTCAAGGAATTATTTATGTTAGCCATATTTTGTTTGGACTTGTGTTTGTCATATTTAGTTGGGTTTTTTTCCTTATTTTTTGTCTTTTTTGTTGCTCTTACACTCTCCTCCAACTCTGCCTCTCCTGTTTTTTTCTTTCTTCCTGCAG
Source organism: Dasypus novemcinctus (assembly GCF_030445035.2). Lineage (NCBI taxonomy): Eukaryota > Metazoa > Chordata > Mammalia > Cingulata > Dasypodidae > Dasypus > Dasypus novemcinctus. Next base: position 67,072,967 of record NC_080690.1, on the reverse strand, counting down.
AACTCCCTTTAGTATTTCTTGAAGGGCAGGGTTCTTGTTGGCATACTCTCTTGGTTTCTGTTTATCTGTGAATATTTTGAACTCTCCATCATTTTTTAATGCTAGTTTAGCTGGGTAGAGTATTCTTGGTTGGAAATTTTTTTCTTTTAGTATCTTGACTATATCATACCTCTGCATTCTTGCCTCCATGGTTTCAGATGAGAAATCAGCAGTTAATCTTATGGAGCCTCCCTTGTATGTGATGGTTCTCTTTTCTCTTGCTGCTTTTAGAATTTTCTCTTTGTGTTGAGCATTGGATAATTTGACAAGTATATGTCTTGGGGTAGGCCTGTTGGGATTTATGGTGTTTGGGGTGCATTGTGCTTCCAGGACATGTATATCCATCTCTCTCAGTAGATTTGGGAAGTTTTCAGCCATTATTTCCTCCAACACCCCTTCTGTCCCCTTTCTCTTCTCTTCTCCTTCTGGGATGCCTATAATACGTATGTTTGTGTGTTTTGCATTGTCATTCAGGTCCCTAAGTCCTAGCTGGATTTCTTTTATCTTTTTATCAATCAGTTCTACTATCTGTTTGATTTCAGATGTACTGTCTTCCATGTTGCTAATTCTCTCTTCTGCCTCTTCTAATCTGCTGCTATTTGTTGAGAGTGTATTTTTGATTTCTTGAACTGTGGTGTTCATTCCCATCATATCTGTTATCTTTTTGCATATGTCTGCAATTTCCTCTCCAAGTGTTTCCTCATATTGTTAATCTCTTCCTTTACTTCATTAAGTTGGTCTCTAATATATGTTTTGGGATCTTTAATTACTTGTCCAATATTCTGCTCCCCTTCCAGGTTTTTTGTTTTGTTCATTGGATTCAGCCATGTTTTCCTGATTATTGGTTTGGTTTGTAGCTTTTTGTTGCTGTCTGGTCATCATTTTATCTGGATGGGTTTAATCAGTTCCTTAGCTTCTTTGTCTAGTCTTGGGGATTAATTAGTTGTTGTTCTTGTGTAAGTGTTATGTCTTCTCTTTGTCACTTTGTCCTTCTTACTCTATTTTCTTGTTGCTGGCTAAATTCACTTTGAAGGAAAATATTAGGGCCAGGGAAAGTAAAATGAGTAAGAAAAGAAAATGTATAAAGTAGTATTGGTAATAAATGTTAACAGAGCAACAATGTGAGATCTGGGAGAATGGATATTAGACTCATGTAAGTTGTGTAGAGTTATAGCAGTAAGTAGAGTACCTATAATGAGACAGTCAACTGAATACGGGAAGGAATATAGCATGAATTTAAAAGCCAGTGTTTTCATGAGAGAGGGAAAGAGAAAAGAAAGACAATAATATCAAAAGTGGATAAAAGACAGAAAAGAGAACAAAGGTATTAGATATTAAAAGTCAGACAATTTGGGGGCCAAAGAAAGGGAGGTGGAATGTAAGAGAAACAGTAGTTGATGGAGGATAGAAAGATGCGGGGGAAAGGAAATAGTGTAGGTGGCCAAAATCAATACACACAGAAAAGGGGAAATGGGGGATAAGGAAACACAGTAAGTGTGAAGCACTCCCTGCAGCAACTCTTGCAAGAATCTCCTCTGTCACTGTCCCACTAAATTGATGTCCAGACACCTCCTGCCCTGCAAGCATCCAAAACAGCCTGGTCCAGCAGGACTCCAACCCTACTCAGCCGCTTCTTTGCAGGAGAGATTACGAGGTGCACTCACTTGGATGCCATCTTGCCCCGCCTCTCAAAATCATTCCTGAATCCCGGCCTTTCTATATGCAAATAATTGAACCTCTCTCATCTTCTACAACATGCGTACCATCGTTGGTTGCTTCCTGGCTCCACCAGTATGCTTCGGGGTGTTGAGGTTGATTCCTGTGACCTGCTATGGGGCCGTGGGTGACCAGCATCTGCATAGCCAGGTCAGCCTGGGTACAGCACTGTGCAGCAGCAGCAGCAGCAAACAGACAGCACTCAAACTAACATAAGTGGAAGGAACTTTACAACAGGGAATGAAGGTCCAAAAACACTTTGGAGGGGCTGGAGGTGGGGGTTCAAGGTTGTGACTAGAGGAATGCCCCAAAACAACACTGCTGACTGTGAAACACTAATATTTTTTAATTAAAAAATACAACTCAGGGAGCAGATATGGCTCAAGTGGTTGAGCATCTCCTTCCCCCATGGGAGGTCCCAGGTTTGGTCCCTGGTGCCACCCAAAAACAAACAACAAACAAATGAAAAAACCAACTCAGGGGAGCCAATGTGGCTCAGCAGTTGAGCACCAGATTCCCATATACAAAATCCAGGTGTTCAATCCCCAGCCCTGGTACATAAAAAAAAAATTATGGGGGGGAAACAGATATAGCTCAAGTGGTTGAGCACCTGCTTCCCATGTACAAGGTCCTGGGTTCAATCCCTGGTACTGATGTGGGCTATGGATGGGAGGCTGTTCATCTCGTCGTAGATAACCTGTCTGTGTCCTGACCTGTGGATGTGGGGCGGTAAGAGGCTGCAGCCCTGCCCTTGGTAACCATGGCAATGACTCCAGTCCCAGAGAAACAGTTTATCAATGCAAACTCTATAAACTTTAAATATTCAGGGAAAATGCAAACCAAATGTGCTAAAAGCTTCTCTAGAATGTATGAAGTCCATGTTAAAAGCTTACCTAGGCTGTGGAAGATATATGCTAATTCAAGCCTATTAAGCACTGAAACAAAAGAACCATTTGGCCCTTCCTCTCTGTATAAAAGGAACTCAAAGATCTTGTTTAGGGCTCGGGTTTGAAACAGAAAGCTCCTGAGTCCAGCCGGCCAGCCATCAATAAATCATTTTTTCCTTCTCAAAACCATTCCTGAGTCCTGGCTTTTCTATATGTAAATAATTGAACCTCTCTTGTCTTCTATAACAGTACCATCTAAAAAACAATTGGAATTTATCCAGCAAAAAACATGGAGAAGAACCCCAATCCATAAGCCATCCCGCCTTCCCATTTGGATGCAGGTGGAGGACACACCACAGTGGATGCTTGGACACGTCATGGAAGCAGCCTCTTTGTGCACAGGTCCAGGTGATCTCCACTCTCACCCTGGCCAGGTCTGTATGAAGAGAGAATCCAGCACACTCCTTTCAGAAAGGCATAAGGAAATGCAGCGAGGAGGGAACAATCCCATAGAGAGTTCACCAAAAATCCTTCCTAGCCCACAGAGCAGCTGGGACCTGGTAACCCTCAGCACGTTTCTCTTGCAAGCCAAGGGATTGTCACATCTTATGAGAGAATGCACTACAAATCCAGGCTATTGGCAGAACCCTTTCAGAAGGTCAGAACATTCAGGAAGCCACACTCGTAAATAAAAAGTCACTCCTGGCTAGGAAAAGACTGGCGGGAGCAGTATGGTCTAGTCCTGAAAGAAGTTGAGGCATTGGGGGGAAATGTAGATGCACAAGATACAGAGCAAGGCAATCGGAGACAATGGCGAGTGGCCAGAAGACTCACTGACCGGTGAGATCTGAGGCGAGCAGGCAGCCCAGACATCAGTAAACCAGGACTAAGCAAACACCATGAAGAGAATGAGGTAATCAACCTGGACAAGAGAGGGGGCCAAAGAAAGGCTCTAAACCTCGACCTAACAGTGGGACTCCAGAATTTCTTACCAGGACAGAGTGGAGATCATCACCAAGAAATTCATGACCTTAGAGTAAATATTCAGGAGAATAAAAGCGTGTTGAAGACCCAAGAACAGGAGATACAACTCTCTTGGACAAGTTAAGCATGATTGATTTATGTCCCCAGTGGGTTGCATATCAATATCTTCTTGGCCATAACAGGAAAACAGAAGCCAGGATATTTTATTTTATTGTTGCAGTGCAAAGAACTGTTTGGGCAATGTCAAATGACATTTTTTTAATGGAACAAAACTATTCTTCCAAAATCCCTAAATATACGTAAAGAGATCCCATTTTCATAGACTGGAGATTAAATATTAAGACGGCTACCTACCACCAAACTGAGTAACAGACACAGCATAACCTCCTATCAATATCCAGCTACAATTTTGCAGAAATTGACAACCAGATGCTCAAATTCATAAGGAAGATATAAAGGACCCAAATAGCAACACAATCTTGGGAAAAAAACAAACAAACATGCAAATATGAAGGACTCACCCTTTCTGATCTCAAAAGTTACTACAAAGATACAGTAAACTGGACTCTGTGGAACTGGCATACGGACAGACATACAGATCAAGGGGATGTTATTCATTGTCCAGGAAGAAACCTTGACATTTGTGGTCAATTGATTTTCAACAAGTTTGTCAAGAAAACTCCGTGGGGGAAGAATAGTCTTTTTAACAAACAGTGCTCAGACAACTGGTCATCCACATGTAAAAGGATGAAACTGGGCTCATACTTCACACTGTCTTAAAAATTAATTCAAAATGGATCTTAACTAAATGCAAAAGCTAAAACTATAAAATGTTTACAAGGAAACACAGGGGCAGTCTGTGTGATCGAGAGATAGGCAATGGTTCTTAGATGACATGAAAAGGAAAGGCACAAATGGAAAAGGAGATATAGTCGACATCAGGGACATCTGAAACTCTGTGCTTCAAAGGACACCACCAAGAAAGTGAAAAGACACCTCTATTATACCTGGTAGGAAAGTGTATCCAAAGTCTTATAGGAACTCTCATAACTCAACAACAAAAACTGTAATAACCATAGTAGAAATGGGCAAAAGGTTTAAAGACCTTTCTCCAAAGAAGATATGCAAAAGGCAACTAAGGCCAGGAAAAGATGCTCAAGATCTTTAGTCATTAGGGAAACGCAAACCAAAACCACAAGACCTCCTCTTCACTTGCTTGCACATGAGAATTCAGAGCAGCACTATTCATAATTGTAGCCCGAATGTCTGTCATCTGATGGATGGATAAACAAAATGTGGCATATCCATACAATGGAATATTATTAACAATAGAAAGAAATGAAGGAATGATATTTGCTACAATATGAATGAGAAAATATGCTAAGTGAAAGAACCCAGACAAAAAAGTTCCATGTTATATGATTCCATTTATAAGAAATCAGTAGAACAGACAAATCAATAGAAACAGAAGGTAAATTAGTAGGTGCCGGAGGATGCATTGGAAGGAGGGAAGAATTGGAAGTAACTGCTAACAGTCATGCAGTTTCTTTTTAGGTTGATGGAAAATATCTGGAATTAGATGGTAGTGATGGTAATACATCATTGTAAATATACTTTTTTTTTCTTTTTTTTAGGTATTAAAAAAGGAATTTGTTTATTGAGGGCAAAAGAATGCAAACAATATAAAATCAAATGCTTACCTGGCATTTAGCTGCTTTTTCTTCCTCTGCCTGTCAAATGAGAGTTGGGTTGTATTTGTACATTTTCTAAGGACCCCAACATGCAATGAAATCCTTATGCAGAGGGGAGTTGTGGGGCAGATTCCTTAAGCGACTCTTGGGATAATTCTTAGGAGGGTGGGAAAATTAATTCCTCGATTCTGCCTACCTCTTCCCCTTCTGCTTCATACGTACTACAGAACAGTCATTGCGTGTGATGGTGAGCCCAGCAATTAGCGAAAAGCAGCTCCGAAGGCCCACTCTGCCATCTCCACACTGGTCCAGAGCCTTCATTATTTTGTCCACAGCCAGAGGGTCTTTTTGATTTTCCAGAAATCCAGGGAACTTCTTTTCCACGAGTACTCTCAAGTCCTCCTTTGTTAAGTAGCCTTTATCCCCCGCTGATCTGTGAAACGTAAACATCGTGGTTTCCATGGCATGTTCATTTGAGATGGCATTTTGATGAGGTCTTTTGAAACCTGTTAAAACCTTGGCCAGATTGTATATGTATATGTTAAATTGGCTAATTTTATGTTGAGTGGATTTTATATCAATTTAAAAATAAAATAAGCAATGAGAGAGAAAAAAAAGGCGCCACACGCGTTCCTGCCATGGCGTTGTGACTCAGTTTCTTGGAGTCAGGCAGCCCCACACGTCAGTGCTCATAACGGGAGCACTGAATCTGCGTGAGCGTGCAAACACGTTTTTAAAAATCGATTCCAAGTGTATGTGCAGTTTTGTATCTTAGGCTTTTCTTCCCTTTAAATATATATTTATAGACTTGGTTAAATAAATCTTGGTACATTCCGACATTGCAGTAATACTCAGCCATTAGGCTGTTTGAGATAAATCTATGGATCATCATACAAAATGCTTCCAAATCATTATTTTTAAAGGACAATTTAGGGAAGCAGATTTGGCCCAATGGATAGGGCCTCTGCTTACCACATGGGAGATCCAAATTTCAAACCCAGGGCCTCCTTGACCCGTGTGGAGCTGGCCCGTGAGAGTGCTGATGCGCTCAAGGAGTGCCGTGCCACGCAGGGGTGTCCCCTGCGTAGGGGAGCCCCACGCACAAGGAATGCCCCTGTAAGGAGAGCCGCCCAGCGCGAAAGTGCAGGCTGCCCAGGAATGGCGCCGCACACACAGAGAGCTGACACAGCAAGGTGATGCAACAAAAAAGAGACACAGATTCCCTGTGCCACTGACAAAGAATGCAAGCGGACATAGAAGAACACACAGGGAATGGACACAGAGAGCAGACAACAGTGGGGGGGGGGGGGGAGGAAAGAAGGAGGGGATTGAAATAAATAAAAAATAAATAAATCTTTTTTAAAAAAAGGACAATTTAGTGAAAGATATTTATGGGTGTCAGTTAAAACAAAAAAAAAATTATTTTTTACAGAACTTGAACGATGTTTAATATAATCCAAGCTCCACACAAAATCCTCTACAAATATGAATTCACTCTAACTGCTTTTCATCACTATTCTACAAGTGAGGAAACTGAGGCATGGAGGGGATTTGTCACTCATCAACATCACAGTTAGTGGCAGTGTCAGGGCCTGAAGTGGGAACTCCAGGTGCACAGTTCCTGCTCTTTTTTTTTTTTTAAAGATTCATTATATTTATTTCTCTCCCTTTCCCACCCCCCACCCCACTGTCTGCTCTCTGTGTGCATTTGCTGTATGTTCTTCTGTGTCCACTTGCATTTTCGGCGGCACTGGGAATGTGTGTCTCTTTTTGTGGCATCATCTTGCTGAGTCAGTTGTCCATGGTGCAGCACCACTCCTGGGCAGGCTGTGCTTTTTTTGCATGGGACGGTTCTCCTTGCGGGGTGCACTATTTGCAGGTGGGGCTCCCCTACGCGGGGGACACCCCTGCATGGCATGGCACTCCTTGCGCATGGCAGCACTGCACGTGGGTCAGCTCACCACATGGGTCAGGAGGCCCTGGGTTTGAACCCTGGACCTCCTATATGGTAAGCAAATTCTCTATCAGTTGAGCCACATCGGCTTCCCAGTTCCTGCTCTTTCTTCACCCTCCTGCCTGCCATGATGGACATGCAAAAATGCTGTTATAGACACAGAAGCTTCTGGAAAGTCACACCAGAAATGGCAGATACTCTATTCACTGAGAGGAGGCAGGCAAGGGCTAAGGATGAGAGAGGAAGTTTGCTTTCATTTTATTTATTTTGGTGTGGTTTAGATTTACAAAATGCACTTATTACAAAGATAAAATAAAATAATGGAAATCATCAGCTACACCAATATGTAAAGGACATAAGGATATAAAACTAAAGAACTAAGAATAAAATATTAAGTAAGGTACAAAAGAAAAATAAATGGACTGTTTTACAAAAAAATGTATAAACATTCATAATTTATGAAAAATGAGAGCATTCAAATGAGAGGGGCAAACTACCAAATACAAACTGGCATACCTTGTTTTATTGTGCTTCACTTTCTTGAACTTTGCAGATGTTGCTTTTTTTTTTTAAACAACTCGAAGATTTGTGGCAACTCGGCATCTAGCAACATTTTTTCCAATAGCATGTGCTGACTTTGTGCTTCTGTGTCACATTTTGGTAATTCTTGCAGTATTTCAAACTTTTTCATTATTATATCTGTTTTGGAGTTCTGCGATCAGTGAACTTTGATGTCACTATTGTAATTGTTTGGGGGGCCACAAACTATGCCCGTATAAGACAGTGGACTTAATGTTGTGTGTTCTGTCTGCTCCACCAGCTGGCTGTTCCTGTCTCTCTCTCCTTGGATCTCCTTCTTCCCTCAGAAACAACAATATTGAAATTAGGCCAAGTAATAACCCTACAGTGGTCTCTACGTGTTCGAGTGAAAGGAAAAGGTGCACATCTCTCACTTTAAATCGAAAACTAGAAATGCTTAAACTTAATGGGAAAAGCATGTTGAAAGTCAAGATAGGCTGTAAGCTGGGCCTCTTGCACCAAACAGCCAAGTTGTGAATGCAAAGGAAAAGGTGGTGGACGAAATGAAAAGTGCTGCTCCAGTGAACACACAAAGCAAAACTGCCTTTTTGCTGATATGGAGAAGGTTTCAGTGGTCTGGATGGAAGGGCAAACCAGCCACAACATTCCCAAACAAGGCCCTGTCTTCAACTCTAAGAAGGCTAAGAGAGGCGCAGAAGGTGCAGAAGAAGCTTGACGCTAGTAGAGGTTGGTTCATGAGGTTTAAGGAGAGAAGCCGTCTCCATAACGTAAAAGCACAAGGTGAAGCAGCAAGTGCTGACGTAGAAGCTGCAGCAGGTCATCCAGAAGATCTAGCTAAGATAATGATGAGGGTGGCTACAGTAAACAACAGATTTTCAGTGCAGACAAAACAGCCTTTTATTGGACTTTCATAGCAAGAGAGGAGAAGTCAATGCCTGGCTTCAAAGCTTCAAAGAACAGGCTGACTCTCCTGTTAGGGGTTAATGCAGCTGGTGACCTGAAGTTGAGGCCAATGCTCATTCACCCTTCTGAAAATTCTAGGTCCTTTAGAATTATGCTAAATCAACTCTGTATTTGATAAATGGAAAACAAAGCCTGTATGACAATGTATCTATTTACAACATATCTTATTGAATATTTTAAAGCCCACTATTGAGAACTACTGATCAGGGAAAAAAAAAAATTCCTTTCAAAATATGACTGCTCATTGATAATGCACTTAGTTAGCATGCGTTCTGATGGAGATGTACAAGATGAATGTTGTTTTCGCACCTGATATTACCACATCCATTCTGCAGCCCATCGATCAAGGAATTATTTAGACATTCAAGTCCTACAATTTGGGAAGTACATTTTGTTAAGCTATAGCTGCCATAGATACTGATTCCTCTGATGGATCTGGGCAAAGAAAATTGAAAACATTCTAGAGAGGATTCGCTATTCTAAATGCCATTAAGAACATTCTTGATTCATGGGAAAAAGTAAAAATATCAACATTATCAGGAGTTTGGAAGAGGTTGATTTCCCACCCTCATGGATGACTTTGAGGGGTTGAAGACGTCAGTGGAGGAAGTTACTACAGATGGGGTGGAAATAGCAAGAGAACTAGAATTAGATTCAGAGCCTGAAGATATGACTGAAATGCTGCCATCTCATAGTAAAACGTTAATGAATGAGGAGTTGCTTCTTATGGATGAGCAAAGAAAGTGGTTTCTTGAGATGGAATCTACTCCTATGAACATTTTTGAAATGACAACAAAGGATTTAGACCAGGGTTCTTACCAGGGGTCCACTGACCTCCAAGGTGTCCATGGAAAGATTTCAGAGAGTCTGTGAACTTGAATTGAAAATTTTAAAAAAGCATTTTTCTTGTGGGGATGTGTTGGCGCAAGTTATGGTATACTTATCAAATAATACACAGTATAATGTGGACTTAGTATGATTTTTATTTTGATGCAGCATGTTCTGAGTGCAGTGGATAACTGCCCGCAAAAAGACTGGTAATCATGGTAGAGATGGTTTTGTAACATCCTAGGGGAAAACTCAAATTTCTAAATGTTTGCCAAAAATGACCATTTGAACAGATGGTGAACCATGTTAGGTTATCAGGTATTGAAATTATGGGAAAGTTGTAAAACATAATTTTGGATAATCCTAAAATGTAATTAAGACATGCCGATGCTGAGTGTCATAAAACTACCTGCCACTACGTTCTGAGAAGGGGTCTGTAGTTTTCACCTGATGGGCAAGGAGGTCTGTGGGGAAAAAAAAGGTCAAGAGCCTCTGACTTAGACCATGACATAAACTTAGTTGATAAAGCAACAGCAATTTTGAAAGATGTTCTGCTGTGGGTAAAATGCTACCAAACCGGGAAGCATTGAGTCCCAAGGACTCTGGGAAGACCAACCTGAGCACCATCCGTCCATGGCTCCGCCAAATGCAAGTTCAGAGACCAGATTCTGCCCAGTGACCTCCTCCCTGTCACCCCCCCACTCACACACCCCACCCCAGGAAACTGGCCCAGGATCCCCACCCATCCCAGAGTAGCTCAAGCCTCTGTCCAGAGGACTCAAGACCAGGCAACTTGACCTGCCACCATTGGCGCTTCTGGCCCGTGTTCAGATTCTCACCTCCCCCATCCTCACCCGACCCCCGCAGCGCTGAGATCAGAGCGCCAGCAGCCAGAAGGCACAGGATCCTCAGGCACCTGCTGCAGCCCCCAGCATGGAACTGGGGTCCTACCCATAGTCCCACCGCCTTCCCGTGCCAAACCCAGCACTGTGCAAGGGAACCCCCCCCCCACCAACTCCATCCACACAGCACAGGAATCAGTGCCTCCCCGAATCACCAAGTCTCCTTTAAATATTATAAAATAAATCAGAAAAGAAGGAAAGAGCTGCAAAAGTCACCCAACTTTAATGGCAATTTCAGGCTTTCCATAGGTGGCGTCTGGTGGGATCAGATGGGCCAGTCTGTGTCTGAAGGAGCCGGGGCTGAGGCGCAGCCTCCAGGAGCCCCAGCCCCGGGTCAGCCCGGGCCAGCCCGGGTCAGCTCATTTCCTCCCATGCTGCCTGCGGATTGACGCATCGTCCACCTTTGACACAGGAGGAAACTGCAGCCCAGGGGCACACGGGGGGGCCCCATGCTCGCGCTGCCACCACGCCAGGTCACATACACGTGCCAGCCGGCCTGGTGACCCCTCAGGGGAAGTCTGCATCCAGTGTTTCAGCATTTGGGGCCAAGCAGCGAGTAAACAGGCATTTACACGCCAGCGCCCGACCGTTGCAGGTGGCAGGAGGGGAGGTACAAGGTCAGGCGAGGGCCAGCCGAGTTTAAGCAGCTAAAACACAGAATGCGACGGGCTGTGACGGTGTCCATATGGTGAAGTAAGGTAAGAATTATTTTGAGAAATTCTCTGTCATGTATTTACAAGCACACACGTTTATTGGCCTTTTTCAGGCCTAAGAAAGTAGGTGCCTTCTTCAAGGTCGTTTTTGGTCTCCCCACACTGGTGACGCAGTTATCAAGGTCAGAGCTCACGACTGTGTCAGCATCACTGCCCAGGGCCTGGAGCCAGGCCCGTCCTCCGGAATTCCTGGGAGCTTCTGACTAGACTCCATCAAACAGCCGCAACACCTCAGGTGGCGGTAGAGCGAAAATCTCCTCGTGGGCTCTTCTGCCTTACGTTCTATTAGTCAGTTAAATACAAAGGTATATGTATTATTAATGGGTAAAATGAGACTCTAGTGAATAATTATTTTGAACTGTGATAATTGTATAAAGATAGTTAAAGTTCAAATGGGTAAAAATTAGGGAAATAGTGTTTGATACAAAAGCAATAACTGCAAGATGGAACCTTATAATTATTGATATAGTGAATGGTTATACATAAAATTTTAATGAATAACAAAGCAATAGAATTAATTCTGAGTGTATGAGACTCAGCTTTCATTTAAAAATAATAAAACTCATAGTACACAAAATAACTTTAAAAAGGTAATAATTTAAAGGTATTCAATTTACTGTTGTAGTAAAGACACTTGACAAATCCAGCAACACTTCTTGATAAAAACCAAACAAGCAAGCAAAAAACTGAAAACTTAGAAAACTAGGAATAAGAGGAAACTTCCTCAACATGTTAAAGGGCATTTATGAAATACCCAATCAATTTTTTAGAAAAAGAAATACCCAAAGCTAACATAATGCTCAACTGAAAACTAGCCCCTAAATCTGGAAACCAGGCAAGGATGACTGCTTGCACGGCTGCTATTCAGCATTGAATCACCAGTTCTAACCAGAGCAATCAAGCAAGAGAAAGAAATAAAAGATGTACAAATTGGAAAGGAAAAAGTAATAACACCCAGACAAATCCAGAGGAAAATGATTTGAGCTGCTGTGTTCAGCCGAGTGGCAGAACACAAGATCAGCAGGCAAAAAGCAGGCGTGTTGCGGCCAGTGCCCAGCCTCCATGCTGCGCCCTCTGTCCCTCTGCAGGCCGTCTCTCGCCCTAGTTCCCAGGCTTTGATTCCCGGTGGGCAAGAGCCCTGGAGCCTGCAGAGCTAGACACCGTGTCCTGCTGGGGCGGAAGCCAGGCGGGCGCGGGCCTGTGTGGAGAAGGGGCTGCACGTGCGTGGCAGGAAGAACCCAGGGCGCTGCGCTGTGGCCTGAGGGGCCCGGCCGGACAGTGATGCCTGCGGCCAAGAAGGTGCACGGTGGGCGGCCTTCTGCAGATGCTCCTGGAGCCCCGGTCGGTACCCTCAGCAGCCCTGGTTTGAATTTACCCAAGCTGGGTAAAGACTCTGGGGGAGGGAAGCGGACTTGGCCCAAAGGATAGGGCTTCCGCCTACCACATGGGAGGTCCGCGGTTCAAACTCCGAGTCTCCTCCACCCATGTGGAGCTGGCCCATGCCCAGTGCTGATGCGCACAAGGGGTGCCCTGCCACGCAGGGGTGTCCCCTGCGTAGGGGAACCCCACGCACAAGGAGTGCACCCCGTAAGGAGAGCCGCCTGGTACAAAAGAAAGTGCAGCCTGCCCAAGAACGGCGCCGCACATAGGGAGAGCTGATGCAACAAGATGACGCAACAAAAAGAACACTGATTCCGGTGCCGCTGATAAGGATAGAAGCGGTCACAGAAGAACACACAGTGAATAGACACAGAGAGCAGACAACTGGGGTGGGGAGGAGGAGAGAAATAAATAAATAAAATCTTAAACAAAAAAAAAAAAAGACTCCTGGGGAAGGCGTGCCTTTGCTTCACAGTCCTCTGCATTTCTCCAAAAGCAGCAGAAAATGAATAAATCCCTAGGGTCAGTGGCATTCATGGATGTGGCTGTGGAATTCACCCGGGAGGGGTGGCAGCAACTGGACCCTGCTCAGAAGAAAGCATAGAGGGATATGATGTTGGAGAACTACAGCAACCTAATTTCAGGTATCACATTAGCAAACCAGATGTTATCATGGGTTGAGCAAGAAGAGCCAAGGATAGTAGAAGGAAAATTCCTACTTCAGAGTTATCCAGAAATCTTGAAAGTTACTGACCTGATTGAGAGTCCAGGAAACTGAGGACAGATCAAGCCAAACTGTACTCGTCAACAACAATACACTAATTGAAGAGAGAGGCAATGCTCTTGGTAAAACTTTTGATGTGGAAAAAAACTCTGTTCCTTCAAGAAAAATATCCTCTAAATGTGACTCATGTGAAAAGGGTTTAAAATGTGTTTCAGTTGGGAAGCAGATTTGGCTCAATGGATAGAGCATCTGCCTACCACATGGGAGGTCCAGGGTTCAAACCCAGGGCCTCCTGGCCCGTGTGGAGCTGGCCATGCGCAGCACTGATGCACACAAGGAGTGCCCTGCCACGCAGGGGTGTCCCCCGTGTAGGGGAGCCCCACGCGCAAGGAGTGTGCCCCACAAGGAGAGCCACCCAGCATGAAAAAAGTGCAACCTGCCCGGGAATAGTGCCGCACACACGGAGAGCTGACACAGCAAGATGACACAACAAAAAGAGACACAGATTCCTCGTGCTGCTGACAAGAATACAAGCAGACACAGAAGAACACACAGCGAATGGACAGAGAGCAGACAATTGGGGTGGGGCAGTGAGCAGGGAAGGGGAGAGAAATAATAAATAAATCTTTTTTAAAAATCTATTTCAGAATATGCTACTAATGATGGAAGCTATGCAAGAATAAAACCTGATGAATGTAGTGGATGTGGGAAATCACTTCTCTCTATTAAGCTGGAGAAAACTCATCCAGGAGGTACAGCTTGTGAATTTAATCAAAATAGGGAAGCTTATTCTCTTAGTGAAGAAAATATTTATCAGAGAATTCATAGTCTGGAGAAACCCTTTGAAGATACCAAATGCCAGAAAGCATTTCAAAATGATACTGTATGGAAGAGAAACCCTATATATGGAATGAATCCAAAAAAAAACCTTCCTCCAAATGTCAAATCTCAGGGTACATCAGAGATATCATATGGAACTGAAGTCCTATAATTGCAATGAATGTGGGCAATTCTTCTGTAAAAAGTCAAAATTTATTCTACATCAGAGGACTTACACAGGAGAGAAACCTTATAAATGTTTGTAATGTGGGAAATCCTTCTACCAGAAGCGAACCCTCACTGTACATCAGAGAACATATATAGTTGTATTAATCAGCCAAAGGGGTGCTGATGCAAAATACCAGAAATGGGTTGGTTTTTATAAAGGGTATTTATTTGGGGTGGGAGCTTACAGATACCAGGCCATAAAGCATAAGTTACTTCCCTCTCCAAAGTCTTTTGCCACATGTTGGACCAAAATGGCTCAGTTGCTCTGTTTTCTCCACAAGGTCAGCTGTAGACAATGAGAATCTCTAGGCTTTGCCTCTCCACGAAGCCAGCTGTAGACTTGTAGGGAAATGGCTCTGTCTCTCTCTCCCGGGCTTCTGCCCTGTCTAAAGAGCTGTCTCTGTTCCTCTGTGTTGTTCTCCCATGTGCTCACTTCCCAGGCTCCAGCTGAAAACTAACTCCAACATCAAAGCTCCAACATCAAAACCCCAACTCTGTCCTTTGCCATGGCTCTTATCTGTGACTCAACGCCCTACTGATGTGGCCCAATGAAAGCCCTAATCATAATTTAATCACACCCAGGCACAGACCAGGCCACAAACATAATCCAATCATCTATTTTTGGAATTCATAGCTATATCAAAATGCTACAGGCAGCTACAGAAAGTTAAAGTACAGAATTACCACATGATAGTGCAATCCCACTTCTAGGCATATACCCCCCAAAATTGAAAGCAGTAACTCATACAGATATTGCACACCAATGCCCAAGGCAGCATTTTTAAACAATTGACAAAAATGGAATCAACCCATGAGTCCATCAGAAGATGAATGGATAGGGAAGTGGCTGTGGCTCAATCGACTGGGCGCCTGTCTACCATACAGGAGGCCCTGGGTTCGTGTCCCGGGGCCGCCTTGTGAAGGCAGGCTGGCCAGTGCCCACAGAGCTGACAGCCTGCACCTGCAGAGAGCTGGCGCAGCAAGATGAAGCAACAAAGGGAGACAAGCAGACACAGAAGAACGCACAGCGAATGAACAGAGAGCAGACAGCAAGCAAGCCACAAGGGGATGGAAATAAAATTTTTAAAAGATGGGTAAATAAAATCATGTATATACACACAATGGAATATTATTCAGCCATCAAGAGAATGAAGTTCTGATACATGTAACGACATGAATGAACCTTGAAGAGGTTGTGTTGAGTGAAATAAGTCAGACACAAAAGGACAAATACTGTGTGTTCAGACTTTTATGAAATTACTACAATATGCAAATTCATAGAATCAGAAATTAGAATGCAGTTTCCCGGAGGCTGGCGTGCGGGTAGGGAGTGGGGAGTGGATGCCTAATTGGTCAGAGTTTCTGTCTGAGGGAAAAGTCTTGGCAATGGATGTTGCTGGTGGTAGCACAACATTGTGAATGCAGTGATTACCACTGAATTGTATACCTAAACGTGGCTGAAGTGGGAAATCATGCTGTATATAGGTTACCACAATAATTTTTTTCATTTACAACACAAAAAGTCAACCCTAATGTAAACTATGCATGTATTTAGTTAAAAATATAATTATAATATGGGTTCATCAATTGTAACAAATGTACCTGGCTAATGCAAAATTCTAATAACAGGGATGACTCTGTGTGTGTGGGTGTGGGAGGCTGCGGGTGGCAGTGGAGAAAAGAGGATTACTCCGTATTTTGTGCATGATTTTCGGTAAAGCTACAACAGCTCTAAAAATAAAGTTAAAAAAATTTAGTTACAATCTGAGTTTCTTTTTTTAAAAATCCTTGGGTATATTAGGAACATCAAGGAAGGAAGAATTACAGGAAATGAGGCACCGAAAATATACTTTGTCCTTGCTAAGAAAACTTTAAAACACAGATTTCCTAAGAAAGCGAAAGGAAAAAAATTCTTGTAATATTAGGTATCAAGAGGTGAAAATGTTACACAGAAGGGTTTTGCAAATACTGCCGCTGATGCATCCACTTCAGTAGTTGAAGATTAAGATTATTTGCCATCTGCCCACATCCGGATTCTGGAGTAGAAGATACTTCTTGGGAACATGTTAGTAAAAAGTGTGCCTGTGAATTAGGCCAGCAGCGGCACAGGCACAACGTGGCGTCACTGACACTGTCGCTGGCAGTGTCACCGCAGGGACGCAGGCAGCATGGGTGGCGCTGGCACGCTCCTGAAGGAGGCCACGGCGTCTGCGGGCAGGGCGCGCTGCTAAGCTGGGTGGTGACACTGGCCAGGTGGTGAAGTTGGCAGTCGGAAGTGTCTTCTGAGGGCAAGTGTGGGACAGTGACAAGTCCAAGGACAAAGGTGGGGGACAACGGCATGCAGGAGGGTCTCCTCTGCTGGTGGATGTGACCTTGACCAGGAACATGGAAAAACGGACACGTAGGCGCATGGCACCGGCCAGGTGCGAGCCCACGACTGGTGGAGAGTGGAGCGTGGCCGTGAGAGCCTGCGCGGCTCCCAGGGGGCGTGGAGGAGCTCAGGGGACACGCGGGGACGTCTAGGAGCCACTGGTGAGCGGACAGGAGCTCTGAGATGAGCCAGGGGCTTCCCGGCGGTGACGTGGCTCGTCTCGCCTACACCGGGACGGCTGGAGAGTAGCTGGGGGACACCAGAGACTCCCCAAGGCTGTGGGGACGAGCGGGAGACGGCGCGGAGGGGCCTGGGGAGCGCTGAGCTGCTGCGGGTGTCCTTTTCATGATGGGGCGAGCCTCGGAGAACTCTGGGAACGGGTGGAGGATGCGGGGTGCCATGGAGGGTGCTGTGCGGGTTGTGGGCACCCGAGCGGGGAAACGGGGGGAACACGGGGCGCTCTGTGGGGCGCTCGGGGTTCACGTGCAGAAGCCGGGGAACGGTAGGAGAAGCGGGTGACACGCGCCCGTCGCTGATGTGTGTGGTGGAGGGTCAGAGCCACCCTTCCGTCTGCCGTCTGGGACATCCCAAGCTCGGGGAGCCCACGCCACAGCCTCCAGCTCTGGGGACCCGGGGTGTGAATCCACGTGCTGTGAGGAGGGCGGATGGGGTGCTGCGCCTGGAGGAGACGGGTGTGGGAGGACCCCCGCGCCCAGAGCCCGCGTCCGCCTCCCCCAGGGGTCGAGGGGGGCAGCAGGCACCGCAGCTCCTCTGCCCCCTGCCCCGCCCGCCTCCCCTCCTGGCCGCTGCAGGGCGAGCAGAGCTGGCCAAGCTGGGATCTCTGTAAGGACCCGCTGATGGGCTCAGGCTGGGTGTTATTGTATTTAAATAGAAAGAAGATTGAAAATGGGCTGCTGTGCACTGCATGTCACCTGGTCCAATTTTGTCAATGAAACTTTCTTTCGTGCCTGTACGTGAGCCACGCGGGGGTGTAGTATCTATTTTCCACAGGAAGATGCACCCAGCATTAACTGATATAGGAATGGAGAAGCTCAGGCCCGGGCGCAGCGCCAGGTTTCCTAAATGCCGCAGACTCAAGCTGCCCCGGCACGTCTCCCCAGGTAGGCTCACCTCACGTCCTCCCTGCGGGTGTTCCGGGGAGGCTGGCAGTGGGCAGGAGCCCGCGAGGCTCTGCCAAAAAGGGCGCTGAGGTCGGGACTGGACACAGCCGGGCAGGGGAGGGGTCTGCGCCGCTGCAGAGGGAGGACCAGGGCAGAGCCCCCCCCCCCCCCCCCCCGGGCTCCCCGCGCTCCAGAACTCGCCTGGGCCCCCTTGGGAGGCCTGTTGCTGTTCCCTGCGTGGTTTTTTGGGGTGAGGTTTCTCCACATTGAATTCCTGGGGAGGGGCTCGTCCATGGTCCGCAGGTCCCAGGAGCCCCATGAAAAATCCCCAAACTCCCGTGCTCCGTCCCCTCCCGCCTGCCCCCTGGGCCGCCCCTGCCGGGACCGGGTCAGCCCCTCCTGGACCTCGAGTCAGGGCCGCCGTGTCCTCAGCCGTGGGGACTCCGCGTCTTCCCTCGAGCAGCCCAGGCTCAGGGGCTCTCGGGAAGCCAGAGCAGCGTCACCCCGTCGGCTGGACTCTCCCGCCCACTTCCCCGAC
The DNA here is from genome assembly GCF_030445035.2 of Dasypus novemcinctus. NCBI lineage: Eukaryota > Metazoa > Chordata > Mammalia > Cingulata > Dasypodidae > Dasypus > Dasypus novemcinctus. The sequence goes on along the minus strand of NC_080690.1, from coordinate 67,054,569 downwards.
GCAGGAGGCGCGGGCAGGGGCCCGGGTGCCGGTCCCTGAGGCCGTGTGGTCTGGACCCCGCGCGGTCGCTCAGCCCGGGCCTCCGCAGTAGGGTGCGGGTCCCACCTGCCCAGGGAAAGGCAGGGAGGTGGGGGGCTGCAGGTGCGGGGAGAAGGCCAGGTGTGCAGGCTGTGCGGGGAGGGGCCCGGCCGGGGCGAGGGCACGCGCGCCCTGGACGCCTGCTCGGGGGATGCCCTTTCTCTCCCGGCACATCCCGCGCAGGCCTGACGCCTGCTGCCTGCGACAGGACAGCTGTGACCAGGACCCGGAGGGGCAGCCCAGGCCTGCCCTGGAGAAGCGCGTTCCAGCTCTGCGGCTGCGGCAGCACGTGTGAGACCAGGAGCCGCTACACTGATAGGATGGAACAGGTTTTACTTCCGTAAAAAATAAAACAAAATGGAGTTACTATGGCTAAGAGATTTACCCGGAGGCGGGAGTGATTCTGCAGATGACACTTAGGCAAAGAGCCAGTATCGCAAACTGCCAGAGCATGCCAAGCCCCAGCCACAGTGCTCCCCAAAACCCCAAGGACTTCCGGACACCAAAGGACGAACCACAGGATAAAGACCTCAGTTAGTTATCCACCCTGCAGGACAATGGAGGACCCCAAATACCCACCAACCATAGCTCGTCTAATCTCCCTCTTTTGGGTGAGGCTCTGGCCTTTCTTCGGGCGTCTCCCGGCAAAGGGCATTTTGAACTTTGGTTCCTTTGGTTTGGGCTGGTGGCAGAAGTCCTTCCGGATTTGCCCTTTTGGTATATCAGGAAAACTTCCTTGCCTGGTGAGTCCTTGAATGGGACTTTACAAACCCCCACTTTGGTACTGAGCTCTTTTCTGTGGACGAACGCCTCCCTCCCAATCACCCTGACCTGCGTTCTGACTATGAGCAACCAAATGATGATTTTTGGTGGACACAGGATGGACAGCTAAGGGCCATTGGAGCCCCCACCACGTTTTGATGAGAGACCTTGACTTCTGAAGCTGAAGGCTCTCATGAAAGGAGCAGGTGATCATGTATGTGCTAGATTGTCACAAGGTCGCCCTCCACCCTCACAGGCAATTTCTGTGCAACTAGGGACACTTGGTCCTGGGTCAGACACCTAGAGCACAGATTTTCCACCAGGTAAACAAGTACCCCCTGAAAGGCACACAGTAAAACATCACATTCACCCATAACCCAGATAACTCCTCTCAAGCTTAGGCTGTGGGATTGCTCACAACCAGAGCTAACTAAAAGAATGGGCCCAGTCCATTAGAAGCCTCGTGGTGCACCACCATCTAGCACCCCAGCTGGTTTCACCTACAAAAATTATCGTCCTGCCTCATGTAAAATCTTATCCCGCTGGACCTGGCCCACCGGAGAAAACCTTGAATCACAGGGCCATGATGGGGACTTTGTGATATACTTAAGTTGATACATTTTCACGCTCAACTAGACAAAACAGGCTCTAGAACTAAGCAACCCAAAATGAAGTTTCCAAAATACAAGTAATTCTAAAACTGCCTCTCTTCAGGAAACAATTACTGGAAATGGATGTGGCTTATGGTTGAGTGCCCACCTCCCACATGGGAGGTCCTGGGTTCAGTTCCCAGTGCCTCCTGAAAAAAACAACAAACAGACAAAACAACTCAGGGAAGCCAATGTGGCTCAGTGGTTGAGCACTGGCTTCCCACATACAAGTCCCAGATTGAATCCCTGGCCCCCGGTACCTCAAAAAAAAAAAAAAGAAAGGAAAGAAGCAATTACTAAATTAACAAAGAGGAACAAAGATTTACCTAAGGGCATTATCAAGCTTGAAAAACAATCCAGAATTCCTGACTCTGACTGTTCTAACCCTCCTTTAAACCCTCCTTTCCTCCTCCTCTATGTCCTGTTAATAGGTTAGCCAAATTACTCTTCTATTCCCCAAATCCTACTGAAGACCCAGGAGATTTTGCAAAAGAATTCAAGCTTATCATTCAGACTTATGAGTCTGGGTACTCAGAAATTTGGCAATTAAATTACAGTGAAGGTCATGCCAAAGTCTGGATAGAAAAAGCTGATTGAAAAAATTCCTTCAGTGACTTTTCAAAACAAAGGGCTACTGACAAAACCAAAGCATTTAAGCTGGCTAAGGAATCTATAAGGTCATACATGAAGTTTTTCCCCAAATTATTGGTTAGAGAAAAATCCAATGATGTACCCAGAAACTTGATGAGCCCATATACGAATATCTTAACAAAACTGAAAAAAAAAGAAAACAACATTAAACAATTTTCAGGTCTTGCCTATATTTTTTTTAATCTTTTTTTTTTAATTTTTTTTAAAATTTCTCTCCCCTTCCCCCTGCCCCCGTTGTCTGCTCTCTGTATCCATTTGCTGTGTGTTCTTCTGTGTCCACTTGCATTATCAGGCGGCACTGGGAATCTGCGTCTCTTTTTTGTTGCGTCATCTTGCTGCGTCAGCTCTCCGTGTGTGCGGCTCCACTCCTGGGCAGGCTGCGCTTTTTTCGCACAGGGTGGCCCTCCTTGTGGGGCGCGCTCCTTGTGTGTGGGCTTCCCCTACGTGGGGGACACCCCTGCGTGGCACGGCGCTCCTTGCGCGCGGCAGCACTGCGCGTGGGACGGCTCACCACACGGGTCAGGAGGCCCTGGGTTTGAACCCTGGACCTCCTCCCATATTAAGTATTAAACCTGTACCCTGTTTAATTCTACTTTTGTTAATGGGCTTTCAGAAGAACCAAGCAACACTCTAAATGTAAATAACTAAAATGAACCACCACGGAACATAATGATGTAGTAAGCCTTACAAATCAATTAGATTAAAAGGCTGGGGGATGGGAAGAGAAGAAGAAACTCTCCCAAGGTAAATCAGCAGAAACACAATGAGCACAAACCCCGAACTTCCAATAACCGCAGCTAAATAAGCCTTCTCTGAACCTTTTAGGTACCAGAGTTAGGGTGCCAGTACTTGTGATTGCTGTAAATATCCTGGACATTGGGGAAGAGATTGCCCAAAACTACTGGAACACAGCAGCCACCTCCCCACCCTGACGCTCTGCCCTCTAAGACCACAAGGTGACTTTCAGTGTGACTGCTAAGGCTGCTCTGGGGATACAGCAGAGGGTTTCCAATTGTCCATGTCACATCTTTAGGCAAAATAGATCTGAATTAGAAACAAGGGTATACTGGCTCTAAAAGTTACTGGGGTCGTACAGGTTTTTCAAAAATCAGTTGAACGGAGATGCGAAATCTGAACATTCAATTCGGTTCCACTGATCGGTGTGTCTATCTGTATACCAATACCATGCTGGGTTTTTTTGTTTGGTTTTGTTTTGTTATTTTTAAAGAAGCTTTAGGTAACATAAATGTTATATCAAAAATATAGGGGGGAAGCGGACTTGGCCCAGTGGATAGGGCGTCCACCTACCACTTGGGAGGTCTGCAGTTCAAACCCCAGGCCTCCTTGACCCGTGTGCAGCTGGCCCATGCGCAGTGCTGATGCGTGCAAGGAGTGCCCTGCCACGCAGGGGTGTCCCCCGCGTAGGGGAGCCCCATGCGCAAGGAGTGCACTCCATAAGGAGAGCCGTCCAGCGCGAAAGAAAGTGCAGCCTGCCCAGGAATGGCTCTGCACACACAGAGCTGACACAACAAGATGACACAACAGAAAGAAACACAGATTCCCACGCCACTGATAAGTATAGAAGTGGTCACTGAAGAACACACAGTGAATGGACACAGAGAACAGACAACCAGGGCAGGAAGGGGGAAGGGGAGAGAAATAAATTTAAAAATTAAATTAAAAAAATATAGGGGATTCCCATATTCCTCACCCCCTCCCAATACCATGCTGTTTTGACCATGTAGCTTTACAATACATTTCAAAGTCATTAAGTGTGATTCTTCTTCTTTTTAAGGATGTTTTTAGCAATTCAGCGCCCTTTTCCCTTCCAAATAAAGTTGGTACCTGTCTTTTCTATTTCTGTAAAGTGGGCTGTTGGAATTATGATTGTGATTGCCTTGATCTGTAAATCAATTTGGGTAGAACTGACATCTTCACAGTAGTCAGTCTTCCAATCCAGGAACACGGAACGTCCTTCCATTGATTTAGGTCCTCTTTGATTTCTCTTAACACTATTTGGTAGCTGAGTACAGGTCTTTTACATTCCTAGATATTTGATTCTTTTTGTTGCTGCTCTAAATGGCATTTTTATCTCGATTTCCTCCTCAGATTGTTCATTACTAATGTACAAAAACACTCCTGATTTTTGCATGATCTGGTATCCTGCCACTTGCTGAAGATACTTCACAGTTTTCTATATATAGAATCAGATCATCTGTGAAAAGTGAGAGTTGTACTTCTTTTTCAATTTGGGTGCCTTTTATTTCTTTGCCTAATTGCTCAAGCTACAACTTCTAGCACAATGTTGAATAACAGTAGTGCCAGTTGGCATCCTTGTCTTGTTCCCAAACTTAGAGGGAAAGCTTTCAACCTTTCCCCATTGACTGGGACGCTGAATTAGGGATTTTCCTATATGCCCTTTAATCACCAATCAAACTTCAAAAAACTGGACTTCATGAGAAAGCTTTGGGCAAATGATTCCTATTTTGTATGTTCCTGGAATTAAATATATTACATAAACACTGTAATTCCATCTTTCTCAGTAGTTGAAAATGAAAACTATTTGAAATTTGCCCTAATAAGGAATCCAGAAGAAAAGTTCCTCCTTGAAGATACAATTCTAAGAGGTGTGCTTGGAAAACACGGTGGCAGGGACCGAGGCGCTGGGGGGTCACGGCTCACTGTCACCCGTGGTGTCACACACAGGGATGCAGGCAAGCTTAGGGGGTTACGCTGGTAAGCTGGGGGTGCCAACAACCAGTGTGGCGCAGTCGGGGATCAGAAGCGTCTCTTCTGTGGGCAGCTGTGTGCCAACGGCACGTGGGTGTGCAAGGGTGGGTTTGGGGGCGGCCTGCGGGTGGGTCTCTGCTGCCCGTGGGTGTGTGACTTTGGCCAGGAACGTGGAGAACTGGGCGAGTCCCTGCATCGTGCTGGCCAATTGCTACGTCACGTCTTGGAGCAGAAAGACAAGAACGGAGTGTGGCTGTGGGAGCCTGACTGGTTCCAGGGTGACATCAGAGGAGGCTGGGGACCCGTGCGGATATCGAGGCACTACTGCTGGAAAGAAGGGAGATGTGGCGGAGGACACAGGGGAGGTCTGGGAGTTGCCGGCCACTTCCTGTGACTCTCAGAGAAATCGTGGGATGGTCGGAGAGAAGCTGGGGGCGCCGCAGGCTCCCTGAGGGCTGAAGGCCAATTTTTTGGTGAAGTAAGAAGATGGGGTACAGGATTGACGAGGCTGGTGACTTGGCTGGTCGGGCGTGACCAGCTGAGCGCAGTGTGGAGGCTGGTGATTCGGGTGACAATGGGGGTGACAATGGAGGGGAACCTCTGGGGAAGGATGGCGCGGAGCCCGCTGTCCCTGGAGAAGAGGGGACCCTTGACGGCTGAGCTGCTGGGGGAGGGCGGTGAGAGTCAGGGGCCTGGTCTGAGTCAGACCCTTGATGGGCAGGGCCTGGGGGCTCCTCAGATGCGGCTGGGGCTGGGAATCCCGCTTCCCTGTCCCTCTCCTCAGACTGAGGAAGTGGAGGGTAGTGAGGGGTGTGTGTGTGTGTGTGTGTGTTTGATCTTGGGTCCACTGAGCAAATATGGGGAAAAAACAAACAAGATAGAGATTCACTTACCCAAGTGTCCCGTCCTTGCCTCTGGATCGCTTCCAGGTCTGCAGGACGCTGAGGGCACCAGGCACAGGCGGAGCTCAGACCCTCCGTGGCTCTTGCTGCCGCTGTCCCAGGAGAAGGTCTAGGGTGGCCCAGGGCGGGCTGGGTTTAAATACCAGTGGGCGGGGCTCCGAGCAGAAGGGGCGGGGCCTCAAGCGCCTGCTCTGCCTACGTTTGCCAGCCTCCTGCACGAAGTAAGCTTGCTCTGCTGCCTTGACTCCTGTTCGAAATGGCAGACAGTTTAAGGCAGGAAGTTAGTCTTTTTCTAAGGACAAATCTACTAGAAATGGTCATTTCATTTCCATTTCAAAAGTAAAAATAGAATTATTCAAGGAATTCTCACCTGGCAGTCCCAAATGTGAATTTTCTATTTTTATTACTGTTTCTACTACATTTTCTGTTGTCTTTGAGAATAATTAGCCAAGATAAGATTCAGAACCTGATTCTCATGTTGCATGAAAGGTTCAGGTTATGAAAACCTGATGTTTCCTGATGGAGTGTTGGGTTCACCTCTGTAAATGGTGAAAAACCTCAACTCCTTAATTTTAGCCATATTCAATCTGAGTTCGTTCTAGTGAGTTCTTGGAAGGTGGCATCAGGGACCTTGACACAGTAGCCTCATCTGGGTAGAAGGATTTCACCCCTCACTCCTCCTCCCTCCCCAGAATAATTTCAGGTTTGTAATTGCATTTATGCATAATATAAAATATCCATATAAGCTGAGACCAGCTCAGCAATAGGTTTGCAGGAAGGGAAGGCGACGCAGAACTGAAGAAACAAAAGAACAGAAAGAAAGACACGAGAGAAATTAAAGATGGGAGCAGGGGGCTCTACAGCTTCTGGAACTGAGAGCCTCGACCCTAGTTTCCACATCGTATTTATTAGAAATTACAAAGCAGTAGTTATCTATGTTTCCTTTCAAGGCTGCTTGTCATTAAAGCTGCAGCCCCGGCAATGCTAGGGGGCAGGCCATGACAAAGTTCAAACGTCTCCACACGCAAACAGTTTTGGCGCTGACCAGACAGCGTTCCATCTAGTCAAGGCCGGTGTTCCTAAGCCCATATCTGCACTATGGAAGCGTTTCAACTTCAAGCCAGGTTCCCACATTCAAATTCAAGCTATTTTCCCCCATCTCCCCCTTTCTTGTTTTTGCAAAGCAGTGAAGGCAGATTTGGAGATTTCTTGCTGCTTCATACCCCGGAGGGTTTGCAGCGTGCATCTGAGGACGAAATACATACAAAACAGATGGGAAAAGAGAATTAATATACCTCCTAGAAGACCCCTTCCCCAACTCTTTTTTTTTTTTTTAAGATTTATTTTTTATTTATTTCTCTTCACTCCCCCCTCCCCGCCAGTTGTCTGCTCTCTGTGTCCATTCGCTGTGTGTTCTTCTGTGACTGCTTCTATCTTTATCAGTGGCACCGGAAATCTGTGTCTCTTTTTGTTGCATCATCTTGCTGTGTCAGCTCTCATGTATGCGGTGCCATTCCTGGGCAGGCTGCACTTTCTTTCACACTAGGCGGCTCTCCTTACGGGGTGCACTCTTTGGGCGTGGGGCTCCCCTATGCGGGGGACACCCCGCGTGGCAGGGCACTCCTTGTGCACATCAGCACTGCGCATGGGCCAGCTCATCACTCATCACACAGGTCAAGGAGTCCTGGGGTTTGAACCACGGACCTCCCATGTGGTAGACGGACGCCCTAACCACTGGGCCAAGTCTGCTTCCCCCTTCCCCAACTCTTAATCCATATCATAGGTTTCACAGATCTTAATCCACCCATAATTTCTGTCACAGTTTGTGAGGCAGGAAGCAATTGCAAATGAACATATTGAATGCCTACTATTTGGGCTTGTGATTGAGAAATATCTATGCTTAAGTTGTTTTTATGACCATGCAAATGACGTTTCACTGATTTCTAAGGAATATCACTGCTATTATATACATAGGGGTCACACAAAAACTAGATATAGTCAAATCACACTGTAGGAATAAGCACATATTTACAGTTTGTAATTCTTCTACCAAGCTAAAAACTGCATTTTATACATAATCTGTAACTGCAGTAGATTATACAATAACAAACCATAAGACTTCCAACTAGCAGACATTTAATGAATAGACTCTCGTTTCTCATGGGCTTAAGACTCCCAGCCAGCAAGCTATAAAGGCTAGTACTCGATCAAAAGTGGTCTCAGTTTTCCCCAGTTTGTATAGTTTGAGGCATAGGCAGCGACAAATTATTGTTACTCCCCCTTTGGGGCTGTGGGGCAGCTGGAAGTTTATCTCATGATTTCAATGCTTTCGTTGGTCTTACTGTTAGCATCTTCGCTGGAACTGGGGCCACAACTCAGTGTTGAATTTAAACTTAGTCCATTGTTGTGAGGATTCATTTCCTAGTCAGAAAATAGTAGCTGTCTTGTCATAAGAGTCCCAGTGCAGTGGGTGCAGCAGTGAAAGCATACCTCACCCTCCCAAGAGCAGGAGGGGTCCGATGCCACAGTCATTGACGTGAGCACCGTGGACACTCCTGGGTGAAGTTCATGAGCTGTTGGCAAGGAACAGGCAGCCGGAACTGCTGGGCTAGGCACCACGAGGTTTGGTACTCAAGACGTTCGCCTTTCTGGTGGAGCCACTCTGCTGCTTCTCAGGTCTCAGGGGTATGGCTCTGGATGTTCACGAAGCATCTGCCTCAACAGTCCTAAGAGAGATGTTAGAGGAGTGGGCAGGGACGTGATAGACAGTCACTTTTCACCGCTGACAGGTGTCCCAGATCTCTCCCCCCGGGGGTGAGTCACAACAGTCTATTGTTTCTGTCTTGTTTTTAGTATTTGCAATCCACCCCTAGATAGGGATGGCGGTCTTCAGAGTGACCAGGTACTATTGAGGTAAATCTTTCACTTTCAGCAGGGCTTCTTATGCTGCACAAAATTGCTTTTTTATATTGTATATTTGGCCTCTTCCCAGAATTGTGACTAAAACCCAAGGGGTACTTGTTTAGAATGCTGCCTTTGCCACAAACCCCACCCAAAGCCAGTATTGGGGCTGGCATCCAATCCACAGGCTGTCATTGTCCACCTTCTCCTTCTCTTTTTTTTTTTTTGTATTTTTTAAAGCAGCCTGCTGGAGGTCCTCCTACTCCCAGAAAGGACCTATCCTAATTAACACATACAATGGTTTTAATATTTGAGTTAAGTAAAGGATGTAAGATTCTTAGTATTCCAACAATATTACAAACTACATTAACATGAGAAAACATTGTACTGTATAAATTACAGCAGAGGGTATAGTTTTGTCTTACCCAACCAAATAACATTTAAGAATTTGATAGAGCAACAGGGACCTTGCAGCCTGTCCCAACTGTTTGCCTATTTTAGGCTGTTAAGATAAGAATCTATTGTCTCTGATGTTTCTTTTAATTCTGAAAAAAGGATTACTGGTTAACGTTAAGGTAATGTCATCAGGAGGGTTTCAGCCGCAGATGTTTTCTTTGCAGCCAGATTCTTTGCCATCAGGCCAGGGCAGATGGCTGGCTGTGCACACAGCCTTGGGGAGGCACAGCGAAAATCCATTGTTGGGTGTTTTCTACAGGCAGGGCAACGCAGGCTGGCTTGACTTGCCTAAGGAAATACTAAAGAAAGTCTTAGCAAGTTTTGAAACAAAGTGACAGTGACACAGTTGGATATTAATTTCTTGCAACAAACTAGCAATCTTTGGGACTGTTGCATACTACAATGGTGTTACTTTAATTTACGGTAAGAGGTTGTTTCTGTGTACTGTTACTGTTTCTGTGTACTGTTTCTGTGTACTGTTACTGTTTCTGTGTACTGTTAAATAATTACAACCATGATTAACAGCACTGTACTTTTGTCTAATATTATGCCGAAACATTGGTAAATTTCTAGGAATTTTATACACTCTTTCAACAGAAGTATTCATATGAACTTTTCATTCACACAACTTTAATTAACAGAGGGTTAAATAGTATTTTAATAACACTTTTAAACACTTTCCATTTAACTTATAACATATTAAAGGAACTTAATTATTTTATTGCATTAATTTTTTTCAAGGCAAAAGAACAAATCTTTTGCAATAGTTTGAAATAAAAAGGTATTTTTCAGGATCTGATTTTGAGAAAGCAGATTTGAACATTGTTTCTTTAAAAGTGATAAGACTTGTTTTTTTCTTTAAAAACTAAGTAAATGATAAGGTTAAACTACAAGAAGCTATTTTGATAAAACAGACTTTTTTTTGTATACTGATTATTAAGGAGAAAAACTCTTTATAAACTTCCTAAAACATACTAATGATTTGAGAAACTTAGAGAAAGAACAAAATTTTAACTGTGCATTAATATACTATTTGATACTAAAGCTTTTAAAACTTTATAGATAGACCCATCAAATCTTACTCAACTTTAACCATAAAAATTCCTTTTCCACGAACCTTCTGCACTTTAAATATTCATTCAGGCTTTGTCCAACATTTTACTCTTTCTTAATAACCAATCATTTTATCTTAGGACAAAATTATTTTCTGTTTCTTTAATAATAAAAACACATTCCATACATCCTACATACATAAGTTACCAAAATGATTTTGGAAACTGTCTCCAAGCAAAATTCTTACAACGTACAATTACCATTAACACTAAACAAACTTTTTAAAATAATGATTTAGTTTGGTTATATGCAAAAATAACTTTATTTTAAATACCTAGTAGCATGCAATACTAGGAACAAGTTGGCAGGGGAGGCTGGCTGCCAACAACTTTTCCTGTTATGACATTCCTTTTTGTTATTATCAATTCAGTTTCTATTTAATAGTGACTTCTTGGAATTAGCCATGTAAACACTTTAATTCAAACAATGCTTCCATAAATTTCTTATAATTATTTATAACCATGTAGACTATAATTATTTTAAGACAAATTTCACCTTCACAAAATACATTCCCTTACTTAATGTTACCATAATACCTTCTACAACTTGCCACATGCATTCAAGTCCTGTCCTGCATATGTTCATTCTGATTTTATGAAAACCAGCCATCTTACTTTAAGACAAAACACACTTTTTTGAACAAAGTTACTAAATTTTGGTCAGCACTCACACAAACTTTTTACCTTCTTTAATATTCTAAATTTAAGTTTTACATCCTTCATTTTATTCTGTGAAGAAAAATAAACTATTCATTTCAATTTAGGCAAGAACTATTCTTTATGAAGACTTATAGTAATTTCGTTAATCAGAACTTACAATTTTTATCAATGTGAGATCTTATTAACATTTAAACTTAGGTATTAATAGAAGCACTTATTTAATTTTTGGCCATTTGAATAGAGCTCTTTTAGAAATTTTTATTTATTGATTTATAGTATCATCCAGAGGTATCAAAATATACACCGACACTGAACAAATAGACAAAACAATTATAATACACCAACAGAAACATAAAGTTTACAACTTGACTCATAATTCTTACTTCTATGGCATAGCTGGGGGTTTTTTTCTGTATTTTGCCAAATGCCTTTTCTTTTTTTTTAAAGATTTATTTATTTATTTATTTATTTATTTATTTATTTATCTCCCCTCCCTCCCCACCCCCCTGCCCCGGTTGTCTGTTCTCTGTGTCTATTTGCTACATCGTCTTCTTTGTCCGCTTCTGTTGTTGTCAGCAGCACGGGAATTTGTGTTTCTTTTTTTTGTTGTGTCATCTCGTTGTGTCAGCTCTCCATGTGGGCGGCGCCATTCTTAGGCAGGCTACACTTTCTTTCGTGCTGGGTGGCTCTCCTCACAGGGCGCACTCCTTGCATGTGGGTCTCCCCTATGTGGGGACACCCCTGTGTGGCAGGGCACTCCTTGAGCGCATCAGCACTGTGCATGGGCCAGCTGTACATGAGTCAAGGAGGTCCGGGGTTTGAACCATGGACCTCCCATGTGGTAGATAGACACCCTAACCACTGGGCCAAGTCTGTTTCCCAGCATAGCTGTTTTTAAGTTCTCCATCATTTCATATCTTATATTTTACTGCTTTTAAGATTTCTTCTGGAATCCATGTTGCCGGTAACATGCAAGCTTGTTCTTGGAAACACTTTTATTAGTAATCAACAACCAGTTAGGATAACTTGAGCAGCATAAATGCAGTTAAGCTTTTATTTATCAGTTTAGACAGTTAACACACATTTTTTGGATTACTACTCTGTTAGTACTATACTAAGACTTGAAGTTCAGGAGTATGCTATTGATTCAAAATCAAAAATTCCTTTTAACAACTTGATAAAAATTTTGTACTAATTTTGTTAATTTGGCTAAATAAGCCCAATCAGAATCAGTAGGGAAACAAAACAGAACACCAATGTTGCTATATTTTCCTCCTCTTCCAGTGGCTTAATTCTATTAGCCCCCACTAGCCATAGCCACACTATCATGTAGGCAGCAAGGGGTTTGCACAGTTGCTGCCAGAACATTTTCTTTATTTTAGTCAACTCTTTAACCGAGAGCTTTCTTACAAGCATGATCTCACTAACAAGGGCCTCATGCAGCACTTTTGCCTGTATGGGACGTTGTATTTGTGGCTTCACCTCTCCTTGCACAAGCGGCTCCGCATGATTTCCCTCCGTTTTCCCCTGCAAGATGCCCTGTTGTACAGTTGACAACTTTGGTTGAGAATCTCCGGGTATGGGAGGAGGAGGAGGTGTCAGCGGAGGGGAAAGTGACTTTCTAAAGTCAGTTAATGAAGGAGCTGAAGGCAAAACAACTTTAGATTTAGTATCAAAACAGATTTAATAATAGTGCAAGTGGGCCACATAGTAAGAGGGAGCAAAACATCTTGTACATGTAATTTTTTAACTCTTTTTTCTGCTCTTTCCTCATCTCCTAATTCTAAACTTCCTATTGCTGGGCGCTATGAAGAATATTTTTCTATAATCTGTAAGAGATCTAAAATATGAGACTCACTGGCCTCTGCTCCTTCTGCTTTGAGGAGTTGATTTAGGAGACAGACACATGGGTGAACTATCTCCGTTTCCCATCGTAACCCTGCTAAAGGACCCGAGAGTGTCCTCACTCACCCAGGACTTGGAAGGCCTTCTAAACCACTCGGGGCTCTGTGCCGCGACAACACCTTTAGTTTCACTCACAGCAATTCTTCCTCCCCTCGAGTCCCTGTTCGGGCTCCAGTTGCTGAGACCAGCTCCGCACTAGGTCTGCATGAAGGGAAGCAACACAGAACTGAAGAAATAAAAGGACAGAAAGAAAGACACGAGAGAGAAATTAAAGATGGGACCAGGGGGCTCAACAGCTTCTGGAACTGAGAGGCTCGACCCTAGTTTCCACATGGTATTTATTAGAAATTACAAAGCAGTAGTGGGAAACGGACTTGGCCCAGTGGCTAGGGCGTCCGTCTACCACATGGGAGGTCCACGGTTCAAGCCCCGGGCCCCCTTGACCCGTGTGGAGCTGGCCATGCGCAGTGCTGATGCGCGCAAGGAGTGCCCTGCCACGCAGGGGTGTCCCCCGCGTAGGGGAGCCCCACGCGCAAGGAGTGCACCCATAAGGAGAGCTGCCCAGCGCGAAGGAGGGAGCAGCCTGCCCAGGAATGGCGCCGCCCACACTTCCCGTGCTGCTGACACAACAGAAGTGGACAAAGAAACAAGACGCAGCAAATAGACACAGAGAACAGACAACCAGGGGAGGGGGGGAATTAAATAAATAAATCTTAAAAAAAAAAAAAAAAGGCAGCAGTATCTATGTTTACTTTCTTTTTTTATTTTTTTAAGATTTATTTATTTATTTTTAATTCCCCCCCCCACCGCCCCGGTTGTCTGTTCTCTGTGTCTATTTGCTGCATCTTGTTTCTTTGTCCGCTTCTGTTGTCTGTCATCAGCGGCACGGGAAGTATGAGCGGCGCCATTCCTGGGCAGGCTGCACTTTCTTTCGCGCTGGGTAGCTCTCCTTACGGGGTGCACTCCTTGCGCGTGGGGCTCCCCTACGCGGGGACACCCCTGCGTGGCAGGGTATTCCTTGCGCGCATCAGCACTGCGCATGGCCAGCTCCACACGGGTCTAGGAGGCCCGGGGCTTGAACCGCGGACCTCCCATGTGGTAGGCGGACGCCCTAACCACTGGGCCAAGTCCGTTTCCCTCTATGTTTACTTTCAAGGCTGCTTGTCATTAAAGCTGTAGCACCGGCAATGCTAGGGAGCAGGCCATGACAAAGTTCAAACATCTCCACATGTAAACAATTTTCATGCTGACCAGACAGCGTTCCGTCTAGTCAAGGTTGGTGTTCCTAAGCCCACACTTCCTATCTGCATTATGGAAACATTTTCAAGTTCAAACCAGGTTCCCACATTCAAATTCACGCTATTTTCCCACACATATAAATCTACATTTTTAGTTATCATGATGAGGAAAATGGACTACTTTTTTCACAATATCCCTAGATTATCAGGTGGCAGGAAAAGCATTTCCCATTCACGAAATGTAAATGATTTCAGTGTCCACAAGGAAAGGAAGAGAAGTGTGTGATAAACCACACATATTTTGTCCCATGCTCTGTGTTCCAGCCATTTTATTTGGGGGTTAAGAGAGCCAAATAATTTGAACCCCTGTGATGGATTATGTTTGTAAATCTATTCCTCTGGGTGTGATACCCTTTGATTGCATTCAATTCAGTTGAGGGTCCTTTGATTAGGTTAATTGGTGAGAACGCTTCAGGGCTTTTGGTTTGAATATGTCGGTAGGTTGTGACTCTGGTTGAGTCCCCGCCCCCTTGCTGGGCCTGATATAAACAGACTCGCAGGGACAGACATACAGGAAAAAGGAAGCAGCAGCCATGCTCGATCCTATCATGTAACAGACAGGATAAGGTAAGCATGAATTCCCAAGAGGCTGGGCCCACGGAGCAGCTCAAGAGGAGACCTGCTAGATGCCGAGAGCTTACAGGTGAACTTGGGAAGCGAGGAAGAGCCGAGGCTGACAGAGGAGGCCATGGGCAGAGATCTTGCTTCACCACGTGGCAACACAGCACGCTCGACAGGAGCTGACTTTGGTGAGAGAGCACCTCTGCTGATGCCTTGATGTGGACAATTCACCGTCTTGAAACTGTAAGCTTTTACCCCACATAAATACCCTTTCTAAAGCCAACACATTTTGGGTACATTGCGCTAGCAGCCCTTTGGCAAACTAAAACAGTTATATTGTGAGACACCCCTTGTGTTGACTTGACCTGCCCTAAATTATTAACACACACGCAGCAGGACGTGTTGCTTGTGGCACAGACACCTCCCTATTTGGCCAGGAGGTAGGTGGCACACGGGTGCAGGTGATTGAGGGCCACAGCCACAAGCTCCTCTGGCCTGTCCCTGGTACAATTTTAGGATTAGCCCAGAATCATCTGAGCATTCCTGGGCCTGCCCGTGAGGGCTTGGGGGCAGATACGGAAACCTATGGTCCACGCAGAGCAAAATCACCAAACCCCAGAGCAGGGCGACACTGACAGGCACCCCTGGGCCAGGACCGGCTTCTGGGGCTGCTCCTGGTACCACAGCAGCCAGCCTCCTGCCTCCCGTGCCAGGGCTCGCATGGTGCTCTTCTCTCAGGGCTGGCCCAGGTCCAACCATGGTGCCCTGCAGTTAACGGGTGCTCCCAGCAAGAAGGGAAGTGATCGTTTCTGCAACTGGCTCCCGCCGGGCGTCGCTTCCCTTCACCTCTAAAGGGGACCCCGACCGTGCCACTCCTCCATTAGGGAGTGGCCAGCGCTTCCTGGTGGCGTTGGTGGTGAAGGGCGGGGATGGGGGTGGGCAGTGTCCGTGGCCCAGCGGGTGAGAGAGGGACTGTTAGGAAGCTCGTAGCAGTGCCACTCAGCAGTGGGTCGGCGTGGGGAGCCAAGCGTGCCCAGGTGAGGCTACCTGCTGTGGAGCCCCCACAAACGTGGAGCCCCCCACGAGGGCCCTTCTTGTTGGAGAAAACGATTTGGCAGCGGCGGACTTGGCCCAATGGATAGGGCGGCTGTCTACCACATGGGAGGTCCGCGGTTCAAACCCCGGGCCTCCTTGACCCGTGTGGAGCTGGCCCATGCGCAGTGCTGATGCGCACAAGGAGTGCCACGCCACGCAGGGGTGTCCCCCGTGTAGGGGAGCCCCACATGCAAGGAGCGCGCCCCGTAAGGAGAGCCGCCCAGTGCAAAAGAAAGTGCAGCCTGCCCAGGAATGGCGCCGCACACAAAGAGAGATGACACAACAAGAAGACGCAACAAAAAGAAACACAGATTCCACACCACTGACAACAGAAGCGGACAAAGAAGACGCAGCAAATAGACACAGAGAACAGACAACTGGGGTGGGGGGGAGGGGAGAGAAATAAATAAAATCTTTAAAAAAAAACGATTTGGCTTCCATTGGCCTGAACCCCCTGACCGCCCTGCGGCCCCCATCAGTGTAGACTGGGAGGTTGAGCATCCTGGAGGGCTCACGGGCCGCCTCCAGCTCTGCCCACGGCGCAGACCCCAAAGTGCGGTCTCGGGTGAGTGGGTGGGCACCGTGACCCCCCAGGGGCTGCGCTGACTGCGGGGACAGCGCTGCCCTCGGGGAGGCAAGCCGGCCCCCGCCGTGTCACACGCTTCGCCCCAAGGGGCTCCCCACTGGGCTGGGGGCCATGGGGCACCACCTCAAGACCCGTGGGCAAGGGGCCGAGCGCGGGGAGCCCCATCCCTGCCATTGGAAGGCCCTGGGTGTCGGGTGAGTTCACCCTCTCCTGGAAGTGCCATTCCCGTTTGACCAGTGCGCAGGTTGGCACGGTGACCTGGCAGCACCTCCGTTATCAGGAGAGCCCGGAAGCAGCCAGATCTACCACCTTAGTGCAAGGAGCAGAGGCACATTCCGAGGCATCCAGGCTTCTAATGAAACCTCACGTACACTCCTTCCCTGTGGACAAGGGCGCCGCGTGGGAAACGGCCTGCTGTGCCGACTCCAAGGCACGTTGTTGGGGCTCTCCCCAGGGGAAAGCAGCATTGTGAGAGAGACAGAGGGAGGGAGGAACAGAGGGAGGGAATCAGATGTCAGCTATCTAGTGCCAGTATTAAGTGGATTGGTTTTTTTAATCCTCTTGTTAATGTCTTAGCAGCAGCAGTTAGGAACTTTTTTAATCAGTAGGGTAGGAGCTGGATTCTTCAGTATTATCAGCCACTTGCCACATTTTTGGGGGATGAGACTGGCAACTCAGACCCCATATTAAAGGCTCTCTGCAACCAATCTGCCCCTTTCTCCCTGCCCCCTTGAACAAAATCTGTAATATGGTCTGAATCTCTAATTAAAGAAAATTTTGAGTTTTAGTTTTCAATTGGGGCTCCCTTTTAGGGCCCTCCTTGACTTTACATGTGTTCCTGAGGGAAATTTGTGTGGGTGTGTGTGTCTCTCTTTCATCCTGTTTATAAAGGACCCCAGTAAGAGGATTAAGATCCATCTTGAGGGAATGAGATTTGGCTCAACTGATAGAATACCCGCCTACCACATGGGAGGTCCAGGGTTCACACCCCGGGCCTCCTGACCCATGTAATGAGCTGGCCCATGCGCAGTGCTGATGCACACAAGGAGTGCTGCGCTGTGCCATGCAGGGGTGTCCCCTGCGTAGGGGAGCCCCACGCACAAGGAGTGCGCCCCGTAAGGAGAGCCGCCCAGCGCGAAAGAAAGTGCAGCCTGTCCAGGAATGGCGCCGCACACACGGAGAGCTGATGCAGCAAGATGACACAACAAAAAGAAACACAGATTCCCGTGCCGCTGACAAGAACGCAAGCAGACACAGAAGAACACACAGCGAATGGACACAGAGAGCAGACAACTGGAGGGGTGGCGGGGAAGGTAGAGAAATATATAAAAAATAAATCTTAAAAAAAAAGGCCCGTCTTGAATGAGGTGGTCCCACCTGAACTGAAGTAGCCTCATCAAAAGATCCCGCCAACAAGGGGCCCACTCACGGGAGTGCGCCACCTTTCAGAACCTGCCTGCCTGTGGTGTATACAGCCTGCCCCCCACGGGGCTCCCGCAGCAGGTGGGGCGCACACAGCAGAGTGAGCGGGTGCCCGGGCTGGTGGCCGCACTGTGGTCTAGGGGTGGAGGTTAGTCCATTTCCCACAGGAGTCAAGGGTGGGTTAGATTGAGCCAGCATGCGTGCGGATGGCGAGCTTATCGTGTGGGACCCAGCTATGGGTTTGGGGTGAGGGGTGTGGGCATGTGGGGGTGGCCGCAGGTGCCAGTTTGGGCTCCGGGAGAGTTTATGCCCCCGGGCCAGGAAGCTGGAAAGGTCAATATTAAGGCAAGTGGCTTAGCCAGTGTAAGACCGATGCTGAGGCAGCACACAAAAACTGTTGAGAGTTGTAACAAAACACACAAAACATGTTAAGAGTTCTTTGAAAAACACACCACTGACATCATGCACAATGGTGAAAGACTGAAAGTTTTCTCTCTAAGATCTGGAACAAGACAAGGATGCCCACTGTCACCACTGTTGTTCAACATTGTCCTGGAAGTTCTATTCAGAGCAATTAGGGAAGAAAAAGAAATAAAAGGCATCCAAATTGGAAAGGAAGAAGTAAAACTTTCACAATGACAAACGACATGATCCTGTATATAGAAAATCCGATAACCTCTACAACAGAACTAGAGCTAATACACGAATTCAAAAAAGTGGCGGGGCACAAGATCAACATGCAAAAATAAGTAGTGTTTCTATATACTAGTAATAAACAATCTGAAGAGGTGTTGTGGGAAACTGGCTTACCTGTTCCCTATTTGTTGCACTTGTCCCCAATTATTGTAAACGTTGCCACGCTGATGAGGAACAGCTGCTTTGGAGTTCCTAATAAATGTGATGCGGAAACTAGGGTCGAGGCTCTCAGTTCCCGAAGCCGTGAGTCCCCTGGTCCCATCTTTATTTCCTCTCTTGTGTGTCTCTCTCTGTCCTTTATTTCATAAAGTTCTGTGCTGCCTTCCCTTAGGGCCAACCTATTGTGAGCTGATCACAGCAAAGAGGCGACTAAGAAAAAAAAGTCTTAAAAGAATCAGATATCTAGGAATAAATTTAACCAAGGATAGAAAGGAAAATTACAGAACATTGCTAAAATAAACCAAAGACATGTAAATGTGAGGGGAGCTCTACAAAGCAAGACTCCCAGAGCCCTGCAAAGCAGGCTCCAAGGTTCACAGAAAGAACGTGGATAGAGAAGAAAGTGCACCTGCAGAGACTGGAGATAAAGAAGGAGACGCCCTGGGCGAAGCTAAGTGTTGATCAAAGCTCTGCTGCTTATGGATGATGAAGTGTAGGAACACTGTGTTATCAAAAGGCTAATGAAAACAAAGAATAACTTGTGTATTTGTAGTGGCCTAGAAACGGTGCCTTCCCTGTGAGAACTTCCTGTGAGAATTGCTGTACTTGGGGTAGAAAATAAACTGTGTAATCAGGATGGCGCGTGGCAGCAGTTGCCCTCGGCAGCCCCTCACGGCCACCGGACCCCGCTTCCCTGCGTGGGTCTTTTCTCCCTCCCCTCACCTGCCCCCCTCGGAACTGCGCAGACCCTGATGATCGCGACTACACTGCGCGCGTCGCAACGTCAAGGGAAGGACATTCTTCTCTCATATTTGTTTTTCAGTCTTTCATGTAGTCAGCCAGTTGTTCTCTTTATTTGGTTTACAATTATTAATATTGACCCATTTGGTATTTCTAAGTTTCATTTTTAAAATAAAAAATTTTTAGGAGGTTCGAATTTCAAGTTGGATGGAGCCCTGAACCTTCAGCTTCCCTTACGCGGAGTTTCCCCTTCTCAAGAAGAAAGGACCTCTTGCAGATGTTGATTAAGGTCTGTTGAAAGAAAACTGTCTTGGGTTATCGCAGAGTTTGGCTCCTACGTACAGGCTAGCCTTTGAGCTAAGTTTATGAGATACAGAGACAGCCAAGGATGGGCTCTCTATGGATCTCCTAATATGAACATCTTAGTCAAGAGCTGGTTTTGAAAAAAAGTACATTTAAAATTTTCCGAGGTACATTAGAAAGACACCGAACTCTCTTCTCTCCCAGAAAAAGTAGCTAAAGGACAGGCAGAGACGGCCTAGAAAGCAATGTTCTAGAGTTTAGGACACCAGGGGAAGGCAGGACCACCCCGAAGCGAGAGGGGCACAGGAAAGAATCGCAACTTTAAGACCAGGAGTGGAAGCTGCAGCTTCCCCCACCCTACAATCAGACAATTTTGAATTCTCAGCCCTCTGGGCCTGCGGCTACAGATAGACGGGCCGCGGGGATCCACCTCCCCAGGGAGTGGGGGAGAAAGGGGCACTGCCTCAGGCCAACGCAGCTTTTGACCCGCGGATTTGATGGCTGTGTCCCAGGAGCCCGGGCAGGCCAGGTGGGGCGGGGCCCTGTTGTCCTGGGAGCCTGAAGGGGACTAAAGGGACCCCACCCTCCCAATCACCCCCCCTACTGACAGGGGCTGGTTGTTGAGGGCGCAGAGGACAGAGGGGGCTGCCAGCAAAGGTTGGAGGAAAACCTCTGAGAAAGTTTGGTACAAGGCTGTTAGCCTCCAGGCAGCATCCTCCATGGCACTGACCCAAACTTGCGCAGCCAACACTCCCCAGGCCTTGAGCCGAGAGGGCTGCCGGAGAGCGCCATCTGCTGCCCAGCGCAGGAAATGCATGGGAGGAAAAGAAAAGGAAAGGAGCCGCTTTTTCCGCCTTTACAGCCTCCCCTCCCAAGGCCCTAGGAAGCAGGTCTGCAACCCATTACTGGGTCCAGGGACCAGATTTGAGCAACCAGTAGGGACAATCCTAAAGACCCAGAACAGGCTGAACCAAGAATCAAAAAACAGCAGTGACACACAGCCTCCCGCCACGAGATCCCTACAAAGGAGAGAGGAATTGAGCATCTGAGTAAACTCACCATCCTAATGAGGCCCAGACACCAGCAAAAAGTTACAAGCCATAATAATAAAATGAAAAAATTGTCCAAGCAAAGGAATATATCAAAGCCCCAGATGAGACCCACGATTTTAGACAACTAATCAAAGAGATTCGTACAAATTTCCAAAATCAGATTAGTGAGTTGAAAGACAATATGGGTGAAGAGATAAAAGGCATCAAGAAGACACTGAGCAAGCACAAAGAAGAATTTTTAAAGCTCTATAGAAAAATAGCAGAGCTCATGGGAATGAAAGACATGATAGGTGAGATCAAAAAAATATTAGAATGTCATGGGAGTTCCAGAAGGAGAAGAGAATGAAAGAAGGGGCAGAAAGAATATTTGAGAAAGTAATAGCTGAAAATTTCCCAACTCTCACAAAAGAACTGAACTTGCATATCCAAGAAGTGCAGCGTACCCATCAGAATTAATCTGAAAAGACCTTTTCCAAGACACATACTACTCAGAATGTCATACACCAAAGATAAAGAGAACATTCTGAGAGCAGCAAGGAAGAAAGCAAACTATCACATACAAGGGATGCCCAGTAAAAATCAGCTCAGATTTCTCATCAGAAACATGGAGACGAGAAGACAGTGGTATCATAGAATTAGAATACTGAAAAAAACTGCCAGTTGAGAATTCTTTATCCAGCAAAATTGTCCTTCAAATATAAAAGTGAGTTTAAAACATTCACAAACAAACAGAAACTAAGAGAATTCATAAAAAAGAATCCATTTTTGCAGGAAATACTGAAGGAAGCCTCAGAGCCTAAAAGAAAAAGACAGGAGAGAGAGGGTTGGAGGAGAGTATAGAAGAAAGAGTAGCAGAAAGGATAAGCAAAAGAGTAAAAAGAAAGACAAAACTAAGACATGACATATGAAAGCCACAGAATAAAGTTGTGGGAGTAAATAATGCATTTATAGTAATATCATTGAATTTGAATGAATTAAACTCCCCAATCAAAAGATATAGTCTGACAAAATGGATTAAAAAAACATCAGCCATCCATATGCTGTTTAAAAGAGACTCACCTTAGACCCAGGGATACAAATTGGCTGAAAGTGAAAGGTTGGAAAAAGATACTCCACACAAACAGTAACCAAAAAAGAGCAGCGGTAGCTATGCTAATACCAGACAAAACAGACTTTAAATGCAAAAAAAATTATGAGCTACAGAAGGCCATTATATATTAGTAAAAGTGACAATCCACCTGGAAGAAATAACAGTCATAAATATCTATGCACCTAACCAGAGTGCCCCAAAATACATGAGGCAAACTGGCAAAACTGAAGGGAGAAATAGGCATCTCTACAATAATGGTTGGAGACTTCAACATACCTCACATCATTAGATAGAACAACTAAACAGAAGAGCAACAAGGTAACAGAGAACTTGAACAATATGATAAATGACATATACAGAACACTGCACCCAAATGCAGGGGATTATACATTCTTCTCAAGTGCCCATGGATCTTTCTCCAGGACAGACTATGTTAGGGCATAATGCAGCTCTCAATAAATATAAAAAAATAGAAATTATACAAAGTACATTCTCAGATCATAATTGAATGAAACTGGAAATCAATAATAGACAGGAAAGAGGTAAATTCACAAATGTGTGGAGGCTAAACAACAAACTCCTAAATAATTAGTGGGTCAAAGAAGAAATTGCAAGTGGAATCAGTAAATATATTGAGATGAATGAAAACGAGAACACAACTTATCAAATCTTATGAGATAAGCGAAGGTAGTATTGAGAGGAAAATTTATAGCCTTCAATGCTTATATTTTAAAAAAAGAAGAAGAAAGAGCTAAACTCAAAGATCTAACTGAGGGAGCAGATGTGGCTCAAGCGGTTGAGTGCCTGCTTCCCACATGGGAGGTCCTGGGTTCAGTGCCTGGTGACTTCTAAAAACAAACAAAAAAATAAATGAAAGAAAGAAAGAAAAACAAATGAAAAACCAACCCAGGAGAGCCCATGTGGCTTGGTGGTTGAGCACCAGCCTCCCACATATAAGGTCCAGAGTCCAATCCCCAGGTCTGGTACCTAAAAAAAACTAACTGAACAACTGGAGAAACTAGAAAAAGAACAGCAAAACATTCCCAAAGCAAGAAGAAGAAAATAATAAAGATTAGAGGAGAAGTAAATGAAACTGAGAACAAAAAAAAATTAGAGAATATCAACAAAACTAAAAACTAGTTCTTTGAGATCAATAAAATTGACAAACCTCTAGCTAGACTAACAAAGAAAAAGAGAGAAGATGCAAATAAATAAAATCAGAAATGAAAAGGATGAAGTTACAACTGACCCCACAGAAATAAAAAGGATCGTAAGAGGATATTATGAGAAGCTGTATGCCAACAAACAAGACAACCTAGATGAAATGGACAAATTCCTAGAAATACACAAACATCCTACACTGATATGACAAGAAATGCAAGAACTTATCAAACCAATCACATTTAAAGAGATTGAATTCGTCATCAAAAATGAAAAGTCCAGGACCAAATGGTTTCACAGGTGAATTCTACCAAGCATTTTGAGAAGAATTAACACTAATCCTGTTTAAACTCTTCCAAATATTGAAGAGGAGGGAAAATTACCCAACACATTTTATGGCCAACATCACCCTAATACCAAAGCCAAATAAAGACACTATAGGAAAAGAAAATTACATACCAATCTCTCTAATGAAATTGCAAAAGTTCTTGGCAAAATATTTGCAAATAGAATACAACAGCATATTAAAAGACTTACACATCACAACCAAGTGAGATTTATTGCTGGTATGCAAGGCTGGTTCAACATAAGAAGATCAATCAACACAACACACCACATTAACAAACTGAAGGTAAAAAAACACATGATCATTTCAATGGATGCATAAAAGGCATTTGAAAAAATCCAGCACCCTTTCTTGATAAAAAACACTTCAAAAGATAGGAATAGAAGGAAAACTCGATATGATAACAGACATATATGAAAAAGCCACAGCCAACATCGTACTCAATGGGGAAAGGTTAAAAGCTTCCCCTCCAACATCGGGAACAAGACAAGGATGCCCACTGTCACCACTGTTTCAACATTGTACTAGAGCAATAATAGTAATAATAATAATAATAAAAAGGCATTCAAATAGGAAAAGAGGAAGTAAAACTCTCACTATTTGAGAATGACATGATCCTATTAATATATTTAGAAAATTCTGAAATGTCTACAACAAAGTTACTTGAGCTAATAAATGAGTTCAGCAAAGTGGCAGGTACCAGATCAACATGCAAAAATCAGTAATGTTTCTATACATTAGCATTGAACAATCTAAGGAGGAAATTGGGGAAAATTCCATTTACAATAGCAACAAACAGACTCAAATACCTAAGAATCTATCTAACCCTAAAAAAGTACAGGACCTATATGCAGAAAACTACAAAACAATGCTAAAAGAAATCAATGAAGTCCTACACAAATGGAAAGACATTCTGTGTTCATGGATTGGAAGACTAAATATTGTGAAGATGTCAATCCTACCCAAACTGATTTATAAACTCAATGCAATACCAATCAAAATCCTATCAGCCTACTTTACAGAACTAGAAAAGACAATTACCAAATTTATTTGGAAGAGAAAGTGCGCGCAAATAGCCAAAAGCATTCTAAAAAGAGCAGTGTGGGAGAAATTTCACTACCAAAGCTTGGAACCTATTACAAAGCTACAGTGGTCAAGACAGCAGGGTCCCAGAGACAGCCAAAGTAGATACAAGCCCAGGTATTGTTTCTTTTGAGGGCTACAGAGACCCACAGGTTCTTTGGTCACGGCAGATGGCTCTGGAGTTCCGTGCCATGTCAGTTGGCCCTACTTTGGAGTTTGTGTTCCTGAGTGTGATGGAGTTGGACTCAGATGTGATCTTTCTACACATGCCTCTTCTGTTACTTTTACCGGACCTGTGGTTGGCACTAGGATTGGTGTATACTCAGGGGACCTGAATCTCCGGACTGTCCATGTGACAGCCAGGCCCTGAGCCTCAGCAGACTTGCAACTCCTACCGTCTGGTTTATTGGACTTAACCCAGCCAGCTAAGAGGGAGGTGAAGAAGGTCAACCACCACACCAGGGAGCCAGGAGTGCCTACAACTGTAAGCAGAATTGCATCCATCATGCATGTGGAATCTAAGCCCCCTCTTGATATAGAGGTGGAGTGGACATCACCATCCCAAGGTCCACAGGATGGAGGAATAGAGTATGGGTTAGAGTGGACTTACTGATATTCTATTATGGAACTATTGTGATTAGTAATGGAAGAAAATGTAGCATTGATGTGGAGAAAGTGGCCACAGTAGCTGCTGAGGGTAGGGAGAGGGAAGAAGAGGTATGATGTGGAGGCATTTTCACGACTTGGAGTTGTCCTGGGTGGTGCTGCAGGGACAGATGCTGGACATCATATGTCCTGGCATGGCCCACTGGGAGGACTGGGGGGAAGTATAAACTATAAACCATTATCCACGTGGAGCAGCAGTGCTCCAAAATGTATTCACCAAATGCAATGAATGTCCCACAATGATGAAAGAGGTTGTTGACATGGGAGGAGTGGGTTGAGGGGGGTGGGAGGTATATGGGGACCTCCTATTTTTTTTTAATGTAACATTTTTTAAAAAATAAAGAGGAAAAAAAAAGACAGCATGGTGGGAAGCGAATGTGGCTTAAGCGATTGGGCTCCGTCTACCATATGGAAAGTCCAGGGTTCGATTCCTGGGGCCTCGTTGTGAAGGCAGGCTGTCGCACGTGGAGAACTGACCCACGCGGGACTGCTGGCCCATGTGGCAAGCTTGCCCAAGTGCAGAGCTGGCACAGCAAGATGACACACCAGGGAAACAGACTTTGGCCCAGTGGTTAGGGCGTCCATCTACCACATGGGAGGTCCGCGGTTCCCCCAGGCCTCCTTGACCCGTGTGGAGCTGGCCCATGCGCAGTGCTGATGCGCGCAAGGAGTGCCATGCCACACAGGGGTGTCCCCCGTGTAGGGGAGCCCCACGCGCAAGGAGTGCACCCATAAGGAGAGCCGCCCAGCGCGAAGGAGGGAGCAGCCTGCCGAGGAATGGCGCCGCCCACACTTCCCGTGCCGCTGACTACAACAGAAGCGGACAAAGAAACAAGACGCAGCAAATAAACACCAAGAACAGACAACCGGGGGAGGGGAGGGGAATTAAATAAATAAAAATAAATCTTTAAAAAAAAAAAAAAAAAGATGACACAACAGACTACTTCAGCAAACCCGCATATTGTACAGTGTTGTATCTTCTGACCTGGACTTAGGAAGAAAGTCTGCGCTACAAGGAAAAGAGGAGGTGACATTTTCCGGTGGGTTGTCCCAGTAACACCACTACACAAAAGGACAGCACCACACACAGTGCACCGCCACCACCAGAGCAAAGTACAGGCAGTGAGCACCCCGGGAGCCACAGGTAAGAGGAGCCTAAGAAGGGGTTCGGTTGGGGTGGGCCACAGCAGGAAGACAAAGACCTCAGGCAGGAAGCGAGGTGACCTGTGAGGAAGCCTCGTCGTACTGTGTAACACCTGGCAGGACGGTAACTGAGTTAATCGGGGTGGCCTGGGGGGCTTGCCTGAGGAAGTGAAGAGTTGTCTGGTAAATTTTGAAGTGACCTTCTAGCCAGCAGAGGGTCTTGCCTAAGCTGGTTCAACAGAGGAGGCTCAGGGTGGGATGGCCCCATTTGGAGATGTGGATGTCACCCTGATATCTCCGTGTCTTCTGCTCATCTGAATGTGAGGGAGGTGTGAAAATTAGGAGGTGATCCTGAGCGTGCACCTACTATGTGCCATTTTGTACTAATGGTATCTCTATGTAAAGTTTTGTGTATGATTTTGTATTAGTCAGGGTTTCTAGGGAAACAGAATCAACAAGGGATATCGATAATAAGAGATTTATCAGAGTCTCTCACGCAGCCGTGGGGATGCACAGGTCCAGGTTCCGCAGGCAGGCTGCAGCCAGGAGCTTCAATGGAAGTCCAATGAAGCTTCTTGAAGAGTTCTGGGGGATGCTGGCTGTCCAAAGAAGAGCTGGGAAATTCTCTCTCAATGCCGGAATCACTTACCCTTTTAAGGGATTCGACTGATTAAGTTAAGTGTCACTCACTGCTGATGGCAATCTCCCTGACTGATATAATTATAACCAGCTATGATTTACCACTGCAGTAAAGTCAGTGGTGACTCAAGTCCATAAATGCCCTTGTGTTACAGTTAGCCCAGTGCTTGCTTGACCAAACAACCGGGCACAATTACCTGGCCGAGTTGACACAATAGCCTGCCCATCACAGACTGTTTGTTTTTTACTTTGCAATAAACTTTGTGGATTTTGTTTTGAGAAAACCACAGGAATTTAAAGGTTTCAGGGTTTTTAAAGTATGTTTGTCCAACTTTTATGAAATTTTGTGTAGAACGTTAAGAAATCTGCAAATCTAAAATTGGATAGAAGGAACAAGGAAATGAAATGCAAATACTCTTCAGGAAAGTTTGAAAATGTACTACAGCATATTACTATTGTGTTTTTTTATAAAGGACCTTTGGAAATAAAAAATTTTTTAAAAAGATGACACAACAAATAAAAAGAGACACAGGAGAGACAATAAGAGATGCAGCAGACCAGGGAGCAGAGGTTGCTCAAAGATTGAGCACCTCTCTCCCACTCTGGAAGGTCCCAAATTTGGTTCCTAGTGCCGCCTAAAGAGAAGACAAGCAGACACAGAAGAATGCATGCACAAGAACAACGAGAGGGGGAGAGAAATAAATAAAACTAAATAAATCTTAAAAAAAAAAAAACAAAACCAGCACGGCAGAGAGGAGCTGAAGTGGCTCATGGAGTTGAGTGCCGGTTCCCACATGGGAGGTCCCGGGTGTGGTGCCTGGTGCCTCCTAAAAACTAAAGAACAAACAACAAGCAAACAACAAAAGAGCCAACTCAGGGGAGCCAGCGTGGCTTAGTGGTTGAACACCAGCTTCCCACATATGAGGACAAGGGTTCAATCCCCAGGCCCACCTAAAAAAAAAGCAAACACTTTTGCACCTCAAAGGACTTTGTCAAAAGGGTGAAAAGGCAGCCAACTCAATGAGAGAAAAAATTTGAAATCACATATCCAATAAGGGTTTAATATCCATGATATATAAAGAGATGCTACAACTCAACAGTAAAAAGACAAATGACCAATTTTAAAAATGGGCACAAAACTTGAATAGATATTTGTCCAGTAGACACATGTTTGAAAGACATACAAACAGGTGAAAAAAAAAAAAAAACACATGAAAAAAATGTTCAACATCACTAGTGATTAGGGAAATGCAAGTCAAAGCTACAATGAGCTATTTCACACCTATTAGAATGGTCACTCATTAAAAAACAGAGAACTACAAGGGTTGGAGAGGATGTGGAGAGATAGGAACACTTATTCACTGTTGGTGGGAATGCAGAATGGTACAGCCACTGTGGAGGACTGTTTGGCAGTTCCTAAAGAAGTTGAATATAGACTTGCCACATGACCCTGCAAACCGCTGCTAGGTATATACCCAGAAGAACTGAGAGCAGTGACAGGAACAGACATCTGTACACTGATATTCATAGCAGCATTATTCATGATTGCCGAAAGATGGAACCACCCAGGTGTCCATCAACTGATGAATGGATAAACAAACTGTTGTATACACACAATGGAATATTATGCAGCTATAAGAGGAAATGAAGTTGTGAAGCCTATGACAACATGAATGAACCTGGAGATCATTATGTTGAGTGAAGCAAGCCAGACACAAAAGGACAAATACTGTATGATTGCACTATTATCAACTAAATATATTGTGTAAACTCATGGAGTTAATAACTAGAATATGGGTCACCAGAAAATGGAATGAGATTAGAGAATGGAAAGCTGCAGGTTAACTTGTGCAGAATTGGTAAAAAACAAAAATAAAAAATAAAAAGATTGTTAATCTTTGGAAATAAAGAGAAAAAGTGAAAGAACAACATAATGTTTGTCATTAGCAGTGCTATTATATGGCTATGACGGTGGTTGAAATGGGAAGCCTGGGAAGCAGATGTGGTGCAAACGATTGAGCTCCCACCTACCACATGGGAGGTCCCAGGTTCAGTTCCTGGTGCCTTCTAAAGAAGACACACAAGATAGCGAGCTGATGTGATAGGCTGGTGTGGCAAACTGACACAAGATGACACAATAAGAGACACAAGGAGGGAAACATAATGAGAGACCCAATAAAGCAGAGAGTGGAGGTGGCTCCCTTCCACATGGGAGGTCCCAGGTTCAGTTCCTGGTGCCTCCCAAAAGGAAGGTGAGCACACAATGAACAGGCATAGCAAGTCTGAACAACAAGGGGGTAGGGAGAAATAATTAAATCTTAAAAAAAAAAGAGAAAGTCTAAGGTCATGTATATTACTAAAAAGAAGGCTAAAAAAATACATGGGGAAAGCAGATGTGACTCAGGCAAATGGGCTCCTGCCTACCACATGGGAGGCCGCTGGTTCAGATCCTGGTGCCTCCTAAAGAAGATAGAGAGCTGACGCAACAGGCAGGTGCCACAAGCTGACACAAGAGATACAAGAAGGAAAAACATATTGAAAGACACAACAACGCAGGGAGCAGAGGTTCCTAGTGCCTCCTAAAGAAGTCAGCAAGCTGACACAACAGGAGACATGGGGAGGAAAAACAGAAAGAGAGACACAACAAAGCTGGGAGCTGAGGTGGCTCAAGCGATTACACATCTCCCTCCCACATCAGAGGTCCTGGGTTCGGTTCCCAGTGCCTACTAAAGAACAAGGAAGATGAATAGACACAGCAAGTGAAAAATAAGGGGATGGGGAGAAATAAACAAATCTTTCTTTAAAAAATATAACATGGGAGACTTCCGGCAAGATGGTGGCTGAGTGAGCTTGCCTTGCCGTCTCTCCTGGGAAGAGGCAGCTGGGCACCGCTGGAGGTTCTCCGGGACCAGGCTTTTTCAGGATTTTTTCAGGGCAGGAAGGGTCTGGACATCGATTTGGTGGGAAGGTAACGGAAAGGACTGGTCTATAAGATATAATTTGGGACTTTTCAGGAGGGGGAGGCAAGATGGCGGCTGAGTGAACTTCCCGGTTACTAGCTCCTGGGGGGAATCGGCCGGGAGGCGTCGGAGACTCTTTGGGACCGGCTGTTTCGGGATTTTTCCTGGTCCGGAGGTGTCTGGACATCGATTTGGAGGGAAGGTAACAGAGAGGATCCATCTGTGAAATATACACGGAGATCCCAGCTACGTGTGGAGGACTCCCTCCTTGGGTAGGCGGAGCCGAGGCAGCTAGCACCGCGGCAGGTGGCGGGACGCCCGGCGGGCGGCGGGCGAAGGAGACAAGCCCAGCCGAGCCTAGCCGTGCCGCAGCGGGCGGCGGGCGGGAGAGGCGAGCCGCGCGGCAGCGGGCGGTGGGCGGGGAAGCCGAGTCCGACCGAGCCCGGCTGAGCCGCAGCGGGCGGGGGGGCCGAGCCCAGCCACGCCGCGCTGGGCGGAGGGCGGGAAAGCCGAGCTCAGCCGAGCCCAGCCGAGCCACGGCGGGCGGCGGGCGGGGGACCGGAGCCCAGCTGAGCCCAGCCGAGCCTGGCGGCGGGGTTTCTGTTCTTTGTGGGTTTTTTTGTTTTTTGTTTTTTTTTTTATTTTTTATTTTTTGTTGTTGTTGTTGTTCTTGTTGTTCTTTTTTTTTTTTCTTTCAATCCTCTCTTTCTTGTCCCCAATATTCTTCTTATACTATTTTACCTTAACAATACAATAGGTCCTACAGGAAATACCTCACATTTGCTGGGTTTCCTCACCCTCCACTGCCTCATTTCTCTGTGAATAGATTTAGCCTATCTACACTATCCCCTTTCCCCTACAACTTGATATCCTCCACCATCTGCTATCTCTCCTATATTCCATCTCCCTTTCTTTGATCCACAAAGTGTCTAACTCTTAATTTCTAATACCTTTGTTTAGTTTTCCATCTGGTATTCGTCCCTGAAACTATTAACTTTCTTTTCTCTTTCCCTCTCTCACGAAAACAATAGCCTCTTAGTACGTACCACATTCCTCCCATATTCAGTCGTCTACCTCATTATAGGTACTTTCCTACTACTATAACTCTACACAATTTACATGATCTAACCTCCATCCTCCCAGAACTCATATTGTTGCTTTGTAAACATATATCACCAATACTACTTCACACTTTTTCCTTCCTTACACAATTGACTTTCCCCAGCACTAATACTTTCCTTTAAAGTGAGCTTAACTAGCAATAAGAAATTGGAATAAGAAGAACAAAGTGACAAAGAGAAGATATAACACTTACACAAAAACAACAGCTAATTAATCTCCAAGACTAGACAAAGAAGCTAAGGAACTGATTAAACCCGTCAAGAAAAAATGTTGACAAGACAGCAACAAAAATCTACAAACCAAACCAGTAATCAGGAAAACATGGCTGAATCCAATCAACAAACTGAAAATCAGGAAGGGGGGCAGGACTTCGCACAAGCAATGAAAGATCTCAGAACATTTATCACCGACAAATTTGATGAAGTAATGAAAGAGGTTAACAGCGTGAAGACAACACTTGGAGGGGAAATTGCAGACATGCGCAAAAAAATAACAGATATGATGGAAATGAACACCACAATTCAAGAAATCAAAAATACACTTGCAGCAAATATCAGCAGACTAGAAGAGGCAGAGCAGAGAATTAGTGATGTGGAAGACAGTGCATTGGAAATCAAACAGATAGTAGAAGTGGTCAATAAAAAGGTAGAAAAAATCCAGATAGGACTTAGGGACCTGAATGATAACGCAAAATGCTCAAACATACATATTATAGGTATTCCAGAAGGAGAAGAGAAGGGAAAGGGGTCAGAAGGAGTGTTGCAGGAAATAATGAATGAAAACTTCCCAAATCTACTGAAAGAGACAGATGTACATATCCAAGAAGCACAGCGCACTCCACTGGTCATAAACCCCAACAGGCCCACCCCAAGACATATACTTGTCAAATTATCCAATGCTCAAGACAAAGAAAAAATTCTAAAAGCAGCAAGAGAAAAGAAAACCATCACATACAAGGGAAACTCCATAAGATTAAGTGCTGATTTCTCACCTGAAACAATGGAGGCAAGAAGGCAGTGGTATGATATAGTCAAGGTACTAAAGGAAAAAAATCTCCAACCAAGAATACTCTATCCAGCTAAACTAGCATTCAAAAATGATGGAGAGTTCAAAATATTCACAGATAAACAGAAACTGAAAGAGTATATCAACAAGAAACCTCCCCTTCAAGAATTCTTAAGGGAATTCTGCAGGAAGAAAGGAAAAAACAGGACAGTCAGAGATGGAGGAGAGTGTAAAAGCAACAAGAAAGACAAAAATAGAAGGGGAAAATAAAATAATACAAACAAAATATAACAAACACAAATCCAACCAAAATATGGCTACCATAAATAACTCTCTAAACGTAATAACATTGAATGTCAACGGATTAAACTCACCTATCAAAAGATTCAGACTGGGACACTGGATAAGGAAATACGACCCATCTATATGCTGCCTACAAGAGACACATCTTAGACCCAGAGACTCATGAAGGTTGAAAGTGAATGGCTGGAAAACAATCATACAAGCAAACAACAACCAAAAAAAGGCAGGAGTAGCTATATTAATATCAGACAAAATAGACTTTAAATGCGAAACAATTGTGAGAGACAAAGAAGGATACTATATTTTAGTGAAAGGGACAATTTGTCAAGAAGATCGAACAATCATAAATATTTATGCTCCTAACAAGGGCGCCTCTAAATATGTGAGGCAAACGCTGGAAAAACTAAGTGAAAGAATAGATGCATCTACAATTATAGTGGGGGATTTTAATACACCACTATCAACTCTGGACAGAACATCTCAAAAGAGAATCACTAAAGAAACAAAACATTTGAACAGTATATTAGAAGAGCTGGATCTAATAGACATATATAGATCATTAAACCCAAACACAGCAGGATATACATTTTTCTCAAGCGCACATGGAACATTCTCCAAGATTGACCATATGCTAGGCCACAAAGAAAGGCTTAATGAATTCAGAAAGATCGAAATCATACAAAACAATATCTCTGACCACAGTGGAGTCAAGCTGGAAATTTGCAAGGGACAGAGACCCAGACTTCACACGACAATTTGGAAATTAAACAGCACACTCTTAGAAAAAAAGTGGGTCAAAGAGGAAATCTCAAAAGAAATCAATGACTACCTTGAAACAAATGATAATGATAACACAACATACCAAAATTTATGGGATGCAGCAAAAGCGGTACTGAGAGGGAAATTTATAGCCATAAATTCATATATCAAAAAAGAAGAAAGAGCAGAAATTGAAGAATTAACTGCACATTTGAAGGAATTAGAAAAACAACAACAAAGTAACCCAACAGGAAGAAGAAGGAAGGAAATAACAAAGATAAGAGCAGAACTAAATGAAATAGAAAATAAGAAAGCACTTGAAAAAATAAACAAGACCAAGAGCTGGTTTTTTGAGAAGATCAACAAAATTGACAAACCTTTAGCGAGACTAACAAAGAAAAAAAGAGAAAAGATGCAAATACACAAAATAAGAAATGAGAAAGGTGATATCACCACTGACCCCACAGAAATAAAGACTATCATAAGAGGATACTTTGAAAAACTATATTCCAACAAAAATGACAATTTAGAGGAAATGGACAGATTCCTAGAAATACATAAGCAGCCCATACTGACGAAAGAAGAAATTGATGATCTTAACAAACCAATCACAAGCAAAGAGATAGAATCAGTCATTAAAAATCTCCCAACTAAGAAGAGCCCAGGGCCAGACGGCTTCACAGGTGAATTCTACAAAACATTCCGGAAAGAACTAACACCAATCCTGTTGAAACTATTCCAAAAAATCGAAACAGAAGGAACACTGCCTAATTCCTTCTATGATGCCAACATTACCCTAGTACCAAAGCCAAACAAAGACACCACAAGAAACGAAAATTACAGACCAATTTCTCTAATGAACCTAGACGCAAAAATACTTAACAAAATACTTGCTAATCGTATTCAACAACACATTAAACGAATTATACACCATGACCAAGTGGGATTTATCCCAGGTATGCAAGGATGGTTCAACATAAGAAAATCAATCAATGTAATACACCATATAAACAGATTGAGAGAAAAAAACCACATGATTATATCTATAGATGCAGAAAAGGCATTTGACAAAATACAGCACCCCTTCCTGATAAAAACACTCCAAAAGATCGGAATACAAGGAAACTTTTTGAACATAATAAAGAGTATATATGAAAAACCTAAAGCCAACATTGTTTACAATGGCGAAGTCCTGAAATCCTTCCCTCTAAAATCAGGAACAAGACAAGGATGCCCATTGTCTCCGCTCCTATTTAACATTGTCTTGGAAGTACTGGCTCGAGCACTGAGACAAGAACCAGATATAAAAGGCATTCAAATTGGAAGGGAAGAAGTCAAAATTTCATTATTTGCAGATGACATGATCCTATATATCGAAAACCCTGAGAGATCTTCAACAAAGCTCCTAGAACTCATAAATGAGTTTAGCAAAGTCGCAGGTTATAAGATCAATGCGCAAAAATCAGTAGCATTTCTATACACCAATAATGAGCAAGATCAGGAGGAAATCAAGAAACAAATACCATTCACAATAGTAAATAAAAAAATCAAATACTTAGGAATAAATTTAACTAAAGAGGTAAAAAACTTATACATCGAGAACTATACAAGATTGTTCAAGGAAATCAAAGAAGACCTAAATAAATGGAAGAATATTCCCTGTTCATGGATAGGAAGACTGAATATTATTAAGATGTCTATCCTACCAAAACTGATCTACACATTCAATGCAATCCCAATAAAAATCAACACAGCCTTCTTTAAGGAACTAGAAAAACTAACTATGAAATTTATTTGGAATAAAAAGAGGCCCCGAATAGCCAAAGACATATTGAAAAAGAAAAACGAAATAGGAGGAATCACACTTCCTGACTTCAAAACATACTACAAAGCTACAGTAGTGAAAACAGCATGGTACTGGCATAAGGAGAGACACACAGACCAATGGAATCGAATTGAAAGTTCAGATATAGAACCTCATGTATATAGCCATATAATATTCGATAAAGCCACCAAACCCTCTCAACTGGGAGAGAATGGCCTATTCAACAAATGGTGCCTGGAGAACTGGATAGCTATATGTAGAAGAATGAAAGAGGATTACCATCTCACACCTTATACAAAGATCAACTCAAGATGGATCAAAGACCTAAATATAAGAGCCAAGACCATAAAGACCTTAGAAAGCAGTGTAGGGAAACATCTACAGGACCTTGTAATAGGAAATGGCTTCATGAATATCACACCAAAAGCACGAGCAGCAAAAGAACAAATAGATAAATGGGACTACCTCAAAATTAAAGCCTTCTGCACCTCAAAGGAGTTTGTCAAGAAAGTAAAAAGGGAACCCACACAATGGGAGAAAATATTTGGCAACCATATATCTGATAAGAGACTTATAACTTGCATATATAAAGAACTCATAGATCTCGAAAACAAAAAGATAAACAACCCATTTAAAAAATGGGAAAAAGATTTAAACAGACACTTCTCCAAGGAAGAAATACAAATGGCTAAAAAGCACATGAAAAAATGCTCCAAATCCCTAGCTATCAGGGAAATGCAAATCAAAACTACAATGAGATACCATCTTACTCCCATAAGATTGGCAGCCATGAAAAAAACAGTAGAATACAAATGCTGGAGAGGATGTGAAGAAAGGGGAACACTCATCCATTGCTGGTGGGAATGCAGAAGGATCCAACCATTCTGGAGGACAGTTTGGCAGTTTCTCAAAAAATTATCCATAGATTTGCCATATGACCCAGCAATACCACTGCTGGGTATATACCCATCAGATCTGAAAACAAGGACACAAACCGATATATGTACACCAATGTTCATAGCAGCATTGTTCACCATCGCCAAAAGTTGGAATCAATCCAAAAGTCCATCAACAGATGAGTGGATCAATAAAATGTGGTATATACACACAATGGAATACTACTCAGCTGTAAGAACCAATACACTACAATCGCACGTGATAACATGGATGAACCTTGAGAATCTTATGTTAAGTGAAGCAACCCAGGCATTGAAGGACAAATACTATATGACCTCAATGATATGAAATAAGTTAACTGCCTCAGAGAGCTAGAGTCTGGAAAAGTGGCTTACTGGAAATCGGGGGGTGGAGGAAGGATGTGAGTTAATGTCTGTAGGGGTGGAATCTGTAATGAGCTGGGGGTAAGTATGAGCACAAAGAAGGGACAAAATGGGGGCAAGGGGTTACCTTCGGGTGGGGTTTTCTGGGTTTGAGGGGGGCTGGGGATGGGAAGAGGGGTAATATGGTCCAAGAAATAGGTGGGAGGGAGGGGCAACATACAAACATGGGAGAGTGCCAGAAGTTCGTTGAGAACTAAATGTTGAGTAAAACGTATCAAAGTATAAATAGGAGGGTCACCTGGTTAGGACGCTCAGGGGGTATGGTCTGATGCGGGACGGACTCCGGAGGGAATAGCTGAAGGCTCATTTTGCCAAGGTGGGTTCTACCATTGGGTGGGGTGGACCCATATCCTGGGGAAGACTAATGCCGTCTAATAGAGAGAACTGTATCTCTCGTGAGAAAGGACGGCTCCCAGGGCATTAGATTGGCAGGCGTTGTGGGCCCTAAGGGGAGGGGAAAATGGACGTGCAATGGATAGAACAAAGGTAAATAAGGGGGCAAAAGAGGAGTTATGTGAGAGTGCACGAGGATGAATATAAAACAGCTAATATTACACCAAAAACATATAGGGGACGACAGACTAATAATGAAAACCATAAGACAAAACATAGGATAACTAAAAAATTTAGAAAACTGTACAACCTAAAGTATGGACCACATAGTAAGCACAAATGTTACCTTGTTTGAAAACTATAGTTTCGGAATCTGTACATCAGTTTCAGGAAATATGATATGAATAAGTTAAAAGATTATTGCTGTGGAAGGGAAAAGGTTTTATGGTGGATCTGGGGAAATACTGTATATTGTATATATGAATTTTGGTGATCTAAGACTCTTCTGAAGCTGACATTATGTTGGGATTCACTTTACGGGAAGTTTTGGATCACAGAGTGGTTCAACAATGGCAGCGGAGGAATACTGATATGGGATGTTATTGACAGGATATATATGGTTGACAGGGAGTTATACAGGGCATATGCCCAGGGTATATGGTAATGTCTATATATACTCATAGTGGAAACAATTAAAAACAACAGCTGGGGGGGTACTGGGCTCCTGGCCGGGGGGTCACTGTTGTGGGCCCTGGGAGAGCAGCAGCAATCCTCCAGGTGCAACGGCAAGAACCAGGAAGGAAGGAGGGCCCAACAGTGGGCTCTTGATACTAATGGCTACACTTTTGAGCCTATGCACCTGCAATAAGAACAAGGCCTAGAGTAGCATTGTGCCTGGGGGTTTCCTCCTGACAGCCTTCATGTTACTCAAATGTGGCCACTCTCACAGCCAAACTCAGCGTGTAGATGTGATGCATTCCCCCCAGCGTGGGACACGACACCCGGGGATGAGCCTCCCTGGCACCGAGGGATCACTACCACATACCAGCTGAAGAAGCAACTAGAAAATGACCTTGAATTAAAGATTCAATGCGGAACAGCAGAATATACCTGTCTACATATAATAACATGACTTCGGGAAGCGGTTTGACCTAATGTAAGGGGGAAATGGAAAGGAGAAATGAGATTATAAGGCTGTGAGTCTCTAAAAAAGAGTCTGGAGGTTGTCAGAAGGAATACCCCTATGTACAACTGAACAGAGTCTAAGAGACAGATAAGGTAGATACAACCCCAGGTATTGGTTCTTTTGAGGGATAAAGAGACCCACGGGTTCTATGGTCATGGCAGAAGGGGTTCACTGCCATAACAGATGGCCCTTCTTTGGAGCTGGTGTTTCTGCGTGATGGAAATGGACTCAGAGGGGATCTCTTTTCACAAGACTTGCATGCTACTTTATTGGAATTGTAGTTGGTGCTGAGTTTAAGATATATGCAGGGGATTTGAATCTCTGGACTGATAATATGACACCCAGGCCCAGAGCCTCAACAGACTTCAGCTCCTACACTTTGACTTATTGGACTTACTCCACTCAGCTAACATGGAGTTGAAGAAGGTCAACCACCACAACATGGAGCCTAGAGTGTCTACAACTAGAAGCGGGAAGAGTGCATCCAGTACCCATGTGGAATCTAAGCCCTCACTTGACATAGGTGTGCAATGGACACAACCAATCCAATGTCCACAGAGGAAATGTGAAATGGGTGTGGGAACGGTAGCCATGGGGGCTGCTGGGTGTGGGGAACGGGAGGAAGAGATGAGATGTGGAGGCGTTTTCGGGACGTGGAGTTGTCCTGGATAGTGCTTCACGGACAATTACGGGACACTGTAGATCCCCCCAGGGCCCACTGGATGGAACGTGAGAGAGTCTGGGCTATGATGTGGACCATTGACTATGGGGTGCAGTGATGCTCAGAGATGAACTTACCAGGTGCAATGGATGTATCACGATGATGGGAGAGAGTGTTGCTGTGGGGGGAGTGGGGGGCGGGGGCGGTGGGGTTGAATGGGACCTCATATATTTTTTTTAATGTAATTAAAAAATAATAATAATAAATAAATATTTAAAATATATATATATATAACATGGGACTGTATAGCATAGTAAAACCTTATATGAAATATGAATATGGGTAATATTGCATATATAAGATTGCTTTTCTTTGACATTGAACAAATGTATGTTAATGTTACAAGATGTTACTAATAGGCAAAAAAAACACAAAAAACATTAAGCTAAGTGAAAGAAACCAGATACACAGTATTACATATTGTATGATTATGGTTATGTAGGTTTCGGGAAGGATAGAGGGATTGAGAGGCGACTGCTAAGAAGTTTTTCTTTTTGGAGTAATGAAATTTTTCTAAAATTTTCTGTGGTGATGAATGCACAACACTTAATAAAAAAATGGCTTTTTATACTAAAAGTCATTGATTATACACTTTGGATAGATTGTATGATATGGGAATATATCTCAATAAAACTGCTTTTTAAAAAATAAATAAATGTGCAAGAATAGGTGATATAGTAGCTATGTGCAGCAAGGGAAGCACATTGAGACTGAGTGATGATGAATTTTTTTGTCTGTTTTTTGTTTTTTTATTATCATTGAAATAAGGAAAATGCTCTAATAATGACTGAAGTGATAAATGCACAACAATGTGATTATATCCAATACCATTGATTGTACACTTTGGGTAAATTGTATGCTTTATTAATATGTATCAATAAAATTAATTTGTTAAAAAAATTTTATGGTATGAATGCACAACACTGTACTAAAAGCCACTGATTGTACAGTTTGGATAGGTTGTATGGTATGTGAATATCGCTCAATAAAACTGAATTAAAAAGAAGAAAAGGCTGGGCCAGAAAATTTCACCAGATCAGTAATTTAAACTTTAGATCCTCAATATAATAATAATAGTAATAATGTGAAGCAAAACCAACTACAAATGATTCTTGTACATGAACTGACACATGCTTAAAATGATTTTTAGAGAAAACAGAGATTGAGAGGGGAGGCATTTCTGTGTGTGTTTGTGTATCTGGGTTTTGTTTTTTATTATTACTGAAATAATGAAAATGCTTTAGTAATGACTGAAGTGAATGCACAGCTCTGTGATTACACCAAATGCCATGGATTGTACACTTTGCAAAAATGGTATGCTTTATTAATACATCTCAATAAAACTAATTTGTTTAAAAAAATAGGGTGGGCTGGGGGGGAATACACCAAATGTAAGATACAGACTGTAGGTAGTAGTAACATTTTCATGATGCTCTGGCTTTAGTTTGTCATAAATGTATCACCACAAAGCAAGGAGTTGGTGGAGGCTGATTATGGGATGCCTGTGTGATGTTATGCAGGTTTATTTCCTATGTTCACAACTTTTACTATACACATAATGTTTATGGATGCTCAGGTATGAATGATGCACTTCAATAAAAAATATATTTACAAAATAATGTTTTTTAGAGAGCCCTGTTCTTGCTGATTTCAAACCCTTTTTTCTTCTGTGTATTGCTTTTAAGAGAGCTATCAGTTAGCTATCAAGGTTGATGCATATTGTACTTGGCTGTACTGTGTGACTTATTTCATTACTTTAAGATGCCAACACGGGACTCTAATAAAATATGCAATCGGGCTGGAAGCTGGGGAAATGGATTTACTGCTCTATCACTAATAAATAAGGGATTAACAAGAGGAAAAAAAAAAACAAAACAAAACACAAAGCAGGGGTCCAAAGACACTCCCAGAGTCTATGACAGATCTGGAGCCCCTCATGCTCACCTGAAATTTTTTTTTCTGACGTACTAATGGGTTGCTGAGACTGAATTTTCAGCTTCTTAAAATTTTCACCTACTTAAAGAGGAAGAGATTTCTATCCATCAAAGCAGCCCTCTGCCCCAAGGTAGCCATTCTATTTTAGCAGAGAACCACAGTGATGATGTGGAGTTAGGAGGAGTGAGTGAGAGTTTCCAGCCACTAAGATAAGGCTATCTTCTGTTTTTGATATAGATTTTTTACACGTGCGCATTGAATATACGAGGAGATTGTTAGAAGTCTAGCTTTTTTAAAATTTTTAATCTACATACTTGAACTTGATCCTTTACATTTCCCTGGTAGGCCATGCTTCTATCTTCAGCTTATGGAAGTACTTAGCAGCCTGTAAAATCAAACAGAAGCTCATCTGATTTGGAGAGCTCTCGTGACCTGTATTTCTACACCCTTTGGAAGTGAACTCGCGTCGAGTTTCCGGCGCTGTCAAGGAAACATGGCAACTCCGCGGTGAGACATTCTCCATATGGCCGCCAGGTGGCGCTCCGAAATGCAAGGAGGCGCCCCACGGTCACACGCCCTTCCGTGGCGCCCACCGCCCGGCCTGCAGCGTAGAGCGCCCCCCGCCCGACGAGTCCCGGCGGGTCCGGCTCCCGCCGACCTCGCAGCCTCTCTCTTCCCGCTCGTCCTGCTCCGTCGCGCCCAGAAACATCGGCCTTCTCGGAGTCCCGGGCACTCCACTGCCTCTTACCTTCGCCACGCCTTGGCCTGGAACAACCTCCCTCTCTTCCTTCTGCCTAATTATGCCTTTAGGGTGCGGCAGCCTGTGGCACTGACAGGCTGTGACCTTGGACGTTTAACCTCACTTCTCCTGGCCTCAGTTTTTTCATCTCAACAGTGGGCACCTGCCGCGCAGGCTCGCTCTCGGCCGCTTGAGGTCATGCATGTTCAGCACTGACACAGCCTGGCATCGGCATACAGCTCAGTAACCCTGGGCTCTTAGTTTTGGAAGGTTGCTATTACAGTTTTCAGGAGCAAACCACGCACCCAAGGGAATCACAGAGCAGGTCCTTTGCGAGGCTAAGGCCGCCCTGGGACTCGCAGGTTGGGGAGAAAGCGCTGGGGCGGGATAAGGACAAACGGGGGCGGCGCGCCCTCTGGCGGCTGACGCCGGGAACTGCGGGGAGGGAGGCTGCACCCTTTTTCCTGAGCCGAGTTCAACCTCAAGGTGAATACGTACGCTAAGTGCGTCACCTACGTGAAATACGGCGTATTGAAGTTTTCCAATAGCTATTCTTTCTTTATTCACTATCTGACTTTCCTACTAAGTGAGTACAAGAACTTTTTCTGTTTCGGTCACTGCTAGCGACTACAAGGGGTAGGTGGAGTACACAGCAGGTGCTCAAATGAGTGTAAGATAGAATCTGAGTCAATGCTGTCTTTAGACCTAAGCCTGGGCTTAAAATGGCCCGATCTGCCCCTCCTCTGACCTCACCCCTCTCACAGGAGCAAGCAGACCCCAAGAGCAAGATTCCTTCTGGGCCACGCCCTGGAACCCCAGAATTCCCTGCACAGCAGCCCCTGGCCTCCTTCCTGGGCCCGCGTGGGCCTCTCCCCCGAGCCGGGGCCGGGAGGGGCCAGGTGCCCTGCGAGGCGCAGCTGTCTGGGGGGCTGTGGACGGAGCCAGGGCAACCGGGGAGGGGTCCAGGAGGCCCCATGGCGGGGCAGGGGGAGGGGATCGAGAAAATAAGACGCCTGGGCCGCGGGGTTGGGAGGCAGGGACACCCCTCCCAGAGCCTCCCAGGTGTGGGGGAGTTCTTCCACACTCCGTTTCCACAGAGGGACTGAGAGCAGGTGAGGCGGCCCGAGCACCTCGGGAGCTGAGGTTAGACTAGGCAAGGGGAGGCACTGCAGGAAGGGCCGGGGTTGGCGGGGCCGAGAAAGCAGGTGCTCATCATGTGGGGTTTTCCGAGTTACCCGAAGAGAAGGCTGACAGGGTGCCCAGCCAACGAATGTGGGAGACAGCCGTCACCCCCCTCCTGCTGCCTACCTCCCTGGGTGAACCTTTTTCTGGCAGAAAAAGGACATCAGTTCTGAAAATGTGCTATCCATCATGTGGTGTGAACTGTTCCTTTATCTACCTTTTTCTGTTTTGTCTTTTTCGAAGGTGTTTTCAGGAAGAGGGTATCTTTGTTTAGCAACCATTAGCCGGACGTGTAACCTTTAAATATTTAGCAATCTGGTATGTGGGCCTCCATCTGGACTCTCGCCCAGGAGCCCACAAATGCGGGGCAGCCGGGATTTCACATCCGCGGAGGGGTAGAGGCATTGCCAGGAGTCTGTTTCCCAGGTGGAGTAAGTGAGGGTTGTGCAGTGTGTTACCACATGCGTTTACTGCCAACTACCTGTTAGTAATTGTGGACATAATTTGAGCAAGAGGAAAAATGACAGCCCCTTCCTGGCCTTTAGACAGGGGCCTCCTGCACCCCCAGATCACTTGGGACAGTCCCATGTATGTCAGTCCCAGCCTAATTAGGAATAGCTCCCCCTTTCACTCTCAAGTGTCCTGATTGTCACAATAAATTCTACAATGTCTCAACTCACAGACCTTGCCATACAGTAGGAGAAAAGTTAATTAAGAATTACACAGATAGATAATAGCCACACCTGTGGTAAATGTGAAGCAGAAAAGGAAAGGGTGTAGGGGAGCGAAGACAGGAATTTCTCCTTATTGGCGATATCAGAGAAGGCTTTCCTGAGGCGGTGGTATGGAAGGAACAGCAAATGGCAAGACGGGCAAGGGAAGGGGGATGAGCATTCTAGACTTGAGAAAGTCTAGGGAAAAAAAAAAAATCAAGAAAAAAAATAAAGAGAGAAAAAATAAACAAAATACTAAATGAATTATAAACAAAGAAAAAAATCAAGATTCTGAGTTGTGTTTTAAATATGTCCCTGCTATAACCACCATTTGATTTAATTGCTATTGATTTTGAAACAACAAAGCAAGCAAGTGCTTTTGTGGTAACTCCAAGAGAATCTGAGGAGTTTTTATACGGCCAAATAAATTACAAGATCAATAAAGGAAGTTAGTGAGCTAAATATTATGCAATTCTATTTCCAAAAAAACATACAGGGAATAAGTATAGTTTCCTCTTATCAAAAAAGTACACAGTAATACAGTCCAAGATGAAAGGTAATGTAACAATTACGCATTGAAGCTGCAGTAAATGCACACAGCATTTGCTGACAAGATAAATAAAACTCTAATAAAGGAAGACTTCACGCCACCCTGGCTAATGTTTATAGTCTTAGTATCTTCAAGGAATCTGCTATAGAAATCTTTCTCACTCCTTTTACAAGAGGCTGGCTCTGTGTTCTGTCATCTTAAGCCAAGGTTCAGAGTTCCTAACTTCTCATGATCCCTCTGTTTAAACACTTGTCCACAGTTTGTACAAAGGCCCAGTGGGGAGGTGGTCAGGGCATTCTCAAAGCCAGCGAGAAGGGCAGGGTAGCTGGAGAGAGGGTCTCAGGGTGAAGGCGAGGCTGGTGTGGAGGCCGTGTGGGCTTTGGCTGTGGTGGCAGCCGTGGTAAGGAGGGTGGGCTTCAACGGAAGAGTCTTGAGAAGCCACCGAAGAATTTGACTTACCTTGAAGGTGACCTTCAGGAAAGAACTGATCTGAGCTTTAACCTCATAGGGGCCAGAATGCATGCTGGGAGGTCCCTGAGGAGGTGGGAGCAAGATGCA
Source organism: Dasypus novemcinctus (assembly GCF_030445035.2). NCBI lineage: Eukaryota > Metazoa > Chordata > Mammalia > Cingulata > Dasypodidae > Dasypus > Dasypus novemcinctus. The sequence goes on along the minus strand of NC_080690.1, from coordinate 67,010,490 downwards.
GGGGGAGGAGACGGTGTCGGGAGCAGGTTGGAGGACAGAGATGGACGGAAGTGACCTCATTCAGAAGCTAATTACGCCTTGGGGGTGGGCTGGATATGTACTCAGTCTTCTGATAACTACTTATGGAGTTACTGCTGTGTGCTGGGCATCATTTTGAGATCTGAGAGGAAAGGAGGCAGGGTTCCGGCAAGGATGGTGCTTAGATTTATGGTTTTCATAAATGGAAGATGGTGATACCATTTCCTTAGACAGGGACTCCTGTAAAAGGGCTGGTTTTGGAGGAGAAGAATCCTAAATCACCCTGGAAATCTTGAGCTGGAGGTGCCTGTGGAGATGTCAGGCAGGCAGCTGTGACGTAGACCCAGAGTCCAGGCGAGACTCCAGGCTGGACATAGACATCTGGGAGTCATCTGCATTTGGGTGGCTGCTAAAGCCATTAGGTGGAAAAGATCACCTGGGAGAAGAAGTGTAATAGCCAGGGAGAAAGGAATGAGTCTGAAAAGGAAAGAAGGAATAGCCATCACGGAAGCTACAGGAAGTGACCATTTTGAGTAGGAAGGAGTCGATTCTGTCGAATGCTGCTGAGTTGCCCAAGGTCATCCAGCTAATAAGTGATGGAACTAAAATTTAAAACCCGGTCTAACTGTTTGATATAAATGGTGCCAGGACAAAGAGCTAGCCATGTGAACACAAAGAAAAGTTAGACCCCTACCTCACACCATATGCAACTATAAATTCTAGCCAAGTTAAAAGGCCTAAAAGGAAAACATAAAATAATAATACTTTTAAACATAGAAAAAATTTTATAACCTCAGGGTAGGAAAGAACTTAAGGCACAAGAGAAAACACAGAAGCCATAAAAATAAAATAAAAGGACTTTTTAAAATATACTGGAGGAAAAAGTTTGAGGCACATTTGACAAGACAAATGGTTAATATCCCAAACAGACAACAACCCACTGGTAAATTATTTCAAGAGATTGATAGTTCACAGGAGGATGCCAACAGCTGAAAAATGCATAAAAAGACAGTCACCTCTCTAATGTTCAAGGCAATGGAAGTAAAATAATGAGAACCCTTGGACTGGTAAAGCATATTAAAACTGGAGGAGGGAATCAGGAATGCTAACACCTTTTTGGAGCAGTATTTGGCAATCTCTGTTAAAAGTGTAGCTCTATTTCATGATCTCGATACTGCATGCACATGTGTTTGCATTATAAGCACGGAAAGCGCTGTACACTTAAGATTTCCACTCTTTTCTGTAAGTACGTTATTCTTTAGTAGTTTTTTTAAAAAACTGAAAAACATGATATTTTCATATACATACCTAACAACTTAACAGCCCTAGTTAGGAATTCTTTACTTCGTTTCACAAATTGATAATAAAAAGACAAACAACCAGATAGGAAAGGAAAAAAAAAGGGGGGCGGGAGAGACAATGAATAGAAACAGGCAATTGATTGAAGAGTAAATCCAAATAGGCAGCACAAAGAAAAATACGCAATATCCTGAGAGGGCATAAATGTGCCAATTAAAGTTCCAATGAGATACCGCTCCATACCAGTAAATTTAAGAAGTGCTAACACCCACTTCTTGGGGGGTGGGGGTGGGATGAGGGCCCTCCAGGACTGATGGACATGTGAATTGTTAACAGCCTTTGGGGCATTTTAAACAGGAACGCTCTTTGACCCAGCAAGTCTCTAACAAATGCTCTAGTGTGCAAGTGTGGATGCCCAAGAATATTTCGTGCAGCATCGGGGGGAGAAACCTGGACAGCCCTCAAAAGGGAAAAGATTTCATCAAGTCTAGTGCACCTAGACCGCCGAGGCGGTTGGGAGCTGTAGGTACCCCAGAACATGGTCTTAGACCTAATCCCTTCCTGTGCGTGTGACCCCACTGGAAGGAGGACCTTCGTGTGAGGTCACTTCAGTTAAGGCGTGGCCCACCTATTACTGGAGTGCTTTATAAGCAGGAAGGAATTCAGACAGAGGGAGAGAAAGCCACAGAGGGGGCAGCCAGGAGTGAGCACCAAGAGAACCCAAAAAAGAAGAGCGTGGCCAGGAGATGCCACCATGTGCCTTGTCGTGTCCACGAGCTAAGGAACAAGAGTCACCGGCAGCCAGCCCCAAAACACCACGGTCTTCAGGAAGAAAGCATCACCTCGACGATGCCTTGATTTGGACTTTTTCCCAGCCTCAAAGCGCAAGTGAACAAATCCCCATTATTTAACCCAACCCATTTCATGGTATTGGCAGGAGCAGCCTAGGAAGCTAAAGCACCGTGAAATATTGTGTAACTATTAAGAAGAACAAATTCGAATTAGATGTACTGACCTTGGAGAGAAGCCAGTGCAGTCTTTTTTGTTGAGACCAGCTCAACAAAGGAACAGTTTGAACAGGAGGCGCCGCAGAACTTAAGAGATGCAAGAAGTAGGAAAAGATGGGAACAGGAGACTCAGAATCTCCAGGACCAAGAGCCTCGACCCAAGCTTCCACATCATAATTATTGACTATCTCAGGGATGGGAGTATAGTTACTTTTTTATTCTTTAGATGACATTTTGCCAGAGCAATCAGGTCCACCTTCTTCCCATGTTGTGCAGGGCTCAAATGTTTCTTTCTGCAAACAGTCACGGGTGGCTCAGGACAGTGTTCCATCCTGAAAAGACCTGAGGTTCTCAGGTCTGTATCCTTATTTGCATTGTGGAAACATTTTACCCTCCAGCCATATTTCCACACTTTTAATTTTGTTTAAAACAAATAAAATTGGGAAGCAGACTTGGCCCAGTGGATAGAGCGTCCACCTAAACATGGGAGGTCCATGGTTCAAATCCCGGGCCTCCTGACCCGTGTGGAGCTGGCCATGCACAGTGCTGATGTGCGCAAAGAGTGCCGTGCCACGCAGGGGTGTCCCCCGCATAGGGGAGCCCCACGCGCAAGGAGTGCGCCCCGTAAGGAGAGCCGCCCAGCGCGAAAGAAAGTGCAGCCTGCCCAGGAGTGGTGCCACACACACGGAGAGCTGACACGGCAAGATGACACAACAAAAAGAAACACAGATTCCCGTGCCGCTGACAACAAGAGAAGCAGACAAAAAAGAACAACACACAGCAAATGAACACAGAACAGACAACTGGGGCAGGAGGGAGGGAGAGAAACAAAAAGTAATTCTTAAAAATAAATAAATAAAATAAAGGTCCTTCTCTAAACTGTAGGAAGCAGGATATAGTTGGGAATTTAATCTCTGGAGCCAAAAGCCCCAGCCCCTCCACCTCCACCCCTCGACTGTAAAGGGGGGTTCATATCGGCATCTACTCATAGGCTTGTTGCGAGCATTAGCGGGGTGCATGGAGAACGTGGTGGAAGAAAGCAGAACACGCTGTTCTCATCCTTTACCTTTCGCAGGCGGGAACAGAGGGGGATGGGCCCAGGTGACTAATGTTTTGGAACATTCAACATTTTACAGCTAATAAAACTCTAGTAAAAATTATTAAACTCTAATAAAGTAGAAGGAAATAGAGGAGGAACGAAGCCCGCGGTGTCCCCTGAGCAGGAGTCCCCCCACCTCCATGCTCTAGGCGGGGGTGGGGAAGGGGGCAGGGCAGGGCAGAGGCCCAGGACAGCCCTCAGGGGCCCCGGCAAATGGCTGGCCCGCTCCAGACCTCAGTTTTCCTCCTGGGCGGAATGCAGCTGCTGCTGGCACCCGTAAACACACGTTGCTTAATGCTAAGGGCAGGCAGCTCGCGTCCCACCAGCGCCATGTCACTGTGTGCCAGACATGTCCCCGGGGCCCTGCCCTTGTCGTCGCACATTGACCATACTATGAGTGGGTACTTTATATCATCATCCCCATTTTGCAGGTGGGGAAACTGAGGCCCAGAAAGGTTACATCCCTTGCCCAAGCTCACACACCAGAAAGTGAGCAGAATTCCACAAAGGCTGCCTGGCTCCGAGGCCGGCTCTGGAATGCCGGGTGCTACTGTCTCCCCCTTCACTGCATGTGACTTCCCCTCTCCCAGCCTCGGTGTGTTCAGTTGAGAAACGGGCTTCCCCATTCTCGCCCCTCCAGTTTGCTGCAAGGGTTAAATGGCATCGAGCTTGGACCTGGCAGAAATATTTTAAAAATGGGAACCTTTGTTACCTCAGTCAAGGCTGGAGGAAGGGGATGTCCCCATGCCGCGGGCCTCTCCCCTTCCGCGTGTAAGTTCCTGGTGAGGGGTCCAGGGCTCCACTGAGGGCAGACAATGGCGGGCCAGGAGCCAGGCCCTGGGTCTTCCAGAAACCACAGGGCGAAGTGCCCAGGGGCCTGTGCCCCCTCCACACCCCCACTCCCCGCTGGGCTAACCACATCCAGTTCCCGCCCCCGCCCCCGGGGGAGGAAGGGGCGTCTGGGGTCCCGTGTAACCAGCCAGGAAGTTCCGCTGGGACGTGAGGCAAGCCCTTTCTGGCCGCCCTGCCTGGCAGATAAAGGAGGCCGGCCCGCCCGCTGCGCACTCCTGGCCGTCCCTGCGCGCCCTGCCCGCCATGGCCCGCCGCCGCGTGTTGCTCGCCTCGGTCCTCCTCGCCCTCCTCGGGCTCGGGGCGGCCACAGTGGAGAAATGCTCCACCCCCATCGTGTCCCGGACCGAGTGGAAGGCCCAGCCATCCAAGTGCACCCAGTCGCTGAAGCTGCCCGTGCGCTACGTGGTGGTGTCCCACACGGCGGGTGCAACGTGCAACACCCCGGCCCTGTGCCAGCAGCAGGCCCGGAACGTGCAGCACTACCACGCTCGGACACTGGGCTGGTGCGACGTGGGCTACAAGTGAGTGCGGAGGGGCTCGGGGCGCCCGGCAGGGCTGGCGGAGGGGAAGGTGGTCACGCAGGAGGCTCCAGCTGGAACTGGCTCTGGAGCCACCTAGTGACACCCTGGGCAGGTCCCTCAGCCTTGGTTTCTCCTGGGATCACCACGTGGGGCTGGGCTGGTGCAGGCAACATAAAATGCCATGTTGGGGGCAGGGAGGGAAGGGGGCTGAAATCCAGATTCTGCTCCCGGGAGGAAAGGGCAGGCTTTGCCTAACCTGCAGGAAGCCGTGCCCTGCACTGGGCTCCTTTCAGAACGCCTGCCGCCTCTGAAGGCGCAGAAGCAGGCTGCTTGGACGTGGGGAGCCCAGTGGGGAGCCCAGCGGGCTTATGCTGGCTGTGAGCCCTGGGGCCACTCACTCGCCCTCTCTCAGCTATATCTTCCTCCTCTGCAAAGTCATGAGCCAATACATAAAAAGCACTTAGGGCACTTCCTGGCATACAATAGGAGCTCCAAAATGCATGGGGGGTTGCTATTAGGCACCTACTATGGACCAGGTCCCATGCTAGACCCTAGGACGGGGACAGAACCATGAACAGTATGAACCCAGCCCTAGGGGGGCTCAAAGACCAGCAGGAAGAAAGGGGCAAAGTCAACTAGATGAATTTGGGAGGGAACAAGGTGGGGTGCGAGGGTGGCCTCAGAAGCTGGAGCCCGACCCACACGGGCTCCTCTTTAAGGGTGGATCGAGGGAAGGCCTCCCTGAGAGTTTGGGGGGTTGGCTCTGGGTGGGGGAGCTGCGGAAAGAGTGGAGGAAGCAGGGGGTACAGCAGGAGCGGAGGCTCCGCGGCTGGGGTGAGCGAGTCGCAGCTGAGGGACAGAGGGGCACGTGATATGAAATGAGGAGGGGGGGAGGGGGGACTCTGGCTCTGACTCTGAGTGAAGAGAGCCAGGGAAGGCTCTAAGCAGAGGGACAGGAGCTGGCTGAGGTTTACGATGCCCCCGCTGGTAGCTGGAGGGAGACCAGCCGGAGGGGGTGAGGGCAGAAGCAGGGACAGGGTGATTCGATCCGCCTCTGGGGTCCAGCATACGGGTGCCCTCAGCGGGAGGGAAAGGCCCAGACGGCCCACCTGCAAAGCGTACTACAAAGCACCCGCCCCCAGGCACTGCTTCAGCAGGCTGGGGGGATTCCGGGAATCTGAGGGCCCCTCTCGGAGAAGTCCAGAGACCACCAAGGGTGTCCCCGGCTCTTCTGGCTCAAGATTTCAAGTCCAAGGATCCTCCTTCAAGGTTCTGTTTCCAAGAGTGGATGCTCTGATCCCGAGTGTTCCCAGGAGGAGCCGAGGGCTGCAGCTTCTGGTCTAACCACCTGCAGACTAGCAGCCTGGAGTCTGGTCCTCAGAGTTGAGGCTTCAGAGTCTGAGTCTAAGGTTCCGAATCCCCCTTCCTTGTCACGTCGTCACACCCCGTGCTCTCCAAGCCTCAGTTCCTTCACCTGTAAAATGGGACTCTGAACTATACCCACCCACCTGGTGGTGGGGGTCAAGGTTTAAATTAGACGCATCCATTCAACAAATGCCCGGGGAGCTCCAGCCCCGTCACTGCTATGGAAGGCCAGGAGACAAGAAGGTGTTAAAAAACTTGCATTTGAGTGGCAGGAGCGGTGGAGGAGGGGGAGAGGGCCTCCCCCAGGAAGTCCTCCCTGACTCATCAAACTCCCTCTCCCCGGAAGCTTCCTGATCGGAGAAGACGGGTTTGTGTATGAGGGCCGGGGCTGGAACACCAAGGGCGCCCACACAGGCCGCACCTGGAACCCCATCTCCATCGGCATCTCCTTCATGGGCAACTACATGGGTGAGTGACCGGGCGGCCCGGCTGGGCAGGGGCTGGCGGGGCCTCATTTCCTCCTCGGGATAACGGGCTCCACATGCAACGCAGGGCTGGGAGAGGATCAGTTCAGCTCTGCAAAGGTTCGGCGGCCAGTCCACAGCACCTAAGCAGAGCTTGATAAACTCAGTTCTGGGGGGGCCCACAGGCCTGGGGGCAGAGGAAGGAGAAGCAGTAATTACAGGGCCAGAGCCTGTAAATGATTTTATCCTCCCCCAGCCCTGGGAGTAAGGGCTATCACCCTCTACTTTCACGGATGAGGAAACTGAGGCCCAGAGAGGTTCAGTCACCGCTAGGGGGCGCACAATTGTAACCACACCCCCAATGACTGCTATGCAGCAGCCTAACGCTGGCCTCTGTCTCCCCCAGAGCGGGTGCCCCCAGCCCAGGCCATCCAGGCGGCCCAGAGCCTGCTGGCCTGTGGTGTGGCTCAGGGCGCCCTGAGCCCCAACTACGAGGTCAAAGGACACCGGGACGTGCAGCAGACCCTCTCCCCTGGCGATCGGCTCTACGAAATCATCCAGAAGTGGCCGCACTACCGCGCCTGAGGCCCTGCTTATCAGCTCCTCTCTCCTCTCTCCCCACAGCCTGAAACCCCACTGTCTCCTCCTCCAATAAAGGTGCAACTCAAACTGGGTTCCCCACTGGGTGCTGCCACACGCCTCCCCTCTCCTCTCCCTCCCACAAGAGCCCCGGGCATTCTGTCCTCACTGGTGCTCAGAACCCAGAGGCCCCAACCCTGAACCAAGACCCCAGAGATCCCAGCTCAGAAAGAGCATCACAGCTCAGAACCCAGAGGCCTCCGGTCAGAGCCCAGGAATCAGCACCAAGGCAGCCAAACGTCACGGGTGGCAGCAGGGGTCCTCCCGTGCAGTGCACCGTGCTGCAAGACACCACTTCCCCACTCTCTGGCCTAACTCGTCCTCGTGCAGCCTGCTTGGTCCCCTTTGGGGACGGGCCGCTCATTATCACACCACTGCTTTCGAGTGTATAAGTTTCCATGAGCCTGAACCCCAATCTGCCTCCCAGTCACAGACACACTCAGAAGTAGAGATTGGTACCAATTACACCCCAACCCCAGATTCTCATTTTTCTCCACCCCACCCCTCCCCTTCAGGCACAAGCTGAGGGGTCCCAAGAGTAAATACGTTTATTTACAAAATGCACACACCCTCCCTCCCAGCGTGCATTGCCTGGGAGGGGCAGGTCAGGGCCTCACAGACCCAAGACCCCAGGACCACCAGGAATGTGGGGCCTGGGCTGGGGGGCGGGCAACGGACGGGCAGAAGCCCCCTCCACGGTCAGGACCGCGTGTCCAGTCGGTTCATGTATTCCTGCAAGGCCTTCAGGCGCGCGTCTATTTCGGCCATGTCGGCCCCCTGGTGGTCCGAGCTGTATTCTGTGGGTGTGGGGGTGGGGTGGAACGCTCTGAGGGACCTGGTACTACCAGGACTCCCGGGGCCCAGTGCGCGCAGTGCCATCCCAGGAGGCTCTGGGACTGAGGGGAGCGGTCCCAGGCTCACCTTTCATGGGGACCCAGGTCCCTGAAGTGGCCAGGTGTCTCTGATGGTGGCTGCGCTCCCGGGGGGTGGACTTCTGCTGCTGGGGGAGGCAGGGGAGGTCAAGCACCCTCCCTCTTTCCTGCCCACCTCCACCCAATCCCATTGGAAATTCCGAATCTATGGACCTCAGGAAAAAAATAGAGGCTGACACCTACTGGGCACTTGTCATATGCACAAAACCCTCCTTGTATCTTCCCAACAGCCCTCTAAGATGGTTACTATTAGCATCCCCATTTACCTGACAAAGAAACTTAGCACAGGGAGGCTAAGTAACTGCCTGGAGTCACACAGGTGACTGGGAGGGGAGCCTTGTTTTAAGACATTGTTAACCAGTATCTTCTGCCCCCCACTATTCCCACCTCCAATGCAGGAAGCCTCAAAACACTCTATTCCCAGAGGCATTTCAGAGCTGCCTCTGCTCCAGCTTCTCGGGTTTCAGACTGCCCCTACCCCCTCCAAAGCCTGGGGAAAAACTCTCACCGTCTTGGACCCACTCCAGGCGCTGGGGCTGGGCGCCTTCCGGTGGCGGCGAACGCTGGGAGGAGGGATCATCAAGGCCCAGTGGGGAGGGGTCTTTGGCACCTCCACCTCGCCCTCCTCTGTGGTTTCCAGGGCCCCCGCCCGCATCATCCAATCTCCCCCAAAACAGACTGGAGGTTGTTTTCCCCCTGCTCAAGTTTTACCCTCTGGCGAGCGACTCCGAGAAATCTTCACACTCGCTGCAGGAGCTGGCAGAGGAGCAGCGGCTGCGGAAACTGTCCACTGCAGGGAGGAGAAGGGCGTGAGCTCCCCGCACTCACCGCGCCCGCCCGCCCGGGCTCCCGCCCAGTTACCCGAGGAGCTGCGGTTTCGGGAGCGGTTGGCTGCGTCGCCTCGGCCAGTCACGGCGGCGGGGGGCCGGGTCTGGCATGACCAGGAGACGGACGGGCCGTCCCCGCTGCCTCCGCTACCCAGCCGGTTCCGCTGCTGCTGCTGCCTGCGGAAGAGGAGGTACACCGCCGTGCGCCCGGCTGAGGCGGGAGTCACAGCGCGGACGGAGGGGCAAGCAGGGGCAAGCGCGCAGGGCAGGAGTGGAGCGAGGGCAGGCGAGAAGCGGGGCAGGCCCGAGAGCGAGGAAGGGGCAGGCGGTGGTCAGGGGACAGGTGTGGACGAGGGATCCGTCCAGGGATCAGGACGGAGAAGGGCACTAACTTCATCTTGATCTCTTTTTGCTTCTTCTCCTTGGCCTTCACAAAGGCCGTGGGGTCGAAACGGGGGGCGCGACCACCTAGGACGGGGGGATGGGAGCGGCCCGAGTCACAGGATTGCCGCCCTGCCACGCCGGCCCGGCCCGCCCCCTCCTCGGGCAGGGCGCAGACCTGTGGGCGAGGGCGAGGGGCGGGCAGGGCGGCCACGGCCCCGGCCTCCCCGGACGCTCTCCCGAGACGAGGAGCGGGTGGCGCCGCGGCCCCGCGACGTGGAGCGCTCCCGGGACGACGAAGCCCGGTCCTCCCGGGCTGGGGGTGGCACCGCCGGTGGAGCCCGCCTCCTGGGGACTAAGAACCATCAGCCTCCCGGCAGTTCGGCCAACCGCCAGGCGCGTCCCCCATCCTCTGAGAAGCCCACCACCTCCCAGGGCCCTCCCGGGAGGCCCCGCGCCGCTTGGAGCCCACAGACCCCTCCCTAAAAACCCGCCTGTCACCTCCTCTAAGCCTAACACCCTATACTGGCCCTTCTTCGTGAGGTCTCCCTCTACGTCCCGGAAACCTCCAATTTCCCGGCACCGGTGTCCTCAATACCAGCAGACCCCACCCTGAGCCCACCTGCCGCTCCGCGCCGCGCGCCCTTCCGCGGGGTCTCTACCCCAAGCCCCGCCTTTCCAGGGGCACAAGCCCCGCCCCCGCCTGCCGGCCCCGCCCGCTGGCCCCAGGCTTTCGGAGTCCCCGCCCAGCCGCTCAGGCCCCGCCCAGCCGCTCAGGCCCCGCCCCCTGCCCCCGCAGTCGCCAGGCCCCGCCCCCCTGCCCCCGGCGCGCCCTCACCCCCGCCGGTACAGGGCCAGCTCGCAGTGCAGCGCCTTCAGCCGGCCGCGCAGGCTCCGCTCCGACGCCTTCACCTCCTCGAGCTGCCGGGAGGCGAGAGGGGCGCAGAGGTCGAGACCCAGGCCGCGCGCCGCCCCGCGCCGCCCCGCGCGCGCCCGGCCCTCACCTCCGTGGCCAGGCGGCGGCACTCCTGGCTGCGGCGGCCGGCCGCCCGGTGCCCGAGGCCGCGCTCCTGCCGCAGCTCCAGCTCCAGGTCGCGCACGAGCCCGCGCAGCGCCTCGGCCTCCTGGCGCGCCGCCCGCCCGGCCAGCGCCTCCTCGCGCGCCCGGCCCAGCTGCACTTCCAGCTCGCGCTTCTCAGACGTCAAGCGCGACACCCTGGGGGGAATGGGGCGGGAGAGCCAGCTGGGGTGGGAGGCACGGGCCCATTACCCCCCTAGCCTCGCCCGCGAAGGAGGAGCACGGCCCCATCATTCCCAATCACCCCCGCAATGGGGGGCGGGGGCACGGTGCCATCAACCCCGCGCCTCGGGGGTAGACAGTCGGTGTCATTTTCCCTCCTCCGCCTACCCCAGGAGGTCTATGGCCACGTGGCCCCAGCCATCCCACGGGGAGGACACGACCCCACCACACACGCACCAGCCTCCCCCAAGGGGAAGGGGTGTGGGAGAGGGGGACACAGCTGTCTGTTCTAACTCCAAAATATGTCTTCAGTCTGTTGCTTTCTCTACACCCAGAAAGCCCAGCCCTGAGGTACGGCCTCAGCCTCCCCACCTGGTCTCCCCGCCTAGTCTCACCCTCTTCCATTCACCCGAGGGCTCTTTCCAAAACGCAAATCCGATCAGCTCACTCCGCCCCATCCCTCCCCCCAAACTCTTCCTTGACAAGATGGTGTATATTAGGCTATTCGCTGCAGCATATTTGGACTAGTGCAAGACTGGAGATAACCACAATGCACATCAATAGAGAACTGGCTGAATCTCACTGGCATATCCACTCAATTGAATATACCTAATTGTAAAAGGAATGAGGAAAATCTCTATCTTGTCACATAATAGCACCAGAAATAGTATGAACAGTATGCTTAGTATGTCCCTTTTTGTAAAACAAAAGGGGAATTACACATTACATATGTGTTCATATTATCAAAAATATATAGTAGGTGGATGTCAAAAACATGAAAATGGGTTCCCTGGAGGGGAATGAGGAACCAAGCAGAGGGAACAGATAGAAACCAGACCTCTCTGAATGTTATGAAAATAATTTATAAAAATAAAAATTAAATTTTAACAAAAGCAATTCCTAAAAATTTAGAAGAAACTGACTCAGACCTACTTCTATCAGAGTTGGTGGCATAATGAAGAAAAAGTGTCAAGCAACTAAAAGATTATTTTAGCAAGTGAGATACAGCCTAAAGACAAAAAGAACTGCAAAGAAAACTTAAACTTCATTCAGTACTCTTATTAGTAGTAATTATGTTGGTATTGGTATATTGGTTTAAGATAGAGAAAATAAGTAATTATGTTAACTATCATTAGAAACTAAGATTTTCAACATGTGAAAAGACATACAAAATCAAAAATGAGGTCAAGTAAGTACATGCTTACTATTCTCTTTCTGAAAATGAATCTACTTCTTGGCTCTTTCCACTAAAAAGACCTAAAAGCAATGTCAACTCAATGGCAAATAGTACCCCTAATGACCAGACTGAGGTCTCTAAATACCATTTCCCACTAAAAGAAACCAGAGCTCCCTAGAAAAATGTCTTATACCAGTTCTGAGGCAGGAAAAACACACAAAAGTCTAAGGCATATGACAGGCCAGAAGTAAGGAAACCATAAAAGATGACTGAGGCCATGTCGAAAGGACATAGGAGCCACCATGAGGCAGCTCCTACTTGCCAGAGAAAAGAGCATCAAAAGGAATAGTAACTTCAATGAATGATGGATCAAACATATCTGTGGTAGGCTGAATCATGCCCCTGGCCCCACGCCAAGAGATATCTACATCCTAAATCTTTGGAACCTGTGAATGCTTCCTCACATGGCAAAAAAAGTACTTTGTAGATATGACTAAGTTAAGAATCTTGAGATTGGGAGATTAACTATAATCCTTGCAAGAGGGAAGCAGAGAGAGTTGACACAGAGGAGGAGCAGATGATGTGACCAGAGGTAGAGACTGGAGCGCTACGGCTGCATGCCAAGGAATGCTGGTAGCCACTAGAATCTGGAAGACGCACGGAAGGGAGTGTCACCCCCGCCAACACCTTGATTCCAGTACAGTGATACTGAGTTCAATCTTCTGGCCTCCAGAACTGGGAGAGAATAAATTTCTATTGCTTTAAGCTACCAAGGGTGTGGCGATTTATGATGGCAGCCACTGGAAACATCAAATAGGCTGAAAGTCACAGGTTCATAATGCTACAAAAAACAAAACAAAGCTCACTGGTCTACATGGTGAGGGGACCAATTCATTATTCTGATAAAAGTTAAAGGAAAGAATCAAACACTGATCATGGCTTTCTGGTAGGAAATGTACCACAGAGAAAATGAACAGTTGATAAGAGAACAATTTTCTTTATTGAAAAATTCTAGCTAACAAAAAGAGGAAAAATTACAGAATAACATCATTACCACTTACTAACCTCTAATGAAAAAACAATCTAGGGAAGCAGATATGGCTCAGGTGACTGGGCTCCCACCTACCACATGGGAGGTCACTAGTTTCGATCCTGTGTTCCTTCCTAAAGAAGACAGCAAGCTGGCATGACAGGCAAGTGCAGCAACCTGACACAACAAGAAACACAAGAAGAAAAACATAATGAGAGCCACAACAAAGCAGGGAACAGAAGTTCCCAGTGCCTCCTAAAGAGGACGATGAGCTGATGCAACAAGATGATGCAACAAGAGACATGGGGAGGAAAAACATAATGAGACACAACAAAAGCAAGTAATGGAGGTGGCTCAAATGATTAGGCACTTCCCTCCCACATCGGAGGTCCCGGGTTCAGCTCCCAGTGCCTCCTAAAGAAACAAGGAAAATGAACAGACACAGCAAGTGAAAAATAACAAGGGGGTGGAGAGAAATAAATAAAATAAATCTAAAAAAAAATAGATGCCTGCATTTTGGCAAATTTGCCCTCTGCAATCAAAACCAAGACAAGGAGGCCAACTACCACAACTTCTCAAAATTATACTGCGGTCCTTGGGAAGCAGATTTGGCTCAATGGATAGAGCATCCGCCTACCACATGGGAGGTCCAGGGTTCGATACCCAGGGCTTCCTGGCCTGTGTGGTAAGCTGGCCCACTTGCAGTGCTACCGCGCGCAAGGAGTGCCCTGCCACACAGAGGAGCCCCACACACAAGGAGTGCGCCCCATAAGGAGAGCTGCCCAGCGCGAAAAAAGTGCAGCCTGCCCAGGAGTAGCGCCACACCACAGAGAGCTGACACAGCAAGGTGACGCAACAAAAAGAGACACAGATTCCCCATGCCGCTGACAATACAAGAGGACACAGAAGAACACACAGTGAATGGACACAGAAAACAGACAACTGGGGGAAGAAGGGAAGAGAAATGAATAAAAAATCAATCTTTAAAAAAAATGAAAATATATATACTGAGGTCCTAGCCAGTTCAATAAGGCAAGAAAAATAAAGGAAAAGGATTGAGAAGGAATTAACAAAACAGTCATTTGCTGTTTCAAAATAATCATTTGGAATGATTTAAACATTGAAAATCAAAAAGAATTAGGAGAAGTTAGGAGAAATAATAAGAAGACGGACCGAAGTTCCTAGATACAAAACCAATCAAGCAAATACCAATATGATTTTTTTGTCTTTGTTTGCTTGTTATATGACTTATTTTTATAGTGAAAAAAAGAACCATTAACAAAAGCATCCCAAGATGGAGATAACAAAAAGGGTGATGGAACAATATTGTTAAGATGTGAAATAAGACCTAAATAAATACAGAGATATACGGTGTTCACAGATTGCAATACTATTTATAAAGATGTCAGTTCTTCCTAAAGTGGTCTATAGATTCAGTGCGATACCAATAAAATTCCAACAGGTTTTGTGCGCTAGTATTGAAACACCTGTTGATTCTAAAATGTATATGGAAATTTAAATCACCAGGAGTAACCAAGACATTCTTAAAGGGTCAAAACAAAATTGGGAGGAATTGCTCTATTCAATATCAGACTATAAAGTTATAGTAATTAAAACAATGTGGTACTAGCACAAGAATAGACAAATAAACCAAAGGAACAGAGAAGCCAGAACCTCACCTACACATGGACCCAATTTATGATCAACAGCAACTGCTAAGCAGTGGGGAAAGGACAGTCTTTCGGCACTAGAATGATTGACTAGTCAGATGAGAAATAATAGGAAGTGACCCCTACTTCACACAATAGTGAACTCCAGCTGGCTTGTAGACTTAAATGTGAAAAGGAAAACAAAAAGAACTGTAGATATAACATAAGAAAATATCTTCAGGACAATGGGGAGGAAAGGATTTTGAAGATAAGATATTTATAACGTGGTCACCTAAAAATGAAGAACCTCTGTTCCTCAAATGCCAGTGAAAATGCCAGTAACAGAGTGGGAGAAGTTTCCTGAAACACATAAAATTGACAAAAGGTTCACATCTAGACTATATAAAGAACACCTGGAAGAAAAATAGACAAAATATGTGAACAGGCAACTCACAAATGAGGAAATCCAAATGACTACTCTACAGGAGAAAAGGTGTTCAACCTCATTAGTAATAAGGGAAATGTGAATTAAGACCTCCAAGAGATGTCACAAAGTGTTACACTCACTAATTTTAACTTTATCTGGGAGAGCTTAAAGACAGGATACCCTGTGGAAAGCAACTCTCACTCCTGAGTATCTACCATAGAAAAGCATCAGCATTTACATCAAGAAGCATGTTCACATAGAGCGGGTGTAGCTCAGTGGTTCAGCACATGCTTCACATGTACAAAATCCTGGGCTCAATCCCCAGTACCTCCTTTAAAAAAAAGATACATGTTCAAAGCAGCTTTTTCTTTCGTGTAATAACCCAAAACTGGAAATTACCAACAGTATAGTATTTAAGTAAATGGTGAGTAAATAGTCCTTCCATGGAATAATACACAGCAATGAAAATGAATCAACTACATACAGCTCTGCTCGACAGCACAAATGAACCTTAAAAATGTTAGGCAAAGGGGAGTGGGTTAGCTCAGTGGTTAAGCACCTGCTTTGCATGTATGATGGCCCAGGTTCAATACCTGGTACCTCCTAAAAAAAAAAAAATTGTTGGGAAACTAACCCAGACACAAAAAAGTATGTGCAACATAATTCCATGTATGTTAAGTATAAAAAGAGATCAAATTAAATTATATTGTTTAAGGATGCATAGTTTGGTGGTAAACCCATAAACAAGGCAAGAAAATGAGAACCAGAGCATTTGGCAGAATTATCTTGGTTATCTTGGTGTTGAGCTTGTAATCTGTGTCCATGTAGGTGTGAAACCATTTGTAAACAGGACTTTTGGAAGATGTTATTGTTAGTTAAGGTGAGCAAATCGAATCAGGGTGGGTCTTAATCCACATGCCTGAAGACCTTATAAAAGAGGCAACTCGGACAGTCAGAAGCCAGAAGTCAGCGGAAACCAGAAGAGCACATACAAGGAGAGAGAGTTGGCCGAGCAACAGAGGACGGTGAGTGCCAGAACGCTCTCGACGCCGGGAGAAAGCAGGGCCTTGCGGACATCTTGATTTTGGACTTCGTGATTTTGGACTTCAAGTCTCTAAACCAGCAGTTCTTAAAAATTTTTTTGTTCCACGGACCCCTTTGCCAGTCAGGTGAAAACCATGGACCCCTTACTAAGCCCACCCTATACTGTGTATTATTTAATAAATGTATCACACCCACACCATCACATCCCCACAAGAATGTCTGAGTTTCAATTCAAGCGCATTGACCCCTTGTCAAGAACCCCTGCTCTAAACTGTGAGCCAACAGATTCTTGTTGTTTAAGCCAATCATTGGGTGGTATTTGGCACCAGCTCTGGCAAAATAAAAGACAGAAGAGGAAGGAGGGGTTTCTTCTAGGAAAGGCATGAGGAGGCTGTTGGGAAAAGGCTGCTTTTGAGTTCTTAGTTTGGGTGGTTGTTACACAGATGTTGGCTTTATGGTGATTTGTTAAGCTACGCATTTATATGTTACAGTCTTCATTGTATGTGTACTGCATTTCACAATAAGAAAGATAAAAACTGAAAAAATAGTGACACTGGAGAGATGGGGTAGGGTTTGAGGATCGGCCTGAGCAGTGGGATTTAATTAAACCTACAGGTTTAATGAGCACTTCACAGGACATACAGGGACAAAGGGACACAGGAAACATCACAGTAATAAACTTGGCAAAACCCAAGCTGTGGGAAACTCTACAAGACAAACAACCTGGTTTCTTCCAGAAATTAGTAGAGTTATAAAAAAGCAGGGGGAGGGAAGCAGATGTGGCTCAAGCAATTGAGCTCTCACCTACCACATGGGAAGTCCCAGGTTCGGTTCCCAGTGCCTCCTAAAGAAGCCAAGCAAGACAGCAAACTGGCCTGTCAGGCTGGTGTGGCAAGCTGATGCAACAAGATGATGTAAAAAGAGACACAGAGGAAAACATAATGAGAGATACAACAAAGCAGGGAGGGGAGGTGGCTCAAGCAATTAGGTGCCTCCCTCCCACATGGGAGGTCCAGGGTTCAGTTCCCGGTGCCTCCTGAAAAGAAGACAAGCTCACAACAAATAGACATAGCAAATGCAAACAAAAAGGGGGTGGTGAGAAATAAATCTTTAAATAAAAAAAAAGCAGGGGGGAGTGGGAGACTGTAAAAGATGAAAAAAGGTTTAAGAAACAATTCAATATAATAGGTAGCCATGTTTGAATACTCAAAAAACTTAATTACAAAAAGACATTCATGATATAATCAGAGAAGTGTAAAGATGTAAGCACTGGGGAACAGATGTGGCTCAAGCAATTGAGCTCCCACCTACCACATGGGAGGTCCCAGGTTCAGTTCCCGGTGCCTCCTAAAGAAGACAACGAGCTGGCACAACAGGCAGGCACGAAAGCTGATGCAACAAGAGAAACAAGAGGAAAAATATAATGAGAGACACAACAAAGTAGGAAGCAGAAGTTCCCAGTGCCTCCTAAAAAAGGATGAACAAGACAGCTAGCTGACACGACGGACAGGCACAGCAAGCAGATGCAACAAGCTGACGCAACAAGAGATGCAAAAAGAAAAACACAATGAGAGACACAACAAAGCAGGGGATGGAGGTGGCTCAAGTGATTAGGTGCCTCCCTCCCATATCGGAGGCCCTGGGTTCAGTTCCTGGTGCCTCCTAAAGAAACAAGGAAGACAGACAGATACAGCAAGTGGAAACAACAAGGGCGTGGGGAGAAATAAATAAATCTTAAAAAAAAAAAGGATGTAAGCACTGTGACATTAAGTTTTTGTTAATTTTATTGGGTATGATAACAGTATCGTGCTTATGTTTTTGAAATCTCATTATATGTGAAAGATACATACTGAAGTGTTTACAGGTGAGATATAATGTCTGGGATTTATTTCTCAGAGGATGAGAGGAGGGCAGATAAAACCAGTTGGGCAAAGTGACTAGCCATTGAAGCTGAGTGTTGGGAGCCAGAACTTGTGCATTATACTAAAGTCTACTTTTATGTGGAATTTTTCCTAATAAAGCATTTTGTTTGTAAAAATAATATATATGTTTTTTTAATTAAAGAAAATCCATGGTTTCCCCACACTCCCCAGGGTGCTTCCCATTGAGCCCCTAGCCAACTCCTCCCCTCCTCCCTCCCATCTCCCTTTCCCATGTTGCCCCAGCCAGGCTGCCCTGGCAATGGACCCTTTGCCAATGCAACCCCCTCCTTCTGGAACACACTCTCTCCCTCCTCCCTCCTGGCAGGAATGATGCACTCATCCTTCAAATGTCACCTCTTGGGGAAGTCTTCCTGTCCCCAAGCCAGGCTAGGTCATGTCCCTATGTTCTCTGCTCTCTTAGCTCCCTACATTTTCCTTCCAGGCACCAGCCACCTGGAACTGGCATTTATTGGTGTGCTGATGGGTTTTCCGTCTGGACCCCTACCCCTGAGGACGGAGTCTCCATCTGTCTCTGCAGCCAGGCTGCCTGCATTCAACTCTTTATTCCACTTATTACAAGCTGGGTGACCTTGGGTGCTTTCACTTAACATCTCTGATACCTTATTTTTGAATAGGGATGATAAAAATGAAAATACCTGCCTGAGAAGGTTGTAGGAATCTACAAAGAGGGCTTAGGCCATGTGTAGCACACAGTAGGCATTCAGTAAACATAAACTAGTGCTAGGTGGTATGCCTGTCACACAGTATGAATTTGATAAATGCTGGATGAATGAATGAAGATGCTGGAGTCTTCCCAAACCCCCTAACTCCGGGTTGGAAGGAGGAGGGTGAGGAGCCGCCACCAGCTGTGACATCTCAAGTCACCCTCTGGAGTCTGCAGTTGTTTCCGAAGGGCAGAGGGCGTCCCCTTGTGGCCAGCCTCGGAACCACACCCCTGCAGGTGAAGCTGGTCCTGCCTCCCAATGCCGGCCACCCAACCCTGATTTCCCAATCGCGGCCTTCCCACCCCTGCCTTCCGGCCCCTGGCCAGCAGGGCCCAGCCAAGGTCCTCCCGGAAGACCTGCAGGCCTCCCCAGCCCCACACGCTCCCACTCCCGAGGGGAGAGGGTTGGTCCTCCGTGTCGGCACTGCATGCTCAGCCCTGGGTAGGCAGCAGGGAAACAACAGGGGCTCAGGGCAAGATGCCTGTCTGGATTCAAGATGCCTGTGTGACCTGGGGCAAGTCCCTTAACCTCTCTGGGCCTCAGTTCCCTCCTCTATAAAATGGGTGGTCGTGAGGATTAAATGAATTATATCATAAAGCACCGAGCAGAGTCCCTAGCACAGTTAAAAGCTCAGGAAAAGTTGGATAACATGGCATTATTATTATTTCTAAAAATATCTTTAGTCCTCCTCGATGAGCCGAGACTCTTCCAGGTAAAGAATGAGTCCTTATTCTGCTCCCCCACAGCCTGAAGCATACATCAGGCACTCAATAAATGTGCTAAAAGAACAAGAGTCGGGAAACGGACTTTGGCCCAGTGGTTAGGGCGTCCGTCTACCATATGGGAGGTCCGCGGTTCAAACCCCGGGCCTCCTTGACCCGTGTGGAGCTGGCCATGCGCAGCGCTGATGCGCGCAAGGAGTGCCACGCCACGCAAGGGTGTCCCCCGCGTGGGGGAGCCCCACGCGCAAGGAGTGCGCCCGTGAGGAAAGCCGCCCAGCGTGAAAAGAAAGAGCAGCCTGCCCAGGAATGGCGCCGCCCACACTTCCCGTGCCGCTGACGACAACAGAAGCGGACAAAGAAACAAGACGCAGTAAATAGACACCAAGAACAGACAACCAGGGGAGGGGGGGGGAATTAAATAAATAAATAAATCTTTAAAAAAAAAAAAAAAAAAAAAAAGAACAAGAGTCGGCCACCTTCACTTTCTTCACTTCACTTTCAGCTCCCTTGTCCTCACCACTCCTGCCTCTGCACATGCTGTACCCACTGCCTAGGATACTCTTCCCCACCCCCTTCGTCTGACCCACCCCAAGACACCCCCCTGGAGCTCCTGCTACGGCCCCTGCAGCACAGGCTCCCTTTCCTGCCTCACCCTGTCTCCGTGGGCACTGAGGTGCTCGGGAGGTCAGGCGACTCCCCTCCATCTGCCCCCTGGGCTGGGCGGGCAGGGAGGCGGCCAGCTCACAAGGGGCCCGCGGGAAGGAGGGGTAGCGGGACAGAGCTCAACCTCCCACGCTGTCTTTGCTCATGCTAGAGCACCCCTCCCTTACCAGGCAGGTCAGGCGCCCCGCTCTGGGCTCCCCAACCCTGTCCACTGAGGCGTCACTCGGAGCCACTCTGACACATCTGTCTCCTCCTCTGAACTGGGAGTCCCAGGAAGACAGAGCCAGGGCTGCCTCGGTGACCGCTGCATCCCCAGCACGACCTAGCACCAGGCCAGGCACAGAGCAAGGGCTCAGAATAGATGCGTGGTGGGTGAGGGGCAGCCGTCCTCCCGGCAGCGCTGCGCACAGGCCCCCGCCCCTGGCCGCCTGCCCCTTCTGGACTCACTGCTCCCGCAGATGCCAGATCTCACTGCTGCTGTCCCGAGCGTCGGGGCCGTCCGGCCCTCGGAGGCGGCCCAGCTCCTCCTTCAGCGAGCGGATGATGCCCTGGAGGACCACGGGGTCCGGCTTGCCCTGGTACGGGAGGGGCAGCGGGTAGTGAATCCTGAGGAGGGGGATTAGAACCACGGCATCTCAGAGGCCAAGAATCCACCCGACGGCAACCACCAGACCCTGAGAGCCTTGGTGTGTGAAAATACACAATCCCCAGGACCTCGCACACCCAGGTGCTTCAATTCTAAAAGCAGCTTCAACCCCCTCCCTGCCCCCGTACGCTGTCACCGGCCGGTCACCCCCAAGACCCTCTTATACAACAATTCTGACCCCCAAGACTGAAGGCTCTGATGTAGTCTGGACTAGCCTCCCTTTCCCACATGCTGGTGGGACTTAACAGTGGTGTCGTGTCACTTGCAGCCCAATCCTAATTCAGGTTCTGCTGTGGGAGACCCCGGTCAGCCTAACTGGGATCACCCTTTGGCTGGGAAAGGTAGGGCAGCTTGGTTAATGTCCCAGCAGGTCATGTTCATAGAGGACTGGCAGTTTCCCACCAGAAAATCCAGGAGCTAGTAACAGACGTGGCAGGCACTGTCCCCCTCCTACCCAACAGCCATGCCCAACCTCTTCCTCCTTCGCTGCCTGTAAAGCCAGATATTCATTTTCCCAGCTTTCCTCACAGCCAGGAAAGGCCATGTGACCACTTTGACCAATCAGTGCTATGGGAAATGGACTGAGGAGCTTTTGGGAAAGCTTTTGTTTTCCTGATAAAAAGGGCAGATGCAATTGGCAAGCGCCACCCTGTTCCCCTTCCTCCTGCCTTGATACAGATGCAGCCATTTTGTGACCATGAGGAGAAGAGGCCCAAAAGCCAACACACTAAGGGTGGCAGAAGAGGCAGGGAAAACAGAGAGGGCCTGAGTGCCCGACGGAATTGCTGAGCTAGACGTCTGGTTATGTGAGACAGAGAAACTGTTGTTTAGGGCACTAATAACAGGCTATTCTGCTACTTGGAGCCAAACACAATATTAAATGCTACAAACTCTGAAACCCTGGTGCCAAAGGCTTCACCAACATCCCCACCTGGTCTGGGGTACCGGCGTTCCGAGGTCTAAGCTCATCCTCTCCACCCTTCCACCCTGCCCCCTAGTCTGGGCCCACAGCCAGCCCCTTGCCTCACCTGTCAAACTCCACAGAGTAGATGAGGATGAGGTAGCGCTTCGAGTTGAGCTGGGCTGATCTGGGGGCCAAGGGGCCCGGGCGGCCCCCCATCTTGCGGTTCCGCAGGGACTCCAGGTCCGTGTAGGTCAGCAGGTCCAGGGTGACTGACTCGCTGCTCTGTCAGGAGAGGAGGGGAGGGGCTGCCACAGGCCCTGAAACGGAGCACCCAGGGCACACAGCCCAGGCCCCCAGCTGCCTTCTCGCCTACACTGATGCTGGGAGAGGATCAGGATGGCCCTGACTTAGGGGCTGGCACAAGAACATCATCAGAGGGTGAGACTGGAAAGAACCGAAATGAGCAACCATGAGGGACAGCTTAGGACTGCAGTTCTCCAGATGTTATCTGCAGACCCCTGGTCCCTGAAAGACAGGAATACACACATCCAAGATGCTCAACAAACTCAAAACAGGATAAACCCAACTAGACCCACAACACAGCATATTATAATCAAACTGTCAAATGCCAAAGTAGGGAATTCTGAAAGCCACAAGAGAGAACCAATGTGTCAGGTACAAGGAAGCCTCAATAAGATTAAATGCCCATTTCTCATTGGAAACCATGGGGGCAAGAAGAAAAAGGGATGACATGGTTACAGTGCTGACAGGAAAAAAATTGCCAACCAATTCAGTATCTGACAAAACTGTCTTTCAAAAATGAGGGAGGGATTAAGGGATCCTCAAATAAACAAAAGCTATGGGAGTTCATCACGACTAGACCAGTCCTACAAGATGCTAAAGGGAGTTCTGCAGGTTGGAAAGAAAGGACACTAGACAACTGACCAAAGCCACACCAAGAAATAAAGATCTCCAATGAGGGTAACGACATTAGTAAATATAAATACAAGTACTATTTTATTTTTGGTTTGTAACTACTTTTTTCTTCCTACAGGATCTAAAAGGCGAATGCATAAAATGAAACGACAAATCAGTGGTTTGGGTCTCGTAACATATAAACATGTAATCTGTGCCAAGAACTACATAAAGGTGGGAGGACAGAGGGCCGCAGGAACAAAGTTTGTGTATATTATTGAAGTTGAGTTGGTATCAAAACAAACAAGATTGTTATAAATTTAGGATGTTAAATATAAGCCCCATGGTAACTACAAAGAAAATATCAGAGGATGTGCAAGCTCATGGAGACAAGTTGCCAGGGGCAGAGAACAGGTTGCCAGGGGCAGAGAACAGGGGCAATGGGGAGTTAATGCATAATGGGGATAGGGTTTCTGTGAGGGAGATGGGAAAGTTTTGGTAATGGAGGCTAGTGAGGGCACCCCAACATTATGAATATGATTAATCCCACTGAATGGTATGCCTGGGAGAAGCTGAGGTAGGAAAGTTCATATTGTAAAAATTTTCCCAAAATTAAAAAAAAAAACAAAACAGAGCAATAAAAGAGACAATGATAATTAAAAGCAGTACATGATCTTGGATAAGATCTAATAAAGGAGGAGAAAAGGCTCAAAAGGACATTATTGAAAGATATGGAAAAATTGGAACATAGACTAAAAGCTTTATGTCTGTTAAATGCCTTGAACTTGATAACTGTGCTTAAAGTGGTTACATAAGTGGATATCCTTGTTCTTAGGAAATGCACATGGCAATATTAAGTGTTCAAGGAGCATGATGTATACCACCTTCTCACTCAAATGTTCAGAAAATGGACCAATAAATAGGCAGCTAGATGGATGGATGGACGGAGAGAGAAACAGCAAATGTGGCAAAATGGTAAAATTGGTGAATCTGGGATTAGGGGTATGCTGGAATTCTCTGGATGGGGTTTATATTATTTTTGTTACTGTCCTGTAAGTTTGAAAGCATTTCAAAATTTAAAATTTTTTAAAAAGTTAAAAGATGATACACAGCTATCTAAATAGCATCCCTGTCACCACCCTGTTTGAACTCCTTTTTTTCCTGTTTATATTTTTAACTACCTGACAGTCAATCCTACATTTTTTAAATTGCCTGTCTCCCCACTAGTACATCAGCTCCACAAGGACAGAGATTTGTCTCTTTATTCACTGTTGTATCCCCAGTGCCTACAAAAGTACGTGGTACATTGTGTGTTCAGTAAATATTTCTCAAATATCAAATAAATAAGGGAAAAGAATGAAGAACTACAATCACTGATGTAAGTAAATGTTTATGAAATATTGCTTAATTTTTTAAAAATGTGTTGCATATCTTGGAAAATATGCTATCAACCATATATAATGCAGATCTGCAAATACACACACCCATGATTGTGTGTATATGAATAGGAAAATATATAGAAAAATGTCTAAAGTGATTTTCACCAAAGTGCTAACAGGAGTGAGTAAAGGGAGCAGAGTGGTTTCAACTTTCTTCTTTAAACTTCTCTGTGAGCTGGATTTTCTATATAAAAGTAACTATCATTAGAATTAAAATAAGATGCTGAAAGAAGAAATGAAAAAGATAGCCCTGTCCTTTCAATGAAAGAGAGGGCAGAGGGCCTTGCATTCATCAGATGGGGATCTACCCCCCAGGAATCCAGGGGCAGAACCCCCCAGGTCCCAGCCCTGGCCCCTACCTGGGTGAGGGCCGATTCCAGCATGTTACAGAAGATGCTGAACTGTTTGAAGTTCCCTGTCTTGTGAGTCAAATCTTCGATGACTGGATGGGGAGAAAAGTCCCTCCTGAGGGCTGATCACTTGCCCAGCCCCAAGGGCAATGATCCAAGCTTACCAATGCTCCCGGACCCCGGGGCCTCGGGCCTGAGGGAGGAGCCCTGCACCCCCTTCCCACCTTGGAGGGCATCTGGGAGAAACAAACCCTGGGAGCAGAGTGGGGAGCCCACCCCAGGCAGGCACACTCACAGCTGGCATCGAACTCGCCCCGCCACTGGTCGGCCGTCATCCGGTCCTCCACCTCCAGCTCTAGCACTTGCCCAGAAACCACCACCCGGACGGCGTGCTCCACACCCCGGAAGACGTAGTCCACCTGCAGGCCAGCCGGCTGGTCCATGGTCAGGGTTGCTGAGAAGGGGAGGAGACCAAGAACCAGGAGGGCTGAGAGCCCAGCTCCGAAGCTGGGAGGCCAGGTCTCATCTCCTGGTGTCACCATTTATCAGCTGTGCACCTTGGGAAGTGACTTTGCCTCTCTGTGTCTCAGTTTCCTCATCTAAAAAATGGGTATAATCAAGGTAACCACCTCAGAATTGTCATGAGGATTAAGGTGGATAATACACGTAAAGACACTTAGAATTCTGTCTAGCACACTCCTATGCATAATACATGCTGGCTGATAGAATAACTGATTATCAACAAGGGAATAATAATGAATACTACTGATGATTAGCTTTTATTAATCTTTATACCCATTTTATATTCACTATTATTCACTCAGCAAACATTTAGGGAGAAAAGTAAAGCTGAAAAGAGGGGCAGGGAGTGTTGGGGTGGCACAAGGCAGAAATTTTAAATAAGTAGGTCAGCGCAGCCTCTCTGAGGAGGGGACATTTGGGCAGAGACCTCCCTGAAGGAAGTGAGGGAGTGAACCACATGGCTATCTGGGGAAAGAGCTCCAAGTCAAGGAAACAGCCAGGGCTACATCATATATTATCTAGGATATGCTGAAATCCTTTACACTGAATTAATGCATGATTTTAGTAATTAGGCCACTGTTGAGGATAAGTGCATTCCCTCAGCCAACAGAGCTAGTACACACTGTGAGTTCTACAAGGAACTGAAAGAGAGAGTCAGGCCTCAGGCCTCATCCCAGGATTCTGGGATGGTTCAGAGCGGGAGCCCCAGGCTGCTAATGCTCACATCCAAGGTTCTGCTGTGTGCACATGGGCAAGTACCTTAGCCTCTCTGTGTTCCAGATTCATCATCTGCAAAGTACATGCTGTCCTGGGTGCTGGAGATACAATTAGAAGCCAGATTATGGCCCTGCCCTGCGGCTGGGGCAGACAGACAGGTGTATAACAATGTCAAGTGTTTGGGAAGAGGGGTGTTGAGAGGGTGGGGGAGGTTTGTTCTTTTAGCTAGGGTGGCCAGGGAAGGCCTCCCTGAGCAGAGGCCTGGAGGAATGGAGGGAGGGTGACATGTGAAGAGCTGGGAGAAGAGTGGCCAGGCAGAGGGGACAGTCAGGAAAAGGCTCAAAGCCGCCATATTCCTGGTTCATGTTAATAATAGCAAAGAATTCAGCGGGAAGAGAATGAGCAAGGGAGAGGGGTTAGCAATGAGATCAGAGATGTGAATGGAGGCCTCTGTAACAGCACCCACCTCCCTGGCCTGTTGTGAAAATTAAACAAGTTAATACTGTTACAAATCTTGGAGGAACTGAGCAAGGCCTGATGCACGGTAAGTATTCATCATTATCATTATGTTGTTACATTAAAATTTTACTTGCAGCAAGGATCACTATCAAATTCCACTCACTGGGTCAGAGACCCTTGTGGTGTTAAGGAAAAAGTTGCCCACATGTAGCACACTACCTACACCTGAGAGTTCATCAGCCAGCCAGTGGCCTCAACTCCAAGTTCTAACAACGTGCACCTGGAAGTCCTTCCTAAAGTCTAATTTTGGAAAACATAATACTGTGAGGAAGGAAACAAGCCCTGACACTAGATCAGTGATTTTTAACCTTTTTGGAGTCTTGAGGCTTTGAGAATTTAATGAAATCTTTGAACCCTCCCCAAATATATGAATAGGCCTGCAACATTTGCAAGTAATTTCAGGGGCTCTCAGAATAGCCCCCGGACCCATCCAGGGATGAACTTTCTCAGAGGCCAGGGACAACCATCTGAGCTCCCAAGGCATCCTGACAGGCACCTTTCCATCTCTAGCCCCGAGCTTTTAAAGCACTAGAGAGGGATCTCTAGTGGTTAAAAGATCTGATGAGGGAGCAGATGTGCCCACTGCTTGAGTGCCTGCTTCCCATTTCCGAGGTCCCAGGTTCGATCCCTGGTACCTCCTAAAAAATAAAAATAAAAATAAAAGATCTGATGAAAACTGGGGAACCCTTTCCTCAAAAATACAAACTCATGCAATTGTGCTTTCATTCTCAGGGCCTTCAGGGATCCGGATTAATAATTTCTGATC
Source organism: Dasypus novemcinctus (assembly GCF_030445035.2). Lineage (NCBI taxonomy): Eukaryota > Metazoa > Chordata > Mammalia > Cingulata > Dasypodidae > Dasypus > Dasypus novemcinctus. Next base: position 66,983,710 of record NC_080690.1, on the reverse strand, counting down.
TAGAAACCAATGAATCGTCCCACATTTCCTCACATCCCTCATCCTTCCGCCCCCAACGCCGTGCCTGGCAGCGCAGGCCCCGCCAATCAGGCCCCGAGAGCCAGCCAATCGGCGATCGCGCAGTCCCGGTTACCAAAGCGACAGGCGCGCCCCGCGGAACACCTAAGAGCCGAGCAGCATCACCGCCCCCACTCCTGGTACCCAACTCTGGGTGAGAGACCGAAGGGGTAAGAGGCGCGCCCCGCCCCACCCCCACCGGGCCCTGCCCTTCCCCTTAGCCACGCCCCCACAGGCGCCTCTCACCCCGCAAGTAGAGACCACCGCCTGCCGTCATTAGCCCCACCCCGCCCTCTCAGCCCCCAGATTTAAGGCCCTCGGTAGGCTACCGAAGCCAGCCCGCTGCTTACACACACAGCTCCTTTCCCTCCACAAATTTCGCCCGCCTCCCCCCCCCCCCCCCCACCTCCCCTCTCCCGGCAAGTCGTGAGCGCCGGGCAATGGCTGACGGCATACACCGCGCAGCCCTGCGCTCAGCCCGCGCGCCCGGGCCGCAGCTCCCCCGCACTCGCTCCGCAGCTGCCCCGGCATTCGGGATGGCCCCGCCCCGCCCCTCCCTCGTGCAGAACCTCCTTCCCTTCATAGTCCAGTCTGGTCCCCTTGTGCTACGTTCCCCGAGACCAGCTCAGACCAGCTCCCCTCCCCCGCCCAAGGTCCCTTATTTCCATATTGAAGGGTGCGGCCGCCTTCCCCTTCTCCCTGCACCAGTCCCCCATTTCTCCCGGGCTCCCCCATATTCTACCTGGATTCTGTCTCCCCGCATTATTTTCTTCCCTTTGCTGTTCAGGGTTCTTCTCCACACACAACCCACTTTCAGTCTGTACTCCACCACCCCCATTTTTCACCTGGAATCTGCTCCCGCCCCAATTCTCCGTAAACCCGGCACACACATTTCCACCCCTCTTCCCTGCGGAGACTCCTCGGTGCACAACCTCCCCTCCCGCCAATCTGGGACTTCCCAGGCCCTGCACACCGCCCCCCTCGGCCGCCCGCGTCCCTCTACCTGCATCCTCTGTCCACGCTTTGTGACCAAGGGCTCATCTTGGTCTCTGGCTTCCCTGCAGTCCCAAGTGTCTCCCAGCTCCTTATCTCAGCCTCAGCCTCCCGACCCCCGCCCCCATCCCAGGGCTGCCTCCGAGGCCCCGCCCCCGCCCACCCCTGACGTCACCACCTCAACCCCGGGCCTGCTGCGAGGACGTCCAGGCGCCCCATTTTGGCCCACATGCCTGAGCCCAGTTCTCAGATCTCATTATATCATGAACCGAGCACGCGCGCGCGCACACACACTCAATTTTCCAGCCGCCAGCCCTCTCGGCCTTTCACTGCGGGGACCCCGTCCCCATTTTCAGTGCTACATCACCGCCACCGGCTCCTCCCACCAAATTGCGTTCCCAGTCCTCACCCCAGGGCGGGAAGTGAGAACCCTCCACGCAGATCCCCAAAAACAAATCCGCATCACCACCGGACACAGGTCAATCACCGTCTCTGGCAGCCCCCACCCCTCTGCAGCCCACCCCTCACCACCTATTCCAGCCTGGCCTTGCCCTGGCTGGACTCCCCAGCGCAGCGTGCCTGCCGCGCGCACGTGCGTGTGCGCACACACCCACAACCTGGCCCGGGTGACCCCTCTCAGCCCCACGCCGAGCTTACCTCCCCACTATGTGCATGAATTTGAGCTTGATAGAATCCCCTCCCCTTTCAGCCCACAATATTTTAAAGAACCCCTCCCCCCCCAACACATACAATATCCCCTTGGAATGTACAGACATAAAAAAGCCCTTTAGGATGCCCCAAAATCCAGACCTCCATAGTCCCCAGCACAGCCTTATTGTCCCCTGGAGAACCCAGTCCCCCATCCCTCACTGTCCCCCACTTTTGCCCTTAGACACCCCCATGCATGCCTCTTATCCCAGTGACCCTCCACCCTAATTCTGCTCTCCGGTAGGCATAACTATCCCCATTTTGGAAGCTGAAAAGGGGGTACGTCTAGGATCCTGCACCAAGGGCCTGCAACGCTTGTCCCCTACTCATTACCCATATGCCCTTCTTTGACTACCCCCTGCCCCTGCTCTCTCTCAGAATTCCCAGTACCAACCCAAACCTGGCTTCATGCCTTCAGCATGGCACACGCTGCAGGGTGGGAACTCCTGGGTTCAGATCCTGGCTCTCCCACCTACCATTTGTCTCTCTGGCCCCTCCCAGGATTGTTGTGGAAATTAAATTAGTACATTCCCTGGCACTGAGTCGGCTGTTTCCATCCATGCAATTAATGATTGTCAGCCACCCCCCAGACCAGGAGTCTATGAAGACCGAGCCATTTCAATCATTCTTGTACTGTCAATACCTTGGACCTGGCAGAGATCAGGGCTGCTTGTGAATCAATGGAGGATGGCGGGAAAGGGAATTCTAGACACTGGGGCTAGCTCAGCTCTTAAGTCCCCTCCTGCAGGAAGCCCTCCTTGAACCCCAAACTGAGTGAGGAACTGTTGCAGTCACCACGAGTGTCTCCAGCCCTGCCCAGCAGAGGGCCAGGCACACAGGAGCTTGGTGACGAGAGCTGTTTCCCTCCAGTCCAAGCTCTGAACTGGTCTCACAGTGTTTTTCACAATGAGGGCCACAGCTCACCAGCATCACCAGAGGCACTTGAGGAAATGCAGTCTCCTGGGTAGGGTTCCAAACCTACTGAATCAGAATCTCCAGGTGTGGACCCAGGAATCTTGCATTTTATAGAAGCCCCCACACATATTGACTAGAGCTAAGACCTTCTGGACACCACAATCTGCTCCGTTTATGATGACCCCATCCTGACCCCATCACCTGACACAAGTCCCTCCCAACTCAACAACCCTGTCCCATCCCACAGGGAAACCCCTGAGAAATGGAGGCAATGGTGGCAGTACTGGAAGTGACACTTTGGGGCACCTGTGTGCCAGGCACTCCTCTGGGTGCTGAGTTCTCTGTTCACATGGAGCCAACACTCTAGGGAAGGGCTGAGAAGTCCAGTAGAAATACACCAACAATATTTATGTCAGGTGGCAGTGTTACAAAGAAAAACAAAGCTGGGTAAGAGTGACCGGGAGAGGAGCTAGGGCTTGGGTGCTCAGCAAGGTTCTCGGTTGAGTTGAAGTCTGAAGAGAGCCCTGAAGGAGGTGGGGGGAATGTAATCCAAGCAGAGCAAACAGCAGGTAAAAAGGTCCTGAGATGGGAATGAATCGGCTTTGTTTAAGGGGCAGGCCAGGGGGCATGGCAGGAGCTGAGATCAGGGGGAGGGGCCATCTGAACCGTGGGGGGCCTGGTGGGCTGGGTGAGTGGGGGTCCTTAGAGGGTCTGAGCAGAGGAGCAGCACGGCCTGACTTTTGTTTTAACAGGATCCTCCTGACCCTGGGAGGCAAGGTCAGCAGAGGTAGGGAGCAACATGAAGCAGCCACTGCCAAGTCCAAGAGGGAGGAGGTGATGGCTTGGGATGAATGGATTCGTAGCAAGGGCGTGGGGAGGCGTTCTGAAGGTAAACCTGCTAGGATGTGCTGCTGGACTGGACTGGATGTGAGGGGGGTCAAGGGTCAGAGTGACGGACAACCCCAAGGCTATGGTCCTGGAGGACTGTAAGGATGGAAATGCCAAGCAACTGTGATGAGGAAGACTTGGATTTGGAGGTTGATGGGGGGAAGGGGAGTAAATCACAAGTTTGATTTGGGTCATGGTTAAGTCTGGACACCTCTGGACTTCCAAGCAGAGAAAAGTTGGTTACACAAATCTGGAGTTCAGGGGCAAGATCAGAGCTTGAGACACATGCTTGAGTGTTGTCATCATGTAAAGAGCATTTGAAGCCAAGAAACTGGCTGGTGCCACCAGGTGAGTGGCAAAGACAGGAAGAGTTGAGGTCATCGTACGGAGGATGACACTGAGGCACAGAAGGGTTAAACTCGCCTAAAGCCACTGTGCTGTCCCGTGGCAGGGCCGGAAAGAGAACCACGACTCCAACGCAAGCCAGCCCGCGCCAGGGCCCACACTCAGCCTCCGCAGGGTGAGGAGCCCGGGACACGGTAAGCCCCCAGGAAACGCGACATGTGTCACAGGCCGTCACCTCCTGCTCCCGGGCGGCCTCACGTCAGCCCTCCCCCCGAGCGCAGAGCGCAGAGGCCTCTCGCACGCCCTCCACCCAACAGCCGCCCCCAAATCAAAGCATGACTCCTCAGGGAGCCCCGCCCCTCCATATTGCACTCTAATCCCCCCCCCCTTGGAACCTCCCATTAAATCGCAACCCTAGAGACAAGGACATCTCTGAATTCCACCATCTGCGGTCTCCTTCCTGCTTCACAGGTTCCCCCTCCTACGAAAGACAGACCACCCCAGCCTCCCACACAGCCCCCCACCTCCCAAGCCCTCATTACATTAAAGCCTGCCCAGTCAGCTGCCCGCCCTCCACAGAGCACCCCCTGCCCTCGGGACTGCCGCCCCAGCCTGCGCACCCGCCACCCTCACCGCCTCTCACCTTCTCCTCAGACACCCCTCCTCGCGAGCGGTTCAACTGCCGAAGCCCCAGCCCCGCCCCAGGATCGGGCCTTCTCGCTTCTGATTGGCCGTAGCTTCCTGGCAGTCAAGTCCCATTGGTTAAAGCAGACGCCGGTCACTCTGTCCCGCCCAGCGGCGAACCCGCCCTCGGAAGTTTGCAATTGGCCAACTCGGAAGAGGCGTTCCAAAATGGCTTGAGGGGGAACCCCTCCATCAGCTGTCTCCTCTGCAGGCACTACTGGCTAATAATGCTGCCAGTCACACTATTTCCCAGCGAGGGGGCGGGCGGAGAACCGCGGAAGTAGCCCCTTAACCAGCCCAACCTCCTTGCGGCTTGGTGGTCCGCACCCACGTGGAGGTGAGGCTTGAAGCCGGTCAGGCGCGCATGTGCACAGGAAGGTCTTGGTCGCCGGTCCGGAAGTTGCAGGAAATGTTCTCAGCGTTATGACGGGGTTGAGATTTGTCATCGCTCCTTGACAGGCCTGCGCTTAGCAATTTGCAGACCTTGGGTTATTTAAAGTAAACAACAACCCGGCAAAACAGGCACTATTATGATCCTCATTTTGCAGCTAAGGAAACAGGCTCTGAGAGGTACAGCCTTAGGCTGGGATCACACAGCTTCAGATGACCCCTATTTTGAGCAGAGTCGTCAAGAGCGTACAGGTTTTGTGGTCCGGAAACATATGGAATTAATACAAACTAACAAACACCAAGTTGGGTATAAACATGAAAATTTGCTTGGAAGATGAAATAAACTACATATTTAAAAGACCTGACAAACGCTGCAAAATCCCGAAAGATAGCGTACTGTTTTTATTAATTTACTGCTTGACACACCTTTGGGATATGTTACCTACTTTTTTGGCTGCATGCACTTATTTTACAATATCCATATTTACAGAGCAAATACAAAAGTAAATTATCTTTCCTCTAGTATGATTTATGAGACTTTTTTTTTTACTTTACCTTCATAAATCAGTATTAGTGATATCACCTAAATTTTTAGGAAGTTTGAGAAGCCTTCATGAAATTTCACTCATATGTTAGCTGTACGTTTTGGAAGATGTTTCCACAGACTAGCTTCAGGCTCTGAACCTTTCATTTCTTGCCCACCCCATTACGCATGTGCTTCTGGCACCTGACCACTAGAGACCAGTTAGTACTGCCATATGACCCTGGCCTGGCGTCGTAGGAGTATTCCTGAAAGCCGTTCCTATACCAGGACAACTAGTTAGGTCACTTAAGAAGACGTAGAGGGAAACGGACTTTGGCCCAGTGGTTAGGGCGTCCGTCTACCACATGGGAGGTCCACGGTTCAAGCCCCGGGCCTCCTTGACCAGTGTGGAGCTGGCCCATGCGCAGCGCTGATGCGCGCAAGGAGTGCCGTGCTACACAGGGGTGTCCCCCGCGAGCCCTACGCGCAAGGAGTGCACCCATAAGGAGAGCCGCCCAGCGCGAAGGAGGGAGCAGCCTGCCCAGGAATGGCGCCGCCCACACTTCCCGTGCCGCTGATGACAACAGAAGCGGACAAAGAAACAAGACGCAGCAAAAAGACACAGAAAACAGACAACCGGGGGAGGGGAGGGGAATTAAATAAATAAAAATAAATCTTTAAAAAAAAAAAAAAAGAATACGTAGAAGTGTCTATGACTTCTACTACACCCAACTCACCTTCTCTTTGGCTAGATCCCACAAATGCCTGAGGCCACTCCAAGGCCACCCAAGGAAAAGGGAAGTGTGATGATAGAGGAAGTAGGACTGGAAAAAGACTGTGGTCTCAACCAATTGCATTTCGAATGTCTTCCTTTTGCAAGTTTTATGAAAACATCGGCCCATGGGAATGTATAGCTGAAGCCTCTCAAAAGTCCTTTTTTTTTTTTTTTTTTTTTTTTTTAATAAAGGGTATTTATTTGGGGTAGAAGTTTACAGCCATAAGGCCTAAAGAGTCCAACTCAAGGTACCATAAGAGGTATTTCCTCACCCCAAGTCTGTTGCCACGTTGTAAGAAAGATGGTGGGCAATATCTGCAAGGGTTCAGACTACCTCTTCTTAAGGCTCCGTGGGCCCAGCTTCTTCTGATCTCAACTGTAGGCTGGCCTAAGGCTCATCTCTCTTCCCAGGGCTTGTTTCTTTCCAGGCTCAGGTGCTCTGGTCTCTTCACAAGGTCAGCTATAGACAATCAAGCTCATCTCTCTTCCCAGGCCTCTGCCAGGCGTAATGAGCTGCCTCTCTTCCTCTGCTGTGTCTTTTTCTGTGTGTCAGCTCACCAAGGGGGTGGGGACTCAACGCTGAGTGTTGATGTGGTTGATCAAAAGTCCTTTTAAAGGCCTGTGTAAATGAGGGGCCCTGAAGCTTACATGAGCTTTTTTTTTTTTTAAAGATTTATTTTTATTTATTTAATTCCCCTCCCCTACCCCGGTTGTCTGTCTGTCTTCTGTGTCTTTTTGCTGTGTCTTGTTTCTTTGTCCTTTGTCTGTTGTCATCAGCGGCACGGGAAGTGTGGGCGGCGCCATTCCTGGGCAGGCTGCTCCCTCCTTCGCGCTGGGCGGCTCTCCTTATGGGTGCACTCCTTGCGTGGGGCTCCCCTACACAGGGGACACCCCTGTGTGGCACAGCACTCCTTGCGCGCGTCAGCACTGCGCATGGGCCAGCTCCACACGGGTCAAGGAGGCCCGGGGCTTGAACCGCGGGCCTCCCAAGTGGTAGACGGCCGCCCTAACCACTGGGCCAAAGTCCGTTTCCCTACATGAGCTTTATGATAAACCCACACCTCGGTATCAGTCAATAATGAATTTATTGAGCACCCACTATATACAAGGAACCAGGGACAAAACTCAAGCCCTGAAGTAAAACATGCAGTCCTGATGTTGGCATCAACTAACTGTGGGGCCCCCTTCCCTCTCCAGGTATGAGTTTCCCCACTTGTAAATTGGGTATAACTAAAAATATGACATTGGGGGTTGTTCGGAGGCCCAATTAGAAGTTTGCAGGCTAGTTAAGAACTTGGGTTTTGCTGTCAGAGAGCCATAGATTAAAAGCCCGAGGCTGTCTCTTGCTAGCTGTGGAAACTCCCACTAGTCAGGCCTCTTCTGTGACCTCCACTTTCTTGACATCTTTAAATGGAATTCTAGTCATTCATTTGTCAAGTATTTATTAAGCATCTGCTGCATTCCAGGCACTGTTCTGGATGCTGGAGGTAGATATATCAATGAACAACCAAAAAAGCCCATGAAGGGGAGACGAGGGAGATAATAAATAAATGTCATACGATGGCAAGTGCTGTGGAGAAAATGAAGCAGAGTGAAGGGGACAGGAAAGTCAGGGAAGGTGTCACAGAGAAGCTGACTGAGAGCAGAGACCAGAGGAAGAGAGAGAGCCAGGCTTTTGGGCACAGGAGGAGAGCATTCCAGAGAGAGGAAATGGTGAGTGCAAAGGCCCTGCGCTGGCCATGTGCCTGATGCATCCATACAACAGCAAGGAGGTCACTGTTGAGTGAATGGGAGAGTGGTAGAAGTTGAAGGCTGGGAGATAGCCAGAGGCCAGATCATGTAGAGCCTTGTAGGCCATTGTGAGGTCTTTGGGTTTCTCTGAGTGAGGTGGGAGCTACTGAAGATTGTAGGCATCAGGGACATAGTTTTATTCATGTCTTAAATGATCACACTGATGGCTGAATTAAGAATAGTCTGCTAAAATAATTCAAGTGAGATAAAATGGTGACATTGCTATAGAAAACAGTTGGGCTGGAATTACCACATGACCCAGCAATTCTACTCCTAGGTTGTGACAGTTTGGCATTATTTATGAATTCCAAAAATAGATATTGGATTATGTTTGTAAACTGGTCTGTACCTGAGCATGATTAAATTATGATTAGGGCTTTGATTGGACCATGTCAATAGGACATTGAGTCCCTGTCCCTTTGGTGGGTGGGGACTTGCAGAGAAAACTATAGGGCAGAGAAGAGTATGAGTTTTGAGCTGGAGCTCAGGAAGTAAGCACACAGAAGAACAGAGCAGCTGAGCCCAGGGAGAGAGACAGAGTCATTCACCTGATAGTCTACAGTTGGCCTTGTGGCGAGAACACAGCAGCTGAGCCAAGAGAGAAACAGAGCCACGGGAAGAGAGGAACCCAGGAAACCTGAACTCTTGGCAGACTAATACATAGGTATATACCCCGAAGAGTTAAAAACAGTTTAAATAAATGCTGATACACAAACGTTCATAGCAGCACCATTCACAATAGCCAAGATAGAAACAACCCAAGTGTCCATCATGGATGAACAGATGAACAAAATGTGGCACACCCATACAACAGAATGTTATTTGGCCATAAAAAGGACTGAAGTTCCTTGACATGCTACAACCCAGGAGAAACTTGAAAACAATATATTGAGTGAAAGAAATCAGAAATACTAAAGGACAAATACTCTATGATTCTTCTTATATGAGGTATCTAGAATAGGCAAATTCATAGAGGCAGAAAGTAAAATAAAATTTACCAGGGGGAAGCGGACTTGGCCCAGTGGATAGGGCACCGTCTACCACATGGGAGGTCCAAGGTTCAAGCCCCGGGCCTCCTTGACCCCTGTGGAGCTGGCCCATGCGCAGTGCTGATGCGCTCAAGGAGTGCCCTGCCACACAGGGGCGTCCCCCGCATAGGGGGCCCCACACGCAAGGAGTGCGCCCCGTAAGGAGAGCCGCCCAGTGCAAAAGAAAGTGCAGCCTGCCCAGGAATGGCATCACATACACAGAGAGTTGACGCAGCAAGATGATGCAACAAAAAGAAACACAGGGCGGCAGACTTGGCCCAGTGGTTAGAGTGTCCATCTACCACATGGGAGGTCCGTGGTTCAAACCCCGGGCCTCCTTGACCCGTATGGAGCTGGCCCATGCACAGTGCTGATGCGCGCAAGGAGTGCCGTACCATGCAGGGGAGTCCCCCGCGTAGGGGGGCCCCACACGCAAGGATTGCGCCCCGTAAGGAGAGCCGCCCAGCCCGAAAGAAAGTGCAGCCTGCCCAAGAATGGCCCCGCACACACAGAGAACTGACACAACAAGATGATGCAACAAAAAGAAACACAGATTCCCATGCCGCTGACAACAACAGAAGCAGACAAAGAAGATGACGCAGCGAATAGACACAGAGAACAGACAACCAGGGTGGGGGGAAGGGGAGAGAAATGGATAAATAAATAAATCTTAAAAAAAAAATAAAAAGAAAGAAAGAAACACAGATTCCTGTGCCGCTGACAACAACAGAAGCAGACATAAAAAAAAAAGAACACGCAGCAAATGGACAGAGAGCAGACAACTTGGGGGGAGCGGGGGAAGAGGAGAGAAATAAATGAAAATAAATCTTAAAAAAAAAAAAAATGTTACCTGGGTTTTGGGGGGAGTGGGGAATGGACAGTGTATTAGTCAGCCAAAGCGGTGCTGATGCAAAGTACCAGAAATCTGTTGGCATTTATAAAGCATAAAAACTTACAGTCACAAGGCCATAAAGTGTAAGTTATTTCCTTCACCAAAGTCTGTTGCCACATATTGGAGCAAGATACCTTCTGGTCTCTTCGAGGGTTCAGCCTTCCTCTTCCTCCTTAAACGTCTCTCGCCCCAGGGCTCGTTTTTTTCCAGGCTCAGCTGCTCTGGTCACTCCACAAGGTCAGCTGTAAACTCTCAGGCTCTCTCTCTTCCCAGGGCCTCTGCCATGTCTATGGAGTCCTCGCTGTTGCTCCGAGTTCTTTAACTGTGTGTTTACTTCCTGGAGCTCCAGCATCAAAACTCCAACTCTCTTCTCTGCCATGTCATTTTCTCTTCTGATGTGCATGAATCAAAACCCTAGTCATAATTTTTTTTTTGTTTTTTTTTTAAAGATACCTAGATGAGATAAATTTTACCAAAATATGTAGGGGAGTCCCATATGCCCCACTCCCTACCCCTCCCACACTTTTCCACATTAACAACATCCTTCATTAGAGTGATACATTTGTTACAATTGATGAAGACATTTAGGAGCATTGCCACTAAGTGTGGATTATAGTTTACTTTATACTTTAAACTCTCTCCTGCACAGTTTTGTAAGTTATGACAAGATATATAATGGCTAATATCTGTCATTTCAATGTCATTCAGTGCAATTCCAATGTCCCAAAAATGCCCCCATATTATACCTATTTTTTCCCTCTCCCTCCCCTCAGAACCTCTGGTGGCCACTGCCTCCACATCAATGCCTAATCATAATTTACTCAAGTAAAAGTGAAACCTCTGAATTTAATACAATCTAATATGCCCAGATGAATAGATCAGTTTACAAATACAATCAAATATCTATTTTTGGAATTCATTAATAATACCAAACTGCTACAGAGAGTGACTGCTTAATGCATATGAGTCTCCTTTCAGGGTGATGAAAGTGCTTTGGAATTAAATAAAGATGATGGTTGACCAACATTGTGATGTGCTAAATACCACTGCATTGTACACTTTAAAATGGTTAATTTCATACTATGTGAGCCTGAATAAAAAAATAAATTAAAAAAGCAAAGAAGACCAATACGTCAAGAACTCAATATTAATGCATGTAACTATGAACCTTATTCTTGTAAAATTGAAACTTAGCCTAATAATAACTATTGCCTAATTGTTACCTCCTGAAAAAACCTCCTTGTTACTTAAATATGGTCTTTCTCCAAGCCAAACTCAGTAAAGAAACATACTGCCTTCTCCCTGGCATGGGACATGACTCTCGGGAATGAGCCTCCCTGGCACAGAGGGATTAATACCAAGAACCAACCATTGATGCTTTAGGAAAAAGACTTTGACCAAATGAAGAAAAATCAAATACAAAAGAGTTTTCACAGCTAAGAGATTTCAAAATGAGTCAGGAGGTCATTCCAGAGGTTATACTTATGCATGTGTCAAGTAGATCTCACTAACTGCCTCTGTGAACAAAGCCTCAATTAGGGGCACTTCTGAGGGCTCTAGAGCCGTCTGCACACTGTAACACTATAGGCAAGGCAGACAACCCCTTGAAATCAGCACCCTGTCAATGGGCCTTACCTTGGAACATATAACAACCTATTTCCACAATATAACAGACATTTTTATAATTTCCCTACACATGATTCTTCTACCCTTTTGTTTGAACCTATAGTTAGCACTATCCTTGTTAAATATGTGTCTCAGAGACTTAAATCTTCCATCTGTTCATATACTGATTGAGCCCTGAATCTCAGCAGAGTTGTAGCCAACATCTACTCTTCAGTTCATTGGACTTACCCAAGACAACAAAATTATGATGATAGACAATGCCTTTCCCAAAAAGCAAAGAGTATCTACAACTGTAAGCAAAACAGTTTCTTCCATCTGCCCCATAAGATCTAAGCACCCTCTCAATCTGAGACAGAACAGGCATCGCCATCCCAAAATCCTCAAGGTTGAGAAATGAACAAAAATAAGGAGGGAATGCAACCATGGACAAAGTAAAGTTATTAATATTGTAGTAACAGAAAAAAATACATCACTGATATAAAGATAGTTGTTGCCAGAAGTTCTGAGGGGAGGGGGAGGGAATATTGGAAGAACACATGGCATTTTTAGGGCATTGGAATTAAGTGTAAACCACAATGTAAACTAGGAACCTTGGTTAGTAGCAATGCTTCAAAATTTATTCATCAATTGTAACAAATGTACCACACAATTGTAAGATGTTATTAATAGGGAAAGGTGTGAGAAGGGAAGGAGGTGGGGTATATGGGAATCCCTTATACTTTATTTATTTATTTTTTTTTAAAGATTTATTTATTTATTTAATTTCCCCCCCTCCCCTGGTTGTCTGTTCTTGGTGTCTATTTGTTGCGTCTTGTTTCTTTGCTTTTTGTTTCTTTGTCCGCTTCTGTTGTCGTCAGCGGCACAGGAAGTGTGGGCGGCGCCATTCCTGGGCAGGCTGCTCTTTCTTTTCACGCTGGGCGGCTTTTCCTCACGGGCGCACTCCTTGCGCGTGGGGCTCCCCCACGCGGGGGACACCCTTGCGTGGCACGGCACTCCTTGCGCGCATCAGCACTGCGCATGGCCAGCTCCACACCGGTCAAGGAGGCCCGGGGTTTGAACCGCGGACCTCCCATATGGTAGATGGACGCCCTAACCACTGGGCCAAAGTCCGTTTCCTATTTTTTTTTTTAAGATTTATTTATTTATTTATTTGTCTCCCCTTCCCCCCACCCCCCCCGCCCCAGTTGTCTGTTCTCTGTGTCTATCTGCTGAGTGCTCTTTGTCTGCTTCTATTGTTGTCAGCGGCACGGGAATCTGTGTTTCTTTATGTTGTGTCATCTTGTTGTGTCAGCTCTCCACGTATGTGGCGCCATTCCTGGGCAGGCTGAACTTTCTTTCGTGCTGGGTGGCTCTCCTTACCGTGCGCACTCCTTGTGCGTGGGGCTCCCCTACGCGGGGACACCCCTGCGTGGCAGGGCACTCTGCACGCATCAGCACTGCGTGTGGGCCAACTCCACACGGATGTCGAGGAGGCCTGGAGTTTGAACTACGGACCTTCCGTGTGGTAGACAGACGCCCTAACCACTGGGCCAAGTCTGCTTCCCCCCTTATACTTTCAATGTAACTTTTCTGTAATCTAAAACTTCTTTAAAAATAAAGTTCATTATATTTTAAAAAGCAAAGATTAGAAAAACAATTCAGGTAGAGATGACGGTGGCTTTTACGAGGGTGGTAGCAGTGGAGGTGGTGAGAAGTGGTTATAATCTGCATATATTCTGAAGGTAGGACTGATGGAATTTGCTGATGGATTGGGTGTTGGGAGAGAAAGGAAGAGAAGAGTCAAAAATGACTCCAAAGTTTCTGATTTGAGAAGCTGCCAAGATGGAGCTTTCCTTTACTGAGATTAGAGGAACAGCAGATGTGTATGGGGTGGGTGGGGGAGTTTGGTTTTGGGCATTTGGGGTTGAGGTACCTAATAAACATCCAAGAGGAAATGTTGAGTAGACAGTTGAATATACAAGTGAGGATTCAAGGCTGAGGTTCAGCCAGAAGACATAAGCGTGGGAGCCCCTCACCAAAGGCAGGAGCGAAGGGAGGAAAGAGAAGAGGATCAAGAGCTGAGTACAGGAAGCTCTGGTCATATGAAGACGCATGGATGGGGAGGAAATAGCAGAGGAGACTAGGAAGGGGTGGCCCCTGAAAAAGGAGAAAAATCATGAGAGCAGGATGTCTTGGAGGAAAAGGCAAGAAAGTACATGAAGAAGGAGGGATTGGAAGAGTATTGGAGTACCTTTAGGGTGGCTCATTGGACCACTGAATGGGGCAACACAATGTCATTGAGAACCTCGTCAAGAGCTGATGAGGCCGAGCAGTGGTTCCAAAACCTGACTGCAGTACTTCAAGAAGGCCTGGAGGAAAGGATTTGGAGACATGAATACCAATAGCCTTTTCTGAGAGTTTCATTGTAAAGAGCAAGTGCTCTTTGGCGCTGTAGATGGGGAGGGTCAAAAAAGCACATTTGTATTATGGTGTTGTTTTTACTTCAATGAGAATGATCAAGGAGAGAAGGGAAACTTGATACAGGAGAGAAAGGGGAGAGTTGCTTGACTGATGTCTCTGAGTAGGCAAGAGAGGATGGGGGATCTAGTGCACAAGTGTAGAAGTTGGCCTAGAATGTTCCGGAGTCAACAGGAGGGCAGAGAATATGGGTAAAGTTACAGGAAGCTGTGTCGGTAGAGAACGGCCGAAGTTCTCTTCCGATGGGGACTCTTCACCCAGTTAACCAGGTGGAGGAGGTGGTAGAGGTTGGATGAGAAGGTATGCAGTGATCTTCCAGGAGTGTGGGAAAGTGAATGGACTTGAGTAGATTTGCGAGGCAGGCCCCCAGGAGGAGTGATCAGGAGAGGTTTTAGGGGGCGCTCAGTCTCGCTGTGATGTGTGTTTTTCTCAGCCAGGTTTGGCTGTGCAGGTGCAGAGCAGGTGGAGAATCCGGGTAGAATTGTTGGCCCTCAGAAGCGCTGCTGGTGGGAGCCACTGTGCTCGCTGGGAACAGGGTCTGGCCCCTGGCCAGCACAGGTCAGGAGGGTGGCTTTGGTGGTTATAAGTGCTTTGATTTGGAAAACGCCGGGGCCATGGGAAGGATAGGGCCCAGGAATTTTGTCCAACCCTGTCCCTTTGCAGATGGAGAATCAGAGGTCCAGGTGAGGACCCGTCCAGATCTCACACACTCTTACATGATCAAACAGAACATTTTTTAAAACTGATGTTAGGCGGGATGGGGAAGTTATTGCTTAATGGATGCAGAGTTTTCATCAGGGGTCATGAAAAAGTTTCAGTAATGAATGATGGTGATGGTAGCACAACATTGTGGATGTGAATAATACCATTGAATTTGTACCGTCAAAAGTAATTAACTTGGGAAATTTTGAGCTGAATATTTTATAAGCTTTTCCTTAGAAAAAAGAAATTGAGGAGTTTTTTTATTATATGCATAAAATGTCCCAGTAGTTAAACCATTACTGAGTTCACTGAGGCCACCAGCAAACCTTCCCTGAGCCCTCTGTCCTGACTAGAAAGCTCTGGTCATCTGTGGCACTCATGGAGCTCCAGCCGCTTTCCCTGCATCGTCTCACTGAGAGGCAGCGAGGTGGCTGCGCTCAGTCTGGGCTTGAATCCCAGCCCTGCCTCTTAGAGTCAGTTTCTCTGTGCCTCCGTTTTCTTCTCTGTAAAATGGAGACAATAATAGCATATGCCTTATAGTGTTTTTGTGCGGAAGAAATGAGTTACACATGTAAAGTGCTTAGCGCAGTGCTTTCCATGTAGTAAACACTTAATAAACAGCGGCTGTGGGGACCCTGATAAATCCTCATTGCAGCCTAGGAGTCTAGTGTATTGGTTATAGTCCCTTTTTTTACTGGGACAGGGGCTAAAACATTAAAGTGCTAGTAGTCACAGCCTTACCCACAAACATCTATTAGGTTGTGGTAATTCTGGGTGGAGAGAAGACTAACGAAGCCCAGAGGCACTAAACTGATTGACAGAAGAAGGTACATAAAGCAATACATTCACATTCCACAGATGGGCGAGAGTTAAAAGACTGATCACACGCAGTTCTGGAGAAGTATGTGACAGAAGGAGTCTCTTGGCACTGACGGTGGGAGTGTTAATAGTTGCATCGTTTCTGGAGAGCTACTTGGTAGTACTTTGATTCCTGACGATCCATCCAGGCCTGTAAATGAGCTATGTATGAGGATACACACTGAAGTGCAGTTTTAACATCAGTTAAAAGTGTACCTGGTGCCACTTTTTAACAGCTGTCATTTCACAAATGGAGAAACTGAGGTCCAGAAAGGTCAAGTACCTTCCCCAAGTTCATTCAACTAGAAGCAGCAGGGTTGGGACTTGAACCCAGGCAGCCTGCTCCAGAATCTGTTTAGACTCACTTACCGTGATCTAGAAATAAATACAGAAACACAGAGAGCTCTCAAAAAGCACAAAGAAAGGGAAGCAGATGTGGCTCAAGCGATTGGGCTTCTGCCTACAACATGGGAGGTCCCGGATTCAGTTCCCAGTGCCTCCTGGAGAAGGCGAGCTGGCGCGGTGGGCAGATGTAGCAAACCAATGCAACAAGATGATGCAACAGGAGACACAAAGAGGAAAGACAATGAGAGACACAACAAACCAGGGAGCCGAGGTGGCTCATGTGATTGAGCGCCTCTCTTCCACATGGGAGGTCCCAGGTTCAGTCCCTGGTGTCTCCAAAGAGAAGATGAGCAGACACAAAACACACAGCAAATGGACACAGAGAGCAGACATTGACCTCAAACAATGAGGGGGAGGAGGATAAATAAATAAGATAAATCTTAAAAAAAAAAAGCACAAAGAAAGAGATAGGGGAAGTGGATTTGACGCAATGGATAGGGCATCTGCCTACTACATGGGAGGTCCAAGATTCAAACCCAGGACCTCCTGACCCGTGTGATGAGCTGGCCCACGCGCAGTGCTGATGCGCGCAAGGGGTGCTGTGCCACGTGGGGGTGTCCCCCGCATAGGGGAGCCCCACGCACAAGGAGTGCGCCCGTAAGGAGAGCCGCCCAGCGTGAAAAAAGTGTAGCCTACCTAGGAATGGTGCTGCACACATAGACAGCTGACGCAGCAAGATGACGCCACAAAACGAGACACAGATTCCCAGGGCTGCTGACAAGAATATAAGCAGACACAGAAGAACACACAGTGAACGGACACAGAGAGCAGACAACTGGGGGGCGGGGGGGGGGGGGTGGAATAAATTTTTTTAAATCTTAAAAAAAAAGAAAGAAAGAAAAAGATAGGTCGAGGTTCTTAGCTCAATGACAGTTTTGCAAATTTAAAACACCCATTATGACAAAACTCCCTTTAACGATACACATCTTTCTTTCTTTCTTTCTTTTCTTTCTTTCCTTTTCTTTCTTTCTCCTTCCTTCCTTCCTTCCTTCCTTCCTTCCTTCCTTCCTTCCTCCCCTTTATTTTCTCTCCTTCTCCTCCTCCCGCCCTGCTGTTTTTGTTGTCTGTGTTGTCTTTTCTTCTCATCCTTCTCCTCTAAGATTCACCAGGATTCGATCCTGGGGACCTCTGATGCGGAAAGAGGTTCCCTGTCCCCTGCGCCACCTCAGTTCCTGGTTTCTGCTGCGCTTCACCTTGACTCTCCCTTTGTCTCTCTTTTGATGCGTCATCATCTTGCTGTGTGATTCACTTGCATGGGGCACTGGCTCACCACGTGGGCACTTGCACGGGCCCTCACACAGGCACTGGCTTGCTACGCGGACACTGGCTCGCCACGCAGGCCCTCACTTGCTGCGCGGGTATGCTTTCTCTCCTTTTTCACCAGGAGGCCCCAGGGATCGAACCCAGGTCCTCCCATATGGTAGGCAGAAGCTCTATCACTTGAGCCACATCCACTTCCCTACTCATGTATCTTAATAAAAGGGTAGAAGAAACATAGGAAAGACAAAAATTAAGCACACTCGACTTGTTGCCTAACCGGGGTGGACAAAGGCAGGAAATGACTAAAATTAAATTCAAGCAAAGATGATTGCAGAGAATTGATTCAAGTTACACACTTGTGGTTCTAAGGCAGGGAAGCATTGAGATCCCTGGGGAGCAGGGAGCCCTGGGGGGTAGGGGCTTGGAGAAACTTCACAGGGAGGAGAGGGGCGAATGCGAAACAGAGGCAGCGGGATGAGGTGGGTTAAGAGGGTAGCTCCCGCAGCCAGGGCACCTGGTTTCGAATCCCAGCTCTGACGGCGAACCACTGGTTGACAAGGGACATTCTCTGTGCCCGGTTTCCCTGTCCACAATATTTGTAAAGTCACACCCTGTGGAGAGCTGCACGGAGAGCTCCCTTCTCCTCCAGAAAGCCTCCTCCCAAGGAGTCAATATTGCACCTCAGTGTTCTTTGAGAAATGCATTTTTATTTCGCTGCTGGATGGAAAGGGCAGGCAGGGGTGGGAGCAGGAGGCTTGGGGAGGAGGCTTCCGTAAGAGCGCAGGCAGAAGGAGCTGGGAGTGGGGGAACCCTGGTGGTGGTGCAGGTGGTGAGATGGGGTCAGACTTGGAATCTGGCTTAAAGGTGCAGCAGAAAGCATTTGAATTGGATATGGGCGTGGAGAAAAGAGAGGTTGTAATGCTGACAGCAAGGCTTGTGGCCCGAGCTACAGGGACAATTTGGCAGGAGGGAGTCATAGGAGGATTTGGAGACTGTGCAGGTGAAGAGGGGACAGGGTCAGGTGCAGTAACTGCCACACAGGCAGCCAGGACCAGGAACACAGACCAGGCAGACAGGGAACGGAGCCCTGGCTCTAGCCCTGGCTCCACCTCCAGCTCCCAGTGGACCCCCTGGCTTGATAAAGTCCCTCTCTGGACCTCGAGCTCCTCAAATTTTGACTCACATATTCCCAAAATCATATAAACACACAAACATTTTGCACGCAGGATCCTGTCCTCCTGTCTGCGTCGTCTTCCCCAAAGCCCATCCTTGGGCCACTGGACAGGAAGCAGAATTGGCCCTGGTCTAGGAGCCTGGAGGATAATATTAGTGGCAATGGTAGTGGCAGGTAATATTCCTTAAGAGCACATTCTGTGACAAGGACTATTCCCGTGTGATTGGACCGTCCACACTGCAGCCCCGAGGGGTGGGTGCTTTGTTACCATCCCCGTTTATAAATGGGGCTCCAACGAGGTGAAGTGACTTGTCTAAAGTCACAGCTAATCCTTGGGAGAACCAGGATCCACTGGCTTCTCCCTGCCTCCACTGCTATCCCCCCTGGCCCAGCCACCAGCACCTCTCACCCCGGATGGCTGTACTCACCTCCTCGTTGGTCTCCCTACTTCTATATCCCTGCCCCTGATGGTGTGTGCTTCATGCACAGCCAGAAGGAGCTTGTGATGAAACCCAAGTCAGATCACGTCTCTCCTCTGCTCAAAGACCTCTCATGGCTCCCGTGTCTCTCAGAGTCAAGCCACTGTAATTGTGGCCCTCAAGTCCCTGCACAATCTGCTCCCTGGCTTCATCCCTCCCCCACTCTTCACAGGCTTTCCTGGGCTCCTCCGTTGTTCCTCCAACACACCAGGTGCATCCCGCCTCAGGACCTTTGCACCTGCTGCTCCTGCTGCCTGGACTACCCTTCCCCCAGATACCCACGCAGCTGGCTTCCTCACCTCCTCCAGATCTCTGCTCAAATGTCACCTGTTCAGTGAGCCCTTTCCTGACCACAGCCTGGTCCCTCATCCCCCTCCCTGATGCATTTTTCTCCATGGCACTTCGCAACCTGTAACATTCTCTGTGTCGTCGTTTTTTTCTTGTTTATTGTCTGTCTCCCTAAAAGATGGGCTCACGAGGTCAGGGACTGTAGTTGACTTTGTTCACTGCTTTATCTCCAGAGCCTAGAACAGTGCCCAGCACATAGTAAGTGCTCAATAAACGTTTGTTGAATGGATGAAAGAGTATCTGCCCTTGGGGATGGCGCTCTTGAGCACTCTGCGTGCGATCCACGGCGCTGAGTGCTTTGTGCCTGGGCATCTGGCCACTTCTCTCCGTCTCCCCTGCTCCTCCGTCTCCCTGGCGTCTGCTCCGCCCTCCATCCCAGGTGGATGAAAGGTGGCCCCTTCCATCACCACCCCTCCAATGCCCGTGTCACTCCCTGCTTAAAATCCTCCAGTCACTCCCAGACTCCAGCTCATAATCTCCATACTAGAGTGTTTCTTTTTTTTGTCAAAGATTTATTTTTTATTCATTTCTCTCCCCTTCTCCCCCCACCCCAGTTGTCTGCTCTGTGTCCATTCATTGTGTCTTCTTCTGTGTTCGCTTGCATTCTTGTTAGCTGCACTGGGAATCTTTTTTTTAACTGGGAATCTTTTTGTTGTGTCATCTTGCTGCGTCAGCCCTCCGTGTGTGCAGTGCCACCCCTGGCCAGGCTGCGCTTTTTTCATGTAGGGCAACTCTCCTTACAGGGCACACTCCTTGTGCGTGGGGCTCCCCTATGTGTGAGACACCCCTGTGAGGCAGGGCACTCCTTGCACACATCCGCACTGCACGTGGGCCAGCTCCACATGGGTCAGGAGGCCCGGGGTTTGAACCCTGGACCTCCCATGTGGTAGGCGGACGCCCTATCAGTTGAGCCAAGTCTACTTCCCTAGAGTGTTTCAAGCTGTGGATCCCAGCCTATTAGTGGGCTGTGCAATCCAGTTTGAGGCTCTCAACCAGCATTTTCCCACAGGAGAGGGGAGGAGAGATCAGAATCTATGCACATAATATAGGCCAAGATATATGTTAAGTATTGTTTCATGAAACTTTTGTTTCAGTTTTATATGTCACTGAATCATGATAAAAGTGTACTTCTTATTGTGCATCAAGAGAAGTTTGCAAACCCCTGTACTGCACAGTCCTGTCTCTGCTGGTCCCAAGGGCAGACTGCGCAGATGACACCGCTATCAGCCCAGCTTTCTGCCTGTGCTGGGACCCATACCTAGTGTCTTTGCCTGCTTTGGCTCGTGGCCCCCCCCACCACCACACCCTCAGCCCCGCTGTGATCCCCATTTGATGGGTGGAGAGACTGAGGCTCAGCCTGGAGAGAGCCCAGGCCCGAGGTCATGAGGCTGCGGCGGGGAGGCGGCCTCACACCCCAGCCAGCCTGCCTCCGGGGCCGCGCACAGAGCGCCTGCCCACCTGCCCTGCCCCTCCCGACCTGCTGTCCGCATGCGCTCAGGTGGGCCAGCCGGTCCTCAGAGCCCCGCAGGAGCGAGCGGCCTCGCGGAGCCTCCCAGCACCCCCGTCGCAGTACTGTTTCACCCCACCCACCCATTTCGCAGTCTAGAAAACCGAGGCTTTTCATCCTAGACAACAAGCACTGGAAAGCCTTCCCAAGAATCCATGGTTCTATCACCCTTCTCCAACCTCCGCTCACAGCGTGTCTTTGGCGCCTGGGTTCAAATCCCATGCTTCAGAACCTCGTGGCTGTGTGAGCTCAACCTCTCCGGCCTCAGCACAGTTTCCTTTCCTACAAAATGGGGATAACGGTGCTACCTACCCATCAGGTCATTTTCAGACTTAAATTTAGAATATATGCAAAGTGCTTAGCGAGCAGCCCCACCCCTTAGATGGAGAATCTATGAAATTGGACTATTATTTCCCCACCCCCCAACTTGGCACAGAGAGGGCCAGGCCCTTGACTGAGCTCACACAGCGGGAAAGCGGGAGTGCCAGAATTTGGATGCACATCAGCTTGGGCTCTTAACCACCAAGTCACCGCAGCCGCTTGGAGTGCTAGTTTAGTGTCAACAGCAACAGCCAGCAGTATTTTCCAAATGAGGAAAGCGAGACTCAGGGAGGTAAGGACCAGCCCAAGTCACACAGCATGTAGCTAGCAGAGCAGGATTCAAACCCGGGCCCATGAGTGTCCAGGCTGACCTTTGTGCCCATGAACCTCTCCGGTAAACTAATAGCTGCGCCGGAGGCGGGAGGAAAGAGCAGGATCGGGGCTGCCCTTGCGCCAGCTTGGTCTGGGTCTCTGCCGTCCCTGGCTCGGGCCCCTGCCCAGCCCAGGGCGACCTCTCCCTGGAAGCTCGGAGATGGGGTTACTGGGGTGGCACAGATGATGGCAGCGGGTGCAGCAGCCCCCTCCACCGGCCTCTGATTGGGGCCTTGCAATCCCCCAGGATCTGGTGCTTGGAAAGCTGACGTTGGGTTGCTATGGCGATGGGTTTGGGGCGGTTGCCATGGCAGCAGAACTAGCCTGGGTTTAAAAATATCTAGGAGGAGGTTTGTGTTTGTGTGTGAGTGTGAGTGCATGACCGATCGTGCTGTTGTGTGTGTCCAAAGGGGAGGGCTTGGGTGGGGTGGAGCTGTGCCGCAGGCAGGCATGATGGGGGGCGCTGAGCAGCCCAGGGCACCCCACGCGTGTTGTGTGTGCCACTGTGAGTAGCCTGTGAGGTCTCAGTGCAGTGTGTGACGGACTACATGTGGCCATGACTCTAAATGTGTGTGTTTATCCCATGCGTGTGCAAGGCACGAGGAGTCTGTGTGGCAGCCTACACATCAGGCATCCCTGACATATATGTCCCACGTGACATAGGCCATGCGTGTCTTGTGGCCGTGATCCAGTGTTTGGAACACCTCAGACTGTGTGCGGCAAAGTGTGGAGTTGTTGTGGCTCCGAATATGTTCGCCTGGGTTCGTAGAACTATGTCCATGTCAGATATCAGCCGTGCCTACCTGGCTCTTCGTCTACTTTTTTGCAAGCCTGGGTTGTAGCTTCGCGCCTGCAGGACTGAAGACGCATTACTGGTGTGTGTGTGTGTGTGTGTGCCTGGCCCCTGTGAGCCTTTGGACATCCGAGTGTGCAAGTGGGAAACTGTGTGAGTCCGTGCACTGGTGTGTCCCGGCACAGTGTCTGCAGGAGTCACCCCTGTGACTCTGGGTTTGGGGCCAGGAAGGACTGCACACCCAGCTCCACGGATGCTGAGGTCTGGACCTGTGTGGTTCGAGTGCATGTGACTCAGAGAGTCTAAGGTGTGGATAAGGCCTGACCCCCGTGTCTCCCTGCATCCCTCTCGCCTCTTCTCTGTCTCCATGGCAACCAGCTCCAAGGCTCCCTCCAGGAAGAGGGAGGGGGAGGATCCAGGCTTCAGTGGACCACGGCCCCCTCCCATCCCCCTTGGCTCCAGGGACAATGGGGGGGAGGGGACAGATGGGCAGCCACCCACCCACCCCAGGCCATCTGCTAACCCCACCCCCATCCTGGGGACCTGGGAGCTCAGCATGGCAAGGGAGGGGCAGGGAGTGGGATGGGGCAGAGGGAGGGGCCCCCAGCTGCCACAGTTACCCTCCTGCAGCCCCCTCTGAGCCTAATCTTGCCTCTGGCTGACCTCGGGAGGAAAGAATCCTTGGAGACCAAGAATACGCGGGGAGAAGAAAATTCATAGATCAGAGAACGCGGAATGTCCTCAGTGATCCATGGCAAGGAGGGACCCCCCCTTACAATGACGCAAGCCTCGGAAATTAGACTAGTCCTGCGTTCAAATCCCAGTTTCCCTTCAGGCTAGCAGAGAGCCCTTGGACAAAGCCACTCCACGTTCTTGGGCCTCCCCTGCATCATCTGGAAATCAGGTTTGCTTCACTGCCTGACTAGGAGTACTGACTCCACAAGGGCCAGGCTTTGCTTTGTTCGCTGTTGCACCCCGCTTTTGGGACAATGCCTAGCGCTCACTGCAGGCTCTCCCAAGTGCATTTGATTGAATTAGGTGCCAGTTGGGCACCTCCTCAGTGCTAAGTGCTTAAATCCCGTTCCCATTGCATTCAATCCCCTGAGCCCTCAGCAGCAATCCTAGAAGAGATGAAAGGTTTGAGTCGGAACGTCCCAGCCGCCAGGGTTGAGAGGGACACCGTCAAGCGGGATTTCTTATCTTGACCAAGTGAGGTCAGTCCTGTAAGGCTCAGTTTCCTCATCTGTAAAATGGGGAGAGTGAGATCATTCTCAGGGTTGGTTCCTTAGGGGATGAGAGGTGATAAAGTATGTACGGGGCAGCGTTTACTGAGGCCCAGACCTGACACATAGTAAATGCTCTAGAAACGTTCCTGAAAGGTGAGGGCGGGGATGAGCCCAGGGACGTGGTTGCGGGGGGTGGGGGGGAGGCCGGGAGGGAGGAAGGGCGTGGCCCTATAGAAGGGGCGTGGTCCGGGCTTCAAGGGCGGGCCAATGGGGGCGCCGAGGGGCGTGGCCCTGGCCGGCTTGGGCGTGGCCTCGCGCGGGTGGGAGGGGCCGGGCCGCTGTGGGAGCCTCCGGGAAGAAGATGCTCGGGCGACCAGCCACCGCCAGCCCTGTCGCCGCCGCGGCCCGCGCCCGCCGCCCCCCGGGCCCCCACTAGCGGTCGCTCCACCTCGCACCTCCGGCCCCCCCGCCCTGAGCCCCTAGGGCTTGGGGGGGCTCGGCCCTCCCCCCCCCCCCCCCAGGAGGCCGAGAAGGGAGGTCCGGTCCCCCCGGTGGCGCGGCCAGTCCCCGGCCTCAGTGATCAGGAGCGAGACCCCACCCCTCAGTCCTCTCCGGGCCCGTGGGAGACCCCCCCCTCTGCCCTCCCATCCCGCTCACACCCGCTCTCCAGGCTCTGTCAGCACCCCGAGAACCCGCGCCCTCCCTTCCGCGCTCTCCGGGGCTCCCCCTCCCCCACCCGCCGCCGCCGCCCCCTCCCCCTCCCACATCCCCTTCCCTCCCCCGCCCCCGCCCCCGCCCCCGCCCCCCCACCATGAGGATGATGGCCGCCGGCGCGGTGCACGGCCTCTTCACGGCCTCCGCGGCCCCGCAGCCGCCGCCGCCCCCGCCGCCGCCGCCGCCGCAACCCCAGCCTCCCCAGCAGCCGTCGCCGCCGCCACAGCAGCCGCCGCCGCCGCCGCAGCAGCAGCAGCCGCCGCCCCAGGCCCCCCCCATGGAGCCCGAGGCCCCGGATTCCCGCAAGAGGCCCCTCGAGACGCCCCCCGAGGTGGTCTGCACCAAGCGCAGCAACACGGGAGGTGAGCGGGGGCTGCGGCGCGGCGCGCGGGGGCGGGCGGGGCCTCGCGGGTCCCCATTCTCCCCGGCCGACCCCACCGGCAGGTGCAAGGGCGCTGGCGAGGGAAGGGGCGTCCCTCCCCTGGGCGGGGGACGGAGGGGGGGACGCCGGGGAGGGGGGCCGGACCCCCACTCGCCGAGGCCCGGGCTTGGGAGCTTTGTCTGCGAAGAGAGGGGGTGGGGGGGAGGGGGGGGGCGAGTGTCCTTGGGGGGGGGCGCGCAGAGGATGGGGGGCGTGGGCCCCGCGGGGCTGGTGTCTCGGTGTCCTTGAGGGGTGTGTGATGTGACCCCTTTCGGGGCAGGGGTGTCCCCGGGCTTACGTAGGCAAGCGATCCCAAAATTGTGTCCCGGCGGTGGGGGGAGGGGCAGGGGAGAGGCGGCCTGGGACCCGGAGCTTCCCGGCCTCCTCTCCGGGGATGTCCCGGGAGGGAAGCCTGTGCGTGGGGACAGATGGGGTGGGTGTGTTGGGTGAAATGGAGGAAAGGGTGGGTGTGTAAAGCTCGGCGGGGGGAAAGCGTGGCTGGGACAGGTGTGTGTGTGCTCACGCATGTGTGGGCCCTGTAAGGCCGGGAGTGTGTCATCAGGAATCAGGGCTATGACAGGAAAGAGGGGGTGTGTGTAAGAGACTGGGCGAGGTGAGAGGGGCTGGGCTCCATGTTTGAGACCCTCGAGAGATTGTGTGTGACAAGGGGAGGTGTGTGCCTGTCACCCCAGAGGAAACTGGGGCCGAGTGTGACACATGAGATGAGTGAGAAGGTGTGTGTGCCTTGCAGAGGGGTGTGTGGGGGACACCGAGCGGGCTCCGTCTGTGTGTGAGCCATGAGAGGCCGTGTGGATGCGGGGAAGGCTGTTCAGCGTGCGTGACACAGGCGTGCCCGGGGTGGGGTGACACTGGGCAAAGCTGCCAAGAGTGTGTGACAAGACAAGGGTGTGGGTGTGACTCCAGAGAGACTGTGGCTGGGTGTGACACATGGAGGTGTGCAACAGTGACATCAGAGGGGGTGTGTGCAACAAGGGAAGGTGGGTGTGTGAGGAGGGAGAGGCAGGGGCTCTGTGGGTGAAACACACGAGGGCGTGCAACAAGGGAGGGCGCCATGGGGCTCTAGGTGTGTGTGGAGCAGGGAAGATGTGTGTGCATATCATGCCCCAGGGGTGTAGAAAGGGATGATGTGGGGGGGTGGGGGCGAGAGACACCCGTGCGTGTGTGACTACTGTGTGTAACAAGGAGATCCAGATGTACAATGGCAGGGTGTGACCCCAGAGACGATTCTCTGTGTGTGTGACAAGGGGGAGAGAGTGCGTGTGTGTTGTGTGTGTGACGACTGACCACCGAAGGTGTGTGCACAAAGCCGTCTGTGTGTGTGTGTGTGTGTGTGTGTGATGAGAGGCGCCATCCGCCGAGCGGCCTCAGGAGGTCTGGGGGTCTACCACACAGCGGGGGTCTCAGGGCGAAGTAGTGACGACCCACCAGTGCTTGTTGGGGTCCTCAGGCCCAGCCCCCTGGCTCTTAGGAGGGAGACTTGAGAGCAGCAGAGAAATCCCTCCGGCAGTCACCTTGGCCAAAATCGCTGCTTCCTCTGGCCCTTTCCTCCGGATGGGGGGGATGGCCTGGAGGGGTGGGTCCCTCCCAGTGGACGAGGCGGGAGCCTCCCACTCCTGCTTGGGGGGGAATAGAGTCTCTCCCTCGCCTCCCCACCTGGCCACTTCCAGGTGGGGCAGGAACTAGGGACCCCCTGGCTCCTCCTGCCTGGGAGGGTGTCCAGTCGAAACGGGAGGAAAGGGAAGTTGGGGGAGGGGGCGGAGGGAATTTCCTGTCCTTCCTGCTCCCCCGCCCCCAGTGCCCGCTCAACATGCCCCCGGCCAGCTTCCTTCCCTCCTTCCTGCCCCACTGCCATTCTCAGTCCTCGAGAGGACTGGGGGTCCAGGGGGTCCCTGAGCCCTAACAGGCTGCCCAGCCACCCCCTGGGGAGAGAGGGATCCCATCCTGCTCTTAAAGGGACAGAGATGCTCGAAATCAGTTTGCTCAAAGGAGCACGAGTCGCAACAGATGCGGAAAACTGAGGCCCAGCCCCATGAAACCACTTGCCCAGGGTCACAGCTCAGAAGGGGTTTCTCTAACCCTGGGCTGCCGGGCTCCCGAGCTCACTGGATTGTCTTGCCTCCTTCAGCAATGGGAAAACTAGGATGCGCCCTTCGGCTCTCTCTCCTCCTGCCTCCTTGTGCCCCACTCCTGTCTACTCTTGGGGAAACTGAGGCCCAGAGACACAAAGAGACAGGCCCCCGTTTACAGAAATGGAGCTAGGCCAGGTCCAGGACTTGGATCTCAGAACTGGGAACTCCTTCCAATAATGCATCTTGATGGCTAAGAGACCCGGGGACAGCCTTGCCCTTTTTCCAAACCTCAGTTTCCTCATCTGAGGAAATAGCGATAACCACCACCATAATAGGAATAACAGCTACCAGTATTATTGTTCATTGCTTTCCACATGCAATATTTCATTGAATTCTTCCACTACTCCATGAGATCATCATCATAATCAATTATAATAATGGTTAACATTTATGGTGCTACAATGTGCCAGGGAGTATTATGGAAAGGGCTTGACATGGTTCAACCGTTAAATCCTTAATACAACTCTGTTATGCCAACCATTTTACAGATGAGAAAATGAGGCCCAGAGAGTCTAAGTAACTTGCCCAAGGTCAATCAGCTAAAAAGAGACAGAGCCAGGATTTGAGTAGGGTGGCTGGTTCTATTGTGTGGATGGATATGAACCATAAACTTCATTTTCAGGTGAGGAAACTGAGGCTCAAAGAGGTGAGGGACTTGTCCAAGTGACACCGCAAGTGGTGGCAGATTGGGCGGATTGAACTCTTGCCCACGGGGCCAACCTGACCTTCTGGCTCATTGCCCAGGGCTGGTGGGAGAACTGGAGGAGATGGTGGCTGTTAAACTGGCTTTCTGGGCCAGTGACTGGCTGGAAGACGCTGTTGGGAGGAAGGCGGGGCACTAAGGCAGGGGACTGACAGAAAGAGGATGGATGGAAAACCCAGTTAGGGGCTCATCGGAGAAATAAATGACCCCAGTCTGGTGGGACCATAACCCAAAGAGTGTCCCCCGAGTACAGATCATAATTCTTAAGCTGCAACTAGAATGGCCCCCACACTCTTGAATGTCTTCCCCCAAAATTATAGAATCAGCAAACCCAGACACGCACACACGTCTCATATCCCCAGCATAACTTACACCAGCCAGGCCTTGCTCCCAGTATCCCTGGCTCTCGGACACAAAGACAGTGTCACCAGGACAAAGGGCCCTAGGGTACGACCTTCTAGGTACACATTTCAACGCTGCCGCGTCCTTGGTGGGGGACCTTTGGGTAAGCTATTTCGCCACTCTGAGCCTCAGTTTCCTTATCTGCAATATAGGGACCATAAGACCTACTTCTCTGTGTTGTTGCATGGGTTCAGTGAGATTGTGTATGTTAAGCAAATAACATAGCGCCTGACAGGCAGTTAGCGCTCCACAAACAATAGCTGTCGTTATTATTATTAGTATTAGTACCTCCCAGAGCCTCAAAGACCTATTCCACCATCCAATGGTGATTCACCCCAAAGAGCTCATCCCCCAACCCCCTTTCTCTCACCCAGAGGCAGTGTCACAACTCAAAGTCAGCGTCGCACCTTGCAACATCTCACATCCCCGCGAGGCACACTCCAGTTGTATTACATTTCTCACACGAACCGGCAACTCCATCGGTCACGGGAAGACGTCACACACCTGACGTCCTGCCCCTCCTCGGGGGCGCCCCTCCCACGCCACACCCCCACCTCTCGTCCTTCGCTAACATTACCACCCCGTCCCGTGACAATATTCAGGTCGCACCCCAGTCGCCTCACACCCCCTCCAGGGAACCCTCACAGCTAGACCTTTCGACAGTAGAGACCAGGAGTACCACACAGCTTTGGTCTCCCCTGGGCGGACAGACTGTCCCCCAAACCAGCACCGCACCACCTACCTCTTCAGCCCTCCCTCTGTCGTTGGTCACCGCCCCTCCCCATCCCAGATCAAAACCACTTAACAGGGCCAACTCTCCCACAAGGAAAATGATCACCCCTATCACGACACCCCAAATAGCTTGGGTCGGCAAAAACTCTCCACGGACGGGGGGGATACTGGTTGACTTTGGAAGCCTCCAAAGGCATTCCTGGGGGGGTCAAGAGGGAGAGGGAGACTCCGTAACTAGAAGGGAAAGACAACCCTCTCTCAAGGGGAAACTGCTTGAAATCACAGCGAGAGGAAAACAGGTCAATCAGGAGAGGTGAAGTTTTCACCTTCAGACCCTCTCACTGGGCAGGAGTTGCTGCGTGGACCTCAAGGGAGGAGCTCAGGCGGCGGGGAGGGGGATTGTATGGCGCTTTGGCATCTAGATTCTGCTCCAATAGAAGGAAGACTCTTCTCACAGTCAGAACCTGGGTGATTGGGGGCGGCCGAAGCCTGGGGGGCTCTGGGTTCAGCCAAGGTCATGTGTCTGTCCCTGGCGGCCAGCAAGTCTGGGAAACAGAGCTCTGGCTTCTTCATGGGGGTGGTGGGACTTGAGGTGGAAATGCCCCCAAACAGGGAGGCTGTGCAGATGATTCTGGAGGAGCAAAGCAGACTGATGTCCACTGCAGGGCTCCTGGCACTTAGAGGTCCGCGCTGCTGCAGGCGGGTGGTCTCAGCCGCTCCCTCAAAAGGAGACTCGCCTGAGCTGGGGCTCCAGAAGCCAGACTTTCCACTCATCCGCCACGGGGACTGCCGAGCAGCCACAAGATGGCTTTAAGTGGTCCACAGACAAACTTTATTTTTTTGGACCATTAGATATTTATGTTGCTATGCACTAGGGGGCAAAGAAACAGAAACAGCCCTTCCAACTTTGGCTATTGGCAGGGATAAAAAAAAAAAATTCCTCTTTAAATATATGCATTTGCATTTTCAAAGTGAGTCCCCTTTGTTCCCTGCTGTATCCCCAGCAACAGAAGCAAGGCTGGCACATAGTAGGTACTCAGGAAGGATTGGTTGGAGGAAGGAAGGAAATACTAGTAAGAAGGACAAAATTAAAGAGGGTGGTGTGAGAAAGAAGGGAAGTAGATGCTGGCGGGGCGGGCGGGGAACAGGACCTCACGTCCATCAGTGAGAAGCAGAGACCGGCTGGAGCTGGGCGATGGTGACAGTAGTAGGGTCTCCCCTCCTTCTCGTGCTTCCCAACAAAACCCCCAGACTTTCGAGGTTCGTTTCTCGACACTGTGCTAAGCACTTGACTCGTGTCCCTGAGGTCGGTAAGATGATGACGGTGGTAGCTCACGTTTCCTGAGTGTGCTACATGTGTGGGACCACTCTAAAAACTTCACATTTACTCATTTAATTCATCACAGTAACCCTATGATGTAATGGTATCATGTCCCCCATTTTACAGATGAGGAAACTGAGGCCAAAGAGGCAAGCCGCTTGCTCACGGACACCCCCCTGTCAGGGACCAACTTCACACTCAGTTTAGGGCTCTTTCTGCCCTTTCCTACTGAGATCCTCGGGCAAAGCCTGGGGAAATTTGAGAAAGAGGAGCAGAAAGTGGGATGGGAAGTCAACCGATACCTTGCACCGTCCACCCTCGAGAGGGTGGAGAGAGGCTAGGGAGTGAAGTCAGAGAAAGAGGGGGAGCAGTCCTGAGGATTCGTGAGAATTCCCTCTCCATCTTTCTGAGCCTTCCAGAAACTGGTCCCCCATCTCTGTGACACATTCAGGGGCAGAGGGGAGTGGGAACACCCTCCCCCATTAGCCCAGCGAAGAAAGTGAATTCAGAAGGGGGCACAATGATTGATGGGAAAGCGCCCTAGGGGGTTAATTACCTAATAGGCTTAATGGTCTGATTAGGCAAATTTAAGAGGATTGCCTTGGGCTCAGGAAACCCCTTAATTCTGGACCTCCTCCCCCGCCTGCAAGGCCACATCTAGCCCCTCGGCCCCATCTTAATGCGTCAGGGAACCCAGACCTTGAATCTTAAGGGAACGGGCAGAGATGGGCAGGGGCTCCCGCCTCCCTGGCCCCTTGGCCCCTGGCCCCTGGCCCCGCCAGCGTTTCTCTTTTATCCGCTCTGTGTGCTGGGGTTTCTTGTGAGACATTGAAAACAGGCTTCCTTGGCTTAAAAGAAAAAAAGTTGAGAAGCTGCTGGGGGAGAGTTTCAGACCTTCAGCTTTGGAGGCGGAAGGCCTGGCTCCTCCCTCCTTTTCCCGGAGGTTTGTGGCGACCCCACGCACGTGGCCCTGGGGAGCAGGACTCTGTGAGGCATTGCTCAGAAGGCGTGACACGGGGTAGGGGGTGGGGAGACTCATTCTGTCCTCAGGGTTCAGAGAAATCATCCCAGACGAAGTGTCATTTGAGCAGGGAGCAGAGGAATTCGCTGGGGAGGGCAGTTCCAGGCCAGGGGAATGTGCAAAGGGCCGGAGGTAGAGGGAACATATGAGGAACAGAAAAGACATTCTGTCTGGTATCCATTGAGAATACAGAGATGAGGGAGGGAGGCCAGAAAGGTGAGGGGGCCAAATCACAAAGAGTTTTATACTAAGAGGGCTCCAGAAGTTCTACTCTGAGTAATTTGGGGCAGCAGTTTGATTAGGAGGTAGGAGAGTTTAGAGACTTGCCTTAAGTCTACAATAACTGAGTGCTGTACTCACAGCCACTAAAACACCACGGGCTCATAACAAAGAATAGCCAAAGCCCCATAAACTACCCTTGGCACCATCCCCCAAGGCCTCTGGGCTGCTCAAGAGTGCTGGTCTTTAGCCACCAGCAGTGGAGGGTGTTAGGCAAGGAAAGGCCGGGACCGAATCAGCATTGAGTTCAAATCTCAACCCAGCAGCTGTCTGGTTGTGGCATCTCGGGCTGGAGCCTTCGCTTCTCTATGCCCCTCTATGACTCCATTTCCTTGTGGGTGAAAATGGAGATCATTCTACCCACCTCACACAGGGGGCTGTGAGGAAGCAGCGCAAAGCTGAGCTCAGGGCCTGGTCAATAGAGAGTGCCCAGAACATCTCCAGAGGCCAGACCCTCTCACCCCTCCAGCCCTCGGCCCACGCAGAACCGCCCGGACTACTGCCGTCACTCCTCGTTGGGCTCCTGGCTTCCATCCTCGCTCCCTGTTTCCCATAGGGCTGTGAGAAGGGTCCTATTAAATCGAAGTCAGCTCCTGTCCCTCCTCTGCTTCGAGGCCTCCTGTGGGCTCCTGTCTCTCTTGGAGTAAAAGCCAAAGACCTCACCTTGACCCACAAGACTCAACATATCTGTCCCCTCACCCACTGCCCCAGGGCCTTTGCACTTGCTCTTTCTGTGCATAGTCACAGAGCTCGGTTTCCTTCCCTCCCTTGTAGCCTGGGCACAGTCGATCTTAATGGCTGGGGGCATGGACTCTGGGACCAGACTCCCTGGGTTGGGTCCACAGCTCAGCTCTGCTGCTCACCAGCTACGTGAACGTGGATGGTTTCTTCACTTTGTTTCCTCCTCTGTTGAATAGGTTTTAGAAAATAGTGCCTCCCTCATCAGACCAGTGTGAGAATTAAAGGAACTGGTATTTTTAAGGTGCTGGGAGGCAGGGTCTAGGCAAATTGGGTGCAGTAGAAATGTCTGATCAATAAAGAACGCCACATTCTGGCCCCTGCCCCAACCACGGCAGCACCTACACTCCCCACCCCCTTTGCCTGCCTCTTTTTGTTTACCGAGTACTTACCACCATCTGACATAAAATATATTGTCTGCCTCCCCGCTCCAGAAGCGTCTAGCCATGTGAGCTCTTGGCCGGATCCCTAAAACTCTTGGTCTGCCTCTTTCGCCCGCGAGAGCTGGGGGAGCTTGGCCTGCTTCCTTCGTGGCGGGGTCCCTAGATGGGGCCGCGTGCGTGGCAGGTATTTGCTGCACGGAGGCAGGAGGGAGTGCGTGAAAGGAGGTGGTGACTTCTCACGTTGTGTGAGTGTCGACGGCGTCCCTCACGGCGCCTTCACGGTCGTTGTCCCCGCGGGCTGCTGCCCTTCCCGCCGCCCTGCCCCCGCCGCTGACCGCCCCCCGCCCCGTGTGCCCTGCAGAGGAAGGCGAGTACTTCCTGAAGGTGCTCATCCCCAGCTACGCGGCCGGCTCCATCATCGGCAAGGGCGGGCAGACCATCGTGCAGCTGCAGAAGGAGACGGGCGCCACCATCAAGCTCTCCAAGTCCAAAGACTTCTACCCCGGTGAGCCCGGGCCCACGGCTCTTCCCCAGGTCCCCCCACCTCGGACCTGGGCCCCTGGGGGAGGTGGGGAGGGCTCCCCTCCCCCTACGGGGACCGAGCTGCCCCCAGTCCGAGGGGACTGGCCCGAGCAGATGGGGGTGGGGGCAGGGCCAGACAATGGGGCTGCTGCATATTCATGAGCTCATTTGCATGATGTGCCGGCAGATGTGCCCCTTCCCACACACCTGCCCCCTCGGGTCAGTTGGAGGAGCTGGGGGGGGGAGGTGGCAGGTGTCAGCGTGTCCCTCGGGGCTTGGGGGCCAGCCACGTTAGGCACACGCGCATGCACCCCGATCTCTCCACCCTTCCCGTTGGATTTCTTTGACATCCTTCCTGCCCAAGCCTGGTCTTCTCACTGTTTTTTGTTTTTCTCTGTCTCTCTGTGTCATTCTTTATGCATCTCTTTCCTGTTCTGCTTCTGACTTTCCCATCTTTGTTCCCAAGTCTCCATTCCTCTCTCTCTCTTTCTCTCTCTCCCTCTCTCCCTTCCTCTCCCCCCCCCACCCTCCCTGCCTCTGTGCATCCATCTCTCTGTGTCTCTCTGCTTCCGTTTGGTTTGCATATGCCTGGGTCTGTTATCCCGTTCTCTCCAGCGCAGCTTCTCCCTCTTGCCTCTCCTCCTTCGCCCCCTTTCTGTCTTCCTCTCTCTCCGCATCTTTTCCTTTCCCTCCATCACTCACACGCTCCCACATTTCTTCCTCTCGTTTCCCGCACTCTCTGTGTTCAGTAGCGCACCCTGCGAACATTTAGTGAGCGCCGCTCCAGGATGTCACTCTCTGCTGGGGCTGCCCCTCCTTTCCTTGTGCTGCTTCTCACCCATCTCCCCTGTCCCCCTCTATGTTTCTCTTTTCCTCCTGTCTCACGCCCTCATTGTTTCGAGCCCCCCCTCTAAACCCAGCCCCTTTTCTGCCACCCCTCCAGCTCCACCTCTGTCCCCACAACCATAAATTCTTCAAGGCCCCTCCTCCGTCTCTAACCCCCTCAATGGCTCTCATCCCTCCATCTTCTTCTTCCGAGACCAGTGCCTGAGCCTCGACATCAAGGAACCCACGCACAGCCTCCTGACTTGCGTCTTTGGTCCCGCGCTCTGGTTCTAGTGCATCCTTAATCCCCTTGGGATTTTCAGGTCAACCAGCAAAGCTGGAGCCCGGGAGTCAGGCCGCATTCGTTCTTTGGCCCTCCCCGCCTCCCGCCGTCTCACTAAGCAGCTTGGGCAGGGCGTTTAGAGGAGAGTCCAGGCAGCCAGGCCCACCCCCACCTTTCTCTTCCACGCTGACCTAGTCCCCCCCACACCCCTCAAGATACACATAAGACCTCTGCTTGGGACTGTCACCTGAAGACACTTTTCCCTTGCCCCTGGATCACATTCCGTGACATCAGACCTGCCATCCCCTCCTAACTCAGTGACATGCCCCACAGGCCAGGCAGCTGAGAACCCCAAAAGATGGGACACTCTTTGGTTCTCCAAAGCCAAGCCCCTTTGCAGACCAGCAGCGGGAGCCAGCATCCCTCCCAGCCCCTACCCCCGCTCCCGCCATGGGGCACCCAGCTCACACGGCCTGTGTTCTCTCCTGCCTCCGAGAGGCAGGACATAGCCCCCTGCATCCTGGTCCTGTCGCTGGGCCCTCCCAGGATCCACAGGAACACGGAACGGGGCTGCCGCTGCCCGGAACAAGGAGCACGTTTCCCGACACTCCTGAGGGGCACCTTCGTCATTTAGGACACGTTCTCTGAGCACCTCCTCCTAGGCCAGGAGCAGGCCCTGTGCTGGGCAGAGTGGGGGACACGGTGGCGACTGAGGCGGCCCCAGCCCTGTCGCATGGGTCTCACAGCCCGGTGGGGGAGACAGACCCAACACCAGGGCTGGCCCAAATCGGGCAGGCCTGGGACAGGTTCACCCCGAGCATGGCGGGAGCCCAGACAGGGCACCTGAGCCCGCCCGCAGCCAGGGAGAGGGTCAGAAAGGGCCTCCTGGAGGCGGGACCCACAGGGGTAATGAGAGTGAGCTGGGAAAAGAGCAGGGAAGAGGCTCCAGGGAAACAAAAGAGCAGAGTCAAAGGCGGTGGTTCAGCGTAGCTGGAACACCGAGGACAGGCGGAAGGTGAGTGGAGAAATGGAAAGGGTCCTCCAGGCCTTGGGCGCACAGCCACACGCACGTGAACACACCCGCACACATGAACACACAAACACATACACCAGCACACACGTACAAAGAGACATACACACATGCTCGCACGTACACACAAACACACACAAGGCACTCGTGCATCTACCACGTGAAGCAAAACCCACGGGCCCTGCCCCCTGAGGGAGGGGCCGAGGTACTGCGGGCCACACAGCGGTGGCGCCTCCCTGGCGCAGGCACCCTGTAGCGCCATATTCGGTCCTTTCCGGGCATACGTGGAGAAACCAAGGCCCAGAAAGAGGCTAAACTGTAGATGGATTACCTCCTTGCACCAAAGGGCGAAATCGTAAGTGACTACTTAGTAGATTCACTCATATTCTTTTTTTAATCTCAAAAATACAAAAACAAATAACCGTCATCTGATGCCTCCTCCTCTCCCGCCCTACACCCATAGAACTAATCACTCCCCACGCCCAAAATTTAGCGCCGGGAACTGCAGTAGTTAAGAGCGCTTTCTCTGAAGCCAGACATCTAGGGTCAAAATCCTGATCTTTCCCCACTGCCCGAGGGAACTTGGGGAACGCTTTCCCCTCTCTGCGCCTCGGTGTCCTTCGCAGTAAAACAGGGATAACTGTATGGCCTGCCTCATGTTAAGTGACTGTATGGACGTAAAGTGCTCCGAATGGTGCCTGGTGCGTGGCATTATGTAAGCGCCAGCTGGTGACTATTAGCCACTCAGGGTCTGCCTGAGCCCCCCACAGCCAGCCCTCATGGACCCCAGGTAAAGAATTCCAAGGAGGGGGGGGTGGTCCCAGACTTCCTGAGCCAGACGGAAGCTTAGCAGAGCCCCAGAACCTGGCCACTTCAGCAGGGCTCTCTCTGGGGCTTCCCCTTCCCCCCACCCCCAGTTCCCACCCTGCCCCACACCCTTTTCCTATTTACACCCAGACGGAGGCAGCCCGCAAGCTGACTCACCCTTGGCGCAGGCCAGGCCATTGTTCTGGGGCGGGGGGGAGGTCAGTGGCCCAAAGAGGGTGGAGGGCATCAAGCACACAAGTGTCCCACAGACAGTGACCCCCCGGCGCATGGCAGGACTGGAATCCCAGGCTGGGAACAGGCAAGCCAGGGAGTCGGGCTCGTAGCACCAGTGGCCGCACGGAGGTGCCTGGAGGACACGAGACACTCACCCTCGGGGGTCTCAGACACACCGGCTCGTGGAGCTGGCCTGTGCTCAAGACCCTCCACAGGCCGGGGAGCTCACCAGGTCCTGCACACAGAGTCCCACCCAGGGAGAGACACACTCACTCCACACCCAAAACTTGTCCAGGGTGCCCAGGCGCTTACATGCTCGCCCAGACCAGTCACGACAGAGTCTTGCTCGTCTCCCTGAAGTACGTATACTCAGACACACGTGTGCAAGCACCCTGCCATCCAGTCTTAGGTACTGACACCCGAGTCTGTCTCTCTCACACTCGCCAGTCATAGAGGCTTATCTAGCGGTCTTCTCTACACACACTCACACACACATGCACGCCTACCACACAGCAGTCATCAGGTAATCATATGAACACCTAGAGGGCTCTGACTCTCTCCTTACCTGTCCACACACACATACACAAATGCAGACACTCACACCATCCTCCAGTCTCAAAGTGAGTCATAAGCCTCAATTCCACTTCATGAGGTTCTTTGTTTCTTTCTCATGTACCCTCAGCTCCGTGTCACAAATAGTATACACAACCCCAGTCATCACAGTGACACCCAGAGTTCTTGCCCACACACAAGGGTGCACACTTGAATCAGGGTGTCGCACGTTCTGTTTACAGCACAGCATCTCCCACTCTTTCTCTTACACCTGCAAATACACATAAAGATAATCGAGCCAGTCCCACCCAAGCATACACTTCCGTGTGTGCACGCACACGCACACACACACCAGTTACCCAAACAGCCTCACAGAGATACACACGCTGCTCACGGTGTTACCCAGAGTCTCTCTGTCCCACACAGATACATCCCAGCACCACCCAGAATTGGCTTCTCTCCTTCCCTGCTGCGCACCCCCCCCCCCAAATGAGAAGGATGTCCAGGTCAGAACTGCAGCCAATATCTGGAGACTCCCCAACAAAGACACCCATGCCACACTCTTCCAGGCCCCCCTGTCCCCACTCCTCCGTGTGCTGCCTTTGACCCGCCCTGCTCGCCCCTTTCCATACCTCTGCCCTCCCCCACCCCTCGGGCCTCCATCTGGTGGGTCCAGGCAGGCACTCCATCCTCTCTTCCGCAGTCCCCATCCCCCAGCCCTTCCCCATCCTCTCCAAAAGCCCAGAGGCCATCGGCGTCGCTGCAGGCTTTCAGGGGTTGCCATGGCAACAGGGCCTCATCCTAGTCCCCCTGGGGGTGGGCTGAGGACCGGGCCAGCCAGACCGATAAGGGGGTACCAGTTACTGTGGCAACCGTTGTAGGCCTGAGCTCTCCTCTCCTAGAAGGGGGGTGGCGGTGGTGGTGAGTGAATGGTTGCCAAAGCAACCGGGAGCAAGCAGGGACTGGGAAGAGGCAGCTGAGCCCTCTCTCTCCCTGCCTAGGGCTACCGTGGGCATCGCGGAGCACTTAAGCATCATTCTTCCCTCTCCCGGGGTGGTTTTAGGGGAGGGGGATGGAGTGCAGATTATAAAACAGGGTTCCACTCGTTCCCCCAGCTACCCATCATGGCCTGGGGGCCATGCCAGGTACCCAGGCTCACCACGTGGCCCAGGCCCAGTCGGGTGCACTGTCTGGATCTCAGTTTTCCCCTCCCATTAAGTGGAGCCTGTCTCTCAGGAATGTCCCCGTTTGTGTCTGACATGTCTGCCCTCTCCCTCCCTTGCTCAACAGGAACCACAGAACGGGTATGCCTGGTACAGGGCACAGCAGAGGCCTTGAATGCTGTGCACAGCTTTATTGCCGAGAAGGTCCGAGAAATCCCACAAGCAATGACCAAGCCTGAGGTGGTCAACATCCTTCAACCCCAAACCACGATGAACCCTGACAGAGCCAAGCAGGTCAGCTGGGGCAGAGACGGGGTTGCTGTAAAGCTGGTGAGGAGGAGATACACCTCCCCCGCCTCTGGATTACTATGGGGTTCAATGGGATGGCGCCTATAAAAAGTTTACAACCCATTCGTGGTACCATATTATTAGGGAGTCAGCTCTCATTGTGTAGGTAGGGACTTCGGACCTCTTGGAGTCGGTTTGCTTCAGAGAAGGAGTGACGTTTGGGGGAATTTTCGCCCAGTTCCCCCATTTGTCCCTGCTCCTTGGGATTCTGTAGATCCTCTTTCTCTTCCACCTCATCCCATTGTCTCTCTGAGCAACCTGCTTCCCACTTCCTGTTCCCACCGGAAGTGATCTCAGTCACAGCTCAGCCACCTTCAGCAGAGTTTAGAAATGGTCTCGCATACTTCTTCCCCCCCATTAATGATTGTATGTGGGTAGCCACCATTTTGGATAAAGGACCCGTTAGCGAGAGAGGGGGCGGGCCGCTCTCCTACACAGCCCTCTCTAGAAAAGGATGCAAGGGGGAGGACAGCGCCTCTCCGTTGCCTCAGTTACAGGGAAGCGGTGGCGTAGGAGCGTGGCAGGGACCGGGCCAATCGCTTTCCGGGCCTCTCCGGTTGTCATGACGATGGAGCTCCCTGGGCAGGTGGGCTCGCAGCAAGCCCCTCGCAGACATAGTGCGGTCCCGAGCGGGAAGGGAGAGGGGCTCGTCCCGCCGGCTTCGGAAGCGGCGGGTTTTCTCTCCGCGCCTAGCTGCTGTACGCATGCGCACTCGGTGCAACTGGAGCGGACCGCCCGGGGCTGGCGGGCTCGCCACTTGCAAGTGCTCTTTAATGTCTGCCTAACGGCAACGACAGGAGAGGCGGCCTCGGTCAAAGGGATCTGGAATCCCTGGTCCTCTCCTTGACCCGAGGTGGGCAAGACCACGGGCCTAAGTAACCCCCCAAGCTCGTGGGGAAACGGTGGAGCCATGTAGGAGTGCGGAGCGCTCCAAAAAAAAAAACAAAACAAACGATGCGGGCTCCTGGCCTGCACCGTGGCTGCTGTCCTTGGTGCTGAAGCGGCTCTGCTCCTCGGGCCCCCAAGGGGCTTTCGCGAATCCCTTCTCTCCAACAGGCCGCAGTTTACCTCCAGCTTACAGGGAGGCGAAACATCGCTTTTTCTCCCCCGTCCACCTTGGACGTGGCCACAAGGGCCTCTGAATTTATCAAGAGTTTGTGGATGTTGCAGGAAAAATGAGGACAGCAGCACCTGTGCCTGGTCCTTACTCCCCACCCCCTAATCCACAGGGACTCTGAGCTAGGACCACAGGATTTGTCCTCTACGTTCTTACCCGAGGCTCCAAAGAATAAATATGAAGCCTCATGTTTAGGAGTCAAAATTTAAGTTGAATCCTGCTCTGATAAGTCTTAACCTGTGTTACTTTGAGCAAATGACTTGGTTTCTCCATTCCTCATTTTTCTCATCTGTACAGTGGGATTCATTAGGCCGCCTACTTAAGGATGGTGATTAGTTTTCATTGATGTTTGAAAAGTCCTTAGTATGCCTGTCTAATGCATAGAAAGCTCTCAAGAAATGTTAGCTGCTGCTACTGTTATTACTAGATTTTTGAGTCATGAGATAAGTAAACTCTTTTTGCCTTGGAGTCACTGTGTTTCTCTGGACCCTCTTTCCTTCCCTAGGCCTCAGTTTCCCTTTCTGTACACTGTGGTAGCTGGGCCAAATGAGGAATTATACATTGAAATGCCTATGGGATCCAGAAAGGGAACATAAAGATTGAAAACCATGGCCCTCTGAATAGGAAATGGCATCCTGAAAGGAGCTAGCTGCTACTCAGCTCCAGTCAGTATTTTCCCTTTGAGAACATGGGCATCATTGCTGCACATTTTCAGATTTTTCAAAGAAGCCAGAAATTTTTTAAATCCGCTGATTTTTAAAAGTTGACTCAATTCTTAAAATACTACTTGAGCCAAAGAAAACATGGTGATGAACTGGCTATGGCCCAAGGGCTGCCAGTTTGCCACCTCTGGGCTAGACCAGTTGTTCTCAGTCCTGGCTGACATTGAGTCCTCTCAGTAGCTGAAAACGCATATTCTTGGGTCCTGGCCAAGAGCTGCTGAATTAGAATGTCTGGAGATGAGGCCTGGGAATTTGAGCTTGGACTCTGACCTGAGATCAGTTCCTAGCTCTACTACTTACCATCTGTGTGACCTTGAGATCATTACTAACCTCTCTGTGACTTAGTGTCCCACTTTATAAAATGTGATCATAATACCAATCTGGGAGGGTTGTTGCAAAGATTAAATAATATGAAAGTATTTAGAAAAGGGCCTGGGCAAATGATAAGCATGTGTTGGCTGTTACGGTGGTTATTATTACCTGAAAATCTCCACAGGCTTGCACATGGCTGAGAAAGATGGTCTCTGGAGTCTTTCTGGCTCTAGAACTCCTATGATCTGTGACTTAGTGATTCCAAGACTCAAAACATACATTATTCTAAGATTCTACTGTTCTAACATCCTGGAACCCCAGGATTCCATGAGTCTGTGCCTGCAGTTCTCTCTAAGATGCCATGGGCCTACAATTCTGAGTCTATCTCAGAGGCAGCTGCCATTTTCTGAGTATTTCCCACATACCAGGCACTTTACTCATCAAGTCTTCCCAATAACTATATGGACTATGTATGATTATGTCAATGTTGGAGACAAGGAAACTGAGACACAGAGAGGTGACAGCATTTGCCCAAAGTCACACAGTTACTGACTAGCTAGGATTTGAACCCTGCTCTGTTGAAAAAACAACAGCAATGACCCTGCTGCTAGCAGTGGCTCTGTCCTCATCGCCAGCACTGACCGAGTGATCACTGGGGGCAGGCCTCCAGAATCTCAATGAACCTTGAAAAAACATGTGGGTCAGGAAAGATATTCCTCTTTCACAGATGTGGAGAAAGAGGTTCAGAGAAGTGCAGTGACTGTCTTAGGCCACCCAGCTAGAAAGTGGGAGAGGTGGGACTTTTAAAAAACTCTCGCCCTCTTTCCCACATGATTAGCCAGTTGTCTCCAGATCTCTTCTTAGATAATCCATCCTTCCCCCACTGCTCTTAAATCCTACATTACATATTAAATATCTTTTTGCTCTTAGCTCTGGGTTTTGGATATACTGTTCTAGCTCCTTGACTTGTCGGGCTGTTGTTTTTTTCTGGTTATTATTTTTTTCAGTAAGAGCTTTACTAAGATATAATCCACATGCTATAAAGTTCACTATTTTAAAGTGAACGATTCAGTGGTTTTTCAATTCTAAATTTGTGGGTCAATCACCACTAATTCCAGAACTTTTCATCACCCCTGAAATAAACCCCATAACCCTAAGCAATCAACTTCCCACTCCCCCCCTAGTTCCCCAGCCCCCGAGCAACCACTAATCTGCTTTCAGACTCTGTTGCCTATTCATATCATGGAATCATTCAACATGTGGCCTTTTGTATCTGGGTCCTTTCACTTAGCATAGTGTTTTCAAGGTATGTCCATTTATAGCATGCATAAGAAGCTCGTTTTTTATGGCCAAATAATATTCCATTTTATGGATATAGCATTGTGGTTATCCATTCATGCATTCAGTTGATGGACATTGGGTTGACTATTATGAGTAATGCAGCCATGAACATTCGTGTGCGAGTTTTTACACGGATGTTTGCTTTCATATCTCTTAAGCACATACCAAGGGGTGAACTTGCTGGGTGATACGGTAACTCTATGTTTAACGTTTTGAGGAACTGCCAGACTGTTTTTCAGAGCAGCTATACCACAGATGGGGGGTTCAGGTCTGTCCATGCTGGTAACCATGGCAATGACTGTTTATTGAGTACCTACCGTGGATACACATTAATTGCACACTCATATGGCATCCTATGTTTGGCACATAATAGGTGCTCAGCAAATGTTGAATGAATGATGTCATGTCCATGGGAGCCAAGCAGAAGCATCACTAAGGGAAGGAATCCAGGTGTACATCACGTGGTAGCGGTGGGGGCTGTGAGTCACCCGAAGGGCAGCTATGCTCAGTTCTGCTAATTTGCAGCCATGCTTGAATTTCAAGCTCATTATCGCATGCATGGTCTCAGTTAGGCTTCACAATAATCCTGCCAAAGAGGTGTGATTATCCCCATTGCACTAATGAGTCTCAAAGAGGTTAAGTCCCTTGCCCAGCATTAGCAGTGGAACCTGGATCTGAACCTGATCAGGTGACTCCTGAGCCCAAAGCAGCTTTTCTGGGATTTGTCTG
Source organism: Dasypus novemcinctus (assembly GCF_030445035.2). Lineage (NCBI taxonomy): Eukaryota > Metazoa > Chordata > Mammalia > Cingulata > Dasypodidae > Dasypus > Dasypus novemcinctus. Next base: position 66,941,344 of record NC_080690.1, on the reverse strand, counting down.
CACAGATTGTAAACCGATGGCCTGCCTAGCACATTGGATTGTTTACGCTATACAGTGGTTCTTAGAAACTTTGGAGAAGGTTGCCAACATTTAAAACCTAGGATGTTTTATATTTTACAAATCAGAATTTGCAGTTAATCTAGAAAAGGCAATACTTAGCTGAGTTTAGCTGCACAATGCACAGCATCCACACACATACACACACATATACACACAGCCAGGTGAGTTACGTCTGGCTGCTTCCACACAGTCCTGTTCCTACTTGGTCCTTTGGGCGTATCATTCTTTCATCCATTCATACATTCAGCCAACCTTTGCTGAGCACCTATTGTGTGCCAAACACTCTTCTAGGCATTAAGGACCCACTATATGAATCTCAAATTATTTCAGGGAAAAGAGAAAATAAATAAGTAAAATATATAGGATGTCAAAGAGTGAAAAGCACTATGAAGGAAAATCAAAGAAGAGGGAAAGGGAGTGTTGGGCATATGTATTTTTTTCCTCCTAACTTTTTATTTTGAAAATGTTTACATAATAGTCCATTGAACTCCCTAAACACTGCACTTAGATTCACCAATTGCTGACATTTGTTTTATCACTTTACACATACAAAGACATTGTGTGGGTTTTTTCTAAATCCATTTAATTTTTATTTTTTTTAAAGATTTATTTATTTATTTAATTCTCCCCCCTCCCCCGGTTGTCTGTTCTCTGTGTCTATTTGCTGCGTCTTGTTTCTTTGTCCACTTCTGTTGTAGTCAGCGGCACGGGAAGTGTGGGCGGCACCATTCCTGGGCAGGCTGCACTTTCGCGCTGGGCGGCTCTCCTCACGGGTGCACTCCTTGGGAGTGCATGGGGCTCCCCTACGCGGGGGACACCCCTGCGTGGCAGGGCACTCCTTGTGCGCATCAGCACTGCGCATGGGCCAGCTCCACACGGGTCAAGGAGGCCTGGGGTTTGAACCGCGGACCTCCCATATGGTAGACGGACGCCCTAACCACTGGGCCAAGTCCGTTTCCCTCCAAATCCATTTAAAAAAAAGTGTAGACCCCATGATCCTAGCCACTGGTAACCACTAATCTTTCTATCTCTATGGATTTGCTTATTCTGGCCATTTCATACAGATGGAATCATGCTATATGGAGCTTTTTGTGTCTAGTTTCTTTCACTTAGCATTATGTTTTCTAGGTCCATCATTGTAGCATGCATCAGCACTTCATTTTTTTTTAAAGATGTATTTATTTATTTATCCCCCCACTCCTCGCTGCCTGTTGTCTGCTCTCTGTTTCCATTCGCTGTGTGTTCTTCTGTGTCTGCTTGTATTCTCATTAGGCAGCTCTGGGAACTGATCCTGGGATCTTCTAGAGTGGGAGAGAGGTGCTCATTCTCTTACACCACCTCAGTTCCCTGGTCTGCTGTGTCTCTTTTTGTTGTGTCATCTTGCTGTGCCAGCTCTCCACATGGGCCAGCTCTCCACTTGGGCCAGCTCTTCACGTGGGCCAGCTTGCCTTCAGCAGGAGGCCCTGGGTATCGAACCCTGGTCCTCCTATGTGGTAGATGGAAGTCCAATCACTTGAGCCACATCTGCTTCCCTCATTCATTCTTTTACCAAATAATACTCCCTTTTATGGATATACCACATTTTATGTGTCCCAAAAGATTTTTTTAAAAATAAAGGAGAAATAAAAGGAAAGTGATGTGTTATCAAATAAGACAAATTTCAATATGCAAATACTCTGCTAGGATCTCACTAGAAGAAATAATGAAATGGCCAGCTGCTTGCACCTAAACATAGACTAACCAGAGTGAGACAGCTACCAATGCAAAGTGATCCAGGGTGAAGTACTGGAGACTTAAATGGCACAAGTGGCATGACTACTGATGCCATGATTTTCTAAAATGGTGGACCTATCTTGCTAAAGTTCAGAGTGAAACAAAGTGCAATCCTCCCTTGGTTTACCAGTAGTTGGTGTCTGGAAATTTCAGTAGATCCTAAACCTGTGTAAAAAAACAAACAAAAAAAAAAAAACATACAAAAACTTGGCATATTAGCTTATATCCTGAGGTTCAGTTCTGGGCCCAGAGATTTACAAACAGGTTTAATATTTTTTTTTATTTTGAACCACTTACAAACTTACAAGACAGTTCCAAAAATAATACAAATCCCATACAGAGAACGCCAACATACCCCTATCTTCCCCCCGCCCCCGATGCCCAGATCCACCAATTTTAACATTTTACCACTTTTGCAATATCAGTCTGTCTGTCTATCCAACAATCCATTTTCTGAATACTTAATACTACCAGGTGCATTTCCTAAGAACAAGGATATTCATTTATGTGACCTCCTTAATGGTACTTATCAAATTAAGATATTTAACATTGCTATAAAGCTTACCATCCATATTCCAGTTGTTTCGTATGGCCAAATAATATCCCTTTGAGCCTTTTCTCCTCCACCACTATGTTCCATCTAGGATCATTTACTGCATTTAATTGCCATTGTCTCTTTAGTTGCTCATTCTTGTTCTTTCTCCTTTTCTCCCTCTCTCCCTCTCTCCCTCTCTCTCTCTTTCTTGAGTTGTGGAAGCATATACACAATATAAACTTTCCCATCTCTACCACTTCCAAGCATACCATTAAATGAGATTGATCACATTCACAAAATGGAGGTAGCTTCACCACCTTCCAATACTAAAATTTTCCCATCTCCCCAAATAGAAACCCTACACCCATTATGCATTAACTCATCATTCCCCTGCCACTCAACACTGCCCCCCAGCCCCTGACAACCTGTTCTCTAATTTCTGTCTCTAGGAGCTTGCATGTTCTCTGATAATTTCTTTGTAATTGCCATGGCATTTACCCTAACATCCTAATTCAATAGTAATCTCCTTTTGCTTTGATACCATCCTAACTTTAATAGTATATACAATCTATGTTCCTAGACCGTGTCATCCCACCTTTATGTAGCTCTTGTTAGAAATTGCATTTTTTTTCAAAGATTTATATTTTATTTCTCTCCCCTTCCCCCCCACCCCCAGTTGTCTGCTCTCTGTGTCCTTCTGCTGTGTGTTCCTCTGTGACCGCTTCCATCCTTATCAGCGGCACTGGGAATCTGTGTGTTTTTTTTTGTTGCATCATCTTGCGTCAGCTCTCTGTGTGTGCGGTGCCATTCTCGGGCAGGCTGCACTTTTCTTTCGTGCTGGGCAGCTCTCCTTACGGGGCACACTCCTTGCCCATGGGGCTCCCCTACGTGGAGGACACCATTGCACAGCACGGCACTCCTTGCACGCATCAGCACTGCGCATGGGCCAGCTCCACATGGGTCAAGGAGGCCCGGGTTTGATCCGTGGACCTCCCATGTGGTAGGCGGACGCCCTGTCCATTGGGCCAAATCCTCTTCCCAGAAATTGCATTTTATATATTATGAGTCCAAAACTGGTTTATCATTACATTTTGTGCATTTGTCTTTTAGAACCTGTAGGAAGCAAAAATTGGAGTTACAAGCCAAAAATACAGTAGAACTTGTATTTCTATTGATTCACGTTGTTGCCCTCACTGGAGATCTTTATTTCTTCATGCAGCTTTGATCTGTTGTCTAGGTTCTTTCCTTTCAACTGGCAGAACTCTATTTAGCATCTCTTGGAGGGCCAGTGAGTGGCAATGAACTCCTTCAGCTTTTTTTTTTTTAAGATTTATTTCTTTATTTCTTTATTTAATCCCCCCCTTGCAGCTTGTTCCTTTCTTTGCTGCCTCTTCTCTGTGTCCATTCGCTGCGCTTTTTTTTTTTTCTGTATCTGCTTGTCTCCCTTTTGTTGTGTCATCTTGCTGCACCAGCTCTCTGCGGCTCATGGGCCGTCAGCTCTCCACAGCGTGCAGGCGAGCCTGCCTTCACAAGGAGGCCCCAGGACACAAACCCAGGGCCTCCCATATGTGGACGGGAGCCCAACTGATTGAGTCACAGCCGCTTCCCTCCTTCATCTTTTGTTTGTCTGGAAGTGTCTTTTTTTTTTTTTTTAAAGATTTATTTTTTATTTATTTAATTTCCCTCCCCTCCCCCGGTTGTGTGTTTTCTGTGTCTTTTTGCTGCGTCTCTTGTTTCTTTGTCCGCTTCTGTTGTCGTCAGCGGCACGGGAAGTGTGGGCGGCGCCATTCCTCAGCAGGCTGCTCTCTCCTTCGCGCTGGGCGGCTCTCCTTATGGGTGCACTCCTTGCGCGTGGGGCTCCCCATGCGGGGGACACCCCTGCGTGGCACGGCACCCCCTGCGCGCATCAGCACTGCGCATGGGCCAGCCCCACATGTGTCAAGGAGGCCCGGGGTCTGAACCGCGGACCTCCCATGTGGTAGACGGACGCCCTAACCACTGGGCCAAAGTCCGTTTCCCTGTCTGGAAGTGTCTTGATCCCTCTCTCATTTTTGAAAGACAGATTTGCTGGATACAGAATTTTTGGTTGGCAATTTTTTGTCTTCAGCACTTAAATATGTCATTCCACTGCCTCTTGCTACCATGGATTCTGATGAAAATCTGGAGTTCATCTTGTTGAGGCTCCCCTGTACATGACCTGTTGCTTCTGTCTTGTAGCTTTCAGAATTCTTTTTTTATCATTAGCATTCAGTGGTCTGATTATAATATGTCACAGTGTGGGTCTATATGGGTTTATCCTGTCACATTTTTGAGCATGTTGGATGTCTATATGCAGGTCTTTCATTAAATTTGGGAAGTTTTCTGCCATTATTTCTTTGAATAATCCCTCCACCCCTTTCTTTCTTTTTTCTCCCTCTGGGATTCCCACAATGCTTATATTGGTACACTTGATGGTGTCCCCCAGTTTCCTCAGACTCTGCTTACTTTTCTGCATTCTTTCCTCTTCCTGCTCCTCATACTAGATGATTTCATTTGTCTTCTCTTCAGGTTCACTGATTCTTTCTTCTGCTGGTTCCAATCTGCTGATGAATCCCTCTAGGAATTTTAATTTCTATTACTTTGGTGTTAATTCTGTTTGTTCTTTTTTCATAATTTTCATCACTATTGATATCCTCTTTGTGTTCATCAATTGTTTTCCAGATTTTCTTCAATTCTTGTCCATGTTTTCTTTTTTTTTTAAGATTTATTTATTTATTTATTTGTTTGTTTGTTTGTTTCTCTCCCCTTCCCCCCCCACCCCGGTTGTCTGTTCTGTGTCTATTTGCTGCATCTTCTTTGTCCACTTCTGTTGTCAACGGCATGGGAATCTGTGTTTCTTTTTGTTGCGTCATCTTGTTGTGTCAGTTCTCCGTGTGTGCGGCACCATTCCTGGGCAGGCTGCACTTTCTTTCACGCTGGGCAGCTCTCCTTACGGGGCGCATTCCTTGCGCGTGGGGCTCCCCTACGGGGGGGGACACCTCTGCGTGGCACGGCACTCGCTGCGCGCATCAGCACTGCGCATGGGCCAGCTGCACACGGGTCAAGGAGGCCCGGGATTTGAACTGCGGACCTCCCATGTGGTAGATGGACGCCCTAACCACTGGGCCAAGTCCACCACCTGTCCATGTTTTCCTTCAGCTCTTAAGCATATTTAGAACCATTTTTAAAGATTTATTTATTTATTTATTTTTCCCCATCCCTTGTTGTTTGCACTCACTGTCTGCTCTCTGTGTCCATTCATTGTGTGCTCGTATTTTTTTTAGGAGGTACCAGGAACTGAATACAGGACCTCCCATGTGGGAGAGGAGGCACCAATCACTTGAGCCACCTCCACTCCCCACTTGTGTCTCTCATTGTGTTTCCTTGTTGCATCATCTCACTGCCTCACCTCTTTGTGTCATCTTACTGTCTTGCCTGTCTTCTTTAGGAGGCACAAGGAACTGAACCTGGGCCCTCCCATGTAGTAGGTAGGCACCCAACTGCTTGAGCCACATCTGCTTCCCTAGGGCCTTTTTTTTTTAAGTCTTTGTCTGGTGTGTCCCAGGTCTGGTCATCCTTTATTGATGGTTTCTAATGTTTTAATCTTCCCCTTTGCCTGGGCCATCAATTCCTGTTTCTTAGTGTATTTTGTAACCATTTGTTGAAACCTAGACATTTTGATATTTTAATGTGTTATTGCTGGAATTTAGATCCTGAGGCATCTATCCCTTAAGCTTTTATCCAGCTATTGTTATGACAGATGTTTCCTTAAATGGCAGGAGCTAACAAAAAAAGAAGGGAAAAAAACCTTTCCTAGCCTTTGCAGATTGACTTATGCGAATGCTTTTCTTCAGTTTACCTGTTTGCTTGTTTTTTAATTCATTTATTTTTATTTGTGGTAAAATATACATAACATAAAAATCATTTTAGCCATTTTAAGTGGACAATTCTTTGACAGTAAGTACATTAACAATATTGTATAACTTTTGGCACTATCTATTTCCAGATTATTTTCATCATCCCAAATCAAAATTCGTGCTCATTTAGCAATAACTCCCCATTCTCCTTCCCCCCACCCCTGGTCATAACTACTCTGCTTTTTATCTCTAAGAATTTGTTTATTCTTAAGTAGTTCATAGAAGAGAAATTACAATATTTGTCATTTTGTGTCTGGCTTATTTCACCCATCCATGTTGTAGCATATAGCAGCACTTTACTTCTTTTTAAAGGCTGAATAATATTCCATTGAATGGATAGACCACATTTTTTCAATCCATTCATCTGTTGATGGACACTTGGATTGCTTCTAATTTTTGGCTATTGTGAATAGTGCTGCAGTGAACAATGAAGTACAAATAAATGTCTGAGTGCCTGTTTTCAATTCTTTGGGATATAGCATAGGAGGAGAATTGCCAGGTCATATGGTAACTCTATGCTTAAATTTCTGAGGAAATGCCAAACTGTTTTCCACAGTGGCTGCGGCATTTTACATTCCCACCAAAAATATATGAGGGTTCCTATTTCTTCATATCCTCATCAATACTTGTTACTTTCAGTTTTTTTAAATAATAGTTATCCCAGAGACTGTGAAATGGTATATCATTGTAGTTTTAATTTGCATTTCTTTCATGGTTAATGATGTTAAGCATGTTTTCATAAGCTTACTGGCCATTTGAATATCTTCTTTGGATAAATGTCTATTCAAATCATTGGCCCATTTTAAAAATTAGGCTATTTGTCCATTTTATCTGTTGTTTTTTTTTCTCGTTGCTTGTGCTTTTGGTGTTAATCTAAAAATCCATTGCCTATTACAAGGTCCTGAAGATGTTTCCCTGTCTTGTTTTAATAGGAGTTTTATAGTATCAGCTCCCACATTTAGATTGTTGATCCATTTTGAATTGATTTTTATATATAGTGAGAGGTAGGAGTCCACATTCATTGTTTTACATGTGGATTTCCAGGTGTCCCAGTACCATTTATTGAAGAGAATATTCTTTCCCCATGAATGGATTTATTGAAAATCAACTGGCCATAGATATGTGGATTTATCTCCAGACTTTAAGTTCTATTCCATTGGTCTATATGTCTATTCTTATCTTATCACACTGTTTTAACTACTGTAGCTTTGTAGTAAGTTTTTTTAAATCAGGAAGTATGAGTCCTCCAATTTTGTAATTTTTTTTCAAGATTATTTTCACCATTAGGAGACTCTTGCAATTTCACAAATTTGTGGATCAAGTCTTCCAATCTATGAATATGGGATGCTTTCCATTTACTTAGGTCATCTTTAATTTCTTTCAGCAGTGTTTTATAGTTTTCACTCAACATATCTTTCACCCCCTAGGTTAACATTATTCCTAGGTATTTTTATTCTTTTAGATGCTATTGTGAATGGAATTATTTTCTGGATTTCATTTTCAGATTGTTCGTTACTGGTGTATAGAAACCCAACTTATTTCTGTGCATTTATCTTGTATCCTGCAACTTTGCTGAATTCATTTATTAATTTGAGTAGCTTTCTTATGGGTTCTTCGGGATTTTTTATTTATACGTTCATGTCATCTGCAAATAGGGCTAATCTGAGTTCTTCCTTTCCAGTTTGAATGCCTTTTATTTCTTTCTCTTGCTTGATTGCTCTGGCTAGAACTTCCAGTACAATGTTAAATAACAGTGGTGACAGTGAGCATCCTTGTCTTGTTCTTGATCTTAGGAGAAAAGCTTTCAATCTTCACCATTGAGTATATTATTTGCTTTGGGTTTTTCACAAATGGCCTTTAACATGTTGAGAAAGTTCCTTCTATTCCTAGTTTTTCTGAGTGCTTTTATCATGAAAAGATGTTGGATTTGGTCAAATAACTTTTTTGTATCAATTAAGATGATCATGTGGGTTTTTTTCTTCTATTGTATTAATGTGGTAGATTACATTGGTTGATTTCATGTTGAACCATCCTTGCATTCATGGAATAACTCTCACTTGGTCATGGTATGTAATTCTTTTATTTTTATTTTTTTTTAAAGATTTATTTATTTATTTAATTCCCCTCCCCTCCCCCGGTTGTCTGTTTTCTGTGTCTTTTTGCTGCGTCTTGTTTCTTTGTCCGCTTCTGTTGTCGTCAGCGGCACAGGAAGTGTGGGTGGCGCCATTCCTCGGCAGGCTGCTCCCTCCTTCACGCTGGGCGGCTCTCCTTATGGGTACACTCCTTGCGCGTGGGGCTCCCCTACACGGGGGACACCCCTGTGTAGCATGGCACTCCTTGCGCGCATCAGCACTGCGCACGGGCCAGCTCCACACGGGTCAAGGAGGCCCGGGGCTTGAACCGCGGACCTCCCATGTGGTAGACAGACGCCCTAACCACTGGGCCAAAGTCCGTTTCCCTGTAATCCTTTTAATATACTATTGGATTTGGTTTGCCAGTATTTTGTTGAGGATTTTTGCTTCTGTATTCATAAGGTATATTGATGTGCAATTTTCTTTCCTTGTGCTGTCTTTATCTGGCTTTGCTATTAGGGTAATTTTGGCCTCATAGAATGAGTTAGGAAATAGTCCGTATAATAAGTTTATGGAATAGCTCGAGGCCAAAGCTGAGGGGCATCCCTGGTCTTTTCTGTTGTCTAGAGCATGCACTTGGGGCCCTAGGAATTCTCTCCTTTACCCAGATACAAATGTCCCCTCTTCCCTAGTAAACAGTTTCCTGGTGGTCCTGGGAACTGCACTGTATGCCTTACAGCCAGCAATCCCATGCCACAGGCAACACAACTTTCCCCAGTGTCCTACAGAAGAGCTCTGTGAGCTGCTTTCTGCATGCTGGGCAAGTTCTGAAGCCCTGAGTTCCTCAGGCCACCACCAGACAGATTGGGCCAGGCATACAGGCTCCCATTATGTGCACAAGGTTATTCTGCTCCCTCCAGAATTGGGACCAGGGATCCACACTAGGAGCAGGGCTGGCTCCCTGCCAAGGGGTGGAGGAGGGGCCAGCCAGGGTGCCAGGAGATCCTACTGCTTTTAGGTAGCCTTTTTCTGGATTTGGCGCTAACCCCATTACTGCGGTCCTTTAACTGTTTTCTGGAACTTTGAGAAAGATGTATGTGCCAGCTCTTGATGGTTGTTCAAAGCTTCTGCGGGAGAATGGAGCCCTGAATCATCTTACTCTGCCATCTTGATAAGGGCAAGGCGTCTAGAAACAGGTTTTTCACCAACATGAATGACCAGTGAGACAAATAAAAGTCTCGCAGAACATAGGATGGATCTTTGTTATGAAGGCCTGACTCTCAAATTGTGGGGTGCAGACACGTGGCCCTGGCCCCTGCCTGCCCACATCGGCCCCTTGGTCACTGTGACACCCAGAACCATACCCACAAAGTTCCCAGGGCCCCAGGTCCTTCCTTGGCGCTGGAAAAGAGAGGCAGATGTGAGAGCTTCAACTGAGGGGAGATAGAAAAAACTCACAAGGACAGAATTTATTTTTTTAAAGATTTATTTTATTTATTTCGTGGGAGAGTGGGAGAGAGGTGATTGCTCTCTTATGCCACCTCAGCTCTCTTGTGCCACCTCAGCTCCTCTTCTACTACGTCTTCTTATTCTCTCTCCTCTGTGTCTCTTGTTGCATCATCTTGCTGCGTGCTGGCCAGCACTCCTATGTGGGGTGGCTTTCCCGCGTGAGGCGACATTCCCCCCCACAGGGTGGCTCTCCTGCTCAGGGCTGCATTCTCGCATGCGCAGGCACTCCTTGTGTGCCAGCTGGTCATGTGGGCCAGCTTGCCCTCACCAGGAGGCCCTGGGCAGTGAACCCTGGACCTCCTAGATGGTAGACAGGAGCCCAATTGGTTGAGCCATATCCATTTCCCAGAAGGAGGGTATTTAAATGTAGAAGTGCTCTTGGAGATATGAAAGCAGATACTTGGTTCTGAAGTAGCCCTACCAGAATGAAGATTGGTCAGATGTGCTGCTGCTCAGCCAGGAGAGGGCTAAAGCATGACTGCTCTGTGGCTGGGAAGGGGGAATGTCGACATGACCAGTTTTCTCATTCTTGTGAGGTCTTCTAACCTCCGCCTTCTCAGGTTTCGGGTTTTACATTACCTCCATTTTACAGATAAGACAGCACAGAAATGTAGTGAGGAGCCCAGGTCATAGGGCGGGCAGTGCGATGCATCGGGGTCCAAGACGCTGGATTTCCACTCTCTCTCACTGTCGGGCTGACCTGGAAGCAAGTCCCTGCAGCTGTGAGGCCTCAAGCCCTTCATCTATAAAGTGTGACTGATGATGCTTCCTTCTGGGCCTGAGAGTCAGGGTACTTAAGGATACAGATGTCTGGGGCACCAGAGCAGGCATGGAGCAGCTTCCTGGGGGGCCCCACCGGGTCAGGTGCTGGATGGAAGGAGGTACCAGGGGCGTGGGGCAGGGTGGCCGACAGGCTACCAAGGGAACGTGGAATACTGGCTACTTACTTCCAGCTAACCTGGCAGTATTTCAAGGTCTTAAGCGCCTGTAGGCCCATCCCGGTGCATTCCGAGGGGTTCTGCTGGGCCTGCTTTTGGACAGCGGAGAACAGGGGAGAGAAACAACCTCAGACCGCCAGCCCTGGGCTAAATGCCAGCCTCCAGCCTCCCTCCCCCACCCTAAAGACCTCCCTCTCGCTCCCCACCGCAGGCCAAGCTCATCGTCCCCAACAGCACGGCGGGCCTGATCATCGGCAAGGGGGGCGCGACGGTGAAGGCCGTGATGGAACAGTCGGGGGCCTGGGTGCAGCTGTCCCAGAAGCCGGAGGGCATCAACCTGCAGGAGCGCGTGGTGACGGTCAGCGGGGAGCCCGAGCAGGTGCACAAGGCCGTGAGCGCCATCGTGCAGAAGGTCCAGGAGGACCCGCAGAGCAGCAGCTGCCTCAACATCAGCTACGCCAACGTGGCCGGCCCCGTGGCCAACTCCAACCCCACCGGCTCGCCCTACGCCAGCCCGGCCGACGTGCTGCCCGCGGCCGCCGCCGCCTCCGCCGCCGCCGCCTCGGGGCTGCTGGGCCCCGCGGGCCTGGCGGGCGTGGGCGCCTTCCCCGCCGCGCTGCCCGCCTTCTCGGGCACCGACCTGCTGGCCATCAGCACGGCGCTCAACACGCTGGCCAGCTACGGCTACAACACCAACTCCCTGGGCCTCGGCCTCAACTCGGCCGCCGCCTCCGGCGTGCTGGCCGCCGTGGCCGCCGGCGCCAACCCCGCGGCCGCCGCGGCCGCCAACCTGCTGGCGTCGTACGCGGGCGAGGCGGGCGCCGGGCCGGCAGGAGGCGCCGCGCCGCCGCCGCCGCCGCCGCCCGGCGCGCTGGGCTCCTTCGCCCTGGCCGCGGCCGCCAACGGCTACCTGGGCGCGGGCGCGGGCGGCGGCGCGGGCGGCGGGGGCGGCCCGCTGGTGGCCGCGGCGGCCGCGGCGGGGGCGGCCGGCGGCTTCCTGACGGCGGAGAAGCTGGCGGCCGAGAGCGCCAAGGAGCTGGTGGAGATCGCGGTGCCTGAGAACCTGGTGGGAGCCATCCTGGGCAAGGGGGGCAAGACGTTGGTGGAGTACCAGGAGCTGACGGGCGCCCGCATCCAGATCTCCAAGAAGGGCGAGTTCCTGCCAGGCACGCGGAACCGGCGGGTCACCATCACGGGCAGCCCTGCGGCCACGCAAGCCGCCCAATACCTCATCAGCCAGCGGGTCACCTACGAGCAGGGGGTGAGGGCCTCAAACCCCCAGAAAGTGGGATGAGGCCCGTGGTGTGTGCTCCCGCCCTCCCCCCCGCCCTCCTCCTCCTCCTCTCCCTCCTTCCGCCCGATGCCTGACCTCTGCTCGGTGCCGTCCTGCCGCTGGTGGGCTGGGGCTGGGGTAGGCCTGATCGCACCCCGCTTCTGGTAGTCATAGGCAGGATTGAATGGGGCCCGGGAAGGGCGCAGCAGCTCCCTCTCCGGCCCTGAGCTGACCCCTCCTCCCTCCCTCCCTGCGCTTGGCTGGGCCTGACCTTCCTCTCCCAGGGCCCAGGTCTGTGTGATATCTGTATATATTGCATTTTGTTGATTTTAATAGAAAACAAAGCGTTATTTTCTCTTTCTTTCCCTCCTTTTTTTTTTTTTTTTCCGGTAAGGATTTTTTTTTTTTTTTCCATTTTAAGTTTTTTTTTTTTGTCTCCATATGGGAGAAGGGGAGGGAGCCTCTGGGTCTCCTGGATTGAGGGGCCTCCCGGAAAACACAACACCCCTCCTCTCCTGCCTTCAGTTCCAGATCTGAGGGAAGTGATGGAAGCAAAGGCAGCAGAGGAGTCTGAGCTGAAACGGGGGCATTTGGAGCAGGGACCCCAAAGTTCCCAGGGTTTCTCAGCTACTCTCTCCCCCCACCAGGGCTGCCCCCTGCCCCCAGGTGGGAATTTTCACTCTTTTGTTGTCAAGTTGTCTTGGTGGGGGGTGGGGTGCTGCTGGGCATGAGGCCAGGCCTGGACTCTTGTGAGAGACTGGAGCAATTCCCTGCGGCCTTTCCTAGAGTAACGGGAATGTGGGTCCCTGTTGTGATCTCACTAAGAGTCAAGTGCTTTCCGGGTTGCTTCTGGCATTCCCGATGAGGCCACGGGAAGCAGTTGTCTGGAAGTCCCTTCCTGTGATGTCTCAATGAGCCCTTCCCCCGAAGGTCACTCCTGTGAGATCACAGGGGCATGTACTTCCTGTGGTGCCTCAAGGTCACTTCCTGTGATGTCATTGGGATGCAGCATTCCTGTCTGTCTTGGGCAGTAGCCAATCTCTGATCCTCCTTCTCCACCCACACCCTTCATTGATGGATCGTTGGCTTGGGGTGGGGGGGCATCTTCCCAGAAGGAGAATAAGGGGTTGGGGACTTGGATCCAATCTGGAAAAAGGTCATCTCCGTTCCAACATACTAAGTGTGCGGACCCCTCCTGGCAGGGAGGGATGGGCGATCAAGCCAGGAGAAAAAATAGTTAAAGACCCCCCACTCCCTCCCTTGCCGTTTGTGCATGCTTGTGTCTGCGTGCTTTGTTTCATTGAGTCTGGTGAGCCAAGGGAGAGGGGGCTCTGTCGGGCGGCCGGGCTTGGCAGAGGGTGCAGTGAGCTGTGGTAGGGTCCGTTGGGCCAGAATGGTCGTGTGGTCTGCTGAAGTCGATGGGCTTGGTGGCTTGTGGCAAGCTGGTGTACTTTGGTAGTACCTGATGGATTGGAATGTTCTGGTGCAGCTCACCGTGGACTTTGAGGAGCTAGAATGTTTTGATGGGCTCCGACCAGCCAGGCAGCCCTGAGTTCCTTCGGGAGTTGCTCCTTGAGCAGGACAGCTGTGGTCATGCTCTAAGGACCTGGGGGCCAGCTGAGATTTCGGGCCCCGACAACCCTATGGATTTAGGATACCTGAGACCCATCTCTACCCTCTTTCATCTTCCCTCCCTCCCCCCCACGTGGAGACCACTGCACTTTCTCCAACCCAAAGCAGGGCCCCCAGCGCCCTGGTTCCATCATCAGCATCTCTGGGAGAGGGGCACCCCATGCCCACCCTCTCCCCCATTTGTTCCCCTCCTCGGTCTTCCAGACCCTTCTTTTCTCCATGGCTTTGGGAAGAATTTGGCCTCCTCATCTCTCTCCAAAACAAGGAGAGAAGAAAAGCCACAGAGACAATTCCCACCCCTAAAGCCGGGGAGACCCCTGCCCCTCGCTAGAGGGTCACCCCTAAATCAAAATGTGAAAATCCCTAGAAAGCAATAGCCCTCAAAGTACCTTGCACTGAATTCCTCACCCCAGCCCCTCCACCCCATGGGAAGCTGTAGCCTGGGCACCAAGGTGACTTTTTCTGTGCCCTCTCCATCTCCAGGGTGGGGGGCAGGCCCCACTTCCCTCTCCCCCTTGCCCCACCTCCCATCGCTGCTGCCCCAACGCCTAATCCTGAGACTGACCCCGGAAAGAGATCTGAGTGCCAAAATAATGCTTGATGCAATTTTGTACATATCTTCTGCAGTTGGGGGCTCTTGGGGTCAGAGGTGAGGGTCACCTGTGGGCCATTGCTCCCCTCTACCTCTCAAAAGACCTCACAGTATTTCACAGTAGCTCCATCCACCCATGGGTATTGCAGCATCTGGCTGGAATAGCCCCCTTGAGCCCCCCAGGCCCCCAGGAGGAGGGGAAGGAGCCAGGGAGAGGTGAAGCAAGGTCTGGGGGCAGGGAGGTGGAAGTTGAAAGAGCTCATTTGTCTATCATTTGCATCTTCAGCTGCCCCCAGCTTGGCAGCTGCTTTCTGTGGACCTATTCGGCCAGAGTCGGGATCCCCATCAGAGGGTCCAGTACTCTGTCTCACACAGACACATCTCTGGAGGCTGGGCCTCCTGAAAAATGTTCCCTTGGGGTGTCTGTGTGACAAGCCCCTCCCGATTCACATTTCTCGGGGCATCCCCTACCCCACCAGCCAGGGTCATCAGAAAGAGAGTTTGCTAGCTCAGTGAGCAGCACTCACCATGTGGGTGGGTGGGGAGCCACACACCCCTTTCATTATTTTACCCTGGGAAACTATTTTACCCTTGAAAGTCCCTTCTGCAACCTGACCTCAATCTTCTGTGCTGCAGTTTGTCCAGAGGGGACACATGGGGGATCAGGGGTAGGACTTATTGAAAACCCCATCGCTTTCTTTTCTGTTTTTCTCTTTCCCTGTGAACCATTCAGATCAGAGAGATTCTGTGTGACCTCCTTGCATCCTGCTCTCCAGCATCCGTTTGGTGCTTAATAAGTGCTCGCTACATTGAATTGTCTCCCTCTTCCTTCCCAATGGCCCTCCAGCTTCCAACACCTCCCCCACCGTCGCCATCTTCCTTTCTCGGGCCTCTCACGGCTTTGTATTTTTCCCTCCCTGTGTCTCCCAGTGTTACCTGTCCTGTCTCTCTCTTTGTCTGTCGGTCTTTCCCCTCCTCAACTCTCTCTTCCCCCAATTCCCCACTGATTAAAAGAAAAAAGTGCCAAACTTCCTTGGAACTGAGCCGCTGCGGGGGTAGAGGACCTCGGCTAGAGGGGAGGAAACGGGCCACCTCTCTTTGAAGAGGCCCTTACGAGGCATTGAACAAGTCTGCGGACACTTAGCTAACCTGGGTCCCCCTTATCCCTCCCACCCCGAGTTTTTCTTAGAATCTTTGTAAGAAAAAAAGAAAAAAAAAAAGAAAAAAACTCTCCTCTTCAGCTAATCCTACCCTTTTGGATCTCCCAAATTCCACCAGCCAGAGAGAACCCTACTTGCCTCCTTCTGGCAAATTATAGAAACTGGGGAGGGGGAGACATGCTCCACCCCGTCCTCTGCTGGCCCAAGGGTGGTGCCAGCTGGCTGTGAGAGAAGGACCTCAAAGCACTTATGAGAAGGGGTTCATTGTGCCAAATTCACCTCCTTCGTCCCCTGTGTAGGAGGCTCTGAGCCAACCTGCCCCAGCCACTGGAATCTGCCCTGTCCCAGCCATCTCTGCACGGGCAAGGAGGCTTCACTGCAATAATTAGGATGGGGCTGGCATCAGAAGGCAGAGATAGTGCCATCTTCATCTGCCCTGCCCCTGCAAGCTGGGGGGACCCCAAGTGGAGCTTAGCGAGAGTCGATTTAGAGACGGTGAGGTTGGGCACCCATACTTGGAACAATCGGGCACCACTGTTCTCGGAGTGCTCCTCCTCCCCCTCCTGGCCCGCAGGCCCCTGGACATCCCCTTGTTTTGTTTCTCCTCCTAGTCCTCCATCCTACACCCTCCTTCCTACCTTTTCCCTCCATCTGTGGCCAACTGTTTGGGAAGTGAGAGGCGCTTCCCCTGCATTGAGGATTGCTGTTTGGCGAAACGGATTCCAGGTGGCGAGCGTCTGAGCGGTGGGAAAAGCGCCCCCACCCCTCGGTGTCCCCGCGGTGGCCGCGGGGCGGCCCGCGCGGCAGCCGGGCCGGCTCTCGGGAAAGCCTGGACTGGATGTCGCGATGGGGAGAACGGGATCGCGACACCCATTCGGTGGTTCGGGCCCCGCGGACCCCCAGCCCCGCGCTGGCGACTCGGCGCCGGTGGTGGAGGAGGGGTCTCTCCCTAGCGCCGCCGTCCGTGTGTCCTGTAGGTCGTCCTCCGCCAGTCGCGACAGGGATCGCGGGGAGGTAGAGGAGGAACATTTCTGCGGGGGGGGGTGGGGGGTGGCGGCGGAGGCTGCTGGTTTTTAACCCCTTCTCAGCCAGTCCAGGACACTCTGGCCTCCCAGAGATAATGGGGGGGGACCGCCTACCCCCTCCCCCACCCTCTTCTTCCCACCCCCACCCCCCACCAAAACCACCAACCTCTCATCTTCTAAGTGACTCCATCACCACCGGCCACCACCGGGACCTGCGGCCTCATTGCTCCAGCCCGCCCCACTCGACAGACTCGCTCATCGAACTCTTTTTGATTAACCTTTTCTGTGTTCATCCCACGGAAAACTGTGTGTCCGGGGCGGGGGAGGGGGGAAGGGGGGAGGCGAGGGGCAGTAGCTACCTTTCCTCCATCTCCTCCCACCGCCCATGCCTCCCCACCCACACCCCATCCCACGCCCCACCCAACCTCCCCGCCCTGGGGAGCGAGATCCTCTATAAATAGCTCTGCTGTTTGGCTTTGACCCTTTAAAAGGCGGGGCCAGGGGCGTGGCCTCCCCCACGTGGAGCGGTCACTCGGGCCCCGCTGGCCCCGTGTCCCCGCACTCCCCACCCCTCATTGTAAATAGTCACTTTTGTACTGGGTTTGAGCCAGGGGAGGTGGGGAGTCATTTTTTTTTCTTTGTGTTGGCATCTCAGACCACTGGAGGCATGGCCCACATCCCGGTTCGATTTGGGAGAATCCCAAGGTGTGTTCCTTTACTTGCCCCCAGGGCTAATCAGTATTAATCCTCGAGGGATGGGGTGCGGCCCGGCAGGGAGGTGAGAGAGGTGCGGAATGGTTTTGCCCGGCAGGATGACTCAGTTTTCCCCACCCACAAAATGGGCTCGTTCTCCAAGTTCCCTCAGGAGCGCCCGGTGGACGGTGGCGGAGCCTGAGGGGCTGGCAGCTCTCTAACCCCCTGCCTCTTTTAGAGACAGGGTAGGAGAAGAATGGGTTCGTGTGGGGGCCGGCGGGCTGCCCTTAAACGGGCCTCTCCCTGGCCTGTTTCTCTCCAGGCGAGCAGGGAGGGGGAGAGGACATCAAGGGTCCCTTGGGCATCCTCATTCCTTCGATTCAGAAGGCCCCTGCCTGCCCCATTCCTTTCCCAGGCCCCAGACCACCGGCCATGCGGCCATGCCTCCAGTGCCTCCATTCAAACTCCTCTAACCGATTCCTTCCATCCTCTGCGACCAGAGACGCCGCCCACCTCCCCCACCACCTCCAGAAGCTCCTGGCTGGGGCCCACCGCCCTCTCCTCCCCCCCTCCCCCCATCGCCATGCCTGGGCCACGCCCACCCCCAGTGTCCGTCCTGTGATCTAGTGCACCATGTATTAGCTTCCATGGCCCCCCACCCCGGCCCCCACCACGCACCCCCTTTCCCCTCTCCCCCCCCCCTCGGCGACTTCACCTTTTTTTGCCGCGATAAACGCCATCTCAGCATCTATGTCTAATGTTGTCTTTTTTGCTTGACATCACACACTCCTTCTTAACCCATCCCCTTCCCTCTCCTTCCTCCCCACACCTCCACCCTCATCCTCTATTCTTTCCCTCTTTCCCCCAGGGCTCTGGGCATTTAGGGGAGGCGGGTGGGAGGACCTCCGAGAAGGGGAGGAGGGGAGGGTGGTCTGTTCTCTCTGGACTGGGCGACCCCCCCACAGCAAGCAGTGGGTCTGGGGGTCAAGGGCTCCGGTCTAGCTACTGGGGCCCCAATAGCCAATCAGGAACATTGACCCCCATGTCACCACACACACAAACCAGGAACCCCCCACCCCACCACTCTTGGACAAACATCCCCGCATGCAGCCTTGCAAATACACAGACCCAAGCAGGGTCAGTTTAACCCCGTGTCAAGGTTTGGAGTCAGGTAAGATCCCTGTTCTCCTCTCAGTGCTGCCACCTTCCTGCTGTGTAACCCGAAGACTCTGCGCCCCCCTGAGCCTCCATCTCCCCATCGTCAAATGGGGATAACACACACAATACTCCAGCCTCAGATGCTTTATGTTCGGATTCAACAGCACCATTTGCCTTTTAAAAGAGTTTTATTAAGCACCTACTAGGCATTAGGCACTGTTCTAGGCGCTAGAGATGCAGCAATTAACAAAACAGACCCAAATCTCTCTGCCTTCATGGAACTTGTTCTACTGGAATCTGGAAATTCTTTTCTTTCTGTTTCTTTTTTTTAAATAACAACAACAAGAAGTAAGACAGTCTTCCTAGCACGGAACCCAGCATATGGGTCTAAAAACAATTCAGGGGTCGCGGGCCATCAGCCAGCAGGCAGGTCCGGCGCACACAGAACCTCATTTGGCCTGAACAGTGTTTTGTGGAATTTGGTGCCAACATTGGGAGATGTCTCCTGAAAATCTGGGTTTCTCGAGCTCCTTTTTCGAAAATCACTTGTGGCATCTCTAGGGGGCGATGGCCACCTGGCCGTCACTGGCTGGCGTGGGGCAGCCACTGCCCATCACCCGGCCCATCATCTGTGTTTCACACCTGGTCCCTGGAGGCAGGTGAGTCTGCAACCCCTGCAGGAAATGGCCTTACATTTAAGAGGTGCCAGGGACACAGCTGGGCAGGTGAGGTGCCCAAGCAGAAGGAAGGGGGAAGTTCAGAGGTGGAGAGACAGAAGAGGCAGGCAGAGGCTGCGCAGGACCGGGTAGACACTGTTTCGTTTGTGGCCTCGGGCACGTCGCTTCCCCCTTCTGCATCTCAGTCTCCACATCTGAAAACCTCCATCACAGCTGCACCTGCCTTGTGGAATATGCCAGAAGAATTCCCACAAGCAGCTCACCCTGACACGGAGGCAATGCTCAGCCCACTGTGGTCACTCAAGAGACCCTGCCAACTGAAAAGTAACATTTTTCTAGAGGACAAAAACCAAGTGAGGGACAGGAGGAAAAATGAGACTCAGGCTAGAACAAAGTAAGACGGAGACAGTGATGGGCAAGGACATGGAGGTGGGTCCCCAACGGCTTGGGGTATACTTATTCATACATTCACTCATTCATTCATTCAACAGACATTTATTGTATACCGGCCATGTTCTGACCTGGCGGAGACCAGGACAAGTCACTGTCCTCGTGTTTGCTGCCCTCAAGCCATATCCCCAACTCAGCACATAGTAGGTGCTCAAAATTCTACCATTCCTGGTGCCGCAGACACCTCTGGTCCTGACCTGTGACCCTCAAACACTGACTGGTGGCCCCAGACTTCACCAAGCAGGCCCTTTTTAGGAAAAATTAGAGGATTTTCCACAGGGAAGCTGGGAATTAGGAAGGGAGTGGAGGGAAAGGGTAGGATTTAGCCTCTGTTCTGCTGTGTGACTTTCAGAAACTCTCATGACTTCTCTGGTCCAGGAAATGGAAGGGAGGGGCGATGAGGTCAGGATGCAGGTAAGTAATGGGGGGTTCCCAACTCCCTTGGAGCCCCAAACCCTCTCCCCTAGTGGAGGGAGGGGAATTTCCAGGCTGGGGGTCCTCAATGAGAAGAGAAACGAAGAAAGAAAATGGAAGAGATGCCTGGAGAAAATCCAGAAACAAGGCTGGGAGGGGGGAAGGGGAGGGGCAAGGGGCTCCCAGGTGTGGCTCAGAGAGGCCAGAGCACATCATTCCAGCGTCCAAGCCATGGCATCGAGAGGAGAGACCAGAGAAGGTGGAGATGGACCAGGGGGAGACCAGCATAGATGAGAAATGGGGAAAGGCAGACACAGGAAAGAGAGGGAGGTAGAGTTGTCCAACTCAGCAAATAAAAATGCAACATCCCCCATTAAATTTGAATTTCAGATAGAAAAGCAAAATACTTTTTCCGTGTAAGCATGTCCCATGTAGTATTGCGACCATACTTATGTTTTTAAGTTTTGTGTTGCGTATCTGAAGTTCAAATGTAACGGGGCAGCCTGTGTATTATCTGGCAGTCATAGTTGGATGAGAACACAGAGATCTGGGGGGGGGGGGCAATAAGCCAGGAGAGCTGGGTAGAGGAGCCAGGACATACCGACCCCCCCGGGTGGAATTTTAACTCGGCCACTGGCCCTCTCCCTGCCCCGCGGTCTCTCCTCTCTTCCTCACGCCCCCCCATCTCTGTCCCTAAAGCCCCCTCTCCTTTCCCCCCAAGTCACCCCCTCTCGCAGTCCCTCAGTCCTCCTCCCCTCTTCGGTCTTTAGTCTTCTTCTACCCACGGGAATCTGCCTCTGACATCAAAAGTGGCTGAGTCATCCTTGTTCTCACCCGCTCCCAAGTCCTCGAGTGGGGTGGGGGGGCTGGTCTGCGGGGGGCAAGCCTGAGGGGCGGGCGGCAACAGGGAGGTGGGGAGAGCCGGCAAGGACGGTCGGGCCCGGGAAGCTGGGGCTGGGAAGAAGCACTGGGGAAGGAGGCAGTCTGTCGGAATCACGGGCTCATGCTCCATCAGGGGGCACTGGTGACTCTGGCAAGTCAGGACCTCTCTGAAGCCCCCTCCATTCTCCTGCCTCCAACTGCTGTGCCTTCCAGAGTCTAGTGTCTAAAGGGCCCCCTCTGCCAACGCCCCACCTGCAGCATTCTGGGGAGGACCCTGTCGCTGTTTCTGTCCCGCGCCCCGCCCGCGCCCCGCCCACTCTCTCCTCTCTGCCTCTGTTTACCTTCTGTAAGCGTCTTCTCCCGCATCTTCCTCCCCCATCCCACTGTGTCTCTGCAGGGCTCTGTCTCTCTCCTCGTCTCTGCCGGGAGGCAGGTGTCTGTCCAGCTATGGATCGCTTTCCCTGTCTCTGCCGGTGCCTGCCCCTCTCTCTCCCAGTTTGTGACCCTCCATTGCTCAATGACAGCAAACCGAATCCACTCAGGCCAGTGTGAGCAGAAACAGATTTGCCAGCGGACGCCGAGCCCTCGGCCTCCTCCAGCCGCCACCTAGAAGGGGCCGCCAAGGAGCGGCAGCTGCCCCTGCGTGATCAGGGCCCCGCCTCGGCTGGGGGCCGCTCCCGGCCAGCAGGTGGCCTCTCGCTCCAGTTACCTGGGCTGGGAATTCAAGCTTCCCGCAAAGGCATCTGATGGGTGAGACCCAAAACCCACCCGGAAGCCAGCTACAAGGCAGTCTGGGAAATGCAGGTATTGGCTTTCTAGCCTGGCCGTCACAGGAAGGGGCTCGCGAACTGTGGAAGAGATGTTGAGCGAGACCTTTTCTCTTCCTCTCCCCCTCCCATCTCTCCGTATGTCTGTCTTTCTCACTCCCAGGCTTTCCCCCATGTGTCTCTCTGTTGTTTGGCCTTTCTGGTGTTATCTCATTCTGCCTCCAGAGCCGTCTCTGTCCTCTTGCTCTGTTGCTCTGTGGCTGACCAGTTACGGCCCCCATCGTCCACCTGCCTCCACCTCACCCCCTCCCCAGTCTCCTCCCTATGCCCACCTCCAGTACCGAGGAGAGTCTCCCTCTTGACCCTCCAGCCCATTTCCAACGGAATCTGAGGCTCAGTCATGGAGGGAAGGGGAGGGAGAGGGAAGAGGTGGGAGCCCCCTGGGTCCCGGACGAGCCAGCAAGAGGAGCCAGGCTCGCTTCTCAGCTGCTCTCTCTGCAGATGGAGAAGATCCAGTGCCTGCAGGCAGGCGGCAGGGATCTCCAGTCTGCAGTGGCCGGAGCTGCAGTGGCTGCAGCGGTGGCCTCTGGGTTTGGGGAGAGAGCAGGACCCTCAGTCGGCCAGATGTAGGTGAGCACTCAACCTGAAGCTATGGGCAGCTCGCCCCGCTCCCTTTTCACTGTTCTTTCCCTTACCCACTGATCTGAAAACTGCAGGCAAGTGGAGCCATGTCCTTCTCAGAAAGTAATAATCAAGGAGCCTACTATGTGACCGGCACTATTCTAGGCGTTGGGGATGCAGCAAGCAATAAAGGGGACAACAAATTTTCCCATCCTAGAGAGCTTATTCTCTGATGGTGGGAATAGACAACAATAAGTAAGTAAATTATCGAGCATATTAGACAGTAACAGACATCATGGAGAAATAGGAGGAAGAGAGGAGAGGTAGAGAGTGCTGGGAAAGAAAGATGGGGCCATTTTCAACACGGGAAACAGGACAGCCTTCACTGAAAAAGTGACAAGTAAAGATCTAAAGGCGGGGTGGGAGTGGGCGTGTGGGTATCTGGGGGAAGAGGCTTCCAGGAGGCAGAGAGAGCAGCAAGTGCAAAGATCCTGGGGTGGCACATGCCTGGAGTATGTGTGGACTAGCAAGGAGGCCAGAGTGGCTGGAACAGAGGGAGCAAAGGAGAAAGGGGAAGGAAATGAGGCCGAGTAAGGAAAAAGGGAGGCAGCTCAGTCAGGCTGTAGGACTCTCACCTCAAGCCAGAAGAGGGCCGTGGGAGGGTTTTAGGCAGAAGGACTTAAACCAACTCAAGTTGTAACAGGACCCGTCTGGTCACTGTGTGGGAACCGGTCTGTAAGGGACAGGGGTGGAAACAGGAAGCCCAGGGAGAAAGTAACCGCAGAAGTCCAGGCAGAAGATGTCGGTGAGGTGAAGAATGGTCGGACGCTGAGGGCGTTTGAAGGTAGCACCGTTTGCTGGTGAATTGGATGGGGGCAGTGAAAGGAAGAAGAGTCAGAGATGACACCAAAGTATATGACTCTGATAAGACTGGGGTTTGGGTTAGGATTAGAAATTAAAAACCAGGTTACAGGGAAGCAGACGTGGCTCAGGCGACTGGGCTCCCGCCGACCACGTGGGAGGTTGCTGGTTTGCATCCCGATGCCTCTTAAAGAAGACAGCGAGTTCATGTAAAATGAACGATCTAAAAATTTCCTAAAGTAATAAAAGGAGCATATCTCTAGGGAAAAAAAGAACGAGCTGAGGCGATGGGCAGGCATGGTGAGCGGACGCAACGAGAGACGGGGGAAGGAAAATAGAATGAGAGACGTAACAAAGCAGGGAATGGAGGTGGCTCAAGCAATTAAGCACCTCCCTCCCACATCAGAGGTCCTGAGTTTGGCTCCTGTTGCCTAAACAAGGACGAGGAACAGACAAAGTAAGTGAAAAACAAGGGGGTGGGGAGAAATAAATAGATAAAATAAATCTTTTTAAAAAAAGGATCGGGTTACAGCTAAGAATAAGGATCAGCAGTGATCACCATCTTTTGGTGTTGAAGACAGGGTTAAGATTAGGATAGAATGACAACCAGGTTTTGGTGTTGGGGTCATGGCCATGGTTGGGGTTAAGTATGGGATCAGGGTAGAGATTAGATAGATAGAGAGTTAAGATCTGGTAACAACTAGAACTAAAGTCAGTGCTAGGATTATGGCTTCGGCCAGGGCTGGGTTTGGGTCTAGGCTGGGATTGGGGTTACAGTTCAGATCACGATCACGGTGAATCTCTGGTTTGGGTCAGAAGGAAGATTTAGGCTTGGAGTATAACTGGGTCCTCAGCATCAGGCTTAACAGTTCAAGGGCAGCATCAGGACCAGGGGCATTAGAGATAGAATTAGGTTAAGATTGGGATCGTGGGAAATGGACTTTGGCTCAGTGGTTAGGGCGTCCGTCTACCACATGGGAGGTCCGCGGTTCAAACCCCGGGCCTCCTTGACCCGCGTGGAGCTGGCCCATGTGCAGTGCTGATGCGCACAAGGAGTGCTGCCCCATGCAGGGGTGTCCCCCGCGTAGGGGAGCCCCACACGCAAGGAGTGCACCCATAAGGAGAGCCGCCCTGCGTGAAAGAAAGAGCAGCCTGCCCAGGAATAGCACCGCCCACACTTCCCGTGCCGCTGACGACAACAGAAGCGGACAAAGAAACAAGACGCAGCAAATAGACACAGAGAACAGACAACCCGGGGAGGGGTGGGAATTAAATAAATAAATTTAAAAAAAAAAAAAAAAGATTGGGATCGTGGCTAAGAACAGGCCATAGGTTAGGGACAATGCTGGGGTTAAGGACAAAGTAAAAAATAGAATTAAGACAAGAATTGGGGTGAGATTGCATTTAAGTGTTGACCCAGCTTTTGGCAGGGTGTGGGTTGAGTTAAAGTTCTGGCTTAGTTAGGACTCATGTAGGTTAGGGATGGATATGAATTGTAAGTTCAGGAACGTTAGTGTCATGATCTTGTTAGCTTTCTATATGGGAATGCAGGTTAGGTGTAGTTTTAGGTAAGGTAGCACTAGCTGCTATAACAAATAGTCCCCAAAATCTCAGAGGCTTAAGAAAACAGCAATTAATTTCTGCTCACAAGGCAGTCTATGGCAGGAGCCTGCCATATTTTGGCTCAAGCATCTACTGCCCAAGGAAGGGGATGGTGAGGATGGAGAAACTTTCCTAACTTCCTTCCTACTCAAGTCAGCCCAGAAATGACACACAACACCTCTGCTCATCAGCCCTTTGCAAGAACTAGTTGCACGCCCTTCCCAGGGATGCTGGATGTGGCTGGCATGGGAAGAGTGAGTATCACAGCCCTGGAAGGGATGAGAACCATGGCTTGACGTCTCAGTCTGAGAAGGGGGCACGGCAAAGGTCCAGAGGACGGCAGAGAGAAGACTGAGAACACAGAGAAACTCAGAGACCAGAAAGAGCAAGGGCTGAGCCCAAAGACCTAAGGGCAGAGTCAAAAGGGATGAGACCTCCGAGATGGAGGGAGATAGAGCCCCCCAGGGGGGAGGGGACAGACCTTGGGGGGAAGACAGACACCAAGAGAGAAAAAGGAAAAGGGGACCCAGAGAGAGAGAGGACAAAGACCCAGAGAAGGTGGGGGCAGAAACCAAGACGGGGAGAGAGGCTGAGAGAAAGAGAGGCAAGGAGACGCAAGGTGGGAGACGGGGACCAAAGGGGGGGAGGGAGAGAGCCAGAGAGTGAGGACAGAGACGAGGTGGGGGCGGGGGCAGAGACGAAAGAGAAGAAAATGGAGAAACCCCTGCGAGAGCGGCTGGGGCGGCGCCCAGAGGCCCCTCCTACCCCGCGCCTGAGTCCCTCCCTCACTCTTTTCACCTGGGTCTGACCACAACTGTGTAGAGTTCATCTGTTGATTTTATAGATCCAGTGTCATTTCCTCTTTCTTTTCCTCTTTTTCTTGAAGGTTTTTTTTTTTTTGTATTCCAGAGAGAAGGGAGGGGGCTACCCAACTTCAACTTATGCCTCCTTAAAAATAAAACCTTTCCTTTCCTTTCTTGCTGTGGCTCCCAGGGACTGGGTGGAGCTGTGCAGGCGAGGGCAGCCGACAGGCGGGCTCGGGTGAGACGCGTCCTCGCATGCGCCCAGGCATCCTGGGCGCTTCTGCCCCCACCCGCGTCGACCCCCGGGGCTCCTTTTGAAAGACGCATCACTTCCGGGCACAGGGGGGCGCTGGGCTGGAGGTACCCGTCCGACCCCCGAGGCAAACCCCCCTCTGGGGACAAAGAAAGGCCCCCCTGCCCCGCCCCCTCTGAGGACCACTCGCGGCCTGGGGCAGCAGGGGTGTGGGGCCGGGGGCGCTGCGGGACCCGGGTGCAGCGGGCGCAGCCGGGGAGCTGACGGGGCGCCGCCGCGTAAGGCCTGAGGCTGGAGGACCGAGGGGGGGGGGCACAGCTAAGGGCCTGGGCTTGGGTTCGCGCAGGGGTCCGCGAGGATGGGAGGGCCCATCTTGTAACTAGTCCTGGGAGCCGAAGATCCGGAAGGTATGGAGGTGGCTCCCCAGAGCGCTCACAGTGCCCGCGATGGCACACACGGTACCCGCCCCACGGCCCACGGCGAGGCCGGCGAAATCGCACAGCGCGCCGTGCGGCACCACGCAGGCAAAGGAAGAGCCGGCCTTTCTCCAGCCCCGCAGCAGAGGCCCGGCCTGTGTGGGCCTTCTGACGGGCCCCATCACCTCGAATCCTCACAGCGCCCTAGAAGGTAGGGGCTGTGATTCTCTCCATTTTACAGACAAGGGAAAGGAGGCACAGAGAAGCTAAGTGACTTCCCCAGAGCCACACAGCTAGTGGAAGGTGAGCTGGCGATGACACCTGTGCAGCCGCACTGCTGAGCTTGTGCTCTGATGGAGACGCACGCACTCCCGCACACCCCGGGAGCGGCAGTTCCACACAATGCAAGGCAAGCCCCAGCTGGGTGATCTTTTCACCCACGCCCACCTTGCCATCTCTGGCACCCCAGCCCGGCACCCCCTCCCAAGCCCCTTCTGACCCAAGAAAGACAGCCCCTGCTCTACCCCCTTGTCCTGCCCGAGCTGGGGTCAAATAACTGACTAGGCTTTTGACACTGGGTCTTGGACCCCTGGGAAGACTTGGGGTGGGATTTAGAGGGTCCTTACCCCTGAGATTGAGTTAACTTGGAGGGAGACCTGGCCTGATGGCTAAGAGCAGCAATCAGAGCTCTTCAGTTCTTCACCCGACTACCTACGTCATCGTGGGCCGCAGTTAGCTTCTCTGGGCCTCGGTTTTCCCACCTGTAAAATGGAGCTAATCAGGTATCTTCCTCTTTAGGAGTGGTGAAGGCAAGTGAGTTATCTGCACCAAAAAAAAGCATTCAGATCAGAGCCCACCAAGACGGGCTGAACCAGAGTGCTTTAGCTTCCCAGCTGCTGTAACAAACACGGTACAATGGCTTGGCTCGAACAATGGAATATATTGGCGCCTGGTTTTGAGCCTGGGAGAAATACAAAATCAAGGCATCAGCGAGGCAACCCTTTCTCCCGAAAGACGGTGTCGTTCTGGGGCTGGCTGCCAGAGAGCCTTGGTCTTTGGCTTTTCTTGCACATGGCAATGCACATGGCCGTGTTTTCTCCTTTCTCTTCCAGCTTCCATTGGCTTCCAGCTTTGGGCTGCTACCCACAGCTTCTGTTTCTGTGTCCAGTCTCCTCTGCGTATGAGGATTTCAGCTACACTGAACTGAGTCTGGGCAACCTTAACTAAGACCATCTTCAAAAGTCCTATTTACAAATGGGTTCACGCCCGCAGGACCAGGGGTTGGGATGCACATGGCTTTTATGGGGGCACAGTTCATTCCCCAACACTGAGCATCCAGTGATTGCCCTAAAGTCACCCAAACGTGTTTACATACAGTTTTTATCCGATGCCCCAGTGGGTACCCAATGTCTCAAGCGAAACAGAGAGAGAGAGGTGTGTCTCTATACAACAAGGGTAAAAGGGGCCTCAGATCACATCACGCACTGCTTAACCCTGAGGTTCCTGAGTAAAATCCCCACTCCCCACCGTGGTCTGAAAGACTCCACTCCAAGGTCGGTTCACCACCCCGACCTCATGGGGCCACCTGCTCAGCCTCACTTGTTCTCCTCCACCTCCCCAGCCCTATCTCCACCCATCAGACTCACCAAATCTTGTCCTTACTCCAGGGCTTTTCACACATGGTTTCCCCTTTCTTCCCAAACTCCAGTCACCCCTAATCCCAGGAGTCCTCCCTGAACCTCCTACCAAAAATGCCACACTCCCCACCCCACCCTGGAGTCTTTTTAACCTATGCCCGACACCATTCACTCATTCATTTCAACAAGTATTTATTGCATATATGTGCCAGGTTCTCTTCAAGGCACAGACAGAGCAGTTAACTGGACAAAGCCCCTGCCTGCACGGAGCTGCCCTCTGAACCTCGTAAGTATCCACTCCTCTCCCGCCCCCACTCCACCCCAACTGGCATGTTTGCTCGGTGAGGGCAAGGAGCACTTCTGTCTCACTCTCTGAAATGGCAGGCACTTTCAAAAATGCTAAAATGTATCCTAAACAGGATCTTTGCATAGCCTCAAAGTGTTATTCCACAGAGTAGCTGGTGGTTACAAAGGAGGAAAGGCTCCCACAGAGGGGTTAGACCTGGTGGACCCTGCTTTAACCAAGGGATCGAACTCAGCATCACAAATTATGGGGCAAACTGACCTGTGACCCCCCCCTCCAGAAGGACACGAAAACACTTACGCACAATAATTATCCAAAATGCATATGCTAAATCTCATCACACGGAAATATCGAACAAACTAGAGCGAGGGATACTACAAAACACCCAGCCTGTTCTTTTTAAAAGTATCAATACCGTGAGAGAGAAAAAAAGGACTGTTGTAGATTAAAGGAGAATAAGGAGACATGGACCCTGTCTCAATGGACCCTGGATTTAAGCGGGGCAGGGGGAAGCACCGACATAAAAGACATGTGTTGGATGACTGAGATACTAGACTTTTAAATAATAGTAGTTTATCAAGATTAAATTCCTTGAATTTGATTCTTGTACTTTGGTTGTTTAGGAGAACACCCTCTTTTTAGGAAGTGTGTGCATGCTGAAGTATTTACTGGAGTATCATGTTTGCAACTAACTTTCAAATGGTGCAAACCAGTGAACGTTTTTAGTCTGCTAGGCTGCCCAAATGCAGATACTATGAAATGTGTTCGCTTTTAACAATGGGGGTTTATTAGTTTACAAACTTACAGTTCTGAGGCCAAGAAAATATGCAATTCAAGGCATCACCAGGTGATGCCTCTGGCTGCCTGGGATCCTGGACCCCTTGGTCACATGGCAAGGCACACAGTGGCATCTGCTGGGCTCTCCCTTCTCCTTCCAGCTTCCTTGCCTCCAGCTTCCTGTCTCCATGGCTTTCTCTCTTTCTCTCTGGATTCATCCCATTTATTATTAAAGACTCCAGCAAGAGGATTAAAACCCACTCTGGGCCATGCCTTAACTGAAGTGACCTAATCGAAAGGTCCCACCCACAATAGTTTCACATCCACAGGAACAGACCAGCTTTAAAAACATGTTTTTCTGGCAGCAGGCTTGGCCCAGTGGTTAGGGTGTCCGTCTACCACATGGGGGGTCCGCGGTTCAAACCCCGGGCCTCCTTGACCCGTGTGGAGCTGGCCCATGCGCAGCGCTGATGCGCAAGGAGTGCCGTGCCACGCAGGGGTGTCCCCCGTGTAGGGGAGCCCCACGCGCAAGGAGTGCGCCCCGTGGGGGGGCCGCCCAGCGCGAAAGAAAGTGCAGCCTGCCCAGGAATGGTGCCGCCCACACAGAGAGCTGACACAACAGGATGGCACAACAAAGGGAAACACAGATTCCTGTGCCACTCACAACAACAGAAGTGGACAAAGAGGACACAGCAAAGAGACACAGAGAGCAGACAACCAGGGTGGGGGGGGAAGGGAAGAGAAATAAATAAACAAATCTTTAAAAAACAAAAAATAAATAAATTAAATAAATAAATAAATCTTTAAAAAAAAAAACAAAAACAAAATCACATGATTTTCTGGGGTACATATGGTCTCAAACTACCCCAAATATATATATAGTACATACATACATATACACAGTATAACTATATAACATATATTTCTTAATATTATATTTTTTTATTTTTTAAAGATTTAATTAATTTATTTATTTCTCTCCCCTTCCCCCCGGCCCCAGTTGTCTCTTCTCTGTGTCTATTTGCTGTGTGTTCTCCTTTGTCGGTGGTACGGGAATCTATGTTTCTTTTTGCTGCGTCATCTTGCTGTGTCAGCTATCCATGTGTGCAGCGCCATTCCTGGGCAGGCTGCACTTTCTTTCGCGCTGGGCGGCTCTCCTTACAGGGCGCACTCCTTACAGGGCGCGCTCCTTGCGCATGCGAGGGGCACCTCTGCGTGTCAGGGCACTCCTTGTGCACATCAGCACTGCGCATGGGCCAGCTCCACACGGGTCAAGGAGGCCCGGGGTTTGAACCGCGGACCTCCCATGTGGTAGGCAGACGCCCTAACCACTGGGCCAAGTCCGCTTCCCAATATTATATTCTATATAATCTAATATACACATATCCATAGACCAATATACCTATATACATATCATATATATAAGAAAGCAAATGTAGCAAGTGTTAAAAAATGTTTTAAAAATGTGGTGCTGCTTCTAGCAGGAATGTATAATGGTGCAGCTGTTGTGGAAAAAACACTTTGGAAGTTCCTCAAAGCATTAAACATAGAATTACCATATTACCCAGCAATTCTACTTCTAGGTATACATCCAAAAGAATGGAGAGCAGGATTTCAAACCAGTGCCTGTATACCAATATTCACAGCAGCATGAGTCACAACAGCCAAAAGGTGGAAGCACCCCAAGTGTCCATTGACAGATTTAGTATAAATAAAATATAGTATATCCATATAAAGGAATATTATTCAGCCATAAAAAGGAATGAAGTGCTGATACATGCTATAACATGGATGAATCTTGAAAGAAACCAGACACGAAAGGACACATTGCACAATTTCACTTATATGAAATATCTAAAGTACACAAATTGACAAATGCAGAGTAGACTAGAGGTAACCAGGGGCTGAAGGGTGAGGAAATGGGGAGTTACTGCTTAATGGGTGCAGAGTTTCAGCTTTTTGTGATGAAAGAGTTTCAGCAATGAAAGGTGGTAATGGTAGCACAAATTGTAAATGTAATTAATGACATTGAATTGGATGCTTAAAAGGGTTAAAACGGTAATTATGATATATATATAATGTGGATATATGTATACTTAACATACGTATATAAAAAATGGTGGTTCAGAGTGGACTATATGGGGTGTCACTGCACTATGTGGCAACTTTACTGTAGGTGTGAATGTTTTCCAAATAAAATTTGGGAGAAGGAGAAGGAATGAAGCGAGGAAGCTTGTTCTATGAAGGTAGTTGTGGCAGTGCTTCCAGACATCCACATGTGAAACTGTGTTTATGTGGCTATAACCAGGTGAGTCAAGGACCTGTCAAGTTGGAAAGTGGCTCCAACTACAAATTCTACAAGGAAGGCTGGCCAAAAGCAAACACAGCCTCTGGAGGGGGCACATTCATGCCAGATCTAGGGGTATTCCCACAATTAGGTGTAGAAGGAAATGGTTATCAGTGACAGATAATCAGATCTCAAGGAAATAAGACAACATGAGCAAGAGCCAACAGAGCAGGACAGGTACACTCAGATTTCGGGGCTGGAATGGTTGGATGCTGATTTTAAAATAGTCATGCTCACCACAGTGACAAAGGAATGACTGACTTGAAAACATCTGCTTTGAAGAGGAAACTGTAAAGAGTGAATAGTTTTTTAAAAGAACCAAGCAGAACACGTAAGAATGAAAAAGATTAACTAAAATTTAAAACTCAATCTAAACTGAGGATGAATGATTTAAAAATAACATCTGATTTTAAAACAATAAAAATGAAGAGTGAAACTCAACAGGTGTATTGAGCAGCAGAATGGACACAGCAGAAGAGAGGATTAGTAAGCTGCAAGAGAGGGCCCAAGGAAGTATTCAGGATTGCCTTAATTTCCCCATTGCTCGAATACCATTCAATGGGTGGGCTTAAAAATGGGAATTTATTGGCTCACAGTTCTGAAGGTGGGAGAAGTCTAAAATTAAGGGGTTAGCAAGGCGGTGCTTTCCCCAGAGGCCTATAGCATTCAGGGGCTGGCTGCTGGCAGTCCTGTCCTTGGCTTTTCCGTCACGTGGCAATGCATGTGGCAATGTCTTCTCCTTTCTCTCCAGGGTTCCTCTGACTTTCGGTTTCTACTTCTTCCTATGGATCTTTCTCTCTATGTCTGACTTTCACTGTGCCTGTAAAAGACTTTGGGAATCTGGATTAAAGCCAAAATTGATTCACTTGGGCAACACCTTAACTGAAGTAACATCTTCAAGAAGTCCTATTTACAGTGGGTTCACACCCACCAGAATGCAAACAAAGACCAAGAATACTTCCAAACTATTATACAAGTCAATCACACAGGACATTGCACCAAGAGGGGGAAATTGGAAAAAAGATAAGAGAGGGCAAGAGAAATGGATGATATAGGGACATGGTTCAGCACACATGGTTAACGCCAATCCTAGAAGGAAAGACAGAGAACGGGGCAGTGGTAATATTTGAAGAAAAAGTAGTTGGTGGGAAGTGGACTTGGCCCAGTGGATAGGGCATCTGCCTACCACATGGAAGGTCTGCAGTTCAAACCCTGGGCCTCCTTGACCCGTGTGGAGCTGGCCCATGCGCAGTGCTGATGCATGCAAGGAGTGCCCTGCCACGCAGGGGTGTCCCCGCGTAGGGGAGCCCCATGCACAAGGAGTGTGCCCCATAAGGAGAGCCACCCAGCACGAAAGAAAGTGCAGCCTGCCCAGGAGTGGCACCGCACACATGGAGAGGTGACGCAACAAGATGACGCAACAAAAAGAAACACAGATTCCTGGTGCTGCTGATAAGGATAGAAGCAGTCATAGAAGAACATACAGCGAATGGACACAGAGAGCAGAAAACGGGGGTGGGGGTTGGGGGGGTGGGAGGAAGGGAGAGAAATAAATTAAATAAATAAATCTTTAAAAAAAAAAGTAGTTGGTCATTTTCCAGAACTTAAGAAAGATACCAACCCACAAGTCAAAGAGGCCAGCAAATTCCAAACAAAAAAATAAAAAGAAATACCCACTTTGACAACTCCTAGTAAAAGAGTTAAAAGCAGCCAGGAGTGAGGGCATGGGTAGGTAATTAGACTTCTCAGCAACACCAGGGGAAGACACAGGAACATGAAAGGAAAACTTTAATGTGCTGAAAGAACAGAACTTCTAAGATTGAATGTTACACCCTCAGAAATAACTTTTAAGAATGAGGGCAGGGAAGCAGTTGTGGCTCAACTGATAGAGTGTCCACCTACCATATGGAGGGTCCAGGGGTTGATACCCAGGGCCTCCTGACCCATGTGGTGAGCTGGCCCATTTGCAGTGCTGCCACATGGAAGGAGTACCATGCCACACAGGGGTGTCCCCTGCATAGGAGTGCCCCATGCACAAGGAGTGCACCCCAAAGGGAGAGCAGCCCTGCGTGAAGAAAGTACAGCCCGCCTAGGAGTGGCTCCGCACACATGGAGAGCTGACACAGTAAGATGATGCAACAAAAAAAGCAACAGTTTCCAGTGCCACATGGACATAATGCAAGCAGACACAAACGAACACACAGTGAATGGACACAGAAAGCAGACAACGGGGGGGAGGGAAGGGGAGAGAAATAAATAAATCTTAAAAAAAAAAGAATGAGGGTAATATAAAAACATATTTTCAGACAACAAAACTGAGAATTGGAAGCGGACTTGGCCCAATGGATAGAGTGTCCTCCTACCACATGGGAGGTCCACGGTTCAAACCCCGGGCCTCCTTGACCCGTGTGGAGCTGGCCCATGCGCAGTGTTGATGCACACAAGGAGTGCCCTGCCATGCAGGGTTGTCCCCCTGTGTACAGGAGCCCCCACGCGCAAGGAGTGTGCCCCATAAGGAGAGCCGCCCAACACGAAAGGAAGTACAGCCTGCCCAGGAATGGCACGGAGAGCTGACACACAAGATGACACAACAAAAAGAAACACCGATTCCTGGTGCCGCTGCTGGGGGGTAAGGATAGATGCGGTTACAGAGGAACACACAGCGAATGGATACAGAGAGCAGACAACTGGGGTGGGGGACGGGGAAAGGGAGAGAAATAAATTTTAAAAAATAAATCTTTAAAAAAAAAACAACTGAGATTTTACCATCATCTGACCCTCATTAGAATAAATTATAAAGACTGTATGCCAGGCAGGATGTGAGTAGGATCCCAGAAAGGAGGACTGAGATGAAGAAGGAATGAAACATAAAGAAAGGGGTTTATATACATAGAAAAATATAAAAGAATTTTGTTTGAAATAGTAATGCTAAAATGAAATGGAACATAGACTTAAATTTCTGATTTCAGTAGCATATAAATTGGGAGGGAGTAAATTGAGGTGGAGTGTTCTAAGGCCCTTGTATTATCCAGGAGTGGGCAAAAGTTTAAAATATAGACTTCAATATGTGATTTATGCATTTGTGATTTCTAGGGTAAGTCCTGAAAAAACGGGAAACATACATAGATTCCAACCTGCTGAACTGGGGTGGGGGTGGGGTGGGATTTGTGATAAAAAATACCTAAACAAATAAAAAGAGACAAGAAACCTAAACCACTTAGGACAAATAAAACGTATAAAATAAAATGATAGTTTTAACCACAAATACATTTGTAATTGCATTAAATGTATATGGATAAATACTCTAGGTAAAAGATAGGACTGTCAGCCTGGACATTATGAGATAGCTCACTAGTTACATTTCAATCTATAAATGATTGGGATTTCTTTTTTCAAACTTTTCATTTTGAAATAATTTTAGATTGACAGAAAAATTATAATGATAATACAGAAAATTCCCATATACTGTCACCCCACTTTCCCTAATTTTAACATGTTACAGAACCATGGTAAATTTATTCAAACTGAGAAAATTAATATTAGCACAAGACCGTGACAAAACTACAGACTTCATCAGTTTTTCCATTAAGGCCTTTTTCTATTGCAGGATCTGATCCAGGATACCATACTGTATTGCATTATCATCTCTCCTTAGACGCCTCCTATCTGTGACACTTTCTCAGTCCGTCCTTGTTTTTCATGACCTTGACACTTTGGAAGAGTATTCTGTATTTTGTAGAATGCCCCCTAATTTGGATTTGTCTGATACCTTCTCATAGTTAGACTGGAGGTATGGCTTTGAATGAACAAATGAATGAAGCAAGAAGCCAGTCTTGTCACATCATGGCAGGGGTACATGATGTCGACGTGACGTCAGCAGATGTACTATCCTTGATCTTTGGGTTCAGGTGGTATCTGGCAGGATTTTCCACTTAAAGTTGCTATCTTTCCCTTCCCACATTCTAGTCTTAAAATCAAGTATTTAAAAAGCTGAAATAACAGTAAGATTCCTAAAAAATATCAAGATTTGGGTCCTTTAAAATATAAAGCTGTACCAGAACGCCAGAATGCTGGAAAACTGCATTGCGGTCACCACCGTCCATCTCCTCTCCTCCGGTTTCCCCCATTTCTACCCCCGTTCTGTTTCATTTCGCTCTGTCCACAAGTTCTGGGTGGTTGCAGTGAGAGGGAAATGATTCAAGATGTTCCTGGAGAAAACCGTAAGAAAGTCTGCTCAGGTAAACGAGTCAGCGGGCGGCTCAACAGTGGGCTCTTGATACTAATGGCTACACTTTTGAGCCTATGCACCTGCAATAAGAACAAGGCCTAGAGTAGCATTGTGCCTGGGGGTTTCCTCCTGACAGCCTTCATGTTACTCAAATGTGGCCACTCTCACAGCCAAACTCAGCGTGTAGATGTGATGCATTCCCCCCAGCGTGGGACACGACACCCGGGGATGAGCCTCCCTGGCACCGAGGGATCACTACCACATACCAGCTGAAGAAGCAACTAGAAAATGACCTTGAATTAAAGATTCAATGCGGAACAGCAGAATATACCTGTCTACATATAATAACATGACTTCGGGAAGCAGTTTGACCTAATGTAAGGGGGAAATGGAAAGGAGAAATGAGATTATAAGGCTGTGAGTCTCTAAAAAAGGTCTGGAGGTTGTCAGAAGGAATACCCCTATGTACAACTGAACAGAGTCTAAGAGACAGATAGGGTGGATACAACCCCAGGTATTGGTTCTTTTGAGGGATAAAGAGACCCACGGGTTCTATGGTCATGGCAGAAGGGGTTCACTGCCATGACAGATGGCCCTTCTTTGGAGCTGGTGTTTCTGCCTGATGGAAATGGACTCTTTTCACAAGACTTGCATGCTACTTTATTGGAATTGTAGTTGGTGCTGAGTTTAAGATATATGTAGGGGATTTGAATCTCTGGACTGATAATATGACACCCAGGCCCAGAGCCTCAACAGACTTCAGCTCCTACACTTTGACTTATTGGACTTACTCCACTCAGCTAACATGGAGTTGAAGAAGGTCAACCACCACAACATGGAGCCTAGAGTGTCTACAACTAGAAGTGGGAAGAGTGCATCCAGTACCCATGTGCAATCTAAGCCCTCACTTGACATAGGTGTGCAATGGACACAACCAATCCAATGTCCACAGAGAAAATGTGGAATGGGTGTGGGAACGGTAGCCATGGGGGCTGCTGGGTGTGGGGAACGGGAGGAAGAGATGAGATGTGGAGGCGTTTTCGGGACATGGAGTTGTCCTGGATAGTGCTTCACGGACAATTACGGGACACTGTAGATCCCCCCAGGGCCCACTGGATGGAACCTGAGAGAGTCTGGGCTATGATGTGGACCATTGACTATGAGGTGCAGTGATGCTCAGAGATGAACTTACCAGGTGCAATGGATGTATCACGATGATGGGAGAGAGTGTTGCTGTGGGGGGAGTGGGGGGCGGGGGCGGTGGGGTTGAATGGGACCTCATATTTTTTTTTAATGTAATTAAAAAATAATAATAATAAATAAATATTAAAAAAAAAAAAAAAAAAACGAGTCAGCGGGGAACTGTAGACAGGGCCCATGGCTGGGGTTGGCCCCCATTGCCAGCCTCTCCTCCTGGGCTATAGTTTTTGTCTCATTCATTTATCAAAAAAAAAAAAAAAAAAAGTTCCCTGATGACCTACTGTGTGTTTGGCCATGTGCTGGCTCTGCTGGGGACACAGCAGTGACGGAGACAGTCCCAGCCTGCCTTCCTGAGGCTGAGTCCAGTGGGAAGGGGACAACAGGCCCGTCCCCAGACAACGTCTCAGAGTGGGCAGGACTGGAATGGGAGGTCTCAGGATGGGGGGAACAGAATCCCCGAGGGGGCACATGACCCAGCTTGGGAAGTCAGGGAGGGCTTCCTGGAGGAGGGGGCATATAAGCTGAGATTCGAGGGGTCAGCAGGAATTAGTGGATAGAAACATTTGATGCAAGGAAACAGTACATGCAAAGACCAGAATGGAGTTTTTTCTCACGGTCAGATATGACTGTGACCTTCTCCTGCTTATAAATCTTCCTTGGCTCCCCAGTGCCCTTAGACACATCCAAAGTCCTAAGCATGGCATGCATACATTCACCCATTCATTCATTTGTTCATTCAACAAACAGTCTCCTACTCTTTGCTCTCTGATGGTTTGGCAGTGACCGAAGCCCTGGACTAGGCAATGCTTGGGACACACAGCAGTGACCGAGACAGCTCAGCCCAGCTTTGGTACATCTGAGTCATGTGTGTGTTTGTGTGTGTGTGTGTAAACACAAATCCCTGGCTGCTCCTTCAGAGATTCAGAATCATGTGGGTTTGGGGACAGATGCACACAAACCTGCATTTTAGGCATCTCAGGTGACCTAGATGCAGTTGGTCAGGAAACTCGCTTTGAGATCCTGTCTGGCTTGGATCAAGTGATGCTGCCTCCCTGAGCCTCAATTTCCTCCTCTGTAAATTCCCATCCCCCTGGGTCAGTCGTTTTTTGAAAATATTTGTCTGTGTGATGATTTGTTTACTATCAGTCCCAGAGGTGCATATCCAGCAATTATCACAGAGAAGCCGCTCAGTGAGTGAATGAGTGAATGAATGAATGAATGAATGCCACGGATCCTCGCCATTCCCCACAACCCACATCTTCCCCGAGAGTCAGTGCAACGGTCACATGAGTGTTGAGTCGCAGGTTTGAATCCCAGCTCTGCTCTCTACCCACTAAATGTTGTCACGAGTTCTCCCACCCGGCTCCATCTCAAAATGAGGGGGAGGAGTTGTGCCTCCTAGGGAGGTCGTGAGGAGCAAAGGAATTAGCAGTGAGGTGCTTAGTAGGTGCTCCATAAATATCAGCAATTATTTTGATCTGTACATTTCTCTTCTTGCAGGATAAGAAGGGAGTGAGAGCAAACATGAGGAATTTTGGGGAAGTTACGGAGAATTGGGCTCTGGAGTCAGGTCTGTGCTCAAATAAAACCCTTTGCAGTGGGCTCTTCTTTCTGCCCATTTTCCAAGGGGAGGAAACTGAGGCTCAGAAAGGGAAGGTCAACCCACTTAGGGTCACGGGCGGTAAGAGGCAGAGCCTCGGCTGGTCCGATTCCGTTACTCTGCTTTGGAGCAGTCGTGCCAGATGCCCTCATTGAGCCCCAGCCAGGGGGGCCTCGACTCTGGCAACAATGATCAACGAATGTCCGCTGCGCGTGACGCGCCGAGCCTGGGAATACAACGCGGAGCACAGCTGATGCTGCCCTGCCCAGCCCAGGGCCGAATCACAGGGCGAGAAAATCAACAAGGGGCGAGGCGGGGAGGGGAGCGTGGCCACAGGAGGCCGACTGGGTGCTTGGGCTGGGACGGGGATGGTCTCCAGGAGCCAGCCTTGCAAACAGACAGACAACAACAACAACGAAACAAAACAAAAAAACAGGGAGGGAAGAGCCGTTCAGGGAAAGGAAGAGCACAGTTCAAAGGCCCTGAGGCACCTTCAAGGGTCAGTAAGGAGGCTGGAGGGCTGAAGGGGAGTGAGCAACTGGGGGAGAGGTGACAGGTGTGGAGTTCTAAGGAATCACAGGAGGCCACATCACCTGGGGGTCTGGGGCCACGGTCAAGTTTGGGGACTTTACTCTAAGGTTTTAAGCAGGAGGAGTGACAGATCTGAGTTCATTCTGCTGCTCTGTACTATTCAGAATCCCACAACATCTCACCACTTTCCGTCTGCCCACTGACCGGTCCAGCCACCATCACCTCTCACGCAGACCATTTGCAGCCACCTCCTCACTGGGCTACTGGTTTCTGCCCTCACCTCCCCCCCCCCCGCCCATCTGTTCCCCAACGTGGCAACCAGAGAGACCGTGCCAGAATCTAAGTCAAATCACGTCTCCCCTCTGCTCAGAAACGTCCAGGGACTGGCGCTTCATTCAGAGCCAATGTCAAGGTCTTTTCAGCAGCCACGAGGCCTTGCATTCTCTCTCACCTCCGTGACTTCTCACCTCCTCCCACTCTCCCCCTCAATCCAGCCAGGCTGCGCTGGCCTCCTCGCTGTCCCTTGAACACATCAGGCTTCTCTGACCTCAGGGCCTTGGCATGTGCTGTTCCCTCTGTTGGAACACCAATCGACAAGGCTCCTTCCCTCACCTCCTTCAGGACTTCTCTCAAATGTCGCCTCCTCCAAGAGGCCATCCTTGACTACTCTCTCTACCCTCTTTTATTTTTTCTCTGTAGGACACATCCCTACCTAATGCATTATCCACCCATTTGTCTATTTTACGTACTGTCTGCCTAGAATTTCAGCTCCACGAGGGGGGCAGGGATTTCTGTATGTTTTGTTCGTGGTTGTATGTTCAGCACCTAGAACAGTGCCAGACACACGCTGAGCATTCAGTATCCTGTTGAACGAAGGAGCAAATATTTGTCCACCTCTCTGTGCCCCAGTCTCTGCCAGCAAATATTTCGTGAAGGAATACAATTTAAAATACTGGCTAATACTTACTATTCACCTATTCTAAAGACTTTATCTCCATGGAGGGCGGTCTGCCAGGGTCTCCCTTTCTGTGAATAAGGCAACGGGGTCCCAGAAGCCACATCACCTACTCAAAGCCCCGCCCCTGGAAGTGGAAGTGGGATTTGAGGCAGGCCCCAGGGCTGCAGAGGCTGCCCCCACCCGGTGACAATGCCCTTCTAGCCTTGCTTTCTAGCTTCCCATCTCTGTCCTGTAGCCTGTCTCCTCTGGTCATCGCCAGCATGTCCCTGTTCCTCTCTCTGTACATCCGGGATTGAATCCAGGCTAACCGCGACGGCCACCCTCAGGCCGGGCTTCCTCCTCCGCTCAAGGAGGGTCTCCCAAGCCTCCTTGACAGGGGGAGGATTAAAGGGGGCCGCGTGGGTGAGCGCCCGACAAATGGGGTCTGTGGGGGCAGCGACGTGGTTGGTCCTGCGAGCCCCTCGTCTGGGGCCCTGCCGCCTCCCCAGGTGTCTCTCCTCCTGGGTGGCCCCTGCCCCTGCCCGGCCCTCCCTGGACCCCTCCTGCAGCTGTTTTCGCCATCCTGGGAAGGAAACTGACAAGTAAACAGGGCAGCGGTGGAGTCGCTGCGCAGAGGGGCAGCAGGCTGGGGGCAGGGCTCAGAGCGAGTAAACAGGCGGCTGATGAATTTCTCATTAATATCCTCTTCTGCCTTCCCTAGGAGGCGGCAGCGACCACCACACGGGGGAGGGCGGCTGCGTGGGGAGCATCTCCCTCCTCTGGACTCATCCTGGAAAACACCCGTGGGGCAGGGTGGCTGCGTCCCCAATAACAGGATCCTAGAAGAAAACAAGGGGGGGGGGGCGGGAATTACTAAGGAAAATAACAGACTCACAGGCTGCAGAATCTGGGACTCCCCAGACAATGGGTGGGATTGTTAAGGGGAGCCCTGGGACTTCGAAACCCTCACCTGTCCATGGTCCTTCCCAGAGGGCCCGCAGATGACACCACAGCTGCACGGGGCTGCGCGCTCAAGGCCCCGCTGCACGGGGACGCGAGCCTCCCAAGCTCACAGTCTCGGCTGTGGTTTCTGTGTAAAGCATTTAGTCCCCTCTACACACACACACACACACACACACACACACCAAGCCTTTCCTGGCCCCCCTCCGGAGCTTTGTTCTTCCATATAGTGCACCACAGTTTCCTCTAGCTTTCAATTATGCCCAGTCCTTCCTTGACTTCACTTAATCTCCCTGGGCAAAGCTGTGTGGTGCAGATTGCCCCATCCTTCCTGGTTCCCTGCCTCACTATCCTTTCAGCAGCAAGTCCCTCCACAGTCTAACCCCAGCCTCTCTTGCTTTCAGTCGACTGTCTAGGCAGGCTCTCGGCTCATACCTCCTGGCAGGTGGAAGGGGTGTGCTGGGTCGGGGTCAGATAACCCTGGGTTCAATTCAAGGTCCAGCCAATCACTTACTAGCTGGATAACTGTGAATGAGCACTTCAGCCTCTGGGAGTCTCCCATTCCTCATCTGTAAAATGGGACCCTACTTCTCAAGGTTTGGAGAGGACTCAAACTGATGACCGGTAAAGCCTCGTGTTTGGTATTGGTTCAGTAATTGAGTACCAGTATGATTATTGCCTTAATTGAGGTTCAATTATCCTAGCAGACATTTTTTTTAAATGGTGGTAAACTATATGCAACAAAAAATTTGCCAGTTTGGGAAGCAGATTTGACTCAACTGATAAAGAGCGTCCGCCTACCACATGGGAGGTCCAGGGTTCAAACCCAGGGCCCCCGACTCATGTGTTGATTTGGCCCATACACTGTGCTGATGCGTGCAAAGAGTGCCGTGCCACACAGGATGTGCCCCGTGTAGGGGAGCCCCATGCCCAAGGAGTGTGCCCTGCAAGGAGAGCTGCCCAGTGCGAAAGAAGTGCAGCCTGCCCAGGAGTGGTGCCGCACACACGCAGAGCTGATGCAGCAAGATGACGCAACAAAAAGAGACAGATTCCGGTGCCGCTGACAAGAATGCAAGTGGACACAGAAGAACACACAGCGAATGGACACAGAGAGCAGACAACGGGGGGGGGGGAGGGGGGAAGGGGAGAGAAATAAATAATGAATCTTAGAAATTTTTTTTTGCCATTTTGACCACTTTAAGTGTACGATTCAGTGGCATGAACTACATTTGTGAGGTTGTGCAACCCTCACCTCTATCTACTGACACCATTTTTCACCATCCCAAACAGAAACTCCTCACCCATTAAGCACTCACTCGCCATCCGCTTGTCCCCCAGCCGCTGGTGACCTCTAATACACTTTCCGTGTCTGTGAATTTGCCGATTCTTGATTTTTCATGTGTGTGGAATCATTCAACTTTGCCCTTTGGTGTCTGGCTTCTTTCACTCAACATGACGTCTTCCGGGTTCATCCGTGTGGTAACACGCCCCAGCCCTTCCCCGCTTCTTATGGCTGGATAATATTCCACTGTATGAACAGGCCACATTGTGCCTGCCCGTTCTTCTGTTGATGGACACTTGGGTTGCTCCCACCTGTGGGCTATTGGGAATAAGGCCGCAGTGAACGCTAGTGTACAGGTATGTTTGCATTCCTGTTTTCCATTCTTTGGGTCAAAATCAAGAGGGGAACTGCTGTACCTAACATTTCATGGACACCTCCCTCGGGCCTGGCTCTGTGCTAAGGGGCTTCCCAATCGCCATCGCCGTCCACTCTCTGAGGCAGGCGTTGACATCATCCTCACATGACAGACAAGGAAACTGAGGCTCGGCAAGGTTAACTAAGCCTGCAGCCCTCTGGAAGGCAGGTGGCAGAGCCAGGCTTGGACATGGGCTTGCTCTGCTGCCTCCCAACAAACTGTGAGTTTTTCCATTCTCGGGTCACCCCTCTGCCTCCCTCCTCCACAGACCCAGTGACCCCAACATTATAGAAAGGAGAGGTCTAGTTTCACCTCTTCAGGAATAAGGACCCCTGAACAGGCTTAAAACCTCGTAGCCGCCACAGGACCGCAGCTGTGCTTTGTAGTCAGGTCCGGTGCACACGTGACTCTGGGGCTTTAAGGGACTGAAACCTAGAGACTTCCGTCTTGGGGCTTCAGTTTTTACTTTGGTAAAATAAGGAGCTGGACCAGATGATCTGGACAAGCTTTTGTAGCTCTGAGATTCTTGGTTGCGCGGGCTGTTGGCACACCCTGCATCTCTGTTCACTCTATCTAATCACCCCCTTCCATCACCATAACCAGCCCCAAAAGTCCCCATTTCCAGAACTGCCCCGCAGGGAGCTGCACAGCCTGATAAGTTGCTGCTCCTGCAAACACTCTGGCCCCATCTCGGGGCCCTCATTCTGCTCTGGCACCCCAGGCTCCTGGCCCGTCCCAAACCCCAGGGCCCCGACACCTTGTGTTCATCTTCCTACAAGAGTCCCCCTTTGCGGTCCTGGCTTCCAGGTCACCCCTTCCCCCAGCCTCTCTCGGAGCTCGTGGGTAATCAGGACTTTGTTGCCTGTTGTTCTTCTGTTCTTCCGTTGCTGCTCCCTACTGTACTGGGGGCTCACGAGCTCCACGTGGGCTAGCCTTGGCCTTGGACTGCTGAGCTCCAGCATCCAGTACAGGGGCCCTCAAAAGCTACGTGCTGAATGGTCAAGGCAACCAAGGGAGGCCGCTGGCGGATAAGAATCCCTGGGGGTGGATTGGTGGACTGGGCAAGAGGCAAGGCTTTTACTTGATCCTGAAGATCAGGAGGGGTTTGTGACAATGGGCCAAGGAGGGGCCCGTTCTAAGTGAGAATGCCTCATGCCACAGTCCTCCACTGCTTCTAAGACACACTCCCAATGCCTCTGGATTCGGGCTTGGGTGCAAATCCCAATACTGTCATTTCCCTGCTGTGTGATCTTGTGTGCATTCCCTAGCCTCTCTGAGCCTTATCTTCTCTGTAAAATGGAAATGATAGTGCCCATCTCCTTGAGTGCTTCTGAGGTTCAAAGAGACCATGTAGATGAATCTCTGAGCACTAAAGTACATGCTCAGTAAAGATTCACTGAGGGAATCGGATTTGGCTCAATTGATAGAACGTCTGCCTACCATATGGGAGGTCCAGGGTTCAAACCCAGGGCCTCCTGACCTATGGGGTGAGCTGGCCCACATACAGTGCTGATGCATGCAAGGAGTGCTGTGCCACGCAGGGGTGTCCCCACATAGGGGAACCCCACGTGTAAGGAGCGTGCCCTGCAAAGAGAGCCGCTCCGCGCAATAAAAGTACAACCTGTCCAGGAGTGGCGCCCCACACACGGAGAGCTGACGCAGCAAGGTGATGCAACAAAAAGAAACACAGATTCCCGGTACCACTGACAAGAACGCAAGCAGACACAGAAGAACACACAGCAAATGGACACAGAGAGCAGACAATGGTGGCGGGGGGGGGGGGTAGAAATTTTTTAAAAAATAAATAAATCTTAAGAAAAAAAGATTCACTGAATCAGTGCCTCTTAGTTGAGCATGAGGTTAAAGAAGGAGTCCCACAGATCTGGGCTGGAGTCCCGGCTTGGCCATTCAGATGCTGTGTGACTTTGGGCCTTCTCTGAGCTTCAGCGAACGCGCCTATAACATGGAAGTACTAATGGCGTCCCACTGATAGAGTCGTTGCAAGGATTAGCTCATGCGGATGACTGCAGCAAGG
Source organism: Dasypus novemcinctus (assembly GCF_030445035.2). Taxonomy (NCBI): domain Eukaryota; kingdom Metazoa; phylum Chordata; class Mammalia; order Cingulata; family Dasypodidae; genus Dasypus; species Dasypus novemcinctus. Next base: position 66,896,990 of record NC_080690.1, on the reverse strand, counting down.
CATCTGGTCCACAGCAGAGGGAGGCTAGTGTTGGGAAAAGCCTGGCTATGTGAAGGGAGCTGCCTCCAGCCAGGGAGGAAGGGAGGATGTGAATAGGGGCATTTGCAGGCATGGAGTTTCATGAACGAATAGGGAAACTGAGGCCCGGGGAGGGGGAGGGCCTTGCCAGAAGTCACAGAGTATCCAGGCGGCACAGTAGAGGCCTGCGGCCGAGGGAAGGATCCCTGTCAGCCTTGGCTGAGGTCTGGACTCAGAGAGGGGTCAGTGCTTGAGAGTGGGCCCTTTAAATCCTAAGCTCCACCTTTGTTGAGAGGGTCTCTGGGAGTATAAAAGGGGGTACAGCTCCTCTCAGCTCCAGAAAACACCGCTGTTCCTGCCCGCCGGCCCCCAGCCCCGGCCCCCCTCCGGCCCCCCAGCACCCCCGCCCCGGCGCCATGCAGCTGCCCATCTTCAACATGTGGAAGGACTACTTCAACCTGAGCCAGGTGGTGTGGGAAGTCATCCGAAGCCGGGGGCAAAAGCCGGAGGCCCGAGGGGCTGGGGAGCCAGGACCTGCGCCCCAGCCGGGCAGCACGAGGGGCTGGGAGGCCCGGGGGCCGGCGGGGGCCTGGCCACCCTGTGCAACTTCTGCAAGCACAACGGCGAGTCGCGCCATGTCTACGCCTCCCACCAGCTGAAGACGCCGGAGGGCGTGGTGGTGTGTCCCATCCTGCGGCATTACGTGTGTCCCCTGTGCGGGGCCACGGGCGGCCAGGCCCACACGCTCAAGTACTGCCCACTCAACGGGGGCCAGCAGTCCCTCTACCGCCGCAGCGGGCGCAACTCTGCCGGCCGCAAGGTCAAGCGCTGAAGATGGCAATGTGCACCCCCCTTCCCCCCACCCCCGCTGGTGCCTTGGACTCTCCCCCTCCACTCACCTGCCCTTTGGAAATCCCTGGCTCCCCGCACTCCATCCCTGCTGGATCCCAAAACACAGGAGGCGTCCCTGCCCCTCAGGCATCCAGCGGCGTGGCTCTTTCTGCACTGAAGTCCTTGGACGTGTTCTGGGACCTGCTGGGGACATCAGCGTTGCCCCTTCGACTTCTCAGCTGCAGAACTCGGCTCCTTGTGGGATTCTTGGATTCTTGCACCTACAGGACCTCACCGGGCTTCCTGAAGACCCCAAGCCAGGCTGGCTGGGACCCTCCGCCCTATGTCCTTCAAAACCTTTTCCACCTTCTTCAGCCCGCTGAAAACCCACGGTTTCCATCAGGAACGTGCTGGACCGTTCCTTCCCAGCCCTCAGCCCCCCACCAGCCAGGAGCCGGGGAGCAGGCTTCTCCGGGATGAGAGCCGAGGGGTGAGCTGACACCCTCCTCTCCATCACCCTGCCCTCGCCCTTCCTTACCATTCATCCCATTTCACTCCCCAAGTCACTGATGGGCCCTTTCCCCTGAGAGAGTCAGTGGGTCTCTCTGGCATCCTCCTCCCCACCCATCTACCACCTCCCAACACCCCAAATCCTGACAGTTGTGGCTAAAGATTGTTTTTTCCATCCTGTTTGGTTTTGGTTTTATTTTTCGTTTTTTCCAGTCCTCCAACAGTTAAATCAATGAAGCCCGCCAGAAAAGGGGATTTAGTGCTTGGATGGGAACGGCAACTGCCTAGATTTTGTTTTAGAGGCAAAGAAGAGCGCCGGTCAGATTTTAAGTTTTTCCGTTTCGGCTCAGGCCTGGGGGCCCCAAGTGCCGGGCTCTGGTAAATAAAGAGCATTTCTGGTTGTCCTTTGAAACCGCGTTGAAATTGCCAGGTCTGTTTGTGCCTTCTCCCCGGGCCCCGCCCCTCGGGCCAGCAGGGGCTGGGGGTGGGGGCGCTGAGCTGCCATTTCTCCGCGGGAGGCGGGGCGGGGTGGGGTCCTGGGTGTCTCTCGCCCCTGCTCCTCAGCCTCCTCCCCAGCTCTCGGCCTTTGACCCAGCTTCCGCTCCCATCCTTCCTTGCCTCTGTCTCGAGTCCCCTCTCTCCTTCCTGTGCCACAGCGGGTCTCCCAGAACTGGCCTGAGGTCCTTCCGGAAGTTTAGGGCCTCCCAGCCCCCTCCGGGAAGGTGGGAGAACAGTGGTCCTGGCGGCAGGAACCCGTATGTATAAAATTTTCCCGGCTGGCCTCAGGGTCTCCGTGGTGCACCCACTACCTGCCAGGCACTCTGCTAGGCATGGGGGGCTCAGCAGTGAGCAAACCAGACAAGGTCTCTGTCCTCGTGCTGATCGTCTAGTAGAGGGAGGGCATGGACAGACAGAAAGAAATACATGACAGATGTCAGGTGGGTGACAAGTGAGACAAAGGAAAATATGGTAGGGTAAAGGAATGGGGGAAGCGGATTTGGCTCAACTGATAGAGCGTCTGTCTACCACATGGGAGGTTCAGGGTTCAAACCCAGGGCCTCCTTGACCCGTGTGGAGCTGGCCCATGCGCAAAGCTGATGCGCGCAAGGAGTGCCGTGCCACGCTGGGGTGTCCCCACGTAGGGGAGCCCCACACGCAAGGAGTGCGCCCCGTAAGGAGAGCAGTCCAGGGCGAAAGAAAGTGCAGCCTGCCCAGGAGTAGCACAGCACACATGGAGAGCTGACACAGCAAGATGATGCAACAAAAAGAGACATATTCCCGGTGCTGCTGACAAGAATACAAGGGGACACAGAAGAACACACAGTGAATGGACACAGAGAGCAGACAACAGGGGGGCGGGGGATAAATCTTTAAAAAAATAAAGGAATGGAGAGTGACAGGAAAGACCGTGTTACACAGGGTAGTCAGGGAAGACCTTTCTGAAGAGGTCATGTTTAAGCCAAGTTCAAGTGAAATAAGGCAACGTGAGAAATGCTGGAGGAAGGGCACTGCAGGCAAGGGGCACAGAGAGTTCAAAGGCAGGGGGTGGGGGGGCTGGGGGGTGGGACTGAGCCAGGAGTGTTTGCAGGACATGGTTGTGCATGGGGGAGGTGGGCTGAGTGAGAGTGCTGACCAGAGAGGCAAATGGTGGGCAGGGTGAACTTGATCTTGATTGTGCATTCCCAGACTCTGAAACCCACCCAGGACTCCCTTACACCTATGCAGAGAGAACCAAAGATCTCCAGTTAAGCATTTCTGCTCAAAAGATCCTTCTCCAAAAATGCAGCTCTACCCACAACAGAGACCCCACAGTTAAACCAAACAAAAGAAGAAGGAAAAAAAAGAAGCCCTAAGGGCAGAGCTGCAATGCCCAAGGAGCAGGTTGAGCCCTGGACAAGGGCGCCCAGCAGAGAGGAGGGGACAGCCGCCTGGAGGAATGGGTGCCATGCGGAGGGGCTGCATGAGCAGAAAGCAGATGACCTCTCAAATGGGGCGATAGAGGAGCGTTAAATAAAGGGACCTCTGACCAAGCGTGGGGAGGGGTTACGGAGAACAACGGGGGTGGGGCAGTTTCCGAGACGGCCTCTTTAAACCCAAAAAAGTGAGGGGGGCAGATGGTAAGGTCAGGCTGGGTTGTGGGGGCTACAAAGTGCCTGGGAGCATCGGAGGGGTAGGTAGCATCCAAGAGGCTGCTGGACAGCCGGGTCTGGGGCTCAGAGGGGAGGGCTGGAGACAGACAATAGCAGTTGTCACGTTTTGGTTGTCATTCTTTTTTAATGAATTGAGTCATTCATTCAACAGAGACTGAGTAGCAGGTACCAGACAGGAACTGAGGATTCTAAGCCAGCCGCCAAGGGACTGGGGGACTAAAACCCTGACCCCTTTCTCTTCCAGTGCCCCCACCCCCTCCCCAAATCTCCAGCATGTATTAATCTCAGTGTAACTGGAAAAGGGGGAACTGCCCCACCCAGCCTGTGCACCCCAGAATGTCACAGAGGGCGTGACTGCGGCAGAGCTCCAGGCAGAGGAGAGAATGCGGAAGCAAGATTTTCTTCCTCCAGGACCAGTTTGGAGAGTGGGGATGGTTCTCTGCCCACTTAGAATCAGAAAAATGGAATCCCCTCAAAAATGGACCCAGAATCCCACAGCCTAATCCTGTTCCCACTGAGGCCAAGGGTACCTACAATTTTGCAGTTCTCTGAAATTGAGTTTGTGCTCACTTGGGGCTCAAGGGGTCCTGGTGAATCAGGACTAGAGGTTTAAGTCCATTTCTAATGCTGACCAGAATCTGGGCCTTTCTCAAAAACTTTAGACAAAGGAGGGGAAAAGGCAGCCACATTAACCAAAGCTTTTTTAAAAATTTTAAATCTACACTGTGCGTGTTGAGAGATCACTGTTAGATTTCTTTTTTTGGGGTCTCTCTCTTGTCTCTTCCCTCCTTCCCTCCCTCCCTTCCTGTACTTTTATTCATTCAGACTAACCTCTCTCCCAGGCTCCACTCTCAATGTATGGAACTACCTACTCCATAACCACCTGGATCTCTCATCATATCCAAATTACACAATCCACATCCACCAGGAAATCCTGCCAGTACGGCCTTCAAAATAGGCCCAGAATCCACCCATCTCTCCCAGCCCACCGTCACCTGCTGCCTCTCTGATCCCCACCATCACTTCTCACTTGGACGATTACTGCTGCTTCCTTGCTGGTCTCCCTGCTTCTTCCCTGGCCTGCTTAGAGTCGTTTAAAAAACAACAACAACAACCCACCTCCCACGCCTCTGCTGCTCAGAGCCCTTCTCGGGCTCACATCTCATTCAGAGTAAAAGCCAAGCCCTCATGGTGACCCACGAGGCCCGGCACAGGCTGACCTCTGCTCCACCCTCTCCCCCACCCCCCAATCACTGTTCCAGCCACAGTGACCTCCCCACTGTTCCTCCAACACTTCAGGAACATCCCAGCCTCAGGGCCTTTGCACTTCCCATTCTCTCTACTTGGTTTGCTCCTCCTCCAGATACCCACCTGGCTTGCCCCCTCTCCTTCTGCAGGTCTTAGCTCAAATGTCACTTACTCTAATGAGACCAGCCCACCCCCACACTCATCTTTCTTACCCTACTCTTCTTTCCTCCTTGGCACATGTTGTCCTTTTTATTTATATGTTATGCCCTGTAGTTGCAATGGTTAATTTTATGTGTCAACTTGGCTAGGCTATAGTCCCCAGTTATTCAATCAAACACTAATCGAGGTGGTACTGTGGAGGTATTTTGTAGATGTGGTTGCCATCTATAATCAGTTAAAGGGAGATTGTCCTAGATAATCTTAGGGGGCCTGATTCAATCTGCTCAAAGGCTTCAAGGACAGAACCGAGGTTTCCCTGACGAAGAAGAAATTCTGCCTGTGGATGCAGTGACAGCTCTTGTCCTAGAGTTTCCAGCCTGCTATTCCTGAGGACCTGCTCTAGATTTTGGACTTACCTAGCCAGCCCCCACCACGGCAAGAGCCAATTCCTTGCAATAAAGCTCTTTTTTTTTTTTAAAGATTTTATTTATTTTATTTATTTCTCTCCCCTTCCCCCCCACCCCAGTTGTCTGTTCTCTGTGTCTATTTGCTGCATCTTCTTTGTCCGCTTCTGTTGTTGTCAGCGGCACGGGAATCTGTGTTTCTTTTTGTTGCATCAGCTCTCCCTGTGTGCGGCAGCATTCCTGGGCAGGCTGCACTTTCTTTCACGCTGGGCGGCTCTCCTTATGGGATGCACTCCTTGCGCGTGGGGCTCCCCTACGTGGGGGACACCCCTGCGTGGGGGACACCCCTGCGTGGCAGGACACTCCTTGTGCACATCAGCACTGTGCATGGGCCAGTTCCACACAGGTCAAGGAGGCCGGGGTTTGAACCGCGGACCTCCCATGTGGTAGACGGACGCCCTAACCACTGGGCCAAGTCTGCTTCCCCTAAAGCTATTAATATATGTCTCCTACTGGTTCTATTTCTCTGGTGGAACCCTAACTGAAACAGGAACCCTGATCCCTGGCTGGATAGTGAGCTCAAAGAGGGTAGGAATTCAGTGCTTTGGTCACTGCCATCCTAGGGCCCTGAACAGGACTTTGTCATGTTATATATCCAGTGAATCAATTATCATTAAATTATCATTTAAAAAAAACAACCTATAGAATGGGAGAGAAGTTGCAAATTATATATCTGAAAAGGACTTAACTTCCAGAATATATAAAGAACTCCAGGGAAGCAGACTCGGCCCAATGGATAGGGCGTCCGTCTACCACATGGAAGGTCCGCGGTTCAATCCCTGGGCCTCCTTGACCCATGTGGAGCTGGCCCATACGCGGTGCTGGTGCACGCGAGGAGTGCCGTGCCACGCAGGGGTGTCCCCCATGTAGGGGAGCCCCACGTGCAAGGAGTGCGCCCCGTAAGGAGAGCTACCCAGTGTGAAGGAAAGCGCAGCCTGCCCAGGAATGGCACTGCACACACGGAGAGCTGACACAACAAGATGACGCCACAAAAAGAGACACAGATTCCCGGTGCTGCTGCTAAGATAGAGGCAGACACAGAAGAACATACAGTGAATGGACACAGACAGCAGACAACTGGGGGGGGGAGGGGAAGAGAAGAGAAATAAATAAAGAATAAAATCTTAAAAAAAAAAAGAACTCTCACAACTCAACAACAAAAAACAACTCAATTTAAAAAATGGGCGGAGGCACATGGATATTCATAGCAGCAATAATCACAATTGCCAAAAGATAGATGGAAGCAACCCAAGTGTCCCTCAACCAATGAATGGATAAATAAAGTGTGAGCTGCAGGCAAGGGTGCAGACATGGCCAAGCCAAGAACCACATATGCAAAATCAGTCCCAAAAATGGCACAGAGGGAAGTGGATGTGGCTCAAGTGACAGAGCGTCCACCTACCGTATGGGAGAACCAGGGTTTGATCCCTGGGGCCTCCTGGTGAAAAAGAAGAGAAAAGCATGCCCACGCGGCAAGCCAGTGCCTGTGCAAGTGCCCGTGTGGTGACCAGTGCCCTGCGCAAGTGAATCGTGCAGCGAGATGATGATGCATCAAAAGAGAGACAAGAGGAGAAAGAAGATGACGCACAGTAGAAGCCAGAAACTGAGGTGGCACAATTGACAAGGAACCTCTCTCCCTGTCAGAAGTCTCCAGGATGGAATCCCAGTGAGTCCTAGAGGAGAGAAAATGAGAAGAGAAGACAACACAGACAGCAAAAAACAGCAGGGTGGGAGAAGGGGAAGGGGGGAAATAAATAAATAAATAAATCTTAAAAAAAAAAGAAAGAAAATGGCACAGAAATGGGATCGAGAGGGCCCAATCACAAAGATATGAATCTCTTAAGGGGGCAGACTCCACCATGTGCTTTGCCAAGAAGCTTAACAAGATGCAGGCCAATAATGCCAAGGCCATGAGCACATGTGCAGTGGCCAACAAGGCCTAAGGAGGTCAAGTCCAAGATCCCAAAGAGTGGCAGCGGCAAGCTCAATCAACTTGCCTACATTGCCCACCATCGCCAAGGGTCTCACACTCCCCCAGTCAAAAGTCCAAGACCAAGGATCAAACAAGGCCCAGGCTCCGGCTCCGGCTCTGGTTACTGCTTTGGGTCAGGCTCCCAAAGGTGCCCAGGTCCCCACAATGGCTCCTGAGTAGAGCCCTTCACCTGCTCATGTGAAGGTGGAAGGACTGGTGGGACCTTTGGGCGGCCATCTGCATGGGGCTGAGGTCCTCCTGTGCTATTCGTGCACATAAACCAGAGACAGGAACTGTCAAAAGAGAAATGTGGTGTGTACATACAATGGAATATTATCTAGGGAAGTGAAGGTGGCTCAATTGATAGAGCATCCACCTACCATATAGGAGGTCCAGGGTTCAAACCCAGGGCCTCCTGGACTGTGAGATAAGCTGGCCCATGTGCAGTGCTGCCTCACGCAAGGAATGCCATGCTGCGAAGGGGTGTCCCCTGCATAGGGGAGCCCCACACATAAGGAGTGAGCCCCACAAGGAGAGCCTCCCCGCGCAAAAAGCACAGCCTGCCCAGGCGGGGTGCCGCACACATGGAGAGCTGATGCAGCAAGATTACGCAACAAAAAAGAGACACAGATTCCCGGTGCCACCAAGAATGCAAGCGGACACAGAAGTATGCACAGCGAGTGGACACAAGAAAGCTGACAAGGGGGGGTGACGGGTGGGGGGGAGAAGGGTGGGAGAAGGGGTGAGAAATAAATAAAATAAATCTTAAAAAAAAGGAATATTATCCAGCCATAAAAAGGAATGAGGTCCTGATACATGCAACAACATCGATGAACCTTGAAGACATCATGTTTAATGAAATAATTCAGACACAAAAGGACAAATCTTGTATGATCTACCTGATTTGAAACAATTAAGCAAACTCAAAGAGTTAGAATGTAGAATATAGGTGAGTGAGGGTGGGGTGGGGATAGGGAATGGGAGGTTAAGGCTTACAATGTACAGGGTTCCTATTTGGAATGATGGAAATGTTTTGGTGATGGTAGGACAATATTGTGAATGTAACTAACAGCACTGAAAAATACATACCCGAATATGATCAAAAGGGGAAATGTTAAATTGTATATAAATGTTGGATTATATGTAACAGAATAAAAATAATTCATGGAACTATACTACACAAACGTGGTTAACACTAAATTAAATGATAGACTTTAATTAATAGTACACTTATAAAAATGTGCTGTCATCAGTTGAAACGAACGTTCCACCCCAATGCCAGCGGGGTGGTGTATAGGAATCCTGTCTTTTACGCATGATTGTTTTGTAAACCCACAACTTCCCTAATAAAAAAAATTAATTAATTACAATTTTTTAAAAAAATGGGCAAAGGACTTGAACAGGCATTTCTCCAAAGAAGATATACAAATGTCCAATAAGCACATAGAAAAACATGCAATTTCATTAGCCATTAGGGAACTGCAAATCAAAACCACGAGATAGCACTTCACGCCCATTAGGATGGCTGTTCACTAATAAATAAATAAATAAATCTTTTTTAAAAAAATGGTTAAAATGGCAAATTTTATGATATAAACATGTAACCACAACAAAAATTAATTTTAAAAAACCCCAAAACCTCTATGACCCCTATTTGTCTGTCTCCTGGCCTCCCTTTGAGCTGTGGACTCACATGTCCAGTGGCCTCCTCAATGTCCCTGGGTTTTGTATATCCACCACATCCCAAACTCTCCTCAGCGTCTTACCTTTGGGTCCCCCTCTCAGGCTTGGCCCCACGATACACCTTGCCACCTGGGCAGAGACCTGGCCTCATCCCACTGACCCTCCACTGCCCAGCAGTCTCCCAGTCTGTCCATTCTGCCTTCGAAATCTCTCTCCCCTCTGCCTCTTCCTCTCCTCCCCTTTGGCTCTTGCCCCAGTACCTCCTTCTTCAATGCCCAAAGGGATCTTTCTAAAGCACAAACTTGATCCTGTCCCTTCCCCATTAACCTGCCATGGCTCCCCAGTGCCATTGGAAGAAAGCCCAATATCCTTACCAGGATCTTCTGGGTTCTGTATGACATTATCCCAACTATTTCCTCCATCCCATTTCCTGTTCTGTTCCCTCTGTTAATTCTTCCTCTCTTCCTTGCTTCTTTTCTCTCCCTCTCCGCCACAACTTTTCCCTGCATTTGACATACCTCTGTACCTGAGGTTTCCTTTCCTGGATCCAGTTCCTTTCGCATTATTTTACAGCAAACCATTGTGAGGAATTCATTTTACATCAATACACACACTCTCTCACATACACACGCATACATAACTGAAACACAGGTTTCACAAAAGAATCATCATAGGGTTAGTTACACTAACAGGGCAATTATTACATACCAGGAACAACTCAAATACTTTATATACATTAATTCCCATTTTACAGAGAAGGAAACTAAAGGCCTGGAGAGGTTAAGGAACCTGTCAAGGTTGCGTCCTGAGAAAGCAGTAGAACTGGAACGCAGATAGGCTGGCTCCAGAATCTGAGCGATTTCCACAGTCCCGTGGTGCCTGTTCACGGCCTCTGAAAATGCATTAACTGAGACAAAAATTCCTCAAAGCAATACTTAATTGTTCTGCATACAATGCATTCTGATATTTTCTGCTCCACTTTAGTTTGTTTGATGCTGGTTGCAACCTATGAAATATTTTTCTGGACCCACTAATGGGTCAAGACGAACAGTTTGAAAATCAAGGCTTTCTAAAGCCTTTCCTGACTGCCCATCCCCCCACCCGGGAACGTTGCTAATCCAGCCTCAACCCCCCCCCCCCCCTACACACTGTGGAGCTCCCCACCCCTTCCTCCTGCCTTCTCACACGTTCCAGACCAGATTTGGACCAATTACCTGCTCAGCCCAGACTCCCGTGGGACCAGCAGCGTCCTGGTGCCTCCCCAGGGTGACCACTGAGCGTCCAGTCCCTCCCCCCCAACCCCCCCCACCCCGGACTTTGGCCTGCCCCATTAACTACAGCCCATCGCCTTGGCCCTCCCATCCGCCCTCCACCATAGCAGCCAGAGGGGTCTTGGGTAAGACCTCAGACCCTGTTCTTCCTGCCTCCACCACCACCTGGAGAATCCCCATCCCCTTCAAGCTCCTCACGTCGTCACCTGGAAGGCCCCACCTGGGCTGCCCCTGACTCCTGGACCCTGACGCCTCCCTGGGCTCATGGTGGCACCACATCTCAACCCAGCCCTGGTTCCCGTCAGCCCCCCAGCGACTCTGCCCCTGCACCCACTCAGACAAACATGACCGGAGGAAAACAGGCAACCACAGTGACTCATCTCACTTCAAGCTCATGTCCGATAAGCTCAAGTGCTTGCTTCCACGCTGCTACGCGCCCCCGGTCCGTTCAGTCTCCCACTCTCTATCGCACGCTTTCTCCTTTCTCTCTCCTCCAAACTCAGCCTTGATCCTGCCTCTTCGTCCCATGGAGACAACAGAAGGAACCCGCAGGGAATTTCTGTGCATCCCTGATGCTGCATCTCCCCACCTTCCTGCCTGCCGTTCACCAAACTGGGGCTGAATGGTCCCTGCCCCTCCACCCACCTTCCTCTTGTGCTCAGGTCCTGCCTACTGTGCCAACCCCAGGACGTGGTTCAGCCATGCCCCCGCTCTTTCTTCCCCACAGCATCCATTTCTCCTCTCTGGGCCAATCCAGATGTACGGCTTCATGCCCCATCTTCAATAAACCTCTTGGGGTCCCTTTTCCCCTTCCAGATGCCACCCGTTTCTCTACTCAGATTGGCTGTCTCTGAAACCTCTCTTTTTAATTTTACTTTTTATTTGCCTTTTTCTCTTTTTTTATAGTTCATTAACTTTTTTTTAAAGATTTATTTTATTTATTTCTCTCCCCTTCCCCCTTGTCTGCTCTCTGTGTCCATTATCTGTGTGTTCCTCTGCATCCACTTGCATTATCAGGTGGCACTGGGAATCTGTGTCTCTTTGTTGCTGTGTCAGCTCTCCATGTGTGCGGTGCCACTCGTGGGCAGACTGCGCTTTTTTCACACTGGGCGGCTCTCCTTGTGGGGTGCACACCTTGCCAATGGGGCACCCCTATGCAGAGGCACCCCTGCATGGCTGGGCACTCATTGCGCACAACAGCACTACACGTGGGCCAGCTTACCACACGGGTCAGGAGGCCCTGGGGATCGAACCCTGGACCTCCATATGGTAGATGATGTTCTATCATCTGAGCCACGTCCACTTCCCAGCCTTTTTCTTTTAATGGCCTCCTCCTTGCCAGCTCTCAAAAAATGACCCAGAAAACCCAGAAATTAAATACAAAGGAGCTCAAAGAGCCAAAGGCAGCCAGCCCTGGAGCAACAAGCCTCCCCCCATCCCCCACAGGGACCAAAGCGGATGCCGGAGTCGCCACTCAGTGTCATAGGAAAAGCTGGTGCAGATTTAGGTGGTTTCAGAGGCAACAGCAACCCGACCTAGAGGCTCTCTCTGCCACGGGGCCCCCCTAACAGGGCCGGGCTGTATAAGAAGTGGTATTTGTTGGCCTTGTCAAAGAGCTCCTTTCTATAGGCTTCTGGCAACTGGGCACCCTGTGCCCCCTGGGAGAGCAGCCCCTCACCCCTCCAGCTGTGAATGGCCAAGTACCTCCCATCCTCTCTTGAGCCCACCCGATCAGGGCACCATTCCCACCAACTTGGTCTTGTCAAGGTCACTGATCACTTCCACGTTGCTAACCCTGGGAGGCAGTTCTCGGGCTGCGCAGGACTTGACCTCTAGGCAGCCCTTGGCATGGTGGAATCTTTCCTCCTCATGATGAGTGTCCTTCCCTTGGCCTAGAAGGCAGCACCTGGCCTTGTCTTCCTACCACCGCGCTGACCGCTTCTCGTCGGTCTCCTTTGCTGAGTCCTCCTGTCCGCAGTGCTTCTCCATTGGAGAGCCCCAGGCTCAGATCCGAGACCCTTTTTCTACCCACACCAGCACCCTTGGTGCTTTCTCCGTCTCATGGCTTTCAATGCCATTTATTCATTGACAATTCCCAAGTTTATATCTCCAGCCTGGATCCGTCCCCTGTAGTCCAGACACAAACATCCAACTGCTTATAGGAACTTTGTACTTAGTTGACTAATGGGCACCTCGAGTTTGAGCAAACTCCTGATTTGCCCAACTCCCATTTCTCATGCTGTCTTGTCCATCTGGCAGCTCCGTCCTTGCGGTTACTCGGACCAAACACTTAAGAGTCACTTTTGACTCCTTTCTTTCTCTCAATCCCATACCAATTCTGTTTCACCTCACCTCCACCGCTACCACCTAGTTGGAGGCACTAACACCTCGGCACTAAGCCATTGCAGGCCCCTCCTGCCTGGGCTCCTAGCTTCCACCCTCGCTCCCTGAAGTCAGTTCTCCAGAGGGATCATATTAAGATGAAAAAGTCAGATCAGATCCCTTCTCAGCTGGGGGCCCTCCCCTGACTCCCTCCTCCAAGGTCCTGCTGCATCAGGTTCCCCACCCTCCCCTCCCCTGCGCTCTCCACTCCAGCCCCACTGGCCTCCTTGCAGTTTCTGGAACGCAGCACAATCGGGTTCCCTTGCTCGCGGCTCTGCTCAAACATCCTCTTCTCCACGAGGCCTACCCTGGCCACCTTGTTTTAAATTACGCACGCCACACTCCCCTTTCCCAATTAATTTTTCTTTCTTCGTAATACTTATCACCTTCTCACGTATATATTTTACTTCTTTTTGTTTTGTTTATTGTCTATCTCTCCCACCTTAACAGTGAGCTCCATGAGGGTAAGGATCTTTTGTCTTTTGTGTTCCCTGCGCCTAGAATTGTTTAGGCGCTGAATAATGTTGACTAAATGAATGAAGCACCGTTGCTAAACGACCTTGAGGCCTGCTAAAGTACAAATTTCTCGGCCTGACTTCCTCTATCATCCTGCCATCTCTTCCACCCAGTGTTCGAGATTCGTTCCTGCGTCTACGTATTTGCTTAAAGTCACACCCGCGCCAGGATCACCCTCTCTACGGGCCAAGAAACTCTCTCCCGGCTCCTTGACGTAATTGGGGGGAGTGGGGGAGGCCCCAAGCGCGCTCGGAGGGTGGATGGGTTGCCATGGTTACCGCGCCCGCCTGGCGCGGAACATCCCCAAGCTGCCCCGCCTCTTCGGGTAGGAGGCGACGAGCAGACCCCGAGCGGCCCCGCCCGCGGGACGGAATCTGAGAGGCTGCAACGCGACTTCTTTACGCCATCCCAGCCCACCCATGCCGTTGCCATGGAGATGGTGCGTTTCCCTCCGACGCTTTCTCCCTCCCTAGGCCCCAAAAGAAAGAGACGCATTCACAGAGGGCAAGATGAATTGGAAAACGCCGAGGACTGTACGAAAGGAGGGGGACACCGCTCCATCCCATCACTCTCCCCATCACTCATCCCTCGCCGCTAACGTTCACTACGCCTGCGCTGAGACAGTACCGGGAGCAGCGGCAGGCCAGGAGCAAGGAGTGCACATGCGCATGACAGAGTTTTGCGCGTGCGCCTTTGGGACACTGGGGGCCCGGGAAAAAAAAAAAGCGCAGCGCTAAACTTGCGCCTGCGTACTTGTGGCTCGCTGGTGGAAGCCGGGGGAAGGCAACTGTGCGCTTGCGCCCCGAGAGGAGCGACACCCGGGTGGTAAGGGCGTTGGAAGGGACTGGCGCTCGGCGCGCCTGCGCCATGGCTCCCAGGGAGGCCGGGGGCGGGGCCCAGAGAGGGGAGGGAGAGAGGCGGGGGGAGGGAGGAGGCCTCAGAAGCCGGATCCCTGACCCACCGGCAGGCGGGGGTTGCGGCGGCGCCGGTGAGTGACCCGCGGCCCGGCTCGGTCCCTACACTCCGCGACCCTCACTCTACCCGAAGTCCCCCGGAGTCCGCGTTGTCCCCTCCTGATCCCGGGCCCGCACTATCCCCAGAGCTCCCCTTAATTCCTGACGACCTCCAAGAGCCGCCACAATCCCCGCAGACCCTAATTCCTGGTATCTTCACGTCCCAGCTCCCTCCACTGTCCTAGGAGCCCCCAACTCCCTGGACGTCCTTTCCGAGGCCCCCTTCTCATCTCTGTCTTAAGGACGCCCCATTGTCCCGGAACCCTCAGAGCGCCCCTAGGCTCTAGTGCCCCGCGTCTTGCTGCATCTCCCCTTCAGCATCTTCTTACCCCATCACCCCCGTGCTTCGACCCCCGAGACACCCCCGTTCTCCTCCCATTTCCCATTCTCCTCTAACTCCTGCAGACGCCCCATCTTCTTCCACTTTTCCTCATCTCCCTCCACCCCCCAGGCCCTCGCCCCCTTTCCTTCAACTCCTCGGCGTGGCACTTCGCGCGGCGCGGGGCACTCGACGGGCGCGCGCCCGCGGGCAGCTATTAATAGGCAGCTCTGACCGCCCCCCCCCCAGCCCGGCGCCCCGCCCTCCCGGCGCCCCCCGCCCCCAGGTCTCGCCCGCGGGACAGCAGAGCCCGCGTCTGGGGGGCCGGGGTGGGGCGGGCGGCGCGGGGACCCGGCCCCTCCCGCCAGCGCCGTGCGCCCTGTGCCCGCAGCACCGGCGCCCCCCATGCGCCAGGCGGCGGGACGGCGGCGTCGGGGGGCGCCATGGCGGCGGCGGCGGCGAGCGAAACGGAAGAGACCACCCGGCTGCGCAAGCCGCGCTTCTCGTTCGAGGAGAACCAGATCCTGATCCGAGAGGTGCGCGCCCACTACCCGCAGCTCTACGGCGCGCAGAGCCGTCGGGTGAGCGTGGCCGAGCGGCGGCGCGTGTGGGACGGCATCGCCGCCAAGATCAACAGCATCACCAGCTGGAAGCGCACGGGCCAGGAGGTGCAGAAGCGCTGGAACGACTTCAAGCGCCGCACCAAGGAGAAGCTGGCCCGCGTGCCGCACTCCACGCAGGGCGCCGGGCCCGCCGCCGAGGACGCCTTCTCCGCGGAGGAGGAGACCATTTTTGCCATATTGGGGCCCGGTGTGTCTGGGCCGGGGGCTGGGGCAGGGGCCGAGCAGCCCGCTGGGGCTGCCACCTCACAGCCGCCGGCCCCAGGTGCCCTCACCCAACGCTTCGTGTTGTCCGAGGACCGTAGAGAGGACCGACGAGCAGGTGAGTTCCTTTACCACCATCTTAACCAGAATAGATGTTCACAGAGTCTACTCTGTGCGCCGAGCTGTTCAAACCCTTGAGTCATTCACAGCCCTCAGTACTATGCGGAGGGCTCCAGTTGTTTGACAGACGGGTAAACTGAGGCTCAGAGAGGTGAAGCGACACAGCTAGTGCCTGTCAGTCAGGACTCGAACCCAGATCTAGAGGCTTGGCTCCAAAGACCGCAGCAGGGATCACCAGCATAATAACAAAACAATCAGATACTCAGGGAGCATTCATCGCCTGTCAGGTGCTGTGCTCAATCCTCTAAGGGCAGGACTTCCTAAACACTCACATCACAGGCCCTGTAAGGTAGTGATTCTGGACTCAGAGTCCCAGTTTGCCAGTCGACTGTGTCATCTTGGGTAGGTTCCTGCACCTCAATTGCTACATCTGTAAGATTGGGGATAAAAACGGTCCTTATCTCAAAGGGTTGTTGTGAAGACTAAGTGAGTTAAACAGCTTAGCACCGTGCCTGGTGGACGAGAATGCCGGTTCTTGATGTAATTTTCATTGCTGTGAGAGGTAGGTGCTGTTTCACCACGTCATAAATAGAGCGATTTGGTAAACTTTCCCAAGGTCATACCTCAAGTAGCAGCAGTGTGAGAGCTGAGTACAGAGACCTCTCACTTAGCCATGGTGCTGGATTATTGTTTCTTCTACAGCTATTCCCCTGAGCACCCTGAATCATCCCCAAAAAGTGACAACCCAGATTGGGCAGTGCTGGAAGGGGGGAACCGAGGGACTGTGGTAACCCAGAAGGGGCACCTGACCCAGCCTGGGGAGTCAAGGAGGGCTTCCTGGAGGAGAGGACTTCAGAACTGAAACCCAAAGGTGAAGAGGTGTGAGCCAAATGAAGAGCTGCGAAAGTATTCCCTATAGAAGGAACAGCATGTGCAAGGGCTTAGAGGCAAGAGAACGTGGCCAGTTTGAGAAGCTAACAGAAAATCCCACAGGGTAGAGTGGAAAGACTGAAGAAAGGAAGGTCTTGAGATGAGGCCAGAGAGGTCAGCAAAGGCCAGACCATATAGGGCCATTAGGCCCGAGATGAGGAGTTTGGGTTTTATCCTAAGTGTTGTGGGGAGCCACTGAAGGATTTTGAGCAAGGGAGGAATATGGATATGATTAGACAAAGCCGTTCAGGATCATGTAACTCAGAGAGGTTCATTCACCTGCCCAAGGCCACATAGCAAGTAAGTAGTAAAACTGGGACAGAAACACAGATGTATGTGTCCAAGTCACAGTCCATGCACTTAACCACTAAACTAGATTGCCTGACAATAACAACAACAACGATTAATATAGATTGAGAGTTCATAGGTATGCCAGAATTAGATCATACATGGTTTGTAAATCACGGTCAGGACTTTGGACTTTATCTTGAGGCTTTTTGGGAGACGTGAAAGTATGTTAAGCAGGAGAGAGACAAAATCACTTAGGACCCGTGTTTCCAATTTGAATCAAACCTCAGTGTTTCTGTCTGTGAAATGGCCCCATTGAACTCAAGTGAGGATTTTAACTCATTTTAAAAGAAAATAATTTTATTGTACTAACATATCTGTAACCTAAAATGTTCCCTTTTAACCACGTTATATACAGGTGTATAATTTAGTGGCATTAATTACATTCACAATGTTGTGCTGCCGCTACCACCATCCATTACCAAGACTTTTTCATCACCCCAAATAGAATTGTGTACCCAGTAAGCATTCACTCCCCATTCCCTACCCACTCCCTGGCCCCTGGTAACCTCAGACTTTCTTTTTTCAAAAGCTATGCAACTCTTTTTTCATTCATTCATTCCGCATATATTTATTGAGCACTTATTCTGAGGAGGGACTGAGGGGTAGAAGCTGGGAGTACAGGGAGAAAAAGACACATCCTCCCCTAGCCTCATGGTTGTGGGAGATAGACCACAAACAGGTAACCCTCAAAAGAGAGTATATACCAGGAGGCGATAAGAACTAAGAAGAAAAATAAAGGCATATAAAGCGGATAGTGAGCGATGGGAAAGGGACTGTTCGTAGCTATCTGGGGGGAAGAGCACTTGGGATAGCAGGTGCAAAGGTCCTGAGGCAGGAATGTGCTTACAGTGTGACAGGCAGAGGATCACTGTTAAGACCCATAAAAGAGGAACTGCTCTGATGAAAGAATAAGAATGGGTCTTGGAGTTTACCCTGACTTCCCTCTGCAGCCTGAAGCATCACTGCTGACCGCTGAGGGGAGAGCTAAGGACCATCTATCCCTGACCTGATACCTGAAGCAACAATAACAAAAACATTATTGAGAATTTACCACGTGCCTGGGACTGTCCTAAGCCTTGTACCTGAGATGGCCTCAGGGAAAGGTTCTGTCGTCCAGCTCTGCCCCCCCCCCAAGCTCCATCCCACCCACACACGTACATCCCGTTCGCCCGTAGGAAACTGAGGCCCAATGGTTGCAAATAAAATACGTAACTCTCGTGGTGGCCCTTCTGTGACTTCTCAGCCCTGTGGGTGCTAAGGCTGGACCACTTTTTGTTCCTTTTACTTAACAGACAAGAAAAGCCACAGCTCAGGGTGACTGCAATTCCCGTGCCTCTTATAGGGGAAAACCAGCCAGCCCCCAGCCCACAGGCCCTGCCCAAGGAGTGGGTAAAAGCACAGGCTCTGGAGCCAGCCTGGGGTCAAATCCCTCTTCTACCTCTTACCAGCTCTATAACCCTTCTCTGTGGACCTCAGGTCACTTCCTCCGTCAGATGGGGGAGATGATGGGGATAACGCCTACCCCAGAGCATTGTTGCCAGGGAACTTGGTGAGATCGTGGAAGAGGAGAGCCGAGCCCAGGGCCTCGCGGGGCCTGTCCAGTAAATGTCAGCCGTGGTTATCCTCTTGCTCCCAATGGCCCCCGCCCCACCTCCCCTGGCTAGTTGACCGAAGGAGGCGGGACCCCAGCATTAAAGGCAGGAGGTGGCTGGCTGGGTTTGGAGAGAGAAGAGGCTCATCTGATTTGGCTAGGAGAGGAGGCAGGCTTCCCTGAGGGAGGAATACCTGAGCTGGCCAAGGGGTGGTGCTGCAGGGGAGGCCAGCACGGCTCGGGCCCAGAGAAGAGGAAGGGGTGGTGGTGCAGCCTGGCGGTAGCACTGAACGTAAAAGCAGTGAGGGGGGAGGAGGAGGGACGAGCCAAGACCCTGGAGCCTTGGGGAGAGGCTGGAATTTCCCCTGTGGGCTCTTGGAAGACCGGCTGCCAGGACCTGGGGTCTCGATCCCAGTCCCGGCTGCCTCTCTACGCCACAGTTATCTTCTCATTAAAGAAAACTGCATGTTAGACATTGTTGTAGGTGCTGCGTAAACTGCGGTGAAGAAAACAAAGCCCTGCCTGATGGAACTGACATCAGGAGGAGGAGCCAGACAGTAAACAGAGCGATACCGTGTTAGGCTGACATAAGTGCTATAAGAGAAATCGAGTAGGGTTAGGGGACAGCAGAAGGCGGGGACTAGAGGGCCTTCCTGAGGAGGTGCATTTGAGCAGAGGCCTGAAGGAGGTGAGGGAGGGGGCCAGGCAGGTAGGTATCTGGGGAACAACCATTCTGGGCAGAGGGAACAGCATGTGCAAAGGCCCTGAGGCTGGAGCGGGGCTGATCTCCTTGAGGAACAGCTGAGGCCAGGAGGCCAGTGTGGCTGGAGCCAAATGAAGGAGGGAGGTGGGAGATGAGGCCAGGGAGGTGATGAGGGCAGATGACAGGGCCTCTGGGAGCTCAAGCACTGAGCTGAGGACAATGGGGGCCACAGGAGGATTATTGAGCAGAGGAGGGACAACATCTGACCTGTAATTTTTTTTTGTCTTTATTTTTTTAATGTTACATTAAAAAAATATGAGGTCTCCCCATATACCCCCCACCCCCCTGACCTGTAATTTTTAAAAACAGCTTTCTTGAGCTATAATTCCCACACCATGTAGAGTGTACAATCCAGTGGCTTGTATTTTCACAGCTGTGCAACCATCACCACAATCAATCTGAGAACATTTTCATTGCCCCAGAAAGAAACCCTGCACCTCTGTGCCCCTTAGATGAGTCACCAGGCTAAATACATTGTTAAATGTATGATCCATAGCCCCTGGGTACCGAGACTGACCTGTCCTGTGGCTTCCGTTTCCAAAGCATGATCTGTCTTAGGTTTTAAAAGGATCGCTCTGGGGCCAGGGTGAGCAGGATGTGGGGGAGGGAGATGGAAAGGGGAAATCAAACTGCCAGGTGGTGCTCACCTTATCCGACGCTCTCTCCACAGATACACCAGCCCACAGCAAGGGGGGCTCCAGCAGCCCGGAGCCCTGGGCCCGGCCCTCCGGCTACCCCCAGGAAGGGGGCTGCCCGCGGCCCAAGGAGCGTGAGTCCCCGCCCCCTCCAGCCCTGCAGGGGGTCCAGCTGCCCCGCCTGGCCTTGTCTCCGCCGCCCCCGGCCCCTCCACTGCCGCCACCACCTCCGCCGCAGCCGACCCGGGTGGCACCCTCGCCCCCCAGCCCCCCACCTCCTCCGCTGCCTCCGCCCACGCCCTCTACCCCAGAACCTTCCCTGGACTTCCTGCGGGCCCAGCAGGAGACTGCCAACGCCATCCGGGAGCTGGCCGGCACCCTACGGCAGGGACTGGCCAAACTGAGCGAGGCCCTCAGCGCCCTGCTGCCTCTTCTGCCGGGAGCCCCAGCCGACCCACTGCCCCCGCCCCTGCCCCCGCCCCCGCCCCCACCCCCACCTCCCAGGCCCGCCCTGCCCCCTCCAGCCCCCAAGGTGGAGATCACCCCAGAGCCCGTCTCCGTGGTGGCTGCGGTCGTGGACGGGGCTGTGGTGGCGGCCAGGGGGGTGATCATCGCCCCGAGGAGTGAGGAGGGGCCCCCCCGGGCCCCTCCAGCCCCGCTCCCACCCCATGACTCACCCCCACACAAGAGGAGAAAAGGTTTCCCTACACGGAAGAGGCGGGGTCGCTGGAAATCTCCGTGAAGTCTGCTCTAGGGTTCCAGCTTGTCTCCGCTCCTTCTGCCTGCACCCTGTCCCCCCAGCTTGGCGCAGTCGAGGGGTCGATGCTCCTTCCCCATCCCAGCTGCACCCTGGCTTCCTGCTCCAGGGCCGTGAGCACCCCACTCCCTGTGCTAGTTAGTGCCTGATTCTCTGGGAGAGCCTCACGGATGGGCTCCCCAGCCCCTTTCTCCGGTACAGTGCTGTCTGCCTGGCTGCCTCCTTCACCCTGACTTCTAAGCCATCGATTTTATGTTATTTATTACTGCCCCACGTGCGGGTGAGGGAACCTCTCGGCTCTGCACATACCCCCTTACCTAACAACTCCTGTTCTTGACTTGAAGAGAATTGACCCATGGGGCCTCCCACCTCCCCATCCCAGACTTTGGAGGGGGTTGGGAGTTGCAAGACAACTCAGAATATGGATGACAAAGAGGGTACACCAGTGTCGGGACCACTAGGGAGAGTGGGTGGAGTTCTGATGGAGGGACGATAGGCTGGGCCCTCTGACCCCCACTGTGGCCTCTGACCTCCAGAGCTCAGCTTCCTCCTTTCTTCCCAGTGGTGACAAGATATCAATAAACCTATTTTTAATACAATAATTTGGGGCTCTGTCTGAGACAGGCCTTGGGACCAGCATCTACACTGGCCCCACCCCCTCCATGGGCGGGCAGTCTCCCCTCCAAGCAGATTCCCAGCCTTTGGTGTTTTTCATAAAGCCATCAAGTTCTCCATTTGAATGAAATCTTCTTCTGTTGATCAGCCCAAATGCCAATTCCTCCAGGAGGACTTCCTGGATTCCCTCCCCCAGATAGGGCAGGTCTGCCTTGGGTTCTCTCCCACTGTCCTGTGATTCTTTTCCATGGCACCCATGAGTGAGTATGCCTTTTCCTGTTTAAGGAATGTTTCCTGTATAGTTTCATGAAGGCTGCAGCTGGTTGACCCTTTTACTCCCACACCTGCTTCAGAGCCTGGGAGCAAAGCAGACCATAACTGCTACCCTGGATTCAGTCAGCCTCGCCGGTCTCCCAGTGCTGCCCTTGGCCAGCTGGGTAATAGTGGGCAAACAACCTCACCTCTCTGGGCCTCCGTTTTCCTCATCTGTAAAATGGGCATAAAGATAAAGGAATCTTTACCTTCTTACAGTTAAAATCTATTCATCTTCAGGTCTCAGCTCAAATATCACTTCCCCAGGGAAGCATTTCCTAATCCCCCTCTCACCAGTGGCAGTTACGGTAAAATTCAGTTCAATAATCACTTGAGTAAATGTAAATTTAATCTCCACCTCCATTACCAGGCTGAGACACTTCCGGGGCAAGGCCTGGCTGGCTTAGTCACTGTTGTGTCCCCACCATGGGCCAGCACAGAAAAGGGGTTGAATATTTGTTCAATTCATGGATAGGTTTTTAAAAAGAAACAAATCCTCTTCCATTTATGGTGCCCCTTTTCTGGGCCAGGCACCACGTTAAGCATTGATATACCTATACCTGTTTGCATTTCAGCCTCAAGGTATCTAATGAGGAGTGGACTCTAGGGAGCTCCATTTTTCTAGAAGGGAAAAAAACCTGAGATTCGCAGATTAGGAATTTGCCCCAGTCCCCAGCTGGTCAGAGGCCAATCCAATCTGCTTGTAGCCTGCCATTGGCCACAATTCGGAACTCCCACTAGTGTTTCCTAAAGAGTGGTGCAAAAGCAATTTTAGGTGCTACTTGGATGGACTTCTTTGTACCAAGTCCCAGGTTCGATCCCTGGTACCGCCTTAAAAACAACAACCAAAAAAAAAAACCAACCCACTCTCATTGGGGAGCAGATGTAGCTCTGTGGTTGAACACTGGCTTCCCATGTACGAGGTTCAGTCCCTGGTACATTCTTTATAAAAAGAAAGTTATCTCCTTCCCAAACCCATGATTGTGCAGATAATATTGCTTAGGTGAGACAAAAATAGGTATCTTTTTTTTTAAGGGGGTCAATTTCAAGAAAAATTCTAAGAAAATACACAGGTGGTAAGTAAAGCTGGCAAGATTAGACTGAAATTAGGCAACATAAAAGCAGAGCTGCCGTCTTTGCAGTTGCAGTCAGCCCCTGACTAGTTTGAAACCATTAATGAATGCAACTCCAGCAAGTCATTTAACTGTTTTTGAGTGCATCGCAGGGATCCAGGCCTAAAGAGCTGAAGAAGCTCACGTAGGTTAAAACCTAGACGCCCGCTCGGCTCAAAGCCTGCTCGCACCGGAGAGAAGGCATGGGGGTCCCAAGGCTTTAATGGGCCTGGGGGGAGGCGACCTGGTGCGGGCCCTTCCCAGTGCACCCCGCCTCCTGCTCGCCATCTCTCGCCCTTCGCCCTTCCCCTGTATCGGGAAGCAGCAGGCGGATGAGGAACCCTCCCCAAACCCCGTGCACCGAGAACACTGAAAAAGACCCCAGAAATGGGTGGTGGGGGGGGTGGGGTAAGGGAGCCGACACAGTGGGAACCTAGAAGGCCTCCCTCCACCTCCCACACAGCGGAAGTACGTCAGTTCGTCGGCTCCGCAAGGCATTTTGGGAATTGTAGTTAGCTGGGGGGAGGGCGGAGAAACCCACGCGGTGTAACTCTTTAGACGCCAGAGCTCGCCGGCAGAGTTGAAACAGAGTTAGACGGCACTGGCCGTTCCGCTCCTTTAGCAGATGAGGGAAATCGAAGCAGCGGCCAGGCCGGGAGACCCTCCGTCCTCTCCTACTTCTGCCTGCTTTAACCAGAGGCCAGTGCCTAGGATGCTGGGGAAGGACGAAGCGCCCAGGCCGCCCCAAAACCATCCAATCACGGCCCCTCCGCCCCGCCCCAGGAGCTGCTGCCTTCCTATCTCGTCACTGGCCCATCTCTTCCTTTAATGGGCGGGGAAACTGAGGTTCAGCAAGGGCAAGACTTTTGCTTAAAGCTGCACAGCAAGTCGGAGCAGTCGGGGACGCCCGGTAGCCTACCCAGCCCCCACCATTTCTAAATCCGTAATTCCGACCCTAAGTATTACACCCCCGATCCTTGAGCCGAGTTCCTCGCGGAGCGCCGAACTCCCTGCCGGGTGGCGAAGGATGTCAAGGGCGCGCGCGGGGAGACGGCGAGCCCCGGCTGCCCGCCGGCCCCTTTAAGAGCCGGCCCCGGCGGGACTACGTTTCCCAGAAGGCTTTGCCGGCGCGTTATGTAACTTTCCCTGCGAAGCGGCCTCTGGGGCAGAGGAAGGAGGTGGAGGCGGCGGCGGCCGTTGCAGCGGCGGCGGCGGCGGGAGCGGCGGGAGCCCGAGGCGGAGGCGCCGCGGCCCATCGCTGGTCCCGAGCTGCGCGCCTGGGCCCGGAGCCCGGAGCGGGCGGGGGCGCCGACGTGCCGCTGCCTGCCTTTCCGAGGGAGGCGGGAGTGAGGAAAAAGGCTTAGGGCCCAGGGGGCGGGGAAGGGGGGCCGGGCCTGGATCCGGCGGGGAGGCCGGGCCGTGGCTCGCGCGGTCCCGGGGACGCGAATCGAACCTAGGCGACGCGGAGCGAACCTCGGCGGCGGGTGGAACGCGGGGCCCTGGCGGCGCGCGCGCGGGGGCCATGGCGTCGGTGCAGGCGTCCCGCCGCCAGTGGTGCTACTTGTGCGATTTGCCCAAGATGCCGTGGGCCATGGTATGGGACTTCAGCGAGGCCGTGTGCCGCGGCTGCGTGAACTTCGAGGGCGCGGACCGCATCGAGCTGCTCATCGACGCTGCCCGCCAGCTCAAGCGCAGCCACGTGCTCCCCGAGGGCCGCTCGCCGGGCCCCCCGGCCCTCAAGCACCCCGCCACTAAGGACTTGGCTGCGGCCACCGCGCAGGGGTCCCAGCTGCCGCCCCCGCAGGCCCAACCCCAGCCGTCGGGGACCAGCGGCAGCCTCTCGGGCCAGGACCGCTATGACAGAGCCACCTCGTCGGGTCGTCTTCCTTTGCCCTCGCCCGCCCTGGAGTACACCCTGGGGTCCCGCCTGGCCAATGGACTAAGCCGCGAGGATGCTGTGGCTGAAGGGGCGCGAAGGGCCCTGCTTGGTTCTATGCCCAGCTTGGTGCCCCCAGGGCTACTAGCGGCCGCGGTGTCAGGCCTGGGAAGCCGGGGCCTGACCCTGGCACCCGGCTTGAGTCCTGCCCGTCCAGCTTTCGGTTCGGATTTCGAGAAGGAGAAGCAGCAGAGAAATGCCGACTGTCTGGCAGAACTGAACGAGGCCATGCGGGGCCGGGCGGAGGAGTGGCATGGGCGCCCAAAAGCCGTGCGCGAACAACTGCTGGCGCTGTCCGCCTGCGCGCCCTTCAATGTCCGCTTCAAGAAGGATCACGGGCTGGTGGGGCGGGTGTTCGCCTTTGATGCTACTGCCCGCCCACCAGGCTATGAGTTCGAGCTGAAGCTTTTCACTGAGTACCCGTGCGGGTCAGGCAACGTGTATGCGGGCGTCCTGGCAGTGGCTCGCCAGATGTTCCATGATGCCCTGCGGGAGCCCGGCAAGGCACTGGCCTCATCAGGCTTCAAGTATCTGGAATATGAGCGCCGGCATGGATCAGGGGAGTGGCGCCAGCTGGGCGAGCTGCTCACTGACGGTGTTCGCAGCTTCCGGGAGCCCGCACCCGCCGAGGCCCTGCCCCAACAACAGTACCCGGAGCAGGGCCCGGCAGCTCTGTGTGGGCCACCCCCTCGAGCCCCATCCCGGAACCTGGCACCCACCCCACGCCGTCGCAAGGCATCCCCTGAGCCGGAGGGTGAGTCGGCTGGGAAGCTGACCGCAGAGGAGCAGCAGCAGCGGCACTGGGTGGCACCTGGCGGCCCATACTCGGCCGAGACCCCTGGTGTGCCATCACCCATAGCTGCCCTGAAGAACGTGGCTGAGGCCCTGGGCCACTCACCTAAGGATCCTGGTGGGGGTGGGGCCTCTGTACGGGCAGGCGGTGCCAGCCCTGCCGCCTCCTCCACGGCCCAGCCTCCAGCCCAGCATCGGCTGGTGGCACGCAACGGTGAAGCTGAAGTTAGCCCCACGGCGGGGGCCGAAGCCGTCAGCGGGGGTGGTAGCAGCACAGGGGCAACCCCAGGGGCCCCTCTGTGTTGCACCCTGTGCCGGGAGCGGCTAGAAGACACCCACTTTGTCCAGTGCCCCTCGGTGCCCGGACACAAATTCTGCTTTCCCTGCTCCCGGGAATTCATCAAGGCGCAAGGCCCAGCGGGCGAGGTGTACTGCCCCAGTGGAGACAAGTGCCCGCTGGTGGGCTCCTCTGTCCCCTGGGCCTTCATGCAGGGTGAGATCGCCACCATTCTCGCTGGAGACATCAAGGTTAAGAAAGAACGGGACCCCTAGGCCACCACTGCCACCAGGCTACTGCCCCCTGCCCTCTGGCCACCCACCGCTGCTGCGGATAAATTATTCCCTCCCCACCCAGCCCAGTGCCACCCCCACCTGTGTACATACCCCTTTCCCTAGCCCAGATGGATTCCCTGGGGTAGATGCATTGAGGGTGGGGGGAGAAAGCTTGTGGCTCCTATCCAAGGGGGTGTTTGGGGCCCCTTGGCCCCTCCAATATCCTCTCCCCTCCTTGGCTTGGCTTTTCTGCTGCTTGTAGTTGGGGGAGAGGTGCCCTCCTTGAGAAGGGGTCTCCTGAAATCTTGCTCTTTATAAACGAAGCAAAAGCATTTTATTGCCTCCCTTCCCACCCCTTTCCTCCTTCAATAAACCGAAAGATGGGTTTTTTTTTTCTTCTTGGTCCCTTAGCGTCTGAGATGCTGCGCCCCCTTTAGGGACTGAACTAATCCTGCAGGGGACAGGATGTTGCATTGTCACCTCCAGGTGGCGCCCTTCCCCCAGATGGGGCCCGCTGGCTGTTTCTATAAATGCCGCCAGGGGTCAAACTTTCTAGCCTTGGGCCCGTTTTCCTGATGACAGAACTGAGGCTCAGAGAGGGGATAGCGCTTGCATAGGTTGCCCTTCTGTAGCTGGTTCATCCTGTGTCTACCCAGAATGTGAGACACTTGGTGCCCATGGGGAGACGGAAGAGGCAGTGGGTTCCTGCGGGGCAGAAGAGCCGAGGCTAGACTGCTAGAGGGACTGCCTGCGGAAAGAGGAAATTTGTCTCTACGGGAAACGCCAACAGGTTCCCTAGAAACCAGGTTGCTGCTTTTCACCTCTGGTGGTGCCAGGCAGCCCAAGAGGCCGACACTTGGTGGGGGAGGAGGGCTCCCCACATCTCGAGAGGCATGCCCCATTGACAGCCACCCTAGAACACAGTGACGGGCGGGGGACAAGAGACCCCTCCGGCGACCGCCTCTGATGTGCGTGGCCTTGTCCCGCACCTGTCCAGTGGGCTGATTATTAACCAGGACTTCCTGCTAGCAGGCGTCACGGGGCGGGGCCAGAGCCGCCTGGCAAAGCAGGGGTTAACGGGAGGAGGTGCCCGGGAGTCCAGCCCCCACCCCCGCAGCGACCCTGAGGTGGAGCTTCCGGGAAGGGGACTGCCTGGGCGCAAAGGCCAACTGATGGGCGCAGCGAGGGGCGACACTGTGTCCTTCCGCCCCACCGCGCTCCCTGGGCGCGGAGACACCAGGTCGCCCCCAGCGCGCAGGAACCCAAGCAGTTCATCACCTAAATCGGGAAGGGCTGCAGCGCCCTGTCCCATCCTCATGTCCTCGGTGTCCCACCCCTGCAGCCTGCCGGCCCACATGTCCCAGCTTCCCAAACGTTAGCGACCCTGAAGCTTCGCCCTCTTCAGGCACCCTGAACCCCTAGTTCTTGGGCTGAGGGACCCCATCCCCCAGCCATCAGGTTTTGGGTGTTCTGTCAACCCTGGCACTGCCAGCCTGGGCGCTGGGCAGGGCTGGGAAAACCACCTGTGATTAAATACATGCAAGTGATAAGCCTGGGGCAAGAGAGGCGCTGGGCTCAGGCCTGGGCTCCCAGGCTCCCCTCCAGGGCAGGCAGCGGCCTCCTGAGCCAGCTCTGCAGGCCCCAGGGCTGAGGATCTCCCTGTCCCCCCAAATCCTCAGGGCTAGAGGCCTGCAGACCCCAGGTCCCCGTGCCCAAGGTGGGGGGAGGCAGAGCTGGGGAGGACACATGGTCCTTTAAGAACAGCTGGTGGGTGGCAGTGGGGGTGGGCAGGGGAGTCACCCCCAGCCTGGCTGGTGTGTATTCTAGATAGAAGTTGGGTTAACCATTAACAGAGCAGAAGGCCTGACCCGTGTGGGTGTGCGGGGGCCGGAGCAGTCCCCTTTCCCCCGGGGCCAGGGTGGGGCCAGGGTGGAGGGGCTTTTGGTTTTATTGGGGCATCAGAGAATGGGTGAGGAGCCTTCAGGAAGGTGGAGAAGCAGAAGGAGATGCAGGGAAAGACAAGGGGTCAACGGGTAGGGACAGAAGGACGTCAGGCTCAGCTCACTGAAAGAGAAAAGGAGACACCGGAGGAGGCAGAGACCAAGAGGGACCAGGAAAGAGAGACATCCTGGGGTGAGGGAGATGAGACAGGCAGACACTCAGAAGAAAGAACTAAATGGAGTGCTGTGCACATGGGCTGAGATGGAGCTAGCCCCCTGAGATGGAGCTAGCCCGCTGAGACAGAGCTAGCCCGCTGAGACACTGGCACGAGAGAAACAGATGGAAGGAAAGAGGCTGAGATGCAAAGGGGGAGACAGGGAGGGGCTCCGTGAAGTCAGGGAGAGGTATGGCTTTAGAGCAGAGAGTCGAGAGGTCTTCAAACTCAGCAGCTCTGTGAGGCAGGTGGAGAGCGCTGGGGAGCTCTGGGAAGAAGGGCAAGGATGGGCGTGTGGGCCGCCCGGTCCCCAGCGTCGGCCTGCTTCTCCCCCTCTGAGTCTCGGCTTCTGTGTCCTCTCCTTCTGGAAGCCCTCTCTGGGCTCCGCTGTCCCAGCTCCACCCAGTCTGGGCCAACACTGTCCTTCCTGGAAGGGGTCTGTCTCCCCTTGAGGGCAGGGCCAGGGCTGTGTCAGGCTCTGCTGTGTTCCAGCACAGGACCAGTTTTAATGGCTGCATAGATTAATAAGTTCCTTCTCTCCCTCAACAAATGTCTATCCCATACCTACCACGTGACAAGCTACGGGGTAGATGCTGTGGATCGGAGGGAACAGAATATAACCCCTACTTTAAGGGAGCCCCTACTCAGCTGAGACAGACCCCTAAAATCCAATGTCATGGAGCAGTAAGTCCTAAGAAGAAAAAATAAGCCAGAGAAAGAAGAAAGAGAGGGACGGAGGTTGCTGTTTTAGAGAGGGAGGTAGGGAAGGGTTCACCCAAGTGGTGACATTTGAGCTGAGAACCAAAGGAAGTGAGGGGCGAACCAGGGACATCTGGGGACAGCAAGTGCAAAGGCCCTGAGGCAGCAGCCCTTGGTTTGGTCTGGAAATAGCAGAGTGGCCAGCGTGGCCACAGCAAGGGGGAGAGTCACTGGAAATTAGGTCAGAGAGGTAGTGGAGTTAGGGGTCACGATAAGGACTTTGGATTTTGTTCTAACAGAAAAGGGGGGTGAAGGGTTTCAAGCAGTGGGTGGAGGGACAGAGCAAACGCAGAAATGGCAGAGAATCCACAGGGATGGACAGCGTGTCCCTTATCTCTGTGTCCAGGGCCCACCAACAGAGGGCCTATCCCAGAGGCCCAACAGTGGGCACGAGCTGATGAAGGAAACCGACCCACACCGACACATGGTCACATCTGGATGGATGGACCCTCAGGGAGAGGCCAGCTAAGGCCCCCAGGATGTCCAGGGACAGCAGGCACAAGACAGAAGGCAGCCCAGCTGAGAAGTCCCATTCCTTCCAGAGCCCTCCCCACCCGGAAAGCTTCCCTGGAGCTGGAAAAACCCCCGGGCCCCCCTGCCTGCCTCACCCGTGGCGTGCCCACTCACACCTCAGGCGCAGGAAGCTGGCAGGCCCCACAGGAACCTTTCTGTGCAGGGGGAGTGGAGGCAGGCGGGCGGCAGGGACGAGAGGAGCGGCTGGCGGGCGGGCAGCGGCTACACAAAGGCCCCAGTGTCTGCTCCTCCTGCCCCCGGGTACAGATATAAATAAGATGTGCATATACCTTTCTAGATAGAGCCCGAGCGTGGCAGAGGCCTGCTTCCACAGGGCCGAGGCTCAGAGAGCCACAGAGCAGCCCAGGCCGAGAAACAGGCTGACAGGGACACAGGGAGACAAAGGGAAGGAAAGAGGAAAACAAAGTGAGGGAGACAGGCAGGCAGACACAGAAACCAGGTGGCAGGGAGAGGCAGGCTCAAATGGAGACGGATCCGAAAAACAGAGAAATTGAACTTCATTGAAGAGAGCCAGAAAAAGCCAGAGGGAGGGCGACAGTGGCTAATGACGAGGAGGGTCGTTCCCGAGACGCTCTGTGGCTTTTCCAGCCACAGAGAAGGCCAGGTGCTACACAGAGAGAAGCAGACAGACAGACAGACAGGGCCAGGGCCAAGGTGGGGAGGCTGGTGGCCACAGTGGGAGGAGGGGCAGGGCTGTCTCCAGCTTGGGGGCACCGGCTGAGGGGCAGGGAGCGGAGGTGAGGGAGTTCCGGGTCTCGGTGTTTACCTGGGGCAGGCACTGCAAACAGGCGCCCAGCCTGGCCCACGGCAGGCGAGGGTGGGACGGGCTGGGCCCCAGGCCTGGCACCAGCGGGCCCGGCACGCCCACCTGTGGCCTGGGCGGTGAGTAACACACACTCGGCGACATCTGGGTAGATGGTGACACACAGTGACAGACCCAGACCCAGAGCAACAGACGTGGTGACAGACACACGGTAGGCAAACGAATTGTTAGGCCCAGAGGCACAGGACGAAACACAAACCCGATGACAATGACACAGACAGTGGTGGACACACAGAAGATAATGACAGCAGTGACATGCCTGGCCAGAGACACACGAGCACACAGCCTAACACGCTGAACAGACACACTGAAGGGTAATAACGCGTCAGCCCGCAGACACCAAGACACCAAGACACTCGGACGAGAGACCCAGGGAGGACACACTGGCATGGGGACACGCCCGCCCACAAACGCCCCCTGGGCGGGCCTCTGGGGGCACACGGCAGTCGTGGGGAACGGGGTGGCTGCGAGGGAGGGCCGGGGGCCCAGGCCCCTGTTGTGCTGCCCTGCCCTCCATCCCCAGGACAGCGGGGTCCAAACCCCAGCCCCCGCTCCCCACCCGGGGCCTCCGACCAGTTGCCTCACTTCTTTGTGCCTCAGTTTTCACCAACAGTAAAACAGGGGGGCTGGGGGAGACAGGATTGCTTCCCAAGCTCCGCCACGGGTAAGCACTACCAGCTAGTCATTATTGTCATTGTCATTGTCGCTATCATCTTGGTCTTCCAAGGCAGGCAGCCCCCTGCTCACGGCTGGGACCCCAACCTGTCCTGTCTCCCACCCCCTCTCCTGTTCCCCTCCCTGGGGCCATGTCACATCAGGCCCACAGGCTGAGTCCAGGTCCCTCTGTCCCAGCCCGGGCCTCCCTGTGTCCCCGCAGCTGCCCCTCCATCTCTGATCCCTGGCGTCCTCATGTCTGTCCATGCGTCCCACGTCTGACCGTGGTACTTTTCCACGCTGGACATCAGCCGGCTGTCCCTGGGTGGGGGTCACACCTGCCCACGCCAGCTGAGCCGGTGGCCACCAGACGCCCCACGGACGGCCCCACCCTCCCCCCCCAGGACCCTACAACAACACCCCGCCCCTCCGGCCACCTGAGGTCCCCACTGGGGCGGCCTGAGGCCCGAGCCTGGGGACAGGAAGCCCCAGGCCTGGCCGCCCTGAAAGCCTCTTTCAGCCTGGGCCTCCTCCCGCCGCCACCGGCTCCTCCCGCGGAATAATATTTGGGCTGTTGGCCGGGGGGCGGGGGCCAGATCCGGAGGCCGCCTGGGAGAAGCCAGAAACCGCAGGGCTTCCTGCCTCGGGCCGCCCGACTCCGGGAGAGACCCCCAGGCCTGAGGGAGGGGGGCGGCGCCCGGGGAGACTGAGGGCCTTTCTCTCGGCCCCAGTTGTTTTTTCCAGGAACCAGGAGGAATTCCCCAGCCTGCCCAGGACAGCGAGGCTGGTGGGACGGCTGACAGGGAGCCAGCACGGCAGGGGGCGGGGGGGGGGTGACACGCAGCGGGGCAAGGCGGGCACGGCGACAGAAATAGAGGACCCAGCCTGCGAGGTGGCAGGTAGAGGAGGAAACTCAGGGAGTTGGGAGAGGAAGGGGGAGCAGTAGAGGGGCGGAGGGCAGGCTCCAAAGGAAGAGGGAGACAGACCCTAGAGAGCACGAGTCAGGGTCCCCAAGAGGAGGGAGTGACAGAGACCCCAAGGAAGGGAAAGAAGAGACGGTGAAAGCAATAGAGAGAAAGGACCGGAGACAGGGCGGGACAAGACCCGGAGGGGCCGCACAGCTGCCGGGTGAGAGGGATGTGGAGACCGTGCAGGCCACATAGTCAAAGAAACCGAGGGACAGAGAGGGGGTCGGGGACACAGAGAGGCATGGCGGTGAGGGTCAAGGAGAAAGACACACAGAAACTGGGAGAAACGCCACACACGCCCACAGCACAGGTCACAGGGGGTCAGAGGCAGAGTGCTCCAGCCCTCCCGACTGACCACCTTGGCCTGGTCCCTTCCCAGCCCGGGCCTCAGTTTCCACTCTGCGAATTGAGGGGTGCAAAGGGCACGGGTTTCCTCGAGAGCCGTGCCCACAGTCCATCCGAGGCAGACACGCAGGACCCAGAGGGGGACCTGGAGGGACAGACACCAGGACCTTGGGCTGAGGCCCACAGCGGCCCAAGGAGGGCCCAGCTCGCTCCCCACAGGAGGCCCAGAGGCACGCCCCCTGCTCAGCAGGCCCACCAGTGCTGGAGGCAGCGGCATGCAGACCCGTGCGTTTTCTTTCAAACATATGATTTGCAGAGATGCACAAAAACACACGATGACAAGGATGCATGCACACGACCACGGACAGGGAAACTAACTGAACGAGACCCAAGAGGCACCCAAAGATAGGTGTACAAAGAGAGCCACAAAAACCAAGGAAGATACATACGCAATGAGACAACCGCAGGGAACACACACCCAGAGCGTGAACAGCCACACAAACCCAGAGCCCCGGGGTCTTCCCCACACATTCGAGGGGCACAAGCAACCATGGCAGACCACAGGGACCCCAGCAGGCATAGCGCTATCCTGTGACCTGCAGGGGCCCTCACAGCACACAAACACACACTTAGACACTCAGACACACACACACACACTCCAGCACACACAGTCTACAGCCTTCAGTGAACACCTCGTCTGTCCCTTTTTCCCCTCCCCATCTGAACCCCAAACTGAGCAGCCCCCAAGCTCATTTCAGGATTGGAAATCCTGAGAGGGGCCAGCTAGAGGTGTGTGTCTGGACATGGGGGTGGGGAGATGGCCTTGGTCACCAGAGCCACCTCCCCCTGCTGCCTTGGCCCCACTGCTGCGGGGGCTGCTATCTGTGAACAAACTGTCCTTGGGGTCAGGGACAGCAAAGAGCCAAAGGTCAGGTCGATGCCTCCCCCAGCCCCTCCCCTCACCCAGAGGCAGCCAGCTCTTGGGGGCAGGAAAGAAAGAGGAGAAGGGGAACAGAAATTCAGGTGTTCAGGCCCCTTGGAGACCCACCCACCAAGGAAAAGAGACATGCGGAAAGAGGCGGAAATGGTGCCTTTAATGGTCAAATACAGCCAGTATCCTGCTTCCCGGGCAAGAACCAGACTTCAGTAGAAATTCCCCATACCTGAGCCCTTTCTGAGTCCTCCAGCCAGAGGAGGGGGTGGGTTCCAGAGAACACCAAGGAGCATTCCCATCCCCATCCCCCCCCAGCCCACACCAAGGAGACAATAAGGATTTGGCCATGCAATACAGCAGCCATGGTGGCTATCGTGGTGCACGACAGTACACCACTGATGTTGGCCAATCAATATGGTGGCCATCATAGCACCCGATGGCCAATAAAGGTGTTATGCAAGATGGTGGTCAACGTGGCACCTACTGTGGTGAGAAGTCCACCAGAAAAACCATGATCACAGCACCCACCAGGCCAAAGAAGATGTCTTAAAAATAATATCACCATCGCACCAAGAAGACAGACATCACACCCAAAGGGCCAACCAAGATGTTACCCCAGATGGCAGCCATCGAAGCACCTTATGGATCAACTAATAATATTTCTCAACCTGGCAGTCTTCACGGGACCCAACGGGCCAACCAAGATGTCAGTGGTGGTGACCACAATACCCAAGGACTGCCACAATGCCCACAGAGATGGCAGTCATCAGAGTAAGCAAGAAGCCAACCAAGGCGTCAACTGATGGGACAAGCAAAGTGTCCACCAAGAGAGTCAGGCCCCAAGAGCCTGATGGTGTGAGCTACGGCCATCCTCCACCCACTGTGCTCCCACCCCCCTGCTAGGATGCATTAAGCAGGGAGCGGGAGTAGAGGCCCTGGTAATAGACCCCAGGCTCCCCACTCTCAGCCCCATAGCCTCCAAACCCCACGTCCAGTTTGGGAGGCGCTGGTGTCTGTTCCGACATCAGGTTGTTGATGGAGAAAGGGTGGTTGAAGTTGTAAGGCGCGTCCAACTTCAGCTCCCCTGGAAGCTCCAGGCCAGTGAAATAGGGTGTGGAGGAAGGGGGTGAGCCGCAGTCCAGAGCCCCCACAGCTTCCCCACCCCGGGCCTCAGGCTCGGGGGGCGGGGCCTGGGGCTCAGGCGTGGGGGACGCCACTGCTGCGGAGGCGGTGCTGGTCGTCGAGGAGGCCGAGCCTGCCGCGCTCCTGGTGGTGGAGGTGCCCGCACCCTTCTTCACCTTCTCCTCCAGCTTGAAGCGCTTCTGGCGGCGCAGGTAGCAGCCGTTCTCAAACATGTTGCCTGAGCTGGGGTGCAAGGCCCAGTAAGAGCCCTTGCCCGGCTTGTCGGGCGAGCGCGCCACCTTGACGAAGCAGTCGTTGAAGGAGAGCGAGTGGCGGATGGAGTTCTGCCAGCGCTGCTGGTTCTCCCGGTAGTAGGGGAAGAGGTCCATGATCCACTGGTAGATCTCGCTCAGCGTCAGCATCTTGCCCGGTGCCTGCTGGATGGCCATGGTGATGAGCGAGATGTAGGAATAGGGCGGCTTGGCGTGGGCCAGGGGCCGCCGGTACCCTTTGGGCAGCTCCTTCCCGGGCACCAGCCCCGGGCCCGGGCCCCCGTACCCCGAGCTGCTGCCTCCGCCGCCGCTGGCACCCAGGCCTGGGAAGGTGGGCCCCAGGGGGGTGGCGGGAGCTGGGGGTGCCAAGGGTGCTGTGGGCAGAGGGGAGGCAGGGAGCCCCCCTGGGGGGTAGGGAGAGCTCAGAGGGTTCAGAGTCATGTAGGAGTTGAGGGGGGCCATAGTGGGCACTGGGGTCACCGGGGAATAGACCTGCAGGGAGGGAAAGAGAGATGGGGAGGGGTCAGTGGGTCTCTGCTGTGGGCGGAGGGTCACTGGACCCCCTGTGTGTCTGTCTGTCTTGTCTCACTCTACAAATCCCCTCCATCCTTACCTCTCTTTGTAGGTAGCTGTCTCCCCCACCCCATCTCTCTTAACACATATTCTTAAAATGGTTCTCAAAGTGTGGTCCAGGGAACCCGGGGAGAGGTTCCACAGGTCAGAACTATTTACCCAGTAGTACCAGGATATTGTTTTTTTCGCTCTCATTCCCTCACGAGTGGATGGTGGGGTTTTCAGAGGCTGCATGGTGTGAAATCACGACAGAACGCAGAAGTGGCTATGAGAATCTATCTTCTACTGAGCCAGACATCAAAGAGGCTTGCAAAATTATAAAATGATGTCAGCCTTCTCACTAAATTTTTTTTGAAGGAGTTATTTTAATAAGATTATTTCTACTAACATTATTTAAAAATGAATTAATATGCATTTAACTTTTCTCAGTTTTTATTTCTAATGTAGTAAATATCCATAGACACAACTCACATCAACAAAAACTCTTTGGGGTCCTCAATAACTTTTAAGCATGTAATGAGATCCTGAGACCAAAAGCATGGAGAACTACTGATGTATCTAATAATCTTGCCTGTATGTGTACACTATTGATCTTCTAGGCTAACCGTATAAAGCTCCTATCGCCATAGGTCAGAAACGTTTGAATATTAGAATTCACATCTATTTACTACACATCATCACATCTAAGACATCAGAGTTGGTCACCTGTATCATTATATAGCAATAAGAACAGAAAAACTACAATCACTAGACACCATCGGTTGTCAATTACAATCATTAGGCACTATTGGCTGTACAATACATCCCATTTTCAGAAATGTTCAAATGGGGAAAAAGGTTCATCTTAGCACAACGAAATATGATAGCTGTCTCTATGTCTCTCTATATTCCTTCTTCCACTCAGCAAGTAGATATTGGCCACCTATTCTGTGCCAGCTACTTTGCAGGAACTGTCTCCTGTCACCCTCCTTCCACTGCGGGGTAGGCTGCCCTGACGACCCCCATTTTACAGTTGAGGAAGCTGAAGCCCAGAGAGGTTGTCCCATGCCACACAGCAATTGACGGGCAGAACTGGGATTCTGAACCCAGGTAGACTGGCTCCAGAACCTGTGAGCTGTGTCATGCTATGAAAGCAGTAACCAAGACAGACAGAATCGTCTGCTTTCGGGGAGTTGGCAGTCTAGCGAGAAAGGCTCACACTGAACAAGTAAAGCCGGAGGAGACAAAGCATCAGAGGTGGTGGTGTCTCTCCTTCTGTGCCTCTCCTCCCCTCTCACCTGCTCCCTTCCGCCCATTCTCCCTCCTCCTTCACCAGCCATCCCTGTCTGCCCTGGGAGGGAGGGGGCCCCACCCCTGGCTGGGGTCCCATGGCATTGGGGTGCTGCGATAGCTCTGGCTGGGGCCACCTTTGCTGTGGGTCAGCGGGTCCCCTCTCATCCTCCCCCAAGGCTGGAACCATCTGCAGGTCCAAAGAGAAATGGGACCTGCCCAAGGCTACTCAGGGAGCCAGGGACAGGTGGCAACCAGCCGAGAGGAATCCCGCCTACTTCGCAGGTCCCTCTCTCCAGGTGGCTCTCAGCTCTTTGGATCTCCTGGTTCGCTGTGTGTGTGTGTGTTTTCCTTCCCTCCCCCCTCCTCATGTCTAGCTCGGTCCCCTCTCTGTCTTTCCCTCCCCATCTCCCCACTCGCCTCCCACCCCCATCTCTATCTTCCCTCTGTATCAGTTTCCATCCCTCAGCATCAATTCTCCCCAGAAGTCCAACATTGCGACTGGAGCCAGAAATTCACCCCTGCACTGAGGGGCTAGTGCTGCCCCTCCCCCGATTAAGAAAAGGGATGAAGGGAGAAGGTGATGAAGTCAGTGGGATCAGGAATTTCGGAAAGGATTCCTCAATCCCTCTGCCCTCCACCCCTTACTTCTCCCAACTCAGTGGGGCTCTTGTACTGCAGATTAAGACAGACTGGGACCCCAGGTGCTCCTTTCCGGGCTCCCCACCCACCCGGAAGTCCTTCTGGAGGTCTGACCTCAAGCACTCCTGCTGCTCAAATCCACCCTAGGCTTTCCCACACCCCGGGGCAGGGATGAACCCCCAGTGTCCGGGTCTGAGCCGGATCTCCCTGCCACCAGGGCGGGGCTGAGAATGGGGGGAAGCCCTCAGGGGACCTGCACCCCCACTCTAGGAGGCTGGAATTTCTCCCCTTTCATTTCCTTATTGTCTCTGGGGGAGGGTGTGACAGGGAACAGAGGGAGGCAGTGTGCAGCCCGAGAGAAGCCTAGCTTTCAGCCCCAGCCCCAGGGCCAGCCCCGCCGGCAGGCGCCCCCCGACTCCTCGGGGCTTCCGTTTTTCCATCTCTAAAATGGGGGAGCAGTTGGACCAGCTGATTGGTAAGAACTTGAGGCCAACAGGGTCGCCCCAAGGTGACAACTGTCCAAGCTGCCTCCTGATGAACAGCAGTCAGGGGTGTGAAGGTTACTGCAGGGGGTTCAGTGGCTATGTGGCAGCTGGGGACCCTCTCAGTTCTCAGGGGCTGGGTGTGTGCATCTGTTTCTCCCCACCTGGTTCTGACCCAGAAGGGGAGAGGTGGGCTCCCCCGAGGGGAGGGCTGGGAGACCCCTGGACTCTCTCCTCCAATTTCTAGCCCCTGCATATGTCAACTCTTCTAAAATATGCCCCCAGGTGCTGATCACTCCAGGTTGCTCTTCGATTTCTGAATTATCTAGACTGTCCATACAAACTGTCCCCTAAATTTGAATCCATTCAAATTTCTTAAGCTATGCCCCTAAGTCATCTATTTATAGATGGTTCCCTTAAACCATGTCCCCAAACCCAGCTCTCCAGAGGTCCAGATGGGATCTCCCCAGCCCCCACTTTCCAGAAGCCTCCCCCTCCCACCCTGGTCTCCCCTTTGCCATCTTACAACTGGCACCTCCAGCTACCCTGCCTCCACTTCGCAGCTCTCCCAATCCCTTCCCCAGCTGGCCCTGCCCCACTCCGCGTGTACCTCACACCTCTACAGCCCCAGGATTGGCCCCTCCTGGGCCCCTGAAGGCCTGGGGATCCAGAAATCCCACCCTACAGCTTCAAAATCCAGACCCGGGACTTAGGCACGCTGGGGTCCTCCTGTTGCCCCAGGTCTCAGTTCTTTCCTTTCAGAACCCAGCCTTTCCAGCCCCACAGTCCCTGTCCAGGTTAGGAGCCCAAGACTCCAGACTCCCATAACTCTCAGACTGGGATCCCTCTTCTCCAGAACAAACAATATTGACTGTAGAGTGCAGCATGAGGAACGGGAGTTAGACTTGGGGAAGGTCTTCTGGTCTGCTGGAGTAAGTAAGGGAGTTAGGATATGCCCCCGCCCCCAAATCCAGGGAGATCTTCTCTGAGATGGGACTGGATGAAAACCTTAGCAGTTACTGGAGATTGCTGGGGGTGGAAGTTCAATCTGAAGCCCCCAAAAGAGGGGAGTCCCTGCTGAGGTCTAATAAAATTTAAACCACTGGAATTCAGCTCAGAGGAAGTAGGGGTCCTGAGAGGAATAGGGGGTGGAAAATGACCCGCACGTCCCACCACCCCTGCCAATGCTGATGGCCACATCTCCTGGTCTTGGGCCCTCAACTCTGACCCCATCTGGGTCCTGATCTGAGTCCCATTTCTAACCTGCCTATTAGCTCAGACCCCCAAACTGAAGCTTCATCTCTGAGCACCCTCGTCTCTTACCCCTGAATGCCCACTTCTATTCTGACCGTTTTAGGTGGTCCAGAACCCCCATCTTTAACACCATAGTCGAATCCTGAGCTCCCACCCCAGCTCACTCCCCCTCTCCAGCTGCACTGGCCCCTGGGTTCCTCAATGGTGACCCCTACCTTCTCTTAGTCCCTATCTTTCCACCCAACTTTGATCCCCATTTCCTAATCCCCAGCTCTGTCCCCTTTCCTAGGGCTCGGATTCCTACTTTAAGGCTGTTGATTTACTCCCTTGGATTTGGTGTCCCGAACTTTCGGCGCTCACGTTTAAACTCCGACTTGATACTTGCCTAACTTTCCCCCGAATCCCTTTTAAGCCCTCACCCCCCAAACTCGCCTGCCTAGACCGCGCGCCCAAGCTCTAACCCTGCCTCCCACACCTGGTCTCCAAGTCCCTAGTTCTGCGGTTCCCCCACTAGATGCCTCGGCCCCCGTATGCCCCGCACCCCGGTCTCTGACCCTCACTTCCCGCTCCGCCATCCCCGAGGACACACCTCGCCCGCCTCGGGGTAGTAGCTCCATTCCGCCAGGTCGTGGGCTTCCATCTTCACCGAGCCCAGCATCCCCGGGGCTGGCGCCCCGACCCGCCCCCGCTCCGGCCCCGGGGAACGGAGAACTTCGGATCTCCCCGCGGATCCGGCCGGAGTTCCGACCGGCGCCCGCCCGTCCGACCGCCCGGGGTCCCCGCCGTCCCGGACGCCGCAGGAGGTGGCCACGCTTTATAGCCGGGACAACCCCCCCGCCACCCCCGCCTCGCCCGCCCCAGGCTTCCCTCCCGCCTCCCCGAGGGCGGCGCGCTCGGCCTGGGGCGCCCCCTGCGGGATCGCGTGAAGACAGACCTCAGGCGCCGGGAGCCGCAGCCCAGGGGCGCGAGGGCAGAAAGCTGAAAAGCGAGCTGTGGGCGAGGGACGTTGCTGAGAGCAAGGGCCCCGAAGGCAGAACTCTGGGGACCAACTACGCCAAGGGCTTTCATTATGTCGACCTGAGAGGCGAGTAGCCAGAATCCTGCGTGGCAGTCTCGGAGGAAAGGGGGCGCAGCGGCCAGGCTTGCAAGGACCCTTAAGAGATCCTCGAAACCACACCCCCATTGGACCAGCGGGAAGACTGAGGCTTCCGACGGCTGGAAATGCTCCGGGCTGTGTAAAGGGTCCGGGCCAAAGTTGGAGGGAATCGGGGTCTCTGGTCAGACCCCCTAGGGCAAGAGACTACCTCCAAAATCTAGGAGCTTCGCCGCTCGGGCTCCCCGCTGTCTCCAACCCCAGCCGTCCAAGGACTCAAAACCACCGGGAACTCGATTTCCCAGAAGGCTCTAAGCTCCCTTTCCGAACCACGCGTCCGCTAAGGGACTACATTTCCCAGAAGGCATGGCGCCCCGAGGCCGGAAGTGAGGGACCGTCCCGGCGAACTCTGGGGGAGGGCGGGAGGCCGAGGGCGCGGCGTGAGGCCGGGGGGTGGGGGTGGGCTGCGATCTGGACTCCATTTCCCGGCGGCCTCGCGTGCGCGGCGCTTGCGCAGTGTCATGGAGGCGAACGGAAGATGGCGGCAGCGGCGTCTGAGTTGAGGTGCTGCTGAGGGGGCGCGAGAGGGACAGAGGCCAGAACCGCGGTGAGTGGGGAACTGCTTGGGGATCCGGGGACTAAGGGTGGGGGGATCCTTAGGAGACAGGGGCGCTGTGGAACATGTAGAGAAGAGAAGTGAGCAGTGGGGTTCGGGACCTCCGGATCTTCCCCTGCTCAGGACCCTTCCGTGGCTCCCTAGTGCCCTTAGAGCAAAGTTCCAACGTGGCCCCGAAGGCGCGTCCCCCCACGCCGACCGCACCGTCCTAGTCTCTGCCTCTTTGTTCACTTCCCACCTCTCACAGCTGCACTGGCTTATCGGTTCCTCAAATTCGCCTTGCGCCTTCCCGTGTCAGGGTTTTTTGCATATGCTGTCCCTTCTGCCTGCAACATCCCTTTACCTATTCCGGCTAACTCCCATTCATCCTTAAGGTCTGCACAGACGTCACTTCCTCTGCGAAGCCTTCTTTTCCCGTCCCTACCCCCCCACACTCCTGCTGAACGCTCTCATAGGTCCCTGTTCCTGTCCTTTATGTCACGTGTGGTCTGTTTTGTTATTAGACTTTTATTTAAGTGACTATTTGATTATGTCTGTGACCGTGAGCTCCACGAGGGCAGAGGCTGGGAGTAGTTGGGTCGCCGTTGTGTTCCCAGCGGGTCACACTAGAGATGCCCAGTTAATGTTTGTTGAATGAATGAGAGATACACCATGGGCAATTCTGGCGTGTACAAGGAAGTCATCAGACTCCCAAGTGGGAGCCGGGCAAAGTACTCCCTAAAGAATGCTCTGGAAGGGAGGGGGAAGCAATGAGGTCGGTGGAGGAGGTTCATTGTGTTCTGCTGGATTGGTGGGTGGCCATGACCCAAGGCTAATGTGAGCAGACAAAGGAGTGAAGAATCAGCTCCTTTCAGAGAGACAGCTGATAATGGATTCTGCCGCCATGCTTGGCTCTACGAATCGTATGTCCGATAAGGTCTAAATACCCAGAATATATAAAGAGGTCTTGGCAGCGGACTTGGCCTAGTGGTTGGGGCTTCCGTCTACCACATGGGAGGTTGGTAGTCCAAACCCCCGGCTTCCTTGACCTGTGTGGAGCTGGCCCATGCGCAGTGCTGATGCACGCAAGGAGTGCCGTGCCACGCAGGGGTGTCCCTCGCTTAGCGAAGCCCCATGCGCAAGGACTGCACCCCGTAAGGAGAGCCGCCCAGCGCGAAAGAAAGTGCAGCCTGCCCAGGAATAGTGCCACACACAGGGAGAGTTGATGCAGCAAGGTGACGCAACTAAAAGAAACACAGATTCCCATGCCGCTGACAACAACAGAGGCGGACAAAGAAGACGCAGCAAATAGACACAAAGAACAGACAACCGGGGTGGAGGGGTTAGGGGAGAGAAATAAATAAATAAATAAATCTTAAAAAAAAAAAAAAACAGCTCTTAAAACCCCGCTACACAAAAGACAGCCCAATTTAAAAGTGGGCTTAGATGTTTTACCAAAGAGGACATAAAAATGGCCAGTAAGCATATGAAAAGATGCTGAGTATCATTAGCTATTTCAGGAAATGCAGGGAAGCGGATTTGGCTCAACTGATAGAGCATCGGCCTACCGTATGGGAGATCAGAAGTGGACAAAGAAGACGCAGCAAATAGACACAGAGAACAGACAACTGGGGTAGGGGGGTAAGGGGAGAGAAATAAATAAATAAATCTTTAAAAAAAGAAAGAAAAAGAAATGGTAAATTTATAGAATGTATTAAAAAAGAATGCAAGCAGATACAGAAGAACACAGCAAATAGATATAGAGCAGACAAGGGTGGGGGAAGGAAAGGGAGAGAAATAAAAAATAAATCTTTAAAGGAAAAAAGAGGAAATGTAAATCACAGTGCCCACAAGGATGGCTATTATTTCAAACAAACAAAAAACAAAATAACAAGTGTTGAGAATTTGGAACCCTAATGTTTTATTGGTGGGATTGTGGAAAGTGTTATAGCAGTTCCTCAAAAACTTAAGTATAAAATTACCATATGACCTGGCAATTCCACTCTTAGGTATATATCCTGAAGAATTTAAAGCAGGGATTTGAACAGATACTTGTATACCAGCATTCATCACTCCAGCATTATTCACAATAGCCAAAAGGTGGAACCAACGTAAGTGTCCATCAGTGGATGAATGGATTAAAAAAAATGTGGTCTATCCCTACAATGGAATATTATCCAGCCATTAAAAGGAATAAAATTCTGAGATGTGCTACAATGTGGGCGAACCTTGAAAACGTTATGCTAGGTGAAATAAGCAAGGTCCATAAAGACAAATACTGTGTGATTTCATTTATATGAAATATCTAGAAATAGCAACTTTGTAGAGACAGGAAGTAGATTAGAGGTTACAGGGAATGGGAGAGGGAGGAGTTGGTATTTGTGAATTTTGGAAACTGTAAAATAGAAAGTAAAATTTTAAATTAAGGAAAAAAAATTTTTAATAGAAAATTTTTTGCCCTCATGGAACTTATAAATATATAGCGTGTTGATAATAAATCCCATGGAGAAAAATAAAGCAAACAGGGGAGTAGGAAGAGGGAGTTGAAATTTGAAATAGGTGGTCAGGGAAGACCTTTCCCTGGAGGCCTGAAGGAACTGATGGAGGGGGCTGGGCCGGTACCTGGGGGGAGGAGTGTTCCTGGCATAAGGAAGAAAAGCTCAGAGGCTTTGGGGAACGGTTGTGCTTGGCATGTTCAGGTAATGGGAGGGAAGCAGAATGGCCGTGGCTGAGACACCCAGGAGGACAGAGTGGGAGACGAGGGCAGAGGTTGGAGGGATCAGCTCATACAGTCTTCTAGGCCTTGATGGGGATTTTGGCTTTGACTCTGATGAAGATGTGGGGGTGACAGGCAGCAAGGATGGTAGGGGGAGGCTGTTCAGCTAGTCATTCAGCAAATACGGGTTGAGTAGTTTATGTGTATGGTATGTAAAGTTTATGTGTATAGTATATAAAGTTTCTTTTTAAAAATGCATATTTTCACCCACCTCAAATTCTGTTTCCCTGGGGTATTTATTGTTAACAGTTTATGGAATATCCTTCACCTACCTCAAATTCTGTTTCCCCGAGGTATTTATTGTTAACAATTTATGGAACATCCTTCAGATCTGAAAGGAATAGCCATACTTACGAATGTTCACTACATACACTGATTCATTTGCTCTTTAGGATTGCCCTGGGACATAGGCACTCTTGCTATCTCATTTTACAGAGGAAGGAACTGAGAGGCAGAGCAGTTAAGTTTCTTGTTCAAGTCTTTCTATGTATACACACACAGAAACTTGAAAAAAAATGGGTTGAATTCTATATATTCTGTGATACTACAGGCCATCTTGGACAGCTTTTCTTACTGATAAAATTAATATATTGAGATCCTTCAAAATTTCTTTACCTAGTTTACTCTCTTCTGCTTTTTCTTTATCCTTTCAGGTTTTTTTTTTAGTGCATACACATATTTCCTTTCCTGTCTTATGTAAAAAGAGAGCATACAATAAGCACCATTCTCCATTTTACTGTCAATTACTATATGCTGGAGCCCACTTTCTCAGTGAGTGTATAGAGATTTTCCCCATTTTTTTCCCCCCTCCCTCATTCTTTTTACAGTTGAATAGTATTTTTTCATTCCATGGTTTTCTCAGCCAGTTCCCCTATTTGAGAATTTGGGGTTGTTTCTGGTCTTTTGCTGTTATAAACAGCACTGTAATTAATGTCCTTCTGCATTAATCATTTTGTCATTTTGCCAGTGTAACTTTCAGAAAGATGCCCCAAAGTCCATCTTTCCCCCCTTTTTAAATAGTTCTGTATTCCAGAGTACAATTTATTTAACCGGACCTTTTCTGCCACCTGGAAGGCTCTATGACTGGTGTCTCTCAGAGCTGAGGTTTAGGATGCTTCCTCCGGTCCCAGGTCCAGAGCACAGCCCAGATGGAGGGGGACAGGAGACTAGGAGACTGGCGAGGGGGCTGCCATTGTTCATTTGTTGACTCACTCAGCACACGCATGCGGTGTGCTCACTGGCTTTAAAGTGCTGGACGTGGCGCTTGGAGACCTGGCTCTGATTTCATCAGGGAAACAGATATCAGTCTCCCCCAGACTGCAGCCCCCGTGCACACTGAGCCTGAGACAGACCTTGGAGGGAGGTTAGGAAGGCCTGATGGGGAGAGGACAGGCCTTGAGGGTGGCAGGGTGAAGGTCAGCCCAGCCACTGAGACCCAGAACTTGATCCAGCCCCTTTTTCCCCAGGATACACCTGACTACAACCATGGCAAACAGCAGTGGGGACAGTGTCACCCGTCGGAGTGTGGCATCTCAGTTTTTCACACAGGAGGAGGGAACAGGCATCGATGGCATGACCACTTCAGAGAGGGTGAGTAGAGAACACGGCTTGCCAAGGGCTGGTTGCACAGCCTGTCTTGGGACGATCCATCTCTAGGTCGTGGCACTGTGGGATTGCCAAGGGGGCCAGACTGGCACTATCACCTGCCTCTCCTCCTTCCAGGTGGTAGATCTCCTGAACCAGGCAGCACTGATCACCAACGACTCAAAGATCACA
This sequence comes from Dasypus novemcinctus, assembly GCF_030445035.2. Classification (NCBI taxonomy): domain Eukaryota; kingdom Metazoa; phylum Chordata; class Mammalia; order Cingulata; family Dasypodidae; genus Dasypus; species Dasypus novemcinctus. The sequence continues at coordinate 66,852,138 of NC_080690.1, read as the reverse complement.
GTGCTCAAGCAGGTGAGGAGGTGGGGATGACCGCGACGCTGGGGGAGTGGAAAGCTGTGCAGGAGAAGACACTGGTCGCCACACTGGTGTCCACATACGGAGCTCTTAGCATAGGTCAGCTTCAGTGCTCAGTGCTGTGCAGGCGTGATGTCATTTCATTTCCACAAAAGTTCCACAAGGCAGGGTAATTTCACCCCCCATTTTGAACAGAAGAATGAAGAGTTTCAGAACTTAAATAATTAGCCCGAGGTCACTCTACTAGGACTTATGTTCTGGATTCCTTCTCCAATCCTGTGCTGTCCGTTATTGCCTTTACTTTCTGCCAGGGTCCAGTCCAGTGAAGAAGACATCCGTGTTCCCAGACAGTGATGATCCAAAGTGGGCAGACCTGGGGCGGATGAATTAAAAACCTATGAGAGCCCAGAGTGGGTGCCTGACGAGGGAGGGCTTCCTGGAGGAGGGGACACCTGAGCCAGGAGCTGAGAATAAGGGGAGTGGGAGAGCTTCCCAGGCATGTGCAAAGGCAAAGAAGACATGAAGGGTTTGGGGGCTGGGACTGGTTTGGAACAGGAGGCAGTTAGAGCTCAGAGGCTGTGCAGTCAGACTACCTGTGTGAGAGCCCCATTGCTCCTCCTCCTTTAGTGTGGGCTTAGGCAGGAGAGTGCGCCTCAGCGGAAGTGTGAGATGCAGTGGTGGTCGTGAGGGCCGTTCAGTAGCTACTCTCTTGAGTCATAGGAGTTGCTCTGCAAGCACTGGGCATAAATGAGGATATCTATAGAAAGAGCTTATTTCTGGCAGATACAAGAGCCTGAACAAATAGGTTCTCACTGTTATAATCCATACCAAGTCATGGCAGTATCACACGGGGGGTGGCATATAGCCGGAAAGAAGAGAGAATGAATGGACAGATAAAAGGAGTCCAAACCTCTGGAAGGTAGGAGACTACCAAGGCACCAGGACCTGTACCTTGAAGGCTGTCCCTGAAGCCGCGCACAGCCCTTCAGTTGGTGTTTAAAATCCCCATTTTACAGAAGAGCACACAGCCTCAGAGAGGGGACCCGGGGCCGTGATAGGGACTGGCAGAGCCAGGAGTTGAAGTTTGATGTTTTCAGCAGCCTGCCCCTATGTTTCCCTGTCTGCATCGACTGGACCCTGGTTTTATGTGTTCCTCTTTCCCACCCCCAATCTCCTTGTAGGTCCAAGAGCTAATCATCAACAAAGACCCCACACTACTGGACAACTTCCTGGATGTGAGTGACGGACGGGAGGAAAGGGGGTCTGGGTGTGGGGGAAGGGCTGGATCCAGGTGCAGCCCTAACCACCTTCTTCCTGACATTGGCAGGAGATCATTGCTTTCCAAGCAGACAAGTTGATCGAAGTGCGCAAATTTGTCATCGGCTTCATCGAGGAGGCATGGTATGGGAGCGTGGGGAGCCCCCGGGAGCCCTCCTGGTGGCGGCAGCCTCTTCAGCTCCAGTCCTGGCCTGCTCTGGCCCTGAAAGTCTTACCCTCCACTTCCTAGGCCCATTCTCCTTCCCATGCACACTGACTCCCCAGCAAAGATGTAATCTTGGCATCGTCTCCTATGCTTCCTCTACTCCTCCCACGCCCCACATCTACATCATCAATAAGGACTGTTGGCTCTGCCTTCAAAATATACACAGAATCTGACTGTTTTTTAACTACTTTCCCAGCTACGATGCTGCCTGGATGGCTGCAGCGGCATCACTGCTCTCCCTGCTTCCACTCTGGCACTTGGCAGCTACAGTGATCCTGCTAATATGTAAATCTGAGCTTAGCACCACACTGCTGTCACCCTCCTCCCTCTTGCCCCATCTCACTCCTGGCAGCCACTCTGACCTTCACTCTTGTCCCTTTACTGCACACCAGTTCCCCGGCCTCCTTGCTGTTCCTCAGGAAACAATGCTATTCTTCACAGCCTCTACACTTGTGTTCCTTCAGCTTCCTCATCCCCCAGTAGTCGCCTGGCTTGCTCCCTTGCTTGCCGTGGGTCTCTGCCATTCCTTTGACATAGTCCTTTATGGCATTCCTCAGTGATGGAAATGGACTTGATTTTTCTTTTCTCTACAAAAATGTAAGCTCCATGAGGTAGGACTTTTCTATACTGTTGACCATTCTATGCCCAGAGTATAGAATACACAGTAGGGGTTGAGTAGGTGTTTATTGAACAAATGAATGAATTTCATAATGATAGCAGCCATGTGGGGTGCGTACTCGGCTGTGCATTGTTAGGTCCTTTTCTTTTTTATTGCCTGTGATCTTCACAACAGCCTTTGGGGAGGAAAGGAGTACTGTTGCCGTCCTCCTTTTACAGAGAGAAACCGAGGCTTAGAATGCCAGAGTGACCAAACTAGGTCATTTTCTCATTCATTTATTAAAGATTTACTAATGCCTTGTAACTGGGAGGACATAAAATATCCTGATTGATTGATTATTGTCTATTTCCCAGGCATCACACCGAATGCTTTTCATTCTTTGTTGTTTGGTCGTCAGAATTAACATTGAATCAGCTGTTGTGACCCATTTTACTGGAGAGAAAACTGAGTCTCAGAGAGGTGAAGTGGGTTTATGATCACACCACCATTATGTGTCAGGGCTCCGGTTGTAAACCATGTCAGTCCCTCAAGAGCTCAAATCCTCAATGACTTTTACTGGGAGAATTTGTGATATAACAGTTTGAAAAAGAAAATCTATTTATTCAACAAATATGTATCAGATGCCTGCTGTGTGCCTGGCATTTGTGTCAGGCTGCAGGAATATAGCACTGGCCAAAGACAGGTATTGTTCCAGCCTCATGTGACTTAAGTTGAGTTTCTTATTTTTTTACTTTTTTTGCTTTTTACAGATTTATTTTATTTATTTCAAACCCCTCCCCAACCACTTCTTGTTGTTTGTGTTCACTGTCTCCTCTTGGTGTCTGTTTGTTGTGTGCTGTCTGTCAGCTCATATTTTTAAGAGGCACTGGGAACCAAACCCAGAACTTCCCATGTGGGAGGGAGGCACATAATCACTTGAGCCACCCTTGCTCTCTGCTTGCTGTGTCTATCTTTGTATTTCCTCATTGTGTCATCTCCCCGCACCAGCCCATTGTGTCAGGTCACTGTTTTGTTTTTTTTTTTTAAGATTTATTTATTTATTTATCCCCCCCGTTGTCTGTTCTCTGTGTCTATTTGCTGCATCGTCTTCTTCGTCTGCTTCTGTTGTCATCAGCGGCATGGGAATCTGTGTTTCTTTTGGTTGCATCATCTTGTTGTGTCAGCTCTCCGTGTGTGTGGTGCCATTCCTGGGCAGGCTGCACTTCCTTTCGCTCTGGGCGGCTCTCCTTACGGGGCACACTCCTTGCGCGTGGTCCCCGTGCATCAGCACTGCGCATAGGCCAGCTCCACACGGGTCAAGGAGGCCCGGGGTTTGAACCACAGACCTCCCATGTGGTAGATGGACGCCCTAGCCACTGGGCCAAGTCTACCGCCCTCACTGTCTTAACTTATCTCTGTAGGAGGCACCAGGAACCAAGCCCAGGACCTCCCGTGTGGTAGGCAGGTGCCCAACTGCTTGACCCACATCCACTTCCCTTTTTTGACTTATTTTGACTAGTGTGTCATTGCAGATTGTAATATATGTTGTGAAAACTGTATTCATGGGGAAGTGGTTGTGGCTGAAGCGATTGGGCTCCCTTCTACCATATGGGAGGTCCCACGTTTGGTTCCCAGGGCTTCCTGGTAAAGGCGAGCTGACACAATAGGATTACGTAACGAAAAAGAGACCCAAAGGAAAAGACCATGAGAGACACAACAAACCAGGGAACTGAGGTGGCTCAAATGATTGAGTGCCTCTCTCTCATGTCGGAAGGTCCCAGGATCACTTCCTGATTGCCTCCTAAAGAGAAGACAAGAAGAGAAGGCAAAGGAGAAGGGAAAATAAAAATAAATCTTAAAAAATTATTTTCATGTGCTGAACTCTCTAGGTATGGGCTTCTTGAGTTTATTCATTAAACAAGCATTTATTGAAGGCCTTTCACTTATTCTTTCCTTCAACTGATAACTAGATGAACCCTGATAATATGAGCCCTGGGTCTATACTGGTGTGGAAAGCATCTCCACCTTAAGACCCCTCAGATGTAGGTAAACAAATCAGTAAACAATAGTGTCTACGTAAAGCAAAGTGCTTTAAAGATTATTATGATGGCTCATATTTATTGAGTGTTTTCTATGTGCCAAGTGCTGTTCCGAGCACTTTACAGGGATTGCTACAATTCCCACTACAACCTATGATGCAGATATTATTCTGAATAAGGACGGTTGCTTGCCTATATTCACACAGCTGGCAAATAGCAAACCAAAACCAGAATTTAAACCCAGGTTGTCTGGCTCTCCTGCCCTTTACGTGAACAGCAGTAAAGTAGTGGGGCCTTTGGGACCAATCTAGACAGTTCAGAGGCAGCCTCAGTCAGCAGGGCCAGGCATCATTCTCACCTGGATGTGCTGGCAGACAAAGACAGGTGCATTTCCTACCATTCCCTCTTCCCAACTCCGTTGCAAATCCCCAGCACACTGACCCTGATTTCCTTTTCCTCCTGGACCTCAGGCTCCTACCACCTGCCCTCAAATCACCTTGACCTTGCACCTTTTCTTCTATTCCTCAGCAAGCGAGACATTGAGTTATTGCTGAAATTGATTGCGAACCTCAACATGCTCTTGAGGGATGAGAATGTGAACGTGGTAAAGAAGGCCATCCTCACAATGACGCAACTCTACAAGGTGGCCCTGCAGGTGAGCACTCCCCACCTGGGGACGTCCCATTGTCCTGGCAGATCTCATTTACAGGGTAATATCTTTTTGAGTTCAAAACCAGGGTCAAATCCTTTTCCCTATGGGCAAGATGTTCCCTTGGTCTATGGGAGCATAAAGAAGGTGATCTGATGTCTGCTGGGCTGGAGAATGCCGTTAACCCAGCTTCCATCCATCCATCCGTTAAACATTCCCTGAATACCTCCTCTGTGCCCAGCCCTGTACTGAGTGACGTTGGGACACAGCAGTGACCAAGACAGTCTGGGTCCTGCCTTCAAAGTCCAGTGAGGAAAGAGACCTTAATCAGAGAATCACATAACTATTAATTATGGGCTGTGGTGAGAGAAGGAAAGAAAAGAACAATCGACTGGGGTTCAGTGATGTTAATGAAATGACTAAATCCATTTAATCACGACTACCTTGTGAACTCAGCATTGTTATTCTTTTGTCTTCCCTAAGATTTCAGCCTCCATTGGTCTGGGTCATCACTGTGCAGTGATGTGTTTCTCCAGTGGATAGGACTGGAGACACAGTCGGAACTCAGTAAATGTTTCCCGAATGAATGTGTTCGTCATTTATGGATCTCTGGGTGGTGATGCTGATTCATGACTTGTCCCTATCTCTCTCTGCTCCTCCCTCTGGGCCGCTGGCAGTGGATGGTCAAGTCACGGGTCATCAGCGAGCTCCAGGAGGCCTGCTGGGACATGGTGTCTGCCATGGCTGGCGACATCATCCGGTTGTTGGACTCTGACAATGATGGCATCCGCACCCATGCCATCAAATTTGTGGAGGGCCTCATCGTCACCCTGTCACCCCGTGTGCCTGACTCTGACGTGCCCCGGAACCAGGAGCATGACATCAGCCTGGACCGCATCCCTCGTGATCACCCCTATGTTCAGTACAGTGAGTGCCACCCCTTGGTTAGTGCCATTTGTCAGTCATTGCACTGGCCCACTTCCTTGTCCTTCCCTGACTCTCTTCTCTACCCCCTTTCTTCCTTGTTTCTTAATTTCTGGAGACAATCTGGGTGCAGTGATTAACAGCCCTTGCTGGCTCAGATTCCAGCTTCACCACTTACTCATTATTTGAACTTGGGCAAGTTACTTCTCTTTAAACTTTATTTTCTTTTTTTGTAAAGTAGAGATGATAATAGTACCCCTTCACAGATTTGTAGTGAGGTTCCACGAGAGTGTGAGCATTCAATAAATGCTAGCTAGTTTTATTTTTCCTTTAACTGCAATTGATAAAAGTAGTTCATTTTATAAAAGCATTAATAAATGGAGAGAGGTATAACTAAAAAAAGGGGGAAATCTACCCCCAACTTTCCAAAGGTAAACCTGTTCAGAGTATTGGGGTTTCCTTCCAGACCTTTCTTTGCTTGTGCAAATTTAGATACTTGCATGGATATTTTCATAGCTTCTGTGAAAATATTTTCAGCTGAAGGGCATTGGAGTGTAGTGGCCTGGGTTTGGATCCCAGCTCTACCACTGGGCAAGTGACCTGTTCTCTCTGAGTCTGTTTTCCTTATTGATAAATTAGGGATCATCATTATGGCATCCGCTTTAAGGTCCAGGTGTGAGCATTTAGTGAGTTAATACAGTTTTGGCATAACGAGCATTCCATAAATATTACTATTCTTATATTTTGGTTGACAACCTTTTTAACTCAATGGTAAGATCTTGGTGACATCCTTCCATATCAAAGTCATACCTAGTTGCTGCAAAATGTTCCCATAGTATGGTCACGTCACACTCTATTAGCCCATTCCCAAGTGATAGACATTAGGTTGTTTTTTCTTCACTATTTCAGGTAATGTTGCATTCAGTAGTTTTGCATAGAGTATCTAAAAGGACAAACTGCATTATTTTTAGTCTTTCCCCGTTGCAAACCCATGCTTTGGTCATTTTCAGAAATGAATCTTAATTCTCATTGATACTTAGCCTCATGGGACTCTCCAACCACTAACTGAATTTTTTTTCTGTTTTTTTCAGCCGTTCACAGACATCCATGTACCAGGGCTCCTCCTTCCAGGGGGCTTTTCCTTCCTTTCGGCCTTAAAGACTAGTCACTCTAGAGGCCTGGAAGAAAAGACCCTCCTGACAGGTTTTCTTTTCTTCTCCCTCATCAGATGTGCTATGGGAAGAGGGCAAGGCTGCCCTGGAGCAGTTGCTCAAGTTCATGGTGCACCCTGCCATCTCCTCTATCAATCTGACCACGGCTCTGGGGTCCCTTGCCAACATCGCCCGCCAGAGGCCCATGTTCATGTCAGAGGTGATCCAGGCCTACGAGACCCTGCATGGTAAGTTGGTCGCTCCCCTTTCCCTCTCTACTAACCAGCCTGAGCTTTCCTGAAGAAGTGTAAGCTAAGCCAAGGAATTCCAGTTCTATCGGACGGGATTCTTATGGTCATGTTTGACAGACACCTGGTTCAAATCTTCTATAATAAGAGGTACATACAGGTGAAACAACACGATGCCTGTGAAATGGTTTAAACTATCCTAGCCCTCTGTCACTGCCCCCCCTCCAAAAGAAGGGGGGCAACACAGGATAGATATACTCAGATTAAAGACTAGCAACACAGTGGTGGCTATATGGAGATTCATTATATTTTCTCTATTTTTGGGTATGTAAGAAAAACCGAGAAGTTTGGGGTAGATCATCTTGAGTCACGATTGTGTGTGGGTGATGGAAACCTCTCCATCTCTTGGCTCTTTTTCCACGTTGACTTTATTCTCTGGCTTTCTCTTTGGTGTAGCAAAGACAGTCCCCCATCCACCACCATGAGGCTGTCAGCCCCAGGAGAAGGAGAGTGTCTCCTTCCCAGTCATTCCAGCAGAAATCCAAGGACTGATACTCATTGTTTCTGATTGGCCAACCAGATTACCAGCCTATCTCTGAACCAATCATAGTGGCCAAGGGAATGTGGTGTTCTTATTGGTTCCTGGATCTCATGTCCCCTTGGCCTAAGAATGGAGACAGGGTGGTTCTTTCAAAGGAGAAGGGGAGTGTTGTTGGCCAAGGAAGGGGGAATGGATGTTGGGCAGGCAAAATTATAGGCATCCTCTTTCACCTCCTTGAAACAGGGGAAGCTTGCTTCTTAAGATAACTGTTAGACATTAGAAAGTCATTCTGGTGGATATCCCTGGGAGACAATCCAAGATGGTGTCAGAGTAGCTTAGGCAGAGGGTAACTCTCTTACAAAATACAGGAGAAGTAGTAGTAGTCTGAAGGAGCCATTTTAGGGACCCTGCAGGCCAGGAAAGTGCCATACACATTGTCCAGGAGGAAGAGGACACAGACGGAGAGGCCAAAGAGAAAACTGTGAGTCGATACCCCTGTGACTGGGAATGCCATTCACCCCCCACCCCCACGACAAACAGCTGTGGTAAAACTTGCAACTGAGTGGCCAGTGGAGAGGAGAAAGGACATATTGCTCCCAGGGACAAGGGAGGGTGTGGTGGATAGCTCACTATGGTTTCTCTTTAGCAAATGTAACTTCTATAACTTGCTAGCTCAGAAGAGATAGTGGAAATTAAAGGATTCACTTCCACGGAAGGGTTTGCCAAGGAGTACCATTTGATGGCCAGCTGGGAAAGTGAAGGAAGACACACTGGCCTCTCCTGATTTTTTCCCAGGCAGACTAGACCTGGTCAGGCCCCATTAGTGGTTCTCTGCAGTTTTGACTACTTAAACAGGGTAATATTAAAGCTTCAGAAAAACTTAAAGTAAAACTAGGGAAGAGCTGTGAAATAAAACCACTAGGCAAGAGAGAGAAATGGATCAACAGAACAAAATCATCAACATAAACAGATCCCTAGATATCAACAGAAATAACAACCCACACTAAGAAACATAAAGATAAGGCCCACTCAAAGTAACAAGCCAAGAATCTAGATGAGACTCAGGATTTAAGGAAGCTTATAAATTATATTCAAATAAACCTTGGGAAGAGGATGTGACTCGACCAGTTGGGCACCTGCCTACCACATGGGAGATCACGGGTTTGGGTCCTAGTGCTTCCTAAAAGAAAACAAGCTAGATGCCGTCCCCGCCACAATGAGCAGATGCCACCAGCCGGCAACCCGTGGGGAGCAGATGTGGTTCAGGTCATTGGGCACTTGCCTCTCACATGGGAGGTCTCAGGTTTGATTCCTGGTGCCAGTGAGCAGACAGACAAGAAAACCATCTGGGGGAGAGGGAAAGTGAACAAATCTTTAATAAAAAATAAATCCTGTTAGTCAATTTAAGGAGATGAGGGAAAATATGACTAAAGTGATAAAGGATATTAAGGTGACACCGTGAAGCGGATTTGCCTCAATGGATAGAGCGTCTGCCTACCAGGGTTCAAACCCAGGGCTTCCTAACCCATGTGGCAAGCTGGCCCACATACAGTGCTGATGTGTGCAAGGACTGCTGTGCCATGCGGGGGTGTCAGGGAGCCCCACGCACAAGGAGTGTGCCCCACAAGGAGAGCTACCCCGCAGGAAGAAAGCACAGCCTGCCCAGGAGTGGTGCCACACACATGGAGAGCTGACGCAGCAAGATGACGCAACAAAAAGAGACTGATTCCCAGTGCCGCTGACAAGAATGTGAGCAGACACAGAAGAACACACAGTGAATGGACACAGAGAGCAGACACGGAAGGGGGTGGGGGAAAGGGGAAATAAATAATAAATGTTGAAAAAAAAAAAAAAAGATAACACTGTATGAGTATAAGGAACAATTTGAAAGCCTGCATAAAAAAAGTACCAGAGCTTATGGGAATTAAAGACACAGTGGATGAGATTAAAACTACGTTAGTTTTTGAATGTAATACTTTTTAAAAAAATGAATAAATAAATTTTAAAAAACCACATTAGAAGCATATAATAGCAGATTTGAAATGTTAGAAGAACTAATAGGGAAACGGACTTTGGCCCAGTGGTTAGGGCGTCCGTCTACCACATGGGAGGTCCGCGGTTCAAGCCCCGGGCCTCCTTGACCCGTGTGGAGCTGGCCCGTGCGCAGTGCTGATGCGCGCAAGGAGTGCCGTGCTACACAGGGGTGTCCCCCGCGTTCCCCTACGCGCAAGAGGTGCACCCATAAGGAGAGCCGCCCAGCGCGAAAGAGGGAGCAGCCTGCCGAGGAATGGCGCCGCCCACACTTCCCCTGCCGCTGACGACAACAGAAGCGGACAAAGAAACAAGACGCAGCAAAAAGACACAGAAAAGAGACAACCGAGGGAGGGGAGGGGAATTAAATAAATAAAAAAATAAATCTTTAAAAAAAAAAAAAAGAACTAATAAATGAATTCGAAGATAGGACATTTGAAATTGAAAAGGTAGGAGAAGAGACAGAAAAGTCAGCAAAAAATTGAAGTCTCAGGGACCTGAATGACAATGCAAAACTCACAAACATACATGTTATAGGTGTCCCAGAAGAAGTAGAAAAGGACTAGAGAGAATACTTGAGGTTCACAACTATTATTATACACTTTTTGTTTATGTATGAGTGCTATACTTCAATAAATTAATTTAAAAAAAATACTTAAGGAAAAACTGAAAATTTTCCAATCCTTATTGTAGCAGTTTGATATGGTTATGGATTCCAAAAATAGATACTGGATTATGTTTGTAATCTGGTCTGTACCTGGGCATGATTAAGTTATGATTAGGACTTTGATTGGGCCACGTCATTATGGCATTGAATCTCCACCCCTTGGTGGGTGGGGACTCAGTTAAAAGACATGGCAAAGGGTTGAAGGTTTTTGGATGTTGGAGTTTGATGCTGAAGCCTTAAGCGGAGCCCCAGAAAGTAAACTCACAGAGGAAGCAGAAGCAAACCCCTGGAAAAGAGGAACCCTGAACCCAGAGAGAAGCAAGACCCTGGAAGGGCGGAAACCAGGAAGCCTGAACCCTCGCAAACATTGGCAGCCATCTTGCGCCAACACTTCAAAATAGACTTTGGTGAGGGAATTAACTTATGCTTTATGGCCTGGTATCTGTAAGCTCCTACCCCAAATAAATACCCTTTATAAAAGAGTAAAACAGGCTTCTGGTATTTTGCATCAGCACCACTTTGGCTGCTTAATACACTTTTTTTTTTTTAAGATTTATTTATTTGTTTCTCTCCCCTTCCCCCCCACCCCGGTTGTCTGTTCTCTGTGTCTATTTGCTGCGTCTTCTTTGTCTGCTTCTGTTGTTCTCAGTGGCACGGGAATCTGTGTTTCTTTTTGTTGCATCATCTTGTGTCAGCTCTCTGTGTGTGCGGCACCATTTCTGGGCAGGCTGAACTTTCTTTCGCACTGGGTGGCTCTCCTTATGGGGCACACTCCTTGCGCATGGGGCTCCCCTATGCGGGGGACACCCCTGTGTGACCCGGCACTCCTTGCGCACATCAGCACTGTGCATGGGCCAGCTCCACACGGGTCAGAGAGGCCCGGGATTTGAATCGTGGACCTCCCTTGTGGTAGACGGATGCCCTAACCACTGGGCCAAGTCTGCTGCCAATACACTACTGAAAGACATGAATATTAATATTCAAGAAGAACAATATACCCCAAAGAGAATAAATCCTGATAGACCTGTTCCAAGACATCTACTATTCAGATTGTCAAAGGCCAAAGATAAAGGGATGATTTTGAGAGCAGCAAGAGAAAAAGCCATGTATTACTTACAGGGGAGCCTCAATAAGACTAAGTGTTGATCTCTTTTCAGAAACCAAGAACACAGTGGTGCATATGTCTAAGGTACTGAAGGGAAAACTGCCAACCAAGAATTCTTTATCCAGCAAAACTATTCTTGAGAAGTGTAGTCAAGTTTAACTCTTTACAGGCAAAAACTGAGAGGGGAAGCAGATGTTGCTCAAGCAGTTGCACTCCTGCCTACCACGTGGGAGGTCCATGGTTCAGTTCCCCATGCCTCCTAAAGAAGACAGCGAGCTGGCACAGGAAGCAGGCATGGCAAGCTGATAGAAGATGATACAGGAGACACAAGAAGAAAAACATAATGAGAGACACAACAAAAGCAGGGAACAGGTGGCTCAAGCGATTAGACCCTCCCTCCCAAGTCAGAGGTCCTGGGTTAAGTTTCTGGTGCCTTCTAAAGAAACAAGGAAGACAGACACAAGCAAGTGCACACTGCAAGGAGGTGGGGAGAAATAAATAAATCTTTAAAAAACAACAACTGAGAATATGTTACCAATAGACCAAATCTACAAGAGATGTTAAAGGGTATGTTATAGCCTAATAGGAAAAGACAAGGGAGTGAGCCCCTGGAGAAGAATGTAGATATGAAGAACATAAAGAAGAGAAATTGACAGGGTTAAAAGGCAGACACTAGGAAGATATGACAACAGAAAGCCAAGGGATAAAATAGAGGAATTACGTAACACTTTTCTAGCAGTAACACTGAATGTTAATGGGTTGAACTCCCCAATTAAAAGACATAGACTGACAAAATAGATTTTTTTAAATGAGCTATCTATTTATTGTCTACAGGAGACTCATCTTAGACATAAGGACACACTTGGGCTAAAAGTGAAAGGTTGGAAAAAGATATTCCATGCCAAGTAATCAAAAAAGAGCAGGAAAAAGTATAAAAAAATAATAAATGTCATATTTTGATCCAGGAAAAAAAAAAGAGCAGGTGGAATGATACCAATACTGGATAGAATAGATTGTAAATGCAAAACTGTTATAAAAGGTGAAGTAGGTTTTATATATTAATAAAAGGGCCAATTCACAAAAAAGAATAATAAATATTTGTGCACCTAACATAGGTGCCCCAAAATTCATGAGACACACATTGGCAAAACTGAAGAAAGAAAGAAACATCTCTATAATAATAGTTGGAAAGTTCAACATTCCACTCTCAGCATTAGATATGTCTGGACAGAGGAAAAAATAAGAAAATTGAGAGCTTGAGTAATGTCGTAAATGAAGTAGATGTAATAGACGTTTATACATTACACCCAAAAACAGCAGGATATACATTCTTGTCAAGTGCTCATGGATCTTTCTCTAAGATAGACCTTATGTTGGTACATAAGTCAGATCTGAATATATTTAAAATTTTGAAATTATACAAAACATTTTCTCTAATGATAATGCAGTAGTTGGAAATTAATAACAGGCAGAAAAAGGGAAAACCCACAAATACATGATGTTTAAACGATACACTTTTAAATAATCAGTGGGTTAAAGTAGAAATTACAAGAGAGATTAGTAAATACCTCAAGACAAATGAAAATGAGAACACAACTTACCAAAACTTAAGCAATACAGCCAATGCAGTGCTGAGCAGGAAATTTAAATAGCCCTCAATGCTCACAATAAAGAAGAAAGAGGTAAAATCACAGACCTAACCACACACATAGAAGAATTAGAAAATGAACAGGAAAATGGATGTGGCTTAAGTAATAGGGCTTCTGCCTTCCAAATGGGAGGACCCGGGTTCGATCCCTGGGCCCTCCTGGTAAAAAAGAAAAAGCGAAAGCCTGCCTGCGTGGTGAGTCAGTACCCGTGTGGTAAGCCATGTCCCCACATGGTGAGTTGAGTGACCATGCCATGAGCCAGCACCTGCCCAAGTGAGTTATGCCGCAAGATGATGACCCAACAAAAGAGAGACGAAAGGAAGACTCAAGGTGAAGCACAGCAGAAACCAGGAACTGAGGTGGCACAGGTGACGGGGAACTTCTTGCAACATCAGAGGTCCCCAGGATCAAATACTGGTGAGTCCTAGAGGAGAAGAAATGAGAAGACAAAAAGAGAAATATATACAGAAGATCACACAGCGAATGGACACAGCAAAAACAACAGGGTGGGGGGACGGGGAGGCGAAAATAAATATTTTTTAAAAAGAAAAGAAATAAACAGCAAACCAACCCCAAAGCAAACAAAGAAATAATAAAGATTACAGCAAAAACAAATTAAATTGAGGGGAAAAAACAATAGAGGAAATCAACAGAAGTAAAAGTTGGTGTTTTGAGAAGATAAAATTGATGAATCCTTATCTAGATTAAGAAAGAAAAAAAGAAGCTGCAAATAAATAAAATCAGAATTGAGAAGGGTGATATTATCACTTAGTAGAAATAAAAGATCATAAGAGATAAAACTGTATACCAAGAAACTAGACAATCTGGATGAAATGGACAAGTTTCGCAGAACTCATAAACTACACTGACCCTAGAAGAAATGGAAGACCTCAACAAACCAGTCACATGTAAAGAGATTGAAACAGTCATCAAAAACCTCCTTAAAATGGAAAGTCCAGGACCAGATGGCTTCATGGGTGAATTCTACCGATTATTTAAAGAAGATCTAAAACCAATCTTGCTCAAACTCTTCCAGTGATATAAAGTGGAGGCGGCGTGCATGATCATTTCAGTAGAGGCAAAAAAGGCATTTGACAAAATACAAAATCCTTTCTTCCTTTTTTTTTTTAATATATATTTATTTATTTCTCCCCACCTACCATTGTTTGCACTCACTGGCTACTCATGCTTGAGGTCACTCAAACAGTTAGGCACCTGCCTCCCATAATGATGGTCCCAGGTTCGGTTCCAGTGCCTCTTAAAGAAACAAGGAAGATGAACAGACAGCAAGTGCATAATGAGGGGGTGAGGAGAAATAAATAAAATCTTAAAAAAAAAAACAAAACGGGAAAAGAAAATGTAGGGAAACAGCTTCAAGATTTCCTGGGTACCCCAGTAGTGGTATTGCTGGATCATGTGGCAAATAGTTATTCAAATTCCTTAGGAACTGCCAAACAGTCCTCCCAGTGGCTGTATCATTCTACATTCCTACCACCAGTAAATGTTCCTATCTCTCCAGATCTTTTCCAACACGTGGTTTTCTGTCTTTTTAATAGTGGCCACTCTAATAGATGTGAAATAATATTTCATTGTAGCTTTGATCTGCATTTCCCTAACTGCCGGTGTTGTTGAACATTTTTTCATGTTTTTTTTTTTACCATTTGTTATTTCTTCTTTGGACAAATGTCTATTCATGTCTTTTCCCCATTTTTAAATCAGGTCATTTGTCTTTTTGTTGTTGAGTTGTAGCATCTCTTTGTATATCGTGTTATATATCATGGATATTAAACCCTTATTAGATATTAAACCCTTATGGTTTCTTCAACCTTACACCTAAAGCATGAGCAACAAAAGAAAAAATAGGAAAATGGGTCTGCCTCAAAATTAAATACTTTTTGTTTTTCAAAAGAATTTTTCAAGAAAGTAAAAAGGCAGCCTACTCAAAGGGAAAAAATCTTCAGAAACCATATATCTGATAGGGGATTGATCTCCATGTTATATAAAGAGATCACCCAATTTAATCACAAATGACAAGCAACCCCATTAAAAATGGGCAAAAGAAATGAACAGACATTTTTTCCAAAGTACAAATAAAAATGGCCAAAAGACATTTGAAAAGATGTTTGACATTCTCTTGCTATTAGGGAAATGCAGATCAAAATGACAATGAGATATCTCTTACCATATAGAATGACCATTATTAAAAACAGAAATATTCAACTGCTAGGGAAGATGTGGAGAAATAGGAACACTCCTTCACTAGTGGTGGGACTGTAAAATGGTGCAACCTTTGTGGAAGACAATCTGGCAGTTCCTCAGGAAACTATAAAACTGACATATGTTCTAGCAATCCCGCTATTAAGATTATATTCACAAAAACTGAAAGCAAGGACGTGAACAGATATTTACACATTGATGTTTATAGTGGTGTTTTGTTTTGTTTTGAAAGATTTATTTTATTTATTTCTCTCCCCTTCTTCCCCCCACCCCAGTTGTCTGTTCTCTATGTCTATTTGCTGTGTGTTCATTGTCCGCTTCTGTTGTTGTCAGCGGAATGGAAATCTGTGTTTCTTTTGGTTATGTCATCTTGTGTCAGCTCTCCATGTGTGCCATGCCATTCCTGGGCATGCTGCACTTTCATTCGCATTGGGCGTCTCTCCTTACGGGGTGTAC
This sequence comes from Dasypus novemcinctus, assembly GCF_030445035.2. Lineage (NCBI taxonomy): Eukaryota > Metazoa > Chordata > Mammalia > Cingulata > Dasypodidae > Dasypus > Dasypus novemcinctus. Next base: position 66,836,365 of record NC_080690.1, on the reverse strand, counting down.
TCCTTGTGCATAGGGCTCCCCAGCGCGGGGACACCCCAGTGTGGCAGGGCATGCCTTGCACGCATCAGCACTGTGCATGGGCCAGCTCCACACGGGTCAAGGAGGCCCGGGGTTTGAACCACGGACCTCGCATGTGGTAGATGGACGCCCTAACCACTGGGCCAAGTCTGCTTCCCTATAATGGTGTTAGTAACAGTTGCATAAAGATGTTGTCCATCAACTGATGAATGGATGAACACAATGTGGCATATTCATATGATGGAATATTATTCAGCTATAAGAATAAATCAATTGGGGAAGCACATAATAACATATATAATGAGATGTTACAACTCAGAAAGACAAATGTGATGGTTAGGTTATTGTGTCAACTTGACCACGTAATTGTGCCCACTTGTTTGGTCAAGCAAGCACTGGGCTAACTGTAATGCAGGGCATTTATGGACTTTAGTCACCATTGACTTTACTGCAGTGGTAAATCATAGATAGCTGGTTATAATTACATCAGTCAGGGAGAGTGGTGCTTAACCTAGTCAGTTGAATCCCTTAAAAGGGGAAGTGATTCCAGCATTGAGAGAGAATTTCCCAGCTCATCTTTGGACAGCCAATATCTCCAGAACTCATCAAGAATCTTTGGAGCTCCTGGTTGCAGCCTACCTGTGGAACTTAGACTTGTGCATCCCCACAGCTGTGTGAGAGACTCTGATAAATCTCTTGCTATCGATGGATATCCTGTGTTGATTCTGTTTCCCTAGAGAACCCTGACTAATACAACAAAACACAATTTAAAAATGCACAAAAGACTTGAATGGACATTTGTCTCAAAGAAGAATTACAAATGGCAAAAAAAAAAAAAAAAAAAAAACACATGAAAAAATACTCAATATCACTAATGATTAGGGAAATGCAAAGCTTCGATGAGATATCATTTCACACCTATCAGAATGGCCACTGTATTAAAAAGATACCATTTCACATCTATTAGAATGGCCTCTGTTAAAAAGACAGAGAGCTATAAGTGTTGGAGAGGATGTGGAGAGATAGGAACACTTATTCACTGTTGGTGGGAATGCAGAATGGTACAGCCACTGTGGAGGACTGTTTGGCAGTTCCTAAAGAAGTTGAATATAGACTTGCCACGTGACCCCGCAATACCACTACTGGGTATATCCCCAGAAGAACTGAGAACAGTGACAAAAACAGACATCTGCACACTGATGTTTATAGTGGCATTATTCATGATTGCTGAAAGATGGAAACAAGCCAGGTGTCCATCAATCAATGAATGGATAAACAAACTGTGGTGTATTCACACGATGAAATATTATGCAGCTGTAAGAAAAAATGAAGTTGTAAAGCATATGACAACATGGATGAACCTGGAGGACATTATGTTGAGCGAAGAAAGCTAGACACAAAAGGACAAATACTGTATGATTGTGTTACTATAAACCAAATATATTGTGTAACATATTGTACGATTCAAAAAAAATTTTATATGTATCCAGTATACATTTATTTGAGAAATGTGTTTTTATTCACTGTATTTTCTTTTTATTGTTTATATTTTCAATTATTAAGTGTACAAAACAAAGTTTAAAAAAATTTATTTCTTCACGCTGTATAATAAAAGTAATAGGCTACAGAGTTATAAGCTTCTTTCTCTTGGAATTCTCTGATAGTAGAGCGCAGTGCAGTTATTTCTGCATTGCTAGAATAAATTAAAAAGTCTCTTCTATGCTTCTCTTCAAAAAGCAGTGAATAATAACAGAAGATGCATAAAAAAGCCCTTTTTTTTTTTCCTATTCATTCTGTACTATTGGAGCCAGTAATTTTACCATCACAGGCTACAATTTTAACTTTTTTTTTAAGCATTTTTTATTGTATTTTTTGAAGATATATAGACCACTACAATTTTCATTTTATCCACTTTAATAAACTTTGTCACCTCTCTGAATTCAACATCATTCAATACAAAAGCCTACACATGATTGCAGAATCTATGTATTTAGAGAGCCCTGAATTTGACTCTGTTGCTGACCTTCTGAGCCAGTGCTGAATTTACAGCCTTATCAAACTGAAGGAGAACTTGAAGGGCAAGTTGGGGTGATATGTTGAGACTGTATAAGCTCATCTAGGCTCTCCTGAAGACTGATTGTCAAAGTAGTGTTTCTATATAATTGATATGTCATGGCTTTGGAAGAAGAAACTTTTTTTTACTCAGGCTTGCATTGATGTCTGTCAGGTTACTTCCAGAAAATCTTCAGCTCACATTTCTCTTCTCTTTCCTATTTTAAAATTTGATATTTGTAAGAGTGCCTGTAGAGAAAGCACTTCCCGCCGTGGAAAGGTAAGAATCTGTGTAGAAGGAGCTCATAATACATGAGTTTAGGACTATAAATTTTCCTCTCAGCCCTACCTTTGCTGTATCCCATGTTTTGATAAGTTGTATTTTCATTTTCCTTCATCTCAAGATATTTATAGTTTCTTGTTTGACACACTTATTGTTTAGGAGTATGTTGTTTAGCCTTCACACATTTGTAAATTTTCCCCTTTCCCTTCTATTATTGATTTCTATCTTCATTCCATTTGATCTGAGAATGTGTTTTGTATAATTTCATTCTTTTTATATTTGTTGAGACCTGCTTTATGACCCAACATATGGTCTATCCTGGAGAAAGATCCATGCAGAAATTGAGAAGAATGTATAACTCGCTAATTTGGGATGCAAACCTTCTTTATATGTCTGTTAGGTAGCTCATTTATCGTTTCTTTGTTGATTTTCTGTCTAGTTCTATCTAATGATGTGAGTGGTGTGCTGAAGTCTCCAACTATTATTGTAGAGATATTTATAAACTCCAGAATCAAAAGATACAGGGAACAAATGAAAGAGCCATCTTAGGGGAGCTGATGTGTCTCAGTGGTTGAGTGCTGGCTTCTTTTCACTTATGAGGTCCTGGGTTCTGGCCCCAGAACCTCAGAATAAAAAAAAGTGGAAGCAGATGTGTCTCAAGTGGTTGAGTGCCTGCTTCCCACATGGGAGGTCCCAGGTTCGGTCCCCAGTGTCTCCTAAAATCAAGTAAACAAAAAAACCAACTCAGAGGAACCAATGTGACTCTGTGGTTGAGTGCTAACTTCCCACTTACAGATTCCCAGGTTCAATGCCTGACCCTGGTACCTCAAAAAAAAGACACAGGGAGTGGATGTAGCTCAATTGGTTGAGCACCTGCTTCCCATGTATGAGGTTCCAGGTTCAATCCCTGGTACCTCCTGGAAACAAAGGAAAAACCAACTCTCATTGACTCTCATTGGGGAGGGAATGTAGCTCAGTGGTTGAGCACCTACTTCCTATGTGCGAGTTCCCAGGTTCAATCCCCTTAAAAACAAAATTAAAAAACAGATATAGGCTGATAGAATGGATAAAAAAACATGAACCATCTGGATGCTACCTATAAGAGACTCACCTTAGAGCTGCCTTTTTCTGTTCTTTTATTTTTGTGAATTTGAAGTAAAGTTCTTAATAAAAATAAATAATAAGAGGCATTTTGGTGGCAGGGAGACCAATGATGAAACTTTTGTAATAGTTCAGTTAAGAAATTTTAGAGGTAAAGTATGGTGATGATGGCCCTCGAGGGCGGCTTATCAAAATTTCCATTTCCCAACAGAGATAGAGGGAGATGAGACTTCGTGTTTAATAAAAGGGAGTTTTTCTTTTTGTTTTGTTTTGTTTGTGTGTTTGTTCTTTTCCAGGAGGCACCTGGAACTGAACCTGGGACCTCCCATGTGGGAGGTGGGCGCTCAACCGCCTGAGCCACATCTGCTCCCTTTTTGTTTTAAGGTTCACTAATACTGATGGAAACCTCTCAAGTGTTTTAGCCATTGGCTTGGACAGGGAAAGGCCACCCATTAGATCTCAGGGCAGAGAAGCTTTTCCAGGAGCCTGCCTGGAAGACCTGTGCCCAAGTTTGAGGTTGGGGAGTGAGACTAGCAGGACCCTGTGAGATTAATCCATGGCACAATGCTCTTGCTTCTTTCCTCACAGCCAACCTACCCCCTACGCTGGGCAAATCTCAGGTGAGCAGCGTCCGCAAGAACCTCAAGCTGCACCTGCTGAGTGTGCTAAAGCACCCAGCCTCCTTGGAGTTCCAGGCGCAGATCACCACCCTGCTGGTGGACCTGGGCACGCCTCAGGCGGAGATTGCCCGCAACATGCCCAGCAGCAAGGATGCCCGCAAGCGGCCCCGGGATGACTCAGACTCTACACTCAAGAAGATGAAGCTAGGTAAGCTGAGAGGACGAGTTTGGGCCTGGAAGGAGGTGGGGATGGGACTCACCGTGTTTAAGTGTTTAATTATTTACAAAGGCTTAAACTATAAGCTTAATTTATACTAGTTGACACTATAAATTACCTTATGTAATATATAATAAATGTATAATGTTACGGAATGTATCAACATATTAATATATATATTTTATTAACAATTAAGTTGTTTAAATTATGCAGAAAATAAGAAAATGAAAATAGTCCCTCTTTTGTCCCTCTCTACGAAGTAACCACTCTGTGTTTTTTAACACTTCCTTTTGTTTCCTTTCAGAGATGCCTTCCCTTTGTTTCCTTTATGGGTGGGTGTTTTTTGCCGTGAAGTAATTTTTTAATGGTTGTATAGTTGTTTACTGATAGTATAAATAGATTATACAGCCATTAAAAATGACAGTTTTTTTCAACATCATGCTTGCTTAGGTAACATCTATAAAAGAATCTTTTTTTTTTTTATGGTGGCACTTACTTTGGTGCAAGTAGTGAGATGTAGGGATCTGTCTTTCCATAATTGCGCATAGTAAGCAGCCTTTTCTGTACCCTGATTTGCTTTCATTTACTAGTCATCTTGGAGCTCCTCCCATATCTGCACAGGGAAGTCTGCTGCAACCTTTTTTTTTTTAAGGATTTATTTATTTATTTCCCCCATCCCTTTGTTGTTTGCACTCGCTGTGTCTGTTCGTTGTGTGCTCGTCTTCCTTTTTTTTTTTTTAGGAGGCAGTAGGAATTGAACCCTGTGTGAGAGGGAAGTGCCTACTCTCTGCTCCCTGCTTTGTTTTTTCTCTCATTATGTTTTCCTCCTTGTACCTCTTGTTGCATCATCTTGTTGCATGAATTCGCTGTCCCAGCCCATTGTCTCAGCTCCCTGTCTTGATTGTCTTCTTTAGGAGGCACCAGGAACCGAATCCCAGACCTCCCATGTGGTAGGCAGGAGATGAATTGCTTGAGCCACATCCGCTTCCCTGCTGCATCCTTTTTAATGTTGCATAACAGCCTCTAGTGTGCATGGGCCTTTTTAACCAGTCCTCTGTTTGATGGACTTTTAAGTTGTGTCCATTTTTTAGATTATGAAGGTTGTGTAGTGGGACAATTTTGTGTGCATGTCTAGTCATAGGACACAATCCTAGTAGAATTACTGGGGCCAAAGGCATGCATGTTTAATTTTTTTTTTCTTTTTGTCCACCAGTTTTTATTTATTGCTTGAGATTCTTTGTCTTGAAATAATTTTGAATTTACAGGTGAATTACAAGAATAGTACAGAAAGGTTCTGTACTTGCCCTTCACGAGGCGTAGATCCCACATTGCACTTAGTTATTCCTCCCTTTAGTCTCCTGGATCAGTTCCTCAGCCTTTTCTTGTGTCTCGTGGCCTTGATCCTGTGAAGACAATAGGACAGATGTTTTGTAGCACATCCCTCTACTTGGGTTTGTTTTGGTTTTTTTTGTTTGTTTGTTTATTAAAGATTTATTTTATTCCCCCCCAACCCCATTGTTTGCACTTGCTGTCTGCTGTCTGTGTCTGTTATTGTATGTTGTCTTTGCTCATCTTCTTTTTAGGAGTCACCAGGAACCGAAGCCAGGACCTCACATGTGGTAGCAAGGCACCCAACTGCTTGAGCCCCTTCAGTTCTCTGCTTGTTGTGTCTCATTCTGCTTCCTCATTGCATCTCCTCATTGCATCATCTCATTGTGTTATCTTGTTACGTCAGCTTTCCCTGCCAGCCAATCATATCAGCTCACTGTCTTGCTCATCTTTAGGAGGCACTGGGACCTGAACCCAGGACCTCCCTTTGGTAGGCAGGTGCATAACTGCTTGAGCCACATCTGCTGTCCTCCAGTTGGGTTTGTCTCCTCTTTCCTCCTGATTGGATTCAGGGTATGTGCTTTGGGCAAGATGCTACACAAGTGTTGCCCTATCCTTCTCAGTACATGATATCAGGTGGTATGTTACGTTGGTTTGTCCCCCTATCGGTGATGGTAACTTTGAATAAGGTAACATCCACCAATTTTCTGTATTGTAAAGTGCCATTTTCCCCTTTGCAAATAAGTGGTGGGAGATATTTTGAGCCCATGTAAATAACCTCTTGCCCTTCAGACTTGTACCCAGTGGCTCTCAAATCCATTGATGCTTGTCGTCTGAACCTGTTATTACTATAACAGTTACAAAAAGGTGATTTTCTCTTGTTCCTTCTACATTTATTAGTTGGCACTCTTCTATAAGGAAGAGCTTTTTTCTCTGTACTTTATTTATTATCAGTGTGGACTCATGAATTTTTACTTTATTCCCTGGGTTATAATCCATTACTTTTGTTATTTATTTTGATGCTCAAATCACCCTGTATTTAACCAGTGGGAGCCTTTGTGCTGCTCCCTTTTTTTTAAGGAGTTACAGACCCAGGATCTAGTATGTGGGAAGCAGGGATTTAACCACTGAGCTACATCTGATTCCCTCCTGTCTTTTTAAAATGTTCTGTCAGTTCTTTTTTAGCATTCTCTTACTTCACGGCATGTAACAGATGTTCTAGACTCATCTTGTACTTTCCTTGCTCCAGCCCTGGAACAGCCATTTCTCTCAGGAGCCTTGGTCTCTTTAAGAAGGGAAGAGTTTCAGAAATAAAGATCTGGCCAGTAGATGTGCTTATTGCTGCTAGCTGTGCTTACATTATTGACAGTCATAGCTAATCTCCTTTCCGTAAACTTATACCCCGGCTGCAGTGTGTGAGCACTGGTTACACACACCCCACCCCCACCCCACAGCCCTAGATGTCCTGTAAACCTGCTGGGTGTACATAGGGATCCTTGCTTGGACTTGCATTTTTGCAGGGGTTGGAGTTGAGCTGTGCAACTTGCTTTTGTTTTCTAATCAGTAAACTTAAAAAATTTTTACTTTTAAAGATACTTAAATTACGTAAATGTTACATTAAAAACATAGGGGATTCCCGTTTGCCCCACTCCCTACCCCTCCCACACTTCGCCATATTAACAACATCCTTCATTAGTGTAGTACATTTATTACAATTGATGAAAACATATTGCAGCATTACCACTAAGTATATATTATAGTTTATATTATAGTTGAAACTCTCTCCCACACAATTTTGTAAGTTCTGACAAGATATATAATGGCCTGTACCTGTCATTGCATCGTCATTCAGGACAATTTCAATGTCCCGAAAATGCCCCTATATTACAACTGTTTTTCCTTCTCCCTCCTCTCAGAACCTCCGCTGGCTACTATCTCCACATCAATGATAAAAGTTCTTCCATTGCTAGAATAACAATAAGTCTATAGTAGAATAACTTATAGTAGAGTAAGTCTATTCTAGTCCATCATTGATTCCCCAATCCTGAGTATTCTGGCATGGTAATGCCCACACTGCCTCTAATTGAGAGGGGCTTAGACCCCATGGGGCAGATGGATGGGACTATCTTGCTTGCATTCGCAGACTTTCTCTGTTCCTTGGGATGGCCCTGCCCATCATCATCTTCTTGTTAGTTGTCTTGGGTGAGTCTGATGAACTGGAGAGTAGGTGTCGCAACTCTGTTGACATTCAGGGCCCGACTGGCCCATGGGAAGCCCAAAGATTTAAGTCTCTTGGACATAAACTGGTCAACTCTAGTACTAACTATAGGTTCAAATAGGAGGGGCAGAAGAGCCATGTGTAGGGAAACCACAACTGAGTCCATTTCTGTCACACTGGGAAGCATAAATTCCAAAGTAGGGTCCACTGGTAGGGCGCCGATCTCTTGAGCTGTCAGCCCTGCCTCTAGTGTCTGGATGTCTCCAGACCCCTCAGGAGCCCCTCTATTTGAGGCAGTATTTACCGTGGTAGTCATTGAGATCCTGGTAAGATATGCATAAGTATAACCTCTGGAATGACCTCCTCACTCACTCTGAAGTCTTGTAGCCATATAAACTCATTTGTCTTTACTCTTTCCCCCTTTTGGTCAAGGTCTTTTTCCAATTGCATTGCTAGTTGGTGCTTGGTTGTAATACCTTGGTGCCAAGGAGACTCATCCCCAGGAGACATGTCCCATGCCAGGGGGTGGGGGGGGAAGGTAATGCATTTATATGCTGAGTTTGGCTTAGAGGCCACATTTGAGCAACAAGGAGGCTCTTAGGTGGAATATCTTTTTCATGTATTGGCCATTTGCATTTCCTTGAAGTGCCCATTCATAGTTGCCTTTGCTCATTTTTCTATTGGATTGTTCAACCTTTTTAAACTGAATTATATATGCCCTTGGTTAATGCTGGGTATCAGCTCTTTGTTACACATGGTGGCAAACTTTAAAAAATAATTTAAAAATTTTTATTTACAGTCTCTACCCACCAATAGCTGGATAACATTTCATCCTGTCTTTGCCATGATTTTCTTAGATAATCACCCTGTTGAACATTACAGTCTCTCCATTTTTGTAAATACTGCTTCAAGGAATATCTTTTACTGAAAGCTTTTTTCCTAATGCTCAAATTATTAGTTTTTTTTTTCTTGGGCTGTGTACTAGTCAGCCAAAGGGATGCTGATGCGAAGTACCAGAAATCTGTTGGCTTTTATAAAGGGTATTTTATTTGGGATAGAAGCTTACGTTTACCAGGCCATAAGCATCAGTTACTTCCCTCACCAAAGTCTTTTATCATGTGTTGGATCAACATGGCTCCCACCATTCAGCCTTCCTCTTCCTCTTAAGGCTCCGTGATTCTAGCTTCTTCCAGTATTAGCTGCAGGCTGGGATAAGCTTTGTCTCTCTTCCCCGGGGCTTGTTTTTTTCTGGGCTCAGCTGCTCTGTTTTTTCTACAAGGTCAGCTGTAGACAATCAGGCAAATAGCTTGTCTCTCTTCCCAGGGCCTCTTTCTCATGACCAAGCCCCTTTGTGTGTGTACCTCCCAGGCTCCAGTTCAAAACTCCAACTAACTCCTGTGCCTTGTCGTTTTCTCTGAGTCCCCGCCCACCAAGAGGGTGGAGATGCAACATCCTCCTGATGTGGCCCAATCAAAGCCTTAATCGTTATTCAGTCAAGTAAAAGTAAAACGTCTGAATCCTATATAATCTAATATGCCCAGAGGGACAGACCACTTTACAAACGTAATCCAATATCTGTTTTTGGAATTCATAAACTGTATCCTTCTGCCACAGGCTGCAACAGCTATACTGCATTCACCAGCCCACTACTGACAAACATTCGGTGCCATTTCTCTGTACAGTCTGTGCTGCTGTGAATTCTCTGTACATTTTTCCTTACATGCATATGTGAGTAAGTTTTTAGAGTAGATACCTAGAAGTGGAATTACTGTTTGAAAGGGGTATACATGTTTTAAATTTCAATACACTGTAAAATTATCTTTCCAAAATGCTGTACAAGTTTACATTTCCATGAGGGACTCATTCATGTACTCATTATTTCACTGTCTTACTAACAGCTGTTATCAAGTTGTCTTTTCTCAGTCATGTAAGCAAAAAATGCTATCTGATTAATTTATTTTGCATTTCCCTGATGCCTAGTGAACTTGAGCACTATTTCAGAGACAGAAGTCTTGAAGCAGTAAAGTTCTATGGATTGTATTAGATGATCTATTCATTAGTGATACTGTTTTCTTAAAGTTTATTGTGATCAGCAGAGCACATGTGGCTTATTCCCATTTCCCAGATGAGGAGAGCTAAGGCCCAGAGACCAGAGAGGCAGGGACTTGCTCAGGGCATGTGGCAATTGGAAGACAGAGCTGACTGTGGCCCTGATCTTCATCCCCTGTGCTGCTCTTGTCTGATGGGACTGGCTGGAGGCAGCAACCGCCTGGCTCCCCTGGGAGGAGGGGGACCCGCTGCTCTGTCTGGAGCTGGCATCTTGTTCCTCTCCCCCATCGCAGAGCCCAACCTGGGGGAGGATGATGAGGACAAGGACCTGGAGCCAGGCCCATCAGGGACCTCGAAGGCCTCAGCGCAGATGTCGGGCCAGTCAGACACAGACATCACCGCTGAATTCCTGCAGCCTCTGCTGACACCCGACAACGTGGCCAATCTGGTGAGGATGGGTGGGAGCCATTTACCACCAGGGCCGGGAGGAGGGATCTTCCAGTCCTTTCCCCTGCCTTCGCTGTACTCTGTCCCCTTCATTTCAACTTGGGTGCCACTTCTTCAGGGAGTTAGAGCCACCCTTGGCCCCCTGATGCATCTCATGGCACCTTTACTTGCTCTCAGGGACCACCTGTGATCGTTGCTCTTTTTCTCTCTGACTCCCCAGCAGTCTGAGTGCCACAAGAGCAGGCCCGGGTCTGTCTTAGTCACTGTCGTTTCCTCAGCATTGCCTAGACATGGACCATGTTTGCTGAGCTACTGATTAAACCAAGGCCCCTCTTCCCTGGACATCCCACAGGTCCTCATCAGCATGGTCTACCTGCCTGAGGCCATGCCTGCCTCCTTCCAAGCCATCTACACCCCGGTGGAGTCAGCCGGCACCGAAGCCCAGATCAAGCACCTGGCTCGGCTCATGGCCACGCAGATGACGGCGGCGGGACTGGGTCCAGGTGAGGGCCGGGTGGTGCAGACCCAGGCCAGGGTTGGCAGCATGGGTTTGGAAACATGTTCTTACTTCCTCATAGTTCTGACATGAAGATTGCATGAGTCCTCACATGTAAATAATTGAAGGTCCCATAGAGATGGGGCGTGCTCAGATTCCAGTCCCTTAGACCGTGTTTTTTGGGTTTTTTTTCTTTGTTTTTAGGAAGTACCAGGGATTTTAGCCCAGGACCTCATACATGGGAAGCAGGCGCTTAACCACTGAGCTACATCTGCCACCCAATGAGAGTTGGTTATTTCATTATTTGTTTTGTTTTTTGGAGGTACCAGGAATCAAACCCAGGACCTTGTATGTGGGAAGCATGTGCTCAACCACTTGAGCCACATCTGCTTCCAAAAAACAGGTCCCATTAGTTTTATTAATTTTTAGGAGGTACTTATCAGGGGTTGGACCCAGGACCTGGTGTGGGAGGCAGGCACTCAACCATCGGGCTACATCCACTCCCCTTGGACAACCTTTTGACACCCGGTCTCATTCAGGTGGAGTTCAGGGGGGCATTCTGTGATAATCCCCATTCTATAGATGAGAAGACCAAGGCTCAGTGGTAGTAGGCCAAGGCCACATGGACAATCCATTGAGTGTGGCTGGGGTTTGAACACAGTTCGGTGACTCCAGAGTCAGTCTTCACTATTGTCCTTGATGATCTTTAATAAAGAGTGTCCTGGGTATCAACATGTCTTTGGGTCATGGAGGGGATACTGAGCCCCAATATACTGGAGAAAATAGAGGCCTCAAGAGCTCAACAACCTCATCCAAGGGTTGCCAGAGAATGAGTGGCTGAACCAGGCTCCAGTCCAGTTCTGTTGGATTTTCAAAGCCCAAGCTCTTAATACTGCAGCACTACTGGGGTCTGGCCTACAGTAAATGTTCCATGTGTGGTCGCTGGCAAGTGTATTTTCATTATGAATAGCAAGGAGGTGGGGCTGGTGCAGGGGCTGTGGAGGAGCTGATTGGGTTTGGTGATGCGTCCCTGTAGTACAGTGGATGAGGAAACAGTCTTTTAAACCTGACTGCCTCAGTCACTAGGTAGCACTGTAACTCTGGTCAAGTTACTTATCTTCTCTGAGCCTCAACTTTTTCCCCATGTTACAGTACTGTTGAGGTACACAGTGATAGGCACAGCTCATAAGTGTACAACTGAGTGAATTTCACAAAGTAAACACCCTATTGTAACCACCACCCAGATCAAGACAGAACATTTTCACCATCCAGAACGTTCTTCTTTCCAGTCAGTAGTCACCAAACCACCTCCAGAGTTAACAACCACAGTTCTGATTTTTATTTATTTATTTCTTTTTTAAAGATTTAGTTTTTATTTTTTTCTTTCCCCTTCCACCCCCTCCCCCCCAGTTGTCTGCTCTCTGTGTCCATTTGGTGTATGTTCTTCTGTGTCCACTTGTATTCTTATCAGCAGCACTGGGAATCTGTATCTCTTTTTTTTTTTTTTTTTTAAAGATTTATTTATTTATTTAATTCCCCCCCCCCCCCCCCCCCGGTTGTCTGTTCTTGGTGTCTATTTGCTGCGTCTTGTTTCTTTGTCCGCTTCTGTTGTCGTCAGCGGCACGGGAAGTGTGGGCGGCGCCATTCCTGGGCAGGCTGCTCTCTCTTTTCACGCTGGGCGGCTCTCCCTACGGGGCGCACTTCTTGCGCGTGGGGCTCCCCCACGCGGGGGACACCCTTGCGTGGCACGGCACTCCCTGCGCACATCAGCGCTGCGCATGGCCAGCTCCACACGGGTCAAGGAGGCCCGGGGTTTGAACCGCGGACCTCCCATATGGTAGACAGACGCCCTAACCACTGGGCCAAAGTCTGTTTCCCTGTATCTCTTTTTGTTGTGTCATCTTGCTGTGTCAGCTCTCCGTGTGTGCAGCGCCACTCCTAGGCAAGCTGCACTTTTTTGCGCCAGGCGGCTCTCCTTACGGGGCGCACTCCTTGCGCATGGGGCTTCCCTACGTGGGGGACACCCCTGCTTGGTAGGGCACTCCTTGTGTGCTTCAGCACTGCGTGTGGGCCAGCTTATCACACAGGTCAGGAGGCCCTGGGTTTGAGCCCTGGGCCTCCCATGTGGTAGGCAGATGCTCCATCCATTGAGCCAAATCTGCTTCCCTCATTTTTAGCTCCCTAGATTATTTTTGCCTATTCTTGAATGTCATATAAATGGAGAGAGCCTGGCTTCTTTTGCTTAGCATGAATTTTTTTAGATTTGTCCATGTGTGAACTAGTAGTTTAATTTTTATTATTCAGTAGCATATCATTATGTGACTATGCTACCATTCGTTTGTTCATACTCCTGTTGATGGACCTGTGGGTTGTTTCCAGAGTGGTGCTATTGTGAATAAGGCACCTATGAACAAGTCTTTTGATGCACACATGCCCTCATTTATGTTGAGTATCTACCAAGAAGTGGAATTGGTGGTCATTGGTCAGGGTATGTTCACTGCTATTAAAATCTGCCCATCATGGGAGCCAGTGCAGCTCAGTGGTTGAGCGCCTGCTTCCCATGTGCAAGGTCCCAGTTTTAATCTCCAGTACTTCCTTAAAAAACAACAACTGCCAATCGAGTTTCCAAAGGGATTGTACCATTTTATACTCCCACCATCAATGAAGGTCTTATCTTGTTGAGCCTCAGTTGTTGTATTGCAAAATGGAGACAAAAAGAGGACCCACCCCAGAAAGATGTGGAGATTTACATGAGGTTTGCATGTACAAGGCTTAGAATAGGGCCTGGCACATGGGAAGTTCCCAGATGTCAGCAGTTGTTATTATCATTATTAAAGTTTTTTCCTGGAAGACAGGGCTGAGGTGGGTGGAGGGTGCTACAGGATGGGGAGCAGGTGGGTCCATTGTGCCCAGTGCCAGCTTTCTCTGCCTGTCAGGTGTGGAGCAGACCAAACAGTGCAAGGAGGAGCCCAAGGAGGAGAAGGTGGCAAAGCCGGAGAGTGTCCTGATCAAGCGGCGCCTGTCGTTCCAGGGCCAGGCCATCTCGGTGGTGGGCTCTCTGGGTTCCATGTCCCCTCTGGAGGAGGAGGTGCCCCAGGCCAAGAGGAGGCCGGAGCCCATCATCCCCGTCACACAGCCCAGGTCGGCCTCCTTCCAGGTGTTGGGGTGGGGCAGCGTGGGTGTGTGTGAGAGAGAGAAGGTTCACAGGGACCTGTCTGGCCTCAGAGATGATGCCATAACCACTGAGGCTTAGTTATTGTTTTCTTCTATTTAAAATGTTAGCTTTCTTATGTCCAAAGTTGGGAGAATGATAATATCTGTCTCATAAGGATCATGGGAGAATTAAATCAGTTCATGGTGATGAATAGATAATTAAATTGGCTAACTCTTGGGATTAAAAGCCATCGCCATTATAAAGCATCTTAACGTATTTTTAATGTATAGTAGTTGCTCCTGGTTGTCGCCCTCCTCCTTGTTATCTCCCTTACAGGCTACAAAATCCAGCCAGACCCTCCCTGTCCCCAACCGAGTCTTGCTAATAGGGCCTTGAGTGATTCCCTGCTTCCTCTCCAAGCTTTGCTCCCTTCTCCTCACTCTGTCCCCCCATCACACCAGCCACCTTGGAATTCCTTGAACAGCCATGCAGGTCCCTGCTTCCAGGCTTGTGCACTTTCCATTCTCACTGCCAGGTGTCCATGGGTCCTCTTCTCTTGCTTTGCTCAGATCACTACTCACACGTTACCTCCTCACAGACACCTTCCCTGAAAGACTCTTTGCATAAAGCAGCTTCCTCCTTGCTCCTTACCCTGCACCCTGCTGTGCTCAGCATCACAGGGAATTTGACAGGCAGCATGAAGGAGGAAAGCAGTGTCTCTGGGTGGCCTGCCCTGTCCCTGGGTGGGGCTCAGCTCCAAGTCACTGTTCCTGTCCCTACTTTCTCACATAGGCTGACAGGCGCTGGTGGGCGCAAGAAAATCTTCCGTCTGAGTGACGTGCTGAAGCCCTTGACTGACGCCCAGGTCGAGGCCATGAAGTTAGGTGCTGTGAAGCGGATCCTGCGGGCAGAGAAAGCTGTGGCCTGCAGCGGGGCGGCCCAGGTTTGCCCCTACCCCCACCCCAAGCCCCCATTCCCCCCCTCAAGAGCCTACCTCATGTCCCAGTGAAGAGGTGGGCCCTGGAGTCACACCTCCCTGGCTCCCAAGCCCACCTCAGAACATGGGAGCCTCCAGGCCTCACTGTCCTCTCTCTTTTTTTAAGATTTATTTTTTATTTATTTCTCTCCCTGCCCCCCCCCTCAGTTGTCTGCTCTCTCTGTCCATTTACTGTGTGTTCTTCTGTGACTGCTTCTACCCTTATCAGCGGCACCGGGAATCTATGTTTCTTTTTGTTGTGTCACCTTGCTGCATCAACTCTCTGTGTGTGCGGCACCATTCCTGGGCAGGCTGCACTTTCTTTCGCAGTGGGCGGCTCTCCTTACGGGGCGCACTCCTTGCGCATGGGGCTCCCCTACGCAGGGGACACCCCCGCGTGGCACAGCACTCCTTGCGCGCATCAGCACTGCGCATGGGTCAGCTCCACACGGGTAAAGGAGGACCTCCCATGTGTAGGCAGATGCCCTAACCACTGGGTCAAGTCTGCTTCCCTCACTGTCCTCTCTAAAATGAAGACAGTCGCAGTCCTCACACGTGATGGGGAGGAGGATACGGTGAATACACCTGAGCTCTGAGTTAGCGCAGGGCTGTGTGAGGAACTCTGCAAGTGAGGACTGCTGCTCTTCTCTTACTTTGTGGTTAATATCATCGTTGTTGTCATGATTTAGAGTCACACATACCTAGATTTTGTCACTAGCTGCTTTTGTAAACTTTGACTTTATTTTCCATTCTTTTTAATCTATTGATAATTAGCAAAGTAGTACGTGGATATCCACTCAGTCAAAAAATATTTTCAGGCAATAGGTAGTTTCCCTTGGCCACTGCCTGCATATCATTCCCCTCCCCAGGGGGGACGAGTGCGCAAACTGTTTGAAGCCATCAGCATCTTTCTGTGCACTTGAGTAGGCCGATACTCTTCTGGGAAACTAAAAGCTTTCTTTGGTGATGATGGCTTTTTTTTCTCTCTCTTTCATTTTTTCACACCAGCAGGGCCCTAGTGGGCAGTTTCCTTCCTCACTTACCACTGTGTCTGGACTGGGCTAGGTGGTGGGTTGGCAGTCCCTGAGCCTGGGTGGGAGGTGTTGAGGGAGGCCCACCCCCATGCAGACTCATGTTTGCTCTTCCCCCAGGTTCGCGTAAAGATCCTGGCCAGCCTGGCGACGCAGTTCGACTCAGGCCTAAAGGCCGAGGTCCTGTCCTTCATCCTGGAGGACGTGCGGGCCCGCCTAGACCTGGCCTTTGCCTGGCTCTACCAGGAGTACAACGCCTACCTGGCAGCCAGGGCCTCGGGCGCCCTGGACAAGTATGAGGACTGCCTCATCCGCCTGCTCTCCGGCCTGCAAGAGAAGCCAGACCAGAAGGATGGGTGAGTGGGACACCCTGCCCCTCCCTGGGGGGCCAGGCCTGCACTCCCCTTCCTGACCCGCAGAGTCTCTCCTTTGCCCCACCTTCTTTTCCAGTCTTGGCCTACCTCCCTCTTCCCCCGGCTGTCCTCCATGTGCCCATCCACCTCGGGAGGCCTGGGCAAGAGTGGAATTGAGTGTGGGCTCTGGGTTGCCCTCCCTGACCTTGTTCCACAGCTGGCCTCCTGCTCTCTGTGACCTCTGCCATCCGTAAATGACAGTCCCCAGCTGACAGGCTTGTTTTGAAGACTGACTTCTCTCCTTTCCCATCCCTTGCCCAGATCGTTCTGTGACCTCCTCACTGTCCTCAGCCTCCAGGTCGCTTGGCCATTCTCCACATACAGCCTGGGGATATTTCATGATGTAAATTCTGTTTTGTTGCTTCCCTGCTAAAAACCTTCCATGGCTGTCCTTTGCTCTGGGGATAAAATACAGCTTCCTCATTAGGGTCTACGAGGCCCTGAGTGACCCAGCCCGATCACCCTTTTCAGTTTCTTGTTCTGTCCCCTACCACCCGAACTTCAGCCACTCTGGCCTCCACCTGCTTCAAAGACATGCCGAGTCAGGGCCTTGACACAGTCCACTCTCTGTCTGGGATGCTGTCCCCCACCCTTGGCATGGCTGGCTCATTCTCAACCACATCTACGCACATGTTACCTCAAGCCACCTTCCATGGCCCCTGTGTCCAAAATAGCCATACCCTCTCCACCCCATCATTCTTTCCCATTACTTTTTTTTTTTTTAAGATTTATTTTTTATTTATTTCTCTCCCTTCCACCCCTCCCCAGTTGTCTGCTCTCTGTGTCCATTCGCTGTGTATTCTTCTGTGACCGCTTCTACCCTTATAAGCGGCACCAGGAATCTGTGTTTCTTTTTGCTCTCCGTGTGTGGCACCATTTCTGGGCAGGCTGCACTTTCTTTTCACGCTGGGCGGCTCTCTTTACGGGGCGCACTCCTTGCGCGTGGGTATCCCCTACGCAGGGGACACCCCTGCATGGCATGGCACTCCTTGCACGCATCAGCACTGCGCATGGGCCAGCTCCACACGGGTCAAGGAGGCCCAGGGTTTGAACCACGGACCTCCCATGTGGTAGACGGACGCCCTAACCGCTGGGCCATCTCTGCTTCCCTCCTATTACTTCTTTATACAAAATACTTGTGACAGCCTGAACTTTTACATTGATTTTTTTTGCCACTAGAATGTAAGCTCCTGTAGAACAAAGATCCTGTCTTTCTCCTTCACTTCTGTATCCTGGCACTCAGAAATGTGTGCTAGATAAATTGAATCATGACTCCTCATTTTACAAAGGGGAGACACGGAGTTTAGAGAGGTAATGTTTCTATCTGAGGTCACTCACCTGCCAGTTTGTGAACCTGTCTGTTCACCTCCAAAGCCGTGACTAGGGGTTGACGTTCATAGGATCCTGCCAGCTCTGAGCTCCTGCAATCCAGCGGGACTCTTTCAGGAGGAGGGGACATCAGGCTGAAACGAGGTGGTCCTCCTCTCTGCAGCCTTTCCCTGTCTCCCCTCTCTGCAGGATCTTCACCAAAGTTGTGTTGGAGGCGCCACTCATCACTGAGAATGCCCTGGAGGTGATTCGCAAGTACTGCGAGGACGAGGTGAGGAGGGGTCCTTAGCATCGTGATACAGGCAGGAGTCCTGCTTGCTGAAGCCCACAGCAGGGGGCAAGGGGGCTAAGGGACACACCTAGACCTTGTGGCAGGGGCCTCTGTGAGGCTGAGGGTACAGTGGGGTAGGGCAGACTGTGTGGTGGAGACATGGCGAGGCCTGGCCCGACCTCATGGCCCCTCCCTCCTGCCGCAGAGTCGCACCTACCTGGGCATGTCCACGCTTCGAGACCTGATCTTCAAACGCCCCTCCCGCCAGTTCCAGTACCTGCATGTCCTGCTTGACCTCAGTTCCCACGAGAAGGACAAGGTGATTCCTTGCCAGCTGTGCCGGGCTATACCCCACCAGCCATTTGCAAAGACCTTCCTTTGTCCTGAGAAAACCACCCCCCCTCCCACATCCTTCTGAAAGGTTCTCTCTGGGCCTAATGCCGTACTTGCAACTGCTTTTTCTGGTTTCTTTTTCTTTTCTTTTCTTTTCTTTCTTTTTCTGTCTTTCCTTTCCTTTCTTATTTTCAGTGATGAAAGCTGCCCAGAAACTAGAGGTGAATGCGTTTGACTGTCCCTGCTGTGCATACACACACATGCACACGCCCCCGTGTCCTCCTGGAAGGGCAGGGCTATTCTCACCCTCGCTCCACCAGGGTTGGGGAGGTCTTCTTGGGGCCTGGCCCTGTGCTGGGAACTGGGGGTGCCAAGCAGGTGGAGTCCTGTGAGACATACTGGCACAGAGGGCTCTGACCCTTTGCCTGGAGCATGGGCAGGGGAAATGTTCCCAGGAATGTTTCCTGGAGGAGGGAACACGTGAGCCAAAACCTGAAGTGTGAGTAGGTGGGGGTGTTGCAGGCAGAGGGAACAGCACACACAGAGTAGAGGGGGAGCCCTGAGCCATCCCTGCTCCAGTCTTTTGGTGGCTCCTGAGGCCACCTGGTGTGCCTGTCCATTCTGCAGACCTTCACTCTGCTCCTTCTCTGGCCCTGGGCTGGTGTTGGCTGTTGGGGACTCAGCAGTGCCCACAACCAGCCCCTGCCCTTGTGGATCCCAGTGGTTGAAGTTGTGAAATGGAATCTAGCCAGCACTAAAAGGAAGGGGTGGCAGGCTGACATTCTAGGGACAGGACGCCTTCCGTGCCAAGATTCAAAGCTAAGGAGAGTCTGTCTCTCTTGAGTAACTGAACAGAGCTAAGTCTGGTTGGAGAGTAGCAAGTGAGGGATGCGGTTGAAGAGTAGGCAGTGAGCTTGTGCAGGGCCTTGAGTTTGGCCCACTGTTCCCGAGGTGCTGACCAGCCATAGGCTGGGGCCTTTCTCAAGTGGGCTTGTTTTCACACAAGTACCACCAAGCTGAGAAGAGCAGCAGCCTTCCCCCCCACCCTCACACTTCCCCATTTTACCTCCCATCTCCAGGTACGTTCCCAGGCTCTGCTCTTCATCAAGCGCATGTATGAGAAGGAGCAGCTGCGCGAGTATGTGGAGAAATTTGCCCTCAACTACCTGCAGCTCTTGGTCCACCCCAACCCACCGTCTGTGCTGTTTGGAGCTGACAAGGACACAGGTTTGGTGCAGGTTCCTCAGATGCATATTGAATACCTGCTGTGACACAGGCTCTGGGCCCTGGGAACAGAGGTCCTTGCTGAGCCTTGCCCAGGCTGCTGGGGAGGACCTCCCTGTAGTCCCAACCAGGAAGTCTGGGCTGGAATGGGGAAACCAGAAGGCTGAGCGAGCCCAGCCTAAGGGGTCAGGGTGGGCTGCCAGGAGGAGGAGCCATTTGAGCTAAGGCTGGGGACAAGGAGAGCTAGCCAGGGACAGGACTCCAGGAAATGTCAGCAGGATCCTCTTGCGTCAGGTCTTTCCGCCAAACTCAGGACTCCTGGAGTTACAGGTGGGCAAACCTAGACTCCAAGAAAAGAGACCATTAAGTTGGTGAGTTCCAAACTGTGACAGGCACATGCAGGGGATGCTTCCCAGGAGTATCGTCAGCAGGAGACCCAAAGGATGAGTAGGTACAAAGTAGGAGGAGTTGGGAAGCAGTGTTCTGGGAGGCTTGAGCATGGGCCCCTGGGAGTGGAGCACAGCATGCAGCAGGGCAGGGAATGGAAGAGTATGGGGTGGACGGGGTGGACGCCACAGGGCCTTGGAAGTCATCAAGGTGAGGATCGTGATCTTTACCAAAGGGCCCAGGGTGCCATGAAGGATATTGAGCAGAAGAGGGCAGGGTCAGTATTGCCCTTTACAAAGACCCCTCTAGTGTGACCTGGAGGTCAGAGACTAGCGGTGGGAGCTCAGAGCAGGGGCTCCGGAAGGGAGTGGCCCTGCCCCCCTTCCCCATTTCCCTGCTGGTTGTCCGGTGGGGGTGACTTCCCAGTCCCGTCCTTCCTGTGCTCACCCTCCCCTCCCCACTGACCTGCTGCTACCTGAGAACTGGATAGGAGGGGGTTGGGAGGAGAGTATGGGGCCAGACTGATCTCTGCCCCATGCTCTAACAGAGGTGGCAGCACCCTGGACTGAGGAGACGGTGAAGCAGTGTCTGTACCTCTACTTGGCCCTCCTGCCTCAGAACCACAAGCTGATCCATGAGCTGGCAGCCGTGTACACTGAGGCCATCGCTGACATCAAGCGGACGGTGCTAAGGGTCATCGAACAACCAGTGAGGCACCATGGGCAGGGCTGGATCCCAACTCATGCTTTCCCCAGCACCCCCACCTCATTATACGTATGCTTAGCACAAAGGGCCACCACCTCCGGGCTCAGTGGCTGTGTGGCTTAGAGGTGATCCTCACATCTCTCAGCTTGTGGGAAGAGAGCAGGACAGCCCAGCAGTTAAGAGCCTGGAGTCAGGAAGACCGGGTGCGCCTCGTCTCACCTCACGGTGCGGCCTGAGGACCCCTTGGTAGGCGGGAGCAAAGCCATCCCCTCCCCCCCGGCTATTGCGAGGATTCAGTGAGCTTCCAGTCATGAGCATTTTGGTCATCGATATGATTTGTGAGTTGGCCTTCTCCCTGAATTGCTACAGGGGATCTTTGCTGTCGTTAAATAAGTCCCTCCTGCTCCCTCCTGGAGCTGCAAGTCACCCACAGAAGAAAGGACTTCATTTGCAAACTGGCACCTGGAATTTGGGGCATCTGCCCTTCCCATTTCCAGCTGAATTGGAAACTGCTTTTTTTAACTCTGCTCTTTTTTTTTTTCTTTTACTTTTTCTTTGAGTAACCAAGGCCACATCCTCTCCCTGACAGTTTTTAATTATGAAAATTCTCAAACATAAACAAAAGGAGAAAGAACAGTATGTTACTCCCCACATAGCTGCCACCCAGATTCCACGGTGTCCTTACTTATAAAATGGGGAATAGTAGGATTGTTGTGGGGATGGACAGATCATCCCCGTTTTTAAGGTGAGCCATTTACAACTTGCAGAAAAGTGAGCTCACTGGACAGGAGCTCTTTGAGGGTAAAGACTGTTGTTTCCTTCATAATTGTAAATGTTTATTCCGTGAAGGAAGGGTGGACTCCAGAAGCCTGGTCCCCACTTCCTGTGTTTAAGGCTCAGAGCAGGACACGCTGCAGAAGCGGCAGCAGGTGTGAGCCCTGGCCTGAGTACGCAGCCAGACCGGTGATGGCATCATGGAAGGGGGCAGGCAGGGCTCGCCTGATGCCCAGGGAAGCTGGGAAAGTCTTCACCCAGAAATGGAAACATGTTGGGCTTTGAAGAGGAGATCAGGTGTGGGACAGCAGGGAAGAAAGGGCCCACTAGGTAGAAGGGTTAGTACTGGCAGAGGCTAAGGAGCTGGAGGAACTCTGGGTCAGTAGGAGGAGACCAAGGTACTTCTGGCTTATACCTCCCCCACCTTTCCCAGATTCCCCCAAGTCTGGCAGTCCTGTCGACAGTTCTTACCCCAAAGTCCAGCAGTCCCCACACCCTAGACTGCCAGCACCCTGGCCCCTATCCCTGGGGCCGCTCAACCTCCTCAGTTTGCCTGGCCCTTCCCCAGGCCTTCACACTCAGTCAGTAATCCCTCTCTCCCCCCTCTAGATCCGAGGAATGGGCATGAACTCACCAGAGCTGCTCTTGCTGGTGGAAAACTGTCCCAAGGGGGCGGAGACACTGGTCACCCGATGCCTGCACAGCCTCACAGACAAGGGTACCTCTCCTGAGACCCGCCTTTCATCCTTTCCTTCATCTCCTGGGCTTCCCCTACTTCCTACACTAGTCGCTGCCTCTGCTTCCAGGACCCAGGAGTCCGAATTGCAGGGTCCCCAGATGGTTGGACCTCTTTGGGTCTTGCCCCGTCCTTGAGCCTCAGATTCTCCATCTGGAATAGTGTGTTACTGACCACAGATGAGAAATCAAGGGCCAAGAGTTTCTTCTCTGAAATGGAGTTGTCCCTCCCCACCCACATACACACACCCCCGTTTCTCTGCCCTCTCTGCCCTTACCCCATCCCACCCTCCGCGCCACCCCAACACTGGGGCTTCCTGCTCATTCTACCCACAGTGCCGCCCTCCCCGGAGCTGGTCAAGCGGGTCCGGGACCTCTACCATAAGCGCCTGCCAGATGTCCGCTTCCTCATCCCTGTGCTCAATGGTCTGGAGAAGGTACTGCCAGGGCTTGGAGGGCGCAGAGGGGAGGAGGCCAAGCCAGAAAAGAGAGGAGGTGGGATCACATTTTGCCTTTGGTCAGAAATCCTAGGAGCCCCTGATCCCCTAGGCGCCCATGGGAAAGAGTTAGGGGCATGCTCCTGGGTCCGTCAGAACAGGGCTCTAACCCCAGCGCCACTTCATTCTTCTTTGTGACCTTAGCAGATCCCTTCCTGTCTCTGAGCCTCTGTCTCCTCATCTCTAAAATGAGGGTCGCTGTGACCTCCTCCATCCACCACACAATACTGTCCCAAGCCTAAGTGACACAGGCATGACACTATTCCCAGCACATGCAACCCCTGAGAGGCCTTGCCCCTAAGAAGCTGAAGCCTCCAGCTCCTCATCTGTGAAGGGGTTGTGGTTGTGAGCCCGTGTGTGTGACCGCTGTGGCCGCCCAAGGACCACTGGGCACCAAGAGGACTCAGGTGGGGAACCAGGTGGTTGTGAAAGTATCAGGGCCAGTGGGCTGGGAGAGCTCAGCCCTGAGCTTCCTTGAGGAAGTGAGGAGGGAAAGAACGCACAGAGGGACTGCGGGGCCAGACCTTGTCCCTCATGTCCCCAGGCAGGCAGGTAGGTGGGGAGGGGGAGCATCTGACCTGCCTGCCCTGCTCTTCTCCCTGTAGAAAGAGGTGATCCAGGCCCTGCCCAAACTCATCAAACTCAACCCCATCGTGGTGAAAGAGGTCTTCAACCGCCTGCTGGGCACCCAGCATGGTAGGTGATGTGCCCCTGCCCTTTCCTCCCCTTCCCCTGGTTCCCTGTGCCCAACTCCTCCAGGAGCCGCCCTCACCCCACCCCTGGCCAGGGAGAAGGGGGCCTCAGCCTTCCGGAAGGTGATGCTGTGCACTGCTTTTGGGAAGAGGAGCACTTGTGACGCTCCCCAGGGCTGCCATCAGACCCAGTGTCTGACTGTCTATCCCAGTCCCGTGCAACCCTCCTGTGCTGTTTGGGTAATGGTTTCATCTGTGGCTCTGGGTCTGACCGGCCCGGCCAGTTACCACAGTGTTTCCTCCTTGGGTGTCTTCCCTTCCAGTCTCCCTCAGTCACCTGTTCCACTCCTGCCATTCCTCGGGTCTTGCCTGAATCCCAAATGTGTGGGTGAGGGGCATTTCCTTGACACGGAGGCCAAACTTTCAACTTAGAATAATGACCAAGTAATATAAAATGGATTCCTTGCTCCTCACCCCTCTGGCCAGAACTAGGGTGGGAGTGGAGCTGTGCACTTACAGCCTGGTGATTGGGAAAAAAGCAAGTGGCTGGGAATTTCAGAATACCAACCTCAGAGAGCCGTCTCCTCCCCCTTCCTCCACTGCAGCGTTGAGGCCTTCCCACTCCCCTGGGGCCTGTGGTGTGGAAGGTCCCAGGCACTGCTTTGCTTTGCTTGGCCCCTGTCAAGCCTGTGCGCTCGCTGCCGCCCGGTCCTGCCCTCGTGGGCTCACAGTCCAGTGCAGAGGGACAAAGGATCAGCTCTGACACTTGTTGCTATAACGAGGACAGGAGCCTGGTGTGGGGAAGGAGAGTGGCATGAAGACCTTAGGCTGCTGGCGTGAGGTTTCCCAGAGGGGCTGGGCTTCCAGGCGGGTACCTCACTGAGCACCCCCTTTCTGGGCTCTCAGGCTCTCTTCCTCTACACCCTTTGTCTCCCTCTAAGCAGAAGGAGCCTTATCTTCATTCACCACCTCCCCAGTCTGGGTACCTCGGGCCCATCTCTTCACTTAGTCTCTGTGCTGTCTCTGCCCCCCAACCCCTGCTGCAGGTGAAGGGAACTCTGCCTTGTCCCCCCTGAATCCCGGAGAGCTTCTGATCGCATTACACAACATTGACACAGTGAAGTGCGACATGAAATCTATCATCAAAGGTGAGGCGCTCCCCCCACCCCCCGCAAGTGGCCTGGCCTGGGCAGGCCCTGGGAGGAAACGGCCGGCATCTACCAGCGTGGAGATAACGCTGCCTGCAGCCCCTGCAGGGTTCCAGACGACCTCCCCACTCCTGTTCCTTCCCTTCCTTCCTCTGCCCTCTGCCTAAAGAACTGCTGCACCTACTGCCCTGTGCCCTGGTGCAGACTAGTCCAAAAGAGATGTGCGAGTACTCTCCTGCCCCCGGGCCCAAGAAGCAGAAGGAAGCAAAGCTCCCAGCTGAATTGCTGGTCAGAGGCACAGCGGCAGGGCAGGCTTGGTTGTGCCCAAGGAGGTATGAACCAGGGCAGTTTCTGCCAAGTATAGGTTCCATCCGGGCCTGAGCTGAGGCAGGAGAGTGTGCCGCCATGGTGGGGCTTTTGCAGCCCTGGCCAGCTTGCGATGGTCAGTTTCCCCGTAGCTGCCATCACAGCTTACCAAGCACTTACTTTGAGCCTGGCTCTCCCTAAGTACCTTACAAGCCTGCTCTGCTGGGTCCTCCCCACACATCATTTGGTAAGGATGACATCTTCCATTTTGTAGACAAGGAAATGGAGGTTTTAGAAAGGTTAAGTAACTTGCCCAGGGCCACACAGCAACTAAGTGGTATAGTGGGAAAAACACAAAATCTACAGTCCAGCAGACCTGAGTTGGAATCCCAGCTCTCCCGATTCTGCCTGCATGAGACGGCCTGGGTCTAAGACCCGAGACGGCCTCTTCCTCCTCAGCTCCCCAGAGCTCCCCTTTTCTCCCTCTGACAGAAGCTCCTGACCCAGGAGCTGTCCTTTCCTGCAGCCTTCCTCAGTAAGTGCTTTCAGAAGCTCTTTTAAGGTCAAGAGAGAGACTTGGAAAATTTTTAAATCCTTGTTAAAACTGAGGAGGAAATGAGACCTCTACTGGAAAAACAGTAAGTGGAAAGAATCGATGGAGGCTACAGTCCAGGCGTGTGGTCTCTTCTAGGCTCCCACACCCCTTTGATGGTCTAAAGAAAGTTGTGGGCCCAGTCCCAAGCAGAGTATGCCAACAACCCCCCCCACACCTCCAGAGGCCCAGCCCCCAGTCTAGCCCTTTGCCCTGATGTGGCAGAGGAGCCACGGCCCGCAGGGGGAAGGGTCTCGGCTAGAAGTTCCCTGGCAGCAAGAAGCTGGGCCCTGGGGCAGCAGTACGACCTGCCCTTCAGCACCCCATCTGCTTCCACCAGGCTTTCCACCTGCTTTCACAGGCATCTGTCCATCCTCTTGGGGCCCACACAACCTCTGTTCCTCTTGAGCGCTCAGTCAGGGAAATTACGATGTCCTCAGCACCCAGTTCAGCCTGGTCCAAGAAGAGCACGTGTGATTTTCCTCCTGCTCAGGCACCATGGCAGTTCCTGGTTGCACGAGCAACCCCACTCGACTGTTAGCTCCAAATGGCAAGTCTAGTCCCATTTTGTGCAGCATTGGAGCCCCAGAGCCTGACAGCAAGATGATTCCCAGGACTCCCACCTTCCCTTAGCCCCTCTTTTCAGAGCTCTTCTATAATTAGGTCCACTCCCAGTGATCTGGTCCACCAATGTGAAAAAACCTCATTGAGCCCTCTGCTCACGCCTCTGCTGGCGGTGCTGAGAACACAGTAGTGACTGAGGCAGCACTGGCCTGCCCTTCTGGGCTCCTGGTAAACTGGGGGAAGATCTCCAGGCAGTGATGACCTGGGCTGCGCGGGGCTGGGACGGGAGTCCAGAGGAGGTACCTGCCTTGTCTTGGGTGTGGTACATTAGAGAGGGCTTCCTGGTAGAGGGGACACCTGAACTGAGACCGTGAAAGGATGGGCAGGGAGAAGACAATCCGGGAAAAAGGAAGAACATTAGCGGAGGCCAAGGGCCTCACTAGCATGGTCAGACTCTGGAACTGCAGAATAGAACTGGGCTGGATCTTACAGTTTCGGGGAGAAGATGTGCTCAGGCAGTGAGGCCCTGCTAAAACCCCTGGAAAGCCATGCCTTGGGCCAGGCGTGTCAGGATTAGGCTTGATCTCTCCTGGCCTGGGAAAAGACAGGGTCAGGTCTGAGCTTTTGAAAAGACCCCTCAGGTTGCTGTGTGGAGGTTGGGAGGCCCAGGAGGAAGCTGGGGCAGGAGCTGAGGGGAAGGGGTTGAATCTGGAGGCATTTAGATGGTACCACATGTGGGCTGGAGTGACTGAGGGGTGTGAGGAGCAGCTGCTTCCCTGATTTCTGGCAGGTCCTCTCGGGCACACCCCTCATCTGCACCCAGTTGTCCTCTCCCCTCCCTGAACACTCCCCCTCCAGCCTTCTCCCTCGTCTACCTGGAATGCCTCCAACCTCTCCAGCTTCTCTCTCTCTGTGTCCCATTAGCCTGTCAAGGACTGGGGGGCCTCTCTTCTAGCTCAATAAAGACTTCCTGATTTACACTTACATGGCAAGTGGTGTTTGGAGTAGAAGGGGTTCAGAGGTAGTTCCTGGGATCTCCCCATTGGCACAATGGATTGGGGTCCCACCCACACATAGATCCCAAAGTCCGTGCTGGTCTGCCTGCCCTCCAGGGCCCTCCCTGCCACTGGGGCTGAGCTGGGGGGCCATCCTGTGCTCAGGCCTCCTGCTCCTCCCACCCTTCCTAATCACTCCACCAGCATGTCCCTGTGGTCCCCACATGACCCTTGACTTATGTCCTCCCCATCATTCCAGCTCTAGCGTGGGGTTGGGCAGTGGGCAGTCCCCTGACCAGCCTGATGGTGTAAGGATAGCTCTCCTGTCCTCTGGGCTGGGGACCTAACCAGTTAATAGCTGCCTTCCCTCTGATAAGGACAGGGTTGGCACCGTGCCTTTCCCCTTAGCTTTTGGGACAGTTGTCTACCAAAGGGGGAACTGAGGTTTCCCTTGGCCCAAGCCCCCACTTTTCTAAGGACTGGCATGATGTCCCCTCAGGAAGTGGCCTGCTGGGTACAGGGAGCCTTCCTGCCCTACCAGGAGCTTCAGGAAATCAGGACTGGGCCTCCCCACACACAGGCAGGGCTGCAGCTTTCAAAGGGTGGGGGTCCCCACCTCCCAGGGGCCAGCTAAAGAGGATAGGCCCACTCTCCGCCTCCTCGCAGCCACCAACCTGTGCTTTGCGGAGCGGAACGTGTACACATCGGAAGTGCTGGCCGTGGTGATGCAGCAGCTGATGGAGCAGAGCCCCCTGCCCATGCTGCTCATGAGGACCGTCATCCAGTCCCTGACCATGTACCCCCGCCTGGGGGGCTTCGTCATGAACATCCTGTCCCGCCTCATCATGAAGCAGGTAACCACCCCTGAGCCCCAGGCTCCCAGGCAGTGGACTGCAGCAGAGCTCACCAAAAACAGACCAGGTTCCCCAGGTTTTCCCAGCCTGTCTCATCACTTCCCTGCCCAGGATGCAGAGGGCAGACTCTACAGAAACCAGCCTCCCCTTTGCTTCCCTCCTGCCAGATAATGTGGTGGTCCAGGAGTCTGTAACTGAGATGGCTGCTAGGTGGTAGAAGCAATGGGAGACGTCAGGGGACACATGCAGGAAAGGCACAGCCACACCTAACTCCCCACACACTGTGCACCTGGCCGGATACATCCCAGAGCCCAAAGACAGTAAAGTTTTTCAAGAGAAGCTGAAAGTCTTGGTTTTTAGGAATACCATGATGAGACGAAAGACAAACCCCACATGCATGCAGTCCACAGGTGCCACTCTGCAACCAGCATAAAGGTTAACTGTGGATTCAGTCAGGCCTGGGTTCTGTCCTTGGTCCCTTGTGACCCCAGACGTCTCTGCACCCTTGCTGCTCTTGCCCTCCTGGCTGCTGCGAGGAGATTAGAAGGGCCTTACCAAGACTGAGCCCTGGACCTGGCACGGGAGCACCAAGAAATGGCTCCTCTCACTTTTCTTCTCCCCATTTTCCAAGTTGCTTTCATGTTCCAGCTGCTTCGGGGGCCCCAGAGAAATCTGATGGATTGTAGGATTTGGGCACCGGCAGGGCCCCATCTTGGCAGTCTCCCAGTTTCTGGGGCTCCACTGGCCGCCTGCCGGCCCCTCCTGACTGCCTCCTCCCGCCCGGTCCAGGTGTGGAAGTATCCCAAGGTGTGGGAGGGCTTCATCAAATGCTGCCAGCGCACCAAGCCCCAGAGCTTCCAGGTCATCCTGCAGCTGCCACCCCAGCAGCTGGGTGCCGTCTTTGACAAGTGCCCCGAACTCCGGGAGCCCCTGCTGGCCCATGTCCGCTCCTTCACCCCCCACCAGGTACCCCAGGGTCCGCCTCAGGGGTCTGGATGGGATGGGCAGAGGGGAACCTTGCGTTGTTGGAGAAGGCCGGGGACTCTGGAGGGTCAGGATCCTGGGGTCTGGGGTGTACAAGCAGGGTCCCCCGGCCAGAGCTCTCCACAGCACAGCCACCCTGCTCTTCACCTAGCAAGCACACATCCCCAACTCCATCATGGCTATTCTGGAGGCCAGCAGCAAACAGGAGCCAGAGGCCAAGGAGGCACCCGCGGGGCCCCTGGAAGAGGTAAGAGCAACCGAGCCGTGGCTTCTTCCCACCCGCCCGCTTCCTCCTGCTCACCTGAGGGGCTCTGGGATAAGGAAGCCACCTCAGAGGGTGCGCCTGCAGGCTGGGGACGGGATGGGGGCAGATGCCTCCCACTGCCGGTGCCACCCAGAAGCTGCTGCTGCTTTGGGCACCCACCCCACCCTCCCTTTATCTAAGTCTGGTTTCTTGTCGCTGCTTTCCCACTGGCTCATCTTTCCTATCCCCTGTCCTCTGAGAGCTGCCCGGGGCGGGCCCAGCCCACCCATCCCTGAGCTTCTGTGTGCCCCTCCTCACCCCCAGGATGACTTGGAGCCCCTGGCCCTGGCGCCCGCCCCAGCACCCCGTCCCCCTCAGGACCTCATTGGCCTGCGGCTGGCGCAGGAGAAGGCCCTAAAACGGCAGCTGGAGGAGGAGCAGAAGCTGAAGCCTGGGGGCGCGGGCTCCTCGGCCTCGGCGCGGCCAGGCCCTCCCCCAGCGGAGGAAGCCATCGATTTCCGGGAGGAGGGGCCTGAGTGCGAGACCCCGGCCATCTTCATCAGCATGGACGACGACTCGGGGCTGACCGAGGCCGCGCTCCTGGACTCGAGTCTTGAGGGGTCGCTCCCTAAGGTAGGATGACAGCCGCAGAGCGACAACGGAGGAAACGATCGGGGCCGCGCTGCCCAGGTGGGGAGGTGGTGACGCCTGGGCCCAGCTTGCCGCTGAGGCCGCTCTACTTTGACCGGCACCCCCATCTCCTGTCCTGTCACCAGGAGGCAGCAGCGAGCGGGCCGACCGCAAAGGAGGAGCGGAGCCCCCAGACCCTCGCCTCTACCGGAGAAGACGCCGTGAAGACCCCCAGCCCGGCCGCCGAGGAAGCGGGGGAACCCGAGACCAAGGGAACCAGCTGACGGGGCTTGGCCGGTGGGGGCAGGGGCTCAGGGCGGGCGAGGCGGGGCTTGGCCAGCGGGTGCTTTACTTTTGAAAAAATAAAATTTAAAAAGATCGCGGGTATCGGTCTCTTTCTACAGCCCCGTCGGCTGCGCAGCGTCTGCAGCCGGGTGCGCCCGGGAGCCCCAGGGGACACTGGCCACCCCTGGTGCGCGGCCCGCGCCTGCGCAAACCAGCTCCCCGGCCGGGGGACCCCGCGCGCCCTCCCCTGGTAACGGCCCGCCCCCTCCCTCGTCCTTAGAAACCGGTATAGCTAGCGGCTGCCCGGAGTGTGCCGGCGGGTGACTCGACTGGCTTGTCTTTCTAGAAGTCTGCGCCTCTTTCCGAAACATGGGGGACTCCCCGCCTGACCCTGAGCAGTCCTGGAGGCGGAAGAGTTCCCAGAGGGACTCCGACCAGCGGCGCAGTCAGGACCAATCTCAGCCACAGTCCACAGCCCTCGGGTACATGCAGCAGATGCCACTCGGCGCCCAGAGCCTGTTGGAGCAGCAGAGTCAGGAGCTCTGGATGAACCAGACCAGCCTACCCCAGACGTCCCAGAGCAGCCTCCAGGGCTGGCCGCCTGGGTCCAGCCTGCCCCCAGAGGAGGACTTGCCCATGGCGGGGGCCTTCCAGGCTGAGGAAGCCCAGATGGGCGGCGGGGGGTACCGGGTCCCGACTCTGGGCTTTCCCTTGGAGCTCCAGCCCCATTCTTACCTGGATGAAAGCAGGAGCCCGGGCTCGGAGTACAGAGCCAGCCTGCTGCTGCAGCAGCTAGACCAGAGCCCAGACAGCTTCTTCCAGCACCTAGATGCAGCCTACCAGGAACCCCAGCCAGACCTCTCGGGCCCGTTCTACCAGAGAGACCTGCAGTTCGATGAGAGCAGGCCGCACGGGCCCTATGTGAGGGATGACCCTGCCCTCCAGTTCTCACCCTCCAAGCTGGGCTTTGGGCCAGCTGTGGAGGTGCCAGAACCTGAACCTCGGGAGCTGGCGGTGCAGAATGCCAAGGCCTACCTGCTGCAGACCAGTGTCAAATGCGACCTAAGCCTGTGAGAGGGGGTGGGGAGGGCTCGGGTCCCAGGTAGGGGGGGCTGCCAGTCAAGGCTGGACCTCAGGCAAGGGATCACCCCTCATGGTGAAGCAGCACTGGCTCTGGAAGCATCTAATCTAGACCAGGACTGGGGGAATAAATACTAACAATGGCTAGCATATACTCACCAGGTCTTGGGCTAAGCACGTCCCACATTAACATCTTCTCACAGCTCTCAGTTAAGCGCACCTACTGTCCTTATTTTAGAGAGGAGGAAACAGACCCAGAGAGGCTAGGCAACTTATCCAAGATCATACAGCTAGGCTAGGACAGAGCTGGGGCTCCTGAGATTCTTATTCACTGCGCTTCCCTGCCTGAGGAAAGGACTTGCCAAGGCCACTTAGCAATTACTCTCCACCTCTCCACCCTCATTATCTCCTCCTGAAGCTCACAATCCAGTGAGAAGAATGGATTTAAACCTAAGGTCCTGGTAAGGGTGGGGGGAGGGAGGGAGGCAAGCTAAGAGGGAGAGTGCAGGTTAAATACGTTGAGGTCAGGGAAAGCCTCTGAAGAGATGACATTTGATCAGGGACCTGAAGGGCGGAAGGAGAGTACCTTGCAGGTACTGGGAGAAAGAGTGGTCCAGGTAGAGGATATAAGTACAAAGGCTCTGAATCTTGTTGTTTGAGGAACAGCAGGGAAACTGGTGTGGCTGGAACCAAGGAAGGAAGAGGAAGAGAAGATGAGGCAGAAGGAAGGGGTCATGCTAAAGCACAAAACTGACCCCATCCTTCCCATGCTCAGAACCTGCTGTGGCTCCCCAGTGCCCTCTGGAGGAAGCTCGAGCTCCTTACTGCCGCCTTCAAGGCCCTAAGTGGTTCAGTCCCTGCCCCACCTCTCCAAACTTCATCTCCAGTCAGTAGCTGCTCCTACCTCAGACCCCAGAGTCCAGTAAAAAATTAGCCTCTTGCTGTTCCCCAACAGGTCCCAGCTCTCAGGAATTTCAAGTTCCCTTCCTAAAAAGCCCTGGCCAATGTCAACCCTGGCTCACCGCTTCTTACCCTTCCCAACGTCTATGGTGGCCCTCCACCACATCCAAAACTCCTGACAAAAAGGTTTCCACACACAGCAGAGGGCAACATACACATACTTGGAAACTGGACCAACCTGGTCTCAAATCCTGGCTGTGCCACCAACGTGTGACCTCCTGACCTCCAATTTCTCAGCTTTAGTTTGCTTTGCTGAAGAGCAGGGATCATAATTTTTCCTTTGATGTTTGGATGTGGTGAGGATACAGCATTGTTCTCAAATGCCCAGTGTGGTGCCAGGCTCAGGAAAATTGAAGGCATTAAAATGCTATGATCACTCCTGTGTCCTCAACTTCCCCCACCCCCTCGCTCCTTCCATCCCAGCCACACTGACCTCCTTGCTGTTTCTCTGATAAGCCAGGCATACTCCCATCTCAAGGCCTGCACATGCTCCCAATTATATCTGCGATCCGTGAGGTTTTGATTCTTCCCTTCCAAAGCTTCTACATTTTCTTTCTTTTTCATATAATATTGCATTGGCTGGGCCCTCCAGTACAGAATTAAATAGAAGTAGTGAAAGCGGGCATCCTCGTTCTCAGTTTCATAGGGGAAGATATTCAGTCTGTCACCCTTATGTTTAGTGTGTACTACAGGTTACTTGTGGCTACCCTTTATGAGATTGCATAAATTACCTTCTGTTTCTAGTTTGCTATACATTTTGTTTTTAAATCATGAATGGGTATTGAATGTTTTCAAACAATTTATCTGCATCTATTGAGGTGATCTTACCATTGTCTTTTAACATGTTATTGTGATGAATTACATTTTTCTGTTTTTCTAATGTCAGCCTGGTCTTGCATGCCTTGAATGAGTCCAGTTTACTCATGATGTGTTATCCTTTTTAGGAAATTAATGAAAGCCACTTGCTCATTTTTGCTTAGGATTCTGCATCTATCTTCCTAAGAGATGCAGATGGTAGTTCCCTCTCTCCTAGTGCTCTTGAGTTTTGGTATCAAGATTATGCTGATCTCAGGATATGTTTCAGGGCCTGCACCTGATGTTTCCTCTGCCTGGAACACTCTGTCCCTCAGTATCTCACTTCCTTAAAATCTCAGCTTAAATGTCACCTGGGGGAGACCTTCCTGGGCCTCCCTATTTAAAATCGTAAACCCGTCTTCCAGTCCCCAGCCCCTGCTGTGTAGCCTCCATACCGATTACCACCCCTTGACACACTCTATACTTCACTTATTTGAGTCATTTCTGTCTGCCCCATCAGAATGTCAGCTCCACCAGAGCAGGGACCCTGACCCTTCCCTACCCGTCTGCTGAGTGATACCCCCACCCACCCGAGGCAGGTATGAACACCTAGTGAACCTGCTGACCAAGCTCCTGAACCAGCGGCCCGAGGATCCCCTGTCCATCCTGGAGTCGCTGAACCGCACCACGCAGTGGGAGTGGTTCCACCCCAAGCTGGACACGCTGCGCGACGACCCGGAGACGCAGCCCACCTACGAGATGGCGGAGAAGCAGAAGGCGCTGTTCACCCGCGGCGGCGGCGGCGAGGGCGAGCAGGAAATGGAGGAGGAGGTGGTGAGTGCGCCCGGGGGGGGGCGCCACGGCGGCAGAGCGGGGCCCGGGCTTAGGCCGCCGGGGAGGGAAACGGTTCCAGTCTAGTCCAGCGTGTGCCCGGACGGAGGCGGGCGGGGCCCGGTCACAGGGGGCCTCGCACGCCGGCCGAGGGCCTCGGACTCTTTTTGAGGGCGCGGGGGCGCCATGTAAGGGCTGGACGCGCGGAAAGGCCTGGACAGCCGCGCTTTGGGGAAGGCCGGCCCGGGCCGCCACGTGGAGGTGGAGGCTGCACTTGCCTTCCTTCCCTTGCCTTCTTTCCAGAACGGAGCAAAACAAACAACAAAAAACTGCCCTGCAGAGGTTTTCCTGTTAAAACTTACTGCTTCCTGGTGTCTATCTCAGCTCTGAATCAACTGCTCCCTCTCCCTCGGCCTCAGTTTCCCCGTTTGCAAATTAAGGCTCGCTAACGGCACTCCCATCCATGACCTGCTAGCATTCTCCCACCCTCAGAATACATCATTCCACGCGTTTCCAGCATTGGGCGAACTCTTAAAATTTGATGACGTGTTCTTTTACTTATTAGAAAACCTTTTATTGAGGACTGTTTGTAAATAATCCCGGCACCTCCCAGTCTCTTTGCTGAGCGCTTTAAGAGCATTGTCTCGCTTATTCCGTAAATCAACCCTGCGAGGCAAGTGCTATTTATTATACCCATTTTGTGGAGGAAGGAACTGAGGCTTAGAGGGCGCAAAGCCAGGAAGTGCCTGAGCCAGGTCTGAGAAGCCAGGACCATGGCCTCCCAAGGCGGTGCTCTAGCCTCTGCCCTATGTACAGATACTGTTGGTCTGTGCCCGCTTCTGAGAGTCTAGGATTCTGGTGACGGTGGGATGCGGGGACGCGGAAACGATCTAACTAATGAATGAACCCTTGGATGAGTAGAGCGTGGATGAGTTTTCAAGTCTTAGACACAAAGATGGTTTTTACCAGAGCATATGATTTTGAATTTCAGAACGCCTCTCTCTCCCAGGGTGGTCCGCCCCCCTAGAACTGCATCGCGCCCCACGCGTGTCTCCTGCACCTCCCTGAAGGCCCCGCCTCCCTAGAAGCTTCGTACCTAGAGGCCCGCCCCTTCAAACCTCCGGGGCCCCCGAGGCTCCGCCCCCTAGAAGCCTTGCCCCAGGAGGCTCCACCTTCTTAGAACGCCTTCCCCCCTGAGGCCCCGCCCCGTGGGAGACTCCGCCCCCTTAGAACGCTTTGTCCCTGGAGGCCCCACCCTCCCAGGACTTGGAGCTGGGGTTCTTAATCAGGAGTCTGCAGAAGGGCAAAATTGTAGGCGTTTGTGGCCTGTGCGTGTATCCAGAAAGAGATTTATAAAGAAACCTGTGATTCAGCGTTTCTTATTTATGTTTCGGTGTGGCGTGAGACATGCCTCTCATTTCTCATTTTAAATTTCTTCCAGTTGGCGTGATCCCAACACTATTTATGGAATAATCCATTCTCCCCATTCCCTCACTGCTTTGAAATGCACCTCTATCATTTATTAACACTTATATGTACTTGAGTCTGTTTCTGATTGTCTTCTCTGAGCCTCTGCTCCTACTTTTTCACCGACAGCCACTTCTAATAGGTTTTGCTGTTTGGTAGCAAAAAATCTCTCTCTCCCGCCCCCTATCCCCACACTTCTGTTTTGAAAAGTCCCTGACTATTCTCACATTTACAGTTTTAGACAAAGGGTAGTATTATTTTTCACATTCCAAAAACTAAAACCTTACTATATCAAAGTTAGAGAACATAGGTCACTTTAAAGTTAGGATGATGTCACTGAAATAAGAGACAATGGCTCAGACAAGATAAGTTTGTTTTTCTTGCACGTAAGAGTCACTAGCCTTCAATCTAGGCCTGGCAAGGTGGCTCCCCATTAAAGGGCTCTGAGAGACTCTTCTCCCCTCACCGTTACTCCCAACCCCAGCCTTCCTCCCTCTTTCTAAACTGAGAGAGCAGTTTTCAGCATCATAGTAGCCTGGGTATAAATCCCATCTCTGTCCAGTGCAGTCAGCAAGGCTTGCTTTTGGCTGCAGGCAACAGAATGTTTGATTAAAATGGTCCAAGCAAAAAAATTATGTATATATAAAACAAATTTTTAAAAATAAAGAATAAATAAAGAATTTTTTTTTTAAATGGCCCAAGCAGTTCAGAAAGACACTTAATTATCCCACTTAGCCAAGAGTCTGGAACTGGACGGTCCAGAGTTGGTGTAGGCTCTCTGTGAGGTCATGAAGAATCCCTTCTCTTTCCTCCCTTCTTCATCACATCCAGTTTTGGTCTCTGAGCTTGTCATTTTGTGTTCAAAAATGACTGTTGCAGCATCATACATCATATCCTCACACTAGAGCCCCACGAAGTAAGGAGGGGGGAAGGAGGGAGGAGACTTCTCCTTGTGTGTGTGTGTGTCTCTTTTTTTTTTTATCAGGAGAACAGAGTTTCCCAGAAGCCCCTCAGAAAACTTCTACTTGCATCTTCTTGGCCAGAATCAGGTCGCAGGACTGTCTTTAGCTGCAAGAGAAGCTGGGAAAGTGACCGTTGAACTTCTCCAGCCTCTCCAGTGGAAAGAGGGCAACGGAGAAGGGGGGTTGGGAATGGTGCCGGCTCAGTGGCTGACAGCGATTGATCCCACTGAACCCAACAGCAGGGACATGGCTGAGCCGAGGCAGAACTTGGAACCAGGAATCCCTGTGCCCGTCTTTCACCTCTATTCCTCTCTCCCCACCCACTACCTCCTCCTTCTCTTCAGACCAGCTTGTCTTTCCATGTGACAGGGTCTGGCCACCCCACAGCTCCTGGATTTACTTTTTTTTTTTCTTTTTTTTTTGAGGTAATGGGGATCGAACCCCATTCCCACCTCAAATGTGGGAAGCTGGCACTCAACCACTGAGCCACAACAGCTCCCTGGATTTACTTTTGGGTTTTTCATTTGTTTTGCTTGTTGTTTTAGGATGCACTGGGAACTGAACCCAGGAACTCCTACGAGGGAATCAGGCACTCGGCCGCTTGAGCCACATCCATTCCCTGGATTTACTTTTTAAAAATCCAATCCAGTTACAACAAGAAATCTTTTCTCCCATATCATAGATAAGATTTTTCTGGTAACTGGGAGAGAGAATGAGGAAGAAAGATTCTGGTCACAGGAGGTAGGAGGGTATATTATGGGGGAGGGGCTAAGAATGTGGCCTCTGCAGTCAGACTGAAAGAATGAAAGTGTCAGGGATAACCTTGTGACCATGAGGATGTGGGCAGTGGGCAATTGCCCTGAGAGAGGGAAGTGCACTCCCAGATATACCTTTCCCTCTTTTCCCTTCTGGGTCTGTACCTCACTGGATTATAGTCTCAGCCCTCAACTTGCTCTCACTCTCTTTCTGCACCCTCTTCTCCCCTTCTCTGGCTTCATGAACCAAGCAGATGGGGAGGGAGCAGTGAGGGCAGGACTTCTCATCACCGTCCTCCAACAGCACTGATGCCTGGGTTCAAGATCTTCATTTGCTGTGTGACTCGGGATAGATCTGTTAGGAATGCATTTGGCTGCAAGTAACAAAAACAACATGCCTAACGTTTGGTTAGTTGTCTCGTGGAACAAGAAAGTGGGGGAAGGTAAAGCAGCTCAACAATGTCATCAGGGGCCTGGTATTTTCCACCTTTCTGCTCCACCACCATAAACACATAGGAATTTGTCCCCTGCATATTGCCTCATCCCAAGATAGGTCCTCTGCCTCCAGATCTCACATCCCCATTCCAGGTTGGAAAGAAAGGGAAGGATGCCAGGGCAAAGGATTTCCTCCTAGGATGGTTTTTGTGTTGTTTTTTTTCCAACAAGGGATGTCCTTTCCAGAGACTTCCCCTACAACTCATAGGCCAGAGCTGGTCGCTGGGCAGCTGGTTTACACAGGGCTTTGGCTCCCTTGACTCTAGGAGAGTCAGGCTAGAGAGCAGGGCCTCAGCCTTCTTCCCTCTGCCCCCCAGACGGATTCAGCCGTGCCCAACATCATGGAGACGGCCTTTTACTTCGAGCAGGGCGGCGTGGGCCTGAGCTCGGACGAGAGTTTCCGCATCTTCCTGGCCCTGAAGCAACTGGTGGAGCAGCAGCCCATCCACACCTGCCGCTTCTGGGGCAAGATCCTGGGGCTGAGCCGCAGCTACCTGGTGGCCGAGGTGGAATTCCGGGAAGGCGAGGAGGA
This sequence comes from Dasypus novemcinctus, assembly GCF_030445035.2. Classification (NCBI taxonomy): domain Eukaryota; kingdom Metazoa; phylum Chordata; class Mammalia; order Cingulata; family Dasypodidae; genus Dasypus; species Dasypus novemcinctus. Next base: position 66,798,535 of record NC_080690.1, on the reverse strand, counting down.
GGGGGAGGAGGAGGAGGCAGGGGAGGAGATGCTGGAGGGCGGCGAGGTCGCCGAGGCCCACGGCGAGGAAGAGGGAGAGGAGGACGAGGAGAAGGCCGTGGACCTCCTCCCCAAGCCCCTGTGGAAGCCGCCGCCCGTCGTCCCCAAGGAGGACAGCCGCACAGGCACCAACAAATACCTGTACTTCGTGTGCAACGAGCCGGGCCGGCCGTGGACGCGGCTGCCCCACGTCACGCCGCTGCAGATCGTGCAGGCCCGCAAGATCAAGAAGTTCTTCACCGGCCACCTGGACGCGCCCGTCGTCAGCTACCCGCCCTTCCCGGGCAACGAGGCCAACTACCTGCGGGCCCAGATCGCCCGCATCTCGGCCGCCACGCACATCAGCCCGCTCGGCTTCTACCAGTTCAGCGAGGAGGAGGGCGACGAGGAGGAGGAGGGGGGCGCCGGGCGCGACACGTTCGAGGAGAACCCCGACTTTGAGGGCATCCCGGTGCTGGAGCTGGTCGACTCCATGGCCAACTGGGTGCACCACACGCAGCACATCCTGCCGCAGGTGAGGAGGACTGGGCGCGCCTGCCTCCGCCGCGGGCCTGCTGGGGGGCCCCGGGCGCTCTGTGCCTCGGTTTCCCCACCCGGCATAGAATCAGGTGGCTCAGGTGTGGCTCCCTAGTAATGCTAGCAGGGTTTACTTTCTGCTAGGCCCCGTGCTAAATAGTCATTCATTCATCCTTCGTTCATTCATTCAACAGATACTGGTTGACAGTCCCGTTGGCAACCTTTGGGGCACTTTGGAATTCAGAATTTTTCAGTTGTTCAAAGGTGACACGGAGCGCATGCTATTATACAACACCCCAAGCACGGGCGAGGGCCGCAGCCCTGATTCGCATTCTGCCAAGGGATGCTGCCAAATGAGTTACCAAGAAACTTCTGATTTGCAGACTTTGTGCATTATGGAACTGTGGACGAGAGATTGTGGGCTTGCATTTACCACACTTTATGTTCATTGAGTTATTCATTCAACAGAGCACATACTATATGCTAAAAACCTTTTATTCAGTTATTCAGTCAGTAAATATTTATTGACTTTACTATGTCTTATTGATCCCAAATAACGACTTTGGGATAAGTACAGATATTTCCATTTCATAGTCAAGGAAACCGAGGTCTGTATATGCTAGGCACTTCGGTTCATTTGTTCACTTGTCCATTCATTCGTTCATTCCCCATCCACCCAACAAACATGTACTGACTCACTGGCATCATATTTAACCCAACAACAATCCAGCGAACAAGGCATCTATGACGGCCCTCATTTCAGATGTGCAAACTGAGAACCCTCCGGGCTCCCTAATGACAGCTCCACAACAGATGGCTCAGTGGGTGAATGCGTAGAGGGGTCACAGCGAGCGGCAGGAGTCCCCACCTCACTATAGCACCCCCTTGCTGTGTGACTCGCCCCGTCCCTCCTGCCCACACCTAGGTCCCCAGGTACGGGGCCAGTGCCCCAGTGCCCGCCTGATCTTTCTCCCCCCTCCAGGGCCGCTGCACCTGGGTGAATCCTCTGCAGAAGTCAGAGGAGGAAGAGGAGCTGGGAGAGGAGGAAGAAAAGGCGGATGAGGGGATGGAAGAGGTGGAGCAGGAAGTCGGCCCCCCACTGCTGACCCCACTCTCTGAGGACGCAGGTGACTGTCCCCTTCACGCCACCCACCGCCAGCCAGGGGGAGGGGCAAGGCTGCCGGGACCCGCTCAGCTCCCTCTCCCTGAGCCTCCGTGGTTTCCTCCTCCGTGGCGTGGGCGCCATAACAACGCCTCCCTCACGAGGGGAGGGAGTGCAGCCATTCCTGCTGCGTTGAGTCCTGCCTGGCACTTGGCCGTGACCCAGTTGGGCTGTGGTCTCAAGAGCCCCACCCAGGTGGGCTTGCGGTGAAGCGGCGGGACTTGAGCTGAGCTTCTGAGGAACGGACAGCTGGTTCCCGGGGCTGGGGCGACAGGCTCCTGGAGGGAAGGGACGACAGGCACCTGGAGGGAAGGGGAAGGAGAGGCTGCGAGGGGGCAATGTGCAGAGCTGGGGTCTGAACCCAGAATTCCTAGAACCTGTAGCCCGTGCTCTGCCCTCTGGACCCATGACCACAGCTGCTCCTCTGCTTGGGGCTCCACTGGGTGCCAGGCCTGTCACCAAGCCTCGCTCTCTCCCTACAGGGAAGGCGAGTTAAGTAGCCCCATTTCATGGGTGAGACAGCTGAGGCCACACAGCAGCTGGGGGTGAACATCGAAGCCCGTGCCCTAAGTCCGGCAGCCCCCTCAGGCCTCTCTGCTCCCTCCCAGCCTCCTCCCTGCTCCCTCTGGGGGCAGGGGGGAGGCAGGCCTGCTGGGGCGCTGACCTCGCTGCCCCCTCCACCCTGCAGAAATCATGCACCTGTCGCCCTGGACGGCCCGCCTGTCCTGCAGCCTCTGCCCGCAGTACTCGGTGGCCATCGTACGCTCCAATCTCTGGCCAGGGGCTTACGCTTACGCCAGTGGCAAGTAGGTCTCCTCCCCGCCCCCAGCAGCAGGGGAAACCCCCAAGGACTACCCCCTTCGGGGCCTGAATGGAGCCGGGCAGCAACCCCGGGGAGGTAGGGATTCGGAGAGCCTCTTTCAGGAAGCCCCCCGGCTTGACGCCCTCATCCAGCCCCCAGACGCTCCACTGGGGTGAAAATGAGAAATCCCAAACCAAGACTGTGAGCCTGTTGGATCGGGAAATGGAGGATCAGGGAGGGGGAGCCATTGTCCCAGGGTCACACAGCACCTGCAGGGCTCAAACCTGGGTCTCCAGCCCCCTGACCCAGAACTTTCCTATGAATGGGTTACGGAGCTGGACAGGACTCAGGAGTCTTCTGGGGGGCGGCTCTGACAGGACAGTGTCTCATCTCTAGGGTAGCTATCTCCTTCCGGGGGCCTGGACAGTTCTTCCAATTTCGCGTCTTTTCTCTCTGGGACAGCAACCCCCCACCAGTTGCTCCCAAAGGATTGGCAGGCCAGGGTCAGACCTGCACCCACCCCATCAGTAGCTGCGCACTCACAAGTCCCTCAGCCTCCTTCTGCAGGCACTTCTCAGCCCTTCAGCTCAGCAGGTGGCGCCCCCTGGAGCCACCGGGCCAGGTGCAATTACGAGCTCGGCCCACCAGATGGCGTGATGCTTTCCATCCCAGGGATGAACCTGCACTATGTTCGTTGCTACAGAATTCTGAACTGGGGTGGAATTTCATGTAATCTTGATACTCTAACTGCATTCTTAGACTTTCCAGAAGCTGGGAAGAGACAGGCTTGCTTCTGCCAACCCCCTTTTCTGTTCACACCCTAATTTGCCAACATCCCTTTGAAAGCTAAAGACCATCTATCCGTCCATCCACCCATCCATCCATCCATCCATCTTTTTCTTCATTAAAGATTCTTGAGTGCCACTATGTGCCAGCTGTCTGCTGGACCCCTGGAAATAACCAGGTTGAAAAAAGGCCGATATGGATCTTGCTCCTGGAAGCGGAGAGAGGGAACACAAGCATTAATTACCTACCCCACCCCCCACCCCCCAATATCATGTTGCAAACTGCCATGAGTACTGCTCGAGAGCTCCTAATTGTATGATTGAGTCTTAGGGAGACTCCTTTCCTGGGAAAGGAGTTTGATTTGGAGTTTTCAGGGGGAAAAAAAGAGCTAACGGGAAAAGCAGGCAAAGGGACATTCCAGACCAGAGCTTCCCAAACTGTTGAGCACGAGAAAGACTCTCTTGGGGATGTGGTTAAAACGCAGGTTCCAACTTGGTGATCTGAGACAGAGCCTGAGAGTCTGCATTTCTAACAAGCTTCTGAGTGAAGAGAGGCAGGGCGGGAATTTGACAGTTCTGAGAAAGACCTGGAGGAAAACAGTTCTCTCCGAATAGCAAGGATGTGAAAATAAGGCCAAAACAATGCTGCTTCTTCAAGCAAACTTTTCCTTCCCCAACTAGCCCCACTCCTGTCTCTTTGTCTCTCAGTTCCCTCTCTTGCCCACATTTACATCTCTTCACTTCACTTGTTAATATTCTGCAAAGAAGTAAATTGGCAGGGCTCAGACCTCAAATTATCTTCTCCCTCTAAAGTGTAGGCACCACAGCAGGGATTTTTGTCTAATTTATTTACTTCTGTGTCCCCAGAGTCTAGCCCAATGTGGCTCAATATGAATAAAACAAGAGCCATATGCCTAAGTTTACATTTTCTAGGGGCCACATACAAAAGATCAAAATAAACAGGTGAAATTCATTTTAATGATACATATAATTTAACCCGAACATCCAAATTATCATGACAACATGAAATCAATGATATGAAAATTATTAAGACCTGTTTTACAATGTGGTATATGGTACCTCTTGCAGAATATCTTGATTTGGATGCTAAATTTTCATCACAAACACTTGACTGTTTTCAGGGTTCATAAAGTTTCCAGTTGAAAAAGGAGATTCATGTGCCCAAGTGTTCCAAACATCCTTAAAAGTTTTCTAATAACTGGGCTGAATATCCGCCTTTTAAATTTAACTTAAAATTAATTAAAATGACACCCAATGACAGAAGAATACACATGGAACATTCTCCAGGATAGATCTCCATGTTAGGCCATAAAAAAGTCTCAATAAATTTAAAAGGATCAAAATCACAGAAAATATGTTTTCTGACCACAATGGGATGAAATTAGAAATCAATAACAGACAGAAATTGTAAAATTCACAAATATGTGGAAATTAGGGAAGCAGACTTGGCCCAGTGGTTAGGGCATCCGTGTGTGGTTAGTGGTTAGGGCATCCGTGTGTGGTTAGTGGTTAGGGCATCCGTGTGGTTAGTGGTTAGGGCTACCACATGGGAGGTCCACGGTTCAAACCCCGGGCCTCCTCCTTGACCCGTGGGGAGCTGGCCATGCGCAGTGCTGATGCGCGCAAGGAGTGCCCTGCCACGCAGGGGTGTCCCCGCGTAGGGGAGCCCCACACGCAAGGAGCGCGCCCCGTAAGGAGAGCCGCCCAACGCGAAAGAAAGTGCAGCCTGCCCAGGAATGGCACCGCACACATGGAGAGCTGACACAACAAGATGACGCAACAAAAAGAAACACAGATTCCCGTGCCGCTGACAACAACAGAAGTGGACAAAGAAGAACACGCAGCAAATAGACACAGAGAACAGACTACTGGGGTGGGGCGGGGGGAAGGGGAGAGAAATAAATAAATACATCTTTAAAAAAATATGTATATATATATGTGGAAATTAAACCACACACCCTTACATGACCCATGGGCCAAAGAAGAAATCACAAGGGAAATTAGAAAATCCATAAAATTTTAAAAATTCTGGGGAGCGGGTGAAGCTCAGTGGTTGAGTGCCTGCTTCCCACATATGAGGTCTTAAATTCAATCCCAGTACCTCCTAGAATTTATTTATTTTTAATCCAGTGCCTCGGTTGCAGTAGCTGGGTTTCAAGTATCCACTTGCCACTGGCGCACAATAAGTGCCCAATAAATATTTGTCAAATGAGCAGAGAAACCCAGAGGGCACATTTCACCCTGCCACCTACCACCCTGCGTCATGCTGGGCCCCCGCAGGGACCCACGTCTAAGGGAGGTATCTCTCTGCCCTTCCAGGAAGTTTGAGAACATCTACATCGGTTGGGGCCACAAGTACAGCCCCGAGAACTTCAACCCGGCCCTGCCAGCCACCATTCAGCAGGAGTATCCCAGCGGCCTGGAGATCATGGAGATGAGCGATCCCACGGTCGAGGAGGAGCAGGCTCTCAAGGCCGCCCAGGAGCAGGCTCTGGCTGCCGCGGAGGAGGAAGAGGAGGACGAGGACGAGGACGAAGATGAGGATTTGGATGACTGAGGCCGAGAGCCCCTTCCCCACGCAGGTAGACAGCCGTTTCCCCCTTATACATAGTTTTGGATTTTCTTTTTTCACTGGTGATTTTCTTTCTGCTCCTGGTGGTCAGGGGGTGAAGAGGAATACAGCTGCTCCCAATAAAATTTCCCCCTGGCATTAAGGCTGAGTCATTCATTCATTGGTTCACCACTTTTGTTGACCATGGACGTCAGGCCAGGGCCGTGCTGGGCTTGGCTGGGGAGGCAGACATTACTCAGACAGAGTCTACTTCCATCTGTTTCCTTTACTCCTTCATGCAGCCACCAAACGGCGATTTAAATGGCTCCTTTTGCAAAGGTGACAAAGCTGCCCCAGCCCTGCCTTCCCAGGGCTGTCCACAGGGAGGCAGACCCGACGCCAGACAGTGACAACAGCCCGAGAACTGACCGAGCTCCTGGGTCTTAAAGGGTCAGGACTGGGAAACGGACTTTGGCCCAGTGGTTAGGGCGTCCGTCTACCACATGGGAGGTCCGCGGTTCAAACCCCGGGCCTCCTTGACCCGTGTGGAGCTGGCCATGCGCAGCGCTGATGCGCGCAAGGAGTGCCGTGCCACGCAAGGGTGTCCCCCGCGTGGGGGAGCCCCACGCGCAAGGAGTGCGCCCATGAGGAAAGCCGCCCAGCGTGAAAAGAAAGAGCAGCCTGCCCAGGAATGGCGCCGCCCACACTTCCCGTGCCGCTGACGACAACAGAAGCGGACAAAGAAACAAGACGCAGCAAATAGACACCAAGAACAGACAACCAGGGGAGGGGGGGAAATTAAATAAATAAATAAATCTTTAAAAAATAAAAATAAAAAAAAAAGGGTCAGGACTGAGTGAGAAGAGGTATCCCAAACCCAGGGCGCAGCATGTGCAAAGACCTCGAGGCTAGGAGAGCGGGATGTGTTGGGGCAGTTGCTCAAACCTCATTTTAGGTGGGGCAGAATGTGAGGGGCTGAGATGAGATTGGCAGGGGCTGTGGCGATTGTCCAAGGCTTAACTTTGCCCCCAGGGTATTAGGGAGCCACAGAAGGGCTTTGAGCAGGGGAGGGTCCTAATCATATGTGTGCTTTATAAAGACACCTCTAGCTGCCGAGTGGAGGGTAGATAGGAGGGGTGATACTGGAAATTTGGGCACCAGGGTCAAGGCCAATTCAGGGGGACCAGGCAGGAGAGGAGCCTGGGCCAGAGCTGTGGAGAGGAAAGGAGTAGGAGGAGGAATTCAGGTGGTAGCATGTAAAAACTTGGGGATGGGGAAGCGGATTTGGCTCAACTGATAGAGCATCTGCCTACCACATGGGAGGTCCAGGGTTCGAACCCAGGGCCTCCTGACTGTGTGGTGAGCTGGCTTACGCGCCCACGCACAGTGCTGATGTGCACAAGGAGTGCCATGCCACGCAAGGGTGTCCCCTGCATAGGGAAGCCCCACGTGCAAGGAGTGCGCCCCCGCAAGGAAAGCTGCCCTGTGCAAAAAAAAAGCGCAGCCTGCCCAGGGATGGTGCTGCACACACGGAGAGCTGACACAGCAAGATGACGCAACAAAAAGAGACACAGATTCCCAGTGCCACTGACAAGAATACAAGCGGACACAGAAGAACACACAGCAAATGGACACAGAGAGCAGACAACAGGGTGGGGCGGGGGGGGGGGGAAGGAGAGAGAAATAAAGTCTTAGAAAAACAAAACAAAAACTTAGGGATTAAAGGAAATGGTATAGATCTAGAAAGACACCTAGGCCTGTGGCCTTGTTGGAACTGGGTGGCTGGCAGGGCTGGCCCTAAGATGGGGGCATGGAAGAGGAGCAGGATTTGGAGAAATATGTCAAGTTCAATGTAGGACCTGAGTGTGAGATGCCTCTGGGTGATTCCAGTGAGAAATCCAGTAGGCCACTGAATAAACAAGTCTGGGGAATTTGCAATGGGTCAGGTATTTGGGCGACTTTGGCAGGTGAGAGATATTGAGTTACAGTGGGAGACTTTGGGTTACATGTGCATCATTAGGACAATGAGTGCGTTGGAATCAGTGAAATTTTGGAATCAGAGGTGGTGTTGGAGGGCCAAGGGAGATTGTTGCAGATAGCGAAGGCAGGAAAAATTGGAGGTTGGTGGAAAATAGGAGGTTTGGGGTTAGCATTAATCATCAGAGGGTCAAATGAAATCCTGGGATATCTTGGGGGTGGACAGCGGGAATTTCAGAGGTGATGAGGGTGGGGGTGAGTTGGTTGGAGATGTAGTCTGTCGGAGACTTCAGGATGTCAGTGTGACACTCTAGGTCACTGGCGGTCAGAAAGGTGTATATTGGGATTCTAAGGAGACACTACCCTATTACCTGGGGTCATCTATGATGTCCTGGAAGGGCCGGGAGAGGAACAAAGCCTGCGGCTCTCTCCGTTGCTAGGCAAACAGTTCCCCAGGAGTTGTTGCTAGGGCGTTATGTTTTCCTCCTGGCCACGCCCCCGCAGCCAACCCCTGGCGGTCTCCCGCTGGAGGGCCCCGCCTACCTTTTAGCCCCGCCTACAGTCCCAGAACCCTCACGCGAACCACCGCCGGAGCTTGTCCCACCTTCCGACCCTGTTGCCAATCGAAGAGGCGTCGCCCGGGCAACGGCCACACCTCTTCCGGCGCGGGACCGCGGCTTCCGGCAGGGGACCGCGGCTTCCGGCAGGGGCCCGGCGGCGGGCGGCGGTGGGGCAGCGGCGGGGCCCGGGGGGCGCCCAAGATGGCGGCGGGCGGCGCGGAGGGCGGCTCGGGCCCCGGCGCCGCCATGGGGGACTGCGCCGAGATCAAGTCGCAGTTCCGCACCCGCGAGGGCTTCTACAAACTGCTCCCCGGGGACGGCACCGCTCGTAGGTCTGGTCCGGCTTCCGCCCAGACCCCGGCGCAGCCGCAGCCGCAGCCGCCGCAGCCCCCGCCCGGCCCTGCCTCCGCCTCCGGCCCTGGGGCCGCCGGCCCCGCGCCGTCCCCACCGCCCGCAGGCCCCGGGCCCGCGCTGCCCGCCGTGCGCCTGAGCCTCGTGCGCCTCGGGGAGCCCAACGGCGCCGGGTCCGGGGAGCCGCCCGTCACACCCGCCGGGCTCGGCGCGGGAGGAGACCGCGTCTGCTTCAACTTGGGCCGCGAGCTCTATTTCTACCCCGGCTGCTGCCGCCGCGGGAGCCAACGGGTGAGCGGCCCGCGGTTATGGGGCCATGGGTGCGGAGAGGATGGTGGTCCCTGAGGTGGTCCAGAGGTGCCAAGAGCGTCCCCGAATGGACGAGGGATGGGCATTCTAGATGAGCTGGACCTTCCGGGGGCAGAGGATTCTTGAGGTGATGCAGGATTCCGAAAGGAGGATGCTGGGTATCTTGATGATAGTGAATCTTGAGTTGGTGTGGGATTCCGCCAGGTTTGGCATGGGGGTCGCGAGGTGGGAGGAGTTCTGGAGAGGAATACTGAGGTGTTGCGTGCTCAGAAGCCATTGAGAACACTGAGGTTGCAACCTGGAGGTGATGGGGGGTGGGGGTGGGGAGGTGGTCTTGAGACTTGGAAAGTCCAGAGGTGAAGGGGATTCTGGAAATTATGGGGAGGTTAGCGGTAATCGGAATCAGCTAGAGGAAATTGGGACTCTGGCTAGAAGAAAGGAGAATCTCTGAGCTGATGGAAGATGTGGAGGTGATGAGAGGGCCCTAGCAGGCAGAATCCTCCACCTGCACCATGATGGATGTCTGTGAAGTGTAGGTCCCAGAGGGGATGAGGCCCCTGGAGTTTATGGCGATGGAGAGCCTGGAGGTGATGAAGGTTCCTAACATTTGGAGGATCATGAGGTTTACTAGGTCACTGGACTGTGCTGGGGGTGGCTTGAGGCTTAGGGACTGCAGGGTGAAGGGTTTCCTGGAATATTGGGAATTAGGGTGATCTGAGATTTGGGGGATCTGGAGTATTGTACTAAGGCCCAAGGGAGTTGCTGAGGTCGCAGGGCAGGGCTGAAAGGGAATGGAAGTTCAGGGACAATGGGGACCCTGAACCCTCATGCTCTGGGCCTGGTGTCCCTGAAGTTGTGCGGGGCCCCACCTTTGAGGAGGCACTGCAGTCATGCTGGGGCAGGAGGGGGAAGGGACTCCTTCCTCTCTGATTTCCCCTCTTCTCTCTCTGATTTGGGGGCCCCTTCCTGTCTGTGGTCGTGCCCTCCCTCCCCACTTACCCATCGACCTACCCACTTCCCTCAGGGATATAACCCTGCTTCCTCTTCGTGGTTTTCCCAACCTCAACAACCTCTTCCTTCCTCTCAGTGGCTTAAACCATTAACCCCTTTTCTCCCATCACTCAAGTCCATTGACCTCAACAAGCCAATTGACAAGAGGATCTATAAGGGCACCCAGCCTACCTGCCATGACTTCAACCAGTTTACTGCTGCCACGGAGACCATCTCCCTGCTGGTGGGGTTCTCGGCTGGCCAGGTGCAGTACCTGGACCTCATCAAGAAGGACACCAGCAAGCTATTCAACGAAGAGGTGATTGTGGGCCCCAGGGCCCAGAACCGTGCCCCCCACACACAGTGTTTGCCAGGGGACTGTATCACCTGGGAAGCAATATACAGTGCTTCTCTGGGCAAGATGAGGGAGAGGTGATAAGAACAGGACGACAGGCAGCAGCTAATGCAATGGCAGCTGCTAATAATCACAGCTGCACTAGCTGTTCATGAGCCCTGTGCTAAGTGTGTTGTTCCCTGAGTTCTCATCAACTGATAGGAAAGGAGTCGTGAGGCCCAGTTTGCAGGTGAACAAAGCGAGGCTAGTCAGAAGCTGGGATTGGTCTGATTCCAGAGCCTTTGCTCTTCAACTTCTCTCCTCTGTGGGCTTTGGATTCAAATCCTCCTGCTGCACTATTTATACACTACCTGACTTTGGGAAAGTGACCGTTCCTCTCCGAGCCTCAGTTTTCCTCCTCTACAAATGGGGATCCTCATCCCTACTTCATAGGACTGTTGTAAAAATCAGACATGGAGATTGCTCAGTCCTGGCTAACTTGGCACAAGAGGACATGTCCACAGGTAGGGACTCCCCCCGGCCTGTATCTTTCTTGCTACTCCAAAGGAGGTGCTCCACAGAGATTCTCAGAATGAGGAATGACCGAAGGGAGTGAGTGGGACATTGAACGGGTTAAAAATGAATTGGCTCATCCATCCAGGAAATATTTATTGAGCCCTCACTCTGTGCTAGACACTGGGTTACTGCTCTGAGCACTTGGTACTTGGGATATCACACCACCCTGAACAGAACAGACAAAAGCCCCTGCCTGCATGGAGCTTTCAGTCTAGCAGGTGTGTGTGTGCGCGCGTGTGCATGTGCGAGGCGCTTATCAAATCAGTTTGGTATCCTGTATGGCAGAAGGGGATCAGTGCCACGGAGAAAAATCCAGCTGGGAAGGGGCATGGGAATGCTTGGTGGCTTTTAAATAGGGTGGTAGGCAAGGCCTCACTAGGAGTTGAAGTTGAAATAAAGACCTGAGGAGGTGAGGAAAGTTCTCTGGGGGTAGGGCACTCTATGTAAAGGCAACTGCTGGTGCAAAAGCCCCCATAGGAGGACAACACAAAGGCTGCACGGCTGGAGCAGTTTTTGAGGGGGACAGGATAGGTGAGCTCTGAGAAATAATGCGGAGGGACCAAATTGTGTAGGATCTGGAAGGCCATGGAAAGGACTTTGGCATTTACTCTTAGATAGAAGCCTCTGGAGCAGCTCTTGTCAACTGGGCTTCCTCAACTGAACCCTAGAGCCCAGAAATGAGTTGAGTTACTGTTTTCTCCATTCTTCCAAGGATGGGAGACAACCGGTAGACTCTGGGCAGGAAGTTAATTCAGTGCATCCAATGGCTACCTGAGGGCATCAGGGCTTAATTCACTCTGGAACCTGTTGGCCAAAGGTTTCAGGAGTGTGCCAAGTGGGACAGTGGCCTGTGCCCACTCTTACTTTAACAGAGCTCTCAGGCCGCTGTGCAGAGAGCAGTCCACGGCCTGGAGACCTGAAGGCCGGTTAGGAGGCCACTGCAGGCTGGATGGCGCTGGAACCGGGGTGCCAGGAGTCGGGGTGGAGAAGAGGTCAGATTCTAGGTATGTTTTGAAGGCTCACCCAGCCAGCCAAGATTTCCAAGCCACCTCTTGGGTGCACTGTTTTGTGTGCTGGGGATGGAACCATGAGCTCCAGAGATCCCCTCCTTTGTGAAGCTGGCATTCTGTGAATAAATGTCTTGCCTTAAGTCTGACATGGTGAAGATGGTGGAAAGGGTTAGACAGAGAGAGGGCAATTCCTGGAAGGACAGAACTGTCCCCTTTCCAAAGATGGTGCATCAAGGCTCCTCGGAGCCCCTGCAGCCACCTCACAGGTAGTCCTTTGTTTCCCTGCCTTCCCATGACCCAGGATCTGTCTCCCTGCCTCAGTTTGGGGGCTTCTCCGTGAGGAGAGTGGGTGCCCTCAGCCCTGGACCCCACCCGACCCCACTTGGGGGAACTGGGTGGGTCTGAGGGCCTGGCTGGGGAGGAGGGCTGCGGGGCCTGTGGCTGCCTCCCAGCCCTGGCCTGTCTTCCCGGCAGCGGCTGATCGACAAGACCAAGGTGACCTATCTGAAGTGGCTACCGGAGTCGGAGAGCCTGTTCCTGGCGTCCCATGCCAGCGGCCACCTGTACCTGTACAACGTCGGCCACCCGTGTGTCTCAGCCCCACCCCAGTACAGCCTGCTGAAGCAGGGCGAGGGCTTCGCCGTCTACGCGGCCAAGAGCAAGGCGCCCCGCAACCCCCTGGCCAAGTGGGCGGTCGGGGAGGGGCCGCTCAACGAGTTTGCCTTCTCGCCCGATGGCCGGCACCTGGCCTGCGTCAGCCAAGATGGCTGCCTGCGCGTCTTCCACTTCGACTCCATGCTGCTGCGCGGGCTCATGAAGAGCTACTTTGGGGGCCTGCTCTGTGTGTGCTGGAGCCCTGACGGACGCTACGTGGTGACCGGTGGCGAGGATGACCTGGTCACCGTGTGGTCCTTCACTGAGGGGCGGGTGGTGGCCCGCGGCCACGGCCACAAGTCCTGGGTCAATGCTGTGGCCTTCGACCCCTACACCACGCGGGCTGAGGAGGCGTCAGCAGCAGGTGGTGATGGGGAGCGAAGTGGCGAGGAGGAGGAAGAGCCTGAGGCGGGGGGCGCCCCACTCTCCCCGCTGCCCAAGGCCGGCTCCATCACCTACCGCTTCGGCTCAGCCGGCCAGGACACGCAGTTCTGCCTGTGGGACCTCACGGAAGATGTGCTTTACCCGCACCCGCCCCTGGCCCGCACCCGCACCCTCCCCGGCACCCCCAGCACCACGCCACCGGCCACCAGCAGCTCACGGGGCGGGGAGCCAGGTCCCGGCGCCCTGCCCCGTTCCCTGTCCCGCTCCAACAGCCTCCCGCACCCGGCAGGCGGCAGCAAGGCGGGGGGCCCCGGGGCGGCGGCAGAGCCCGGCACCCCGTTCAGCATCGGCCGCTTCGCCACCCTCACGCTGCAGGAGCGGCGGGACCGGGGCGCCGAGAAGGAGCACAAGCGCTACCACAGCCTTGGCAACATCAGCCGGGGCGGGGGCGGGGGCGGCGGGGACAAGCCTAGCGGCCCAGCCCCCCGCAGCCGGCTGGACCCGGCCAAGGTACTGGGCACTGCGCTGTGCCCGCGCATCCACGAGGTGCCGCTGCTCGAGCCCCTGGTGTGCAAGAAGATCGCCCAGGAGCGCCTGACCGTCCTCCTCTTCCTGGAGGACTGCATCATCACCGCCTGCCAGGAGGGCCTCATCTGCACCTGGGCCCGGCCCGGCAAGGCGGTGAGTGGCTCCCAGGGGCCCCCGGACCCGGCAGGACTCTTGGCCCAGGCCCTTGTCACCATCCTCACAGTGGGATGAAAGCTTAAGAGTCCAAGCACAGAGCCACTGCAGCCCTAGAGGATGCACTTCTAGAACCCCGGGCCTTGAGTCGGCAGACGGGCTTAGGCTGTCGGGGTGGGTAGCTGCGGGTGGTGGGGACCATGGCCCAAGGCTCGTCTGAGAGCGGCATGGCCTGGTCCAGCCGCTGGTGAGCTGAAGCAGAAGCTGCACTTCTGTGGCAAGTTAAGTTTTTAAATGGTGAAACTTTCAGAAACGCTGTGGGCCAAGCTAAGCATCCCCAGGCAAGGCTGAGCGGCTGAGCGAGGGATCCCAGCTCCGTGCTGGAGGCGGGGGGCCCTGGGTCCCTGCCTCCAGGCCTGTTCACTGTGACCTTGGGCCGGTCACCGCAGCCCCGCCCTGACCTGTCCTGTCACCTCTTAGAGCAGAAAGCCTTTGAGATGGCTGGGCGACCGGGTGCTTCCCCCTCCTGGGGGGCCGTGGGCCTGGTGAATTTGGGAGCAGTGGACCCGGCTCTGTCAGTAGCTCAGGGCCGGGTGCGGGTTCTCAGCTGGCAGGTGTAGGCCGCAGCTCTGCTCCTGGATGGTTTTGGAATCTAGAGTCCTGGGTCGCGGTCTCAGAGTGTCAGTTGAGGGCACTGGAGCATGGGGGCCCTGGTGAGCCCTGACAGAGCCCCTTCTGTCTCCCTAGTTCCCAGATGAGGAGACCGAGGCCCAGACAGGGGAAGGAGGTTGGCCCAGGTCACCCAGCAAGTCAGTGGTAGAGGTAGGACTGTCCCGGAGGGTTTTCTCCAGAATTTCAGGACCCCCAAGTCAGAGGAGACCCCAGTTTCCCCCTCTCCCTCCCCCACCCTCTGGTCAGGATCAGCCAGGGAGCCTAGAGCAGCAGCCTCTGGGGGTCTGGTCACAGCCCCCGGTGGCCCCTGACCCTCCCTCCCCTCTCCCCGCAGGGCGTCTCCTCCCAGCCCGGCAGCTCCCCGAGTGGCACGGTGGTGTGAAGCCCTGGGCGGCCCAGCCTGCCCCCTCCCTGCTGAGCTCACTCCACGGCGGATTAACAGGACTAACCATGGCGACGGACTGCGCCCCTCCCCCGCCTGCACAAACTTGGGGGACAGAGGGTCTCCCTGACCGGCCAGACAGGAGGGGGAATGTGTGGCCGCAGCCTTGTCCCCACCCACTGCCAAGTACAATGACCCGCCCCCCCAGACGTCAGTGTTACCCTCATCCCTGTCCCCAGCATGTGACTGGTCACTCCTGGGGGGGAGCCCCCCGCCCGCCAGAGCCCACCTTCTCAGCGCACCCCTCCTGGGGCGGGGCTCCTGCCCTCCCCAGCCCGCCCCTCCGTGGCTACGGTCTGTGCTTCTCTCAGAGTGTTAAATTATGGAAGCCCCTCAGGGGCCCTCCCCGCCCTCAGGACCTCTTATTTATACTAAAGTCCCCAGTTTTCATAGCCCTGGGCCCGGCCTCTCTGTTCCGTTCCTGGCGGTGTGGCAGGAGTGGGGGTGCTGCCCCCTCTTAGAGTCCCCCACTCCAGCCGGGGAGAACTTCAGCCCCGCCCCCTGGGAGTCGCCGGAAGAACCTTCCAGCGGGTGGAGGGGTTGGGGGGGGGAACCATGGCTGGCGCAGCAGGGCCCTTGGGCCAAAGAGGGGCACCCCCGGCCTCTTGAGAGAGGGGGATAGCCAGGACCCCCTCCAGAGTCTTCAGCGGGAGATTTCAAAAGGCTTCAAGTGCCCAAGCTGTCCACATGAAATATCCAGAGTTTTTAAGAAGGGCCTGTCCGGATGCTTCCCCCTGGCGGTTCTTGGTGGTCCCCTGGACTAAGGGTCTCGGCTGCTCCGAGGACAAGTCTTTCCCCTGAGCCCGCTGCCGGGCGCTGCTAGAGGCCAGGACTTCCTCTCCAGCACAGCCGCCCCGGGAAGACCCCTGCCGCGGGGCCATCCCGCCCACCCAGCGCCGGGAGTGGTGGCTCCCGCCCCGCCTTCCACCCCCGAAATGTTTCTGTTTCTAATCCCAGCCCGGGCAGGAATGTGGCTATCCGGCCAGGGTCCAAGAAGCTATTTTGGGGTCTCCTTGGCCTGAGGAGGACTTTGCTGTACCACCCGCCTCCCCCAGGCTTTGGCCAGCGGGTCACCCCTGGTCCCGCTCCTGAGCCTCGCCTCCTGCTTCTCACCTCACCACCCCTTCCTCACCTCCTGCCAGAAAGGCAGTGTGAAGCAGGGGGCCCGAGGGCTAAATTTAACTGTCCCAAAGTTGGAATCCATGGTTGAGTCACCCGAGAAGCTGCCCTGGCCTCAGCCCCCCTCTCTCCACCCCTGCTTGGGGTTTGGGGGTGTTGCCTGGATCTTGCTGAACCTCAATTGGCCCCCTCTAGGGAATGGGCGGGCTCATCTTTGACATCTGTCACACCTGTAGTTTTCCTCTATCCACCTTTTAAAGGAGGGGGGGCTAAGATTTGAGGTTCCCCCCCCCCCATTAAACGCTGAATGGTCCAGAGGGGCCCTGGAAGGAAGGAGTTGAGGGGGGGCCGGCTTGTGAGGGGTTAAGGCTGGGAGGCGGGAGGGGGGCTGGACCGAGGGGGTGGGGAGAAGAGGAGGAGGCCTCAGCAGCAGAGAGAAGTGGCCAGAGAGGCCCAGGGGACAGCCGGGGACGGGCAGACATGCGGCCAGGGCCGCGGGGCCTGGACGGGGGCTGACGTCCCAGTGTCAGGAGGAGCCCGAGCCCCGGCCCGGGAAGGGGGACATGGTGCTGCCTGTCCGACATGTCAGCCGAGGTGCGGCTGCGGCGGCTCCAGCAGCTGGTGCTGGACCCCGGCTTCCTGGGGCTGGAGCCCCTGCTCGACCTTCTCCTGGGCGTCCACCAGGAGCTGGGCGCCTCCGACCTGGCCCAGGACAAGTACGTGGCCGACTTTTTGCAGTGGGGTGAGTGTCTGCTTGCTTGGGCCCCACCAGGGGCGAATGGGTGGGAGCCAGGGCAGAGGCAGGAAGTGGGTTGGGGGCGGGAGGCCTAGCTGTAGGGGGGCAGGCAGCAGGGACACGGGCAGATTGTCCATGCCAGGGCCCCAGAGCTTGGCCCTGGGTGCCATGGTCTTCCCCATCCCGGCAGGACAGGGTCAGCAGAGGCCAGGGCAGCCATGACTCGAGACCACAACCACAGCCCAGGGGGCGGCAGGAGCTGTGGCGGGCTGGACTGGGCACAGCCCCCCCGTGGTGCCTCTGGCCCTTGCCTGTGTCCAGGCCCAGGGGCACACTGGGAGCCCCACCCCTAGGAGCCCCCCAACGGGACCCAATGGCTCATGGCCCTCCACTGTGGTTTCCCAGAGCCTGGGGACAGGCAGGCAGGGAGGGACAGCATGGGGCAGCTGCCAGGGGCGCGGCCAGCAGGCAGGTGTTTGGCGCCAGCCTCCCCAGCTGCCCCAACAGGTGCCCAAGCCCGGGGAGGGCGCGGTGACTCAGGCTGGCCTGGGGAAGAACCAGCGCTGTGGACAGGCGCCACCCCGCGTGCCTTCCGACCCCCACTGAGGAGGCCACTTCTGTTGGTTTCACGGCCCCAATCCTCTGGTCCCTCCAAGCCTGCCTGAGCCATCCGGGCCCTCCACTGATTCCCACGCCCTTTGGTCCTCAGAGTTCAGGACCCCCAAAGCCGACTCTTGCAGGAGAGAAGAGGCTTCAACTGCGGCCCCAGCCCTGCCCTTCCATCAGCCCAGGCGCAGGCCGCTGCGGTCGCTGTCCCTCTCTCACGCTGCCACTCTGCCCCTCCACTTGTTTGCCATGCACTGGCTCGCTCTTGGTCTCGGTGGGCCCCGGTCTGTTTCCGGTCACTCCACCCTCTGTGGCTCTCCCCTCACCGGTGTCTCTCCCATTCCGTCCCAGGCCCCCTCCTCTCCCTCTGCCCCTTCCACAGATGAGAAGGTGGAGGCCAAGGGCTCAGCCTTCCAGCCTCTGGAAGAACCTCCCCCCGCCCAGGGCCCTGGTTACTCTCCCAGGCTCCTCTTTGCAGAGGGCTGTGCTCAGCTGGCAGGGTAAACTGAGGCCTGGCGTGAGGGTGGGGGCAGGGGGGCTGGCTCGCCGGTAAGGAGCGCTCCTTTTGTGGCCCGAGCCCGAATCCTGCGGCCCCTCCCCGCCAGGCCGGCGGCGCGGGGGAGGGGGCCTGGGTTCCCGCTGCCTTAAAAGGGCTCAGTGTCTTGGCTCTCGCCTCCTCCCCAGCCCTGCGCCCTGGCTGCTGCTTCCCGGGCCCACTCTCCCCCGACCCCGCGGGCCAGTGCTCCCCTCCAGGGCCCACCCCAGCCTCCGCTCTCCCACCCATACCCGGCCCTCGGTCCCTCCCGCCTCGCCAGCGGGTGCTGCTTCCCTTCCAGGAGCCCAGAGTCCCTGAGGCTCAGGCCTCTGCCCGGGCCGGTCCCCCTCCCTACCGCCCAGTTGAACATTCCAAGCTGCGTGACCTTGGTTTCCCCATCTGTAACTAAGGGGTAATACAGCCCTTCCTGCCCGCGGGAGGGCTGGCCCCGCCCTTCCCTGGCGTCCTCCCGGCCCTCATCCCCGAATCCCGTGTCTCCCACAGTGTGGAGCCACAGCACCTGCCTCTGAATCCGGAGGTGCTGGGTAGGGATGGATGTCCCCGCTGTAACCCAAGACTTGACTAAATAAGGAGCCGGGGGTGGGGCCCAGGGAGGGGACGCAGTATCTTAAGCCTCACCTGGGGGCTGGGGGAAGGTCCTGAGGTCCAAGGCCAGTGGCCTTCCCTTCTGCTGACGTTAGTTGACCGTCCTCTCGAGCCGGCACCCACCACAGCCCGCGGGGCCCATGCCTGACCCCAAAAGGGTTTCCCAGGCCTCTCACCTCCAGGGGAGGGAAGTCTGGGGTCCCCTGAACCTCACGCAGTGGCTTTGTGGGAAATCTCGTGGTTAGGGGAAATGCAGAGGCCGAGAGAGAGGGAGACGGGGGCAGAAAGAGGGACTTGCCCCCGCCTCTCCAGTGTCGGCCCCAGTGATCCCCGGTTCTCCACCCTTCCTCAGCGGAGCCCATCGCAGCGAGGCTTAAGCAGGTCCGACTGCAGAGGGATGACTTCGAGATTCTGAAAGTGATCGGACGCGGGGCGTTCAGCGAGGTGAGCCCTGAGCGCGGCGGGAGCTCGGGGAGGGGGACGGGCTTGACGGCCGGTGGGCGGGGCCTTGGAAATTGATGAATGGCCGAGGCGGGCGGTGGGGGCGGGCCTGGAGCCAGGGGGCGGGGCCAGGGGCGCGTGCAGGCCGCTCAGCGCCCGGCTGCCGGCCGCGCCCGTGTCACCCTGCCTTGGCCCTTAGGTGGCGGTGGTGAAGATGAAGCAGACGGGCCAGGTGTACGCCATGAAGATCATGAACAAGTGGGACATGCTGAAGAGGGGCGAGGTGAGGGCGGGCGCTGGTGGGGGGGCGCCGAGGACCTGGCCCCGCACCCGCCGCTTCAGCGCCCCGGCTGCCCCGCAGGTGTCGTGCTTTCGAGAAGAGAGGGATGTGCTGGTGAACGGGGACCGGCGCTGGATCACGCAGCTGCACTTCGCCTTCCAGGACGAGAACTACCTAGTGAGCGCGCGGAGCGGGCAGGGGCGCTAGGGTGGAGGGAGCTGTCCCGGGAAAGGCTGGCGCCGCTGGAGGGGGGTCTCTGGGGCTCCGGGTGTGGTACGCAGGCGCCTCAGGGCGACGAGCGGGCGGCCTTCGCTGGGCTGGGCGCGCTGTCACGCGCTCTCCGGGGTGGGCTTGGAGAACCCCGCGAGGACCCTCTTGGGGGAGCCTCCTTCCTGGAATGGGCTGGCTCCTGCCACCGGGCAGGAGGCAGCGACGCTCTGTACTCTGGGCCTTGGGAGGTCTCTGGGATCGCTTTTTCTCCGGTTCTCTCTGGGGGAGTGACCTCAGTCCAGTGACATCTGGGGAGAACATTTTGGGGGGCGTCTGTGACTGGGCCTGGAAGACCTCTTGGGCTCTCACGGGGCTGAGGTTGTGGAGTCTCCTGCCTGAAATCCTGCGTCTCGGGGACCTCAGCGAACGGCGCTGAGACCACCAAGCCCCGTGCCCTTTGCCAGTACCTGGTCATGGAGTACTACGTGGGCGGAGACCTGCTAACGCTGCTGAGCAAGTTTGGGGAGCGGATCCCGGCCGAGATGGCGCGCTTCTACCTGGCGGAGATCGTCATGGCCATTGACTCGGTGCACCGGCTGGGCTACGTGCACAGGTGGGCGCGGCCGGGCCGAGGACCTGCGCCTGGCCAGGAGGGGCCTCTGGAGGGGACAGCCCTCGAGAGGGAGGGGCGCCGGGCAGCGCGGCCCAGCGGGGCGAGACCGGGTGGGAGGGAGGTGCACTTATCGTCCCTCCCCATCTGCACACCCTCCCCCGCCCCCACGGCGCAGGGACATAAAACCCGACAACATCTTGCTGGACCGCTGCGGCCACATCCGCTTGGCGGACTTCGGCTCCTGCCTCAAGCTGCAGGAGGACGGAACGGTGAGCGGGTCAGGAGCGGGGACCGAGGGGTGCAGAGCGCGGCCACCCGGCCTGGGTGCGCGTTTGGAGCCGGCAGAGGGTGGGACTAAGCGCTCGGGGCGTGACCGGGGGTGGGGGCCCCAGGGCAGGGGTGGGGCCCGCGGCCGGCGCGGGGAGGGGCCTAGCTCTGGTCCGCTTGGCACAGGTGCAGTCGCTTGTGGCCGTGGGCACCCCGGACTACCTGTCCCCTGAGATCCTGCAGGCCGTGAGCGGCGGGCCCGGGACGCGCACCTACGGGCCTGAGTGTGACTGGTGGGCGCTGGGCGTGTTCGCCTATGAAATGTTCTACGGGCAGACGCCCTTCTACGCCGACTCCACGGCCGAGACCTACGGCAAGATTGTCCACTACAAGGTGAGCGTGGCTCGGGGAGCCTGGAACCCGCCCCCACCGCTGCTCCCAGGCTAATATTCCCGCTTCCGGGCAGGAGCACCTGTCTCTGCCGCTGGCAGATGCTGCGGTCCCCGAGGAGGCCCGAGACCTCATCCAACGGCTGCTGTGTCCCCCGGAGATGCGACTGGGCCGGGACGGGGCCGGTGACTTCAGGAAGCATCCTTTCTTCTTTGGCCTCGACTGGGATGGACTCCGCAACAGCACCCCACCCTTTACCCCAGACTTTGAGGGTGCCACGGACACGTGCAACTTCGATGTGGTAGAGGACGGGCTCACTGCCATGGTGAACGGCGGCGGGGTGGGTACCTGCGCCCCTTTGCGGCTGAGGGGACCCTCGCTCTTCCTCCGTAAAGTGGGGGCCCTGAGACCATTCACTGCCCTGAGCGCCTGCTTGTGTGCCTGCCCAGTGCTGGGGACCCAGCAGTGACCAAGGCTCAGTCCGGTGGGGGGACAGGTCCTTCCCTAGCGTGATCAGGGCTGGGACAGAGAGTCCAAGGGGGTTCCTGACCAAGCATGGAAGGTCCTGGAAGGCTTCCTGGAGGAGGGGGCTATCTGAGCAGCGACCCTCCTTCCTTAGACCATCTCTCTCAACTCCCCCTCAACAAACTGGGACTGGGTGCCCTTGTGCTTGGCAGTGCTGGGAACCCAGCAATGACCAGGTCAGCCCCAGTCCCTCACCATCTAGAGAAGCAGGATTTATACTGTGGCAAGTGCCCTGAGGGAAGGCAACAGGCTGCAAGAAAAGGAAATGGTGGGAGGGGCCACTTTAGTTGGGGTGGCTTGAGGGGAGCATTTAAGCCCAAACCAGACGGGGGTGAGGGACGGGCCCTGACCACCAGGGCCACGTGTGTGCTTCCCTTGCGCAGGAGACCCTGTCAGACATGCGGGAGGGCGTGCCGCTCGGCGTCCACCTGCCATTCGTGGGCTATTCCTACTCCTGCACGGCCCTCAGGTGAGCACTAGCCCTCCCTGCCCCGTGAGGAGGGGGTGCCCGGACGACGCTGGGGGTTCTGGGATCACCTTGGCGTTCGCCGGCCCACAGGAGTGCAGAACCAGTGCTGCGTCCTTTACAATTCTACATTCAGTTGTAAAACCTCAGGCCTGTCCCAATTCTTTTAATCTTCACCTCGTTTTCCAGTTTGGAGTCATGGAACCTTAGACTCGTAGAAAATGAGAATTTTAGAATCTTATATCAACCTTAAAAGTCACAAACCCATTGAGTCACTGACATAAGCATAAGACCTTTAAGAAATATCACACAAATATATTGATTGCTTTTTGCAGATAAATGAGGAAACATGCTAAGCAAAATGAAGCCCACTCTCCAGGGAGGACCCTGGCCCCACACACTTAACCCCCCTGTGAATGTGTTGTTTCTAACTGGCTTTTAATACTGGATAATGTATTGCAAACCCCACTGTTTATCATTAGTGAGCTGCTAGGTAGCATCCTATTTATTTAGCCCATCCTCCCTGGGGTGAGCAGCCAGCAGGTCAGTCTTGGTGTGTGTCCAGGATAAGTAGGTTCTTGGGACATATTTCTACAAGTGGGGTTGCTGGGTTGGAGGGGACATCCACTTTTAGTGTGACTTTCTATTCTCAGGGCGGGACTGTACCCCTCCCAGAGTATGCGGGGGGAGTGCTGATGTTGAGAACCACTGTCTTGGAACTTAACCCACTCTTAGACCAGACCCTGGGAGGTGGCCAGAGCTGGGGGACTGGCAGGAATCACTGGACCACCCCCTCTACCCCCACAGTCCTGAGGCTCTGAGAGGGGCTGGCAAAGGTCACTCAGTGATGAAATGGACAGACCCTCAATGGCAGCTCCCAGGGGCTCAAGGTCAGGCGAGGCACAGGCCTTTTCCAACCAGGAAGACCTGGCAAATCAACCTCAAACCATGGGGTTTTGGGGTTTGGCTGCTTTGAGCTCCAGACCCCAACTGCCACATGCTGGGGAGCCCTGGTCCTAAACCCAGGGGATGGGTGGGGCTGGCTCTCCCTGCCCTCTCCTCCTCTCTCGTGCCAGGGACGAGGAGGTCCCAGGCCCCACACCCATGGAACTGGAGGCTGAGCCGATGCCTGAGCCACACGTGCAAGCTTCCAGCCTGGAGCCCACTGTGCCGCCACCAGAGAAAACGGTAAGCGGGAGGAGAGGGTCGGTCAGGGACAAAGGAAGGCAGAAAACAAAATAAGGAGACAAGCAGCCTGAGATGATCCCTCAGAAAAAACTAATGTTGGCACAGGAAGGTGTTAATGGGGGTGCAGCAGGCTTTAGCAGGCCCAAGAAGAAAAGGGCCAAGTGGTTGCCAGAGAGAACCCGGAGGGCAAAGGGCCTGAACTGAGAATCAACAAATCTGTTCTTGACCCTGAGAAGAGGGAAGTATGGCTGAGGGCCAACAGAGGTTGGAGGGTCCACTGGGAACCCCCAAGCAGGGCTTTTTGGTACCCAGGCCTGCTCCTGAGAACACGAGGGAGCTGGAGATTTTATGAGCAAGGGAGGGACATGGTCAACTTAAGCTGGAGTTTTAGGAACAATCTTTTGGTTGCTGTGTGGAAGGTGCATGGTGGGAGACCAGACCAAAGGCTGGAGACCAAGAGAGGCTCAGGCTTTTGCAGTGACTGTGGGCATCCCACAGAGATACTAGGGGAGCAGAGGAGTGAAGGAAGAGTGGGGGTCCTGGGTGCCTCCCGCAGCCCTAAAGCCGATCCCCATCTGCAGGCGGAAGCGGCAGTTCCCGCCGAGGCCGAGGTGACGCTGCGGGAGCTCCAGGAGGCGCTGGAGGAGGAGGTGCTGACTCGGCAGAGCCTGGGCCGGGAGCTGGAGGCGATCCGCACGGACAACAAGAACTTTGCCAGGTCAGGGCCAGGGCACGGAGGCCAGCGCAACCCCGGGCAGCCCCTGTCGCCGGGGCCCAACGGGCTCACGCTCCTTACCTCCCCGCAGTCAACTCCGTGAGGCCGAGGCCAGGAACCGAGACCTGGAGGCGCACGTCCGGCAACTGCAGGAGCGGATGGAGGAGCTGCAGGCAGACGGAGCTGCAGGCGAGGCTCCCTTCCCTGAGGGCGCCAGGGGGGAGGTGGGCCCGCGGCCCGACGGGGTCGTGCGTGGGTACCCGGGGGCGGGCGCAGGGCCCAGGCTGGGGCACGCCGCGCCACCGCCCTCCGCCGCCCTTCCACTCGCCCTACGCCTCTCTCTTCTCCTTCCAGCCGTCACGGGGGTCCCCAGTCCCCGGGCCACGGATCCACCTTCCCATGTAAGACCCCTCTCTTTTCCCTGCCTCAAGCCTACTGCCTCCCTGTACAGATCCCTCTCCCCGTCCACATGTAGGGCCCAGCCCACCGCTGAGGGGCTCCAAACGAGGGACGCCCTCCATTCAGTTCCCCACGTACCGGACCAACTTCGGTCCACACCGCTTACCCAATTCCCTGGATCTCCCCCCCCCCCCCACCCCGCAACCTCGATCCTCGATCCTCCATTTTCCTTGCTGTCTCTCGCCCCCGCCGAGGGCGGCCGGGCTGGCCTGGGCTCCGATCGGGTCACCTGTCCCTTCTCTCTCCAGCTAGATGGCCCCCCGGCCGTGGCTCTGGGCCAGTGCCCGCTGGTGGGGCCAGGCCCCATGCACCGCCGCCACCTGCTGCTCCCTGCCAGGGTACGTCCGGCTGCCCACGCACGCCCGCCGCGCAGCCCGCGCCTCGCTCCCGCACCCCCACAGGGTCTTAGCTTTGGCTTCGCCTGGGTCCGGCTCAGCCTGCTGCACGGAGGGTGGATACTCGGGCAGCCAATCAACACAGGCCGCTAAGCAGCCAATTAGGAGTTCTGAAGGGGCTTGCGGCTTGCGAGCAGGCCAACCACAGCTGCCCTCGCTGTCGGGGGCGGGGCCGCGGCGGGGAGGATTGTGGACCCACCTACGGATGTAGGCGGGGCGAGCCCCAGGAGCCAATCAGAAGCGCGCACCGCCCGATTCCTGATCCCTCCCTCTCGCCCGCAGGTCCCTAGGTCTGACCTATCGGAGGCGCGTTCCCTGCTCCTGTTCGCCGCTGCTCTGGCTCCTGCCACCCCCTTGGGCGGCCCTGGGCTGGTGGCCCGCGCCGGCCATCCCTCTCCAGCCTGGCGTCGCACCGCAGCCACCTTCGCCCCCTGAACCCTAGAACCACAGCTTGTCCTCCTCTCGGGCCCTGCGGGAGGCGCGGGTGATGCGGACCCGGCCCCGAGTCCACTCCCACCGCCTCCATCCGCGGCCGCCGAGCGCGCCCTCCCTGGGATCCGGGCCCGCCTCCTGGCGGCTGGGGAGGGAGGAGCCGGGGCCGCGGCCGCAGCCAGGGCTCGTGGGCGGCCGGGAGCCGGGCGTGCAGCTGCCGCGGTGGGGAGGGGCGGGCCACGGGCGCCCCCCGGCCGCTCTCCCCGCTCCTTGCGCCCCCAGCCCGCAGATGCCCCTGGTGCCCGAACCCCTGTGTTCCCGGGACGTCCTGTGCCCGCGGCACACGTCCAGCGCTCGGCGCAAGCCCCGCCGCCCTCAGGGGCCTTCTGCCGCGCCCACCTTGCCTTTCCGGGGCTTCCGCGCCCGCTCCTCACGCGCGCTGCTCTCGGGAGCCACGGCCGGCTCCGCCCGCCTCGCGGTTTGGGTATTTATTGACCTTGTCCTGCGACTCGCTGACAGGCTCCAGGACCCCGGCACCCCATCCACGTTTTGGATGCACTGAGACCCCGACATTCCTCAGTATTTATTGTCTCTCCCCACCTAGAGCCCCACCCCCGACCCTCGCAAATAAAAGGCCCTCTCATCTGCGCAAGGCTCCGGCGTCCCCCGCGTGCGGGCGGGAGGCTGCTCCGCGGGCCAGTCGGGAGGGCCGTGGCAGCGGCCAATGGCCTGGTGAGAAGCTGGCCGGACCAGAAACTAGCGAATCAGGGCCGCGGGTAGGCAACGCCGAGGGGCGGGGCCCCGGCCTCCCGCCAATAGGGGAGGGCGAGTGGGCCGCGCCGGGCCCCCGCCCCCGCCCAGCTGTGGCCCAGCTGTGCTACCCCCGCGGCGGTCACGGGGAAGAAGGGGGCTGGGCCCAGCGCGCGGCTGTCTCCCGCCACTGCGCCTGCGCGGGCCACGCGCATCCGCTCTCAGAACGTAGACTGGAGCAAAGTTGCCGCAAACTTTCTCTCGCGTTTCCCCCACCCCTCCTCCCAGCCAGGCCCGCCCCCCTCTCCGCGGAGCCGGGAATTCCGAGGGGCGGAGCGAGGGCTGCGAGGGGAGTGGGGGGGTCTCCCCAGGGCTCTGGAGACGATGCGTGCAGGAGCTCAAGTCTCGGGAAGGAGGTGGCTTCGCGCCTTTAACCCTCCCGGACGGCCCGCTACCCTCTCCGTTGTCCCGATGGGGAAACTGAGGCCCTGAGCCAGAGACACAAGCGGGGGGGAGGCAGAAAGCGCGGCCAGAAGCGGAGGGAAAACAAAGAGAATCACGGGCAGACGGGGAGGGGGCGGACACACACAGACCCGGGGACGGAGACCCGAGTGGGAGCGCGGGGCCAGGCCCTGGTCGGGGGAGCCGCGCGGGGACGCCTGGGCGAGAAGCTCGGGAAGCACGCAGGGCGGGGGGCAGAGAGGGGGGCCTGGCGGGGTGGGGGCTGGGGAAAGCCCGAGGGAGGAGGAGAAGGAGGGAGGAACTTCCCAAAGTTGCAAAACATGGCTACCTTGCCTGCGGAGCCGAGCGCGGGGCCAGCGGCCGGGGGGGAGGCGGTGGCAGTGGCGGCGACCGAAGAGGAGGAGGAGGAAGCGCGCCAGCTCCTGCAGACTTTGCAGGCGGCCGAGGGTGAGGCGGCGGCGGCGGCCGGGGCCGGGGCGGGCGAGGCGGCGGCGGGAGCGGAGGGCCCGGGAGCCCCGGGCGGCCCTGGGTCGCCCCCCGAGGCCGCTGCCGAGCCGCCCACGGGCCTCCGCTTCTCGCCCGAGCAGGTGGCGTGCGTCTGCGAGGCGCTGCTCCAGGCGGGCCACGCCGGCCGCTTGAGCCGCTTCCTGGGCGCACTGCCCCCGGCCGAGCGCCTACGTGGCAGCGACCCGGTGCTGCGCGCACGGGCCCTGGTGGCCTTCCAGCGGGGCGAGTACGCCGAGCTCTACCGGCTCCTCGAGAGCCGCCCCTTCCCCGCCGCCCACCACGCCTTCCTGCAGGACCTCTACCTGCGCGCGCGCTACCACGAGGCCGAGCGGGCCCGCGGCCGCGCGCTGGGCGCGGTGGACAAGTACCGGCTGCGCAAGAAGTTCCCGCTGCCCAAGACCATCTGGGACGGCGAGGAGACAGTGTACTGCTTCAAGGAGCGCTCCCGCGCGGCGCTCAAGGCCTGCTACCGCGGCAACCGCTACCCCACGCCCGACGAGAAGCGCCGCCTGGCCTCGCTCACCGGCCTCTCGCTCACGCAGGTCAGCAACTGGTTCAAGAACCGGCGGCAGCGCGACCGGACCGGGGGCGGCGGCGGCGCGCCCTGCAAGAGGTGAGGGCACCCGGGAGGTGCAAGTCCCGCTTTCCCGGGGCAGACCTGTCTCCTATCCACCAGCCACCCCACCTTCCCACCCCCAAGCTCCTCGCAGTGCTGAACTCTGCGGATCCCTCAGGCTCCTATCCTCGCGTGCCCACGGGGCACAGGGGGTGAGCGAGGCTCCAACAAGGGCACGCCCCGCGCCCTCTCCCCTGATATCACTGCTGCTTACACGGAGGTGAGGAGACCTTTTCCTCTACTCCACGCTGGGCTCCAGCTCCAAACCCATCAGATTCCAGGCTAGAGTAGGGGGAGATAGAGAAAACAGAGGGCTCCAGAGGGCTGCGGAACAGAGGGAGCATGCTTTGTCCACCCCACCGCAGTGCGGACTTCGTTCAGGCCCCCTGGGCAGCCCAGCTCTTCCCTGACCGCTACTCTCCCCCCACCCCACCTCAGGGTCCAAACAGCGTGGCCCGTCGTCTGTCTTTGTTGTGAAACGTGAACCTTCCCCAGCTCCGGTTTCCCTGTAACCCAAGCCCTTCCCCTCCCACCCAGTTCTGCCGGCCTCTCGCAGCCTTCTCTGCCTCCCCGGGGGAGGGCACCGGGAACTGAGCAGGCCGCCGCCTCCTCACTCTCCTAGGCCACTGGCCAGCTTTCAGCCTGGCTGGAGAGGCGCAGGAGCAGCCCGGGCGGTTCTTTGGAGCCTTGAGGCCCCAGGGGTGGGGAAAAAGCTCCTCTTCCCTCCCACACTTGTCAACCTTTAGCTATTGGGCAACCCTATCAGTAAAACAATGGCAGAGGCCCTGGGGTCCCTGGGGCCTGGCTGTGTCTTGGGGAGGTTTCAGAACCTCCCTGGAACTGTACCAGAAAGATGGGGCCAGGAAACGCTGGGAGGCCACGGCCAGGCCATTCTCCTGTGGGTAGGGTAGGCTGGCAGCTGTCTCTGTGCAAGAGTCAGAATGGCATGGGGGGGCAACAGCCTTCAGAGCCACATTTATAATCTTCTATCTCTGTCCAGCGAGTCTGATGGCAACCCCACCACTGAGGATGAGTCCAGCGGAAGTCCTGAGGACCTGGAGAGGGGCATGGCCCCAGGGGCTGCAGAGGCCCCTGACCAGGGCTCCATATTCTTGGCAGGGGCCGCCCCTCCTGCACCATGCCCTGCCTCCTCC
Source organism: Dasypus novemcinctus (assembly GCF_030445035.2). Taxonomy (NCBI): domain Eukaryota; kingdom Metazoa; phylum Chordata; class Mammalia; order Cingulata; family Dasypodidae; genus Dasypus; species Dasypus novemcinctus. The sequence goes on along the minus strand of NC_080690.1, from coordinate 66,770,247 downwards.
TCCATCCTGGTGAACGGGAGCTTTCTGGCTGCCAGCAGCTCCCCAGCAGTGCTGCTCAACGGGAGCCCGGTCATCATCAACAGCCTGGCCCTGGGAGAAGCCTCCAGCCTGGGCCCCCTGCTGCTCACAGCTGGTGGGGGTGCCCTTCCACCACAGCCCAGCCTCCAAGGAGCCACTGAGGCCAAGACCTCCCTGGTCCTGGACCCCCAGACGGGGGAGGTTCGGCTGGAGGAGGCTCAGCCTGAGGCCCCTGAGGCCAAGGGGAATGAGGCAGCTGCATCAGGGCCAGCCGGAGAGGAGGCCCCAGGGCCCCTGCCCCAAGTGGTGCCTGGCCCCCCACCAGCGGCCACCTTTCCTCTGCCCCCAGGACCTGTACCTACTGTGGCTGCTCCACAAGTGGTGCCACTTTCCCCACCGTCCGGGTATCCTACAGGACTGGGCCCTACCTCCCCACTGCTGAACCTGACCCAGGTGGTGCCCACCTCACAGGTGGTGACTCTGCCCCAGGCAGTGGGGCCACTGCAGCTGTTGGCAGCTGGGCCAGGCAGCCCCGTGAAAGTGGCAGCCACAGCAGGCCCTGCCAACGTGCACCTGATAAACTCCGGGGTGGGCGTGACTGCCCTGCAGCTGCCTTCGGCCACTGCCCCAGGTACTCTCTTGGGCCTCCCTCAGGCCTGGGCCAGTGCTGGGTGGGGAGCACAGTAATCTCAGGGAGGGGGTGTCAGTGGCTTTCCGGAGGGAGGTATCTCATCCCTGGCCTGGCTCAGTCAGTGCCTTCTGGAGGGGGGAGGGGGCGGCTCATTGCTGGCACAGCCTGGAGCCTTTCCATGCCAGGCCTAGTGCATGGCCCTGAGGCTCACACCAAGCAGACTTGGTCCCACCCTCAAGAGGCTCCGTTTTGCCTCTGGCCAGTCTCCATGATGACAGCCTGCCAGCAGCCCAGTCTGTCCCTGGCCAGCTGCCTTTTCTCTAACTCTACGCTTGGCCCATCTTCTCTCTCCACAGGAAACTTCCTCCTGGCGAACCCCGTGTCTGGCAGCCCCATTGTGACGGGTGTGGCTGTGCAGCAGGGCAAGATCATCCTCACCGCCACCTTCCCCACCAGCATGCTGGTCTCCCAGGTCCTGCCACCAGCCCCCAGCCTGGCCCTGCCCCTGAAGCCTGAGACGGCCATCTCAGTGCCCGAAGGAGCCCTCCCGGTGGCCCCCAGCCCCACTGTCCCAGAGGCCCATGCCCTTGGCACTCTTCCTGGGCAGCAGCCACCACTGCCACCGCCCACTGCTGCCACCACCACTGCCACCGGTCTACCCTTCTCCTCAGACCCCTCCAGCCTCCTGCCTGGTTTCCCAGCACCCCTGCCCGAGGGGCTGATGCTGTCATCCTCAGCTGTGCCCATCTGGCCAGTGGGTCTAGAACTGAGCACAGGAACAGAGGGGCTGCTTGAAGTGGAGAAGGGGCTGGGGACGCAGGCTCCCCCCACCGTGATGAGGTTGCCAGACCCCGACCCTGAGGGGCTGCTCCTAGGGGCCACAGCGGAGGGCGAGGTTGATGAGGGGCTGGAAGTTGAGGCCAAGGTCTTAACGCAGCTACAGTCGGTGCCTGTGGAAGAGCCCATGGAACTGTGACTTAGCCCTGCCTCGTCCCTTCTGACAATGGTGCTCATAGACCCAGGAGCAGGGAACTTCTTAAAAACGAGACAGCTACAGCCCGAAGATTCTACACTACACCCCTCCAGCTGGGCCAGCCTCTCTGACCCCGGGAATCACTACTCAATCCACTCCCTGTCCAGGAGCGCCACCTCACTCTGGATGGGGAGGCCATCTCTGTTACAGCCCTCTCCTTGCCCTGTCTCCCCACACATATGGGAGGACTTGGGGGTCCTGACTCAGGGCCTGTCCCCCTTGACCTGGTACTAGCTGTGAGCTGAAAACCCTGCCAAAAGGCTAGATTTCTAGCCTCCCCTGAACCCCACCCTGTCACTCCTTAAAACACTATTAATAGCGCCACTGTTATCCAGTGTTCTCAGAACTGCTTGGAATTCCACAGTGGAGGACAGATAGACCCTCCCCCAGCTCTGGCACTTCCTGCTGAAGAGGGATGCAGGTGCGGGGAGGGCAGTGGAGCAGGGGGTGCCTGTCTTCCTTCTCTCTCAACCCTCCCTGGGCTAACACCCTCCTCATGTCCAACCCCAGACCAAAGACACCCTCATCCCTGGAGGCACCCCGATCCCCGCCTCCCTGTGTCTAGTTTGTATCCCAAATCTTTATTTTTCTAGGACATGTTATGCCTCCATATCAATAAAAAATAAAGGAACAGACAACTAGAACCATAGGGGTGTGGGTTACCTGCCAAATGACCTGCCCTAAGTAAAACTGAACTACAGAAAGTTCAACCTGGGGTTCTGGCTTTCTGATCTCTATTTCCTGAGGGAGAAGAGGGCTATGAGTTCAGATCCATGGCTTGGGCAGGTGTGGGCTGTAGGGTTTCTTTAAAGCCCCAAACCCTGGGGCAGTGGGGCCTCCAGCTCTCGGATATCAGGACCAGCCTAGTGCTGAGGGAGCAGGGCGAGGCAGGAGAGCTTGGGATTGTCTCCCTTGCTGGAATCAAGGGTTCCGTTTGCTTTGCTTTATTTTGTTTAAAACAATAAATAGTTATAAATAAAACAGTGGAGGTGGGGTAGGGTGAGGTGAGAATGAACAAGGTTGAAACTATTTGATTCTGAGGTGGGGAAAGGAAAGGCAGAGGTGAACTCTTTCTCATTAATTTCACTTCCCTGCAATTCATTTAGGGTTTTCATCCTTCCAGCCTAAAGTTCCTCTGATAAGCTGTAGGGTAGGAAGGGGGCTGCGAGAAGGACAGCAGTCCCACGTGGGCAGAGGTCAGGCTGCCCATGGCAGCCTCACAACACACACAGCACCAGGGTCAGTAAGTATGCCCCCCTCTCCTGCCCTGCAGGTACTAGTGAAGGGGCCCATCTCCCCATCACCTGCTCCAGGTTCCAAACAATAGCTGGAGTAACTGCTAGGAGGCAAGGGAAGAGAGGTGGGGCCCCCAGCTCTCACTAACGAGGCGGAGGCAGGGGAGAGGCCGGGTGTGGGGAGCAGCGGGCCTTCTCGGCCAGCAGCTGGTAGAAGGGCTTGGGGGTCTCCCAGTCCTCGTTCTCGCTGCTGGAGCTGTCCTGCTTCACGATCCGGTTGTGCTGGCGGCTGAACCTGCGTGCCTTGATGCTGAAGGGAGACGTGGCAGGACGGACAGGGCTGTTCCTCACTCACCTCCCAGGCATCTCTGTTCCACCCTCACCCTCTGGCCCCAGCAGTGAGGAGGGCCGGGCGAGGTCACTGCTAGCGAGGCCCTGTTGAGCGAGCCTTGGCTTCCAGGTCCTGGCCTGGAAAGTGGGACTCGGCCAAGGACACTTTGCCAGACTCCCATGCTCCTCTGAGGATCTGTTAAAAAGTACGCATGTACGGGAAACGGATGTGGCTCAACCAAATGGGCTCCCGTCTACCATACAGGAGGTCCAGGGTTTGATGCCCAGGGTTGCCTCCTGGTGAGGGGAAGCTGGCCCACGCGCAAGTGCCACCCTGCGCAGGTGTGCTGCCCTGTGTGGGAATGCCGCTCAGTGCAGGAAAGCTGCCCCGTGCAGGAGTGCCGGATGCTGTGGGGAGCTGGTGCAGCAAGATGACACAACAAGAGACACAGAGAAGACAAAATAAGATGTGGCAGAACAGGGACTTGAGGTGACGTGAGAGAATAATCGCCTCTCTCCCACTCTGGAAGGTCCCAGGATTGGTTCCAGGAGCCGCCTAATAAGAATACAAGCAGACACAGAAGAACACACAGCGAATGGACACAGAGAGCAGACAATGCAGGGAACGGGGTGGCGGGAGAAATAAATAAAAATCTTAAAAAGAAAAAAGAAAAAGAACTATGAAGTCCATGGATCTAAAAAAAAAAAAAAGTGCACATCCACTTGGGTTTTGGGTTTCAGGGGACCCATTTGGCAATGAGCAGAGGGCAGCCCCAGGCAGTTGGTAAAAAGGAGAGGGTTGAGGGGGGTCTAAAAGGAGGAGGGAAGGAAGAAGCCAAATGACAGGAAGTAGGACCACGTTCCTATAAACTCCCTGTGGCAAAGATGGCAAAAGAAATTTAAGGCAGCAAGGTCCAAATCCTGGACCAAGCTATCAGCCCTTCTTAGTTACACGTGAAGTCCCTCCACTTCTGTCACCAAATATTTCATAAGTCTGCTACATACGAATCCTCCACCTCAGTATACCTTCAACCTGTTTCTACTACCATGAAGATGAAGGCTCTGAAAATCCAGCATGATTAGATTCAGGCAGCCCCCTCCACTTTACCATCCAAGCCTTACTGGGCAAGGGGGCTTCTCACCAATAGGGTTTCCTTTCCTGCTGGGTCATCACCCGCCAGAGTTGGGCCAGCTCCTTCGTGGCAGCCGTGGACGCAGTCCCAGGACAGGCTCTGGGACAGGAAGGAAGGTGAGGAGGTAAGGAAAGGCCTACAGAGCACCCTGGCTTGAACTGAGGCATATGAGGGTCCCCTGACCACCTGAAGCCTGTTTTCCCATCTGAGAACAAGATCTTTCCTATTCTGATTGGCACAAAAGGTCTCCATTAGGTACTCCTTGAAGGTGAGGAATCAAAGAACAGGGTGGATTAAATGGTTTTCAGTGGGGGACCCAGTGTCCCAGGAGAGTGTAGGGGACCTGCCTGCACCCTCCTGGCACCAGCATCTGGATTTTCCTGTAAGGGAACTAGCTCTTTGATATTGGTCCCTGGGGCTTGAGAGGCTCCCCATCCCCCAGCTCCAGGTCTGGCAGTGATGGGCTCAGGACTGGGCATCTGATCTAATCCAAGTCAGCCCCAAGAACTCTGGCTTGAAGAAGTAGAAATGAAGAGCTCTTTTTCCCCCGGGGTTGCTCAGATGGGAGACAGCACTTGAGCCTGCACCTACTGGGGCAGTCCTGCCCCCACATGGCAGAGCTTGGGAACGAAGCCAGCCCAGAAGAGAAGGGAGTTGAGAGGAGGACAGAGATTCCAAACAGCACTGTTCAATCCTCTAGAGATACCCGAAGGCAATCTATACCCCCTTTTCTTCTTTTTTAAGGTTCTATAAGCAAACTAATTTCCGTTCCTTTTCTCCTTAAAGACTGAGTTGAGTTTTATTGCTTACAACTGAAAGGTCCTGACGATATAATGGGGCCAGGTTAAATTCTGGGGGAGAGCTGAGGCTGAGAAGAATCGGTGGGTTGTTCCTGGACATGTGTAGTATCAGACTGCAAAGGGATGCAAAAGGGGTGGGGGCAGTTGGTAGAGAGGCAGATGATCAAGACGGCCCTACTTGTGGGCAGAGAGTGCTCCCTGCCTACCTAATGTACTGCTTCCGGTTCATCCTGCAGAACATGATGAAGCCGTTGACACATTTTTTCTTTATCTGTGTCGTACAGGGGACTTTCTTGGCCTCCTTGGGCTTCACAGGGACCCTGCCTGCCCGGCTCCTCCTGGCCTTTCTCCCAGCTGGGGGCAGAGTTGAGGCCCGCCGGGTGGGCGTCCATGTGCAGTCTCCATCCTCGTCACTGGAGGACTGCAAGCCTGCAGGGTCAGCCTGGGTGGGGGGAAGAGAGATGAGAGAGGGCAGGAGATGCGGGACTGACCTCGTGGACGGCTGTCTCCTCTCACCTCTTGCTGTTTCCACACGAACTCTGTGTCGGTCTCCCCAGAACTCGGGCTGGATGGTGCCCTGCTGTTCTCACTCAGCGACAGGTAGCAGTGGTCTAGTGAGACCGAGGACTGGAGCAGGCTGTGGGAGTCGGGAGGGGTGCTGGGGACCTCAGGCAGGATGTCCTGGGACATAGGAGAAAGATGGGGAGGGATGTGAGTAGACACAGAAGGTGATCTTCACCCTCCAGTCACAGCCGATTGGAGACATAATATTAGTATCAGAAACAGCTCTGATGAAAGATAATCTCATGCAAATGCCCCCTTGGACATTCAAGCAAATGTTCTAAAGGCCCCATAGGGAAGCAGATTGGGCCTGAATTGGGTTCAGGTGTTCTGCCCCCTACTCTGGGGCAATGTCTCTTAAAACCATCATTGTACCATATCATTTGCTGGTTTATGCCTTTGGGTAGGTCACTTAACTTTCCTGAGCATCACTTTAATCTATAAAATAGTGATAACAATATATACCTTGTAGAGTTGATAAGCATCTAGTGTAGTGCCTGGCACTTTGTAAGAGCTCTGCTGATGGTATCTATTTTTATTTCCACTGCCAATCAGTTACCCACTGAAGCAGGGGTAATTCTGACCCTGGAAGAATTACTTGGGGATTAGAGTCTCTGATGGGGCTGTCTCTCCATCAGGGTGAGTTCCTGGGGGTAGACAGTGTACACAGGGTTAGGTCAGGGGCCTGGGAGGGAGTCCTAGGTTTGGTCCCTAATCCAAATAATATTTCCTGGGATCACTTTTGTTTCAGTTTTCAGTTTCCTCATCTGTAAAATGAGGGTCCCAAGAGAGCCTACTTCATAGAGTAGCTGTAAAATCTCTTATGGGCACTGGACAGTTTTTAGCTTTTATCATATTTTTGTCTCCTTCAGTCCAAGTGCCCAGCACAAAGCCTGGTTCCTTGTAGCCAGCAATGAATGTTCAAAGACTGGGCAGTCAAGTGGATGGAAGGGTGAGCAAAAATGTGAGTGGATGGAGGGTGGGGGGTTGAGGGGGTAGGAAGAGGTTGAAGGGATGAATGAGTTGAAACCAGGCAGTGAGTAATGTGTGGAAATAAGGATGGCCTTCTCCACGGTCGGCTGGGTGGTAAGCAGGTGGACAGATGCCTACCTGCTTCTGTGGAGCCTCAGACGTGCAGGCAGGAGGTGAAGAGTCAGGCCCTAAGTACACTTCTTCAAAGAGAGCTGTGAGGGAGACCAGAGGGGATGCTGGAACGGAAGTGCCTCTATCTCCACAATCCCCACAATGTGGAATGCCCCTTCTCTGATTCTGTGCTTTGGCATCTCCCACCCAACATCCAAATCCAGTCTCTCTGGACCTATCCGACATCTGGGGCAGAGAGAGGGGCTTCCTGCCCCAGGTGCCCAGAGCCTTCTTTCTATCCCTTTATCATCACACTCACTACACCAGATGGGATTGTTCCCCACTAGGCATGTGAGCTACTTGAGGCAGGGCCTGGGTCAGCTTCGTCTGGGGTTATCCTGATGAACTCAGTGTTAGGTCCAGCCCTGGTGCTCACTTTGGGTCAGATATTCTGTGCCATCCTCCAAGATCTGCTCGGGCAGCAGTTTCCCTGGGGAGCTGAAGAGGGAAGGGCTGAGTTCCAGGATCTCACTCGGGTGGCCTACTGCACTCCAGTTTCCAATCTGAGGAGGCCCCAAGGCCAGTGGGCTCCCTGAAAAGGAAACACCTGGCTCAGAGGTGTGGCCAGAAATTCCCTTCTCCCCACCAGAGCAGCTTGTTTGCAGAGATAGTGCCAGACACAGGAGAAGGGTGACTGTCAATTCGTCATTTGAGTGCTTAGTAAAGGAAATGCAGAGGCATGATACCTGGCAGGATGTCAGGGATGGCAAGAAAAAAATCAATATCATACCGTGCCAGATCCAACAGACTGATTGTAGCTACCTGGAGCTCTGTGTTAAGAAAGATTCTGAGCCACATCTGGACTTAACAGTGTGGCAACTGATTAGTAATGTCTGTCATGGGAACCAGTGGGAGAAATGACAGCAGGCATTTGTTAGCAGCCTGCTTCTTCCCCTTCCACTGAAATCCTTAAAAGGAAGGTACCAAGAAGGCCCCACACAAAACTACATGGAGGAGAGACAGCGTTTCATTCACCATGTGGGCTGCTCTCTGGGGTCCAGGCAGGAAGCCAAGGGTCAGCATCTGGAAAACCCTCATCCACCTCCTCGCTGGAATCGTAGTGCACCAGCTTCTGCCTGCAAGAGAAAGAATTTAAGAGGCAGAGACAGAGCCCTGCACAGGCTTGCTATGTTACCCGGGCAAGCAGTTTTCCCTGTGGAGTCTCAGTGTTGCTAGCTAAGTCAGACATAGACCCTCTTTGTGCTGGCCCCTGTGTGGAGCACTGGGGGCCGGATGCTTAATCAGCTGGGGCCCCTGCCATCACAGAGCAACAGTTCTTACAAGGACAGGCAGCAGGTAAACAGACACTGACAGCCCAGGAGGCAGTGCAGTGATGTGAACTCAAGGAAAAGGATGAGGGTGAGCAGGGCAGAAGAGAAGACATAGCTGAGCTCAGGCCTGAAGAACTGTTGCGCTTTCCAGGTGGATGCAGGGAGCAGGTACTCCTGGAAGGACTAGAGTGTGAAAGACCAGAAGGGGCAAGGGCATGACTTACTTGGAGAATGGCAAATACTTTGGTTTTGTTAAGTGTCAGATTCATGGGTGGAGGGCAGGAAGAGGGTTGGTGAAATGAGCTGGGGTCAGAGAAGGGTCTCAAATGCCAGTTAAGATATTTGGGTTCTGTCCTGTAGGACCAAGCAAAGGACTGACATGGTCAAGGTCTATGTGTTAGTGAGGACAGGCTGGAGCAGGGGATGGGAGGCAGTGGGACCAGTGAGGAGGTAGCTGCCACAGTACAAGATAGAAAGTGAGGCTTTATTGTGAATTCAAACACCGGGCACAAAGCCACTTGTAAATCAACCTCATTTCTCACCACCCCTCAACCATACCAGACCAATACCTCAGTCCCACCCACCGTCTGACCTCAGAGTTCCCTTACCTGTGAAAGGGCTGTGCCAAGCTGAGAAAATGGATCCTCTCAGTACCCTTCTGGACCCCAATGGCAGGGTAAGGTCCATCATCCTGGGGGCTGTTTCTGCAACAGCAACCTAGGGGGCAAAGCAGGATAATCACTTCTGTGGATTGGGCCAAATTCCAGGATTCACAGATACAGGGAGCAGAGAGGTACCAGGCTCTGCCACAGTCTCTCACTCCCCCATCCTAGTCTAAACCTCAGGCTGCAGGGCCTCTGTGTGAGGCTAAGGGATTCAGGTTTCCTGAATCATACATCACTGTCAGAAGCTGTAATGAAGATAATACCCTTTAATGGAAAAGCAAGGATGATGAGGATGATAACAAAAAAGTTATTTTGTGCTTACATTGTGCCAGCACTGTTTTAAGCATTTCACATATTATTCGGTCACGTTTTGCTGAATTTTACAGATAAGTAAACTGAGGCATGAGATACTGAGTAACTTGCCCAAGGTCATTCTGCTAACAGAAGAGCTAGGAAGCCCTCCCTGCCCCCCAAGCCTGGGTCAGATGCCTCCTTTGAGGCCCCTGGCAAGCCTGGATCACACTGTACTACCACATCAGTCCTGTACTGGACTGCAAGTATGGCCACTGCTGTGTCACCAGCACCCCATGCGTGGCTTGGCACGGAGGAGATGCTCAGGGTGTTGTTGCTCAATGACCGAATAGAGGAATTACATGATTTGAGGCCTCACCGTTGGTCTGAGGCCAGTCTGGACCTGGAATTCAAATAGGCCTCTTTCTCGGCAGCTCTCTGCTGGGTGCCTCATCACACCTTTACCAATAATAGGGGAGTCATGAGAGAGATTGTCTGTTTTAAGTGAAGCCTTGGGAAGGGTCCTGACCTTATCCCCGGTTCTGTGGCCTGAAGCCCACACAAGGTTGACAATGATCTCATCCCATCCTCACACCCTCAAAAGAGCCTAAAATGAAAAAGTAAGTTGGGAGAGAGACCATAAGATGTGACAAGTAAGAAACAGTGTCTCTCCTGCTCAGTACTGTATCCCCAGCCCTGGTACTGGGCCTGGGACACAGCAGATGCCCGATAAAAAATGTAAAAAGAATGACCAAGTCTTGAACCCTGAATCTCAGCAAAGTTGCAACCAACATCTACTCCACAGTTCATTTGATACACCCAGGGACAACTAACAAAAGGATGATGAAGGACAACTCCCATCTCAAAAAACGGTATCAATAGCTGCAAGCAAAACAGTTCCATCCATCTGCCCCATGGGATCTAAGCCCCTCTCAATCGGAAGCAGAGTGGGCATCAACATCCCCAAATCCTCAAGATTGAGGAATGAACAAACGTAAGGAGGGAATGCAACTATGGACTAAAAAAGACATTACTATTCTAGTAAGGGAAGAACATGTAAGACTGATACAAAGACAGTGGTCACCAAAGGTTCTGAAGGAAGGGAGAGGGAAGAATAGGTGTAACATGGGGTATTTTGGGGACACTGGAATTGTTCTGCATGATATGGCAATGATGGATACAGGTCATTATACATTTTGTCAAAACCTATAAAATTGTGCAGTACACAGCGTAAAGGAAAGTAAACTATAGTCCATGGTTAGTAGCAGTGCTTCAATATGTGTTCAGCAATTTTAACAAATGTACCACACGCGTGTAAAATGTTATTAATAGGGGAAAGGGTGGGAGGGGGACGGGTATGTGGGTATCCCCTATATTTTCGATGTAACATTTATGTAATCTAAACTTCTTTAAAAATTAAAAAAAAAAAATTTAAAGAAAAGAATGACCAAGTCAGTGGTGAAGATAGAAACCCACTTGAGGAGCCACAGTGGATGCTCTTCTCAGCCATTTCCAGCAATGTCAGCCTGGATCTTCCTCCTTTTCTTCCTTTTTGAAACAAGGGCAACACGGCCTGGAGGTGTCTGCAGGAGTCAGGGCGTCTTGGAGAAGTGATGGTTCTCCCCATGGTTCCTCCTCTCTGGTCAGGGGATGGGGTCTCCTGCTTCTCAGGCCTGTCCAGGACCAGAGAGCGGCGAGGCTTCTGGGCCCGAGTCTGGCGTTCTGTGAGAGCAGAGACAGATGTCAGAGGAGCCTGGGGACTGTCACCAGAATATGCCTGCTCAGGTTGGGGGCTTCTTTTCTCCGGGCCCAACACCTGTTTCAATGCTCTGCCTGGCCTGGTCACTCAGTAAGTCCCAATCCTCAATTAGAGATCACCTTGTCAAATGCTTCCAGCCCCTGATCACATGTGAGAATTACCTTGAGAGCTTTTAAAAACTACTGATGCCAGGTAGTTCTGCAAGTCTAAACCCACTTCTTTAACTCAGCTTTCTGAAGAATTTTGTAGCAGTAGACTCGATCAATGTGACAGGTTCTCTTTCAGACTCTGCAAACTGGCATCTACTTTTAAAAAATACTTTTAAAAAATACTGATGGAAAAGTTTTGGTAACAGATGTCAGTGATGATATCGCAATCTTGTGAATGTAATTAATACCACTGAATTATATACTTTAAAGTGGTTTAAAGGGGAAATTTTATATTGTATATATGTTAACACAATACAAAATTTTTAAAAATTGAAAAAAAATAAAAAAGTTCTTGCTCAAATTTTACCCCAAACTAATTAGATCAGAATTTCCAAAAGTGAGGTATAGGCTTATACATATATTAGCCACATAGGCATATTAACTCCCCAGAGGATTCAAATGTGCAGCCAGGGCTGAAAACACATTGATTACATCCAACTCCCCTTTTTAATGACCTCGAAACTGAGGCCCATAAAGGGTAAAGGGCTATATGGGAAGTTGGGAGCAGTGCTGGGACCAGACCTAGGACTCCTGATTCCCACCCTGGGGTCTTTCCACCACTGCATGCTCCCTGATGCCTAGGCCATGGGTAGAAGACTTAAGCAGCTATAAAGACAACAAGTAATAACAATAGCAGCTTCCATTTGTTGAGCACTGACCATGTGCCAAGCACTGTTGAACTGGCATAAGCATATATGCTTTTATATAATCCTTAAGACAACCCTATGGTATGTGCTACAATTTCCACACAAGGCAGCTGAGGCTCAGAGCAGGAGAGTGACCTACCACAGCCTCCAAGCAAGGAAGCTGAGGAGTCAGGAGTTGAAGGCAGGCCTGCCTGACTCTAAAGCTTAGAAAGGGGCTCAGGATTGCTGACCAGGACTCCCCACAGGGGTGGCATCACTGGAGAAGGAGCCCAGCTCTGATTCAACCTGCTTCCTGTTCTGCCTCTCCTGACAGAGTGTACCTGACATCCGGATCTGCTGCTTCTTCTGAGGTTTCCAACACGCTTCTGGAAGACGTGACTTCCGAGACTGTGGGGAGCTGGATGGCGTGGTGTGTCTCTCCTTTGCCGGGCCCACAACTGGGCTCCGACCCAGCCCTTCACAAGATGGAGAAGGAGACAGGTCAGATCCCCTCATCTATCATATATCCTGCCTTCCAGACGATTCTTCCCAGTCCTGGAGGCCAGCCACCATCTCCAGGCTGACTTTATAAACAAGGCAACTGTGGTCCTGGGAGGAGATAGGACTTGTCTGAGGTTGTGCAGCCAGGTGGCAGGAGTATAGGGCTAAAACTCAGTACTATTCTGTACTCTGGGGCAGGAGAAAACAGACCCAATGCTTCCCAAAGGCTTCCCCATCTTCCTCCCCTCATACCAATTCCTCTCCACCTTCCTCAAGCCTCTCACTAGGTCTTTTCTATTCTTTCTCATTACCATCTTCCAAATTTACCCAGTGCTGTCCACATCCTCAGCCTCAGTGCTAGATTGGGCCTCACTGTCTCTAAAGCATCTTGCTGATCTTCCTGATTCCAGTTTCTCACTTAATAACCCATCCTCCACACTAGATGTCAGGGACTGCTTTTTGAAAAAACAAATCTGGCCATGACCCTTCTCCGGCTTAAAATCCTCAGTAGTCCTCATCTTCCTCATGAAAAACCAGGCTCCTTTGCTGGGTGCCCAAAGCCCTTTAGATCCCACCCTTGCCATCTCTGTCCCTGTTGAATGTCTCCTCCACTCTGCCTCTGTATTTTATACTCCAGTAACAGCAACAGCACCCTATATATAGAGTTATGGGTTATGCTCTCTATGTATATTAACACAACAAACAAAGAAGGGAAGTACTGCTATTATTCCCATTTTGCAGACGATGAAACGAAGCACAGAGAGGTTAAGGTCACAGAGTTGTGCACGGAGTCAGGACCTGGCTCCAGAGCCTGTACTCCCTGCTCCAATGCTACTTGGTCTCCCCAATCACTCACTTTCCCACTTGCCTTTCCCCGAACCACTTGCCTTTCCCCAAACATTCCACACGTCTTCTCATGTCTGCACACTTCTGTTAAGATTGCTTCTTCTGCTTTTCAGGGTTTCCTTCTTCTCCTACTGTCCTTGAAGGCCCAGCCAAGGTCCCTCCCCGTCATAGTCATCTCAGATGCCCTCCTGGTTCCCATAGCAATTCACCCATCTCTCTGGCTCTGTTTCCCCCTTGAGACTTAGATCCAGGAGGGTCTGGACTCATCTAAGTCACTCAGTGACCCTGACAGCCAGGACAACACTTAGGCATGTAGGAGGTACCAGAAAGTGTTGGCTGGACTTACCCCCAAGTCCATCTTCCCCATCAGTGATGTGGAATTTGAGTAAGGCCTTAGCCACATCAATGCTTCTCTGGAGGTATTGAATGTAGTGCAGAACATGCAGCAGAATCTCCTTCTGCCAAAAGAAAAGACAGGATTAAACAAAAGAGCCAGGGCTCAAGAGAACATGAGGCTGCTGGGGACTACCCCCTATCACCTCCAACCATTTCTCAGTTGGCAGGGATGTTCTGTTTTTGCTGTTTAATCTTTTTTTTAAAAAAAGATTGACTGATTGATTTATGTATTATGTATTTCCCCCCTTCCCCTCCTCCAGCCCTGCTGTTTTTCCTGTCTGTGTTGCCTTCTCTTCTCATTTTCTCTCCTAGGATTCACTGGGATTCAATCCTGGAGATCTCTGATGTGGAGAGAGGTTCCCTGTCAATTGCACCACCTCAGTTTCTGGTTTCTGCTGTGCTTCACTTTGACTCTTCCCTGGTCTCTCTTTTGATGAGCCATCACCTTGCTGCATGACTCACTTGCACGGGGCACTGGCTCACCACGCAGGCCCTCGCGCAGGTACTTGTGCGGGCCCTGGCTCACTGAGTGGGCACTGGCTCACCACATGGGCAAGCTTTCTCTTCTTTTTTTTCACCAGGAGGCCTCAAACCCAGGTCCTCCAATATGGTAGGTGGAAGCTCTATCACTTGAGCCGCAACCACTTCCTATTTGCTGTTTAATCTTTACCATGGCTCAGTGAGAGAGGGTTACGGTTAAGGACACTGAGGTTGAGAGTACAAAGGGGATTTACTAAGGCTTCAGAGAGGAAGTGGCAGAGCTAGGATCTGAACCCAGATCTACTTGCCTCCTGGTCCAGTTTTCCTGCATGCACTGTTCAGCTTTGCCCCCGGTCCTTTGCACATGCTACATTCTCAATCTGCAAAGTCTACCTCTTCTTCCCACAAAACCCCTCACCTAGCTTCTCCTGCTTGAAGCCTCAGCACAGTGGTCTCCTCTTCCAGAATCTCTCCTACCTACCTGGCCTCTTGAGCCCAGCAAGATTAGATGTCCCTCCTAGTAATCTTGTAACACCTTGTACCTATTTCCATGAAGGCACTTGCCACACTGTTTTTTATTTATCTGTTTATGTGTCATTCTTTTCCACTGACCTTGAACTACTTGAGGGTAAAGACTGTAACTAATTGATTTCTATATCCCATGCACCAGAATCAAGAGATCAGTGGGAGAAGATGCTCCAGGATCATATGGGAGAGGGGACACATAACTGACAGGGTAAGGAAGGATGCCATAAATCTAAACTGAACCCTAGGTCTCAATATGGGGGACACAACAAACTATAGGTCCCAGTGGCTTATTAAGCACTGGAGTCAGCATGTCACATGACCCTGGGATGGGTGGTAATGATACACTTCAGGAAGAGACTGGTCAGGTGGGAGTGTGAAAACCAGGATGCAGGGTGCATGTAGAGCAGATGACTCAACTTAAGGGAGAATGAGGGATCAAGACAGCAGAGAATAAATGGTAAGGAAATGTGCTGGGACCTGGGAGGATTCCAAAAGAGATGTGGTCACCTGGTTAGTCATGAAATGTTGCATATCACCTGACTAGACTGTCATTGTCAAGGGCCAGGACTGGGTCCTACTCATCTCTGCCTCTCCCAGGAGCCCATCGCATCACCAATACACATCAAATTCTCAGTTTCAGGTCGGAGGAAAAAAGCTCCTTAGATATTTTTGTAGGATGAATAATGCCCCACCTCCCCGCAAGATGACTATGTCCTAGTCCCTGAGCCTGTGAATATTTGCCTTAGATGGCACAGAGGACCTTGCAGATGTGATGGGGTTAAGGCTCTTGAGATGGGGAGATCATCCTGGGTCATAAGGGTAGGCCCAATGTCATCACAGGGGTTCTTATAAGAGGCAAGAACGCCAAAGGCAGAGAAGGTGATCTGTCAGTGGGAGAGGAGAGAGATCTGAAGAGGATATGCTGCTGGCTTTGAAGATGGTGGAAGGAGTCACAAACCAAGCAATGCAGGATGGCCTCTAGAAGTTCACAAAGGCAAGGAAATGGATTCCCCTCTAGAGCCTCCAAGAGGAACCAACCCTGATGATACTTTGAGAATGAATCTGGACTTGACCTCCAGACTGTAAGATAATAGACTTGTGCTGTTTTAAGCCACTAAGTTTGTGGTATTTTGTTACAGCAGCCACAGGAAACTAATTCAATCACCTACTATTGAGAAATATTTAGGAAGGGGAATCAGCATGACCTGGTGATTGACAGAATGTGGGAGGCCAGGGAAAAGGTAAAGTTTAGGGTCAGGGAAATCTCTGCAAAATGCCCACCCCTCTGAACCTTTCTAAGGGCAAGTAACACATTCTGGCTGTGACCCATTATCTCTGTATGCAAATCTTTATCTTCCTGACCAAATTCAGAGAATTTGCTTCCCTTTGTTGCAACCAGAACAGCTTCTGGCATCTAGCAATCTTTCTATAAATGGCTGAAGAGTGAATGAATGAGAGAAAACATATCAAGAAAACATCTGTGGCTGAGCAGACACAAAGCCTTAAGGCAATCTGAGTCTCATATTAAGTTATTCCCAGTGGGAGCAAGGTTTTAGCTCAGCACTATATACATTTATCGAGCAGTCACTGGGAACACACAGAGAAATCTTATCTATTCCTATATCATGGAGATGGTAGCCACAGATTACAAAACAAGGTATACAGAGAAGGAACTGGCATTTTTTTCAGGACATGCTATGTGCTGGGCTGGTCACAGCAGTTATGTCATTTCTGTTTCATAATATTTCTGGGTAGCAGGAGTTATTTTCCTCATTCTATAGTTGAGAACCCTGAGGCTCACAAGGCTGAACAACTTGCCCAAAGCTCTGTGGTTGTGGAACTGGAGAGAGTACCCAGGCTGGGTGATCTTACCAGGCACCTTCCCATTTCCCTCTCCCAGCTTTCCTGCCTCCTTTGCAAAGAAGAATCTCCTAGGCATCTAGTCATGGGAGCCCAGACTCCCAGTAATCCCCATTCAGGGCAGGAACATACCTACTCCAGTGTTGTCATTGAAAGGGTCTAATTTTCCCAGGTCAGAGAGTTTAACCTGCTCATTGACATGTAAGATCTGTGCCCCCACATCTACCTGCTCTCCTTTAGTCCCCATACCTTGGTGAGCTTTTTAATACCGGTCTTCAGAGCCACAGGTAGCAGCAGTGACAGCTCTTGCAGTTTGCTGGTATGGTTTTTCCTCTGCTTCCTGTTTTGGGACAAGAACTGGTTTTCGTTAGGATGTCCAAAATGGAATTTGCTATCTGACCTCCAAACCGCCTCAGTGTTCCCCATGAATGACAGTCTTCCAGGCACCCAAGGCAGAATCCCCAGGCCTCATTTGGACTTTCCATCACCCCCCTGTCCAATCAGTCACCAAATCTTGTCCATTCCCACAGCCTCTGGCCCTAGTCTGTGTATTGACCTCCTCAGAGTTCTCCCAGTCTCCCATCTGGCCTCCTTCAACCTGTTCTTTGTACTAGAGTCTGGTGATCTCACCAAAACACAAAACTGACCATGTCACTTCCGTGTTTCAAATCTCTCAGTGCCACCCCATTGTTAAGGATCAAGTTTAAAACACTTTGAATGGACACAACCAATCCAATGTCCACAGAGAAAATGTGGAATGGGTGTGGGAACGGTAGCCATGGTGGCTGCTGGGTGTGGGGAACGGGAGGAAGAGATGAGATGTGGAGGCGCTTTCGGGACGTGGAGTTGTCCTGGATAGTGCTTCATGGACAATTAAGGGACATTATAGATCCCCCCAGGACCCACTGGATGGAACGTGAGAGAGTCTGGGCTATGATGTGGACCATTGACTATGGGGGGCAGTGATGCTCAGAGATGAACTTACCAGGTGCAATGGATGTGTCATGATGATGGGAGAGAGTGTTGCTGTGGGGGAAATGGGGGGCGGGGGCGGTGGGGTTGAATGGGACCTCATATTTTTCATAATGTAATTTTAAAAAAAATAAATAATTAAAAAAAAAAACACTCAAAAAAAAAAAAACACTTTGAACATGGCTTATAAAACCTTCATGGTCGGGCCCTGCTGCTCTTCTGGTCTCATCTCTTACTTCCTTTGGTTGTCTCTCATCAATTGACCTTAACTCCCAGGATGCATATAGTACCTCTGCTGAGGTCCCCCAGCCCCTGGGCTCACATTCTTGTCTGAACCCTGCACTGGGCTGTCAGCTGAGTGAGGGACACACTATCACTAACATCTAGTGCAGGGTCTGGCACATTGCCGGAGCTCACTGCATATTTGCTAAATGAAAAAAAAGAAAAAAAAAATGCATGAAAGAAGTTGAACTTCTGGGGCCTAATCCCAGGATTCATAATTTATAATAAACCCATGCACACACACCTCCACCCCTCTCTTCTGACAGATGGAGAGACAAAAGACACTCCCAAATGGACTTAGCCCAGTGGTTAGGGCGCCTGTCCACCACATGGGAGGTCCGTGGTTCAAACCCCGGACCTCCTTGACCTGTGTGGAGCTGGCCCATGCGCAGTGCTGATGCGCGCAAGGAGTGCCCTGCCACACAGGGGTGTCACCGCGCAGGGTTGTCACCGTGTAGGGGAGCCCCACACACAAGGAGAGCTGCCCAGCACAAAAGAAAGTGCAGCCTGCCCAAGAATGGTGCTGCCCACACGGAGAAATGACACAACAAGATGATGCAGCAAAAAGAAACAGATTCCTGTGCCGCTGACGACAACAGAAGCGGACAAAGAAGATGCAGCAAATAGACACAGAGAACAGAAAACTGGGGTGGGGGAAAGGGGAGAGAAATAAACAAATAAATCTTTAAAAAAAAAAAAGACACTCCCAAATCACATTAGCACTGCCACTGCTCATGTTAGTCAATGGGAAGTGCCCAAACACCTCCATCTCTACCAATCTCCACTTCATCTTCCTTCACAACCCAGGGGCAATAGCCACCTGCTCCAGGAATCCTTCCCCAACTCTCCTTGCCTTCCTCCCCCACTCTGAACTGCCACAACACTTTGTGTCACCATCAGCATGGCCAAGCCAAAAGTACTGCCTTGATTACAGATTTATGTTTACTTCTGGCTTCCACACATGAACTAACACTTCTTATCTTCCAGCTCCTATGCTGGATACCACAGAAAGAGAAAGGAATAAGACTCAGGTGGTACCCTTGAAATGCAGGTGCAGTATGGTAAACACTCATCTCCCTGACTAAACTCTAAACTCCTAAAACAATCTTTCTCACCTATTCATTCAGCAGTAACTTACTAAGCACCTGCTATGTGCTTGGAACTGTGATAGGTCGCTGAGATAAAAGGATCAAAAACAAACAGAGCAGGGAAACGGACTTTGGCCCAGTGGTTAGGGCGTCCGTCTACCATATGGGAGGTCCGCGGTTCAAGCCCCGGGCCTCCTCGACCCGTGTGGAGCTGGCCATCCGCAGTGCTGATGCGCGCAAGGAGTGCCTTGCCACGCAAGGGTGTCCCCCGCGTGGGGGAGCCCCCACGCGCAAGGAGTGCGCCCGTGAGGAAAGCCGCCCAGCGTGAAAGGAAAGAGCAGCCTGCCGAGGAATGGCGCCGCCCACACTTCCCGTGCCGCTGACAACAGAAGCGGACAAAGAAACAAAAGCAGACAAAGAAACAAGACGCAACAAATAGACACCAAGAACAGACAACCAGGGGAGGGGTGGAAATTAAATAAATAAATAAATCTTAAAAAAAAAAAAAACAAAAAAAACAAACAGAGCAAATAGGAAATGTTATGTCATATATATGTTTCCACAATAAAAATAAAATAAAATAAAAACAATGACAACAACTACCACAAAAACCCAGCACCTTATTCTGGAGTCTACAATACAGTAAGGAATAAAGTGATTATTCAGACTGTCACCCAAATATAAAATTGTGCCCAGGACAGAACCAAACACATAATTTGTGGAGTCAGTGCAAATGAAAATGCATGTGAAATTAAGAATTTCAAGGTGGCGACAGGAGAGCATTAACCCGTGCACACAGCCCTTCTAAGCACTGGGCCCTGTGTGACAACCCATGAAGCTGGCCCTGATAAGGACTCAAAGACAAGGTGATACTTAGTGCTATGAAACTTATAATAGGGAGCTTTGACCTTATTAGTGGGTTCTTCCTTAAAGAAATAAACCTGGTCAGAATCTGATCTGAAGGATGAGTGGAAAGGAATATGTGAAGAGGGAAAAACAGTATACTCCAAATAGAAGGAGCATGTGCAAAGGTCCTGTGGCAGGAGGGAACATGGAGAACTGAAAGGAAGGAAATCAAACTAGAGTGTCTGGAGCACAGAAAACAAGGAGTCCCATGGGGTGAGAGGAGGCTGGAGAAGTGGATAGGGGTCAAATGAGGCAGGGCCTGGTAGGCCCATAGTATGGAGTTTTGCCTTGATTCTGAGACTAGCAGGAAGCCATTAAAGGGTTTTAGGCAGAGGATGACATATTTAGCTCAGCTCTTCAAAAAGCTACAAACACAGGAGAGGATACATATTAGTTAATTGAATGAAGTAATGAAAAACAAATCAGGAAGCGGATATGGCTCAAACAGATGAATGCCCGGCTACCACATGGGAGGTCCTAGGGTCAGTTCCCAGTGCCTCCTAAAAACAGAAAAACAAACAACAAGCAAAACAAATGATAAAACCAACTCAGGGAAGCTGATGTGGATCAGGGGGTAAGTACCAGCTACCCACATACAAGGTCCTGGGTTCAATTCCAGACCCCCAGTACCTCAAAAACAAAAACAAAAACAAAAACCAGCATTCATCTCCAATGTTCCAATGTCCTCCTGGAAGAAACCATAATTTTGAGAGGCAGAGGTGTTACGGTTCTATACTTAAAGAAAAAGTTGGATAGGCTGACCTCTAAAGTCCTAGCCAGCCCTGATATTTATCTTTAGCATACTACTTTCCTTCCAAGGGTAGGGCAGGGGAGCCTGGAAGCCCCCAGCAAGCAACATAGAAAACAAGGATAAAAAAGTTCCAGATCTATCTAAGTTCAAGATGTTTTGTGACCCTGTGTGAGGTATAGAGGATTTAGTATCAATTATAGTGGCTGTGCTTTTACACTGGGTTTTGCAAAGGACAAGAAAGCCTTCTACGTAAACACAGACATTCCAGGGGAAAAACCTACCTGGAAGGAGCAAAAAAGGTGGTGAAGAATTACAAAATCTTTGTACCCCCTAGGTAGCAGCCCTGTATGGGTGCAACCTAGGCTCTGCTCAGAGGCCTCTAGGAGCCAGGAACTCCCTGGCAAAGCTGCTGCCCCTTTCCTTGCCGGACGGCTCTGGTTTTAACAAAGGTCTTTCCTTACATTCTCTAATATTGTTAATCCCAGCTCTGCCCTCTAGGTTTGCAGGGAACAAGTCAGCTCCAGCCACAGGGGCCCTTTTCCTGTTCCTCTAAAACGCCAAATTTCTTTCTGCCTCAGGCTCTTTATTATTCTCAGCCAGGAATGTTCTTTCACCTTGATTTTTTACATCGCCCGTTTCTTCATGTTATTCAGCTCTTAGCTAATTAACCTCCTCAGAGAAGTCTTTCTTGACCAACCATTCCTTACCATCATTCTGTCACATCTCCATTCTATGTATTAGCATCTGAAATCTAATTTATTTATTCATTTAAATCTAATGAATTTCTTTGTTCATTTATTTAATATAAATATAAACTTCATGAGGACAAGGGTTTTTATCTTTTCTATTTACTGCTATGTTCCAGGCTGACTAATCATTAGGCATAGTAGGTACTGTGCCTAGGGCCCACAATACTTTTAGGGGCTCCTGAAAATGTTTTCATTTCTTTTAAATCAGAAGAAAAAAATGAATATAATCCAACGTGGATTATATTTGTCTTTATACCAACACAGTCATAAACTATAATCTTTAATGTTTTTTTTTTAAATGAAGGAAGGTAGTGACGAGGAAGATGAAAATGTTCAGGGCCCACGAGTCATAATGCAGCCTTGGCTATATCCCTACCTTCTAAAATAATGCCTGGTATTGAGTAGGCGCTCAATAAAATCAAAACAAAACTGTTGAATTAATGATACTCCTGCTCCTCAGCCTCTGAAAACAGCAAATGGCTTTAATTCCTGAGTTTCTTCTTCCCTGAGCTAATCAGTCCAACACCACCCCCGCCCACCACCACCACCAAGTTCCTTTATTCTACTGGGGCTGGAAGGAGACTTAACCAAGAAGTAGTTCAAACTTCTTACATTAGAGATAGGAAAACCAAGGCCCTGACCCAAATGTGCTTCAACATTCACTAGAATTTAAGAATAAGAACGATCCTGAAGTGTGACGAAGAAGGGAACAGCCCCAAGAGGCAGCATGATGGTTCTAAGTTCCAGTCTTTGAAGCCGATAGACCTGGGTTTGAACCCCAGCTCTGCCACATGCTGTGCAACTTGTGCGGGTATCCAGGAAAGTTTGATCTTGTCTGAAAGGCATTAGCATCGTACATGGGACATAAAGAGTGCTCATTAAATGACAGTTGAAGACAGAGTGTGGACCATCTTTTGTCAGCATGATTTAGGGGTAGGAGATTTAGGGGTAAGAGAATAGAGTGGAGGTACTATATTGGATGAATTCCCCTTTTTCCGGTAATAGTACCTCGATTTTCCTTTGGGGAGCCACCTCACCTCCTCAGTCCATGTGGCTCAGAGACACTCCCCCCATCTTTTCCTTCCACTATAGGACAGAGAGCCAAGGTCCAACCAGAAAGAGTTATAGTGATCACTTCAGGGTTGTGGGTCATAATCCAGGTTTGGCCAATCAGAGACAATCCCCAAAACGGGCTCTCTTTGCTGACAGGATATGGACCTGGAGCTGCTGGGAGATGTCTTGTCCACACAAAAGGAAAGCCTGCTTGAGACAGAAGGCAACACTGACAAAAGAAGAGCCAGGAAAGACAGACTATTGGCTATATCATTGTAACCCCCCACCCTGGAAACAGGCAAGCCTGATACTCCTGAAATAGGTTCCCCTTTATGCTTATGCTGGGTTTCTGTTAATTGCATTGAAGACTCTTCATGAATACAACAGTCCCATATCTAGAAGGGTAGGAAAGAATGAATTGTTGGTGACCTCTGGGATTCCAGGAGGAATGGGCAGCAAGTTTCCCCATCATGCTCCTTGTGAGCACAGTACCTAAGAAGAGAACCTGAACAAATTAGATGCTTAATTTTTTGAGTTAATAAATGACAAGATGAAAAGTTATTGAGGGGGGGAGTGGACTTGGCCCAATGGATAGGGCGTCTGCCTACCACATGGGAGGTCCGCAGTTCAAACCCCGGGCCTCCTCGTCCTGTGTGGAGCTGGCCCACGCGCAGTGCTGATGTTGTGCAAGGAGTGCCCTGCCACACAGGGGTGTCCCCCACATAGGGGAGTGCCACGCGCAAGGAGTGTGCCCTGTAAGGAGAGCCCAGGGTGAAAGAAAGTTCAGCCTGCCCAGGAGTGGCGCCACACACACAGAGAGCTGACGTAGCAAGATGACACAAGAATAGACACAGGGGCGGTGGACTTGGGCCAGTGGTTAGGGCGTCTATCTACCACATGGGAGGTCCGTAGTTCAAACCCCGGCCTCCTCGACCCCTGTGGAGCTGGCCCACGCACAGTGCTGATGTTGTGCAAGGAGTGCCCCGCCACGCAGGGGTGTCCCCGTGTAGGGTAGCACCACGTGCAAGGAGTGCGCCCCGTAAGGAGAGCCGCCCAGCACGAAAGAAAGTGCAGCCTGCCTAAGAATGGTGCGGCCCATACTGAGAGCTGACACAACAAGATGACGCAACAAAAAGGAACGCAGATTCCCGTGCTGCTGACAACAACAGAAGCAGACAAAGAAGACACAGCAAATAGACACAGAGAACCGACAACTGGGATGGGGGGGAAATAAATAAATAAATCCTAAAAAAAAAAAAAGAATAGACACAGATTCCTGGTGCCACTGACAACAATACAACAGTGGAAATGGACACGGAAGAACACGCAGAGAACAGACACAGAGAGCAGACAACTGGGGCGGTGAGGAGGGAAGGGGAGAGAAATAAATAAAAAATAAATCTCAAAAAAAAAAGTTATGGGGGGGAAATGGTAGGACTTAAAATGAACTCTGGCTATTTTTCTTTTATCCAGATTTTGGAGGGAGGGAGGTCAGATCCAATCCTCAATTGCTTTGAGAATCCCCTCTGTAAGACTCCTACACTTAATAGGTACTTGATGGATAAAGGAATGAGTGAATAAAAGAAAGGAAAGGAAGGGCATTAAGGAACTCAGAACATCAAATCCCACAGGGCCTTATAAATGATCTTTGCCAAATACCTCAGAGTTCGCTTTACTTCCTCAAGGGGTTGTTATAAGGATTAAAGGATATTATACAAACGAGGGCTTAGTAAATAATCAGGCAAGGAGTAAAGGCTCAGTAAACAATGTTGTTATCTTTTCACCAAAGTGGTGGAGCTGCAAGGTAGATGGGGGAGCACTTACCTATTACTGGGACCCAAAGAACTGATTCTGGGCTGTTCAGGAGAACACAAGCACCTGCTGGGACCCCACATCTGCAAAGAGGGAAAAAGGGAAAATTATCAGTGACCTCTGTGATTCCAGGAGGAATGGGTAGCAAAGCAGACACCCATCATTTTACCCATGTTACTCATTTGAGCACTCAGATATCCTGAGTACCCAGCTCCCACAAATAGGGCTCAGAGACCCAAATTAAAACCTAAAACGCTAAACTGAAGTCCACAATCCCAAATTGTAAATGAGGTCCCCCAAATAATGTTCCAGACCTAAAACTAAATTCAATACATTACCAAATTTCAACTTAGAACTTAGTTCTTAATAGTGAGAGGCCAAACCACAAAATGGAGGCTACCAGACCCAAAACTGTGACTTTAGATCTCTAAATTCTGACAGTAAGACACTAACTCCATGACTTTTAACTCTCAAAGTGAGGAGCTAAGACTGAAAAAGGAGACTTCCCAAACCTGAAAACCCTAAACTCTAATACTGAGACACCCTAGACCCCCAAATATCAACTTCTGACCTCCAGATACAACCCCAATCTCATGTTCAAGATCAGAGCACAAACCTTTACATTGAGAATCCAAACCTTAGTCAGACATCCAGCCCCCCAAAAGCAAACTTCAGTCCCAAAATAGACCTCAGATCCTAAAATAAAGATCTCTAGATGCCCAAACTCTCAGACCCTCCATTTGTGATCCTGACCCTAAAACTTAGATAGCACATGTGAGCAACACATTGAGACCCTGGGCCCTAAAACTGAAACCCCATTCTCAATGTGGGGACTTCAGCCTCTCAAAGTCCCAAACTATGACCTCAGATCCTAAATCTCATATCCCACACTCTATGTTGAGATTCTAGACTCTAAATCTGTACTGAGGCCTCAATATTCCAAAAGCAGATCCCGGATCTCCAAAACGATATTCCAGAACTCAAAACAAAGATTTCCAAATGCCAAAATAAGTAACTCCAGATACCTACACTCAAGCTTCCAGTCACTAAAACCAAGACCTTCACACTCCAAAACGAGCTATCTTCAAACACAAATCCTGAAACCCCAGATCCCAAGCAAAGCCTTCACTATCACAAACTTTTAGCCTGGATCCAAAATCCAGGCCCAGCCTCAAACCCAAATTCCAGGTCTCTTGCCAGGGCCCTGCCTCGCACAGGGCCCTGCACCCGGGTCACACCCGCCTTCTTGTCCTCCCAAAACCTCCAGAGGGGGTTCCAAGGGAACCCCAGGTTCCCCTTGACGGGGCCTTGAGGGGGCCTTGGCCTGGAAATTACCCCCCACTGCCCCACGCCCCGCAGCCCCCAGCACCCGCCTCAGGATATGCCAAATGGCGAAACGCCCCCCCTTCAGGTTTCGCCAGTCCCACACTCAGGAGCCCGATGGACAGGGTCTCGCGCTGGTCCTAGGAAGGGCCGAGCGCGTGAGCCCCGGGCCGCCTCGCCCGCCACGTTCCCGCCCCGGCGTGGGGTTGCGCGAGGCCCTTCGGCGCGAGGCGCTTTGCGCGCGAGGCCTGAGGAGAGAATGGGCGCGCGCCTAAAGCCCAGGCCACGCCCCGCAGTTCCCGCCAAGAAGTGAGGGGCGCGAGCCTGAAAGGCGAAACGGCAGGGTGCAAGTGGGCGGTGCGCACGCGCGGCGGGGCCTGGGCGGTCTTCTCGCAGAGTGTGCAGGCCTCGCGCCTACTCGGCTGCCTCTCCCGGCGCGCGCCAAAGTGCCGGCCAATCAGCGCTCGCCCAGCTGGCCGCCCTTTCCCTCGGTCACGCCCCGTCTTGCCACGCCCCCTGGCGACCTCCTCGGTCCCGGGACCCTTGGATCCAAAGCGGGAGGCGGGGTCTCCCCAACTGCCAGGAGGAAGTAAAGACCTCCGAGCCTACCTACTGGCCATTGGCTGTCCCACTTCCACCTTGTCCCTTCAGCGCAAATATGATGAGGGCCTACTGTGCGCCAGACTGGCAATGCAGCCATTTTTCCCGGTACCGTCGAGGAAACACACGCGCACACGCCATGAGAGTAGTTCAGGGGCCCATGTTAAAGAAGTCAAAGAGGAGGCCCGTTTGAACTGGGCCTTAGTAGTAATTCCTCCCAGGAGGATAAATTCCTTGGCATAGCAAGCTCTACATTTTCGAACACTCATTCTCAAACCCACCAGGAGGATGAACTGGAATAGCTACATCTTAAGGGAAAGCAAGGTAGGGTCCTGGTTGTGTTGGTGGAACCTGGGCTCTGGGCTTCTAGGTTCTTAGCTATGTCTCATATAAGAATTTAAGGACATGTGCTAGGATAGGCAAGGGAATAAAGAGTTTATGAAAAAACAAGAAAAAAGATACGTACACAATCAGTGATGTGGGCCTGCTACAGGATGAGTTGCAGTAGGGCCCCAGATTAGGCCTCTTTAAAAACTTTCCTCCTCCCCCCTTCCTAATGTTGGGGAAGGGCCCCAGCTGTTTGCTGTTCGGATTGGTTGTCTAAAATCCCCTCCTGGGGAAGTGGACTTGGCCCAGTGGTTAGGGCATCTGTCTACCACATGGGAGGTCCGTGGTTCAAACCCCGGGCCTCCTTGACCCGTGTGGAGCTGGCCCATGCGCAGTGCTGATGCGCACAAGGAGTGCCGCCCCACGCAGGGGTGTCCCCCGCGTAGGGGGGCCCACACGCAAGGAGTGCACCCCTAAGGAGATCCCCCCAGCACGAAAGAAAGTGCAGCCTGCCCAGGAATGGCGCCGCCCACACTTCCCGTGCTGCTGACGAGAACAGAAGCGGTACAAAGAAACAAGACGCATAAAATAGACACAGAGAACAGACAACCAGGGGAGGGAGGGGGGAATTAAATAAATAAATAAAATAAAATAAAATAAAATCCCCTCCTGTTAGCTCTCAGGGGCCCAATGAGGAAGCCTTTTGTTTGGAGGTATGCAGGGCTTCCCCTTAACCTGGGAAGGAGTTCCAAACGGGACCTCAAGTCCCTAGATCTTTCCAGCTTTCTTAGTAGCAGGGGGTTTCCCCGGCAGGGTCTCATGGCGTGTTCTCTGCCACTTACCATCCACCTTCCCTCATTCCCTGTACTGACCTGCTTCAGGCGAAAGTTGAGACCCTGGGACACAAAATATTTTGGTTCAAAATCACTTTCTTGCCTTGTTGCTATGGACGAGAGGCTTAACCTCTTTCTGCCTTAAATTTTAGTAATTTGGGGTGACAATTCTTACTAGGGTTGTCTGCAGAATACCTGGCATATAAATTACATGAGTAAATGTTTACTGGACACACATTTACACTGTTCTAGGGGCTTGACCAAGAGACACAAAGATCCTTGCCCTCGTGGACCTTCTGCTCTGTGATGGGAACTGGTTCCTAGTGCATAGTATGACCTACATCAGGGGCTTTCCTCCCTCCTAAGACTGAATTTTCTCACCTGTAAATTGGTAGGTAAGAAGGCCTGGAGAAAAAATGGATGAGGAAGTGTTTGGGAAAGCACAAGGGACTGTTATTTATTATGTTACTCAGCATAAGTAAGCCTGCTCCTTCCCAATTCTCCACTCCTCGCAAACGCCCCTTTGCAATGTTGCTAACTCCCTTTCCAAGGACCCCAGGTCAAAATGGAGGACGCGGGACTCCATCTCCCAGCGCGCCTCGCCGGAGCGCCCCCTTGCGCCTGCGCTGCCGAGTGCCCCGCTGCCTCCTGGAAGTTAGAGTCGTTCTTTTCCTCAACCCGCCTCTCATGTTTCCTCCCCCACCGCCAAGCTTGGCCCATACCGCCTTCTGGGAAATGTAGTCCGCAGCCTCCTGGACTCTAATTCCCAGCGGACGTCGGGGCGGGAACCCGGAAGGGGAGGCTGGAGAGGAGCGAGTGGGGGAAACCCGCGTAGTCGAGGGAACCGCAGCGCGGGGAGATGGTAAGAACCCCGGGCGGGGGTCGGGGGCCAGGGGTGCCTGAGAGCCGGGGCTAGGGCATGGGACCTGGTGGTGAGAGGAAAAGAGCCAGGGGCTGAAGAAGGGGCTTGGCGAGGGAAGATCGCTGCGGGGGGGGGGGGGGGGGGGGCGGGAGGGGAGGAATGGGAGCCGGAGAGAGCAGCAAAAGAATGGGGGCTAGGGAGGGGCTTTAAGGTGGGGAGGGAGTCGAGCTTTGGAACTGGTTGTAAGAGAGCTCAGTTCTGGGGAAGGGGGCCGTCAGTTGGAGAAGGGGCAGTTTCCAGGGTGGTAGACTGGGGTCTGTAGAAAGGCATGGGGGTCAGGGCTAGATGAGTGAGATCTGGGGGCACCGAGGGAGAGACCAACGTGGATGTGGTGGGTTGGGGCCTTTGGATCAGATGGTTGGCGGGAGGGCAAGTTGGGGAGGTGGGAGAGAGAGAAATCATGGTAGAGTGGAACGAGGTGGTGTACGCAGAGGACTGGGGTTGGGTAGGGAGGGCATGGAATTAGGGACCTGAATGTAGTAGTAGTTTGCCTGCTCCAGCCAGAGACTTCAGTGAATTGGACAGTCACAGAACGATAGGCTAATATGGCCTTTTTGTACTCTTCACTTCCCAGTAGGACCTAGAAAAGTGTAGTGGTGTTATCGGTATGGGCAGTCCGGCATTCAGATTCCTAATTCTTCTATCTCTTTGTAACCTGGACTAGGTCTCTTCTGGAGTGGCAGTGCTTTTATCTGTACTTTGGGAACAACAACACGCATGCCACTGAGAAGACTAAAGAAGGATCGTTAGGATCCTTTGTGCTAGTGGGAACGCTCTGGCTTGAAGTAAGTCCTCAGTTTTAGAGCTGTTCCCCACCCTTGGAAGGTGACTGGGTCTCCAGTACTAAGGGATTCTCTCCCTTTCAGTCCATTCCTGGGGGCATTTTCTTAAAACCTGGCACTATCTGGGCAACCCGCCCCCAGATCAGAAATATGCAGGGGGTCACCACAGTTGATTACAGCTAACAGTTATTGTTGATGAAGTGCCGGATCCTGTTCTTAGCTGTTTGTGCATTTTAACTTATTAGATTCTGACAACACCCCTAGGATGTAGGGACTGTTCTTATCTCTACTTTACAGAGAAGTGAAGTGACACAACTTTTCTGAGATCACCCAGCATTAAGTGGTAGCCTCAGTACTCTAACCCAGGCAGTCTGGCTTTGAACCTGGACTTTCACCATAGTAATCTAGTCACTGCTCCTTGTACTGAGGTTCAGTGTTATAAGAACAGACACTCAAGAACTCCTGGAGTCTTCACTTTGAATTCTAGTTCAGCCATTTACTTGCTGTGTGGCCTTGAACAAGTCTTTTCTCCTCATTCAGAGGAGGGGATCAGTAACCCTAGGAAGATTAGAGGGTTCAGGGACATAATGTGTGTAAAGTGCCTAGAGAAAGAGCTCAATACATGTGAATTGTTGAATGTGAACGTCAATAGGAAATGGAGATCTGAGCACGCAGGCCGCAGACAGGGATCAGTGAAGTAGGCATCAGCTTCCTCTTCTCACTCACCTAGATCGTCTCTACGCTCTGCTCCCTTTAGTTCCCTATCCTCTACCCCTGGACTCCCAAGTCTCCCAAGGGGTGCTCAGAAACCCAACCTGCCCCCATTCCCATCCGCATCTCCAGCCAAATGTAAATAATTCACTGGCCTGATGCCTGGCCGAACTCCAGGTCTTTCGGTGAATAGGAAATATTTCTAGTAACTGTGTGAGTGTGTGTGTCTGTGTGTTTTCAACCTTTTGGTCATTTGGGTCGCTGGTCAGCCTGGCAACTTTGTAATTCACCTTTGGAACAGTTTGGTTTGTTAGCCGTGAGCCTTCCGGAGTTTATCACCTAAGTTCTGGGCCTCTGATAGTAAAGCTTATGGTTAACAGCATCAGTGTCAGATAGACCTGGCTTCACATCCCCACCTCTGCTGCTGTGTGTCCTTGGCCAGGTGACATTCCCACTCTGAGCCTCATATTTCTCCTAGGTAAAATGGGGCCACATTGGAAGCATGAGGCCCTTGTAAAGAGCTGATGAGATGAAGTATATAAAATGCCTGGATCATAAATCACTTATAAGTGTGACATCCTTCGGTGATTTTGATTCTTTCAAGAAAAAAATTATTCAGCATGGGCTGTGGAGCCAGAGTGCCTGGGTTCGAATCCTGGCTCTGTCATGTACCAGCTGTGTGAGCTTGGGCAAGTCCCTTAGCTTCCCTGGATTTCAGTTTCCTCATCTGAAAAAATGGGGATTCATTCCCTAATGTAGACAAGTGTTTCTGGAGCTTGTCCTATTATGCATCCTGGCTTGTACTGGTGGTGCAGCCTGAGACTGTGGCCTTGAGCTCCTTGCTATCATAATGCTGGGGCAGTTTTATCTGAGGTAACAGTCGCGAAACAAAGGTAACCATTTAAAATTGTGTAATTCGGCAGCATTTAGTACATTCACAATCTGTTGCAGCCATCACCTCTGACTAGTTCCAAAACATTTTCATCACCCCAGAAGGAAGCCCCAGATCCACTCAACAGTCACTCCTTATCCCCTCCTCCCCCAGCCACTAGCAACCACTAATCTACTTTCTATCTATCTGGATTTATCTGTTCTGGACATTTCATCTCCATGGACTCACATAATATGTGACCTTTTGTGTCTGGCTTCTTTCCTTTGCAAATTTTTGAGGTTCACCCATGTTGTAGCACGTATCAGTACTTCACTCCTTTTTTTTTTTTTTTTTTGCTGATAATATTCTACTGTATGGAGAGACCACACTGTCTTTTTCTGTTCATCTCTTGATGGACATTTGGGTTGTTTCCACCTTTTGGCTATTGTGAATGATGCTGTGATGAACATTTGTGTACAAGTATCTGTCTTCAGTTCTCTGGGGGAACATACCTAAGAGGAGAATTGCTGGGTCATATGGTAATTCTATGTTTAACTTTTTGAGGCACTGTCAAACTGTTACCCACAGCGTCTACGCCATTTTACATTCCCAGCAGCATTGCACGAGGATTCCAGTTTCTCCACATCTTTGCAAACATTTGTTATTTGCCCTTAAAAAAATATATATATCCTAGTGGGTGTGAAGTACTTTCTCCTTGCGCTTTTGATTTGCATTTCTTTTGGGACAGTTTTGCAGTTCTGGTGACATTTGTGTTCATTTTTCAGATTTGGGTTTCTTGTTACCGATTCATTCTCAGCCACTTATGCCAGTGTTGCCTGCCTGTCGTTGCTTGCATGAATTTTTAACATTTTGTCCCTTGCTCTTAGTGAATTATCTGAAAACCTATTGGTTTGGGGAAAAGTTTCATTCTCTCACTCACACCTGTTCATGTATGTCACACCTGGGTAACCCAGAGTGACTGACACTTTTCCCCCCCTTGCCTTCATTTGTTTTAGAAAATTTGTCTGCTTTTCAAGTGATTTTGCCTTTTCTTAAAGTCTTAATTTTTTTTTTTCAGCCTATGTTGATTGGTTTACATATAAAAATTTTTTTAACCATTTTTCATGATATAGTTCTAGCAAGTTGGTAAAGCTGTCTAATTCCTGAAAGCATGGGCTTTCCTAAAAGGTCAGCTCATGTCACCTGCTCCATAAGGCTGTCCCTGACCCTTCGATTTAACATTGTAAGCCGCACACACTGATTCACGACACTCCCTACCTGCTCTGGATTTCTCTCCGTAATGCTTGCCACCTTGTAACTTATGTATTCATTTTTCCTCCCTTCGATTTGGACCGGAATTTCTGTCTCCTGTTTCCTGCTTGCTCTCAATACCTGGAACATGGTCTGGCACACAGTAGGTCTCTGTAAATCTCTATTCAGTGAGTAAGTGAGATCCAGTATCCAATAGTGATGCAGGAAATTCCATTTCCTGATTTCTTCTGGATTTGCTCTGTGACTCACAGAGTTGACTTTCAGAATGCCAAATAAAAAGGAAGTCTTTTGGCTCGCTCTGTGATTTGCAAACTCTTCAGTGGCCTCACCTTTTCTTAATAATCCCAGTTCTTGAATATTGAGCCTTTCTTCAGTGCCCACCTGGCAGCGAGTGCTTTAGTGTTTTGATCTCAGTGAATCGTTGGTCAAATCATGGATGAATACTATTATTATCTCCGTTTTATAGGGGAGGTAACTGAGGCACGGAGGGTTACGTAACTCACCTGAGGTCACACCCCTCAGGAAGTGGGAAAGCTGGGTTGCCAGCTGGCCTTGCCCCAATTCTGTCTGCTGCCAGGGTCTAGGGCCTGAAGGTTCGGGAGCTGTTAGTGGGAAAGGAAAGCTGGAGAGAGGGGCCAGCAGACCCTGAGGCCAAAAGGACAAGGGAGGGGTATCTGGTGGATGAGGGTTGAGGATTGAGGGCACGGGGCATGGGGGCAGGGCAGGAACAGGGACATGGCCCTTGTGTGCTGCCACTGGTTCCTTTGTGACTATGGGCAAGTGTATTCTCTAAGTGTCTGTTCTGGGCCCAGCATGCTGCTGGGGATGCATTGTGGCCAAGACAGCCCCAACCCTGGGATGGGGGAGTCTCTGTTGTAGGGGGAGAGTATCACCTGACCCAGTGTGGGTGGTCAGGCATCTGTTATTTATCATTTCCTTCCTTCTTTCCTTGGTTTATTCTGTTGTTCTTTTTCTGTCTCCTTAAGTTGGATACTTCGCTTGTTAATTTTCTCTGCTCTTTGCCAGCTGTCTCCTAGGATCTCCCTTTACTTTCTTTTGAGGATTCCTTTTGCCTCTTTCCTGGGTTAGATTCTGTTTCCTTGATCTACCTTTTTCTTGGTGTACTCCTTCATTTTGGTGAAGCAAATCCTCTGGTAGCTTTCTGAGAAAGGGCTTATGGGACATATTTTTGATAACTTGTATCCATCATGGAAGGGTGTTGAGCAGAGAAGTGATATGGTCCTATTTGTATTTGGAAAGATCCCTCTGGCTGCCAGATAAAGGTTGCAGTGGGAACCACCAAACTAGCCCGGCCAGCTGAGTTAGGGGACTGAGCTGCTGCACCTTTGAAGGGCAATGCCAGCCTTGCAGAAACTCAGACTGAAAGGGAGAGAAGCCCTTGTCTAGGTGCTACTAGAGAGGACTCAGGAGAGCAAGGGCTGCATGGGGGTTGCTCCAGGACAGCTCCCTAGAGGAGGTGGCATCCTGCCTCAGTTCCGGGAGCAGGAGGTCGAGTTGCCTGGAGCCAGCCAGCTTTCTACGGGGTGGGGGGGGGGGGGGGGGACGACGACCAGTAGCAAATGTACAGAAATGGAACACTGTAACACCATCTTAGGATTTCCTTCCTTCCTTCCCTCCTTCCCTCCTTCCTTCCCTCCCTCCTTTCCTCTCTCCCTCCCTTCCTATTCTGCACCTAAGATGTGGTAGGGCTGTGTTTTTCAAACTTTGACATGCTTTTTTTTTTTTTTTTTTTTTTTAATTTTTTAATTTTTTATTGACTTTGTAATAATATTACATTAAAAATATATATGTGAGGTCCCATTCAACCCCACCCCCCCACCCCCCCTCTCCCCCCCCCCCAACAACACTCGTTCCCATCATCATGACACATCCATTGGATTTGGTAAGTACATCTTTGGGCACCTCTGCACCTCATATACATTGGTTCACATCATGGCCCATACTCTCCTCTATTCCATCATGTAGGCCCTCTGAGGATTTACAATGTCCGGTGATTACCTCTGAAGCACCATCCAGGGCAGCTCCATGTCCCGAAGACGCCTCCACCTCTCATCTCTTCCTGCCTTTCCCCATACCCTTTGTCCATTATGTCCACTTTTCCCAATCCAATGCCACCTCTTCTATGTGGACACTGGATAACTTTGACATGCTTAAGAACCCCTGGGAACCTTGTGGAAGTACAAAGTCTGATTCAGCAAGTCTGGGGCGGGGCCTGAGGTTGGGCATTTCTAGCAAGTTCCCAGGGGATGCTGAGGCTGCCATTCCTAGACCCACCACCCTTTGAGTAGCCACAGGCTTGCTTTGTTCTGAAAGCTGAGGATACAGCAGTGAAAAATAAAATGGAGAAAAATGCCTGCCCTGGAGGAGCTTCCATTCTAGTGAGGGGAGACTGAGGGTAAACTTGATAAACAAAGTTTATAGTATATTAGATAGTAATGTGTGCTAAGGAAAAAAAATACCTCAGGGATGGGGCTTGAGAACATGTGTCCACTGGGTAGAGGCAGCTGCAGTCTTAAATCAAGGAAGGATTTCAAAAATCATGGAGGTGACTTGTAGCAAAACCTGAATGAGGTAAGGGATCAAGCCCTGTGGGTGTATGGAGAGGAGCATTCAAGGCTTTGAGGGATGAACAAGCTAAGTGGGCTCTGTCCATTCCATCAAGGAAGCTGCCCTCCCCACTAGTAGGATGTAGTTCCAAGCCTAAGCTCTGGAGTTGGCTAAAGCTGTATCTGGGGACTGATACTTGGCTGTTTTCCTGGCCTCAGTCTCCTAATCTTTGAAATAAGACTAAAATTCATGAGAACAGATGAGAATTTAATGAGCTGATATTTATACTTCGATCAGTGACTGGCTCTAGTTAAGTGCTTAAAGGAGGGGATGCAGCTCAAGCAGTTGAGTGCTGGTTTCCTACATGGGAGGTCCCAGGTTCCATGCCTCTTGGAAAAAAAAAACAACCAACCAGCAAGACAAACGATAAAACCAATTCAGAGAAGTCGATGTGGCTCAGTGGTTTAGCACTGGCTTCTCACATATGAAATCCTGAGTTCAATCCCCAGCCTGGGACCTCAAAAACAAACAAGAAAGATAAGTGCTCAAGTGTTTTTTTGTTTTTCATTTTTTAAATAAATCAATTTTTTTTCATTTTTTTATTAAAGTATATCATACATGAACATATCAACAATAAGGGTAAAGGATGTGAACTTAGAAAATAAACATGCGTAACATACAGGGGTCCCATACATCACCCCTCCACCAACACCTTGCATTGTTGTGGTACATTTGTCACACACTATGCAAGAGCATCCTCAAAATATTACTACTAACTAGAGTCCATATCTTACATTTGATGTGTTTTCCCCCAACCCACCGTATTTTTTTAAACAAATAAATTTTATTGATACATAGTAATAAAGCATACAAATTATCCAAAGTGGACAGTCAGTGGTATTTGGTATAATCACATAGTTGTGCATTCATCACTTCAATTATTATTAGAACATTTTCATTATTTGAATAATAAATAAAAAACAGACCAGAAAATTCTTTACCTCTCAGTCTCTCTATGCTTCCTCTGCTGTACATAGCTGCTATTTCTGGCTATTCTTGCACATTTATGTATTTATTTTTAAGCAGTTTAATTGAGATATATTCACATACCACACAATCTATCCAAAGTGTATAATCAGTGGCTTCTAGTATAGGTTCTCAAGTGTTTTAACTGCCTTTAGATGATCATTATTTTCTCTCAACATATTCATGTTGGTTGTGACTGTTCCTGTCTCTGGCCTCAGTCCCATGAGCCATTCCCGAGTGAAGGTGAGCTCAGCGTCGTCTCTGTGTCCCCACCCCTCTACCCAGTGCTGGCACACAAAAGAAGCTCAGTGCTAAGTTTTTGCAAATGCACCACGTATGCAAGGGATGTAAAAATGTGGATTTGTTGGGGGCATTAGATCAAGGGTGGATAGTGTGAGGTTCAGGGAATTTATCTTTTCAGTCCATATGCACAGATTTTCCTTTACAGTTGTGGATTTCCTAAACCTTTTGTCATTCTCGTGGTCTTTGCTTTGTGTATTTTGATGCTATATTATTGAGTGTATGTTGAGAAGTTTTGTGTATAATGAGTCAGTCTGTTTTGTCACCATTTTTGTCCCTTTTGCTTTTGTCAGGCTGTTTTGTTTTAATGGTCAATGTCATTTCTCCATCTCTTGGTTTATAGTTGCCTGATGAGTTCTTTCCCATGTTCTTATTTTCAGTCTTTTTGGGTCTTGATGCTTTACAATACATGGATCTTCACGGAGCATTCTCTGAAGGGTGACCTAGTAGAGGGCTTTGTGCTGGGCTCACTGAGTGAGGAGTTAGCAAATCCTGTCCTGGTGACTCCGCCTGCTACAAGAGACAAAGCCTGGGTCTGAAGCAGAGTTTACTCTGCAAGTTCTCATGAAGTTTAGGACATAGAGTGCAGGGAAGAGAGTTTTGGTCCACTTAGCCCCATGCTGGGTGGTACTAGGGATGCCATGGTGACCACTACAGCCCCAGTCCTGCCTTGGAGGTGGAAACAGATCTATCCCCAGACAGCGATGACCCAGAGTGGGCAGGTCCTCCTCTGGGGAGAGGAAGTTTCCAGAAAGGGAGCGCAGGAAGCCCTCTCTGAAGAAGTTATATTGAAGTAAGGACCTGAATGAAATAAGGAGTGGAACTGAGTCATTCCTTATTTAGGTTTCAGGGAATAGCAGATGCAAAAAAGATGGGAGGGAAGAGCTTGGGGACTCTGACCCACAGACAGCAAGGATCCCAAAAGTGGAGACTGATGACTGAGTCAAGACCCCAAAAGAGATATAGTGAAACAAGGAGCGCAGTGACTCATGAGCCAAATTCCTTGGGTTCTCTGCACTATCTCACACTAGTTCTGGGTGCCCTTGGGCTAGTCAGGCAAACTCCCCTGCCTCTGTTTCTTCATTGATGCAGTGGAGAAGAGCTTGGGGACTCTGACCCACAGACAGCAAGGATCCCAAAAGTGGAGACTGATGACTGAGTCAAGACCCCAAAAGAGATATAGTGAAACAAGGAGCACAGTGACTCATGAGCCAAATTCCTTGGGTTCTCTGCACTATCTCACACTAGTTCTGGGTGCCCTTGGGCTAGTCAGGCAAACTCCCCTGCCTCTGTTTCTTCATTGATGCAGTGGAGACGATAATGGCTCCTACTGCTTGTCAGAATGGGCCTGAATTTTCTAACTCCTCTGTATGCCAGATCAGGTACTCACTTGAATCCCTGGAGTAGCGGAGTGTGAAGGAGTTGAGCTGGTGGAAGCTGGACAGGTGGACAGTAGTGGGGGTTTTCCCACAGGGCACTTGGGAGCCATGGTAAGTTCTGTGCAGGGCAAGGTCAGTGTCAGGTTTATGCAGTAGCAAGACCCTCTGGCTGACATGCTCTAAGTGGATGGGAGCAGACAGGAACCGGGAGTTTGAGGGAGGAGATGGGTGGACAGGGCCTGCTGTGGACCCACCTTTGGATACCTGGTGAATCTGCCCTTCCATTTAAGGATCTAGACCAGTGCTGTTCACCAGCAATAGAATGCGAGCCATATGTGTAATTTAAAATTTTCTAGTAGCCACATTAAAAAAGTAACCTAGTTATTTAACGCAGTTATATCCAAAATGTTATTTTAACATAATCAGTATTAAAAAATCATTACTGAGACAGTTCCTATTCTTTTCTGGCACTAAATCCTTGAGTCAGGCTGGTGGTGCCTGTTGAAAGGCTGAACGGCAGGGTCCGTTTTGGCCACAGGTCTGAGCCCTGAATGCCAGGCCCGACGCTTAAACTCCGCGTTGCGCGAGCCGTCGCCGGCCTCTGCCTGTGTGTTTTTCCGGGTGAGGAGACCCCGGAGCCTAGTTTCCTCGGCGGGAAACCAAAGCTGGGCGCTCTCTGGTCTCGCCGCCAGCTTCCTTCCGCCTTGGAGTTCTCAATCCCTGGGCCGCCTGGCCCTTTAAATCTCTGACTGTCAATTAGCGCTCTGGGGTAGAGGGAACGTCGTTTATGAAAGCCTCTCCTGGAGGCCGGGGCCTCCGCCCTAGCCTGGTTCTTGCCTGCAGCGGGAAGTTGGGAATTGTTCCACGCTCCCTTCTGTCGGGCTGTTTCCGCTGCCCTTAGTCACCTCTCGCCTACTCCTTTCGAGGTTGGGCCCCTGCGCCAAGGCCTTCCTTATATGGGCACGGCCCCGAAAGGCGGCCTCTCATTGGCTGGGAGCGTCACGCGCGCGTCTGTCAACAAAGGGGCGGAGGGAGGCTAGTCGTGCGCCTGTCCTCGAGAAGGCCACTGGGAAAGGAGCGAGGGGGCGGGGCCCCCTCCACTTGGCGCGCCTGCGTGGGGGCCGCCGTGCCCCCTCCCACCGCCTGGGGGGGCTCGCGGGTGAGGGCTTGCGGGGGCGTGTCTAGGTTTCGAGGGCCGCACGAGGGGGTGGGCAGATTTCTTTGGGGGGACGCCTATAAAATTTGGGGGTTCCCTTTGGTGTTAGGATCAGTTTGGGGGCTGGGCGAAGTTTCTGCGTGGGTGTAGGGGATACTTTGGGGTTCTCGTGAGCTTAGGGGGCACTTTGGAGTTGGTCCGTTTGTGATTTGGAAGGTTCTTTCGTGGTTTAGGGGTGCTTCTGGCGGGTATAGGCTTTGGGAAGCTCAGGGGGAAGACTAAGAAGCAAAGCATAGAGTCCAAGAGTACCGGTCCTGCAGCTAGAATGCCTGGGCTTGCGTCTCAAATTCTTCCCACCTGTCTAATCTTGCTTTCTGTGCCTTGAGTGCCTCATCTGGAAACACGGGTCAATAACAAGTGCTGGCCTCTTAGGGACTAGCCCTAGCAAGAATTGTTAGGATCCTACCTAGTAAGCATGCAGAAACTAGCCCTAGCAAGAATTGTTAGGATCCTACCTAGTAAGCATGCAATAAGCACACGTTTGTTACTGTACTGTTTGCAAGGTTTCTTTTGGAGGATTCTTTGGACTTGAGAAGTATTTGGTTTGGGACTAGTCTTGTGTGTTAGGGAGCTTTTGTGTTTTAGTGAGTTCACTTTTTCTGGTGGGGTGGCGTCTGTGGAATTAGGGAATAGGTCAAGGGGTTGAAAGAGTTTGGGGTGAGAGGGAGTGGAGGAGACTGGTCTTCGGTGGGTAAACGAGGCTAGGAAATGGCTTTGTGAGTTGGGGATGTTCTTGGTAGGCATGGGATTGGTGAGGGGTTCTTTGGGATTGGGTACTTCTGTGCTTGAGGGGTTATTTTCAGATTTGGAGGTTTAAAGTAAGATTTGAAAGGGTCTGCATATTTGGGGGGTTGGGATTCTGAAGTTATAAGAGTAGGAACTGATTGGGGGGTTTCAGGGGGTAGCCACATTTTAGAGGGATAGGCCTTTGTTTGGCTCCCTGGGCATTTGGATGTGTTTGAATTGGTGGTTGATAAACTTTGCCATCTTGGGTTTTAGGGGATGTCTGTGTATGATATGTTTTTAGCAGTGAACTAGGATTTCAAGCAGGGGCTAAAAATCTGGAGGGTAGGTGGGGCTAGGAATGGGGCAGGGATAAGAATTCTTTGGATTGGATTCTCTGTTACTTGTGTCTGGGTGTTTGGAGGAGGTCTGGATTTTGAATGGTAGCTACAGGACCATAAAGTGTGTGGAGATTTAGTGATGTCTGGAATTGCCTGTATATAACAGGACAGTCTATAGCAGGGGTCAGCAGACTTTCTCGAAAAGGACCAGACAGTGAGTATTTTAGGCTTTGTAGTACCTATGGTCTCTGCCACCATTACTCAACTCTGCCATTGTAGCATGAACGCACCCATAAATGAATGAGTGTGTTTCAGTAAACTTTAATTACAAAGACAGGCCAGGGGCCAGATTTGGCCTGTGGGCCATGGTTTGCTGACCCCTGGTCTATAGGTATGTTGAAGGTTTGAAGTCCGGAGGGTATTTTGGTTTCGAGATGTCTGGAGGAAGATGGGCCAGTGAAGGTTTGAGCCTGAGGGAGATGCTGCTTTATGTAAAGTAGTCAATATTGGATTCATTACCAAAATTATCTCCAAATCAGGTCATGCGCTTGAATCTATAGGAAAATAAAATAAGTAATTATAAAGGGAGCCCTAAAATGAGAAGTCAAAAAAGAAAAAGAAAAAAGAGAAGTCCAGACCCCAAACTTGAGGGCCAGCTTTTGCTCCAGACCCTCTGTACAATCTTAGCTATATAACCCTTCCTTGCTGTGACTCAGTTGAGGGGTTGTTCTTATCCCAGGGACCTGTGACTGTGCTTCAGAAAGTCACCTGCACGGTCTTGGGCAAGTGTGTGCATTTTTCTGGGTGAGGGTTCATGGCTTTAACAGGTTCTTGGAGAGCCCTATGACCCAAAAGCAGTGGAGAACCAATTTCTTAAGGGCTTGTCTGGCTCTGGCCTTCTCAGATTTCTTTCCCCCATTCAGCCCATGGGTTCCTCCCTCCATGGGCTCTAGCAGCCATAGCTATGGGCAGGACTGGGAATTCCTGTCTCTTCAGAACTGGCTAGTGGGAGAGCAAGTAGAAGAGGGTGGTGCTATCTGTCATTTGGTACTTCGGAGTTTCAAGATTATGTCACCCGAGACCCGCCTTCGGGGAGTGAGGGAAGGCAGGTGGGCGGTGGAATGTCATCTGTGGGGTTAGGCCACGCTGCTGGCTAGAGGCACACTTTGTGAGTTCCGTGAAGCAGGAGTAGAGTTCTTTTTT
Source organism: Dasypus novemcinctus (assembly GCF_030445035.2). Lineage (NCBI taxonomy): Eukaryota > Metazoa > Chordata > Mammalia > Cingulata > Dasypodidae > Dasypus > Dasypus novemcinctus. Next base: position 66,729,921 of record NC_080690.1, on the reverse strand, counting down.
TTTTAAATTTTTTAAATTTCTCTCCCTTCCTCCCCCCCCAGTTGTCTGCTCTCTGTGTCCATTCGCTGTGTGCTCTTCTGTGACTGCTTCTATCCTCATCAGAGGCACCAGGAATCCATGTCTCTTTTTGTTGCATCATCTTGTTGCGTCAGCTCTCTGCGCCACTCTTGGGCAGGCTGCACTTTCTTTTGCACTGGGCGGCTTTCCTTACGGGGCACACTCCTTGCACGTGGGGCTCCCCTACACAGGGGATGCCCCTGCGTGGCACGCCACTCCTTGTGCACATCAGCACTGCGCATGGGCCAGCTCCACATGGTCAGGGAGGCCCGAGGTTTGAACCGTGGACCTCCCATGTGGTAGGTGGATGCCCTAACCACTGGGCCAAGTCTGCTTCCCAGGAGTAGAGTTCTTAATGGGCTAATCTGTCTTTCTCCTCAGGAGAGGTCGAGATGGGCCTGGGGGAGAAGGCTCTACCCTCAGCAACCCAGTGTCCTCTTCCCTGTCTCCAGGTGCCCTGTGGAGCGCCATCAAGGTCATGAGATGCGGTGACCCTCTGCCTGTCTGCCACCATCCTCCAGAATGGACCGCGGTGGCCTCCTGCCCTTCCAGCTATGGTGCCCCCGGCCCTTTGGCACCTACTCCCAGAACCAGCCACGCCCGCCTTCCGCAGCCCTCAAGCCGCCAGCCTGCCCTGAGCCTGGCAGCGGGGCAGAGCCGGACCATGGGCCTGCCCACTCGGAGAACACCCCACCCAGCTTGGCCACTGAGGCCCCCGCCTCCCAGCCTGCCCCGCTCCTCTCCACAGCTGCCACTGGTGACGAGGGCCGAGTCCTGCTGGACACGTGGTATGTTATCAAGCCTGGGAATACCAAGGAGAAGGTGGCCTTCTTTGTGGCCCACCAGTGTGGTGGGGGTAGCCGGGCCAGCTCCATGAAGGTGAAGGGGCACTGGGGCAGTGAGAGCTCCAAGGCCAAGCGGCGGAGGCGCTGCCTCGAGCCCACCAAGGCTCCACCAGACCCAGGGGGCCGGGAGGGACCCCTGACTGCTGAGGGGACCCCAGCCTCAGCCACTGAGGACATGGACCTGCTCTCTGTGGCCGAGATGGTGGCCCTGGTAGAACAGCGGGCGGCCCTGGCCCTGCAGAACTACCCGCACCCTGGCACCCCGGCGCCGATGGTCTTCGTGTCGGCCGAGCAGGGCGGGCCGGCCAAGGGGCTGGGCCCGGAACGGCGGGCCGGTGGTGGGGACTGCAGCCGCGTGGCCGAGGCGGTGGCGCACTTTGAGGCCCAGCTGGACAACCCTCCCGCCAAGGGCCTCCGCAAGGAGGAGCGGCCCGGCCCGGGCCCCGGTGAGGTGCGCATCGCCTTCCGCATCTCCAACGGCCGGGAGCCCCGGGTGCCAGATGGCAGCTTGCCCAATGGGGGTGGGGGCCGGCCCGGCTGTGCCTACCCCGGCAGCCCAGGCCCAGGGCCCCGAGCCAAGGACAAGATCACCTGCGACCTGTACCAGCTCATCAGCCCCTCGCGGGACGCCCTCCCCAGCAACGTGGAGTTCTTGCTGGCGAGGGCGGACGAAGCAAGCGAGGGTGAGACCCCTGCCCCCGCCAGACCTGAGGACACTCCCCCAGCCCCCCCTCCACCCCCCGCCCGGGACTGCGGAGCATCTGGCTTCCACGTGGACGTGGTGGTGACCGGCGTGGTGGACGAGTGCATATTCTTTGGCAAGGATGGCACCAAGAACGTGAAGGAAGAGACGGTGTGCCTGACGGTCAGCCCCGAGGAGCCTCCCCCTCCTGGCCAGCTCTTCTTCCTCCAGACCCGTGGGCCTGATGGGCCGCCTGAGCCACCCCCAGCTGATGTGCCGGCCACCACGCCAGGGCCGGACGACACTGAGGGGGTGGTGGACACCTCTCTGTGCCGCCTCTACCGGCACGTGTCGCATGACTTCCTGGAGATCCGTTTCAAGATTCAGCGTCTGCTAGAGCCGCGGCAGTACATGCTGCTGCTGCCCGAGCACGTGCTGGTCAAAATCTTCAGCTTCCTGCCCACGCGGGCCCTGGCGGCCCTCAAGTGCACCTGCCACCACTTCAAGGGCATCATCGAGGCGTTCGGGGTGCGGGCCACGGACTCGCGCTGGAGCCGCGACCCACTCTACCGAGACGACCCCTGCAAGCAGTGCCGCAAGAGGTACGAGAAGGGCGATGTGTCGCTCTGCCGCTGGCACCCCAAGCCCTACCACCATGACCTGCCTTACGGACGTTCCTACTGGATGTGCTGCCGCCGAGCCGACCGCGAGGCGCCTGGCTGCCGCCTGGGCCTGCACGATAACAACTGGGTGCTGCCCTGCAATGGGCCGGGCGGCGGGGGCCGGGCCGGCCGGGAGGAGGGGAGGTGAAGGCGGGGGAGGGGGGGCGGCCTGCGGTGCCCACCCCCTCCCCCCCGGAGCCGAGGGCCAGGACTGGGCCGCCAGCCCATACCCCGAGTCCAGGGAGCAGCGGTTCCCCTCTGCAACTGAGGTGGGGTTCAAGGGAGAACCCAGAGAAGCAAGCACTTGCATCGACTGACCCCTGTTGGTTTTCTACTCTTCAGGCCCAGGGCCGTGGATCCTCAAGGAGGGGGTTTTTTTAATCAGCATCTCAGTTCCTTCTCCATTCAGCCACAGCACCCTCCCTACCCCTCTCCACACCCCAGGGACCCACCAGCAGGGAGCAGACGGCAGCTAATTTTGGTACTACTACAGTTCCTCCGTTCTGGCCCTTCTCGCCCCCTCCGCCTAGTTCTTTTTTCTCTGGGGCGGTTTTCTTCCCAAGAGGCTGCAGCCCCCAAGGCTGAGACCTCCCCCAACTCACCACACCAGGGCGCGCCTCCTCTTTAGGAACTGGAGATCGTCAGATCACAGGTCAGATCTGGCACTTTTCATGGCAAACTGCCATTTCTAGATGTTTTCCCCATTAAACAATAGAAATCACTGTTTTTTTTTTAACCTCAATCTACCAGTTTCTCCCTTTCTAGAGGAGAAGAGGGAAAGAGGGAGGGGAAAAAGTTGAAATACAGAAATTTCCTTCTCCCACTATTTAAGCTATTGCCACCAAATACTCCCCACCCAATAAAAATTTAAAAAAAGCTGTGAAGCCCTTTGCCTCGCTTTTAACAGCGTGGGGGGCCAGTGGGCAGGGACTCTGGGTTTGAACTCCGAGGTGGTTTTCCCTTCCACCCTGGGCACTTGCTCAGGTGGTGGGGGTCTCTCACCCCCAGCCACATGTGTTTCTTTGGAATCCTTTGGTTAAGTGGGATCTTGATTTTCAGAATGGCAGTTTAGTCTGGGGTATTTTTGTTTGTTCTGTTTGGGATTTTGTTTTTGTTCTTTCATCTTCATGATTCTGGAAGCTTCTAGCGTGTGGCATCTGACCAGTTTTGAATTGGTCCTTTCTATAAAATCAATATTTATAAGGCTGGGCCCAGACTGGTTTATGTGTTGTTGGGGGGTGGGTTGGGAGAGAAGGGGATCATGGGCCTATGCGTGGTGGGACAAAGTTGAGAGAGAAGGGATCCTTAGCCAAGTCCCTTAGCCTGAAATTATTTTGGATTCTTCTCATCTATGGCTGTTGGGATTATTTATCTTTAGAAATCCAGAGTTAGGCAGATGTGGTAGCTGTAGTCATCAGGAACCCAGGCTCCTCCCAGCTCACTGTTCCACCATCCTTTCACTATGGCCTTTGTCCTCATGGTCCAAGATGACTCCTAGAGCACCTGTCATCGCTATTTTGCAGAATGGAGGAAGGGGTAAAGGAGAGGAAGCCCCCTCCGCCCCAGAAGTACCACACTACGCTTCTGAAGACATCTCATTGGCCAGAATTTAGCCATACAGGTCTACAAGTGAGGTAGGAAATGCAGCCCTTTAGCTGGGTGTGGGTGCGGTATGCCAAACAAAAAGGTCTTTTACTAAATATCCCTGTACTTTAAGGTTTAAAATATTTAGTTAACCACTTTACTAAATAAAAAGAAAATTAAAACACTAAATTGATGTATTAAAAAAGACGGAAGGCTGGATATTGAAAGTCAGCTCACGGTCTCTGGCATTCTTATCAGAGACTAGGATATAACATAGTAGTCATCCAGGACTTTAGAATGAGAGAGACTTAGGTCTGCATCTTGGCTTGCTTTTGTGTGACTTTCGTTTCCGTGGAGGCCAGGCTAGGTTATTTGGACCATCCGTTCTGAAAACAACTGAAATAGAAAAAAAAAAAATCCATAAAAGCATCAAATTGCTAATAAGAAACAATAAGCGTCAGAGGCCAGAAAATTAAGGGAAAGGTTCATGGGTCCCTGAAGCCACTCTTGCTCTGAGGGCATTTGCTGATGTGGACAAACTTGGGCTTCCTATTTGGGGCAAGCAGCCAGAAGTCAAGATCAAAGCCTGCCTAAGGTGGAGAATCTCAGGAGCTGGGATCTCAGAGAAATACAAGCTCCGGTAAGGTTCATCCAGAAGATTGCAAAGAAGGTGGTCTAATGCTTTGGTGAGCACAAGACCAAAGGACAGGAAAAAATTGACCCCGATAATTTGTGGACACAGGCTGGCCCCTGGTACAGATTTGCATTGCCTGGGTGACCCAGGGAACTTTTGGCTGAGACGTCTGGCAGAAGCAAATTCAGCAAATACTTCTGGTGGAAGGCACTGTCATACAGAATCTCTACAAGTGCTTTTTTAAAGATAACGACTATTACGCAGTCCAATAACCCAACATACACTGGATGTAAATAAAGCAATATGATCAAGAACCAGCAGAAACAGCAAAAACAGACCCACAAAAGCTTCAGATGTTGAAACTAGCTGTCACAGATTATAATATAACACTGCCTTCTTTTGAAAGAAAAAGCTTGGAAATATCTGCAGGGAACCCAAAACTAACAAATGGCCTAGCAGACATGAAAGAGAAAACCCTGTGATATAGCTTCTAGAAATGAAAGTTACAATAATGGAAAGTAAAAGCTCGATGGCTAGCTTAAGCAGTATATGAGACACTGAAGAAAGATATATTGAACTGGAAGCTAGGTCAGAAATAATTATCCAGAGTGCAGCAGAGACAAAAACAAACAAGCCCAGAAAGAAAAGTTATGGATAGAGCAAGAAGGTCTAACATACATTTAATTGCCACTCCAGAATCAGAACGAAGCAAAGAATATTAGAGATGGGAAGCAGCTGTGGCTCAATCATTGGGCTCCCGCCTACCATATGGGAGGCCCTGGGTTCGCGTCCTTGGGCCTCCTTGTGAAGGCAAGCTGGCCCACACGCCGCAGAGAGCTGGCACAGCAAGATGACACAACAGGGAAGTGGACAAGGCTCAACTGATAGAGCGTCTACCTACCATATGGGAGGGCCTCCTGACCTGTGTGGTAAACTGGCCTATGTGCAGAGTTGCCGCCCACAAGAAGTGCCGCACCACACAAGGGCACCCCCGCATAGGGGTGCCCCACGCACGAGGAATGTGCTCGGCAAGGAGAGCCTCCCTGCATGAAAAAAGCGCAGCCTGGCCAGGAGCGGTGCTGCACACAGGGAGAGCTGATGTAGCAACGTGACGCAGCAAAAAAGAAAGATGCAATTTCCCCGTGCCACCAAGGGTGCAAGTGGACACAGAAGAACACACAGTGAGTGGACATAGAGAGCAAAGAACGGTGGGGGGGGAATAAATCTTAAAAAAAAAAAGAATATTAGAGATGATGTTGAGAATGCCAAATAGGAGACACCATTGAGACCCAATGAGTCATCGGCAGGATAAATAAAACGTATACCTAGATACATGGTAGGAAAAGTGCTCAACTGTATGATCTTGGGCAGTTGTCTTCTCTGAGCTCAGTTCCTTGAGCTGAAAAATGAGAGTACTTGCAGTTCCTCACAAGATTGATATGTGAAAATGTTGCATCCTGAGCAATCAACAATTGTTTATCAACAATTGTGCTTTCATGGCATGAAGCTAGGCTAAAAGCCCAAGTTTGTGGTACGGATAGGAGCTGTGGGGTCTGCTGGCCATGGGACCTCGGCAAACACTATGCCCAATAGCAGCCTCACTGCAATAAGAAGCTGACAAGCCTTACTCGGAAAGAATGTGCGTTATAAAGCCCCTTACTTAGCTCCTGGCATGTGCACACCCAACCACGGAGCCACACAGGGAGGTGTCAAGGGGTGGGGATGCGCCTGAGCACATTGCTTCCCCTCGCTGCCACATGGGGACGGTAGTCTTGCCTGCTGGGACGGCCATGAGGCTTAGGTGAGATGATGCCCTTTGGGCATCTAGGTCCTTGCCCACTCATGGGACACCAACAAGAAACTTTCCACTGTCTCTGGATTCCCAGACCCTTCTGCCACCCTGGCTGTTGGTATCACTGTCAGCTTCCCTCTCTGAACTTGGAAATTCTGCTAACTCTGCTTCTAGAAGCCATTAGTTTTTCCTTCCCAGCTCAACCCAGTCTATCTTGGAGCCAATTTAAAAGCATCAGGAGCTACTTTTTGTCCATAAACTGGTCATTGGGCAGAGGTGATTTTTGGGAGGGAGATAGGGCCTAGGGGTTAGGATTACAGCCATGGGTGAAAGCCCGAGCTCTGTAAATACTTCTTCACAACTGTCAGTCTCAGCTGCCTCACCTGCTTGAAAAAGGAAGTTGTACCTACCTCAAGATTTAGGGAGAGACTAAACGAGTGGATATGCATAAAGCACTCATGGCACCTGGTACATCGCAGGTGTCCAATCAATAAGTGCCAGCTATTGTGGAATTACCTGCATTGAATACCTTCTCGTTATCTCTCGTTTGATAACTTGAATTTCAGCCCTTGAAATTTCAGCAGGCTGGCTCTCCTGTGGCCTTGAGCCAGTCCAGAAGGCTGAGGTGCAGCCTCACTGTTGAGTAACTTTCATCTTGGCACCCCAGCTGCCTTCCACCCTTCCTCCAAAACCACAAACCCAGCAAGGACAGAGCTCAGCGTGGGACTCGCCTAGGTCCTCCCTTCACCTTGCGGTTTCCTCTGAGTAAGTTTGCTAAGCAGCCATGATTTTAATGGACTGTCTTTCACAGCAGTATGTTCCAAACTTGGCTGATCATGAGACTCCCTCAGGTGCCTGTTAGAGGCCCAGTCCCTCCCCTCGAGTCTCATTTCAGTAGGTCTGGGGTAGAGGCTGGGAGTCTGCGTTATTTAATAAGCATCCTTGCTGAGTCTGAAAATCAGGTAGGACTGGGAAATACTTCATCAAACATTTTTTTTAGGAGGTACTGGGGATGGAACCTAGGACCTCATGCATGGAAAGCACTCAACCACTGAAATACACCCACTCCCCAGTGAGAGTTGTTTTTGTTTGTTTTGTTTCTAGAAGGTACCAGGAATCAAATCCAGGACCTTGTATATGGAAAGCAGGCGCTCAGCCACTCGAGCTACATTGCTCTCTGTCATCAGACATCTTAAGAGTTGCAATTGGACCTATCATACCACACACCTGTACCCACAAATTAGCAGGAAAAAATGCACAGGCACAACTAGTTTGCAGCAAACCTAGGCCTGACTCATCATTCCTCCTATAAATGCTTTCAAACTTTCAAAACCCAGTATTTCCAAAGTATGTTCTGAGGTACCTTAGTCCTGGGAGGTGCTTCCCAATGAAGGAGTTCCATGGTCAGATACTTTGGGAAAACACTGCATTCTCCATTCCACTTTGAAAAAATATGACATTAGGGTTGGGAGGATGGGTCAAATGGTAAACAAAAAAATAAAGAGCATGACTTTATTGGATTTACATCCTTACACATTGTGCAACTGACTTGGGCCAGTTCCCTGCTTCTGGAAAGGAAGGCAGCATCCAGCAATAGGAATCCTTGGGAATGTAAAGGAGGCCTTGTGTTCTTATGACACTCCCTACCATTACACGGCTTTGTAGGAAGCAACACATACCATTTAACATGGGAGTCTTTTTTTGTTTGTGTTTTTGGAGGTACCAGGGCTTGAACCCAGGACCTCGTACATGAGAAGCAAGCACTGAACCATTGAACTACACGTGCTCCCCTCCATCCTCTCTTGAAATTTCCTTTGTGCTGAGGAAGCTTGTTTACCATTATCTCACCTCACTTTGATCGCTCATCCTTTTTCCCATGTGATGTCTACTGACATTAATTCTGCAAAATATGATTTGCAGTCACAGGTTTTATTGCCCATTGGATCTGTCAGAATCTGGTTTTTCCCAAGTATTGCTTCCACCTCCTCTGTTCCCACCTTACAAGCAGATCCTCCATGGGTCCCACATGGTATCTCCCTGTGGGAGTTAGGTTTGGACTGGTGCAGTGCTGAGTCTGCCATTCTGAAGAATGAACTGCCATAAAAACACAAGCCATAAATAATACATTTAGTTGGTGGTGCTGCTGTGTCCAGACACTAGCCCACGCTTAGCTGACTCTAGAAATACAAACAGCGTCTGATCCCCACCAGCCTTCAGACCAAGCGTTGCCCTCTGGGCAGGGGACAAGCCCTTGTTCCTTTGGTCCTTGCCCCCACAGTGATCTCTTCCAAGTCTCTGAAGGGCAGTAGCTTGAGACAGTCAAAGGAAAGAGTCTCCTATCGAGGAGCCAAAAGCGTAACAAAGAACAAACCAGCATATCTGAGGTGCACCCAGCCTGAGTTCTGCTGCCTCAAGGCCCCTTCTGGGTGCTTCTCCCTCAGCAAAGTCTCTCCGTGGGGACCAGCCCAAGAGTTAGAGCTCCAGGTATTCAGCCAGGAAGACGGCGAGGATGCGGCTCAGGTTGTGCACCGTGGGCTTGTGGAGGTTGGCCTCGGTGTCCGCAGGTGTGTGCCAGACACTGGGGAAGGGTGTGGAGATGAGGTGGAGCACTGGGACCCCTGCGGGTGAGAGAGCAGTGGTCAGGCCCACCCATGGCGCACCGCCGGCCTCGGAGCCCAGCCCAGGCCTGGGTGCGCTTGCCTTCCCTCCACCCCTGTCCACACAAGATGCTCTCTTCTGGAACTTGAAGAACCCTGAACAGTGATTTCAAGTGTGAGGGTTTGTGTTAGGTTTGTTGTTGTTTTTAATCCAGTGTATCTATTGTTTTCATAACACAAATTGGAGAAAATTAGACCCAACTCCTAATGGACTGTGGAGAAAATCAGAAGGGAAAGGGGTTCTTGGCCTTTCTCTTCTTTAACAGTAGTTCACACATATAGTGCTTGCCGTATTCCAGGACCTGGTCTAAAGCTTCTCCCTCTCCCTCTCCATATACGACTTTATCCTTACAACAATCCTTGAAGGTGGGTTCTATCATTGCCCCCATTTTACAGATGTGGAGACAGGTGCAGAGAGGCAGGCAGAGTGATTTGCCTAAGGTCCCGCCTCTAGGAAGAGGCAGAGTCAGGATTTGAACCCAGGCCACCAGGCTCCAGAGTCTGGACTCTTAGCCCCTGCACCACACAGGGCTCCTGTCCTCAGAGCGCTTCCCTGTGCACATGTCCAGATTTGCTAAATGTCTGTCTCCTGATTGAACACACAGCCAGGTTGACTGTGGCCCATCACTGTATCCCTGACATCTCACCTGCTACCTGCTTTGGGAAACATTTGTTAAATGACTCCATAAAGAGGGCATTGTGGGGAGTGGATGTGGCTCAAGCGGCTGAGTGCCTGCTTCCCACATGGGATGTTCTAGGTTCGGTCCCCAGTACCTCCTAAAAACAAAAACAAGCAAGCAAACAAACAGAAAAAAACAACTCAGGAGAGCCAATGTGGCTCGGGTTGAGCGCTGGCTTCCCACATACGAGGTCCTAGGTTCAATTCCAGGCCCTGGTACCTCAAAAAAAAAAAAAAAAAAAAAGGCATGTAAAATATGAATATTTGCTGAATCAATAATTTATAGAATAAGAAAATTTTCAAAACTGCTTTTAGCCCTTCCTATATGCCCCCACTGTCCTAAATAGGCATTTTATATACCTGATTTCATTGAATTTTCAGAACCTGTAGTTTATGTGTATGTGTTTGCAGGTATATAGATCTTTATTTTCCAGAAGAAACAGGCCCAGAGAGGCTAAGTGATTTGCCTTAGGTCATCCCCAAGCCGTCCCATTCTGAGGCCTATACTCTTAACCCTTCCACCAGATGTTTTCAACCCTGGCTGTGCATCAGAATCACCCGGGAGCTTTGTAAAAATAATGCAGAGGCCCACGATTGTGACTCCGTAGGTCTGAAACAGGACTGGGCACTTTTCAAAGCTGCTCAGCTTATTCTGATGGGCTGTCAGGTCCTCATGCCAGGGCTGCAAGAGGCACGAGCTGGGAGAAACTCCACAATCGGTAAGGAACAGACAGTAAACAGCTCGTGCTCCTGGAGGCTTCCTCTGCGCCACACACTGGTCCAAGTCAGGTCTTTACATGTGTTGACGCAGTCAACCCCTCGCCATCTCTAGGATAAGGAGCCATTACTATTCCTCTTTCCCAGATGAGGACTCAAGGCACATAGGTTCAGCGACTTGCAACCAGTCCCCAGGGCTGGGGAGGGGCCGCGGCCCACTTGGCTCCCGCGGACTCGCCCCGCAGCAAGTACCTCTGTGGAGGAAGGGCAGGTGGTCATCTTCCACAGAGCCAGGGGGCTCCCCAGGCTGGAAGTACATCACTTCCTGGGGATGAGCCTGCAGCAGGTTCAAACGGTGCAGACGCTTCTCTGGAGGCGGCAGGGAGTAGAGAGAAAGGATGAGCACCTCAGGGGTCCATGGTTTCCCTGCTCACAAATCAGGAAGGCAGGGGACCAAGGGATAAGACACAGGCATCCCAGTGGATGAACGCTAGGGCACTTTACTGCGGGCTTGCCATATTCCCATCTGACTGACTCCCTCTGGAGGAGGGAGATAACCCCATTGTCATTACCATCAGACCCATTTTGAAGGAAACTGAGGCACAAAGAGATGAAGGCACTTGCCTGGTTTCACACAGCTGGTGAAAGGCAGAGCCAGGATTTGAACCCTGGGCTGAATGATCCCAGAGCCCCTGTGTGTAATCAGACACCATGGCAGTGGGGTCGGTTTTGCGTGACTGCCCTAGCTCTTCAGAGCATACAGAAGTGGAGAGAGGGCTTGGCAGCTCCTCAGAGGACAGGCGCCTGCACCCCAGCCGGCGCCTGCCTCCACCGTAGCCCTTACCGATGGTCCTCAGCCGATGGAACCAGCGGGCCGTGCGGGGGAAGTGACTGTAGAAGGTCGGGTTGGGGGCTCCCAGGAGATCAAGAAGCACAAAGAGCACCTAGGAGGAGAGGCCGGGGCTGGAGAGGGCCGGGTGGGATGCTGCCAACCCCGTCTCACCCTCTGCCTCCCTCACCGGAACCCAGGTGGGCCCTGGTCTTACAATAGCCTGGATTCTGGTGGGGCCCGGACTGTGGGGCTCAGACGCCATGAGCTGGGCCAGGTGCCGGGACCCGTAAAGGGAATCCTTGGGCCCCCACTCCTTCAGGGCCTCTTCGCCGTCCAAGAAGAGCAGCTGCAGGGTCACCGGGGCTGCCTGTAGGAGCGAGTGGTCAAGGCCAGGCCCATGGCCACAACCCACCCACACCTCCCACCCCCTTGCACCATGAGTAGGGCAAGCTCGGTTTCCCCACTCGTACAGCACAGCCGCCAAGAACCCCAACTCTGGGCCAGACCGCCCCGAGTTCAAATTCTAGCTCAGTCGTGTCTTGACTGAGCAGTCACGGGGCAAGTTACTAACTTCTCAAAACCTCACTTTTCTCATCTGGAAAATGGGGTTAATGACAGGTCTGATCCTAGGATGGGATTTGAGTCCAGGCCTTAGTGCCTGGCACATAGCGACTGAATAGGGTTAGCTCTGATTATTACCATTATTCCTCAAGCTCAGTTTGACCAAAGAGAGACCCACGATAATGAATAATTATATGCATAGTGGATTGCAGGTGGGACAAATGCTTCCAAGAACTACCGGGTCCTGAGCTTCTGAGGGAGAACAGGCTGGAGAAGGTACAGGGGTTAGTGGAGGGGAGGCTGGACCTGGGGAGGATGCTTGGTTGGGGAAAGATGTTTGCACCGAAGGGGAGTGGGAGTTGGCCCGGCAAAAGCAGATGGGGGATTAGAGGGGAGAAAGTTCCAGGCTAAGGAAACAACACGGCATGGCTGGGACCAGGGAAGGGGCTAGAGAGGTTTAGGAGGAGGCCAAAGGGGATAGGAGGGCCTATCAACTTGGGTTTTGAAACAGGGGCACTGGGGAGCCATAGTAGGGATTTGGGCAAGGGAACAGTGTGATGACGTTTGTGTATTCCTTCATTCATTCTACACATTTGTACTGACATCCTACTCTATGCTAGGTGATGTAGGATCAGGGGATACAGCTGAGAACAAAAGAAGTCAAGTCCCTGCCCTCAGGGAGCTCACTCTAGTTGCGGAGACAAATAGCATAAAGCACCATGAAGCATGGAATGGTGACAGGGAGGGATTCTAGGATTGGGAAGGCCTCTTTGAGGAGATGACATTGGAATGGAGGCCGGAAAGAAGCAAGTGAGCCAGCCAAGAAGGAAAAGCAAGTTCCCGGTGTAAACCAGAGGGGGGCGGGAGACCAGGGCATAAGGCACGGTCGACGCAATAGGAAGGAATGCTGGGTATCCCTACTGCAGGCTTACTCTGTTCCCAGTCTCATTTATCCCCTGAGTCGAGGCAGTGGATTCCCCTATTATCATTACCATCATACCTATTTTCCAGATGGGAAAATTGAGGTGCAGAGAGATGAAGCCACTTACCCAAGCTCACACAGCTGGGAAGAGGCAGAGCCAGGATTCGGACACAGGGCTCTCTGACCCCAGAGCCCATGTCTGTAATCATTACACTTGACTGCTTTACGGTCCCAGCAGTGAAAAAGCAAGTGCAAATGCCCTGGGGTGGGAGGGAGCCTTGTGTGTGTAAGGAATACTAAGAAGGCCACAAGGCCCTGAGTGTCAACAGACTCCAGCTCCTACAATCTGATTTATTGGACTCACCTCACTCAGCTAAGATGAAGTTGAAGAAGGACAACCACCACACCATGGAGCCTAGAGAGCCTACAACTGAAAGCAGGAGGATTGCATCCAGTATCCATGTGGAATCTGAGCCTCCTCCTGACATAGAGGTGCAATGGACACAACCAATCCAAGGTCCACAGAGAAAAGGTGGCATTGGAGTGGGAAAAGTAGACATGGTGGCTGATGGGTATGGGGAATGGCAGGAAGAGATGAGATGTGGAGGTGCCTTTGGGACTTGGAGTTGCCCTAGATGGTGCTTCAGGGGCAATCACCGGACATTGTAAATCCTCCCAGGGACCATTGGATGGAATGTGGGAGAGTATGGGCTATGATGTGGACCACTGACCATGAGGTGCAGAGATGCCCAGAGATGTACTTACCAAATGCAATGGATGTGTCATGATGAAGGGAGTGAGTGTTACTAGGGGGGGAGTGGTGGTGGGGGGGGTGGGGTTGAATGGGACCTCATATAATTTTTTTTAATGTAATATTTTTATAAAATCAATAAAAAATTAAAAAAAAAAAAGCTTAAGTTTATAGTAAAGCTGGGGAAGCACACTTGGCTCAATGGATAGGGCATCTGCCTACCACATGGGAGGTCCACAGTTCAAACCCCGGGCCTCCTTGACCCGTGTGGAGCTGGCCCATGCGCAGTGCTGATGCGCGCAAGGAGTGCCCTGCCATGCAGGGGTGTCCCCTGCATAGGGAAGCCCCATGTGCAAGGAGTGTGCCCCAGAAGGAGAGCTGCCCAGCGCGAAGAAAGTGCAACCTGCCCAAGAATGGTGCCGCACACATGGAGAACTGACACAAGATGATGCAACAAAAAGAAATACAGATTCCCGTTGCTGCTGATAAGGATAGAAGTGGTCACAGAAGAACACACAGTGAATGGACACAGAGAGCAGACAACTGGGGAGGGGGGTAAGGGGAGAGAAATAAATTTAAAAAAATAAATTGGAGAGAAATAAATAAAAAAAATAAATCTTAAAAAAAATAAATAAATAAATAAAAAAAGAAGGCCACAGTGGCCAAAGCGGCATGAGTGAGGGGTGAGGAATGGGAGATGAGATTGGAGAGGCAGCTGAGCCACTCGAAAGACTCTGACTTATATTCTGAGGGAGGCGGAGGCCATCATGGAAAGGTTGGGGCAGAGGAGGGACAGGATCTGACATGCAGAAAGTGGAATCATCCCTGTGGCCCTGTGTGTGGAGTGGAGGCGGAGAAGCCTGAGGAATTACCAGCACCCAGGCAAGTGAGGGTGGAGGCAGCCCACTGCCCCCCACCCACTCTCTCCTCACCTGCTTCTTGGCCCAGCCAAGCTCCAGGTCGAGGGCCTGGGCCAATTCCAGCAGCAGGGCGCAGGGCACAGCTGAATCCGTGGCCCCCACAAAGGGGGCCGAGTTAGATGGGAAGAGCTTCGAATCATAATGGCAGGCGAGGGTGAGGTGGTGGGCAGCCTTTGGGTCCAGTGTGGCCACCACATTGGCAAAGTCCATTGGCCCCAGGGGCGTCGAGGCTGTGAAGGGGTCCAGCTCCACATGCCAGCCTGCAGTCAGTGCCCGCAGCGAGGCCTCCAGGAACTAGCAGCGAGAGAGAGGTGGAGGGTTGGGGGGTGATGGGACACGTGACCAGAGCCACGCAGAGCAGCCAGGCCACCTCATGAGCCCTTCCTTGGATAACCATTTCCTTGGCACACTTCTGCTAACCATATAGTGGGTGCCACGTACAGGGAGACACTCCCTTTTTTTTTTCTCAAGATTTATTTTTTATTTCTCTCCCCAGCCCCCAGTTGTCTCCTCTCTCTGTCCATTCACTGTGTGTTCTTCTGTGTCTGCTTGTATTCTTGTCTGTGGCACCGGGAATCTGTGTCTCTTTTTGTTGCGTCATCTTGCTGCGTCAGCTCTGTGTGTGCAGCACCACTCCTGGGCAGGCTGCACTTTTTTCGCACGGGGCAGCTCTCGTTATGGGGCGCACTCCTTGCACGTGGGGCTCCCCTATGCGGGGGACACCCCTGCATGGCAGGGCACTCCTTGCGCGCATCAGCACTGCACATGAGCCAGCTCACCACACAGGTCAGGAGACCCTGCGTTTGAACCCTGGACCTCCCATATAGTAGGTGGATGCTCTATCAGTTGAGCCAAATCTGCTTCCCAGACCCTGCCTCTTGATGCCAACAGGATTAATTACAGCCCACTATTCAGTAGCACCCTCTGTGTAAAAGACCCCATTCTATGCACCCTACAGAATTCTGTTGGGTGGGGACTGTCAGTGACCCCATTTTGCAGATAAGAACCTTAAGCACAGAGAAGAAACTAGTCCAAGTTTACACTCCAAGTGGTTGAGCTGGGATTCGAACCCAAGCAGTATTCAATGACATCCCCTCTCCCCAGTGCTTTCTGGGAGGCAGCATAGCAATGTTACTGTAGCACCAGCTCTAGTCTAGAGCCAGCCTTCTTGGGTTCAAACCCCAGGATTGGGAGCGGATGTGGCTCAAGCAGTTGGGCGCCCACCTCCCACATGTGGGTTCAGTTCCCGTGCCTCCTAAAGAAGACAAGGAGACAGTAAGTAGACACAATGAGCAAAGACAACAAGGAGACACAACGAGCAGACAATGAGTAGACAGCCAAGGGAGCCATGGGGTGGGGGGACCTAGGACTACCACTTACTAGCTGTGGGACTTGGGCAAAGTATATAACCCCTCTGGGCTTCAGTTTCCCCGTCTGCATGCAAAGATCCTATCGGTATCCACCTCACGGCTGTTGCTTGTACCTGTCACATAGCAAACTCTTGATGGGGGAGGTACACAGGGCAGTACAGCCTGGTGATCACCAGTGTGGGACTCCCAAGTCAGTTCAGCTCCAGTCAGAGCCCAGCTCTGCCCCTTAGCTGCTCTGCCATGTAGGGCAGGATGCCCAGCTTCCATTCCCCGGGTGAGCTGGGGGACTTAGAGGTGGGTCCCTTTACCTTTCTGACTTGGAGATTGCCAGGGCTGCCTGGCGTTCGCACCACCAGCAGGGAGCGCAGATAAGTGTCCCAGAGACGCTGAGGTTCTAATTGCTCCACAAGCCTCCGTAATCCGGCTTCAGGGAGGCTTCCGGTCAGCTTGGTCTTGCCGGGGACGAAAGGGAGGTGGGGAGAGAAGCAGGGCATGAGAGCAATCCCCACTCCGACCCTACCCCAGGAGCCCTCGATCTCAAGGAGGCCCGGTTCCTCTTCCTATTCTTGGCCTCCAGCATCAAAGTGCTTCTTAGGATAAATCCTAGACTCAGGAAAATCCCTCGAGGCCCATCGGGTCCAGCCCATCCCAATGGTGATGGGGGAAATCGAGGCCCAGGGAGAGGAAGGGATTCTTCCAAAGAGCTGATGACCTCAGGATTAGAACCCGGATCCCCCAATCCCAGCCTTCCCACCCCAGACCCTTCCTCTTAAGGGGGAGCCACTCTTAACAGAACAAGCCCCGAAACCTGTTTCGGTTGGCAAGTTGCATGTTCTCGACTGACGGAAACGGCGGCACCTGCGCCTAGGGCCCGTCGATAAAGCCACGTCAACCCTAGGCTCTAAGGAAGGAGAAGCGGGGAACGAGGGCCCCCGCGGCGCCCGAGCCCGCGCCGGGCCTCACCCGCAGCTCCCCGGCCGGCGGCGGCTCCCCAGGCCCGTTGTGCCAGCCGCTCCAGAGGGTGTAGAAGGCTGAGCCCACGGCCAGCGCCAGCAGCAGGGGCAGCAGCGGCGCCCGGGGTAGCAGGCGGCGCTTGGGAGGCGAGGGGGGCTCCAAGAGGCCCCGTTCGCCGAGCCGTAGCCGAGGCCGGCCGCGGCCCCCGGGACGCATGGCAGTTTTACCCTGCAATGAGTCGGGGACCGCGGAGCCAAGTCAGGCCCAGCCAAGTCCCACCCCACGGAATCGCCGGACCAATGAGCAACAAGAGCGACTGCATCGTCCCACCCCCCCCCCGAGCAGGGTCACCAATGGGAAATCTTGTTCTGGAGACGGCCTCTGGAGGCTTTGGGGTTGGTTTCCCAGTGGGCTGCACAACCCAAAAGGGAGCGCGAAAGAGGTAGGCTCCACCTCAGCAGAGGAGGGGCAGCCAATAGGAAACGTGGGATCCTGGACAGCTTGGCCCTCCGGGACTTAGGTCCACGCATCTCCCGGATGTAGGCAAGGGATTGGCTGCGCGGAGTCGAAACCGTCAATGGAGCCACAAATAGAGTGTCCCAAAGGCCAAAGGGGCGGGGCCCATCCCTGAAAAAGGTAGCTGATTGGCTTCGCAGAGGCCGCGCCCCCGAGAGCAGCATCGGCGGGTATTTGGAAATGAAGTGTCGATTTCCTCCCTTCATACTAGTCTGTCCTCCGATGAAATGACTTGAGTCGGATCCCTTTCGTTTTTTCCTCCCTCGTCGTGACTATCTGCCCTGTTAGGGTCTTGAATGGCTTCGAATCACTACCCAAAGCTTGAATCCTACAGCTGCACAGGGCCGGCGGGGATCGCTATGGCAACAGGCCACGCCCCCAGGCGCTGGTTGGGTTTGCGCAGGCGTACACGGAAGTGGGCTGCAGGAAACGGAAGTCCCGCCTCGGTCTCGTTCTTTCTTCAGAGGCGAAGCAACGCGGCGGAGACGGGGGTGATCTTAGAACGCTCTTATCATCATGTGAGACCGGGGCAGGAGTGGGAGGCTGGGAGTGGGGTGGGGGATGTACATTTGGCTGATGAACGGGTGAAAAGGGTGGGAAGAACCCTTTCCTGATACCCAGCCGGGAGCGAAGGCAGAAATTGTATGGGTAAAGTGGCGCACTTTTTCCCTGATGAGTTTGAGAATCGGGCCTTTCACAGATCGCGAGCTCAGGAGAAGGAGCTCTTTTATCAGATAACGGGCTGGGGATTTTCCCAGGAAACTAGACTCACTGAGGTGAATTTTAAAGGGGAGCGACTTTACTGATAAAGGACCTCGGGGAAGGGAGTTAGGACTAAGGAAAAACGGTTTGAAGTAAGGGGCTGATGCGGATAATTTGACCAGGAATTTCAGTGTAATTCCCGACTTCCATGGATAATGAATCAGTGGGATAGTTTGACTCATTTATTCCTCCACCAAGTGTTTATTGAGTGCTTATTATGTACCAGGAACTACATTAGACGCATCAGTGAATAAAACAGAACCCTCACCTCCCCCCCCCCCCCCAAAAAAAAGAATCCCTTTCCCGATGCACCTTGTGTGGGGGGAGGCAGGCAAATAAAGTATATAATGTATTAGGTGATCAGGGCTGTGAATCAAAACAGTAGGGAAGGGTAAGAACAATGCCCAATTTTGTGAGACATTAAATTAATGACTAGCACAGAAGACCACAATGGGAAGGTAACACCTGAGCAAAAATCTAAAGAAAGTGAAGGAGAGAACCACACAGCTCTTTGTGTGGATATCCAAGTGAGGAAAAAGCAGATGCAGAGACCCTAAGATGAAAGTTTGTCCAGTATCTTAAAGGACCACCTAAGAGGCCATTGTAGTGGGGGAGAGCGTAGGGCATTGTGAAAACTTTGGATTTTACTTTTTACACTGAGATGGGCACCCTGGGAGGATTTTGAAGAGGGATGTAATATGACTTTGGTCTTAACCCCCTGGGCTGCTCTGGGAGACCAGGAAGACTTGGAGGCAGATGATGGCGGTTTAGGCCAAGGTAGTAACCATGGTGAGAAAGAGGCAGAGGCATGTTTTGCTGACAGATTAGATAGATGTAGGATATGAGAGAAGACAGGAGACAAGTTACAAGTTGACATGAGAATTTCTTGCCCAGAGAAGTGAAAGGGTGGAGACAGGGAAAGCTGTGGATAGAGTGGGTTTGGTGGTTGGGTGATCTTTTTTTTTTTTTTTTAAAGATTTATTTATTTATTTTAATTTCCCCCCCCCTCCCCTGGTTGTCTGTTCTTGGTGTCTATTTGCTGCGTCTTGTTTCTTTGTCCGCTTCTGTTGTCGTCAGCGGCACAGGAAGTGTGGGCGGCGCCATTCCTGGGCAGGCTGCTCTTTCTTTTCACGCTGGGCGGCTTTCCTCACGGGCGCACTCCTTGCGCGTGGGGCTCCCCCACGCGGGGGACACCCTTGCGTGGCACGGCACTCCTTGCGCGCATCAGCGCTGCGCATGGCCAGCTGCGCGCTGCACATGGCCAGCTCCACACGGGTCAAGGAGGCCCGAGGTTTGAACCGCGGACCTCCCATATGGTAGACGGACGCCCTAACCACTGGGCCAAAGTCCGTTTCCCAGTGGTTGGGTGATCTTGAGCTCAACCTTGGACATGTAAAGTCGGCAATGTCTGTTAGGGACCCAGGTGATGGTGCCAAGAGAGAGGGCTGATCAGGAGGGTTAGGGCAAGGTTGAGGGGCCTCCAAGGGCAAGGCCGAAACCACCTGTGCTCCCGCTCCAACCCCTCTCACCCATTGGTCCTGTGCTTGCCCACTCAGGAGTCTCCTCAACAAACCTAAGAGTGAGATGACCCCCGAGGAGCTGCAGAAGCGGGAGGAGGAGGAATTTAACACCGGTCCACTCTCTGTGCTCACGCAGTCAGTCAAAAACAACACCCAAGTGCTCATCAACTGTCGCAACAACAAGAAGCTCCTGGGCCGTGTCAAGGCCTTCGACAGGTGAGCACCTGGGACTTGGGAGGTGATCTCTCCAGGTCAGGAGAAGCAGCTCTAGCTCCAGCCTGAAGGGCCTAAACATGTGAACATCAAAAATCCCCAAGGTGTGGCTGTCTCTCGTTGCCCCACTAGTTGTGGTTATGGGAATGCACTCAGGAGCCAGCCACCTGGGTTCCTGTCCCACCTCTGCCTCTTAGCATCTGTGTGACCCTTGCCAAGTGACTACATCTTGTCAGTACAGTGGCAACAATCCTGGTCATTGCAAAGATGAAATGGGTTCCAGCCCAGGCTAGCACTTCCAAATTGTGTGACCTTGGATGAGTCACTCATTGTACTGTGCCCCAATATCTGCTCTAGAGACTGGAGGTAATAGTCGTATTAACCTCCTGGGTTTGTGAGGAGGATTCATTGATGCATGCTTAGAGGAGGCTGGGCATGTGGTTACGTGCTTGCTAAGTGGTGGGTATGTGTCGTTACTCTTTTTTCTTTTTTACTCTTCTCCGTTGCTTCCTCCTCCTCTGCCCCCATACAGCCGCCTCCCACCCCAGTACATATTTGTACACTGGCACGCTCACCACACATATCCAAGGGATCCTTTGTGATGGTAGTCTTTTTTTTTTTTAACAGCTTTATGGAGGTAAAGATTAACATACCACAAAAATGTTTTTTAATTAGGACCTTCCGTGTACTCTATATTTAGTTAAATTTAACGTATGTTACTTTCTTTCATGGGTAATACCTGCATGTGAGGCAAAGTGAGCAGCTACAAGGGGCACCTGGAGGAGAACAAGTCTCTCCTCCCCGGCCACCCTCCCCAGGTCCACCACCAAGGCTCATTTTGAGGATCTCTTCCCAAGGATGTGACTTGAAGATGACATCATACCCATAGGCATTCGCGGGGCTTTAATCTTTTTTGAATTGCTGTTGACGGCCCACACGTAATTTCAGACCTTGGCTTTTCACTTGACAATATTAAGTCAGAAATGGTTCCTTATTGGCACACTGGTGGTCTTTTAATTTAATTTTTCCAAATTGCTAATATATTCACATGATTCTCAAAATAGTAAAGTTGCCATCCTGCCTGTCCCTGGTCTACCTAGGGTCACCCCACTGCCAACAATCTCCAGATATCTTTCCAGGGTTTCTGAATGTTTGTACAGGAAGGTGGGTGTTACCAAATTATCTAAAGATAATTTCCAGGCAGACTGTTCCCCTAGGTTGCCTTTTTCATGCAACAGTATCTCCTGGGGGTTGTTCTATAGCAAGATATAGAGAGTTTCCTTGATCTGTTCTTCTTTTAGTTTTTCTTTTTTCCTTACTACTTGAAAATATTTCCATCAAATGGGTGTGCTTTGGCTTGGTTAAACTGGCAGCCTCTTTATAGTGGCTCCTCCCTCAGCTCCTTCAACCCTGTTCCCTGCTTTATTGCACCCCCAGTGTGATTTTGAAGATAATCACAGGCATTTCAAATTCTATTGCTTTGCAGAACAACTAAGATTTACATTACCTCTAATATGAATGAAAGTTCTTTGCAAATCCTAATTTATTATTACGCCCTCAAACTCATTTGTTCGTGGAATCAGTCATCAGATATCAGACAAATGACTAGCAGTGAATCAGTACCTGACAGTATAGCGTGGCTCTGTTAAGTTCTTGTTCTCCCTTCGCTAGAATGCAAGCCCCATGAGGGTCAGGGTGTGACCTGTTTGCCTCATTGCCATATCCCTTGTGCTTGAAGCGGTGCATGTAGTGAGCGCACAGTAAGCATTTTTAGTCTTCACAACAACCCTGTGAGGTAGCTTCCATGATTGTCTCCGTCTTACAGAGGAGGAAACTGAGGCTCAGATGGGTGAAGTTTGCCCAAGTCCCAACCTAGGGGCCCACAGGCAGGGTTGGAACCGCAGCAGTCCTGGCACCACGCCGCACTGCTGGAGGGTGAGCACTGTTCAGGCGGGTGGGGCTGACACAGGCTCCCCCTCACTCCTGGCGTGTCCCCACCCCCTACCCCCACCAGGCACTGCAACATGGTGCTGGAGAACGTGAAGGAGATGTGGACTGAGGTCCCCAAGAGCGGCAAGGGCAAGAAAAAGTCCAAGCCAGTCAACAAGGACCGCTACATCTCCAAGATGTTCCTGCGCGGGGACTCGGTCATCGTGGTCCTGCGGAACCCACTCATCGCTGGCAAGTAGGGGCCTCCTCCCCACCGCCAGAACTTCCGGCCCTCCTCCTGCTAAGACCTGCCCTCGGGTCAGAAATAATAATAATAAAAGCCCCCGTGTTTTTTTCTTCTGGTGTCTGTGTTGCCAGGGCCTTGGGAGTGGGGCAGACTCGGGAGGGGGGCAGCTGGAGGTGTGGGGCTAAGCCCTGGCAGGACCAGGACCTGTCCCAGCAGGACAGGGCCCAGCCCTGCCCCCAGGCCTCCTTTACCCATCTGTGAAGTGAAGGGACTGGGTGGAAATGGCCTCTCAGTTCCAATGCTGGAGGGAGCTCTTGCTCTTTACTGTTTTAATTTTCTCTAGCTTCTCATCATTCTTGTCTCTCCTTTCTCCCTGCCTTTCAGTGAGTCTCTGCCTGGTTCAAAGCTTCTTTTGGTCTTTTTTTTCCCATTTGTTCAGTCAACAAACATCACCCAAGCACCTCTTTGGTGCCCAGGTTTGTGTTGCACTGCTGGGGACACAGCAGGTCCAAGAGCGCCCTGGCCCTGCTCATGGACAGGGGAGCATGTGCGGGTTCACTGCAGTCAGGACCCAGCTTCGGAGAGTCGCGGCTCAGCCCTGGAGCTATCAGGGTGCCAGGCCCTGGCCTCAGCACTTGCCAGGCCCCCTCCCAATACTTCGGGGGCAGGAACTACTATTTGTTGCTTCTGTTTGCCAGAAGAAACTGAAGCTCAGAGAGGTGAAGTCGCTTCCACAAGGGCATGCAGCCAGTGAGTGGCGATGGCTGTGGTTCAAACCCGCCTTGCCCCGGGGCCTGCAGCTTACCCCTGAGCACTGCTGCCCCTCAGACAACAACCTGACTACCTTTAAGGGAATGCCCTGACACAACGTGGGGAGAGGGAGAAACGGGAAGCCTTATTTATTGGAGGAAGGGGTAAGGCTGAACAACTCTCTCCTGGGGCTCGGTACTGGAGTCACCCCATTTTACAGACGGGACAACTGAAGCCCAGAAAGGGTAAGTAACCAGGGTCACTGGTTAGAGAATAACAGGGCTGTGTTCAGACCCAGGGAGCCAGGCTCTCCCAGTCTTAACTTGGGGAGCAGGATGGCGCCACAAGAGCCTCATCTATAAAATGGGGGCCATGCTGCTGCCACAGGGGCCGACCTGAGGATTTGGCTGTGTGCAGGAGCAGGGACAGCCCATGTCCTGGAGTCCTGGGTTCGAATGCCTGCCCTGCTTCCCCCTGGTTGTCGACTTTGTACTTGCTAAGAAATGAAAATCGGTCTCACTGCCTTGAGGCTGGCAGCAAAGATTCCAGCTCTAGGCCACCTGCTGTTTAATTACATTCCCCACCTCCTCACACCACCCCAAGTGGTTTCTCCTCATCCTTTGGGGAGAAAGTAAAAGCACAGATGACAAGACCAGCACTGTGCAAAGTTAAAATTTACCTCACACCAGGCAGCGTTCTGAGTAACTCGCTGACATTTCAGGCAACCCTAGGCTGAAGGTGCCAATGCTATACCCATTTTCCCGTAAGTGGAAGCTGAGGCCCAGAGAGGTGGAAAACTTTCCCCCACAAGTCAAACAGCTAATGAGTAGCCAAACCAAGATGTGAGACCCTGACTGGGTCTGGAGCCCACACTCTCGCTAAGCAGCCCTCAGGAAAAGTTTGCCCCAACCCCCACATATATATATAATTTTTATTCATACATATCACAGATAGTTAAACATCAGGAGATTATCTGTAACCTTCCAACTGAGGCTTCTCAGACACTGGGGACAGTGGCAGCACTGTGTCCATGTTGTCTGGTAGCAACTCCTGGCTGAAGCTGAGCAGTCCAGTCTGTAGAGGCAGCGAGGCCTGGTTCGCCACAGGCCCCACCCAGCCCTGCAGCCCACTCCTGTCCTCTCCCTTCAGGCCTGGCCCCTGTCAGAATCCATTCTCCTCCACAAGGAAGAGACAAGCCACAACCATTTCTCATGCTTTATTTACAAGGGCCCTGCCCTGGGTCCCTACTCCCCGGAACCCACAAAGGGGGACCCAGCAGGGCCACAAGTGTGAGGGGGCTGGTGCTATGGGGGACATTTGTCCAGGGAGCCAGGGGACCCAGGGAGAAAAACTGACAACACTTAGGTCCGGACAACACTTGGGTATGTACTAACTGAAGTTGGGGGTGGGGGAGATGGAGCGAGGGCGTCGCAAGTGTGCAAGTGGTACTGCCACAGCGAGGCTGTCAGCTTCCCCTCCAATTCTCCCAGTTTCCAGAGACTGCCCATCTCAGGTAGCAGTGGGCCCTGCCTCTCTGCAGCTAGGCTCTGGGTCTGAGGGCTGCCCCGAGTTGCTGGTGTTTGATATCCACAGGCCAAAGCCCCTTCTCTGGATGCCAGCGCCTGTCAGGTTCAGGACTCCAGCTCTCACCAGTCCGTCTGCGCCAGATCCCTCTCTCTGGTTCCCTGGGAATCCTACAGGCCACTCTTGGTTTCCTCCTGCCCGAAATCCCATCTCCCTATTTCCTCTCTCCACCACCTCAAGCCTAAGAGCCTGCCTTGACTTCCTCGTGCAGTCCATCAGCAAATCCTCTTAGCCCTACCTTTGAAACGGCTCCAGAAGCTGATCGCTTCTCACCTCACCGCCCTCGGCCAGCCACCGTCACCTCCTGCCTGCTCTCGCCGCCTCACCAGACTCCCGGCTCCCACCCCAGTCCTCCACCGCCTATTTTCCCACACAGCAGCCAGAGGGGTCTGTTGAACACATTAGCCCATGAGACTCTCCTAGCAATCGATGCAGCTGGCATAAAATCACAGCTCTTGAGCCCCTGCCCACTCCTCTATACCCATCTCTGCCTCATTGTCCTCCAGCCACACAGTACTGACTTTTGTTCCCCAGACACACCAACCGCCTTCCTGCCTCAGGGTCTTTGCACATGCTGTTCCTGCTGCCTAGACTCTCGTCCTCCATTTCCTCCAAAAGCTGTCTCCTTCATCTCTTTCAGGCGTGGACTGAATGCCACCTCCCAAGAGAAGCCCTCCGGGACCACCCTAGGCCCCCTTTAATTTCCCTTCGTAGGCCACTTCACAGCATATATGACGTTTTGTCTCTCTGCTCTGTTTCCCCTACCGAATTGTGAGCTCCAAGACAGCCGGGATCTTGTCTTCCGTTTCATTCCCCCCTTTTTCTCCAGCGCCCCCCACCCCAGGCCTGGCACACAGTAGACGCTCAATAAATACCCGCTAACTGAGTGGACAAGAGGGATCTCGCTGCTTAGCAGTAACTTTCCAAGACCCGGCTGGCCTCGTCCCCAGGCCGTGGGACGGTCTGCGAGGACCGGGCGCGGCCGGCGGGGAGCTCGCCGGGGCCGGGGCCGGGGCCGGAGTCGGAGCGCAGGGCCCGGGAGGCGCGCTCGGGCGGGCGGCGCTGCTCGTCGCCGAGGCCGCGGCGCAGGCGGCAGCGGTGCCAGCCGCGGCGGATCTCCGACTGCACCTGCAGAGGGCGGGCGTCAGAGGCGGCGCCGCTGCCGGCGCGGCCGCCGGGGGGCGCGGGCGGCGGGCGGGGGCGCCTCCTACCTCCTTGTTGATGAAGCAGTACAGGACGCTGACCAGGAAGCCCTGCCCGGGAAGCGGCGGGAGGTCAGTCAGCGGTGGGCGCGGGGCCGCAAGCGCGCGGAGAGAGACCTGACCCTTGCCGGGACCCAAAGCTGCCGCCACCGAGGTCCTCCACTATCGCAGGCTCCTCCTCGCCCTGCGCTGAGCTACACCGCGGGGGCGGCCTCGCGGGCTGGGCTGCCAGGGTTTCCCACTTCCCCACGGGGGCAAACTGTTTAGCTCCCCCCCGTGCCTCAGTTTCTTCTTCTGTAAAACGGGGGAATCATGGACTCGCGTTGTGAGAAGTGAGTTATTAACAGACAAGAAGCTGTAGTGCCCGTTCGTTTTCTGCATCTTATTCCCCACTCAGGAGCCAGAGGACTCTTGTTAAAATCTAACTCGGGAAGCTCAAAGGCTCACTCAGCGAAAAGAACTCGCCTCAGCCCCCACGGTCCCGCGCTGTGTACCCTCGCACCTGACCTCCCTGAGCCCATCTCCCCGCAGCCCCCTCGCTCCTCTGCCTCCGGCACCCTCCTCCCGGGGCTCTCCCTGGCCCCCCAGGCTCCTTAATCACACCAGGCCCCCTCCCGCCCCCAGGACTTCGCACTTGCTGGCCCTTTTCCTGGACCATTTCCCCAACTATCTGCCTGGCTGCTTCTCTCATTTCCCGGCGTCTCGGCGCCACTGTCTTGTTCTCAGGGGGTCTTCTCTGACCCTCCTGTCTAAACCAGCAACCACCACCCCCCGCCCCCGTTCCCGGATCCTCCTCATTCTCTCTTCTTGCTTTTTTTTTTTTTTTCCCCTCCAGGCACGTCCTGCCATCTGACATGTTGTGTATTTACTTATGCATCGTGTATTCTGTGTCTCTCCCACGAGGGGGCAGAGACCTTTATCCATTTGGTTCTTGGCTAGATCCCCGCAGTAAGCCTGGAAGAGGGCTTAGCCCAGAGAAAGGACTCAGAACGCCTTTGCTGAATTGAATGAATGAACGGCTTCGTGAGTTGAGACTGGTATCCTCCCTACATTAGAGATGAAAAAGCCGAGCCACTGGAGGGTGAGGAGGGTGGGGACCAGGGTGAGGCAAGCAAGTGCAAGGTCAGCCCTCAATTTTGGATGTTACATCCCAGGCACCTGGCTTGCCTGGCCCTAGTCCTGCCCCCGAGGTGAAGGCATTTCTCTAAACCTCGCGGCTGGGAAGGAACCGTAGCCTAAGGGGTCCAGGTCTGTCTGGCCCCTAAGCCTCTGCTCGTCACGGGGAGACAGGACTGCTGGGGCTACCAGTCTCCCGCCTCGGTCCCCGCTGCTTCCCTCAGCCCAGGCCTGTGCCAGCTTGGGACTGGGCGATGAATGAATGAATGAACCAAATGCCATCTTTCCACCGCCTCCAGTGGCTGGGCCACGGGATGATGTGAGCCCTGGGCCCTCGGGGGAAAGCACCCAGCTCCCTGCCCCGAGCACCTGGAAGGAGCTGAGGAAGATCTCAAAGCCGAGCTTCGCGAAGCGCAGCGTGCCCCGGGCCTGTTCCTCCGTCACGGGCGCAAACACCACCTCGTGGACTCCCAGCAGCGGCACCAGCGTCAGCGTGGAGCGCGCCAGCCTGGGGAGAGAGGACGCCAGTGGCCCCTGGCCCGCCCCGCAGCCCGGGCGGCCCCCTGCCCGCCGCCCCTGGCCCGCCGCCCTCACCTCAGCCGGTAATCCGGGCAGCGCATCTGCCGCGTCCGCAGCTTGGACACGAGGATGCCCAGAATGCGGAGGAAGATGAGGAAATTAACCTGCGGGAGCGCGAGAGGCTGAGCCGGCTCCCCGGCCGTCCTGGGAAGGGGGAACGCGCGACTTCCCCAGAAGGGACGTCCCGGAGGCCAGCCTGGAGGAGGCGGGATGGCCTTACCAGGATGGTCATCAGGATGGGGGTGCGGATGATCCACCAGATGGCTTTGACCTCATTCCGCTCCCAGCACCTGGGAGAGGGGGTGAGGGCTAAGAGTCTGACACACCCAGAGGCTCACCCGCACCCGCGTTCACGCGCCAGCCCCGCCCACCCCCTCAAGGCCCCGCCCGCCCCGGCCCCGCCCCAGAGCCCGCGACTCACTGCGTGTTCTCGTACAGGTACCTGACGATCACCCAGGGGATGACGAAAAGCGCGGGGGCCCCTGCGCAGACCCCGCCCCGCCCCCCGCCCCGCCGCAGCTGTCAGCACGCGCACCGGCCCCGCGGGGCCCAGACCCGCCAACTCCCCCGCGGCGACGGCCGCAGCCCCGCCGGGGCGCAGGCGGGCGGGGGCGGGCGGGGGCGCGCGGGGCCGCGCGGGGGACGGGCCGCCGCTCACCCCAGCCGAGCAGCAGGTAGCAGCGGAAGTGGCCCCCCTCCGAGCCTCCCACGAGCACCAGCAGACTGTGCAGGTAGACGCCCTCCACCAGCAGCCACGTGTAGTTGGCGCCCACGCAGTACTGGGTGACCACCTGGGCCGTGCGGCAGGCGGCCAGGGCCTAGGGGGCGGCCGGGACCGGGCAGAGGGCAGTCGGGGCCGCCAGGGTGTCCCCAAGCCTTCCCCCATCCGGCCCTCCTTCCACCCCCATTTCTTGCCACCAAAGGTTCTCCTCCGGCTTTGCATCCCCACAGGGCAGCACCTGTCGCTGGTTTTTCTCTCCCTGTTCTCCTCCCCTAAATGAACTTTCCCTCTCCACCCCCCC
This sequence comes from Dasypus novemcinctus, assembly GCF_030445035.2. Lineage (NCBI taxonomy): Eukaryota > Metazoa > Chordata > Mammalia > Cingulata > Dasypodidae > Dasypus > Dasypus novemcinctus. The sequence goes on along the minus strand of NC_080690.1, from coordinate 66,701,862 downwards.
GAATAACTGGCATCTTCCATCTTGCTGTCAGAGTTTCTCCCAGACCCCCAAAATATGGCCTTTCCCACCCATCTCCTTCTAAGAATTGAAATTTCTTCTACTATCAAAAGGATACTCCCAGCTCGCCTGCCTCTCCCACCAGTGCTGGACTCTCCCGCTCCACGGCTTCCTAACAATTTGTGGGACCCATCTCCCCATTGCAAGCTTTTCCCCTCAATACACGCTCCCCTTTACCCCAGCAATGGGCTTTACCACTTTATCTCCTGGGCACAACAGAAATTACCCAAATCTTCCTGCCAGATGGTTTCTCCCTTAAGGTCTCCCAATCTCTACTCTCTCCCACCCTATTGCCCAGTAGCAATTGGTCTCTACCTAATTCCCCCAGTTGGTTTCTCCCATCCTGACACTGCCTCACCTCCAGCCGGTGGATTCTCCCATTGGTGGGCAAGTCCAATGGTGGGTGAGACGATGTGGGACAGGGAAGGGAGGATTCCCTTATTGGGGCTGATGGGGTGGGACAGTTCAGTTACTGCTGGGAGGCTGACTGGGAGGAGCCAAGAGACTGACAGTAGCCTGGGTGCTTCCTGGCCACCCCAGAGGAGGTACATTCCCATTTGGGGAACCGTGGGCTGCTGCTCACCTGGTTCCAGAGAGTTGGGGCCCGATCCGCAGAGTAGGGGCCAGGTGGCGGCAGCAGGCGGTCCCGGGTCAGGATGGCTGCGGCCCGCAGAACGAAGGAGGTGAACAGGTTGATGTGGATGTAGTTGCGGGTGCAGCGCAGCCTCCTGGGGGAGGCAGGAGGCAGTCTGGGGACCCCGTGGAGACGCATCCTCAGCCCCACAGCACAGCACACTGAACCCGGGCGGAGGTGGGCGCTGTGGAGCCTGACCACACCCTGCCCCCACCGCCCAGGGCGCGGGCCCCACCTGAAGCAGCTCAGGAGGAACAGGGCCAGCAGCAGCGTGGCGAGGGACACGGAGTAGCCGACGGTGTACACGACCTGCAGCCGCTCCAAGATCAGCCTTTGGTCCTGGTGGGGGGGAGGGGGACTGGGAACAAGGCCCAACCCTTCCCCTGGCTCAGAAGGGGGATGGAAGAACATCTGCTCTTCCTTCCTGGCCCACAGCTCAATTTTCTCTTGGGGAACCATCCACCTTGTTGGGTGGGACTAACTCCACCCCCCCAGCTCAGGGCTGGGCATGTCGCCTATCAGAGCATTTCTCTCTAACACCTTACCACCCCGCAGTGCTGCGTTCAGGGCAGGCATATGACCCAAACCAAGCCAATGAGAGGCAGTCCTGGGACCTCACGTTGGACCTATTGAGGACGGAGCTCAGTCTTTACAGTATTGCTCAGGTGTTAGGATGTGAGCATGGCGCTAATGGGGGCCACCTTTGTCACCCCACAGGAACAATGACACCAGCACAGAGGAAAACAGGACCATGATATGATGAGAGGCAGAGAGTTTCCCAGCCACACCAGGTGACCACCTCAATCCATCTGTGCCTGGAGCAATGGCCTGATGTACCGTTTCAAGCCCAGAAGCCGATACACTTCTCTCTCCTTCTTTGAACAAGCTGGAGCTGAGTGTCTATCACTGGAGCCCAGAACCCTGAGCAGTCTAAGGGGTTCGGGGCTCCGTCTGAGGGTGCTGCCTTCTCATCTCCTTGGACGTCCTAACCTGGACCCCCCATCTTTTCGCACCTGGAAGGCCCCGTTCTTCTCTGGGTTCTCACACTGGGAATGGTCCCTCCAGGGTCCCCATTGGCCATCGCTACCACATTGGCGGAGGACAAAGCCTGCAGCCACTGTGGGGAAACAAGGGAATCAGAGGCACAGAGAGAGATGGAGACAGAGAGCAACCTGGGAAGCAAAGGCAGAGACAGCCAGAGTGACAATGCTGGTGACAACAGCCCTTTACTTCCCATGTACTCGTTAATATTCACAACAAGCCCGTGAGATCGGCACAATCGTCATCCCCATTTTTACAGCTGAGGATACTGAGGCACAAAGAGGTTACATAACAACTAGTTGGGGACACAGAAACCAGGAATACCAGGGTGCCCAGAGAGGGGCAGGCTCAGGAAAAGGAGAGAAAATGAGAATCCCACGGTCCTCACAGAGCTAGAGAGAAAGAGAAGAGCCACTAAGTGGCCCAGCCAGGGCCAGGATGACCCAGCCAGCGTTGAAGAGACAGGAGAGACACAGCTGGACAGGAAGGAGCACAAGAAGGGGTGCCGGTGAGCCAGGGGGTGTCTGGGGCACGGGTTGAGGGGTCTTTGTGTCAGGGGACGCCTCACCGTCGTGGTACCAGGGCAGGTACCAGGGGCAGGACGCGCGGGCAGTGGCGTTGGGTGCAGTGTAGTCCCAGCAAATGTACATATCGAAGGACCCGTTACAGGCGAGGCCTGGAGGCAGGCAGGGGGGCCCACCCGGTGAACCTAAGGTTCTGCGGGCCCCAGCGCTGCTCAGTCTTCAGCACCCAACTCCCCCCAACCCCCCGCCCCCGTTCTCGGTTCTGCCTCAAGCTCCTCCCACATCATGGCCCCGCCCACCCACCATCCCTCCCATTTCTGGGCTCCTCCCCAGAATTCTTCCCACCCCCTTCAAGTTCCATTTCAGGCCCCGCCCCAGACCCCTCCCCTTTCAAGCATCGTTCCAGGCCTCGCCCACTAATCCAGACCCCACGCCCCCAGCATTCAGGTTGAGGCCCCGCCCACCGAGGCCAAGCCCCGCCCCCAGCCCGCCCGCCAAGCCTAGGCCCGCCCCCGGCCCCACCCACTCCTCCCCAGCCCCTCCTTCCCGCCCCACCTAAGGGGGCCCGGGCGGCCACCAAGCTTTCCTGGCATTCCCTGCGGTACCGCTCCCAGCGCTGGTACAGCTCCGTCGCCGTCTGCCCCTCAGAGCCTGTCTAAGAAATGCGAGAAGGGAGGACCCCCCCCCCCCCCGCCAACAGACCCCGCTTCCCGGCAGCACTTTTCGCGTGGGACCCCAGAAGGCCTGGGAAGGGGCTCTTCGGCTTTGCCCGGGAGTTCTGGGTGGTTGGGAAATCGCTTGAAAGTCCTGGGAGGGGTAGTGTGCCTAGACAGCCCCAGGGGGATTTGCTGGGGGGGCCTGGAAACCCTTCCGGACGCTTGGGAAGGGGTGGCTGGAAACCACCAGGAGGATTTATTGGGAGAAAGAAGAGGGCCTGGAAACCACCATCAGAGCTGGAGTCCGGGCGAGCGGGCCAGTCTTCACACTCCCTCTGCGGTTGGGGGGGGCACTCAGCACCGGACCCAGGCCTCCCCGCCAGCCTCGAGTCCCGAGCTCGTGGGGCCTCACCTGCGCCCTCCGGACCAGCGGCCCCCACAGCGAGAGCAGCAGCAGCAGCCGCCGGGCCCGCGGGTTCGGCATCGTGCGGGCGGCGGGGCATGCGGGGACGAGGGCGGGCTCACGCCGGGGCAAGTCGGGCCTGGGGGGTCCGAGGGCCGAGTCAGGCGCCTCCCCCCTCGGACTCCAGCCCCAACGCCCGTCAGCCTTCGGGATTCACGCCCACCCACCCCGAGACGCGGACCGTCTAGCCGGGGCCCCCCCTCACCCGCCAAGATTTGGGGCGGGGGGGGGGGGAGAAGACGGGGGGCGGGGCGCCCGGCGGGGGGCGGGGCCGGCTCCGGCACGGGAGTCCCGGGCCCGCCCCGAATTCGTTGCCCGGGCAGCGGCGGCGGCAGGGGGGCTGTTTGCCCAGCGGGCAGTTGCCCTAGAGCTGGGCAGGGCGGAAGCGCTGGTGTCACCCGGAGTCTAGACCTAGAGGCTGGGGGGAACCCGGGGGCCGCCTTGGAGGAGAGCGCGTAGAAACCGTCAGCCAAGGCCGGGGGCCCTTGAAACCCCCGTCGGCCTTCCCACTCTTTGGAGTCCGAGTAGCTCGTAGGAACCCAGCCCTATAAATTTCCCCCGATGTGGATCAAGTGCGGAGTCAGCGGGACAATCCCTCTCCCAGCATCCAAATTCTTAGGGGCGAGAGCGAGCGGTGTCAGCCCCCGACTTCCGTCTACAGGCGCCCAGATGCCTGGAACTCTCCGGCCCCACCCCCACCCCTCACCCCGAGGTGGCACCACAAGGGAAAGGGACAGGGGACGCAGGGAGGCTCTCCCACAGAGCCCCAGAAAGACAGGCGCGGAGTCGGAGACAGAACTGTAGAGGCTAAGAGACAGGCACAGCGAGAGAGTAGGGACCAAGGGGCAGAGAAAGACAAAGACAAAGATAGGGGCTGGGAGAGACAGAGAGCGGGGCAAAGAGGGGGAGAGGTAGAAGCAGAGCGATTTAGAGGCTAGAGACAGAGACACTAGAGACAAAGAGGAAAGAGACCGTGGGCACAGAGACAAAGAGACGAAGGCACGGGCTGAGAGACACTGGGGGGTGGGGACACCTGCCGCAGCCCAGTCTGCTCACCTGCTCCTGCCGCCGCAGCCTCCACTGCCTCCACTGCCTCACCCAGGCTCTGGAGGAGGCGAAGGCACCGGCAGCCCGCGGTGTGGGAGGGGGCGGGGCCGGGGCGGGACAGGGGACGGGAGGGGGAGCTCGGCCACCGTGAACTCCGAGGAGGGGCCCATCGCGTGTGAGTATCACAGTCACGTCGGCACCGTCCCCAGGAGCCCCCCCCCAGTGTCTCTCCCACTGCTCTCCGCAGACCCTGGTCACGCAGAGCGCCATCCCACCCGGTGCCTCATCCGCAGAGCCACGGGCACCAAGGCCCACGCACGGCGCCACGCTCGAGCCATACTCGGAGGCACAGAGGCACCGAGGCACCGTTACAGCACCTCAGACGCTGTTACGGAGAGTCCCACATTCACAGTCACCCACAGGCTGAGAGTCACCCACAGCCACACACAGCCAGAAGCCCAGGGCCGGGCACCCCCACCCTCACGTCGTCACACAGTTTCACACAGACTCAACCACACCGTGTCAGCCACACAGGTCCACACAAGCAGCAGGTCACTTCACAAACACCATCTACCTCCCCCCACTGGCAATCTGCTCCCCCCCCTCCCACTGTCCTGTTCCCCCCTGGGGCAGGAGGAGAGTCAGGGCATCTGGTCACACCGAGTGCCCAGGGTCACACAGTGCAGGTTTAGGCACAGCGCAGGGGCTCAGGTAACACTGTTGATGAAATAAATGCACTCGGTAGTGTGGTCGCCAACATTGTCTTCAGATCTCCAATGACAGAACCTGAAGATCACACACATTACACAGCCACACTCACTACAGCTCACACATGTCACACAACCACCTACAGAGTCTACAGAACCACAGCCCAACACATTACCCCACTGTCACATAGGCTCCCACTCTCACAAGCTCTCAGCACTCCCCATCATGTTGTCACCTTCGCTCAAATAGTCAGGCCCAGGGCCACGGATAGAGCCACATGACTCTCCACCACAGCCCCACCCACACTCAAAAGTGTGTACAGTCTGGGAAGTGAATGTGGTTCAAGGGATAAGGTCTCTGCTTACCATATAGGAGGACCCAGGGATCTAGGAGGACCCAGGTTCGATCCCTGGGTCCTCCTGATGAAAAAGAAAAGAAAGCATGCCTGTGTGATGAGCCAGTGCCTGTGTGGAAAGCCAGTGCCTGCACGGTGAGCCAAGTGACTGCATGGCGCGCTGAGTGGCCGTGCAAGTGCCCATGTGGTGAACCAGTGCCCGCGCAGCAAGCCGAGTGCCCGTGAGGTGAGCCAGTGCCCGTGCAAGGGAGTCATGCAGCAAGATGATGACACAAAAGAAGAGAGACAAAGGGGAGAGTCAAGGTGAAGCGCAGCAGAGACCAGGAACTGAGGTGGTGCAGGGAACAGGGAACCTCTCTCCACATCAGAGGTCCCCAGGATCGAGTCCCGGTGAATCCTAGAGGAGAAAGAAGAGAAGACAAAAAGAGAAATAGATACGGAAGATCACAGAGCAAATGGACACAGACAGCAAAAACAGCAGGGCGGGGGGGGGGGAGTGTATACAGTCACACAAAGGGTCACCCACTATGATCCCACCATCCCACAGCCATACAGAGTCACATACCACAATCCCACAGCCAAACTCAGTTGTACCCATGACACACACCTTGGCCCCACAGCCATGCACAATCAGTCACACACATCACACGCCACAATCCCACAGGCACACATAGGTGCACATTCCCATGACCATTCAGTCGCATGCCACGATTCCACAGTCACAATGTCACACACTGCAATCCCACAGCCACTCAGTCACACACCAAGCCACAGCCTCATGGTCACATTCAACACGGAGTCACATCCCTTCTTACGATCTCTCCTTCCAGGCTCTTCCTTTGCCTTAAAATTTACGGGACTTGTGTAAGGGGGGGGAAGGGCTTCGGATGAGTCCCAGTTCACAGCGCCCTCAGCCCCCCGCGACGTGCACATCCGTCATGCTCTCGTCACTCAGGAACATGCCCTCCCCTGGGACTTAAGGGGGAGAGGTCAGGGAAGTGACGAGCCCACCAGATCCTGAGGGCCTTTGGGGCTGTGGGAAGAGGGGTTGCAGTTTGCCACCGACTCCTCTGTGAGCTTCCATGAGGTCACACTTGTAAATCCCCCATCAGCACAGTGCCTGGCACACAGTAGGCCCACATAAATGTTAGCGACCCCAGTGAATACCTACTATGTTCCAAGCACCAGGAAGAATGATGGGCATAAAGAGGTGACTAAAGGCTTAGACAGTTACTCTATAATCCCAGCTAATTGTGTTACGGATGGAGACAAACCAGGAACTCAGATTTCCAGCCTCCTTCAGTGAGGCTGGGGTGCGTTAGCCCATTTTAAAGAGGGGAAATCAAGGCCCAGAGGCCCCAAAGAGGGGCAGGGGGGAGGGGGCAGGGGAAGTCCAGCCCCAGACGCTGAAGGAGAGGAGGCCCGGGCCCGTGGTGCTGCGGGAGGGGTCCTCGCTTCCTGGCCTCTGGCAGCCTCCCTGCCCTCTGCCCCACATTCCTGGCGCCCTCCGGGTCCTGGGAAAGACTCCGTTTGCGGCTGGGAGTGGGAAAGGGGTCTGAGATTGCGGGACACCTCGGGGAGAGGCTGGGCTGGGGAGGGAGCCTCTCCTTGGCTCCAAGAGGGCTGGGGCTGGGGAGGGTAGGCGCTGGGGCCTGGGTGATGCGTGGGGGTGGAGCGGTGGGGGTGCCAGGAAAGGGGAAGGGGGAGAGGAATGGCAAGGGTTTGAGGTGGGGAGACAAAGAAAAAGAAACCAAGAAAGACGGCAAGGGGGAGAGAGACAGGAAGAGATGGAGACCGATGATGAGAACGACTGAGAAAGATGAGACAGAGAGAATACACACAGAGAGACAGAACAAGACGGGAAGAGATAGAGAAAAAGCTGGAGAGAGAAACCAAGAGCGGGAAAGCATGGGGAGATTAAGAGGGAGACTGAGATGGGGGTGGGGAGGGGCGGGAGAGCCTGTACTGGGGTCCCCAGGAAACCCTGAGAGTGAGGATGGGCAGGGAGGTCGTGGGCTGGCCCAGGGCCCCCCACCCCCTAGCTCAGCATCCTTTGGGGGAGAAGACAGGGCCCTGGGCAGGGATGAGCACGGGGGGCTGAAGCTGGGGTCTCTCTGGCCCCCTGCCCAGCCCACGTAGTGGCCTGCAGGGTCTCTGGGGCCTGGGGAGGAGGCGGCAGGGCTGGAGCTGCGGCTACGCTGACTCTCTCAAGCTCTCCTGCCCTGGGCTTCTGCAAACCTGGTCAAGGCACAGAGCTGTGCCCTCTCCCTGCCACCCTGCCCTTCCCAAGCAGCCATGAGCCCCCTGGAGGTCCTTGGAGGCCCAGGATCCAGGAAAAAGAGGAGCCTTTCCTCACATGCTCCCCATCAGCTTCCCATTTCCCTTCTCTGTTCTTGTCTCTCAGTTTAGTGCCCCTGCTTCTTCAGTCCAGCTCTCTCCTTTCTTGTGTCCCCCCACCCTTCTCTCTTCTCGTTGTGCCTCCCTCCATGCAGCCTTTTCTTTTCTTTGGCCCGAATCTCCCCTTTCTCCTCTTCTCTGACCCCTGTGTCCCATCTGTGTCCATTTTGCCCTCCTGTCTGTTGGTCTGTCTCTGATCCTGGCTTCTTTCTGTCGCTTTCTCGGCTCTGCTCATTTCCCTTGGTCTCTCTCGAAGTCAGTTTCTTTTGCTCATCTTTAAGCTTTCTCCTTTCTCCTCTCTTTCCTTCTTTTCCGGTCTTTTCTCAGGGAGTCTGTATGTCTGTCTCTCTCTCTCCATGGCCCCTGTCCTAGTTCTCCCAGCTCTTGTCCCCCTTTCCACCACCAATGGCCAGGCCTCAGACACCTGTCTCCTAACAGTGCCCCCCACTCTGCTGCAGGACCGCGGGCTGTGGGGCATGGGGGGTGGGCTGGAGGGCAGCTGAAGGGCCTTTGCCGCCTCCATGGGGCTGCCCGGCCCGGCAGGGCCTGCGGGGAGCAGGCGGGGGCCTGGAGCGCCAGCAGATGGTGCAGGAGAAATGAGGCAGAGAGCGCTGAGGAGAGGGGGCGCCCTGTGGGGACTGGAGCCTTAGGCGGCCCCCTGAGAGTCAGAGATGAAACCTCCAAGGAAGAGCCCGAGCAACACAGACCGAGACAGCAGGACAGAGCGTGAGGGACAGCCAGGGCGAGCTGGAGATGAGGGTGACCACGACACCCACAGGCACGGGGCAGGGAGAGGGGTGCAGACAGACACGCACGGGGACCCAGGGGAATGGGCACCCAGAAAGAGACGGGGTGCCGACAGGGACCTGGAGGGATCCCCACAAAAAGAGGAGGATCCTGAGCCCAGGACACAGAGACGGGGAGCCCAGAGGGAGACGCGCGCCCAGAAACATGGAGAGACGGAAACAGGCCCGCTCCCAGAGAGAGGGAGTAAGGACAGACAGACAAAGCCGTCTGGTAGACAGAGACCTGGAGACATCTCTGGCCCGAGAGATGATGAAGAGACCAGGTGGACAGGGACCCAGAAAGACACCGCGAGACGGGTGGGTGAAGACTCTCTAGGACACAATCTGACCGACACGGGCTCCCACCGCCCGCTTCCGGGCCTGGGGGGGGGCGCGTCTCCATAGCGACCTCCACAGATCCTGAGGGCAAATATTGGCTGGACCCGAAGCGGCGGGTCGGTGTTGACATAATCTGGTGTTGGGTGGGGGCTCCGGGGACCCAGGGGCCAGGCTGGGGGCCAGGAGAACAGTGTGGCTCCCAGGGAGGGCTCCACAGACAGCGCCAGCCTCCCCCACCTCCCAATCTGGGTGCAAACGTTCCCCCCCTGGAAGGGGCCGCTGAGAGCTCGGAACCGAGGGGCTCCTGGCCGCCCCCTGGTGGTGGCGAGCGAGCCCTAGCGAGCCGGCGGGCCGAGGCTTTCTTCTCCAAATTTCTTGAATCGGGCTCCTCCTCCCCTTTCCCAGAGCCCCCGCCCTGGTTCAGGTCTCTCTTCTTCCCTGCTCTCCTGCCCCGGACGGCACCTCTCCCTGCCCCCCACCCCTGCACGCGGCAGGCAGCCAGAGGGGTCTTCCTAAAGCATAAGTCTGACCCTGACCCTCCCCTGCTCAGAACCTCTTATGGCTCCCCAGTGCCCTCAGGAGAAAACCCAGCTTTCTGCTGAGCTCTCCTCAGGCTTCAATCCCTGACTTTTTTTTTAAGATCAAAAAATTCTATTTATTCATTTCTCTTCTCTTCTCCCCCTGAGTTGTCCTCTCTGTGTCCATTTGCTGTGTGTTCTGTGCCCGCATATATTCTTGTCAGTGACATCCAGAATCTGTCTCTTTTTTTTTTTTAAAGATTTATTTATTTATTTAAATCCCCCCCCCTCCCCCGGTTGTCTGTTCTCTGTGTCTGTTTTGCTGCGTCTTGTTTCTTTGTCTGCTTCTGTTGTTGTCAGCCGCAGGGGAAGTGTGGGCGGCGCCATTCCTGGGCAGGCTGCACTTTCTTTCGCGCTGGGCGGCTCTCCTTACGGGTGCACTCCTTGCATGTGGGGCTCCCCTACGCCGGGGACACCCTGCGTGGCGCGACACTCCTTGCACGCATCAGCACTGCGCATGGGCCAGCTCCACACGGGTCAAGGAGGCCCGGGGTTTGAACTGTGGACCTCCCATGTGGTAGACGGACGCCCTAACCACTGGGCCAAGTCCGTTTCCCCTATGTCTCTTTTTGTTGTGTCATCTTGCTGAGTCAGCTCTCTGTGTATGCGGCGCCACTTCTGGGCAGGCTGCACTTTTTTGCACTGGGCGACTCTCCTTATGGGGCGCACTCCTTGCACATGGGGCTCCCCTACGTGGGGGACACCCCTGCATGGCAGGCACTCCTTGCGCGCATCAGCACTGCACGTGGGCCAGCTCCACACGGGTCAGGAGGCCCTGGGTTTGAACCCTGGACCTCCCATGTGGTAGGAGGATGCTGTATCAGTTGAGCCAAATCCACTTCCAAATTCCTGACTTCTTAACTCTTCATACTCTTCCCAATGCCTCTCAAAAATTGCGGGGAGGCATTTCAGACAGAGAAAAGGGTCTAAACAAAGGCTAGGGTTGGGAAAGGTAGCAATTTTTGTCCAATATTCCAAACCCATCTCAAAGCTTGCGGGTGATGAAACAGGGATCTGGGATGGCCAACCTCAAAACGCAATTGCTAAACAGAAGCATAAAGGAAGATAGAGATGGAGAGTAGAGAAAAATACATGGAGAAGGAAACCTAAAACCAGAAAAGACAGAGATTGTAAACCCTGCCTGCCTCACCCCCTCCCCTCTCCCCTCCCCCCATCCCCTGGCAGCACAGCCCCCTCTCCCCTCCCCCCTCCCCTGGCAGCACAGTCTCCCTCCCCCTCCCCCCATCCCCTGGCAGCACAGTGCCCCCCTCACTTCCTCCTCCAGGCCCTTGACAGCTCCCCATGAAAGCACATGGAACAAAACTAGCTCCATTAACTGTACCCAACCCCCCCTGTGCTGAGCACCTTACCAGCGTGTGCTCGCTGAACTTGCTCTTCTCCCCTGGGAGGTGGGTGCTGGGACGACTCCCATTTTGTAGAGGAGGAAATGCCAAGGCAGGGGCACCCTGCTCATACGGGGGCCTGATGAGGCTGGGTGTCCTTTGCGGGCAGGGCCTGGCTCTGATCATCTTTGTGCCCTGCCCTCCCAGGATCCCCCAGTCTAACCTCTCATTCCTCTGCCTATTTTTCTTTTTTTAATAATGGAAGAGCTTGCCTCATTTCCGTGTTTTTTTTAAAGATTTTATTTATTTCTCTCCCCCCCCAAGTTGTCTGCTCTCTGTGTCCATTCGCTGTGTGTTCTTCTGTGACCGCTTCTACTCTTATTAGCGGCACCTGGAATCTGTGTTTCTTTTTGCTCTCCGTGTGGGCGGCGCCATTCCTGGGCAGGCTGCACTTTCTTTCGCGCTGGGCGGCTCTCCTTACGGGGTGCACTCCTTGCGCGTGGGGCTCCCCGATGCAGGGGACATCCCTGCGTGGCAGGGCACTCCTTGCGGGTGTCAGCACTGCGCGTGGGCCAGCTCCACACAGGTCAAGGAGGCCCCGGGGTTTGAACCGCGGACCTCCCATGTGGTAGACGGACGCCCTAACCACTGGGCCAAGTCCGCTTCCCCCTCTGCCTGTTCAACTCCCTGGACTTGCACAGTCCTCTGGGGCACTCCCCTGACAGCCCTCAACTATGTCACCTGCTGCTGAGTTGTTTGTAGGAGTCTGACTTCCCTTCTCCTAGAATCTGCGCTCACAAGACTGGGGCTGGAGGAAGGGCGGTTTTTGGGAGGCCGGAAAATCTGAGTTCCTGCTTTGTCTCCATCCATAACACAGTTAGCTGGGGTTATAGAGTAACTGTCTAAGCCTTTAGTCACCTCCTTATGCCCATCATTCTTCCTGGTGCTTGGAACATAGTAAATATTCACTGGGGTCGCTAACATTTATGTGGGCCTACTGTGTGCCAGGCACTGTGCTGATGGGGGATTTACATGTGTGACCTCACTGAAGCTCACGGAGGATTCTGTGGCAAACTGCAACCCCTCTTCCCACAGCCCCAAAGGCCCTACAGGATCTGGTGGGCTCGTCACTTCCCCGACCTCTTCCCACTCTCCTTGCTACCCAGCTCCATCCTCACAGCCTTCTTGCTGCTCCAGGAATATGCCAGACTCATACCTACCTCAGGACCTTTGCACCTGCTGTTTCCTCTGCCTGGAGAGTTTCCCCCCAATTCCATGCCTGATTGCTTCCTTCTGCAGCCAGGTCCCTCTAGGTTCTTGGTCATGTTTCATAAAAGAATTTAAGAACGTGACGGTTTAGTTGGGCCAGTAGGTTATTAAGGAAATGGGAGAAGACAATAGAAAAGGGAGAGAAGAACAGATTACAGGTCCTAAGGTTCCAAGCTGCTCCCTGCCGAGAGCGATTCAGTTCCTGTGGTTACTTTTAAGCCGTTAATTATTCCTCCCCTTGTTAATGTTTTGGGAGGGGTCCCAGCTGCTTGCTGTTTTGATTGATTAGCCCACCCATCAATGCGGGGGAGGGGGCTTGAGAATATCCGGGACTTTTCCTTGATCCTGGGTGAAATCTCCTTCCAAATGGAAGGTTCTTGTGGGATTCTTCCAGCAGCCTTCTGGTGGGGTCTTTCCCTCTGGGGCTTTCCAGGCGGGTTCCATGGCCACGTGTTTCACGGCCAAGTTTTTCTGCCAGGTTTTAGACTCGTCTTCCCATTCTTCAAAGTAGCCTGCCTCATTTCTTGTCATTTACATCTCAGCTCAAATGTTACCTTTTTTGAGAGAACTTCTCTGAATGCTCTCTGTAAATGGGTCTCCAGACGTTTTTTTTGTTTTTAATTTCCCCTCAACATTTTATTATGAAAAATTTCAAAGATACAGAAAACATGAAGGGATTTTATAGTGAAAACATACACTTTTTGCAATATTTGCTTTATCACATATCTAGTCATCTGTGCTTCCATGCATCCATCAATCCATTTTTTATGCATTTCAAGATAATCACAGATACCAGTATTCTTCCCTCAAATACTTCATCTGTCATTAACTAGATGGCCTGGATGTTTGATTGTATCAATTAATTTTTAAAAACATATATTTGGGAAGTGGATTTGGCTCAACTGATAGAGCGTCTACCTATCACATGGGAGGTCCAGGCTTCAAACCCAGGGCCTCCTGACCCATGTGGTGAGCTGGCCCACGCATAGTGCTAATTGTACGAAGGAGTTCCATGTCACACAGGGTGCCCCTGCATAGGGGAGCCCCATGCGCAAGGAGTGTGCTCCTGCAAGGAGAGCCACCCAGCGTGAAAGAAGTGCAGCCTGCCCAGGAATGGTGCCTCACACATGGAGAGCTGACACAGCAAGATGACGCAACAAAAAGAGACACAGATTCCCAGTGCCGCTGACAAGAATGCAAGAGGACACAGAAGAACACACAGTGAATGGACACAGAGAGCAGACAACGGGGGGCGGGGGAAGGGGAGAGAAATAAATGAAAAATAAATCTTTAAAAAAAAACAAAAACAAAACAGCATGTATTTATTTTTAGTGGGAGTAAAATATATATATATAGCATAAAATTCATTTTAATCATTTTAAGTGGCCAGTTCTTTGATGTTAAGTACACAGAGAATACTGTGTAACTTTTACCACTATTTCCAGACTATTTAAACCATCCTAAACCAAATCTCAAACTCCTTTAGCAATAACTGCCCATTTCCCTCTTCAGCCACCCCTGGTAACCACTATTCTATTTCTGTCTCTGAATTTTGCCTATTCTAGCTATTTTATATAAGAGAACTCATACAATAGTTGCTCTTGTGTGTCCGTCTTGTTTCACTCAACATGTTATCTTCAGCGCTTATCCATGTTGTGGCATGTGCCTGCACGTCACTCCTTTTTCAGCTGAATAATATGCCATTGTGAGGAGAGACTACATTTTGTGGATCCATTTACCTGTTGATGGACACTTGGGTTGCTTCCACCTTTTGGCTTTGTGAAAAATGCTGCAAGGAACATTGGAGTACAATCTGTCCAAGTCCCTGCTTGCAATTCTTTTGGGGTTTATACCTAGGAGTGGAATTGCTGGGTCATATGGCAACTGTATGTTTAACTTTCTGAGGAACTGGCCAAACTGTTTTCCACAGTGGCTGCACCGTTTTACATTCCCACCAATAAAGAGGGTTCCTCTTTCTAGGCATCTGCTCCAACACTTGTTATCTATGTATTTATTTCTATAATAGCCATCCTAGTGGGTGTGAAGTGGTATCTTATTGTATTTTTTTTTAAGATTTATTTATTTATTTATTTGTCTATTTATTTATATTTATTCCTCCCCCTTTCCCTCCATTTTCTGCTCTCTGTGTCCATTCGCTGTGTGTTCTTCTGTGTCCACTTGTATTCCCATTAGGTGGCTCTAGGAACCGATCCTGAGACCTTCCGGAGAGGAAGAGAGGCGATCATTCTCTTGTGCCACCTCAGCTCCCTGGTCTGCTGCATCGCTTACTATCTCTCCTCTATGTCTCTTTTTGTTGTGTCATCCTGCTGTACCAGCTCTCCACATGGGCCAGCACTCTTGCGTGGGGCAGCACGCTGCGTGGGCCCGCTCGCCACATGGGCCAGCTTGCCTTCACCAGGAGGCCCTGGGCATGGAACCCTGGGCCTCCTATATGGTAAACGGGAGATCAGTTGCTTGAGCCATATCCACTTCCCTTACCATAGTTTTAATTTACATTTCTTTAATGACTGATGACATAGAGCATCTTTTCATATGCTTATTATCCATTTGAATATCTTCTTTGGAGAATTTTTTTTTTTTTTTTAAGATTTATTTATTTATTTAATTCCCCCCCCCCCCTGGCTGTCTGTTCTCGGTGTCTATTTGCTGCGTCTTGTTTCTTTGTCCGCTTCTGTTGTCGTCAGCGGCACGGGAAGTGTGGGCGGCGCCATTCCTGGGCAGGCTGCTCTTTCTTTTCACGCTGGGCGGCTTTCCTCACGGGCGCACTCCTTGCGCGTGGGGCTCCCCTACGCGGGGGACACCCTGCGTGGCACGGCACTCCTTGCGCGCATCAGCACTGCGCATGGCCAGCTCCACACGGGTCAAGGAGGCCCGGGGTTTGAACCGCGGACCTCCCATGTGGTAGACGGACGCCCTAACCACTGGGCCAAAGTCCGTTTCCCTGGAGAAATGTTTATTCCCATCTTTGGCCAACCTTTTAATTGGGTTGTTTCTCTTTTTGTTGTTGAGTTGTAGGAGTTCTTTATATATTATTCTGAATATTAAACTCCTATCAGATATATGTTTCCAAATATTTTCTCTCATTCTGTGGGTTGTCTTTTAACTTTCTTGATAGTGTCTATTAATGCCAAAAGTTTTAAATTTTGATGAAGTCCTATTTATCTATTTTCCCTTTTATTCTTTGTGCTTTTGGTGTGAAATCTAAAAACCCATTGCCTACTATTAATATCTGTCTTGAAGATATTTCCCTCTGTTTTATTGTAAATGTTTTATAGTATTAGCTATTATACTTAGGTCTTTGATCCATTTTGAATTCATTTTTTTTAAACAAGAAATTTATTTAAACAAGACACTCGACTTGAAAGGAAAACTATCTAGGATTCATTTCTTTCAGAGTGATTTATCCCTACTTAAAGACCGATTGCTATTACATGCAAGAGCTAGTACATGAAAGTTGTAAATTTGTCCTTGCTTTTACACAATGATTAGTGAAAAACATTAAAATTCTCCAGTTGTACAAGGTATGCAAGGATTTTTTACGTTGTTGGTTTTTGTTGAACATGGAGAGCAAAATAACTTACTGGGATATAAAGTTAAGAGCTGAATGAGCATGCCACTAATGGAGAAAGGGAGTATTTTCACAGAACCAGTATTTTCCCCATCCCATTTCCACTTGATGTCAGTCAAAATATGCAATTGACTTACCAGGTGCAATGGATGTATCACGATGATGGGAGAGAGTGTTGCTGTGGGGGGAGTGGGGGGCGGGGGCGGTGGGGTTGAATGGGACCTCATATATTTTTTTAATGTAATTAAAAAAAATAATAAATAAATATTAAAAAAAATAAAAATAAAAAAAAATAAAAATAAAAAATAATATTAAAAAAAACCTTAAAAAAAATATGCAATTGACCATTTAGCTGAAAAACAGCAAATATGCTTGGATACACCAGCTGCTTCATGTACAATAAAGGAATGGGGAAGGGTAAAATGAAAGAATAGAGAAAACTCTACTGTAGATGTCAAGATGTGGTGGAATCAAATTGTGGTTTTTCTAATTGAGAATGTTTTCTTGGTCTATGAGAACAGAGTTCTGGAATAAAGTAGCTGGCTTCCTTTTTTTTTTTTTAAAGAATTATTTTATTTTATTTCTCTCCCCTTCCTCACTGCACCCCCCCCCCCCCGTTGTCTGCTCTTTGTGTCCACTCACTGTGTGTTCTTCTGTGTCCACTTGCACCCTCAGTGGCATCAGGAAACTGCATCTCTTTTTTTCTTTTGCATCATCTTGCTGTGTCAACTCTCCCTGTGTGTGGTGCCACTCCTGGGCAGGCTGTGCTTTTTTCATGCGGGGCGGCTCTCCTCATGGGATGCACTCCTTGCATGTGGGGCACTGTACATCTTGTGCACAGCCGCTCTGTGCGTGGACCAGCTCACCACAAGGGTCAGGAGGCCCTGGGAATCGAACCCTGGACCTTCCCGTATGGTAGGCAGATGCTCTATCTTTTGAGCCACGTCTGCTTCCCCGGGCTTCCATTTTAACATACTCATCCTGTCTGCTGCAGGAACACATCAACTGTATCTTCAACCTCCATTTCCAACTGTGCAAGTATATTTCAATGATTGGCTGACCATCAAATTGGAATCTGATCTGCCTCAATGACAAACCCTGTCATTCACAATACGCTTTCATGAGTTTACTCAGTGGTGAGTGCCTCTTAATCTTCACCTACAACACAGAACTGAAAATTGGGGAAGTGTTGGATTCCTCTAGGTTCTTGGCTATGTTGCATAAAAGACTAAGAACAAGCCAGTTTAGTTAGGCCAGTAAAAAGAATTTATTGGGAAATGGGGGAAAAGAACAGAACTTGCTGAGAAATGGGAGAGAAGGATGGATATACACTCTGAAATTTGGTGCGGGCTCCTCTTGGCAGATAGGGTGAGCTCTTCTTGTGTGGTCACCTTTTTTTTTTTTTTTAATATTTATTTATTTATTTATTTATTTAAATTTCTCTCCCCTTCCTCCCCCGCCACAGTTGTCTGCTCTCTGTGTCCATTCGCTGTGTGTTCTTCTGTGACTGCTTCCATCCTTATCAGCGGCACGGGAATCTGTGTTTCTTTTTGTTGTGTCATCTCATTGTGTCAGCTCTCTGTGTATGCCATTCCTAGGCAGGCTGCACTTTTTTTTGCGCTGGGTGGTTCTCCTTACGGGGTGCACTCCTTGAGCGTGGGGCTCCCCTACGCAGGGGATACTCCTGCGTGGCAGGGCACTCCTTGCACGCATCAGCACTGCGCGTGGGGGTGTGGTCACCTTTTAAACCATTAATTATTCCTCCCCCTTGCTAATGTTAAGGGGAGGGCCTAAGCTGTTATTGGTTACCCCAGCAATGGTGAGGCCAATGGTGAGGCCTGTTTGGAATATCTGGGGCTAAGGGGAGAGCCTGGAAAGAGAAACTGAGACCTCAAGGTTAAACTCACGGTCTCACTGGGGTCTTGCAGCCATGCTGTCTGTCGGCCATATTGTGGCTCATCTTCTGTCTGTCGGCCATATTGTGGCTCATCTTCTCCATGTTTCCCTGGCTAATCTGCCCCAACGCCCCCCTCAGAGAATTCACGCCCTTATTTTTAAAGGGGTGCTGAGGGCTGATGACCATTCTTCTGTAGTTACTTCCTGCTGGTTAGGGCAGTAGTCCCTGCCTGACTGGGCATAAACCTCTCTGGCTATTCTACTGAGTTTGAGGAAAGACATGTCTGACACTGTGGTGGAAGTGGCTGAAATTTCCGCACGACTAACATCTTGTTCTGGAAGGTGTTGATTCTGGAAGAAATAAACTTAGTTACAATTTGAAGATTCATGGTCCCACTAAAAGGATAAAGAAGATGGTGGTAAGTGGGTTGTAGTAGTTTGGCATTATTTATGAATTCCAAAAATAGATATTGGATTATGTTTGTAAATTGGTCTGTTCCTCTGGACAGATTAGATTGTATTGGAATCAGAGGTTTCACTTTTACTTGATTAAATTATGATTAAGGTTTTGATTGGGCCACATCAGTAGCATGTTGAGTCCCCACTCCCTTGGTGGGTGGGGACTCAGAAAAAACACACAGAAGAACACAGAGGAGTTGGTTGAAGTCTTGATGCTGGAGCCCCAGGAAGTAAATAAACAGAGAAGCAGATGGGTGAGGAAAGAAAGAAGTTTCCATTAGACATGGCAGAGGCCCCTCGAAGAGACAAGTCATTTGCCTGATCGGCTACAACTGGCCTTGTAGAGAAAGCAGAGCAGCTGAGCCTGGAGAGAAACAAGCCCTGGGAAAGAGACTAGACTTATCCCAGCCTGCAGCTGATACTGGAAGAAGCTGAGACCATGGAGCCTTAAGAGGAAGAGGGAGGCTGAACCTTGCAGAGGTCAGCAGTCATCTTGCTCCAACACGTGGCCACAGATTTTGATGAGGGAAGTAACTTATACTTACAGCTTCATAAGTGTAAGTTTCTATCCCAAATGAATACCCTTGTATAAAAGCCAGCAGATTTCTGGTATTTTGCATCAGCACCCCTTTGGCTGACTAATACCTGGGTTCAAAAAGGGAGCCAATTATGACATACTGGACCATGACATACTGGACCAGCACCTTCAGAGGCTGCATCCTCCCAGAGTTGATGAGAAACAGCATTCTCCCTTGAGTTCTTTTATGCCATTGGTTGATTCAGGGGGAGACTGTGGTAGACTTTCTGGGTTTGGGTATAAACTGCCAACCCCAGTTCCCACAGCATTGGTTATTATTAGGACAGTTAGGAAAGGTATGAAGAGAGGCACTGCCCTAGACATCATTCACAAAGACAGTATAGACAACAAGACAAGCAGATGGCAAACAAAATAAGACAGTACTTAAGAGAGCCATTTTTTACCTTGTAGGCAAGTTCATGAACTACTTGGAAAATTAATTAAGTTTACCAGGACTTTTAACATGTCCAATATTCCTCTGAATATGATCTAGAATAGAACAATATCTCCATAATCATCAGGCATGTATTGAAAATAGGAGAGATATAGATACAGGACTTAATACTAATCAATGCACTGATCAATGCATAAATTCCTCTTTGAGCTGCAATTACTAGATCTAAGCTCCAGGTTTGTAATACCACACATGTTATCCCTCCACGGGAGCAGGCCATAATGCCAGTTGTGTTTAAGTTCTGCTTACATCACTTTGGTCATCACTGCTCCACTTGGAATGCCCTTTACAAAGCCAGCATGCGGCAGCACTGTTGACCCTAGAGAGAAGTTGGGAAGGTAAGGCTCCAATATTCCACTGGCCTTGTGCATAGCACCCTTCAGCGCTGTGGAACAGCGCCAGTCTGGAGACAATGTCCACTGTACATCTGGCCATGCTGAGCCATTGCTGGCTGCTGCAAGAGTCTGAAGCTACGTCGTACTCTCCATCCACTTCAGGAACATAACCAGAGAGGTAGTAGATACTTTTACTGTTTTAGGGGCCAATGATTGACCTAGGCAATAACTCAAACGGAGAGGCAAAATGCAGTGTATTGAAGGCCTAGTTTGAGTGTACAAGAGAGTTTGACAATTCTGAAGTCTGTCTCTTTTAATTTCCATACACTTTCTAAACACTTCCAATGCCATGTATAACATATCAAAGGAACTTAACTTTTTAGTACTTTGCTTTTTACTTTTACATTAATTAACAGGTATTTTAGTTTAGCAGTAGTACAGGAAAAACTACTTTCTCAATTATTTTATGAAAATCTAAGAGTCCCAATGAAATCAAGAATACCTTTGTTTACTACCATTTTAATATGGAGACTGAGGTGGCCTCTGACAGTTTTCCCTATTATGAAGTTACTTTTGTTATTAATATAAATTTAGGTCTCTAATAAATAATGGCTTCCTGGAATTAGCCACTTAAGTTCTTTTGTTTAGAAGATACTTTTGCAAACTTCTTATAGTTAACCATAACCATACCAACTAGTTACCTTACATTTAAGTAAGCTTATTAAATTATAGTTACCAATGAATGAAGTTTACTTTGTCCATTTAAGAGAGGACAGAGCTACATTTCCTTCCTTAGCTTAATTTCATTAAACATGAACTTAACAATTTCCATCATCTTAAAGATTTAATACATATAATGTTAATTTATTTAATTGGTATCCTATAAATGTAGGGAGATTACACCCAAGCTAAATAAAATGGAAACCATTATAGTTTATGCAAGGAATGTTCTTTTTCTTTCCTTTATGGGAGGCTAGAACCTCTTTGATAAAATTCTAAAACTATGAATAATTTTAAAAGCATACTGATTGCTAGTTTTTGGAATATATTACAATTGTTTGCTTTGTTTTAATCAAAATTTAGAAAAGATCTTTCCATAGCTTTCAAGGACTCTTCTTTTACTTACTGTAATTTGACAATTGGATTATTAACCACCCTTATTTTAAGGCTGTTAAAAGGTTTAATTTGGGGGATTACAGGGCAAACTGAAGCAGGCTAGTAAGATAGGGAATCAATAGACAGATCTGGAACCTGGCAAGAGAATCCACGTGGACATCAGTACCCCCAAGCTGGCTGCTGGAAGACCCTCCCCAAGATTCTGCCACTCAGAAGAAGATTCCTCCAGAAGCCAGGGGAAGCCCCAGACATTCCCCAAGGACCTTATCACTGGGCCCTCCTGGGAGATTGATGGGAGAAATAAGCAACCAAAGTGGTAAACAGCTGGACCTCCTCCCCTCCATTAGCAAAGGGGTGGGATAATCAACAGTTCAAAAAGCGGCGCCAGGCCTGAGTTCCCTCTCTCATGTGCTCTCTCACCTGTGGACCGGTCCTGCCCTCTGTGCACCACTCTCACTGTTTTTCGTCTGCCATGTGGCCACACAAGTAAAACTTGGGCATTTATAAAACTTGGGAATTGTACTCTGTAAATCAGCTCTTTATCATTTTTCAACCCCTTCCTCCTTACCTGGGACACATGGTCTGCTATTTTCTCCCATTTCTCTTCCCTCCCTACCTGAATAAATTACTGGTCTGACTCACCCAACGTGCTCTTGAAATTCATTTCTGCAGCATAGCCAAGAACCTAAAGGGAAGCAGACTTGGCCCAATGGATAGGGCATCCGCCTACCACATGGGAGGTCCATGGTTCAAACCCCAGGCCTCCTTGACCCATGTGGAGCTGGCCCACGCGCAGTGTTGATGTGCGCAAGGAGTGCCCTGCCATGCAGGGGTGTCCCCCACGTAGGGGAGCCCAATGTGCAAGGAGTGCACCCCATAAGGAGAGCCGCCCAGCGCGAAAGAAAATGCAGCCTGCCCAAGAATGGCACTGCACACACAGATAGCTGACACAGCAAGATGACGCAACAAAAAGAAACACAGATTCCCAGTGCCACTGATAACGATAGAAGCAGTCACAGAAGAACACGCAGCGAAAGGACACAGAGAGCAGACAACTGGCGGGGGGGGGGGGCGGGGAGGGGAGAGAAATACATTTAAAAAAAAAAAAAAACCTAAATAAAATCTGGTAACAAAACTATGATTCTTAATTCCCCAGCCTAGAAGATAGAAATTCTCTTTCTTTTTTAAAATTTTAATCTTTTTAAAAAGATACATAAATCACACAAAATGTTAAAATAAAAAATCTAAGAGGTTCCCATATACCCCACTCCCCACACCCCCCACTCCTCCCACATCAACGATTTCTTTCATTAGTGTGGTATATTCATTGCATTTGATGAGTACATTTTGGAGCATTGCTACACAGCATGGATTATAGTTTATGTTGTAGTTTACACTCTCCCCTAGTCCATTCAGTGGGTTATGACAGGATGTATAGTGTCCTACCTCTGTCCCTGCAATATCATTCAGGACAAAGCCAAGTCCCGAAAATGCCCCAATATCACACCTGTTTTACCCTCTCCCTGCCTTCAGCAACTCCCATGACCACTGTCTCCACATCAATGATATAATTTCTTCCATTGCTAGAGTCACAATAATTCTGCAGTGGAATGCCAGTAAGTCCACTCTAATCCATATTTTATTCCTCCACCCTGAGAACCCTGGGATGGTGATGTCCACTCCACCTCTAAATCAAGAGGGGACTTAGATCCCACATGGCTGATGGATGGAATTCTCCTGCTTGCAGCTGTAGACTCTCTCAGTTCCCTGGTGTGGTGGTTGACCATCATCACCTCCCTGTTAGCTGACCGGGGTAAGTCCAACGAACTGGAGAGTAGGTGTGGTGACTCTGCTGAGGCTCAGGACCCAGCTGGCACATAGACAGTCCAGAGATTCAAGTCCCCTGAGTATACACCAACCCTAGCACCAACCACAGGTTCAGTAAAAGTGACAGAAAAGGCATGCTTAGAGACATCACATCTGAGTCCAACTCCATCACACTCAGGAGCACAAATTCCAAAGTAGGGCCCACTGGCAAGGCACTGAACTCCAGAGCCATCTGTCATGACTGTAGGGCCTGCATGTCTCCATAGCCATCAGGAGCATCACTTCTAAGGGTTGTATCTACTTTGGCTGTCTCTGAAATCCTGCTGAGATGTTTGTAAGCATGACCCCTCTGATGATCTCCTGACTCATTTTGAAGTCTCTTAGCCATATAAACTCATTTGTCTTTACCATTTCCCCCCTTCTTAGTCAAGGCTTTTTTCTAGTTGCACCACCGGCTGGTGTTTGGCAGTAATCCCTCCACACCAGGGAGGTTCATCCCTGGGAGTCATGTCCCACAGAAGATAAAGATTTAATCTGTCACAGCCCTTTCCTTAGAGCTCTTGCAAAGAGAAGGCCCTGAGGGTTGGGTAGATTAAAGAGCTCAGGAAAAATTTTTCCCCTTTCCCAATAGTTCCTATATTCAGATTTCTATATGACCCTCCCATCAGGCTCAGCCTAATTTGTGCTTCAGGAATACTTATTTACATATAAGTGCATATTTGATTTTACAATGTGAATAGGGCATTTTAAATAATTTTTATTTGTTAATATGATATTAACATCCCATTTTATGAAGATATACACTGAGCAAATAGGCAGACACAAATAGAGAGTTAGACACAAACACACAACTCCCTGATGTTACTTATAGTTTGCATTCTTTTACAAAATAAGTTTAATTGTAAAACAACATTTAAGAGATTTCTTTGAAGGCTACTTCTTTCTTTTTTAAAAAAAAAATCTTATTTTTTATTTCTCTCCCCTTCCCCACCCCCCACCCCAGCTGTCTGCTCTCTGTGTTCATTCTCTGTGTTCCTCTGTGACCACTTCTATCCTTATCAGTGGCACCGGAAATCTGTGTTTCTTTTTGTTGCGTCATCTTGTGGTGTCAGCTCTCCGTGTGTGCGGGGCCATTCTTGGGCAGGCTGCACTTTCTTTCATGCTGGGCGGCTCTCCTTACGGGGCACACTCCTTGCATGTGGGGCTCTCCCACGTGGAGGACACTCCTGTGTGGCACGGCACTCCCTGTGCGCATCAGCACTGCACATGGGTCAGCTCCACATGGGTCAAGGAGGCCTGGGGTTTGAACTACGGACCTCCCATGTGGTAGGCGGTCACCCTATCCATTGGGCCAAGTCTGCTTCCCCTGAAGGCTATTTCTAATTACTCTAATTTGCACTGTGACCGGGCAGTTTTGCACAAGAATTTCATTCCTTTTAAATATTGGCTTATAACCAAATTGTTCCCAATGCTTTAAAATACAATTTTCCTTTACTTCAGAACTTTGCCTATTTTCCATTTTGACTTTGACAGAGCTTGGATAAGCAAGACCAATTCTGGTTTACACTCACTGAGGTCGTTGCAGCCTCAGGGAAACTGGTTTCTCTCATGACTTGCTGCCTTTAGGAACATCAGCAGTGGAGGTGGGAGACCCCCATACCCAGTCCTCAGCCACTGGACTGGAAAAGTGGATGTCCAGCCCCGAGGGTTGAGAATTCCGCCAGGCAGCAAAAACCTGGAGTCACAAGAGAAAAAAGGGTTACTAATAACAGTGGAAGGACTGGAGATGGGGGTGTCTCAAGTTTGCTTTCTCCTGAGCCATAGAGGGAAGAAGTTGTCATGAAATAACCATAAGCAAAGGCAAGGGCTGAGGCTAGACCTGAAGTGACCATAAACAAAGGTAAACTCAGTTTACAATTACTGTCACAATAGCTGAAGTCTGAGGGCTAGGTGAAGCTAGTTACAAAATAACCATAATCAAAGGCAAATTTATTTTACAATTATCATTACTATAGCAAGCACAAGCTAGACCTGAAGTAGCCATAAAGAAAGGTAAGTTAGTTTAAGAATACCTTCACAATAGGTGAAGTCTAGGTTTCATCC
Source organism: Dasypus novemcinctus (assembly GCF_030445035.2). Classification (NCBI taxonomy): domain Eukaryota; kingdom Metazoa; phylum Chordata; class Mammalia; order Cingulata; family Dasypodidae; genus Dasypus; species Dasypus novemcinctus. The sequence goes on along the minus strand of NC_080690.1, from coordinate 66,677,310 downwards.
ACCCAGTTATAGTAATTTCAGTTACTATCCTTCTGGTGTTTTATAATATAAAGGCATGTATGTAATTGAAGCAGGCTAGTAAGATAGGGAATTAATAGACGGATCTGGAACCTGGCAGAGAGTCCACATGGACATCAGTAAGCCCCAAGATGACTGCTGGAAGACCCCCACCCCCAAGATTTTGCTATCCAGAACAAAGACTTCTTCTGGAAGCAAAGAAAAGTCCTGGATATTCCCCAAGCACTTTATCATTGGGTCCTCCCTGGGGGGTTGATGAGTGGGTGAGCAATCAAAACAGCAAATAGCTGGAACCCCTCCCCTGCCATTAGCAAAGGGGTGGAATAATGAAGAGTTTATAAAGCAGACAGGGAGGCCTGAGTGCTCTCTGGTCCTGCTCTCTCACCTCTAGAGCGTTCCTGCCCTCTGTGTGCCACTCTCACCATTTTTCCTCAGCCACGTGGCCATGCCTGGGACTTTATAATCTATAATAAGGAATTATAGCTTGTAAATTAGCCCTCTTCACCCCGTTTCACCCACTTCCTCTCTACTTGGAATCCCTGATCTGTTATTTTCTCCCATTTCTCTTCCCTCCCTACCTGAATAAATTACTGCCCTAACTCACCCTGCATGCTCTTGAAATTCACTTCTGCAGCATAGCCAAAAACCTAGATAAAATCTGGTAACATAATGATCTTAACTCTTAGTTATGGTTTCTAGTAAGTTTCCATTTAACAATTTGAGCACCTCTGTTCATTAAGTAAGCATCTAAAACAATTTTATTAGTAACATCTTTGTTAAAGTTTTTCTGCTTTCCCCACAGTTGAACTAATTTCACTTATGCATTATACATCAAATTCAATGCAAGATAGCACTGACCTTTGAAGACTTATTTTTAGGTTAACTTTCCCTGCTATCCAATTTGTAACAGGCGAACTCCAAATCTAATTTATGAGTTTCTACACACAAGCAGACTAACAAAGTTAAAGCAAGCACAGATTAGAGCCGAAGAGAGAATTTTACACACTAGGAGTTCTATCCCATTGGTTACCTCTGCCAAGGGGTAAAGCTCTGCGAGGGCTTTTTCACTGGAAGAATTGGAGTGTTACAAGAAAATAGGCAAGGAGCTAGGAATAGTTAGGAACCGTTGAATCTTAGCGCATTTCCTCATCCCTTTAAGGAGACATGGTCATGTGGTCTCTGGCCCTCAGATCTGTCTTCTCCTCTTACACAGATTTAGCTGGAATTCAGGGTCCCGTACAGAGCTTACTCTTGGCCATATTGCAGCCGTGTGGTGGGCAGGAAAAGATTAGCCTCTTTATTGAGTAGGCAGGTGGTCCCAATTTATTTTATTTTTTTAAAGATTTACTTTTTATTTATTTCTCTTCCCACCCCCCTACCCCATTGTCTTCTCTCTGTGTCCATTCACTGTGTGTTCTTTTGTGTCCACTTCTATCCTTATCAGCCACACCGAGAAACTGTGTTTCTTTTTGTTGCATCATCTTGCTGTGTCAACTCTCTGTGTGTGCGGCGCCATTCCTGGGCAGGCTGCACTTTCTTTCGCGCTGGGCAGCTCTCCTTACGGGGCGCACTCCTTGCGTGTGGAGCTCCCCTAGCCGGGTGACACCCCTGTGTGGCAGGGCACTCCTTGCGCGCATCAGCACTGCATGTGGGCCAGCTGCACACGGGTCAAGGAGGCCCGGGGTTTGAACCGCGGACCTCCCATGTGGTAGGTGGATGCCCTAACCACTGGGCCAAGTCCGCTTCCCAGGTGGTCCCAGTTTAAGAGCCGTCCATTATCCTAGGGGAGAATAAAATGCGTTTGTCAGTCTGGGGGCTTTCCACTGCTAGATCTAACTGAATGGTTTACTCACCGGGCCAGTGTCCTGGAAATCGGGGAGCCCTGCTCTCTGTCCCCATGTTCTGGGACAGGAGCTTTGTCTCTGGTTGTCTCCAGAGACTTAGAAGTCTTGGGGGCATCTGGGTCCAGGTCCAAGACTGAACCCCCAAGCCGGGCTGACCCTAGGAAGGGGGCTGGCTGGGGCCCTTTCTTGTGCCTCTTTGCAGCAGCCTTAGGAGCTGGCTATGGGTGAGCTCCCCTCATAGCTGCTCCCAGGGGCCCAGGTCTGCAGTCAAACACCATTAAAAGCCCATCAAATACTACAACTACTTGTTCTGTGACTTGTGGGCGAACGCCCTCAGGGACAACCCCCTACACACAACCTCAGGGCTTCCCCAGGGCAGAGGGAGAGCAAAGCCTCGAGGCATTGCTGAGGGTGGGCTCATACCTCCCTAACAAAAGCAGTTTCAGTTTCCAAGGCCTTCTAAAGCCTCTCACAGACCCAAAATGAGGACAGCAGTAGTTGGAAGATCAAAGGTACTTTTAATTAAAAGGACTTGATCCAAGGGTGACAGCCCTTCTGAACTCAGAGGGACCTGGTAAACTCCCAGCCGACTTCTGCTAGACTCAGGCGGTATATACGCCCAGTCAGGTCTCAAAGGCAGTTGCACCTCCCACCCAGGACTTCCTTGGATCTAGGAGGCAGGGAGACTAGCCCCTCCCACCTCAGCAGTGGGAGCCAGAAGTCTGGGCAGACCGAGTTTATGTCCTGTGGGAGCCTATCCAGAACCCCCTTTTAAACGAGCAGGCTAAAGACTCTTCTAATTAAAAGGAACTCACAGAAAGGACCTGGTAAACTCCAGAAATCTGGGCAGACCAAGTACATGTTTTGTGGGAGCTTATCCAGGAATCCTCTAGCCATTAATCCTCGTTTAAACGGCAGAACTAAAAGAGGGCATAGACAGGTATAAAAAGATTTAGACTTACCAGTCCTTGCTGGGTGTCAGGGAGGGTTACCTCACTCCCTCCTGGCTCGCTCACCAAATGAAGACAGGGAAATGCCAGATTCCTCTAGGTTCTTGGCTATGTCGCATAAAAGAATTTAAGAACATGCCAGTGTAGTCAGGCCAGTAAAAACAATTTATTGGGAAATGGGGAAAAAGAACAGAGCTTGCTGAGAAACGGGAGAGAAGGATGGATATACACACTGAAATTTGGTGTTGGCTCCTCTAGGCAAATAGAGCAAGCTCTACCTTGTGTGGTCACCTTTTAATAACTATTAATTATTCTTCCTCCTTGCTAATGCTAAGGGGAGGGCCCCAGCTGTTATTGGTTATCCCACCAATGGTTGGGACCAATGGTGAGGCCTGTTTGGAATATCTGGGGCCAAGGGGAGGTCCTGGAAAGAGATACTGGGACCTCAAGGTTAAAGTCAAGGTCTCATTGGCGTCTTGCAGCCATATTGTCTGTCCGCCATGTCATGGCTTGTCTTCTCCTTGCCGCCCTGGCTAACCTGCCTCAGAACCATTTTACCCACCACCTTCAAATTAATATGATCATTGTTCTCAGTCTTTTTTCTTTTTAAGATTTATTGTTTTCTTTCTCTCCCCTTCCCTGCCCCCCCCCAGTTGTCTGCTCTCTGTGTCTATTCACTGTGTGTTCTTCTGTATCCGCTTGTATTCTTGTCAGCAGCACCCAGAATCTGTGTCTCTTTTTGTTGTGTCATCTTGCTGCATCAGCTCTCCATGTGTGAGGCACCACTCCTGGGCAGCCTGTGCTTTTTTTTTTGCGCTAGACGGCTCTCCTTATGGGGCGCACTCCTTGCGCGTGGGGCTCCTCTACACAGGAGGCACTCCTGCATGGCAGGGCACTCCTTGCATGCATCAGCACTGAGCGTGGGCCAGTTTATCACATGGGTCAGGAGGGCCTGAGTTTGAACCCTGGACCGCCTATGTGGTAGGCAGACACCCTATCCATTGGGCCAAATCTGCTTCCCCTGTTCTCAGTCTTGACTCCATCATCAGGTTTTTGATCAGTCATGGCATGAGCAGAGTCTCCTCAGCTGCTGCTTCACAAATGAGGTACCAGTTCCTCACCATATGAGCCTAAACTCATTTTTGTATATGGTGAGAGGGAGGCATCTTTTTTTTTTTAAGGCAATAGCAGGGATTTAGCCCAGGACTTCGTATGTGGGATACGGGCACTCAACCACTTGAGCTACACCTGCTCCCCCACAGTCATTCTTGTGCATGTGGATTTCCAGTTGTCCCAGCACCATTTGTTGAAGAGACTTTTTTTCCCCATTGAATGGAGTTGGCACCTGTGATGGTTAGGCTAATGTGTCAACTCAGCAAGGTAATTGTGCCCAGTTGTTTGGTGTAGCAAGCCCTGGGCTACCTGTAATACAAGGGCATTTATGGGCTCAGTCATAAGTGAGTTTACTGCATAGATGTCTGATTACATCTACAATAAAGCAGGCAGACTGCCATCAGCAATGAGTGATGTTTTATCCAATCAGTTGAATGCCTTAAAAGGGGAAGTGATGTCAGCATTCAGAGAGATTTTCCAGCTCGTCTTTGGACACCCAACATCTCCCAGAACTCATCAAGGATCTTCACTGGACCTTCATTGGAGCCCCTGGTTTGCAGCCTGCCTGCGGAATCTGGACTCATGCATCCCCACAGTCATGTGAGAGAATTTTATAAAGGCTCATACTGTTTATAGATATCTCCTTTTGATTGTTTCCCTAGAGAACCCTGACTAATCCTGCTACCTTCCTTGAAGACTTCCAGGAAGATGGCGGACTAGAAAGACATGAGACTCTCTTCTCCTACAGAAAAATAGCTAGAGGACAGGCTGAAACAGCCTAGACAAAGATTTTCTAGGGTTTAGGACACGAGGCAAAGGCTGAACAGTGCCCAGAGGAGAGAAAGACAAAGGAGGGACATCTCAATGACAGAACTGTGAATTGAAACCAGTGGCTGCTGCTGCTGACACCATCCCACACACTAAAGACACTTCAGAACTCTCTGGCTTCTGGGCCTGCAGTTACAGACAAAGGGGGCTCCAGAGATCTACCACCCCAGGAAAGGGGAGAGAGAGGGACACAATCTAAGTCTGACTCTCCTTCTGACCCACATATTTGGTCTGCTGTGTCCCAGGACCCATTCCAGGCTGGATGGGGCTGTGCCGTTGCTTGCCTTCGAGCCGGTGAGAGGATAAAGATATAAGACTCTCCCAATCTCCTTTTCTACTAACGGACTGATTGTTGAGGACTCAGAGGGGAGTGGAAATATTTCCAACCTGGGAAAAGGGAGGGGGCTGCCAGAGAAGGCTGGAGACCTGTCTCAGAGAGAGTTTGAATTATAAGGCTCATAGCTTCCACACAGAAAGCTCTATCACATTGAGCCGTCTGTGTTGCAGCAAATGCTTTCTGACCAGGCATTGAACTAAGACCTGCCAAAGAGTGCCATCTGCTGGCAGACCAAGGAAGTGCACCCAGGAAAATTAAAAATAAGTAGGAGAGACTTTTTCTGGCCTCTATAGCCTCCCTCCCAAGTCCCTAAGAAGTGACCAATTACTGGATCCAGTGCCCCGTTTTGAGTAACCAGCAGGAAAATCCTAACAATTCAGGTTGAGCCCAGAATCAAAGGGCAGTGGTAACAAACAGCCTCCTGCCACTAAATCCCTATAGAAGAGAAAGAAACCAAGCTTTTGAGTAAACTACATCCTAATCAGATGCCTAGATATTAGCAAAAAACTATAAGCCATATACTAAGAGAACAGAAGACATGGTACAAGAAAAATAATATATCAAAGCCCCAGAAGAGATGCAGAAAGACAATATGGTCAAAGAGATAAATGACATCAAGAAGACATTGAGGGAAATGGATGTGGCTCAACCAATTGGGCTCCCATTGGGCGCCTGTCTACCATATAGGAGGTCCACGGTTCGATCCCCAGGGCATCCTGGTGAGGGCAAGCTGGCCCACTCAGAGTGCCGGCCCATGTGGGAATGCTGCCCCATGCAGGAGTGCCACCCTGCATGGGAATGCCACCCTGCACAGGAGTTCCAGCTGATGTGGAGAGCTGGTACAGTAAGATGACACAACAAGCGACACAGAGGAGAGAAAATAAGAAGACATAGCAGAACAGAGAGTTGAGGTGATGCAAGAGAGTAATCGCCTCTCTCCCACTCCAGAAGGTCCCAGGATCAGTCCCTGGAGCTGCCTAGTGAGAATACAAGCAGACACAGAAGAACACACAGTGAACTGACACAGAGAACAGACAAGGGAGGGGCATGGGGGGGAGGAGAGAAATACATAAAATAAATCCTTAAAAAAATACATTGAGTGAGCGCAAAGAAGAATTTGAAATCCTGAACAGAAAAGTAACAGAGCTTATGGGAATAAAAGACACAATAAGTGAGATAAAAAACACATTCGAGGCATACAAGAGGAGATTTGAAATGATAGAAGAAAAAATAAGTAATACTGAAGACAGAGCAGCTAAAACTGAAGAGAGAAAAGAATAGAGGGAGAAAGGAATGGAAAAAATTGAGCAGGGCTCAGAGAGTTGAATGAACACCACAAAATGCAACAACATACTTGTCATGGGAGTTCCAGAAGAAGAGAAGAGAAAAGTGTGGGAAACAAAGGCATGTTGTTTCCATAATAGCAATTTACTTCCTTGACCACTGCATCACGCTGTCCCGTTAGAGATATACGTGCCGGACATAAATATCTCAGGGAGATGTAACATTCTGGCGGAACCAGGACTTGATAGTATGGAACAACCTGGGCAACAAGATTAATGAGTATATTTGTTTCAATAACATAATAAAGCATTGTGAGCTTTGGTTTCTATCCAATCCACTGTATTATTTAGAATGAGCTAATGGTAATAGTTATCTAGAATAACTTCTGTCTAATGATAATAGTTATCCAGAATAGTTCCTGTCTCTCATGATCGGTTGGGATATATAAGCAAGCCCCTGAGATCAATAAATTTGTCTGATGAGCATGAGGCTTCACTGCTCTCAGATCCCCTGATCCCAATCTCTCTTTGTCTTTTATTCCCGATACCCTTCGGATCCGCGACTCTGACAAAAAGGGGCAGAAAGGGTATCTGAGGAAATAATAAATGAAAATATCCCAACTCTCACTAAAGAAATGAACTTACATGTCCAAGAAGCACACTGTACCCCAGTCAGAATAAATCCAAATAGACCTACTCCAAGACACATACTGCTCAGAATGTCAAATGTCAAAGATAAAGAGAAAATTCTCAGAGCAGCAAGGGAGAAGCAAACCATCACATACAAGGGACGTCCAGTAAGACTTAGCACGGCTTTCTCTTCAGAAACCATGGAGGCGAGAAGATAGTGATATGATATAATTAGGATACTGAAAGAGAAAAACTGTCAACCAAGAATTCTTTATCCAGTAAAATTGTCCTTCAAATATGAAGAGGAGTATAAAATATTCATAAACAGAAACTAAGAGAGTTTGCAAAAAAGAATCTACCTTTGCAGGAAATATTAAAGGAAGCCTTAGAGCCTGAAAGAAAAACACAAGAGAGAAGGGTTTGGAAGAGAGTATAAAAGAAAGAAGAGCAGAAAGGATAACCAAAAGAGTAAAAAGACAGACAAAAATAAGATATGACAGGGGAAACGGACTTTGGCCCAGTGGATAGGGCGTCTGTCTATGACATGGGAGGTCCGCGGTTCAAACCCCGGGCCTCCTTGACCCGTGTGGAGCTGGCCATGCGCAGTGCTGATGCGCGCAAGGAGTGCCGTGCCACGCAAGGGTGTCCCCTGCATAGGGGAGCCCCACGCGCAAGGAGTGCGCCCGTGAGGAAAGCCGCCCAGCGTGAAAAGAAAGAGCAGCCTGCCCAGGAATGGCGCCGCCCACACTTCCCGTGCCGCTGACGACAACAGAAGCGGACAAAGAAACAAGACGCAGCAAATAGACACCAAGAACAGACAACCAGGGGAGGGGGGGAATTAAATAAATAAATAAATCTTTAAAAAAAAAAAAAGAAAAGAAACAAGACGCAGCAAATAGACACAGAGAACAGACAACCAGGGGAGGGGGGGGGAATTAAATAAATAAATAAATCTTAAAAATAAAATAAAATAAGATATGACATATTAAAACCAAAGAATAAAATGGAGGAAGTAAATAGTGCATTTACAGTAATATCATTGAATGTGAATGGATTAAACTCCTCAATAAAAAGATACAGGCAACAGAATGGATTAAAAACCATGAGCCATCCATATGCTGCTTACAAGAAACTTAACTTCGACATAGGAATACAAACCAGCTGAAAGTGAAAGGTTGGAAGAAGATACTCCACGCAAATAGTAACCAGAAGAGAGCAGGGGTAGCTATACTAATATCAGACAAAACAGACTTTAAATGCAAATCAGTTATAAGAGATAAAGAAAGCCATTATTTATTAATAAAAGGGACAATCCACCAGGAAGATATAACAGTCACAAATATCTATGCACATAACCAGGGTGCCCCAAAATACATGAGACAAACTCTGAGAAAACTGAAGGGAGAAATAGATATCTCTACAATAATTTTTGGAGACTTCAACACCCCATTCACATCATTAGATGGAACAGCTAGACAGAAGATGATCAGGGAAACAGAGAACTTGAACAATATGATAAAGAAATTAGACCTAACAAATATACAGAACACTGCATCCAAACTCAGAGGTGTATACATTCTTCTCAAGTGCCCATGGGTCTGTCTCCAGGGTACAATGCAGCTCTCAATAAATATAAAAAGATTGAAATTATACAAAGCACCTTCTCAGATCATAATGGAATGAAATTGGAAATCAATAATAGACAGGAAAAAAGTAAATTTGCAAATGTGTAGAGGCTGAACAACACACACCTAAATAATCAGTGGGTCAAAGAAGAAATTGCAAGTGAAGTCAATAAATATATTGAGACAAATGAAAATGAGAACACAACTTATGGGCTACAGCAAAGGCAATCTTGAGAGGGAAATTTTTAGCCTAAATGCCTATATTAAAAAAGAAGAAAGAGCTAAACTCAAAGATTTAACTGAACAACTAGAGAAACTAGAAAAAGAATAGCAAACCAATCCCAAAGCAAGCAGAAAGAAAGAAATAATAAAGATTAGAGCAGAAATAAATGAAATTGAGAACAACAAAAAAAAAATAGAGAAAATCGACAAAACAAAAAGCTGGTGTTTTGAGAAGATCAATAAAGTTGACAACTCCTTAGACTAACAAAGAAGAAAAGAGAGAAAATTCAAATAAATACAATCAAAAATGAAAGGGGGGAAATTACAACTACCCCACAGAAATAAAAAGAATCATAAAAGGAAATTATTAGAAACTGTATGCCAACAAATTAGACAACGTAGAGGAAATGGACAAATTCCTAGAAATGTGCAACCAACCTACACTGATGCTACAAGAAATGTAAGAACTTTTTTTTTTTAAAGATTTATTTTTATTTATTTAATTCCCCTCCCCTCCCCCGGTTGTCTGTTTTCTGTGTCTTTTTGCTGCGTCTTGTTTCTTTGTCCGCTTTGGTTGTCAGCAGCACGGGAAGTGTGGGCGGCACCATTCCTCAGCAGGCTGCTCCCTCCTTCGCACTGGGCGGCTCTCTTTATGGTGCACTCCTTGCGCGGGGGGCTCCCCTACGCGGGGGACACCCCTACGCGGGGGACACCCCTACGCGGGGGACACCCCTGCCTGGCAGGGCACTCCTTGCGCACATCAGCACTGCGCATGGGCCAGCTCCACACCGGTCAAGGAGGCCCGGGGCTTGAACTGCGGACCTCCCATGTGGTAGACGGACGCCCTAACCACTGGGCCAAAGTCTGTTTCCCCGAAATATAAGAACTTAACAAACCAATCACACTTAAGGCGATTGAATTTGTCATCAAAAATCTCCCAGCAAAGAAAAGTCCAGGACCAGATGGCTTCATAGGTGAATTCTACCAAGCACTTCGAAAGGAATTAACATCAATCCTGCCTAAACTCTTCCAAAAAACTGAAGAGGAGGGAAAATTACCCAACGCATTTTATCTAACATCACCCTAATACCACAGATAAACACACTACAAGAAAAGAAAATTACAGACCAATCTCTCTAATGAACATAGATGCAAAAATTCTCAACAAAATACTTGCAATTTGAATCCAATAGCATATCGAAAGATTTATATATCATGACCAAGTGGGATTTATTCCTGGTATGCAAGGCTGGTTCAACATAAGAAAATCAATCAACATAATACACCACATTAACAAATTGAAGGAAAAAACCCACATGATCATCTCAATTGACACAGAAAAGGCATGTGATAAAATCCAGCATCCCTTTTTGATAAAAACACTTCAAAAGATAGGAATAGAAGGAAAATTCCTCAATATGAGAAAAGGCATATATGAAAAACCCATAGCCAACATCATGCTCAATGGGGAAAGGTTGAAAACTTTCCCTCTAAGATCAGGAACAAGACAAGGATGCCCACTGTCACCACTGTTATTCAATATTGTACTAAAAGTTCTAGCTAGGGCAATTAGAAAAGAAAAAAAAATTAAGGGCATCCAAATAGGCAAAGAGGAAGTAAAACACTTACTGTCTGCAGATGACATGATCTTGTACTTAGAAAATCCTGAAGTATCAACAACAAAGCTACATGAGCTAATAAATGAGTTCAGCAAAGTGGCAGGATACAAGATCAACATGCAAAAATCAATAATGTATTTGTATTCTAGTACTGAACAATCTGAGGATGAAATCAGGGGGAAAATTCCTTTTTCAATAGTAACAAAAAGACTCAATTACCTAGGCATTAATTTAACCAAAGAAGTACAGGACCTATATGCAGAAAACTACAAAACAATGCTAAAAGAAATTTTAAAAGACCTAAACAAATAGAAAGACATTCTGTGTTCATGAATTGGAAGAATAAATATCATGAAGATGTCAATCTTACCCAAACTGATTTATAGATTCAATGCAATACCAACCAAAATCCCAACAGCGTACTATGCAGAATTAGAAAAGGTAATTACCAAATTCATTTTGAAGGGAAAATGCACCGGAATAGCCAAAAGCATTCTAAAAAAAGAGAGCAATGTGAGAGAAATTTCACTGCCTGATCTTGAAACATATTACCAAGCTACAGTGGTCAAAACAGCATGGTAGTAGCATAAAGATAGACACATCGATCAGTGGAATAGAATTGAGAATCCAGAAATAAACCCTTATCTATAGTCAACAGGTTTTTGACAAACCTACCAACTCAATGTTAATGGGACAAAACAGTCTTTTCAACAAATGGTGCTGGAAGAACTGTTTCATCTATAACCAAAAGAATGAAAGAGGACCCCTATCTCACTTCCTGTACAAGAATCAACTCAAAGTGTATCAAGGACCTAAGTACAAAACCTAGGACGATAAAACTACTAGAAGAATATGTAGGGAAACATCTTCAAGACCTTGTAATAGGTATTGGTTTCTTGGACCTTACACCCAAAGCACATAAAAGAAAAAAAAAATAGATAAATGGGACCTCCTCAAAATTAAACACTTTTGTACCTCACAGGACTTTGTCAAAAGGGTGAAAAGGCAGCTAACTCAATGGGAGAAAATATTTGGAAATCACATATCAGATAAGGATTTAATATCCATGATATATGAAGAGATGTTACAATTCAACAATAAAAAGACAAACGACACAATTTAAAAATGCACAAAAGACTTGAGTAGACATTTGTCCAAAGAAGAAATACAAATGGCAAAAAAACCAACCACATGAAGAAATGATCAACATCACCAATGATGAGGGAAATGCAAATCAAAACTACACTGAGATATCATTTCACACCTATCAGAATGTCCACTATTAAAAAGACAGAGAACTACAAGTGTTGGAGAGGATGTGGAGAGATAGGAACACTTAATTACTGTTGGTGGGAATGCAGAATGGTACAGCCACTGTGGAGGACTGTTTGGCAGTTCCTAAAGAAGTTGAATACAGACTTACCATGTGACCCTGTAATACCACTACTGGGTATATACCCAGAAGAACTGAGAGCAGTGACACAAACAGACATCTGCATGCCAATATTCATAGCAGCATTATTCACGAATGCCAAAAGTTGGAAACAACCCATGTGTCCATCAACAGATGAATGGATGGGAAGTGGATGTAGCTCAAGCAATTGGACTCCTGTCTATCATATAGGAGGTCCAGGGTTGGATGCCCAGGGCCTCCTGGTGAATTCAAGCTGGACCGTGGCAAGCTGGCCCAAACAGAGTACTGGGCTGCACAGAGTACTGTCCCACACAGGAGCGCTGGCCCATGCAGAGAGTTGACGCAGCAAGATGATGCAACAAAAAGAAACACAGAGAAGAGATAATAAGAGACACAGCAGATCAGGGAACTGAGGTGGCGCAAGAGAATGATGGCCTCTCTCCCACTTCAAAAGGCCCCAGGGTAGGTTCCCAGAGCCACCTAATGAGAATACAAGCAGACACAGAAGAACACAGAGTGAACAAAACAACCCACAGATGAATGGATAAACAAACTGTGGTCTAGTCACACGATGGAATATTATGCGCCTGTAAGAAGAAATGAAGTCATAAAGCATATGACGACTTGGATGAACCTGAAGGACATTACGTTGAGCGAAGCAAGCCAGACACAAAAGGACAAATACTGTGATTCCACTACTCTGATCCAAATATATTGTGTAACATATTGTATGATTCAAAATTTTTTATATGTATCCAGTACATTTAAATGAGAAATGTATGTTTTTATTCAAGTATATTTTCTTTTTAGTTTTTTTCTTTCTATTTTTTAAAATGTTACATTCAAAAAATATAAGAGGTCCCCCCATAACTCCCACCCCCCTCTTTTTAGTTTTCAATTGTTTATATTTTCAATTATTAAATGTACAAAATAAAGTTGAAAAAAATACTGCACCCTTGTTGAAAATCAACTGGCTGTAGATACGTAGATTTATCTCTGGTCTCTCAATTCTGTTCCACTGGCCTCTTTCTTTCTTGACTGTTATCACCCTGTCTTACCATCTTCATAGCACTTACTACATGCTGTGAACTTACAGACCTTGTCCTATAGTAGGTATCACTACACATTTTTAACTGAACGGAAGAGGTAGGCACGATTATAAACCTCCACTTTCCAGATATGGAAACTGAGGCTCAGGGTCACACCACTAGAAAGTAGTGGAGGCAGAATTTGAACTCAGGTCATCCTGGTTCCATCCTGGTGCTTCTGTGTGTCCAGAAACAAAATCTCTTCAGGCTCTTGGCTTTGCTTCCCCTGTAGGTAAAACATGCCTTGGGGCATCTCTAGCTGCTGACCGTTCCTTGAGGACATGGGGATTTCAATATTCTGGAAGTCCATTGTCAGGTTTTCTACCCTCCTCTCCTCCCCAACTTCGGTGCCCGCGCGGGCTGACACCACTGGCAGCTCCTGGCGTCACAGCTGAGCCTATGCCAAAACCTGGACTGGATAACACGGTTGCGGGAGAGGCGGGCTCTAGAAGCGCAGCCAAGAAAGTGGAAGGCCAGGTCGGGGAGGGTCTTAAAGGTCTGAGGGGAGGGGTCTGAACCCTGGGGTCGGAACTATTAGTCTAAGAAGGCCGAGTTAAGGGCTCTGGCATCCGAGCAAGTAAGTACCAGACAGGGAGGTCGGCCAGGGGGCGTGGCCAAAGGCTCTGGGGGCGGGAATAGAACGTTCGCCCCCTCAAGATTCTGGGGGTGGAGCTAAGAGCCCTGGGGGCGGGGACTGGATCCAATAAACAAGGGCCCTGAGGACCGTCCCAGAAGGAGTTCCAGGGCGGAGCTAGTGGATACCTGGGCGGGTTTGAGGCTCTTTGGCCCGGCCTTGGTCTTCCGAGGGGCTTTCGGGAAATTCAACAAACAATTAGGGAGAAGGTTTGGGGGATCTGGGAGTGTCTTCCTCCACTCCATCCTCCTCCCAGAGGCGGGGGCCAAGCTCCGGGCTGAGAAGCAGGGAAGGCCCTGCCCCTTCCAGTCTCTCTGCATCTCTATTGGCCGAGGGGCCTGCGCGACAGTCTCTCATTGGTCCGGAACTGGAGAGGAGGGGGTCCGCAGGGAGAATACGCGCCGGTTGTGGGCGAGGCCAGACGGTGTCGAGGGGGGTCTCGGCGCGGCCAATCCCGGCCCGAGGATTGTGTTGGAGGGGGTCCTCGCAGGGGGCGTCCCCGATCCCCTTTTCTTGGCATCCTGGAGGATGACCCCAGTGCCAGGCCCGCCGCTCGCCGCCTGATGCGGGGCGGGCCGAGCCCGGGATGCTGGAGCGAAGGGCGTTGCTATGGCAACGGGAGGCAGGGCCTGGGGTGGGGACCGGGCCCGGGCTGGGGCCGGGGGGGCCGGAGGTGGCTGTGGCGGGGCGATGGCGGAGCGCGGCCCGGCCTTCTGCGGCCTCTACGACACGTCCTCGCTGCTGCAATACTGCAATGGTGAGACCCCTCCCCAGCCCCGACCCTGGCCCCGCCCGAGGCTGGACCCATCTCCTCCAGCCCAGCCTCCTCCTTCCTAGTCCCCATCCCAGTCCCTGGCCCAAGATCCCCCTTCCAGTCCCTACGGCAGGACCCTGACCTCAGGGCAAGGACTCTGATTCCCAAAGCCCGGATACCAGTCCCCCACCCGCTTGGACGCTCCGCGTTCCTGAAGTGGCTAGACCGAGAGAAGTGGGTAGAGCTTGGGGTCGGAAGAGGGCGAGGCCCGGGGCCCACCAGGGCTGGAACTCTGCTTTCCCTACCCTCGCAAGCCTCTGGGACCCTCCCTCTTCTCCCTGGCAGGTGGGGGACAGGATGGGGTAGGGTGGGAGAAGAGTTTGGCCTTGGTCTCTGGTAGGGCTGCCAGAAGCCTTTGCCTCCGCTGTTCCCCCAAATCTTCAGGCCCTGCCCCTCCTATCATGAGACCCCCCCCCCCCTACCTTCTTCCTAGACAAATGGCTCTAGTACTAGACGGGCCTTGGTGGGTGTCAGGCCCAGGTATGGAGAGCTGGAGGCAGAGGTGTGGGGAGGGGAGGTGGGAGATGACTGCTAATCTCAGGGCTGAAGGGCTCAGCTGGGAGGGGAGGGTCAGGAGGGAGCTAAGGGTTCCAGTCATCCCTTGGGGTGCACAGGCCAAGGCCTGGCACTGGTGGGGACTGAAGGGTCAAGAGGAAACCTTCTCCATTTCACTCTGGGGGGACTGAGAAGGCCCATCTTCCAGTTTGGATTTTCCCTCTCACTGGGTGCACACCCCAGCACCTGGGGACCCTTAGAGTTGCCAGAGGACCTGGAAGGTCCATTCTAGCCTCCTCTGCCCCTCTAAGAGGCAGGATGACAGAGTGTCTAAGACAGCTCTGGGGACCAGAGACCACCTGGAGTCAGCGTAGGGTTCTGCCACTGAATGCAGTGTGACCTTGCTTGCACAAGTCACTTCATCTCTCTGGGCCTCAGTCTCCCTGCTCCCGGCTCCCCTCGCCACGCCCTCCCCCCAAAAAACTACCAACGGGTATAAAAATGTAACTAGAGTTGTAGGGAGCGTTAGGTGCCGTAATAATAATAGTCTGGATTTACTGAGCACGTACCATGAATCAGTAAGTGGGCAAAGTATGGTGCTTGGCACACGTAGACCTGTTTTTCAGAGTAGTATTATTGGTAGGTAAGAGGGGGCTCTGCACATTTCCGCCCCCCATCGCCATCCTCACTTTCCTCCTTTGCAAAAGGTGATGCCAGCAGGACCCTAAGATTCTTTCCTGTCCTGAGCTCGAAGTCCTGATGGCTCTTTTCCTCACCTTCTGCAGGTCCAGGCCCTGGACTTGGGAGGCGCTGGGTGGGGGCAGGGCGGGCCGAGGCCCGGCAGGCCATTGGCCGCGGGGGCGGGCGGGGGGAGAGCGGGCGGCAGCACTGCGGAGCCCGGCGGGCGGGCGGGGCAGCTTAGGACGCAGGATGGCAGGTGCGACCTCCGCATCCCGTCCCTCTTCATGACTCCCCTTGCACTTCCAGCGGGCTGGGAGCCAGAGACTCCTCGGTGGTGGCGAGCAGTGAGTCTGGGTATGAGTGGTCTGGGGGGGGGAGAGGGACCACCTCTTTCCTCCGCCCTGCCCACTCCGGGAAAATGTCCGGGGAGGGGTGCAAGGCGGTGCGAGAGTCATTTTGGCCGCACCCACGCGGTGGAGAGGAGGGGGGAAATCGAATGTGCAGAGACAAAATAAAGAAGGGGACCAGAGGAAGCGAATCCCGGCCGGAGAAGAGAGTTTGGCTGTCAGACCCCCGCCGGCAACTCCCTTCCTCGGGTCTCCGGGGTCTGCGATGCTCTGCCTGCAATGCCGAGATCTGCCGCCAGGGGCCGCAGGCGCTCCGTCCTTGCGGCTGGCTCCGGGGTCGAACACCTTGGGGAGAAGAGGGGAACGCGATGACCTTTGGACTTGGAAAATCTTAGAAGTCGGGAGACGTCAGGACCCGACATAGAATTATTGGTTTTCGTCAGAGAACGTGGGGTATCAGTTCTGGAACGTCGGTGTCACTCAGAGTAGGGTGGTTGCAGCTCTGAAATGTTGATGTCTGAGTCATAGAATCTTAGAACCAGAGTCGAAGCATCTTCCCCTTGCTCCTGGATTCATAGAATCTTAGAAGGTAAGAGAGGAAGGGACTTCCCCAAGTCGCACAGCCGGTGTGCTGCGGCTGTGAGAGGAGTGTGAGGCAAGGGCTGCCGAGCGATGGGGATTTCCTTCCCCTTCGGAGCCCTCTTCCTTGGCAGATCTCCAAGCGTCCCAGCCCCGGTAGCGAGAGAGGAAGGGGGCGTGGCTGGCCCCGCTAGGACCGGGGAAGGCAAGGGGGTCGCCTCCAGGGTCGGAGTTCCTGGGTGTCCCCGGCAGCCAGCGCTCCCCCGCCTTCTAGATGACAATTTGTCGGGCACGAGCGGCATGGAGGTGGACGACCGCGTGTCGGCGCTGGAGCAGCGGCTGCAGCTGCAGGAGGACGAGCTGGCGGTCCTAAAGGCGGCGCTGGCGGACGCGCTGCGTCGCCTGCGGGCGTGCGAAGAGCAGGGCGCAGCGCTGCGCGCACGGGGCACCCCCAAAGGCCGCGCGCCCCCGCGCCTAGGCACCACTGCCTCGGGTATCTGCGCTAAAGAGGAAGGTGGGCTGGGGAGGAGGAGGGTCCGGCACCTCACGCTCACCCCTTCTGTCCTCTGGTCCTCCAGTGTGTCAGCTCTTGAAAGGTCTTCCCACCAGGACGCCCCTCAATGGCTCGGGAGCCCTGCGGCGAGTGGGTGGCTATGCCACGTCTCCATCCTCTCCCAAGAATGAGGCAACCTCCGGGCGCAGGTAAGGCACGGGAACATGGGCTCCCCAGCCTCCTCCAAGACCAAGGCGAGACACGTGCCCGAGCTCCTGCGGCGGAGGCTGCGGGAAGTTCTCGCTCGCCCGCGGCCAGCGCCTGCCGGCCTCTAGGTTCTGTCGCCAACCATGCGGTCTCTTATAGCAGCGGCCGCCGCTACTTGTCACCAGAGCGCCTGGCCTCGGTGCGTCGCGAGGACCCGCGCAGCCGTACTACTTCCTCCAGCAGCAACTGTAGCGCCAAAAAAGAAGGGTAAGACCTGGGGAGGGGTCCTGCCACTGAGGGGGCAGAGAGGCGGGAAAAAGGACGGGGAATCTGGGGTCATGCCCTCAGGCCACCAGGTATGTGGGGAACAGTTCAGAATGCGAAATCAGTGCTAGAAGCCTGGAGGGACCCATCTTGAGGCCCCCTGCTCTCAGGCGCAGGTCTGGAAAGGCGGAGCCAAATCGAGGGGCGTGACCAGAGCCTTAAGAGGCTGGACTAGTGGCCGTCAGGGAGTAGCCAGGTGTCACGGGCGTGGCTCTTCGGGTACAGGAGCATCCCCGCAGAGTACCGGGGTGGGGCCCGGCGGGAGCCTCGGAGATTCAGCAGGGAAAGGGGGCATCAGGGCTGGGGGCGTGATTGGAATTGGTGGGCGTGGCCAGGGTCTAGCCTGGGCGGAATCAGTACCTGTGGGCGGGGGTCACAGAGGCTGCGACCTGGAGGGAGTGTGACAGCGGCCGCGAGCCCCTGCGAAGCCGAACCCAAGCACACGAAAATGGGTACAGTTTGAAGATTGCGCGGGGCCGGAGGCGGGCGGGGGCACCTGTCGGGAGGCGGAGTCCGACGGAGCTCCTCCCAGGGCCTGGGTCACGTGAAGAGGGGCGTGGTCGGGAAAGTGGGCGGGGCCAGAGGGGGTGGAGAGCGGGAGACCCTTCAGTTAACGAGGGCTGAGTCCTGCCCAGGGCGCACGCACGAGGAGGAAGGCGGGGAGAACAGACGGTTGGGCGTGATCAACCCCCGGAGGCGGAGCCATACCGATGTCTGGGCGGAGCCAAAACCAAAGGGGAGGGGTCACGGCGTGGTGGGCGTGGCCAGGGCTTGGAGGCGGAGCCCAACAGAGGCAGCACGAGGGTCTGAGGTCGCACGGTTCCACCCCAGTCAAATGCCAGCCAACGCGTGCTTCGCGCCCGGTGCCCAGGCCCACGGCAGCGCCGCGCCCTGCCCAGGAGTCAGCCAGCCTAATCCTCGCCGCGTGCCCGGCTGGGAGGGAGCTTATCCCTCCATTTAAACGTGCAGGGCAGCTGGAGGTTGTGGGATCTCCCTGTCACACTGCTCGGAAGTGGCAGGACTGGGGTTCGAGTCGGGCAGGCGCGCTCCAGGGTCCATACTCTCTGCCACGATGCTCCCCCGCTCCCCCGAACAGCCTGGGATCGAGACCCCACAGCCCGGGAGGTGGGACCGGGCGTGACCCGCCTGCTCCAGGGTTCGGCCGCGGAGGGCGGGGCGCAGGGGCGCGGGCGCCTCCCGGGGCCGGAAGCGGCGGAGCCAGTCGCGGCTCCTCCCCCGGCCCCGAAGCTCCGCCGGCCGCCGCCATGAGTAGCTTTGGCCCTGGGTGAGACCCTCTGGCACACCCCACCTTTCCCCGACTCCCGGGGCCTGGTCCCCAGGTCTTCCCCTCCCCCGGGACCCCGCCGACGGAGGAAATGTGGAGACACGCCCCTTCCTTGCCCCGCTTCCCCCGCTGCTGGAAATTTGGGGCGCTGGGGGCCTGGGGGTGGGGAACCTTGTGGGCCCCGTGGGGGTGAGGAGGGAGGGGCCCTCGGTGCCTGCCCCTTCCAGGATCCGGTCCTCCACTTCGTGCTGTGTGATCTTGGGCGATCACTGCCTCTCTGGGCCTGTGTCTTAGGCTCTGCAAGATCAACCGAGCAAAGCACACGGCCTGCAGAGAGCCAGCGCTGCGCTCCTAGCGGCCCGCGGGGCAGCGGGGACCTCCGGGGCACGGCGGGGGCGTGGCTTCCCCGCCCGAGAGCCGGAGCGCTAACGTTTTATCTTTTTTTGGTCCTTTCTTGACAGCAAAACCAAAGAAGTTATCTTCAGCCTGGGTGAGTGGAGAGAATTGGAGGGGCGTGGTTGGGACTTGCTGGGGTGAGAGGCCAGAGCTGGAGATCAGAA
Organism: Dasypus novemcinctus; assembly: GCF_030445035.2. Taxonomy (NCBI): domain Eukaryota; kingdom Metazoa; phylum Chordata; class Mammalia; order Cingulata; family Dasypodidae; genus Dasypus; species Dasypus novemcinctus. The sequence continues at coordinate 66,657,920 of NC_080690.1, read as the reverse complement.
GCCCGGGCTCCTGGGCCTCTGCCTCTCGGGCCTCAGTTTCCCTGCCTGTTTAAAAAAAAAAAATGACGCTTAAAAGGGAGAGGACATGGGGACGGGGGCAGGTGTCAGCGCCTGACCTCTGGGGGTGTCCTGGCAGAGGAGGGCTTCGTGAAAATGTTCCTGCGGGGCCGCCCCGTGCCCATGCTGATCCCGGATGAACTGGCGCCCACCTACAGCCTCGATACGCGCGGGGAGCCACCTTCCTGCAGGCTAAAGCTGGACTGGGTGTATCCTTTTGCTGTAACCCCTCCTCCCTACCCCCTCCCAGTCGGGCAGAGACAGAAGCCTTTTGAAGGTGGGACTTCCCAGGCCACGGGGTCAGCCGGCAGAAGAAAGCAGCTTAGCTGAAATGACCTTTTATGATTCATCGGTGCAGCACGTGTTTACTGAGAACCTCCCCAATGTCAGATATGCTTCTCTAAGTGAGCTTTGTTCATGGGGCTCAATCCCTAAAGAGGGGAAGGCAGATGATAACCCAAAAACTGGTGATTACATAAACAGGACCATTCAGTTATAGGTAAATGCTGGGGATACAGTACCCTAAGGTCATGGGAGAGGAGGAACTGGGCCTCGAAGGGACAGTTGAGCTGAGAACTGAGCAGTTAGAAGGAGCTGACGTAGGGAGAACTGGGAGGAGAATGTTCCAGACCAAGGGCACAGCAGGTACCGAGGCCCGGGCGGCTGGTGTGAACTTGGACGTGGTGTATTAGAGAAACAGAAGATGGTGGTACTAGTTAAGACCCCTGGCTTTGGAGGCTGACAGAAGTGGGTTCAAGCCCAGCCTAGCCTCTGGCTTGTGACCTGGGACCAGTCACTTTGCCTCTTGTGCCTCAGTTTCCTCCTCTGAAATAATGGCTTTCATGATCACAGACTTAGAAGGCTGTGAGATAATGGGTAAAGGGGCTGAGCTTATAGTATGTGCCTTATAAATAGGGACCGGTGAAATAATAATGAGCCTTTACTGAGTACCTACTATGTGCCAGGCACTCTCTCATGTAGGAATGCACTGAATAATGTGAGCCTTCTCTTTTGTAGAATCAAGAATGTGTTTTCCCCACCAGCGGCCTCTGACACCTGAGGTCAGCATGATGGGAACGAATGACTTATTCCAGATGAGGAAACCGAGACCGAGAGAGGGGCCTTGGTCCTGTGCTAGGGGTCACAGCCAGTCTGAGGCAAGGACCCCTGGTTCTGGGCCTCCACCTTTTTTCCAAAAAGCCCACTGGACTTGGAGTCAACATTCCAGGGATCCAGTCCCCATCTGCCTCTTTGGGCCTTAGCTTCTTCTCTGGAGGAAGCAGGGAGGTTGATGAAATGACTGGCCTCCTGGAAGCCCAGAGCCTCCTCAAGGGAGTCGAGCTAGAGGTCAGATGAGAGGTGGCTGAGACTGCAAAAGTCATTGGGGCCTTAGTTTCTCCTCTACAATGGCTGCAGGTTGGAGCAGTTTCTGTGGGGTCAGGGTATTCAGATTGTCATTCATTCAAATTTTTTCTGAACGGCTACTGGGACCGAGGCCTGGGGACAAAGCAATGACCAGAGCAGGCTCAGCCCTGTCCTTCTAGGGCTCACAGTCCAGTGGAGGGACAGAACTTGACCATAATGACCTGGAATGGACAGGGCTGGGATGGGAGAATCCAGGGGCTTGGTGGGGATAGCCAACCCAGCCAGGGGCTCAGGGAAAGCTTCCTGGAGGAGGGGATACAGAAATGAACAAAACAGCCCAGTCTCAGCCATCCTGGACCTTGGACAGTTAAGAAACCAGATCGTTACTGGATCTTGGACAGTTCACAAAGCACATCATTACTGAATGTGATAAGTACAGTGAAGGAAATGAGCCTGAATTCTGCTCTAGGGTCAAGGCTGGGGAAGCAATAATGCCCTGAGCTTTCCGAGGAACTCCGAGATCAGCAAGCAAGGGAGAGCAGCAGCCCCGCTAAGGCCAGGGACCCAAACCAACTCCTTAACTAGTCCCTGGGCATCTCCAGCTACGGGTACCGTGGCCGAGACTGCCGGGCCAATCTTTACCTGCTGCCCACGGGGGAGATAGTGTACTTCGTGGCCTCCGTGGTGGTGCTGTACAGTGTGGAGGAGCGGAGGCAGCGCCACTACCTGGGTCACAACGACGACATCAAATGGTGAGGCCAGGCTGACCCCCTCCATCCCACTCCCCTCCCCAAGACCTAAGCCCCTCCGACAGGGCCTCTGCTTCCACGTGACCACAGTGGGTGGGCGCGGTGGGACCATCTCAAAAGCTGCCCGTAGGCTGCCCTGGGGGGAAAAAAAGAAAAGTGGGTTAATTCATTCAAATACCTGGATTGTTTAATTCTTCAGAAAATTCCCAGCCGCCGCTCCCGACAACCCAGCAGTGGATTGGTGCCGGGTGGTGGGCCCTTTAAACCTGTGCGCCCTTCTGGCCCGAGCCTTGCCTCTGAGCCTGGGTACCCAGAGGGCATCCCCTTATTGCAGAATGAAGGACTAAATTAATGTTTATTGACTTAATCACTCATTCCACCAACTTGGGGGCTGATTAAACTGGCAGCGACCTGCTGAGGGAGGGGGCCTCGAGGCCCCTCCCTCCCGCTGAACCCTCCTCACCTTGCCCCCTCTCTACCCAGCCTGGCTGTCCACCCGGATATGGTCACCATCGCCACCGGACAGGTGGCGGGCACCACCAAGGAGGGGAAGGTAAGGGGGTGGCAAGGAGCAAGCAGAACAGAGGGTCCCGGACAGGGAGACGCTCAGGGAGGGGGGCCGTGGGCCAGCCCCCCAGGTAACAGGCCGCTCTTTCCTGCAGCCGCTGCCGCCCCACGTGCGCATCTGGGACTCAGTTTCCCTTTCCACCTTACACGTGCTGGGCCTGGGGGTGTTTGACAGAGCCGTGTGCTGTGTGGGCTTCTCCAAATCTGTAAGTCCTGTGCCTGCTTGCTGGGACCCAGCCCTCCCCTTTAAAAGCAGCGGCGAGCGCCCGCAGCTGCCCTCCGCGGGGTTTGGGGCTGAGGCCACGCCTTCCAGAGGCCACGCCTTCCAGAGGCCACGCCTTCCTGGCCCGGGCAGCTCAGGCCACGCCCCTTGGCCGAATTCCAGGTGCGCGGGGCTGTCTTGGAGACCTCACTGGTCTGCTTCTTTTATCAGTTATTCCGGAACCACATGCCCTGCTTTGCCCGGACCTTCTCAGGCTTGACCTGTAAATTTAGCGCCGTTTCTATTATTTTTAGCGCCCTTTTGCGCCGCAGGGTCTTTGTCCCTTACGGCCTTGTCTAGACCAGCTGCTGCCAATCCCCGCCGAGAACAGTACGGAAGTTGACAAACACCCACGTGTGTGCTCGGTGGGAGTTTTTTTTAAATCATATTTTACATGTTTAGCGTATTTTACAAAAGTATCTGTCAGAATGGATTACAGAATGAAAAAAGCAACCGCTCCTTCCCCCCGTTAGTTTACATAGCGCTGGATTAGGGCCTCAGAGGGTGGCTGAGGTCCACGAAGAAGGTATTTGAGAACTTGTGACGTTGCCAGAGTGTAGAAAGAAAGAAAGAAAGAAAAAGCTGCAGAATCAAAATTGTCCGACCACGGTTATGAAACACAACCTTGTGTCACCTCTGTTAACTGTTTAAAGTCACGTGCCTAAAAGCTTTGTCGCATGTGAACATGGCCGGCTCCTCTCATTCGGCACAAATTCCCAGCTCTGCATGAGAGTGGCTGGTAAATCGCAGCTGAGCGTGAATTCGATGAGTTGCTGTGGTAGTGTCTCTTCCCAAGGAAAATTCTAGGAAGTCTTTTTTTTTTTTGGTGTGTGTTAATTCTACTTTATTTTATTTTTTTTAATTATTTTTTTAATTACATTATGCATGAGGTCCCATTCAACCCCACCGCCCCCCACTCCCCCCACAGCAACACTCTCTCCCATCATCATGACACATCCATTGCACCTGGTAAGTTCATCTCTGAGCATCACTGCACCCCATAGTCAATGGTCTACATCATAGCCCAGACTCTCTCACGTTCCATCCAGTGGGCCCTGGGGGGATCTATAATGTCCCGTAATTGTCTGTGAAGCACTATCCAGGACAACTCCACGTCCTGAAAACGCCTACACATCTCATCTCTTCCTCCCGTTCCCCACACCCAGTAGTCACCATGGCTACCGTTCCCACACCCATTCCACATTTTCTAGGAAGTCTTTCACATGTTTTTACGGCGCCTGGATGGGCGTGGATTTTACGGGGTTTCAGATGCTGTCAGCCCTTTGAAGGTCTCCAAACAAGGTTGAGAGGCCAAGGCCCCCGTGCGGGGGCTGGGCCAGCGCCCTTCTCCCCCTCCTCTCCTAGAACGGCGGCAACCTGCTCTGTGTGGTGGATGAATCCAATGACCACGTGCTCTCCGTGTGGGACTGGGCCAAGGAGGCCAAGGTGGTGGATTGCAAGGTGAGGTGGCCCTTTGTTATCATCTCTCCCTGAAGCATTCAGTGATTAGGACCCTGGAATCAGATGGGCCCGAGTTCAAGTCCTGGCTTTGCCATTTGCTGGCTGTGTGAATTTGGGCAAGTGGCTTACCCTCTCTGAGCCTCAGTGGCCTCATCTCTAAAAAGGGATCCTGGTGGCATCTCCTTCAGGGGACCTTGGCGAGGGTGTTGGGATGTGGGGTGGGTGGACTGGGCCTCCGAAGGCTTAGCAAGAGGTGGCTACTGACTCTACAGGCCTGTCGTGTCTGAGCTAGACTGGGACCTGCCTCTCTGGGGCAGTGGCCCATTTTATAGATGAGGAACTTGAGGCATGGGGTGGGGGGGCTCCGTGTCCTTGGTTAGGGGCGGGAGACCGAGGTGCTGGATGGGGGCTGCTGTTTGGGGAAGGGGAGAGGCCGAGAGGCTGGGCTGTGGAGGCAGATCGGAGTCGCCTTCGATGCTGGGCACAGCTTTTACCTGGCCTGTGGGTTTAGCAGGAGGCCTCCCCTCTCTGAGCTGCGGTTTCCTGATCTGTACTGGGGGCAGGGGCCACAAGTGGGCCTTCTCTCCCAGGCGTTGTATGAGGAGGAAATGAGCTGAGGGCTGGAAAAGGCTGAGCCCAGGGCCTGAGGCAGAGTAAGGTCCCCAGAAGCGCCTGCTGTGCCGTGAGGATGAGGAAGGGGGTGCTGTCCGGTCCTGCCCCCTCTTCCTCTGTTTGCCTGTACGGGAGGGGTGGGGCAGGCGGGCGTCAGGGCGCAGCTCCCACGGCTGTACAGGGAGCCCTTCGTGGGGAGGGCGTGGGGGCCCCGGTGCCTCGCAGGTCCTCATTCGGAGCCTCTTCCCCCAAGTGCTCCAACGAGGCTGTGCTGGTGGCCACCTTCCACCCCACGGACCCCACGCTGCTCATCACCTGCGGGAAGTCCCACATCTACTTCTGGAGCCTGGAGGGGGGCGGCCTGAGCAAGCGGCAGGGCCTCTTTGAGGTGAGTGCCTGGGCGCAGGGACCGGGGGGTCCTGCAGGAAACACCCTGGATGGTCGCAGGGGCTGGGGATGCCAGGGACGCTGAGCTCCCACCGGCCACGGCCTTGGCTTCCTGTTTACGTGGGGGTGCTCCGCTTGTACTCTGAAGTTGTGAGGATTCAGTGGGTGGAAGGGGTTCGCCGCTCCCAGGGGCTGGCGACTGCTCAGTCCGTGGACGCCGCTGTCGTCGGTGATGTAGATAAACATGGAGAAGGCCGAGGCCGCGGTGGGGGCAGAAGCCGAGTGGCCCAGAGGGACGCGAGCTCAGACAGAGAAACTGAGCCGCAGGTGGTGGGCCTGGGAGAGAAGGTGTGGGGCCCCCTCTGGCAGGACTCCCCTCCTGTGGGTGTGTCTCGGCTTCTACCCCAAAAAAGGAGGCCCGGGAAGCAGCAGGTACAGCTGGAGAGGAAATGGAGGCACTGAGAAGAAGGGACTGAGATAGACCCAAGACCAAGAGGGAAGAAGGAAGGGGCAGAGAGGAGGGGAGACCAGGGGGCGCAGAGGGGTGGAGAGGGAAGGCAGGGAAGAGAGAGGCGGCAGGATGTGGGGCGCGGGGGGCAGTGGAGGCAGGAGCCCGTGGGGAGCAGGACGGGCTTCCCGGCCCTGGGGGAGGGGTGAGCGCACACAGGCCGCCCCCGCCTCACTGGTGCGCTGACCCCTTCCCCTCCCCCTGCACCTTAGAAACACGAGAAACCGAAGTACGTGCTGTGCGTGACCTTCTTGGAGGGTGGCGACGTGGTCACCGGGGACTCTGGGGGGAACCTCTATGTCTGGGGCAAAGGTCAGTGTCACTCCACCCGCCTGGTCCCCAGCCCAGTCCCCCTAACACCCTCGGCTGTGCCTCCCTCCCTCTGACTGCTTGGTGGAAGGTATGAGAAGTTAAAGCCCTGGCTGCCGGGTTCCAGCACCCCCGTCAAGGTCCCTCTCCCCTTTCCTCTCCTCCGTGAAATCTTTACTCTTGTCCTCTGCAAATCCCAAGTCAGGGACCAAGTCTGAATTATATGTCAATGAAGGGTCATCCCAGTTGGCGGGTGAATAGCTGGATGGGTGGGTGGTTTGTCCCAGCCAGTGGATCAGTGAATGATGAATGGATGGTTGAAGGAAGAGGTTATCCTAGTCAATGACTGGATGAAGAAGTAAAGGAATGTGACTAGGTGGGCAATTAACTGAAGGAATAATTGAATCAATGAATGGGTGTCCCAGCTAATGGATGACTATGTTAATAAATGAAGAGACTGTCCCAGTCAGGGCATCTATAAATGGATGAATTAATTTATAGATATAAATGAATGGCTATATAGATGAATGGTTTATAGGTGAGAATAAATGAATGATTATTTCTGCCAAGGATTAAATGTAATGAATGAATGGATTATCCCAGGAAGTAGACCAATGAGTGAATGGAGAGTTGATTGTCATAAAAAATGGATGGATAAAATAAATGAATATAAAGGCGTGGATGGTTGTTCTAACCAACAGATGGATAAAAGAGTAAATAAGTAAGTGATCAGGTGCATAAACGCTTGTCCCAATCAATGGATGACCTGTTATGAATCAATGAATGAATAAGTGGTTGAATGAATGAGTTATATTAGCCACTGAATGGGAGAGTGAGCGAATCAAAGAAAGAATGAATGAGCTACCTACTACCTACCTACTGACCTATTGGATGGTGAGTGTATTAATGAATCAATGGATTGTCCCAACCAAGGGTAAAGGGATGAATGAAAGCTTGCCCAGCCTTTGGGTGAATGTGTGAATAAAGGTATGAATGGTTTGTCCCAGCCCGTGAATGGCATGAGCAAATGAATGAGTAGTTTTGGCCTGGTCAAACATCCTTTTTTTTTCTTTCACCTACATTTTGCTCCTGAGTCAAGGCTGCATAGAAATCCATTCTTATTCTACAGATGGAAAACAACAGGCCCAGAGAAGGGTAATGACGTGGCCAGTGGCTGAACTGGGCAGAGTCAGGGCAATGGTGTCCAAGGCCCCTGCCACACATCACATGGGTATATGGGATGAACCAGGTGTTTGCTATATGACCCTCTCTGGACCTCAGATTTCCTGCCTGTAAGATGAGCAGGAGACAGTGATTATCTCCAAGCACCAGTTCTGCTGACCCCAGGGCACCAGGCCCCCTGAGGGGTTACCCTGGCAGGACTGGAAGGCCACTGGGTTTAGGGGTCTGGCAAGCTTTCTGCCCAGCTCCCAGCAGTGCCCTGTGCCTGCCATGTGGCCTTGGGGAAGCTGCATCTTTTCTCAGAGACGCAGTTGCCTCATCTGTAGAATGGGTATAATATCATCACCTCCCTCCCAGGCTTGGTCTGAGGTTTCCTTGAGATCAGGCAGTGGAGAATAAATTGTGAATAATCAGTGGCAGTGTGTCTTTCCCAATAGATACTGAGCTTTCTGTGAGCAGGGCCTCGGTCTGATTCATCTCTGTGTCCCCAGGCCCAGCACTGGGCCCAGCCCACAGGGCTTCAGGATGGGTGGGTGATTGGAAAGACCAGTGGACCAAAGGCTGCCTGGGCACAGGCTGGAGGAAGTGGTAGCACAAGGTTTCCTTGAATCAGGCAGTGGAGAATAAATTGTGAATAATCAGCAGCAGTGTGTCTTTCCCGACAGATACTGAGCTCTCTGTGAGCAGGGCCTGGGTCTAACTCATCTCTGTGTCCCCGGGCCCAGCACTGGGGCCTTTTTTTTTTTTTCTCAAGATTTTATTTATATATTTATTTCTCCCCAGCCCCTTATTTGCACTTGCTGTGTGCTGTGTCTTTAAGAAGCATTGGGAACTGAACCTGGGACCTCTGATGTGGGAGCGAGGCACCTAATTGCTTGAGCCACCTCCATTCTCTGCTTTGTTCTGTCTCTCATTATGTTTTTCCTTCTTGTGTTTCTTGTTGCGCCAGCTTGTTGTATCAGCTTACCGCACCTGTCAGCTCGCTGTCTTGCTCATTTTTCTCCAGGAGGCACCGGGAACCAAACCTGGGACCTCCCATGTGGTAGGCGGAAGCCCAATTGCTTGAGCCACATCTGCTTTCCCACAGCTGAGTCTTGAAGCTTGGGAAGAGCCTGGGGGTGCTTCCTGGCCTTTACCCTCATCTCGTGGCCTCCAGACTTGCCCCCTTGGATTCTGGTTCCGTTTGTTTCCAGGAACACCTTTCTGAAATGTGGCCCTGACCCTCCCTGGTGCACTCAAAGCAAGATCCAGGCTCCTCTCCGAGGCCTCCAAGTCCTGGCATGGTCTGGCCCCGCCTTCTCTTGCCTTGCCTTGCTTTCCCCGCTGTCATCACAGCTACCACCGGATGGGTTGGCTTAAGCAATGGGGACCTCCTGGCTCACAGTTTTGAGACTAGAAGTCCAAAACTGTGGCATCAGCAAGGCATTGCTTCCTCCCTGAAGACGCATTCTGGGGCTGGCCGCTGGCCTCGGGTCCTTGGCTTTCCCATCACACAGCAGTGCACACGGCGGCCTCCCTGGCCTCTCCTTTCTCTTCCCGATTCCCTCCACTGTCAGCTAATAGCTCTTTCCATAAAAACCGCAGTAACAGGATTAAGGCCCACCCTCATGCGGTTGGGCACACCTGAACTAAAAACAGCATCTTCCAAAGGTCGTGTCTGCAATGAGTTCACACCCACAGAAATGCATTAAGATTAAGAACATTTTTTCCCAGGGTCCATAATACAACTCATCACGCTTGTTGATGCTCTTCTCCTTGGTCACACCAGATTTCTTTTCATTTACTAGAAAGTCCATGCTCTCTGCCCTTTGCACATGCAATTCCTTCTGCCTAGAACACTTTTCCACCCTGTTCTTAAAAAAAACAGTTTTATTGAGATATATTCACATACCATACAGTGCATCCAAAGTGTACAGTCAGTGGCTTTTAGTATAATCACAGTGTTGTGCATTCATCACCACAAAAGTTTTTAGAACAATTTCATTACTCCAAAAGGAAAAACTCCACACCCCTTGGCAGTCACCTCTCAAAACTGCTATCATTCTCCAGCTCTATATAAGTACTAATCAAATTCCATCTCTATACATTGATTTATATTTGCATTTTATATAAATGGAGTAATACAATATGTAGTACTTAAAAAAATTTTTAACTTTATTTTGTACATTTAATAATTGAAAATATAAACAAAAACTAAAAAGAAAACACAGTTGAATAAAAACATACATTTCTCAAATGTACTGGATACATATAAATTTTCTTTTTTTAATCATACAATGTGTTACACAATATATTTGGTTCATAGTAACACAATCATGCAATATTTGTCCTTTTGTGTCTGGCTTGCTTCACTCAACATAATGTCCTCATCTCTTTAGGAGGCACAAGAAACTGAAACCAGGATCTCCCATGTGGGAGAGAGGCACTCAATCTCTTGAGTCACTCTGTTTCATGCTTTGTGTCTCTCATTGTGTATCCTCTTTGTGTTTCTTTGTTGCATCATCTTGTGGTATCAGCACGCCACGTCAGCTTACTGTCTTGCTTGTCTTCTCTAGGAGGCACTGGGAACCAAACTCAAGACCTCCCATGTGGTAGGTGGGTGCCCAAATGCTTGCGCCACATCTGCTTCCCTGAATTGATTCTTGTATAGAGTGAAATAGGGATCCACTTTCTTTCTTTTGGTTATGGATATCCAATTCTCCCAGCACTATTTGAAGAGACTGTTTTGTCCCATTGACGTGGACTTGGTAGGTTTGTCAAAAACCAGTTGCTATTAGAGGTAAGGGTTTATTTCTGGACTCTCAATTCTATTCCAGTGATCGTGTGTCTGTCTCTATGCCAATACCGTGCTGTTTTTTGTTTGTTTGTTTGTTTGTTTTTTTAAAGATTTATTTATTTATTTAATTTCCCCCCCTCCCCTGGTTGTCTGTTCTTGGTGTCTATTTGCTGTGTCTTGTTTCTTTGTCCGCTTCTGTTGTCGTCAGTGGCACGGAAAGTATGGGCGGCGCCATTCCTGGGCAGGCTGCTCTTTCTTTTCACGCTGGGCGGCTTTCCTCACGGGCGCACTCCTTGCATGTGGGGCTCCCCCACGCGGGGGACACCCTTGCATGGCACGGCACTCCTTGCGCGCATCAGCACTGCGCATGGCCAGCTCCACACGGGTCAAGGAGGCCCAGGGTTTGAACCGCGGACCTCCCATATGGTAGACGGACGCCCTAACCACTGGGCCAAAGTCCGTTTCCCGCCGTGCTGTTTTGACCATAGCAGTTTTGTAGTGTGTTTTAAGGTCGGGAAGTGAAAGTCCTCCCACATCACTCTTCTTTTTTAGAGTGCATTTGGTTATTCAGGTACACTTTCCCTTCCAAATAAATTTGGTAATTGCCTTTTCTATTTCTGTAAAATAGGCTGTTGAAATTTTGGTTGGTATTACATTGAATCTATAAGTGTCTTTGGGTAGGATTGACATCTTCACCATATTTAGTCTTAAAATCCATGAACACGGAATGTCATTCCAGTTGTTTAGGTCTTCTTTGATTTCTTGTAGCATTCATTGTTTTGTAGTTTTCTGAATCTAGGTCCTGTACATCTTTGGTTAAATTGATTCCTAGGTATTTGAGTCCTTTTGTTGCTATTGCAAATGGATTGTTTTCCCTGATTTCCTCCTCAAATTATTCAATATTAGTGTACAGAAACATTACTGATTTTTGCTTTTGATCTTGTATCCTGCCACTTTGCTGAACTTGTTTATTAGCTCATGTAGCCTTGTCCTAGACATTTCAGAATTTTCTATATATAGGAGCATGTCATCCACAAATAGTAATAAGAGTTTTACTTCCTCTTCTCCTATCTGGATGCCATTTTTTTTTTCTTGTCTAATTTCTCTAGCTAGAACTTCTAGTATAATGTTGAAACAATGATGACAGGGGGCATCTTTGTCTTATTCTTGATCTTAGAGAGAAAACTTTCAACCTTTCCCATTGAGTACAATGTTGGCTGTGGGTTTTTCTTTTTCTTTTTTTTTTAAGATTTAAAAAAAAAAATTTATCTCCCCTGCCCCCTCCCCACCCCGTCCCAGTTGTTTGTTTTCTGTGTCCATTCACTGTGTGTTCTTCTGTGTCCCCTTCTATTCTTGTCAGCGGCACCAGGAATCTGTGTCTCTTTTTGTTGCGTCATCTTGCTACATCAGCTCTGTGTGTGTGTGGCGCCATTCCTGGGCAGGCTGAACTTTCCTTTGCGTTGGACGGCTCTCCTTATGGGGTGCACTCCTTGCATGTGGGGCTCCCCTACGCAGGGGACACCCCTGCGTGGCAGGGCACTCCTTGTGTGCATCAGCACTGCGCATGGGCCAGCTCCACACGGGTCAAGGAGGCCCGGGGTTTGAACCATGGACCTCCCATATGGTAGGTGGACGCTCAGTCTGTTGAGCCAAGTCCTCTTCCCTGTGGGTTTTTCATATTAGCCTTTGTCATATTGAGGAATTGTCTTTCTATTCCTATCTTTTGAAGTGTTTTTATCAAAAAAGGATGTTGCATTTTGTTGAATGCCTTTTCTACATTGATTGATCAGTTGTTTTTTTTCCTTCGATTTATTAATGTGGTATATTATATTAATTGATTTTCTTGTGTTGAACCACCCTTGCATACCAGGAATAAATTCTACTGGGTCATATTGTATAATTCTTTTGATATGCTGTTAGATTCTATCTGCAAGTATTTTGTTGAGAATTTTTACATCTATGTTCATCAGAGAGATTGGTCTGCAGTTTTCTTTTCTTGCATTTTTATCTGGCTCTGGTATTAGGGTGATGTTGGCTTCATAAAATGTGTTGGGTAATTTTCCCTCCTTTTCAATTTTTGGAAGAGTTTAAATAGGATTGGTGTTAATTCTTAAAATGTTTGGCTGAATTCATCTGTGAAGCCATCTGGTCCTGGACTTTTCTTTGCTGGGAGATTTTTGATGACTGATTGACTCTCTTTAAATGTGACTGGTTGTTGCATTCCTGTGTTTCTTGTAGAGTCAGTGTAGGTTGTTTGTGCATTTCTAAGAATTTGCCCATTTCCTCTACGTTGTCTAGTTTGTTGGCACACAGTTTCTCAGAGTATCCTTTTATCCTTTTTATTACTGGGCGGTCAGTCATGACCCCCCCCCCTTTTCATTTCTGATTGTATTTATTTGCATCTTCTCTCTTTTTTTCTTTGTTAGTCTAGTAGGGGTTTGTCAATTTTATTGATGTCAAAGAACCAGCTTTTGTTTTGTTGATTTTCCCTATTGTTTTTTTGTTCTCAAGTTCATTTATTTCTCCTCTAACTTTATTATTTCTTTCCTTCTGCTTGCTTTGGGATTTGTTTTTGTTCCTTTTCTAGTTTCTCCAATTCAGTTATATCTTTGGGTTTAGATCTTCTTTTTTTCCCAATATATGCCTTTGGGGCTATACATTTCCTTCTCAAACCTGCCTTCACCGTATCCCATAAATTTTGATAAGTTGTGTTCTTGCTTTCATTTGACTCAATATATTTACTGATTTCACTTGCAATTTCTTCTTTGACCCATTGATTTTTTTTTAAAACACTGACCAAGTTATTTACTAGTCAAGAATTTTCTTTTCAAGTTGTGTCTTTAAGATGTATCCATCCATATGTTTGGATTAAATTAAATTTATAATCAAAAACCTTTTGCTCAGAATTCTACTCTTAAGTATAAGCCATAACTTATCAAAGCATAGTCCAAACACTATATAATAATACTACCATTTAGATTGATATGCTTCATCTGAAAAACTTATCTTACACACAGGAGTTTTGCCGTTTCTCCAGAATAAATGTCCCCATGTCTAAAACTTTAAATGATAATCACAAAAGACAGATTCAAATAATTCATGCTACGCATTTTCCATCTGGTGTTGGAGCGCCATCTTCCTTCTCAGTTACGGTCTCTACAGTGCCCGAAGCAGACACAACAACCATTGTTTCATTCATTGAAGCTGTCTTTATTTCTCAACAATAGCTACACAAACAGCAATGATCTCATCACTTTCAAAGCCATAGTCAGAAATTTTACTCTGGAGAAAAATCTGTTACTTCTGACCATGATTCACTCTTTTTAATCCTCTCTACCACTTTCTGCTGCTCCTGGCCAGTTCTTGCCCAAGGAAGGTCTTCTTTCCATATTTCAGGGTTCATTGGATAGATGTAAAGGGCTACTTGAAAACTTTGAGTCGCTTCATCCATTTCGTCCTTAGGCGCTCTGTTGTCATATTGTTCTGTTGTCTTTCTTCTTATGCTTTAGTTTACCCTTCCTAATAATCTTCATTTCTAAACTCTTCTCCACATCTCTCATCCTTGTTTCTTCCTTTCAGGCTGCAGCACCCCCTGTAGTATCTCTTGCAAATCTCGTCTTTTGGTAACATATTCTGTCGGGTTTTGTTTGTCTGTGAAAATTTTGAACTCACCCTCATTTTTGAAGGATGACTTTGCCGGATACAGAATTCTTGGCTGGCAGTTTTTCTCTTTCAGTACCTTAAGTATATCATACCACTTTCTTTCCTCCAAGGTTTCTGATGGGAGGTTGGCACTTAATCTTATTGAGTTTCCCTTGTATGTGATGCTTTGCTTTTCTCGTGCTGCTTTTAGAATCCTCTTTAACTCTGGATATTTGTCATTCTGAATAGTAAGTGTCTTGGTGTAGGTCTATTAGAATTCTGTTTGGGGTGCGTTGTCCTTCTGGGATATTGATATTTATGTCCTTCATAAGTGTGGGAAGTTTTCAGCCATTAGTTCCTCATATTTTCTTTCTGCCCCTTTTCCATTCTCTTCTCCTTCTGGAACACCAATGATGCTTTGTGCATTTTGCATTGTCATTCAATTCCCTGAGACTCTGTTCCATTTTTTTTTCCCATTCTCTTCTCTTTCCGTTCTGCCTTTCTAGTTCAGATGTTCTGCCTTTGAAATCACTAATTCTGTCTTTAAGCAATTCAGAGCTGCTCTTATGTGCCTCTAATGAGGTTTTAATCTCATCCATCATGTCTTTCATTTCCATAAGGTCTGTTACTTTTCTTTGTAGGCTTTCAAATTGTTATTAATGCTCTCCCACTGTCTTCTTAATATCCTTTATTTCTTTTGTTATTTTTCTCCCTTTATCTCTTTAGTCGTATTTTCTTTAAAATCTTTGAAGTGATTTAGGAGAGTTGTGTGATTATCACTGATTAATTGTATTAACTTCTGTATCTCTTCAGGATGTTTGGTTTGTTCTTCTGTCTGGGCCATCGCTTCCTGTTTCCTAGTATGGCTTTTAATTTTTTGCTGATGTTTAGGCATCTGGATATGTTGGTGTATTTACTCTGATGGCTAATGTCTCTCTCTTGCCTATTCCTCCCCCCACCACACACACAATTCTTCTTTCATATTGAGTTCAACTTATTCTGTCTTTAAAATTGCCCAACTTAAGTTTTCAGAATCTGGCCAGTGACTCACAAGTAGGGTGCAGATTTTCTCCCAGCCGTTGGGTACAGAGCGCGCCGTTTTTGTCCCTGCAGTATCCAAACTGACCAGCAGATGGCGGTAGTGAGCGCACCTTTCCAGGGAGGTATTTCAGTCTTGGCTTTCCTATGTTCCTGTGTTGAGTTTCCGGATCAGAGATTCAAAGTGGGCTCTGCTGGTGAAATTCATTAAAGAAAAGCACCATGACCTCCCCTCCCTTTTCCCTTGAAACGGCTGACAGGGAGGAAGATGTCTGTTCCCCTCTCAGTGGGTTGCAGTGAGCCAGGGCTTTTACCCCAGCTTCACATCTTGGGGCTGGGGGAGGGGGGCCTTTTCGGGCTGTGGGGCCTTGGTAAATCATGTTTGTTTTTGGGGCTTCTTCATCTCTCTGTCACTCACCCTCCTGGGAGTTGTGTAGTACTGTCCTGGTTTGGTGACCCCTAAAGCAGGTCCCTCAGACAGCTTTTGGCTCCTTTTCCATTGTTTATGTTAGAGCATTCAGCTCTGCCTGTCAGCCAGACACCATCTTCCCACAGCTCCCTCCCCATTGATTCTTCTTTTTAAAGATTTAAATTCCCCCCTCCCCCGTTGTCTTCTCCCTGTGCTATTTGCTGTTTGTTCTTCTATGTCTATTAGTATTCACATTAGGTGGCTCTAGGAACCGATCCTGGGACCTTTCGGAGGGGGAGAGAGGTGATCATTCTCTTGCGCCACCTCAGCTCCCTGGTCTGCTGTGTCTGTTATTGTCTCTCCTCTGTGTCTCTTTTTGTTGTGTCATCTTGCTGCACCAGCTCTCCACATGAGCCAGCACTCCTGCGCAGGACAGCACTGTGCACAGGCAGCACTCTGCGTGGGCCAGCTCGCCACAGAGGCCAGCTTGCCTTCACCAGGAGGCCCTGGGTATCAAACCCTGGACCTCCTATATGGTAGATGGGAGCCCAATTGCTTGAGCCACATCCACTTCCCTCTAATGTGTTATTTTTTTTTAGTATCAGATAACCTTTTATTTTAAAAATTAATTTATCGACATATATCGCTCACACATAAACATACATAAACAGTAAGAGTATAGTAATAGTTGTGAACTTACAAATCAAACATAGAACGTCATACAGGACTCTCATAACTCATCCTACCACTAATACCTTGCATTGTTGTTAAATCTTTTTAATTAATAATTAAAGAGCATTGTCAAAATATTACTACCAGAGTATTTTCCCCCAACCCCCAAATTATCATTATCTTTATATCATTTGTATGTGAACATACATAAACAATTAAGTGTATAGTAAAAGTTGTGAACTTAGAAAGCACACATGCATAACATCGTACAGGGGTCCCATACATCAACTCTCCACCAATACCTTGAATTGTCATGAGATGTTTTTTTATAAATTATGAAAGAATTGTCAAAATCTTACTACTAATTATAGTCCTTATCTTACATTTGGTGTGTTTTTCCCCCAACCTACCCTATTATTATTTTTTAAATATATTTTTTTTATGACAGAAGTTATCAAATTATAAAACAGTCATGCACATGTGCAGAATTCCCAAACAACAGCCCTCTATCAAAACACCACACTGTGGTGGGACATTTGTTAGAGATAAGATAATGTCATCTGATTACTACCACGTCCATAGTGTACATTTGGCTCACATTTTCCATACTGCCTCATTATCAACACAGTACATCTTTGGCATAGATGCAAGAATATTATATTACTGCTAACCACAGTCCATCGGTCACTCCAGTTGTATTTTTCCCCTGCTTCTCCACATTCCCAACACACTGCAGTAGTGATGTACATTTGCTCTAGCTCACAAAGGACGCTCTTGCATCTGTACCATCAACCACAATTCTCATCCATCTCTTGCTTTACTGTGCTATTCAGTTCCTAGATTATTCTCCAGCATTCTGTCAATTGGCATTTACATACTAGACTACCATTTTCAGCTACATCCCCATTTATAAACTAGCTATTACTCACTATGTGTTACCATTCACTTTATATATCTCCACACTTTTAAAGAAAAGCTAATTAAAACTTCTATATACATTAAGCATCAGTAGTCTATCTTAGTCCTCCTCTCATCTCCTTTAAGAATCCACCACCTACTACCAGAGTCTTTTTTTTTTTAAGATAGATAGATTTGTTTGTTTGTTTGTTTACTTACTTATCTCCCCTTCCCTGCCCCCACCCCCAGTTGTCTGTTCTGTGTCCATTCACTATATGTTCTTCTGTGTCCGCTTGTATTGTCAGCGGCACCGACAATCTGTGTCTCTCTTTGTTGAGTCATCTTGCTGCGTCAGCTCTCCGTGTGTGCAGCGCCACCCTGGGCAGGCTGCACTTTTTTCATGCTGGGTGGCTCTCCTGGGGTACACTCCTTGCACATGGGGTTCCCCTACATGGGGGACACCCCTGCATGGCATGGCACTCCTTGAGCGCATCAGCATTGCCCGTGGGCCAACTCACCACATGGGTCAGGAGGTCCTGGGTTTGAACCTTGGATCTCCCATATCCACCAGGTCTTACAGATATTTTCCTACAATTTCTTCTAGAAACTTTATGGTTCTTGCTTTTTATTTTTAGGTTTTCGATCCATTTTGAGTTAATTTTTTGGTAAGGTAAGATAGGGGTCCTCTTTCCTTCTTTTGGCTACCATTTGTTGAATGGACTGTTCTTTCAGCACCATTTGTTGAATGGACTGTTCTGCCCGAGCTGTGTGGGTTTGACAGGCTAGTTAAAAATCACTTGACCATACATTTGAGGGTCTATTTCTGAATCATCAGTTGGGTTCCATTGGTCTATGTGGTCTGTCTTTATGCCAGTACCATGCTGTTTTTACAACTCTAGCTAGGTAATCTGATTTAAAGTCTGGAAATGAGGGTTCACTTTTCCTTTTTATGATGTTTCTGGCTATTCAGGATCTCTTACCCTTCCAAATAAACTTGATAATCATGTTTTCAGTTTTTTTGTTTGTTTCTGGTGGAATTTTTATTGGGATTGCATTGACTCTGTATGTCATTTTGAATAGAATTGATATCTTTTTTTTTTTAAAGATTTTATTTATTTTTTATTTATTTCTCTCCCCTCCCCCCCCCCCCCCCCCCCCGTTGTCTGCCCCTTGTGGCTTGTTGTGTGTTCTTCTGTGTCCCCTTGTATTCTTGTCAGCAGCACTGGGAATCTGTGTCTCTTTTTCTTGTGTCATCTTGCTGCACCAGCTCTCCGTGTGTGTGGTGCCACTCTTGGGCAGGCTGCACTTTTTTTCGTGCAGGGCAGCTCTCCTTGCAGGGTGCAATCCTTGTGCATGGGGCTTCTCTATGCAGGGGACACCCCTGCATGGCACGGCACTCCTTGCACACATCAGCACTGCATGTGGGCCAGCTCACCGCACAGGTCAGGAGGCCCTGGGTTTGAACCTTGGACCTCCCATGTGGTAGGTGGACACTCTATCAGTTGAGCCAAATCTGCTTCCCCAGAATTGACATTTTAATGATATTTAAATCTTCCAGTCCATGAGCATGGAATGTTCTTCCAGTTATTTGGACCTTTCTTGATTTCTTTTAACACTGAGTTGCAGTTTTTTGAATACAAGGACTTTACATCATGGTTAAGTTTATTTCTAAGTACTAGAGTTTTATCTGTCTTATTTTCACCACTCTTTTGACACTTTTAGTTACTTTTATTGATATGGTCTTCATTTCTAGACTCTCTTCCAGGCCCCTCTCTCCTGTCTTTTCTTTTCAGGATCTAGCACACCCTTTAGTATTTCCTGAAAAACTGGTCTCTTGCTTAGAATTTCTCTCAGTTTCTGTTTATCTGTGAATATTCTAATCTTGTCCTCATTTTTTAAAGACAGTCTTGCTGGATATAAGGTTCTTGGCTGGAAGTTTTTCTCTCATAGTATCTTAAATATATCACACCACTGTCTTCTTGCCTCCATGGTTTCTGGTGAGAAATCAGCACTTAATCTTATTGGATATTTCTTATATGTTAAGCATTGTTTTTCTCTTGCTGTTCTCAGAACTCTCTCTTTGTCTTTGGCATTTGACATTCTGATTAGTATGTGTCTCAGAGTTGGTCTATTCGGATTTTTTCAGATGGGAGTACATTGTGCTTCTTGGACATGGATATCTATGTCTTTCAATAGGGTTGGGAAATTTTCTACCATTATTTTTCAGATATTCCTTCTGCCCCTTTTCCCTTCTTTTCTCCTTCTGGGACACCAATGACATGTATGTTTACACACCTTTTGCTGTCATTTAGTCCCTGAGACTGTGTTCAATTTTTTCAATTCTTTTCTTCATCTGTTCTTTTGTATGTTCACTTTCAGAAGCCATTTCTTCAAGCTCACCAATCCTTTCTTCTGCCTCCTCAAATCTGCTGCTATAGGATTCCAATGTTTTTTAAATTTCATTTATTGCACCTTTCATTCCCATAAGATCTGCTATTTTTCTGTGTATGCTCTCAAATTCTTCTTTGTGCTCATCCAGTGTCTTCTTAATATCTTTAATCTATTTAGCCATCTCATTGAATTCATAAGGAGATTTGTTTGAACATCTATGATTAGTTGTCTCAACTCCTTTATGTCATCTGGAGGCTTATCTTGTTCCTTTAACTGGGTCATATCTTCCTGTTTCTTGGTACAGATTGTAATTTTTTGTCAGTGTCTTAGTATCTGGCTTACTAGAGTGTTTATTCTGGGTGCAGTGTTTCTCTTTAGTTTCAGGCTTCCTGCCCTTTCTTCCTTGCTGGTTGTGCAGCAGGAGCCAAGGATGTAGTTGGTGCTGTAAGCTGTGGAGGCTTAAGCTGTCCTCATTGCCCCAGGGACTGATGAAGCTTCTCACAACTTTTCCATTGCCAGGGGTAGGGACAGAGTCACAGCTGTGTGGAACAATCCAAGTCATGCAGGCCTAGACTGTAGTTGCTCAGAGAGACTGATGAAGCTTCCTGCCCTTTTCTCCCCTGCCTGGGGCGGGGATGGAGCTGCAGATGTGGGCAGCAATCTATGCAGTGCGGGTCCAAGATGACCACAGTTGCCCCAGTAACTTCTGATTATTCAGTCTGTGCCAGCCAGAGGTACCTGTAGCTACCTGAATAGGCTGGTGCAGGGCTCCTCAGCCTCCTCCCTGCCAGAGGTGGAGGTGCAGCCTAGTCTAGGGCTGCGGGCTGATCTGGGTGAAAGAAGCCAGTCCCTACCATCATTGTGATTTAGGTCAGCCCGGCTTCCCTTCATGCTGGGGCAGAGTCAAAATGGCAGCCACTGGCCTCTTTCCGACTTGGACAGATTCACACCCCGGCTGTTCCTAGGGTTATATCTTAGCCAGCCGAGTCTACCAATTGGTAGCCAGCCATCTCCTCCTCCCATTTTTGGGAAATGGAGCTTCCAATTCCAGCCATAGAACAGCTCCTGGGGCGGCTCGTGCCGCCAGAGTAGGATGATCACCATCCTCCGCAGCTTGGCTGGTAATTTCCGGGAGAGGCTGGCGCAGGTCCCCCCATCTTCCTCCCTGCCGGAGGTGGTGCTGGGGCCAAGGCTAGAGCTGCAATCTGATCTGGATGGAAAGAAGCTGGTCCCCACCAACCTGTGATTCTCAGTCTACCCCACTTCCCCTCGTGCCAGGGGTAGAGTTAAGATGGCGGCTACTGTCCTTTCTGACTTGGACAGGCTCAAATTTTAGCTGTTCTCAGGATTATGCTTTAGCCTGCTGAATTTACTCATCAGTAGCTGAAGTTGGTGTCCAACTGTCTCTCCCTCCTCTGTTTTTGGGAAGTGGAGCTTTCAGTTCCAGCCACAGAACAGCTCCTGAGGCAGCCTGTGCCTCCAGTGGAGGATGGGCACTGGCCTCCGTGGTGTGGAGCGCTTTACTTACAAGCCTTCTCTGCAGATGGGCAGTCTCCTTCCAGTCCTTCAAGGATGTTGCAGGATGCTCTTCAGGTTTCCTGGAGCCCCTAAACAGGTGCTTCAGCTAGCTCCAGAGCGCTCTGGTTGTTTACTAACTGCCCTATAGCAGGAGCTGACTAGGAACTCCTTACTCCATGGCCATCTTTCTTAGTTTGGCTTGTAATTTTTTGCTGGTGTCTAGGTAACTGATTATGATGGTGAGTTTACTTTGATGCTCAATTTCTCTCTCTTGTGCAGGGATTTAATTGCAGGAGGCTTGTTACTGCTGTTCTTTTATTCCTGGGTTCAATCTGTTCTAGGTCTTTAGGATTGTCCCTGTTAGTTGTTCAAATCTGAGCCATGTACTCAGTAATGGGTTGCAGACCCTCTTTCTAGGGCCTTGGGGAAGGAGGCTATGAAGGCTCAGAAATCCTCTTATTTACTTTTATTTATTTTAAAATATTTATTGATTGATTGATTGATGATTGAGGTTCCATGGGCTGGGGATTGAACCCATGACCTCATATGTCAGAAGCCAGCACTTAATCACTGAGCCACATCAGCTTCCCTGAGTTTGTTTTTTTCATTTGTTTTGTTTGTTTTTGTTTTTTTTTCAGGAGGCACCAGCAACCAAACCCCAGACCTCCTACATGGGAGGTGGGAGCTCAACCACTTGAGCCACCTCTACTCCCCACCTATTTACTTTTAGTTTCCTCTCATGCATTTCCTTGGTCTGCCAGCAGACGGCACTCATCAGCAGTTCAAAGCCTGGTCATTGTGTGTTCACTGAGTAATGGACTGGATCAGTGTGACAGAGGATCCTGCCCGGAGGCTAAGAGCCTCGCAGCCCAGACTTTCTCAGAGGCTGTTCTCCAACCTTTGCCCTATCCGGCCTGCAATAGCTCATGGGACACAGTAGACCAAATCTGTGGGCCCAAAGCTGGGTCAGCCTTAGGCTGTGTCCCTTTCTCCCTGTTCCTTGGGAGGTGGATTGTGGGGCTCCCTTTTTCTGTAGCCACAGGCCTGACCAGAGAATTCAGAGCTCTCTATGCCTAGGGTGGGGGAAGGGCAGCCTCCACTCATTGTTCTTTTCCTGTGCCCTTCTCTGTCCCGGGCAGCGTCCAGCCTTCCCCTGGTGTCCTGTACCCTAGAACATTTTTTTCCAGGCTGTTTCTGCATATCCTCTAGCTATTTTTCTGGGAGAGGAGAGGTCTCTTGTCCTCGAATCTGCCATCTTCCCGGAAGTCCTGTTACCCTCCACCCTCTTTTGTCTTACCTGACTCCTACTCATCTTTCAGATGCTTGCTCAAACCATCTCTCCTCCAGAAAGCTCTTCCTGATCCACCATCCTCTATGGGGTCCCACAGACTCCTGGGTAAACCAAACCTACCACCTTGGGTTGTCACTGACTGTTAATGGGTCTGTCTGCCACTTGACTGTGACCCCTGTGAGGGCAGGACCTGGGGTTTTCTTGGTCATATATGTATCTCCAATATCCCCTAGAATGAGGCTGGGCCCAGAGTAAATGCTCATTGTTGATTGAATGGGTTAATGGATGAATGAATGGATGGATGGATGGGAAGACTGACAGATGAGTGGGTAGATGGATGGGCAAATGAATGGGAAATGGGTTGATGTTTATATGGAAGGATGGATTGACTGATAAATGAGTAGTTGGTAGTGTAGATGGATAATTGAATGAGAGGTAAATTGATGGGTGAATGGAAGGAAGGGTGAGGAAATGGATGGATGATGGATGGATAGGTGAGCGAAGTGAATGGATGATTGGAGATCATGGATGGAGAGACCAATAGATAGATGCATGGATGAATGGACGAGTGGCTAGATCAGAAGGGTAGATGCGTAGGTGTTGGTTCAAATGGTTTAATGGATGATGGTAGGGTACTTGAGTAGGTGGGTGGTGCGTGGTTGGATGGGGTGGGTGGGTGGAAGGGTAGCTAGAAGGATGGAAAGATGGGTGGATGGAATGAATGGCTGTAGGCTCAAGAGCTCAAGCTGTTCTCCAGGGGCAGCTTCCCCATCGTCACCCTGCCCCATCCGCCCTGCAGGTGGGAACCGCATCACACAGGCGGTGCTGGGTGCCCACGATGGTGGTGTGTTTGGGCTCTGTGCCCTGCGGGACGGGACGCTGGTATCTGGAGGGGGCCGCGATCGACGGGTGGTCCTCTGGGGTTCCGACTACAGCAAGCTGCAGGAGGTAGAGGTGAGGAGGGGGCACGGCTCCAAGGAGGGTGGGGCGGCTTCCCCCGGCCCACCAGGGCTCCTGACGTTAGCCCCTCCGTTCCCCGGCCTGTCACCTGCACCCTGCCCTGCGTGTGTCCTGACCTCCCGTCCCCTCTCCCCCCACCCCAGGTGCCCGAGGACTTCGGCCCCGTGCGCACCGTGACGGAGGGCCAGGCAGACACGCTGTACGTGGGGACCACCCGCAACTCCATCCTGCAGGGCTCCATCCACACCGGCTTCTCGCTGCTGGTCCAGGTCCGCCCGCAGCTCCCTCTGCACCCCTCCCCAGCCACTTCTCTTCCCTGCACCCTCCATCCCTCCTTTCTTCCCACTCCCGTTTCTCCTTGCCTCCCTGCCCTGTCTCTTCTCCCTTGGCCTGGCAAGGATTTGTCTTCCCTTTACCTGTCCTTGCCTCATAACCCCACACTACTCTGACCCCTGACCCAAGACCCCCCAGAACTCCCTATGATCCAACAATTAATGGGTTACCTGGTAGCAGAGCAGGGAGTCCCAGGGCCCTGGCTGGGAGGAGGCACACCGCCTAGCCCAGGGCCTCACACCTTCCCAGGGCTCCTGGGCCTGTATTCTACCTGTAAGCTCAAATGCCCACCCCTCCCTCCCCAGTGTGCCATGCCCCTTACCCCCCACCCAATTACCAAACCCACCCGCTAAGAGATGGTGCAGTTAAGAATATGAATTCTGGAGTGTGATTACCTGGATTGAGATCCCAGCCCTGTGGCTTGTTTGCTGGGTGATGTCGAGCAAGCGGTGGCCTCTACAAAACGGAGATAATAACAGAACCGACAAGGATTCCATGAGTCAGTTCGTAGGAAGCATTTAGAATGGCCCTCGGTGTGTGGTACACGTGTGAGTCACCTTGGCCAAAATTGTCTCCTGTGCAATAGGCCCTCGCCCTCCTTGCCTTCCCTGCACTTTTCCTCCAACAGTCCAGCTGAAATCGTGCTGCTGCATTTCAAGTCCCCCCTCTGGCTCTGGTCTCCATAGGAAGAACTTGAAGGAAAACCAGAGGACCTTTCTAGGTGTCAAGGCCAGAAGGGATCTTAGCGATCCCATTTTCACAGTAAAAATAAGTAGCCACGTCCATTTTGTGAGCCTGGTCTCTGCACTGACCTATTAGCGCCCTCGATCTGTGACTTGAGAGAACACAATGCTGTGAAGCAGCTAGTAATATGATTGGCCCCACTTTACAGAAGATTAAACCGAGGCTCCATAAAGAAGTCGCCTGCCCAGGGACTCAGCCAGTAAATGTGAGCTGAGCATCAGCCCCAGCTTGGGCTGGCTCCTGCCTGCCGCTTGCAAACAGGAAAGCCAAGGCCCCCTTGCTGCGCGCTGTGGACAGCGTCTCCCTTGGGTCCCGCTACAGGCAGAGCATGTTGCCGGGGCTAGCGCAGCACTTTTTCCAGCATCAGGGTTGGAGTGGAAAAGGGCAGGATTGGCTGTCCCCATGCTGCTGATTTCGCCTTTTGCCAGGGCCACGTGGAAGAGCTGTGGGGCCTGGCCACGCACCCCAGCCGGGCGCACTTTGTCACTTGTGGGCACGATAAGCAGGTGCATCTGTGGAGCGCGGAGTCTCGCCAGCCCCTGTGGAGCAGGAGCATTGAGGTAAGGGGAAAGGGTCCAGCAAAACTGCCTACCTCAGCCCGTCAGGGTGCAGCACATCGAGCAGAAACCTCCTGATGTGTTTTTAAGTAGGAGGGGATTTAACACAGGGAATTCGGTGTTTGTAAACTTGTTCTAAGAGCTGGAGGAGCATATTCTCAACTGGAATAACACCCAGAACAAGAGAGGTGCGGAGTCAGAAACTATTGAATTCTAGAACATGCCATTGTAGTTGCAATCCAGAAACCACCAAGCTGTGGCTGCCGTAACCGTGAACCGTAGAGCCACGCCATCCAGTATGGTAACCACTAGCCACACGTGGCTCTTCAAACTTAAATTCATTAAAATTTAAATAGAATTGAAAATTCAGAGTCCTGGGTGTACTAGCCACATTCCATGGGCTGAAGAGCCACCTATGGCTACTGGCTACCATATTGGAAAACACAGATAAAGAACATCTCCATCGTTGCAGAAGATTCTATTGGACAGTCTTGCTCCAGAGCCTCCCAATGCTTGCTAAATTTGCACAGGCCAAAAACGGAGTCTCAGTGTCCTTTCAAAGTACACAAGGCTAATGACTGGCCACTGTGTAGAGGCAGAGAAATCTCATTGTTTTGGTGACCCAACTGGTAGGTAGAATGGCAGAGGCAGGGCCTCCACCTTCTGCCACCTGTTGCCAGCTAAAGCACATTGACTGTCAGACCCAAGTTAGAGCAGAAGACTGGTTGCAAGGGATTCTGGGAAATGTAGTCTTTAAGCTCCCCTGCTGCTGCAGGATGGAAGCACCCACCAAAAGGAAGGTGGTAGGTCTGCAGTGCCCACCCACACTGTCCTTTGGGGCTTTGCTCTAGCAGTCTCTGCAGGTTGCCCCTGATTCTGCATGGCCTTTGAACTTCTGTGAATTGGGGTTAGTGTCGCATGGAAATTATTAGAGGCATACATAATAATTGTCATCCCGGCTGCCTTAAAGGAACACCTATTCTATGCCCGATCCTGTGTTTCGCACCCCAATTCTCCAGTTAGCCAGGGATCACAGATGCCTGTGCTCCATCCTCAGACTGATTCACGAGCTCTGGGTCTGGGGCCAGGAGGCTTCAGGTTTTTTTGGGATTTTTTGTGTTTTGATTTTGGTTTTGTTTTTTGTTTGTTTGTTTGTTTTTGGAGGTACCTGGGCCAGGGATTGACCTGGGCCAGGGATTGAACCCTGGACCTCGTATGTGGGAAGCCGGCGCTCAACCACGGAGCCACATCGGCACCCCTGAGTTGGTTTTTTCATTTGCTTGTTGTTTAGGAGGCATCAGGAACAGAACCCAGGACCTCCCATGTGGGAAGCAGGCACTCAACTGCTTGAGCCCCATCCGCTCCCCAGTCTTGAATGTTTAACACACCCTCAGGTTGCTCTGACTCGGGTGGTCTGTGGCCCACGCTCCGAGAAATGGGCACTTGACTTGCATCACCTTTTCGACTCCTGCACCAAACTCCTCAGGGCAGTAGGGGTGATGGGTCCCCACTCAGAATCAGACTCAGAAAAGCAAAATTACTCGTCCCGCATTACAGTGCAGGAATCACAGCTGCCTTCAGGGAGTGCTTGCTGAGGGCTGTCATTGTGCAAGGGACCCTCCCAATGCTCAGAACAATCCTGGAAAGTAAGAAAGTGAGATTTGACTGTCTCCATTTGCCGAAGCAGGTAACTGGGGCTTGGACAGGGAACTTTACTTGATCAAAGTTACATAGCTATGGAGTGTCAGAGCTAAGGTTAGAGGCCAGGTTTGACTCCATGCTGCTCTATTGCTTGCAAACCAACCAAATGCCCCCAAAATCCAAAATTGGTAATACCCAGTGCTGATGAAGATGTGGAAAACTGGCACTGAGACATGGCTGGTGATAACTTGATATATTTTTATGGAGCATAAACTGATATATACCCAAAGCCTTAAAAATATGACTTTGGGGACTGCTGGGACCAGAAAATTACCTTAGAAAATCATCTTGGGTGAATAAAGACATAAGAGATTTAAAGCAGGGAGGAAAAAAAGGATCCGGAGTCTGTAGTAACAGGTTTAAAGTTTTCAGTTCTGGCTGATATTAAAGGAAAAGGGGATGTTTTCCAGGGTGTCTGGGGCAGCGGGGGAGGCCAAGAGCCCTCAAGCCAGGCTGAAGAGTTGGCTCTGAGGCAGGGGAATAGCCCAGTGGAAGTGGCAGTCCAGCTCCAGCCCTGGCTCTTCCCTCCTCTCCCCAGGACCCCGCCCACTCCGCTGGCTTCCATCCCAGTGGCTCTGTCCTGGCCGTGGGCACAGTGACTGGCAGGTAAAGCATTTGGAGAGGGTTTCTCTGCTCCTTGGGACATTGTCCCTAGACACCACCCCCCACCCCCTTTTACTGTCCCAAAGCCCATAGAGATTTTAATTGCGCCCCGACTGCTTGCCAGGCCCTGAGCTCCCAAGGTTCCTCTGGAATCAGCCTCTCCCCCAGACCTCACTGATCCCTCCCTGAGACCCCACAAATTCCTGCCCCGCTCTGCTCACCCCCCCATTCCTTCTCCCCCGAGGTGGTTACTGCTGGACACGGAGACGCACGACCTAGTGGCCATCCACACTGACGGCAATGAACAGATCTCGGTGGTCAGCTTCTCCCCAGGTAAGGGGCGGGGCTGGGGCCCGGGGCGGGGCAGGGCCTGGGAGCAAAGGCTGGGTGGGGAGGGCGGAGCCGGGGGCGGTAGGTCTGGAGGGGGGCTTGGCTAAGACTGCAGTGGGGGTGGAGTTGGGACTGCTGAGGAGCCTGGGGTAGGGGAGACTTGACTCTGAGCGAGAAGTGGGTGGAGCCAGGGTGCCTCCTCATAGCCCCTCCCCTCCCCCAGACGGGGCGTACCTGGCCGTGGGCTCCCACGACAACTTGGTGTACCTGTACACAGTGGACCAGGGTGGCCGCAAGGTCAGCCGCCTGGGCAAGTGCTTGGTGAGTGGGCAGTGGCCTCCAGTGCGGGGGATGCAGAATTAACCAATTTTCTACCCCATGCGAGCACAGCTTCAGCACTCAACTGGCTGCCCTGGTCATGTGGAAGAGCCTTAGCCCCGCCCAC
Organism: Dasypus novemcinctus; assembly: GCF_030445035.2. Classification (NCBI taxonomy): domain Eukaryota; kingdom Metazoa; phylum Chordata; class Mammalia; order Cingulata; family Dasypodidae; genus Dasypus; species Dasypus novemcinctus. Next base: position 66,630,154 of record NC_080690.1, on the reverse strand, counting down.
ACCCCCTCCCGGTGTTCTGAGCCCGCCCCCCGTGTAGCCCCTCCCTTGCATTCTGAGCCCGCCCCTTCGTGTAGCCCCGCCCCGGACGTTCTGAGCGCACCCTCTGTCTTGCCCCGCCCCTCTGCGTCTAGCCCCGCCCACTTGGTCTCACGCCCTCTTGTTCCCAGTCCTTTTCGTCTGGCCCCGCCCGTGATAGTCTGGCCCCGCCCCCTCATTCCAGAGCCCACCGGTGGGCGCCTTTGGACCCCTGTGTTCTCACCCTGCCTCTGCATTTTTACTTCGGTCCCTTCCAGGGCTAATCACGCCCTCTCTCCTCGGCTCTGCCCGTCCAGCTCTGACTCCGCCCCTTCCCTCTCCCGCAGGGCCATTCCAGCTTTATCACCCACCTGGACTGGGCCCAGGACAGCAGCTGCTTTGTCACCAACTCTGGGGACTACGAGATCCTGTACTGTGAGTTCTCTGAGACCCAAAGGCCCCCTCGTTTGTATGAGCCTGTTGGCAGAGACTTCCCCGCGGGCTGGAATAGGAGGCTCAAGCTTTCTCCTTAGCCTTTTGTGTTCCACAGACCCCTTTGCCAGTCAGGTGAAAACCACAGACCCCGAAGTCCACGCTGGACTGTGTCTTATTTAATAGATCTATCACACCCGCACCAGCACGTCCCCACGAGAGTAATGTTGTTTTGAATTCCAGTGCAAGCCCACCCACCCTTGTTAAGAACCCCTGTTCTAGACTTTCTCCTGTGGCTGATTAACTCAGGGGAGGGCCCCACTTGAACAAATTCCTCCCTTTCTGGTTGGATGAGGGGGATGCAGGTTTTGAAGGAGATGGCCCTGATCAGGTTCGGGGGTGTCGGGACCCAGGCTCCTGTGCCCTTGGCCAGCCTGGAGCTGTGGAGCCCGCCCTGGACCGTCGCTTCCTCTGCCTTGTCCCTCAGTGTCCACTGTCTGTGAAATGGATGGGTTAAGTCAGTAGTTCTTCCAGCTCGGAACCCCTCCCCCGTTTTCTACCCAGGGGACCCCTCGACCTGTAAACAGATCACCAGTACAGATGCTGTGAGGAACAAGGAATGGGCCACAGCTACTTGTGTCCTGGGATTTGGAGTGTTTGGTAAGTTCTGGAAGACGGAGTTCCAGAGGTCCAGAGGTCCCACTGAGGACAGGAGTTCAAAAAAATATCCCTGACTGGTGGTCTTCCCAATCTTTTGTTGGTTACCTCGAGGGCAGGGCACTTCCCCCTTTCCTCATATGGGCAAGATTTGGGTAGAAGGAAGGGGTGGAGGGAGGTGGGTGCCGAGGTCCCCTGGAGCTGCCATGAAACGAGAGCAAATTGGGTGGGGACACCTGGCCCTGGGGCCCCTTTGCTTAGGCATTTAGGTGGCCATCACACACTCCTGAGCACCTTGGAGCCCAGGCTTGTGCTGGGGACACAGCAGTGACCACAGCAGCCTCCCCTCTGCCCTCCTGGGGCTCACAGTCCAGTGGGGGAGTCAGGCCTGTCCCCGGACAGTGAAAGCCGCAGACCAGCTGGGATGGTGATTCTCAGAGGGATGTTGGGCCTCAGCCTGGGAGGGAGTCAGGAGGGGCTTCCTGGAGGAGATGTCCATGCTAGGACATGGAGGATGAGGAGGTGCTTTCCAGGGACTGAAGGAGGAAAGGGAATAGCATGTGCAAATGCTCAGAGGTGACACAGAGCTTGGCATTTGGGAAAATGCAAGAAGTCAGGGTGGCTCAATATTGCAGAGATCACTGAGAGTGCCGGGGAAGGGTGGGGCTGGGGCAGCAGGCTGGGCCACGTCTGGCAGAGGCTTGGGGGGCATGGGAAGAAGCCAGAGCTTCTCCAGGGTGCATGGAAGACTTTTGAGCTGGGAAGGGACTGGGTCCAATTTATCTTCAGATCATTCCGACTCCCATTGCTGGCTCCAGCACAGCCGGGTGGGAGGAAGGCAGGGGGCCTGGGGCTGGGGCCTCCTCCTCCTGGGGTCTCTGGCCCCAGCTGACATCTTACTACTTTACTCCTCTCTCCCCCTCTTCTTGCCCATAGGGATCTGGTCTGAGGGGGCAGATGGCACGGACATCAATGCTGTGGCCCGCTCCCATGATGGGAAGTTACTGGCTTCTGCGGATGACTTTGGCAAAGTCCACCTGTTTAACTACCCCTGCTGTCAGCCTCGAGTGAGTCCCTCTGAGGGGCTGGTAGAGGTCGGAAAGGGGTGACAAGCAGGGTTGGGAGCAAGATTCAGAGAGCCCTGATCCAACCCCATCCCCTTTTGGGCCTCGGTTTCCCCATCTGTACCAGGAGGGCAGTGGGCTTCATTCCAAGGACCTTCCTTTCTCACGCTGACGGATGAATGTGCGAGTCTGGTGCCAAAGCCATGGCTCTCTAAAGCCCTGAGGTTCTGCAGTTCTGAGATCTTGGGTTCTTTTATCCTGACCAACTCAACAAATGTTTATTGAGCACCTACTCTGTGTCTGGGTGCAGGGGATCCAGCAGTGAGCAGGATCACTGCTGCACGGGGCTGACGTTCCCAGGGTGTGAGGGTTCCAAGATGCTGTGGCTCTAAGGGTTTTGGATTTGGAGCATCTGTGATTCTCCTGCAGTTCTAGAACAAGGGTCACAAACTCAAAGGTGCTGCATCAGGCAGGTGGCTAGAATGAGTGACTTGGGTGCGGAGTGAGGCAGTGGGGACCTTGGGGGGCACCCCATGGGGTGCAAGCTCAGTGTAGCCTGATCTTGGGAGTTTTTAAGAGAGGCCAGAAATCAGCATTTTAATGCAAACTCCCTCCATTTTTGAATGTCAGCAACTCTCTTTCCAAAAACACTGGCCTCGTATTCAACTCTTCCATGGGCCACCAGCAGATAACCTGTGTCTAAGCTAGAACTGGGCGTTCATTTTACCATTCTCCAGTTCAAACAGAAGAGCGGTTGAACATGTTACTGTGAAATTTTTCAGAGACAAAGCAGAGAGAGGCATCCCATGCCCCTGCTCTACCATATTACCCATGCCCAGTTCTCACCAGATTTGGAAAACTTGTTTCTTCTTTCTTGGCTCCTTTATTTTTCTGTAGTTCTATTAAACAAACTCCCTACATGACCTTTAGGCCCCTTAAAAAATTCAGATAGTTCTTACATCTCCACAAATCCATTCTCACACCGAATAATTAACACTAATTCCTTAATGGGATCTACTACCCAGTTCATATTCAGATTTCCTGGATTGTCACAGAAACGGCCTAACCAGTAGCTTTGTTTGAAATTCAGTTGTGTCTCAGATCCCTTCATGGAGAAGAGCCTGGCCTTTGTCACATCCATCGTTTTTCATGCCATTGACTTCATGGAGAAAGCGACTGGTTTTGCTGTTGGTTGTTAATGTACCAGGAGGGGGGTAGGGTCAAGTGAGGTGGGATCACTTGACCTTTGACCTCCTCCTTTCCTTATAACAGGCACTGAGCCACAAATACGGGGGACACAGCAGCCACGTGACAAACGTGGCCTTCTTGTGGGACGACAGCATGGCCCTGACCACGGGGGGCAAGGACACCAGCGTGCTGCAGTGGCGGGTGGTCTGAAGTGCGAGTCCCAGGGGCCCGGGACTGGGAGGAGTCAAGGCGGCAGGGCCGGGCTGCTATTTTCGGGAGATGTCTATTGCCGAGTAGAGTAATATATACCCAGAGTATGTCTATAGCAGAGGGGCTTATGGGGTGGGTGGGTGGACTGGCAGAGGGCTCTTATTTATCGGGGTGGAGAGAAGGGTCACATTGCCTTGGGGGAGCCATTGGGGCATTTGGTTTGGTTTTGTGGGGTTTTTTATGTTTATTATTTTATATCATCCAGAAATAAAGACATATGCACTGAAGTGGAATGTCGGTGTCTGCCGATTTGTTTGGTGTGTGTGCATAGATCGTGGTGTGTCTGTAAGAGTATACGTGGGGAAGCAGATGTGGCTTAAGCCATTGGGCTCTCGTCTACCATATTGGGGTTCCCAGGTTCAGTTCCTGGGCCTCCTTGTGAAGGCGAGCTGGCCGGCGCCATGGAGAGCTGGCCCGCACTGTGAGCTGACGCAATGAAAAGACACAGAGGAAAGACAATGAGAGAGACAACAAACCAGGGAACCGAGGTGGCTCAAGCGATTGAGTGCTTCTCTCCCACATTGGAAGTCCCAGGATGGGTTCCTGGTGCCTCCTAAAGAGAAGACAAGCAGATACAGAAGAACACACAGCGAATGGACGCAGAGGACAGTGAGTGCAGGTGGCAAGGGGAGGCGCAAAAAATATTTATTTTAAAATAGTATATGTAGGGAAACGGACTTTGGCCCAGTGGTTAGGGCGTCCGTCTACCACATGGGAGGTCCACGGTTCAAGCCCCAGGCCTCCTTGACCCGTGTAGAGCTGGCCCATGCGCAGTGCTGATGCGTGCAAGGAGTGCCGTGCTACACAGGGGTGTCCCCCGCGTAGGGGAGCCCCACGTGCAAGGAGTGCGCCCATAAGGAGAGCCGCCCAGCGCGAAGGAGGGAGCAGCCTGCCGAGGAATGGCGCCGCCCACACTTCCCGTGCCACTGACGACAACAGAAGCGGACAGAGAAACAAGACGCAGCAAAAAGACACAGAAAACAGACAACCAGGGGAGGGGAGGGGAATTAAATGAATAAAAATAAATCTTAAAAAAAAATAAAATAAAATAGTATATGTGTGTGTTGCAGTGTTTGTGGTGAGGGACAGTTATTACTTAGTTATTATTACTTAATTATTTGCAAGTGACAAAAAACACACGTCACTCTGGCCCAAAGAGAACTCACTTGGGCCACACAGCCAGACAAGGAAGGTCAGGGAGGCCCCTGGGACTTCCAGCCAATGAACCAGGGATTTGAGGGTTCCCAGGACCCTCCCGCCATCCCTTTTCTGACTTCCGGTGAGTTGGCAGTTATCTCTGGGACCAGCATTCCCCCTCCGAGAGAAGACAACCATTCCCTGAGGCCCCAAGTCCAATGATTCCAGGGAAGGGCCATGATTGGCTTCTGACTAGATCGGTCAGCAGGTTGGTCTACTGTTAATTGGCTTGGTGTGGGTGAAGACCCACCCCCAGACCAATGGTTGTCACCAGGGAGTAGGATTGTGTGCAAACATGGAAGCTTCCTCCTGATCCACAGCATGGGAGAAGGAATGTATTCACAGGGGTGGGTTGTTAAGAAAATAGGTATCTGGGAGAGTGCAGTGTTAGGAATCTGGATGTGGAAAAAGACAGAAAACTGACTCGGCAACACACACAATAAAAAGAAGTTACTAGTTCCTGGAACTGAGTGGTCCAGGTGGGACCCAGATGGAGTCAGGGGCTTAACTGTGGTTATTGGCTGTTCTGGGTTGAATTGTGTCCCCAGAAAACTCACGTTCAGGTCCTAAGCCCTGGTCCTGTGACTGTGACCTTATGAGGAAAAAGGGACTTGGAAGATGAGGAAATTTGGACGTGGAGACAGACACTAGGGGGAAAATGCCATGTGACAAGGGAGGCAGAGACCAAAGTGCTGTGGCTATAAGCCAAGGAATGCCAAAGATAGTGGATGCCTTGGTGTCCCAGCTGCTATGACGCATACCACACGACAGGTTGGCTTAACCCCAGGAATTTCCTGGCTCTTGGTTGCAGAGACTGGCAGGCCGGCCTCCTTCAGGAGCTGTGGTGCTCTGGCCAGCCAGCCGGCCAGCCTCGGGTTCCTTGGCTTTCTCGTCACATAGCAGTGTTCTCTCCTTTTTCTTCAATTCCGGTGGCTTCCAGCTTCTGCTGCTCCGTGTGGCTTTCTCCTCATAAAACCTCCAGTAACGAGTAAGGCCCAAGCTCATTCGATTGACACCTTACCTGAAAACACCTGCCCAAGGTCCTATTGACAATGGGTTCACGGCCCCAGGAATGGACTGAAAGTGAGAACATGGATTTTTCTGGGTGTCCATCATTCAACCTAGCACAGCAGACAAACGCCAGGCATAGACGAGGTGAGGAAGGACCCTGGCCTGTAGGCTCCCCAGGGCGGGCGGCCCTGCCAACACCCAGCTTTGGGACTTCCAGTCCCCAGAACTGTGTGATGCCACATGCTTTGCTAGAGCAGCCCTAGGAAACCAAGGCACTGGGATTCTCCTTCCCTCAGGGATTTGCCACATTCTCAATAGCAGGCAGTTTCCTCCACGGAAGGAGAGACAGTGTCGCTTAGGGGCAGTCTGAGCAGGCGTTCAGGTGCCTGGGTGCCGTCTGGGTTCAAATCCTGAATTCTCAGCTTAGTAGCTGTGTGACCATGAGCACATTTTTTACTCTGATTTGTTCTTGATTTCTAACATGCCTGCAGAGAAGTGCCCTCATCCATGTACATTCTGCTTTTTCACCAACTGCACAGCCCTGTACAAGCAGCTCCCAGATGGAGAAACAGAAGTCTCAGTCTCCCAGACACCCCCTTGTGCCCCTTCCCAGGTGTTGCCCCCAAAGTAGCCACTATGACTTCAGGCACCTTGGAATAGTTTGGTCCATTTTTGTGCTTTAAAGGGTTTGGCAAACTTTTCCTGTAAAGGCCCGGAGGATAAATATCATCGGGGTTGGGGGCCACCCAGGCTCCATCACGACTGTCAGTCTAGTGTAAATGCAGCCGAGACAATTTGTAAGTGGGGGAGCGTGACTGTGCCCAAAATCTCTGAGGGCACCAAAATTTAAATGTTTCGTAATTGTTGCTTGTTATGAAATACTATTCTTTTGATTTTGCCTTTTCAACCAAATAAAAATGTAAAAAAACATTCTTAGCTGATAAGCCATACCAAAAAAAAAAGGGGGCAGAAAGTAGGATTTGGCTCACTGCTGTAGTTTGCTCGTGCTTGCTATAAATAGATGGAATTGTAGAGTAGGAATTTTGGGGTCTGGCTTCTTTCCTTGCGTGAATTAGTAACAGGACCTGCCCTGTGGGGGTGTGTGAAAATTGACTTAAAATTCATGTAAGCGCACTTAGGACAGTGCCCCGTACATAACAAGTACTTTATAATGTTACCTATTATCATTCTTACTGTGTTGTGAACTCTGACACCATGACTGCAGGTATTCCTACAAGCCACGTGGTGACCTCAAAGCAAGAGGCGGTCTTTCTCCACCCACCAGCGAGCAGAATGCCAGGAGGGATCTGATTGGCTCAGCCCGGGACCCAGGGCCACCTTTGAACCAATTGCTTGGCTCAGGGAATGGGGTCATCTGATTGGCCAGGCTTGGGTCATGTGTCCACCCTTTGTTTGGGGTCCTTTAGTGCAGGTGTTCTTAACCTTTTGTGTTCCACGGACCCCTTGGCCTGTCAGGTGAAAACCACGACCCTTGCTAAGTCCACACTATACTGTGTCTCATTTAATAAATCTATCACACCCGCACCAACACGTCCCCACAAGATTACTGTTTCTTTGCATTTCAATTCGAACTCAGGGACCCCTTGTTAAGAGGCCCTGGTTTAGGGAAGCAGATGTGGCTCAAGCCAGTGGGCTCCCGTCTACCATATAGGAGGTCCAGGGTTCAATGTCCAGGGCCTCCTGGTGAAGGCGAGCTGGCCCATGCACTGAGCTGGGCCGCGCAGAGTGCTGGCCTGCGTGGAGTACGCACAGGAGCGCTGCCCCGCGCAGGAGTGCTGGCCCATGCGGAGAGCTGGTGCAGCAAGATGACGCAACAAAAAGAGACATGGAGGAAGCGGCTGTGGCTCAGTCAGCTGGGCTTCAGTCTACCATCTGGGAGGCCCTGGGTTCGCGTCCTGGGCTTCCTTGCAAAGGCAGGCTCGCTCGCCTGCCACAGAGTGCCGCTGCCCGCAAGCGCCGCGGAGGGCCGACTCAGCAAGGTGATGCAAAAACAAAAGGGAGACAAGTAAAAACACAGAAGAACGCACAGCAAATGGATGCAGAGAGCAGACAACAAGCAACCTGCAAGGTGGGGAGGAATAAAAATAAATAAAAAAAAAATACAGACTCACAGAAGAATGCACAGCGAATGGACAGAGAGCAGACAGCAAGCAAGCCTCAACCAGGGGAATAAAAAAAAATTTAAAAAAGAGACATGGAGGAGAAATAATAAGAGACACAGCAGACCAGGAAGCTGAGGTGGCACAAGAGAATGGTCACCTCTCTCCCACTCTGGAAGGTACTAGGATCTGCTCCCTGAGCCACCTAACAAGAATACAAGCAGACACAGAAGGACACACAGTGAACGGACACAGAGAGCAGACAATGGAGGGAGGGGGGAGAACTAACTAAATAAATAAAACTTAAAAAAAAAAAGAGGCCCTGGTTTACAAAGGGAAGGGGATGGAAAGATGTGTGTGAGCGGGCCATGGGTTTTACTAGCGACTTTAGCCTTGTTGTGTGACTCTGAGTGACATCCTGGAGGACAGGCTCTCACCAGTCAATACCTCTGGGGGTTTGAAGTTCCTTCTCCTGTTATCTATTGATCTGCAGCTCATTGCTTGGCGTCCGTCACGTGATCGAGGGCAGGTGATGGCTGCCCAACATTCCCAAGTCTTTTTTTTTTTAAAGATTTATTTATTTATTTAATTCCTCCCCCTCCCCTGGTTGTCTGTTCTTGGTGTCTATTTGCTGCGTCTTGTTTCTTTGTCCGCTTCTGTTGTCGTCAGCGGCACGGGAAGTGTGGGCGGCGCCATTCCTGGGCAGGCTGCTCTTTCTTTTCACGCTGGGCGGCTTTCCTCATAGGTGCACTCCTTGCACGTGGGGCTCCCCCACGCGGGGGACACCCTTGCGTGCCAAGGCACTCCTTGCGCGCATCAGCGCTGCGCATGGCCAGCTCCACACGGGTCAAGGAGGCCCGGGGTTTGAACCGCAGACCTCCCATATGGTAGACGGACGCCCTAACCACTGGGCCAAAGTCCGTTTCCCCTCCCAAGTCTTTTTGATATGGAGAGGGAGAGTGGGAATGAGGGCGACGATTGTCTGGCTGCTTCCGGCTGTTGGGGGCCGTGGTGGGGGACGCTGCTGCTCCTTCTCTGGCTGGGCTGCAAGCGGGGCTCTTGAGAATCTGGAGTTAGGGGCATGTAGGTGATGCGTCTCATCAGCAGAACGTTGTTGACGCGTGTCTCAGGCCGGGCACGGCTCTCTAGATGAAATTGCAGAAGGATCTGAAGAGGAAAGGACCAAAGATTAATGGAGTGACAGCTGTGACGATAAAGGGAACAAAAGGCATGAAAAGAGACATGATCCAGGTGCCCCAGCTCCTGCAGAATTGGGACTTTTCAGGTTTTGATTTATTTTTTGGATTTCGTTGGTAACTGGTTGGACTTGTCCTGAGTGGTTGACGTAGAAGCAACACTCTTCTCCCAGAAAGGCTTCAGGTGCACCTTGGGTGGGGGTTAGAGCATCGCATGCCCGCCTATGCAGTAGGACTGCTTCTGCCAGGGACTGTCGCTGTGTGTCCAGCACCCTTAAACCTACTGAGATTTCTTCGGTGAGTTTGGTGAGGGTGGCGGGCGGCTGTGAGTACTGATGCTGAGAGTGACCTCGAGAGGTTCCGGTGAGCCCGAGAGTGATCACGATGGGGATGGGTCCTGCGCGTTTAGATTTTGAGATGAGGGGTCATAGAAGGGAGGTAGGGGTGGCTGAGATATTGGTGTAGCCCATCCAGGGGACAGCATGGGCTAACGTGCAGGCGGGGAGAGAATGGGATAGAGAGTTACTGCATGGGAATGACAAGCCCGATTTCCTGGGGCTACGTAGAAGGACGTGGTCCAGTTACTACATACGTTTCCTTGTGCGTCTTTCCTCGGAACAGGTTTTGGGCTAGAGATAGGGCCGTAGTTGGGTTGGGGCTGGTTTGGTGTTGATACGTGGTCGAAGGCTCAGAGGTATCCTCTGACGGGATTCCAAAGCATAGGAAGTGGTGTTTCAGGACAGACAGTTGTCGTGTCGTCCAGCAAGCAAATAAAAGGTAATGATGAGGTGATGGGGATCAGCAGGTTGTGCCGAGGGTCTGCCTTGGTTCCCCCAGTTGGGTTGTAAGAGGTCGCAGGAGGGGTTATAGGTGTGTGAGTTGCTGTGTAGTCACAACCGGGCTAGCGCCACGCGGGTGCCCGCGGAGCAGGGCCTTTACCGAGTGGCCTAGGGGCGCCTTCTCTGTTCCTGTGGAATGTGTGTCTGCCCTGGTTTGGGGGAATTTGGCCGAGAGTTTCGGCTTTAGTGGTGTTGGCTGTGGCGCGAAATGGGAAGTGTAAATGTGAGATGCTGAGGTTGGTACCGAGGGGTCCCGTGTGGGGCGGTTTATCTTCCAGGTGTTGATTCAGGAATGGACGGACAGATTGCGTCTGTGACAGGCTTGGGGGAGAGTGCTACCGTTTTCTGGTCACCCTGGACATGCTCTCTCAGACTTCCTGGGATGAACATGATCGTGTCTGCCCACTCTTTTTCTGAAGCAGGGATTATCGTGGGTGGCTTGGATCGGGGGGACACAGCCAGCACGAGGGCAGGTTGAGATACTGGGTCGCTTGGTTGGCTAGGAGTACGGTGTGCTGAGGGCCGGGCGAACACAGGCTGAGGGGTGGCTGTAGAGCGAAGACAAGACAGGGGTGTTCATTTTAATTTTGTTGGGATTTTATGAGAATGATAAAAGTGAGGAAATATATTTGCTCCGGGGTGTATGAGAAGAAATCTCCTTGGAGCCAGAGGTCAGAGAAGCACAGCAACAGTTGGGAAATGTAAATGGGGGTTTGGTAGGAAGTTTGTAATTCTTGGAGGAGAATTGACAAGAAATCTTTGAAGAGCTCCGTGAGCATGAGCTTCGCGGGTTTGAGTGCCACCAGTAAAGGAGCGGTGGCAGGCTGGGCACCACATGGGGTGGCGCACTCTGCTATACCCGAAACAACCAGAGAAAGAAGGAGGTAGAGGTTAGCACAAAGAGAACGGCCACCCGACAGGCTGTGGACGTGTTTCCGGCTTGAAATAGGATTGGTCTCACCCGGAAGTTTGCGAAATAACAGCTCAAGTTCTCTCGAGGTGGCCAGTGTTGTCAGGGGCTGGGGAAGTGAGGAAGACAAAGTGGTTTCTGGAGGTTGCGGGGTGGGTTTGAGTCGGGAAAAGTGAATCCAAGACGAGACACCAACCAGTTTAGCTGCTGTGGGCATACTCAGTAATATTAGACGGGATCCAGCCCATGGGGGTCGGAGAGGTTTAGGGTGCAAGACTTTCAGGTAGACCCACTCTCCTGGAGCTTGGGGATGGGGCCTCTGTTGACAGTTGGGGTAGATTTTCTTGAACTTGCTAAGTATGTGTTGGGTTTTGTTTCAAATGGGGAGGTAGGGAAGCAGATGGGGCTCAACTGAGAGAGCATCTGCCTACCAGGGTTCAAACCCAGGGCCTCCTGACCCGTGTGGAGCTGGCCCACGGGCAGTGCTGATGCGCGCAAGGAGTGCCATGCTACGCAGGGGTGTCCCCGCGTAGGGGTCCCCCGCATGCAAGGAGTGCGTCCCACAAAGCGGAGCTGCCCCACGTGAAAAAAGTGTCGCCCACCCAGGAGTGACGCTGCACACACAGAGAGCTGATGCAGCAAGATAGGGCAACAAAGAGAGACACAGTTTCCCAATGCTGCTGACAAGAATACAAGCAGACACAGAAGAACACACAGCGAATGGACACAGAGCAGACAACAGGAGGGAAGGGAAGAGAAATAAATAAAATAAATATTTTAAAAAATAAAACTAAACTAAAATAAAATGGGGCGGTAGCTGCTTAAGAGTGAGGAGGGAGGGAGGAAACTTTCTAAGACATAGGGTCGACATTCGTGATTTCAAAGGGGCTGACGAGGTGGGGTACACGAGGAAGAGAGCGGAGTCTGAGGACTGCAACTGGGGCAAGTTCTATCCAAGTGGTCTGAGTTTGGATCAGGAGTTTAGCGAGGTATGCTTCTATCAGGCTGTTTGCGGGTTCTGCTTTGCCTGATGACCAGGGCCGATATGGAACGTGTCATTTCCAAGTCAAGTTAAGAGCAGTGCGTACCCTCGGGCTACCCAGGATAGGAAGGCGGAGCTGTTATCTGATTGTACTGAGGAACCCGGGACGATTTCACGATTTCACGTCCTAGGGCTCTGGTTACCCCGCCTGCCTTTTCTGAGGTGCTAGGAAGGTTTCCACCCAGCTGAGAGGGTGTCAGCCAGGACTGACAAGGATTTTACTGCAGGCATGTAGGTGAATTCCACCTGCCAGTCCTACCTGGGTGTCTGTCTGTGTGCTTGACGAGTAGGAATCTGGGTTTTCTGAGGCAGCTTTTGGGGTGAAGTTGTTGGGCAGATGTGGCAGGACGCCGAGATTTCTGACAATTTTGTGAGAGCTACGAAGTGGGAGAGCGGCCGGATCCGTGGCTTAGGGCCGACGTGGAAGTGGTTAGGTAGGGAAGCGACGATGTCTAGCTCCTCCTGGTTCGGGGACACTATCTTGTCGTCTTTGAAAATCCACCCCTTCTTGGTCTTTGCCCTGGCCCGCAGAGAGGAACGGCTTTCCTCTAAGCTGAGGGGCCGTGCTCGGAGCTTCGATGGGCGTGTGAGATGGGCCTTTGGTTCTGGTGGCCTGGCGCTTCGCCTCTTTGCCTGCTCTTCTCCTGGGCAGCTGGGTCGCTCTGTTTCTGGGGCACCTTGCAGGGAGGGGCTGCTGCGTGCGGGGGCAGCCTGGCAACCTGAAGGAGTTTCGGAATCAGGCGGCGACTGACGATGGAAGACCCGTTGGTGGGGAGGGACCCTCCTCTCCACAGGGAGCACCTGCGTGTACGGCGTGATGTGCGTGCTTGCAGTCGGTGTGTATGTTGACCGGGAGCTTTGGCCTCTAGTTAGGGCTCCGGTGAGGGCTCTGGGTCCTGCTCGCTGGGAAGCTGTGCCTGTTGGTCACGGGTCTGATCCTAACACTCTGCCGGCTTCCTATCGCACCCCCTGCCTGCGCGGAGTTGTCCGTTTTGGTGGAGCTGCTGTCGGTGAAGCAGTTTGGAGCAGGTTCTGGCAGGGGTAGATCTGAGATGGTGGGAAGTGGGTTGATGAAGTGAGCAAGAATTTCTAAGCGGTCGTGTTCTGGGGTTTTCTTTTCTTTTTTTTAAAGATTTATTTTATTTATTTCTCTCCCCTTCTCCCCCGTTGTCTGCTCTCTGTGTCCATTCACTGTGTGTTCTTCTGTGTCCGTTTCTATCCTTATCAGCGGCACCAGGAATCTGTGTCTTTTTGTTGTGTCATCTTGGTGCGTCAGCTGTCCTTGTGTGCAGCACCACTCCTGGGCAGGCTGCACTTTTTTCACGCAGGGTGGCTTTCCTTGAGGGACGCGCTCCTTGTATATGGGGCTCCCCTACACAGGGGTACCCCTGCATGGCAGAGCACTCCTTGCGCACGGCAGCCCTGTGCATGGGCCAGCTGCACACGGGTCAGGAGGTTCTGGGGATCGAACCCTGGGCCTGCATATGGTGGACGGACGCGCTGTCAGTTGAGCCACGTCCGCTTCCCCTGGGGTTCTCATGTTTGTATTAGGTATGGGGATTAGGGCAGCGGGATTACGGGAGAGGCACGGTGCAGAGAACATTTGGGTTTTGGAGGAGGGTCGCATGTATGGCTTGTAGCGAGTGTTAGGGATGAGTGTAATAGCTTGATGGGCCTGTGTGAGGAGAGAGTGTGAGGAGGATACGTGGAGGGCTTGGAAGGACACCAATCTTCCAGGTTCCTGAACAAGTAGGGCGGTGGCTGCTAAAGCTGAGAGACGGTGAGGCCTCCCTGTGATAGTCCCGTCTAGCTGTTCTGAGAAGGACGCAACTGCGCGGGGGCCAGGCCCATACCTGTGGGTTAGGAGTCCTCGCGCACCCCCCCTCGCATCTGTGCGTAAACGGAAAGGCGGGCCTGGCTTGGCAGAGCTGAGGCTGGTGCAGTGCCCAGGGCCCTCTGTAGCTGCCTGAATGGGCCGTTCCTGAGCTAGACCTTTGTGAGTGGGGGTTAGGTGTGGTCCGAGGTAAGTGACCTCGGGGGTGGAAAACTGGCCCTTATCAGGGGAAACTCGGTACTTCCTGTCTGCGAGCAAGCTGAGAAGAGCGATGGTTTGCTTGATGGAGAATTCCAACGAGGGGCTGCGTAGGAGGAGGTCGTCGAGGAATCCAAGAGAAGGCTGGGTGTTAGTGACAGGGTCGAGAGAGCACAGGCTGCAGCCTGACCGAGTGCATGGGGCTGTCACGGAAACCCTGAGGGAGGGCTGTCCACCTGAGTTGTTGGGGAACTGTGGTCGTTGGGTTTGTCCAGGCACAGGTGGATAGGTTCTGGGGGGAGCGATCAAGAGGGCCAGGGAAGAAGGCAGCTGCAAGGTCCACGAGTGAAGTGAGAGGTGTTGAGGGTATTCTGGAAAGCAGTGCATATGGGCTGGGAACCACGGGAGGGAGAGACTGAGTGGCCTCGTTAACTGCTCGTAGGTCCTGAACTAAACAGTAGGTGCCGCTGGGTTTCTCTACAGCTAATAGAGGAGTGCTGGCAGGGGAACTGGTTGGCCAGAAGGGCCTGCAGAAAGGAGTCGGTTGATGATGGACTGTCGCCCAAGTATTTCTTGGGGGGATAGAGGATATTAAAATTTGTTTGGAAAGCATTTGTGGTTAAAAAGGGTGACTTTAACAGGCTTGTGATGTTTAGAGATTGAGGCGTGTTCTGTGCCCCAGACAACTGGGATGGCCGCTCTTTAAGGACAGGGGGGAGATTTGAGGTGGGGGGTGGGAGCGGATGTAGGAGGAAAAGCCTGTCTGTTGAGAGCCGGGAAGTTAATAGTTGCACGCGGCTTGGCTAACAGATGGCGCCCTGTTAAGAGCGTGGGGCAGGCAGGTATGGTTAGGAATGAGTGTGTGAAGGAAACTGTTCCAATGAGGCCTGTTAGAGGTTGTGTTTGCAGAGGATTTAGGACCTGGCCGTTAACCCCCACAATAGAGATTGGGGAACTAAAGGTCTGGCATGTTCTGGTAAGACCGAGTAAGTAGCCTGTGCCTAAAAAAGGAGATTGGGGGACGCGGTTGTGGCTCAACTGATAGAGCGTCCACCTACCATATGGAGGGTCCAGGGTTTGATCTTCAGGGCCTCCCAGCCCATGTGGTGAGCTGGCCCACGCACAGTGCTGCCATGCACAAGGAGTGCCCTGCCACGCAGGGGTGTCCCGCATAGGGGTGCCCCACGTGCAAGGAGTGCGCCCCTCAAGGAGAGTCACCCCGCACGAGAAAAGTGCAGCCCGCCCAGGAGTGGCACCGCACACATAGAGAGCTGACGCACAAAAATGACGCAACAACAACAAAAAGCAACCGTTTCCTGGTGCTGCATGACAAGAATGCAAGAGGACACAGAAGAACGCACAGCGAATGGACACAGAGAACAGAAAACGGGGGGGAAGGAGAGAGAAATAAATAAAATAAATTAAAAAAAAAAAACAACAAAAAGGAGATCAGCTCACCCGCCACAGTTTGATTGCCCTGGGTTCAGCTCTGGTGATGGAGGGGATGGGGGCTTCGAGCCTGGGGGGCGTCTGTCTTCTGCAGCTAGGCCCAGCCATCTGGGAGGGACAGTCCGGCTTGGGGTGAGGGGCTGACTTTGGAACAGCTGGTCCTGGACTAGCTGTCAAAGGGCAGTCTGATTTCCAATGTCCTTGATCCCAGCACCCCGGGCAGAGGCCTGGTGGAGCTCTGGGATTAGGGCACGCTTTTGCTGAATGTTCTCCCTTGCCACACTTGAAGTAGGGTCCCTGTTAGAAAGAAAGCTGCACCTATAAGAAAACTAAAGCTCACCTGATTGTGGAGGAGAAAAGAATTTTATTAATGATCTTGCAAGAATGGGCGCAGACCTGGACAAAATCGCCGCCAAACAACAAGAAACAGTGATAGTTATACCCTAAACCTAACATGCGGGTCCTTCCCCTGTTCCCCATGGATGGGGTACTTCAGGGGTTACAGCCTATCGGAGAGATCTAACTAACTTTCCCGGTTCCGCTCTGATTCCCGGCTCTGTGTTCCCTACACTCCCGCCACTGGGTGGCTCAGCGCGGCTTCCCCCCTGGTGCGGTTTTCAAATTTGGCGCTGCTCTCACCCCGGCCCCGCCCCCAGCACTCACCAATGGCTTTCCCTGTTCTAGCCCCGCCCCCAGCCCTCGCCATTGGCCCTCTCGCTTTGGCCCCGCCCCCAGCACGCACCATTGGTCCTCCCTCATTTCGGCACCACTTTTCAAATTCTTGGCGTCAAAGGCGCGGGAACCCCTACCCTCCCTCCTCCAACAGCAGCGCCTACTCTGGGTTCCCACAGTCCTGGTGGAGTGTGCATAGAGCCCGAGGGTGTTCTTAGGCGGTCTTGAACAGCCGCTGCAATGAAGTGGCATTTACCCTGATCTTACTTTAGTTTTTGTTGTTTAATTTCCTCATGTCTATTGTTAAAGACCCTGAATGCATTTTTGTTTGTTTGTTTTTTTCCTGAATGCGGTTTTAATTACATCTTTTTGAGGGGTTCGTGGCCCGTCCTCTAATTTTTGTAGTTTTTTCTTTATATTGGAGCTTGCTTGAGAAATCAAGTGGGTATGAAGACATAATTTTCCTGCCTCAGAATTGGCATCTAGGTTGGAGTATTTTAAAATGGCTTCTGTAAGGCTCATGAAGGCTGCTGGGTTCTCATCAGGCTTTTGGGTAATTTCCTGAACCTTGTCATAATTTGCAGCGTTTAGGGAGGCCTTCTTTCACCCTTGTTTGTGCAGGTAAGGAAGTGAGACCTGTGGGTGAGATCTGTGGAGTCGGGTTGGTAGTCCCAATCCGGGGTAGTGGGGGGATCGGCCGCCGGGCTGGTCGGGTGTTGACGGGGGGTCTTGGGTGAGAAGAGTGTCTGAAAGGGCCGTGGCTGCGGCCTGGGTACGCGCCTTCTCTTTGGGAGAGTGGAGGAGATTATGACATAGACATCCTGGAAGGTGAGGTCACGGATCACACGATGTCTTAGAATTCTTTGGTGTATTGTGTGGAGTCAGTAGAAAAGGAGCCTAAGCGTTTCTCGGTATGTGAGAGATCAGGGAGTGAAAAGGGGGCATGGACGTGCATGACGCCTTCTGGTCCGGCCACCTGCGTCTTGGAGAGGGAGGACAGGAGCTGGGGAAGGAGGATGGAGCGCGGGGAGTTGGGCGTGAGGGTGGGTGAGGAGAAGGGAGCGGGTTCAGGGGAGGTGTAGGAGAACAGGAGGGGGATGGAGTAGGTTTGGGGGTGCTGATGAGGCATATGGCGGTGGAGGAGGGATGTGATTGGAGGATCGAAGTCAAAAGAGGGGCTTTCTGTGTGTGGAAGGGGGGTCTACTGCAGAGAAGGAGGATTGGGTAGGTTGTTCAGGATTGGCAGAGGGAGGGACAGTTACGAAGGAAAAGGAAAGCCTGAATGCTGGGAACCTCCAACCATTTGCCACTGCATCGGATAAAGTCCTCGAGGTCTTGGAGAACTTGGACGTCAAAGGTGCTGTGTTCAGGCCGCTGGCTTTTGTTGTCTACTTTATATTGAGGCCAAATCGTAGTAAAGAATAATCCATTTTGGTTTGATCTCTCCTCTGGTATGGAGGGTTTTAAGGTTGCAGAGGAGACACCCCAAAGGGATGTCTTTTGGAGGAAGTGATTGGGAGTTTCCCGTGAGTTGTGGGATACGGGTGAGTTCGGGGTTCTTTCAGGTGAGGAGTGTGAAAGGAAAGAAGCAAGCGCCCTCGAATCTTTTACTTCCAGACTTGTTAGGGGCCAAGGCGCTGGTGACCGGACCTGGAACCTCTGGAGGCATCTCTGGAACCGGGAAGGTCAGGCAGTGGGGACAGTTCCCGGATGCCAGAGGGGATCACTGACCTAGCGCTAGATTTTCTGGGCACAGGCAAAACCGACAGGATCCTCCGGAGAGGTTCTGAGACGCACCCAAAGGCGAATCTGTGAGTGGTGTTGGGTGGAAAAGCGGCAGCGGTGAGGTGGAGGACCGCTACGGACTTGGCCTGCCTCAACAGGGCACGAAAATATAAGGTCCTGGTTCAGTGAGGCTCAAAGACAGACCGAAAATCAGGCAGAGAAGTTATTAGATCCCCGGCACAGTGGGGATCCGACGTGGGGCTTCAGCCGGCCCGGGCTGGGCTCGCTGCTTTTGAGCTGGGGTAACCGGGCGGGTTTACAGAAGGGACGTGGAGATGTGGTGCGCAGATACGGGGTGGACAATTTACTGACTTTTGCCCTCTTGGGAGGAGGTCTTGGGGAAGGGGAGGGGGACATGTTGGAATGTCAAACAGGACGTTTGATAAGCTTGTGATATTCTCGTGGTTGGTTTTGAGATGAGTACATCCTGCTGATGTACAATCAACGACGTTTAGTTGTGCATTCATCACCACACAAAATTTAAGAACAATGTCATTACTCCAAAAAGAGAAACCCCACACCCCTTAGCAGTCACCTCTCAATCCTCCATCCTTTCCCAGCCCCTACGTAACCACTAATCTAATTCTATCTTTGTAAATTGATTTATATTTACACTTTATATAAATGGAATCATACAATATGTAGCACTTTGTGTCTGGTTTCTTTCACTTAGCGTAATTTTTTTGCCTGATATTAACATCTTGCAACATTAACATTCTTCCGTTCAATTTCAAAGAAAAACACTCTGAAGTAATATAATCTTAACAGCTGTGGCCTTTTTTGATCAGATGAGTTGATGCTGTCTAAGGCCCAAAATAGCAGCTTGTAGGCCTTTTAGTTTCAATTTAGC
Organism: Dasypus novemcinctus; assembly: GCF_030445035.2. Classification (NCBI taxonomy): domain Eukaryota; kingdom Metazoa; phylum Chordata; class Mammalia; order Cingulata; family Dasypodidae; genus Dasypus; species Dasypus novemcinctus. The sequence goes on along the minus strand of NC_080690.1, from coordinate 66,611,425 downwards.
TTTTACATTAAGAAGGATTTTGCATAGCACTGAATTTATAAGTCTGAATTCCAAAATTTTGAAATCCATAGCTGATCTTTTCTCAACCAACAAAATGTCTTGACTCATTTTAATTTTTCACCCCAATTATGTTTCACTTTCCCTTTTTTCCTTACTTCAGTTAACTTTAATAACTTTTCATGTTCAGTTTTCATTCTTTTCCTTGAACGTAATTTGGGAACATCAGCAAAACTGCCAGAATGTTAGTTATCTTAATAAGGCACGTGTATTTGGTAAGCTGGCCCACGCGCAGTGCTGATGCGCACAAGGAGTGCTGTACCACGCAGGGGAGCTCCGTGTGCAAAGAGTGCACCCCATAAGGAGAGCTGCCCCACACGAAAAAAACTCAGCCTGCCCAGCAGTGATGCCACACACTCAAAGAGCTGATGCAGCAAGATGAAGCAACGAAAAAGAGACACAGATTCCCAGTGCAAGCGGACACAGAAGAACACACAGCAAATGGACACAGAGAACAGGCAATGGGGTGGGGGGAGGGAGAAATAAAAAAATCTTAAAAAAAAAAAAAGGCATGTGTAATTAAAATATTATATGGGAACTATAATCACTAATTATGCTGTATTAAATATTAGGAGATATAGTTTGATAAACAAATGGCTCATGTGAAAACTGCTTGAGCCACATCTACTCCCAACACTTATTTTTCCATTTTTAAAAAATAATAGGAAGTGGATGTGGTTCAAGCGATTGGGCTCCTGTCTACCATATGGGAGGCCCTGGGGTCACTTCCCAGGGCCTCCTGGTGAAGGCAAGCTGGCCTGTGCCTTGGAGAGCTGGTGCAGCAAGATGACGCAACAAAGGGAGATTCAGAGGAAAGACAGCGAGAGATGCAGCAGGCCAGGGAGATGAGGCAGCTCAAGCAATTGAGGGCCTCTCTCCCACATCAGAGATCCTGGGATTGGTTTATGATGCCTCCTAAGGAGAAAGATGAGAAGAAAAGACAAGCAGACATGGAAGAACACATAGCAAGTGGACACAGAGAGCAGTCAGCAAGTGCAAACAACAAGGGGGGGAGTGATAAAGTAACTACTGATAATGCAAAACTTTCTTCTGCCATTTAAAAAAATAATAGTAATCCTTGTAGGTCTGAAGTGGTTTCTCATTGTGATTTTAATTTGCATATCCCTAATGGGTAATGATGGTGAATATATTTTCATATATTTATTGGCCATTTGAATATCTTATTTGGAGAAATGTCTATTCACGTCCTCTAGGGAGCCAGTGTGGCTCAGTGGTTGAGCACCAGCCTCTCGAATACAAGGTCTTAAGTTCAATCCCCAGTCCCAGTACCTCAAGAAATAAAATAAAATAAACATAAATAATTAAATAACATACTTTCCTATTTTTTTTTTACTGAGGATTGAACCCAGGACCTTGTACACGGGAAGCAGGTACTCAACCACTCAAGCTACATCTGCTCTCCCTTGGCCCATTTTTAAAATTGGGTTATTTGTCTTTTTGTTGTTGAGTTATAGGAGTTCTTCATAATTTTCTGGATATTAAGTCCTTATCCAATGTATGGTTTGGAACTATTCTCTCCCATTCTGTAGGTTGTCTTTTTCACTTTCTTGATAATTTCCTTCAAGGCACAAAAATTTTTAATTTTGGTGAAATTGAATTTATCTATTGTTTCTTTTGTTGCTTGTGGTGGCTTGGAGTTAGGCACCCCAGAAAAACATGTTCTCAATCTTAATCCATTCCTGTGGATATGAAACCATGGTAAAAAATACCTTTTGTGGGGAGGTGGTGTAGCTCAGTGGTTGAGCACCTGCTTCTCACGTACAAGGTCCTGGGTTCAATCCCTGGTACAAAAAAAAAAGTACCTTTTGATCGATTACTCCAGTTAAGGTGTGGTCCAAGTGAGTCAGGATGGGCCTTAATCCTATTTCTGGAGGATTTATAGAGAAGGCCACAGAGAGAGAAGCCATGGGGAGCAGCCAGAAGCTGCCAGTCAGCAGATCTGGAAGAGAACAGAGAAGATACGACCATGTGCATTGCCATGTGATGGAAAAGTCCAGGAACCTCGAAGATTGCCGGATACCGACCCCAAGAGGAAGCAAGCCTTCTGGCCTCTGAAACCTTGAGCCAATAAATTTCTGTTGTAAAGCCAACAAATAAATAGCAGCTGGAAAAGTAAAACATTGGTTATGCTTTCAGTGCATATCTAAGAATCCATTGCTGAATCCCAGGTCAAAAAGATTTGCTCCTACATTATCTTCTAAGAGTTTTAGGATTTAGCTCTTATATTTAGGTTCTTGTTCCATTTTCAGCTGATTTTTATATGGTGTGGGGTAGGGGTCTAACTTCATTCTTCTGCATGTGGATATTAAGGTTTCCCACCACCATTTGTTGGACAGACTATTCTTTCCTCCACATGTACTTAGCACCCTAGTCAAAAATCAGTGGGCCATAGGGAAGTGGATTTGGCTCAATGGATAGAGCGTCCACCTACCACATGGGAGGTCCAGGGTTCAAACCCAGGGCCTCCTGACCCTTGTGATGAGCTGGCCCACGCACAGTGCTGATGTACACAAGGGGTACCGTGCCAGGCAGGGATGTCCCCTGCATAGGGGAGCCTCATGCGCAAGGAGTGCGCCCGTAAGGAGAGCCACCCTGTGCAAAAAATGTGCAGCCTGCCCAGGAGTGGCACCGCACACACAGAGAGCTGACGCAGCAAGATGACACAACAAAAGGAGACACAGATTCCTGGTGCCACTGACAAGAATACAAGTGGACACAGAAGAACACACAGTGAATGGACACAGAGCAGACAATCGGGGGGGAGAGAAGGGGAGAGAAATAAATTAAAAATTTAAAAATCTTAAACAACAAAAAAAAAACAAAGACAGGAACCCTGTTTAAAAAAAAAAAAATCAGTGGACCATAGATGTGTGTGGCTCTACGTCGGGACTTTCACTGCTCTTCTGCCGATCTGGTTTTTCTATTTTTCCACCGCTTGGGTTGCTGTAGCCTTGTAGGACAGTTGCGGTGGAATCGCTCAGCACGTGTCTTCCAGTTACCAGTTCATTGCAGAGAACCGGCATGTCTCTGAGGAAGTGGACCACATGGCCATAAGGGATGGTAGGAGCGATTTGGCCAAGGGAGCCCAAGCATTTCCTAAAGATTTGCTCATTTTAGTTTGCTAGTCTCATTGATTCTTCCTACCTTTCCAGAAGACTGGGCGGAAAGGGCAGGGTGGAAGCAGAATATTGGCCTTCCTGACATGGCCCTGTCCTAAACCCTGGACCATGTGAATGTGCTACCTTACATCACAAAAGGGACTTTGCAGATGGGATCAAGGAAAGGTCTTGAGTTGGGGAGATTATGGTCGATTACCTGGGTGGGCCCGATATAATCAGAAGGGTGATTATAAATGAAGTGGGAGGGAGAAGAGTCAGAGTCAGAGAAGGAGATGTGACAATGGAAGCACGTTCAGAGCACACAATGTGAAAAAGACCCAAAAGGGCCCTGGTGGCTTTGGAGACGGAGGAAGGGGCTGCCAGCCAGGGAACGCGGGCAGTCTCTAGAATCTGGAAAAGGCAATGGAACAGATTCTCCTCTCAAGCCTCCAGAAGGAACACAGCACCGCCAACACCTTTATTTTATTTTTTAATACATATTTTTTATTTTAAAAGAAGATTTAGTTTACGTAAATGTTACACCAAAAATATGGGGGGAGGAGGGAAGTGAATGTGGCTCAGGTGATCGGGCCTCTGCCTACTGTATGGGAGGACCTGGGTTCGATCCCTGGGGCCTCCTGGTGAAAAAGAAGAGGAAGTGTGCCTGTGCAGCAAGCCAGTCCCCACGTGGTGAGCTGAGTGCCCGCATGGAAAACTGAGTGCCCGCGGGGTGCCTGTGCTGTGAACCAAATGCCTACATGGTAAGCTGAGTGCCCACATGAGTGCCCGCATGGTGAGCCGAGTGCCACACAAGTGCTCGCGTGCTGAGCCAAACGCCCTCACGGTGAGCCAAGTGCCCACGTGGTGAGCCGAGTGCACGTGCGAGTGCCTGTGTGGCAAACTGAGTGCTCACGTGGTGAGCTGAGTGCCAACGCAGCAAGTCGAGTGCCCATGTGGGGAGCCAGTGCCCGTGCCAGTGAGTCACACAGTAAGATGATGACACAACAAAAGAGAGACGAAGGGGAGAGTCAAAGTGAAGTGCAGCAGAGATCAGAAACTGAGGTGGTGCAATCAACAGGGAACCTGTCTCCATATCAGAGGTCCCTGGGATTGAATCCCGGTGAATCCTAGAGGAGAAAGACAGGAAGAGAAGACAAAAAAGAGAAATAGATACAGAAGATCATACGGTGAATGGACACAGCAAAAACAGCAGGGCAGGGAAGAATCAACACCTTGATTTTAGCCCAGTGAAGCCCATTTCAGCCTTCTGGCCTCCAAAACTGTAAGATAAGTTTGGATTAAATTTGTAGCCACTAAGTTTATAGTAATTAGCAATGGCACCAACAGGAAACTAACACAGGAATTATAGTTTTCAAGTAAGGAGTAATGCCTTACTGAGTTCTTTTATAAGGGTTCTCATAAAGCATGTGCCTTGGGGGCCTGATATAAAAGTTGTTGTGGGGGAGTGGGTGTGGCTCAAGCAGTAGGGCACCCGCTTCCACATGGGAAGTAGTGGGTTTGGGTTAGCTAACACGATGGGCAGTTGGGGTGAACTGACACAACGAGGAGACACAAAAAGCAGGGAGCAGATGTAGCTCAAATGATTGGGCACCTCCCTCCCACATGGAAATTTCTAGGTTCGGTGCCTCCTAAAAAAAAAGAACACACGCAGACAGAGAGAGAACAAAATGAACAGACACAGAAAACACAGTGTGTGCAAACTGGGGGTGGGGAAGAAATAAATAGATAAGTCTTTAAAAAAAAAAGTTGTTATGTCTCAGGCTGGAAATACACAATCAAGCAGTTTCATAGAGAATGTAAGAGTCGTAGCTTTTCAGCAAGGAAATGCTTCAATCCATCCTGAAAGTAGATGTACAATAACTAAAATACATTCAATTCCCATGGAGCATGGGAGCTGGATAGAGTTGATCTGAAGGGGGTTGAAGGGCCCTTGAGACTTAGCTTCCTGGCAATATCCCACTTGTCCAGGTTATCCAGGGTTTTATGGTCGACAGGTGACACATGACCTGAAAACGACCTCAGCTATCTTTTTAGTTTCCCCGTCAACATTGATTTAAAATTGTAATCAATTTGTCTTTGAGTTGTTTCATGGAGAAATTTAGTTAATATCCATATGAAATCTGGTGCCACCGAGAGGTCATCCAGGGGATGCCAGAGATGATTTAAATGAAGGGTACAACAGATTTTTTTCCAATTTTTCCTTTTCAGAATTAGGGGCTGAACGTTGCCATTTTATAATGGCCTCTTGGAAACCCTCCAGAAATTTGTCTTCAGAGAGTTTAGATAGGATCATAACCTTGGTTAGGGCTGATGCTCTGGCATAATGATCTGCTAGAGGATTTCCTGAAGCTCCACCCAAAAAGCTAATATGTAGCTAATATGTAGCTTTTTGGGTGGAGAACCTTATCTTCCTAGGAGGTAGGAGCACATTAAAAAAAAAAAAAAAAAAAAAGCCTTGGGAAGCGAATTTGGCTCAATGTATAGAGCGTCCGCCTACCACATGGGAGGTCCAGGGTTCAAACCCAGGGCCTCCTGACCCTTGTGGTGAGCTGGCCCACGTGCAGTGCTGATGCACACAAGGAGTGCCGTGCCATGCAGGGGTGTCCCCCGCGTAGGGGAGCCCCACATGCAAGGAGTGCACCCATAAGGAGAGCCGCCCAGTGCAAAAAAGTGCAGCCTGCCAAGGAGTGGCACTGCACACACGGAGAGCTGATGCAGCAAGATGACACAACAAAGAGAGACACAGATTCCTGGTGCCACTGACAAGAATGCAAGTGGACACAGAGGAGCACACAGCAAATGGACACAGAGAGCAGACAACTGGGGGCGGGGAGAAGGGGAGATAAATAAATAAAAAGTAAATCTTATTTACAAAAAGCCTTAACTTGTCCATTTTTTATGGAACTTACATCAGAGGTGAGAAACCCCATTTGTTTCCAGAGCATTCCAAAGTCACCTACTACTCTAAAAGTATTCCTGTTGCCTGCATGCACGTTTCATCGCCAACCTTTGCCAAGTAGGCAAGCTGTGAAGTGCGGTCAATTCTTCCACCTGGGCTTTATTCTAAAGGAGATGTTTAATTAGTAATAGTATTTTCCATTTGATAATGTCCAGCTTCAGTTTCAAGGTACGTCCCATCCTCAAATAACGTTAGGTCAGGATTCTCAATGGGATTCTCTAATAAATCTGAGCAAGTACAGACGTATTCGCCAACTGTAGTAAGACCATTCTGAGGGTTCCAGTCCTCTAGGAGGGGTAGGAGGGTGGCAGGATCAAGATGGTGCAGCAGTGAATAGAAATGTGAGTGGCAGACTCTTGCAGAGGTGAATCGGCTTCTGAAATCCTGAAAAGGGTGGAGAGTTTTCAGTCAGGTCCAAATGGTGTGAGGAACCCTGAGGTCAAGTGGGAAGGTTAGACCTCTTTCAGCAGAAGCACCAACGCATTTTGCAGCCTCAGCTAATGTTCTAAGGTGGGGGGTGGGGGATGACTTTGTACTTGTTAGGAACTATTTACTGTCTGTCAGGGAACTATTTCAATAGCTTATATAAGCAGGAGCCTCCTTGTTGCTCAGATATGGCCTCTCTCTAAACTAAACTCAGCATATAAAAGCAATAACTTTCCCCTAGCGTGGGACATGACTCCTGGGGATGAGCTTCCCTGGCACTAAAGGATTGCTACCAAGTACCAATAAGCAATGAATCTGGGGGGGAAAAAGACTTTCACCAAAACGGGGAAAAGCTAACAAATGAGTTTGTATGACTAAGAGATTTCGAAGTGAGTCGGGAGGCCATCCCAGAGGTAGCGCTTATGCACATCTCAACAGGATCACACTGACAGCCAAAGTAGATTCTACCCCAAATAGTGAAGCTCCTCTGGGATATGGAGACATCCAGACACTACAGTCAGGGCAGATAGCTCAGGAATTTGGCCACTTTCCAGTGGGTCCTAATCTGATATTTATGCTCCCCAGTGTGACTGAGTTAGACTCACCAGTGGTTTCCCTATGCATGACTCTTCTGTCCTTCTATTTGAACGTATAATTAGTGCTAAAGTTGGTAGGTGTACATCCAAGAGACTTAATCTTTGGCTGTCAATATGCCACCTAGCCCTGAATCTCAATGGAGCTGCAACACCTACTCTCCAGTTCAATGGACTCACCCAGGACAACTACCGGTGAGGAGGTGATGAACAAACAACATACCAAGGAACCGAGAGTGCCTACAACTGCAAGCAAGAGAGTCCCGTCCATTGGATGTATGGAATCGAAGGTCCCCTCAATTAAAGCTGGAGTCACCATCCCAGAGTCCTCAGGATTGGGAAACAAGCTATGGACTAAAATAAATCTACTAGTATTCTACTGTAGACTTATTGTAATTCTAGCAATGGAAGAAATACCATTGTTGTGGAGGCAGTGACTCACGGATGTTCTGGGATTAGGGAAAGGGAAAAACAGGTTTACATAGGAGGGCATTTTCAGGACTTGGAAATCATCCTGAATGACATTACAATGACAGATACAGGCCATTATACATCCGGCCATAACCTACAGAGTCAAATGGAAGAGAGTGAAAACTACAACGTAAACTATAATCCATGCTTAGTGGCAATGCTCCAAAATGTGTTCATCAATTGCAATGAATGTACCACACTGATGAAAGATGCTGCTAATGGGGGAAAATGTGGGAGAGGTGGGGGGCAGGGCATATGGGAATCCCCTGTATATTCTCTGCAACATTTATGTAATCAAAGTATCTTTTGAAAAATAAAAAAGGTGGATAAAAAGAAAAAGCAAGTGGGAAATCAAAACAAACAAACACAACAACAAAACAAAGAGTATAGTCCTAGCAGGGTCAACCAGCTGAATTTCAATTGTGTGTGTGTGTGTGTGTGTGTGTGTGTGTGTGGTGGTGGGGGGACGAGCGGGGGTTGAGTTGTTCTGACTCCCTCATCTCTTGTAACCGAGATAACTGATAGAGGATGCTATCAAACGACATCTCTTTTCCTCTTCTTGATGTTTAAGGCTCTAAGAGATAAAGAGATGTTTTTTTCCCCTAGGCTTTAGTTCAGTTGTTCTCAGACTTGAGGGAAGCATTAGAATAAGCTGGAGAGCTTCTTGTAATGCAATTGCTGCTCCTTTCCCTTTCTGCCATCCTCAGTAGGTCTGGGGTGGGGCCTGAGAATCTGCATTTCCAAAGAATTCCCAGGGGGTGCGGAGGCTAAAAGGAACCTAGCTCTGAGAACCCCTGCTCTAATAGAAGCATTTTAACTTAGCAAATACATAGGGTTTTTTCTGGACAGAACGATACATCATTTGGCAGAACGTCACACATTTGTGTGTCCTTTCCTTTGTGCAACTGTACCGGTGATGTCTCGGGGCCTGGGGGGGCGGGGAGCAGGGACGAATTCTCAGAGCCTTGAAGTTTCACAGTGACGGTTTAGCAAGTCCCTCTCTTCCTAAGGGGAGGGAAAAAGTGTTGCAGGAGAAACCTCTTTGGCCTGCAAGGTTTGTCCATGGGTCTCCAGGAACAGCTGCCCAAGAAATACACCCCACCAAAGTCAATACTCTTCAGAAAGAACAGCCGCCAGAACCAAACATGAACTTCTCATGGGGTTCACTCGTATCTTAAACTTCCATCCCCTCTATCTTTGTGGCCTAAGATCTCATTTAACGTGACCAGAAATCGTTCATTTACTAATAAACTTCCCATGAGGGTGGGGATTTGGGTTTTGAAAAACTGCAACCCCAGTGCCTAGCACAGTGCCTGGCATGCAGTAAATACTCAAGAAATATATGGTGATAAATGAATGAATGAATCCATTCAGTAAACATATAAGGAACTTTATGCCAGGCAGGCCCGGAGCTGGGCAATGCATGGGCACGGCAGTGACTAAGACAGCCCCAGCCCTGCCCTCACAATCCCGTGGAGGAGGCATACCCATCCCCAGACAGTGGTAACCCAGAGTGGACAGGGGAAGCCCAAAGGGGTATCAGGGAGGGCTCCCTGGAGGAGACAGCAGAGTCGAAAATGGAAAGGTGGTTAAGAAATGAACCAGGTAAAGTGAGAAGAGTGTTCTGGGCAGAAGTTTCGACAGTTCTCTGCTTTTTCCCTCCCCTGTTTCCCCAGCAAACTGTGACATAGCCTCTCCTGGGTTCCATCACCTGCTGACCCCGCATCCCAGCCTTGACCACGCTGGGCTGTCACTGTGTCCCTGCTGGACTGTGGGCCCCATCGGGGCAGGCCCAGGGCTGGTACCGTCACCACTGTGTCCCCAGGATTGCCCAGCAGAAGCAAGGGGCTCAGGGAGCGCTTGTTGAATGAATGTTAGAGTGTTGGGCCGTTGGGAGTGTGTGTGTGAAATGGTTAAAATTGTTCAGTGAAGGAAGTCAAAGCTCAGACAAAACCATCGTTAAAGTGCGAGCGCCCGGGTTCCGCGTCCTCACCTTTAAAACTGGGCGCAAAATAATTTACCCCACACAGGGTAATTCTGAGGACTAAACGTGTGGCTCACAGAAAGTGCTTAGAATAGCCACTAGCGTGCAGTCAGCTTTCAGGAAATGTCAGCCGTCCTGAGTTTTCAGCTCTTTCCTCTCCTTTGTACTTCCCGTTCATCACCAGCTCTTATCTCCGGCCGCTTGAGCCACCAGCACTTATCCTTCTCTGACCTTTCCTGCCTCTGAGCCTCGGTACACGCTGTGTTCACCCCACCCCCCGCACCCTTTCTGAACTTGTTCAGCTGGAGAACTCCTACTCAGCCGACACTGCCCAGCAACCGTGTCACATTCCCAGACGCCCCGTAGGTTTCAGAGGCCGGGTGTCAGCCCCTCGGGTCAAGCCCCCTTCTCACCTCCCCCACCTCTTGACCCCGGCCCACTGGTCCAGAGGAGGTGGCTCAGCGCCACCGACGCGGACCTTGTGTGGGTCGTTGGGTGCTGTCGCCCCCTTGTGCCCAGCTTCATGATCTGCATAGGAAAGCGAGCCTAGAAGGTTCCACGGCAGAAGCCCTGGTGACCCTCCACCTGCCCCCAGGGTCCCTCTCAGGCCCCCTCCCCTGCTCGGAGCCCTGGGAGGCGGACGCCTGCGCCTTTCCGGGGGGCCCCCTGCCCTCTGCCTTCCGGTTGTGCCAATGGGAGGCCAGGCGGGAAATCTGAGCGGGGGAGGAGGGAGGCCCCGGCATCTCCTTCCCGCCCCTCCCGGCATCCCTGCAGCTCTGTCGCTTCCCCCCGCAGGGCGGGTCTCCTGTGTCACCTATGTGTGAGTCCTTTAGCCCTGCCCACCCCTCTCTAAAGGCCCCTGCGTAAATGCTCCCCATGAAGCACCTTGCGTGACCACCTGTTTCCCCCTGGGACCCTGATGGATACACAGAATAAATGTGGGGGTGAGTTCGGGGTGGGGGGACCCCAGCCCCCAGTGGGTGTTCAGATGTCTCTTTAAGAGGAGTTTGGGGTGGCAACAGGGTGACGGGAGGGTCTGCAGGGCTTGTCCGTGTGGAGTTATCAGGGGCCGGTGCCAGAGCCCTCGGGTCACCTCCCCGGGGAGGACCCTGACTGTGCCCCGGGAGGGAGGGCGGAGAGAAGCGCCTCGCCCCTGTTCGTTGGTTGGGTGGTTGGTTTTAGGCACCAGGGCCGGGGACTGAACCTGGGACCTCGATGTGGGAAGCTGATGCCCCAGCCCCTGAGCCACATTGGCTCCCTGAGTTGGTTTTCTCGTTTGTTTGCTTGTTGTTTGTTTTTGCCTTTCTGGGAAGCATGGGGACCGAACCCGGGACCTCCCATGTAGGAGGCAGATGCTCACCTGCTCGAGCCACACCCACTCCCCCCTGCCTGTCTTGTAACCAACAGCTTGGTCCTTGGTTAACGCTCTTGCTCTCTGTCTTCCTCAAGAGCCCTCAGAAGGGGTAATATTGTTCAGAGAGGCAAAGGCACTTATCCAAGGCCACACAGCAAATGATAACAATACTACTTTTTTTTTTTTTTATAACAATATGACTTAATTTATACGAAGTTCTAGAATAGCAAAACTAACCTCTGGTTAAACAAGTGGAGTTGCCTCTGCTGGTAAAGTGGGGTGTGAGTACTCCCTGGAGAGGGGCACGAATCTACTTTCTAGGGGTGAAGGAGATGTTTCCGGGTGTGTACTTTTGTCACAACTCGTCATACTGTTCACTGAAGATCTGGGCATTTTTCAGTTTTATTTAAAATCAGCAAAAAAGCATTCGTGCGCCTAACAGCCATCGGCTTTGAGCGCTACATGCCAGGTCTGTGCTTTGACCAGACATGAGCTCTCATGGTCCATTTATGAAGGACGCAGTGATAATAATAAACATAAGCGAGTATTTTTGGAGCCCATCCTATTCATTCACTCGCTCCCTGCAGACAGTGTGTCACCTACCAGGGGCCGCGCCGTCTTCCGGGCACAGACCCGCAGCAGGACGCAAAGTCCCGCAGCAGGACGCAAAGCCGAGGCGAAGCTGGAGACAGCCTGAGCAGAAAATGAGGGAGACGCAGGGGGCGCTGGATGAGGGAAAGTAGAGCAGGGAGAAGAAGGCGGAGGGGGGTCTTGGGGGGTGGGGCGTGCTGTACACTTGAGAGTATTGATGCCAGGAAATGAGACCCCCTGAGAAAGGGGCCGCGAGGACCGCATTAACCCAAGAGGAAACTGAGGCTCAGAGAGAAGTTAGCAGCCCCGGGTCTCAGGGCTGCCGAGCGCCAGGGCTGGAACGTCGAGCTCCTTCCCAGCGGGGGCCCTGAGGGTGGGATGGGACTTAGAGCCCTTTCTTCTCCCCCTTGGGGTGGGGAGGAGGGGGTGGGCCCGGTGGGCTTGGGGCTGGGGTCTGGGCAGGGAGGAAAAGGCTCAGCCCTGGACGATCAAGAGGGGCGCGCCTCCGCCCTGCAGCTGGGGGCTTAGGTAAGCTGAGGAGGTGGGGCTGGACGGGGTGGGCGCAGGGCTTAGTGAGACGGGGTCCCTCCCGCCTGGGGCTTTGGAGAGCTGGGGGGGGTTTGGCCGCACGTCGTGGGGAGGGTCTCGGGGGCGTGGCGAGGGCAGGGTTAAGGGGGCGGGCATGGCGGGGGGGGGGTTGGCCGCACGTCGTGGGGAGGGTCTCGGGGGCGTGGCGAGGGCAGGGTTAAGGGGGCGGGCATGGCGGGGGGGAGGGTTGGCCGCACGTCGTGGGGGGGGTCTCGGGGGCGTGGCGAGGGCAGGGTCTCGGGGGCGGCCCTGGCGGGGGGCGGGGTTGGCCGCACGTCGTGGGGAGGGTCTTGGGGGCGTGGCGAGGGCAGGGTCTCGGGGGCGGCCCTGGCGGGGGGCGGGGTTGGCCGCACGTCGTGGGGAGGGTCTCGGGGGCGTGGCGAGGGCAGGGTTAAGGGGGCGGGCCTGGCGGGGGGGTTTGGCCGCACGTCGTGTGGGGGGGTCTCGGGGGCGTGGCGAGGGCAGGGTTAAGGGGGCGGGCCTGGCGGGGGGGTTTGGCCGCACGTCGTGTGGGGGGGTCTCGGGGGCGTGGCGAGGGCAGGGTTAAGGGGGCGGGCCTGGCGGGGGGGAGTTGGCCGCACGTCGTGGGGAGGGTCTCGGGGGCGTGGCGAGGGCAGGGTTAAGGGGGCGGGCCTGGCGCGGGGGGGGGGTTGGCCGCGCGTCGTGGGGGGGGTCTCGGGGGCGTGGCGAGGGCAGGGTTAAGGGGGCGGGGCTGGCCGGGGCGGGGCCTCGGGGCCGGCTCAGCCCGGGGCCGGGGGAGGAGCCGCCGCCCGCCTGCCCCGCGGGGGCGCCCGCCGGGTCCCCGCGCCGCCCGCGAGCGCAGACGCCGTCGCAGCCCCGAGAGGCGCCGCCGCCCGCCCCGTCCAGCCGCCGCGCGCAGGTAGGCGCGGGGGTCGGGCCGCCCCGCAGCCCCCTCTCCGCGCCCCCCGGGGGGGGCTTTCGCGCCCCGCGTGGGCGGCCTGCCTCAGTCTCCCGCGCCGTCTCGGTCCCCCGGCGGCTGTGGCGGCTGCCTTTGCCCCCGGGTGTCTCTCGGTGCCCGGGTCTCTCCCGCCTGTGCGTGTCTCTCCTCCCACGTCTCTGTGCGTCTCTTTCTAGCTCTTCGTCTCTGCCTCTCCATCCCCGGCCCCCTCGTCTCTCCCTCCCTCCCTCCCTCTTCTCTGCCGCGGCTCCCGTCTCGGCTGAACCCGGTCTCTTTGGGTCCCTCTGCCTCTGCCTGGGCACAGCCCTGCCTTGTCCCTAACTCTCTCTCTGCCTGTCTCCCCCTCTCTCTGTCTTATGCCCTGGCGCCCCCTTCACCTCCACCGCCTTCTCCTTCTGAAGCCTCCAGATCCCAGAACTGTCCCCTGGAAAGCTGCTTGGGAGTGGAGCCGGGGGCAGGGAGGTGGCCACCTGGGGCAGGTGGACTCAGAGCAGCCCCCTGATCTCCGCGCCCCCTTCGCAGTCACCCCGCTGGCTCCTGAGGTTGCACCCACCCCACCCTCCAATTTCAGGAATTCCGGGCTGGGGGGGTGGACTTCCTTCCCCCTTGACTCCCCCACTTCCTCCCTTCCAGGATTTGGCCGGGTGACCATTAACTCCTTCCTGCCTCGCCGCTCCCCCTGCTTGCCCCGGACACCCCCATTTCCCCAAGCCGGGCTGAGGGGCAGCCTAGAATTTCTGGGGAGCCAGTGGTTTGGGGGTGGGGGCGGGCCTTACTGGTGGTGTGAACTCAGGTTTCGTGCACTTTGGGAGGTTTGGGAGCACAGATGAGGTGATGTGGCTTGGCGCCCCCACCCCAACCAAGGCCCACCACCAGTCCCACTTGTCGCGAACCCACCAAGAGGGCTTCCCCCTTGCCCCGTCCCCAGCCTGTCTCTGTGGATGAACCTGACTTTCGGTTTGCGGTGGGATGGGGCGGCTTTCTTTTCCTGAGTGGGTGGGTGGGAGTTCTCCTAGGAAGGGAATGAGAGAGACTGATGGGGGAGGACCCCCGAACTCCGGGCATCAGTCATGTCAAGAACCCTGGAGTGAGGCGGGAGGTGGATCCCAGGGAAGGACTGGGCCTGGGCGAGACTTCAAGTCCAAGATCCTGGGGAGGTTTTGATCTAAAAGCATGGCAGTGTCGGAATCTCGGCAGTTTCCCATATTTAACAGTTGGGGAAACTGAGGCGGGGCTTGCCGAAGTCCTCCGGGCTGGGGGTTGAGACTGCCGTTCACTGAAGCCCAAGTGCAGCGACCTGGCTTCTTTGGCCATCCCTAAGGCGGATGAAGGGGGAAGGAGGTCTGCACCGGGAGGAGGGAAGAATGCCAGAGCTAGCGTGGGTGGCTGGGATCCAGAAGGGAGAGCCTTAGAAGCAGAGAAGAGAAAATATTTTCAAAAACATGGCGGTGGGGGGCAGGCGGAGGGGGCAGGCATGGGTTTGGGTGGAAGGGGTGGGGCTTCAGAGGAGGGGAGAGAGCAGGGGAGGTGGGGGGCAGGGGTGGACTCCCGCCTCTGTCTTCTGACCCTCCCACGAAGCCCACTGTTCCCGCGGGGACACGGCCTATAATTTGGTTTGTGTCTAGACAAATAATAACTCAGCTGGTGCGCGCAGGGAGGGAAGAGAGGCCGGGCCAGGGGTGGGAGGTGGCCGGGGGTCCTCATGGGCCTTCCCCCAGGCAGCCAGAACTTGAGGCCAGGTGGAGGTGGTACCTGCCCCCGGGGCTCCCCTTGTCAATCTTTAGGATCTCAGAATTCAGTACAATCTTAACTCACTTCAGGCCGCTGGGATGTTAAAATTTTTTTTTTAAAGAGAAGGGATAAGGGGAGAAAAGGAAGTGGGGTTCACCAGATGTAGAGGAGGTTCCCATTTGGGTAAAAAAGAAAAGGGAATTACGTCAGTTTGGTGTTTGCTGGTGGAAGATCATAATCACTGAAAGTTTAATAATAGATTATGAAAGTGGCAGAATGTTCAAAAGAATCATCAAGCTTTCTAACAATAGAACTTTAGAATCCTGGAATGTGAGGCTCTTAGAATATTAGGAACGTAGAAGGGTGAGGCACCCAGAAAGCGGCTGTAATAACACCAGAGTGGGAGAAGGGCGAGCTCTAGAATATTTGAATAGTGGATCCTTCAACGGTGGACGGGCCTGACGAGAGAACTGAGGTTGGAGAAGGTTGGATTGTAGGGTGCCAGAGGATCCCCAGCATCTTTTCTAGGCTGTGTGAGCAGTGGGAGGGGAGGGCGCTGGGGTAGAAGGGGGAAACTGAGGCCCAGTGGGGCAGTCAGGGCAGTCGACTGCCCCCCGCTTTCCGCTGGCTGCCAGGGCACCAGGTGGGGAGCGAGACACGGCGCGGTGATCACATTTCGTCCCTAATGAGCAGACCGGAGCTGGCCGGTCCCCCGGGGCTGCCACCAAGGTGGGGGGGGGGGGAGCCAGAGCCCGCAGAGGGGGGGGAAGGGGAGCGGAGGTGGCCGGTGGCTGCGGGAGGAGGGCTAGTGAGTTGTGGGCTGTGGGGGCTGCGTTGCCTCTCCCTCTTGTCCTTTCAGTCCCCCCAGGTCCTTCTGGATTGGGGTGGCTGGTGGGGCCCGGGGACTTATCTGGTCTGAGCAGCTGAGGCCTAAAGCAGGGGTGCCCAGGCCTTGACCAGGACCTCCTGTCCCCCACTGTCGCTCCACACTCGGGCTTATCTCTCTTCCCAGCCTGTCTGGGCCTGTGGGACGGGGGAGCATCTTGTAGGCTGTGAGATTTGGGGGCTTATTCCCCCCCAAAGTCTAGGTCAGGGAAGCAACTTGGGTCCCGTCTGGAGAGGGTCTGGCTCCAGTTCTGGGCAAGGGAGTAAGGTGACGGAGAGAGAGGAAGCCCCTGCGCTGAGCAGCGCTTGCCTTTTTTGTGGAGTGAAGAGCCATATCTGTCAGCGGATTCTCAGAGGTCTGAGCCCTCCCCTCAACTGCTCCAGAAAGATCGAAGAACAAGGACCGGGGAGCAAATGCGGCTCAAGCAGTTGGGCGCCTGCCTCCCACATGGGAGGTCCCGGTTCGATCCCCGGTGCCTTGAAAACAAAAAGCAAACAGCGAGCAAAGGAACGAAAAAAACAACTCAGGGGAGCCCATGTGGCTCAGTGGTTGAGCGCTGGCTTCCCACACATGAGGTCCGGGGTTCAGTCACCGGCCCTGGTACCTCAGCAGCAGCTACAACAAAAATGACAGGAAGCGAGGACAGAAAACACTGGAGGAGGGGAAGTCCTTTCGTTTAAGAGTGACAGGTGATCTTGACACAGCCCGCGGCCTCTCTGGGCCTCAGTTTCTCCATCTGTTACAGAAGGGGTCAGAAATAGCCTCTGTTGCATTGAGAGAGTCTAAGAGTCTGACGTTCCTGGACCGTTTCGGTCAATGGTTGGCAGATCTCAAATCGGGGAGGAAAGCGGATGGTCTGAGTGCCCCCACCCCCTGTGCCCAGCATCCTGGAGACGCAGGTGGGTCGCGCGGAGGGACCGGAGGGGGAGGGGTGAGCGCCAGACAGTTCCCCTTGAGGAAATTAGCAATGGGAAGTGTATTTCCTCTGGCGTCTGGAAATACGTCTCATGCCTGCGTACCGGCTCCAGCCACAGCTGGACCTTGGGGGTCACGAGAGGGTGGGGCAATGGACCTTCCAGCTCTTGGAGCTGCCACCTCCCTTGACCAACTGGCCCATTTCTCATCTCGGCTCTCCAGGGCCCATGGGGCAATAATTATTGTTCCGATACTGCACATTTTATAGATGGCACCACGCTCTACCCAGGATTTTTATATCTCTGAAGGGATCAGTATAAAGGCTGGAACCCCTTTATACAGAAGGGGAAACTGAGGCTCCTGAAGGCGAATTCTTCCCTAAATGTCACAGGAGAAGGGGGGGAGACACTGAGGCGCAGAAGAGAGCGATGGGCAGGAAGAGGGGAAGCCTGAGGGGCTAAGAGTGGGGAGAGAGGGTTTTGAGGGGCTGGGTCTGGTAGAGGGTTGTGATTCAAAATTAAGAACCGGCTGGCCCTGTTCCAGCCAGGCGCGAGCCCCTCCCCCCTTCTCTTAGCCCGTCTCGGGGGACCCCCGGAGCCTCCGTCTTCGCGTCTTGCCCCGGGGGAAGCAGCTCTGGCGCTGAGGCCTCCACAGTGGGGAGAATTTACTAAGCAGGACTCAGCCCTGACCTTTCAGAGTCAATTATGGCGCTGCCCTTTTCCTTTTTCCCCTCCCCACCTCTTTCCTTGGGATCCCCCGCTGGGACCTGCTGGAGCCTGAGGTGGGGGGGGGGGTGCTGCCTGGAGGTGACCCTGAGCCGGCATGGGGGGGCTAGCCAGTGCAGGAAGGCATCCTGGGGCGTGCAGCTCTAGCTTGCGCTCCTCCTCCAAGTCTGGCTCCAGCAAAGCTTCTGGAACGGCCTCAGCCCACAGTTATTTATTGAGTGCCTCTGCCTGCTGGCTGGACCTGTCCTGGGTGCTGGCGATAGAGCAGGCTACAGGACACATAATCTCCCCGTCTTGGAACTACCATTGTAGACAGAAGACAGACACCACCAAGAAACAAGGTGATGTGAAGAGGGGCCTTGCGGGGGCAGAGTGGGACTTCGGGGAGGGCGAGCCTCTCTGAGGAAGGTAAGGAAGTAAGGGAGCTAGTCAGAAGAAGATCTGAGGGAAGACAGTTCCAAGTGGAGGCACAAGGGCAAAGGTTTATTGTGGTTTTTTTTTTTAAGATTTATCTTTTATTTATTTCTCTCCCCTTCCCTGCTCCCCCCTCCTCCCTGCTGTCTGCTCTCTTGTGTCTGTTTGCTGTGTGTTCTTCTGTGTCTGCTTGCATTTTCAGCGGCACCGGCAATCTGTGTCTCTTTTTGCTGCATCTTCTTGTAGCGTCAGCTCTCCGGGTGTGCAGTGCCATTCCTGCGCAGGCTGCACTTTTTTCATGCGGGGTGGTTCTCCTTGCAGGGAGCACTCCTTGCGCGTGGGGCTCCCCTACGTGGGGGACACCCCTACGTGGCAGAGCACTCCTTGCGCGCATCAGCACTGCGCATGGGCCAGCTCCACACGGGTCTGGAGGCCCGGGGTTTGAACCCTGGACCTCCTATATGGTAGGCAGACGCCCTATCAGTTGATCCACATCCGCTTTCTAGGACAAAGGTTTTGAGGGTGGAGGGGTCACTGGTGTTGAGCCTTGGAGAGGTTGGGTAGGTGGGTCCAGGCTGAGTCAGGTAGAGTCTTGTCCCCTGGGACAAGGAGTGTGGATTTTCCCCCAAGTCCATCAGAAAGCCACTTGAGAATTTCAAGTAGGCAAATGACCAGAGTCGAATTCCACGTTGAAAAGCTCTTTCTGGCTGCCAGGTGGGAAACGAGGTGAAGGACTCCAGAGTGACAGCTGGGAAAGCGGGGAAGCACACTTACAGCATCCAAGCACACAACAATGGGCAGAACAGGCAGTGGCAGTGGTTGGACAGAGAAGTGCATGGATTCAGGATTTTGGGGGGAGGTAGAGCCAAAAGGCCTTGCCCGTGGAAAGATGCTCGGGCACCTGGGAGATTCCCACTGGCCTGACGTGTGCCTCTGGGCTCCTTCTTTTCCCCTCTCGGCCTTGGCTTCCTCCTCTCTCCAGCAGACTCAACCAGTGGTTTTCACAGTGTGTCCTGGGGTTTTTTCAGAGGTGGCTTCCCTACCCCCGCTTCATTTCAGCCAGAGCGTAAAGCAGCTTCCCCTTTTCACTCTGAGGTGAGGTTTCCCATTTAGACCTCATTTTTGACGGAGTTTCACAGCCGAAAAACTCAAATGTGTGCAAAGCCCTGAAAAGAGTGGCCCCCAAAGACACCTCTGATTCAAGATTTCGTTCCCCTTCTCTCTGGCGCTGACGGCAGTCAGGGACAAGCCCATGACTGTCCTTTTCCCTGTGCTCACAGGCCTGCCCACCCACAAAGATCCTCACTTGGCAGAGTCAGAGGAAAGAGGCAGTGAGGGAGGGGACTGCCCAGGATGACCCCAGGGCTCCCCCTGGCTCCTCGTCCTCGGCCTAGCCCAGCAGCTCCTTCTCCCATCCCATTCTCTGCAGCTGGGCTTCCCTGTCCCTGCTGGCCCCTGGGACCCTTTTTTGCCCAGATATTCTTGGGTGGAAACTGAAAGCACAGGCTGGAGAAAAGGGGTGAGAGCTGAGATTTCCCCTCCAGGAGTCAGGACCTTGGACAGGTCTTGGGACCGTTTCTGTGCCTCAGTTTTGCTGCTTGTCAAATACGGGAACTAACAGTACTTTCCTTATATAGGGTTCTTGAAACTTAATAAATTGATACCCACACGAATGCTTAGAACAGGCTGTGCTATGGAGTGGGGCTCAATAAACCTTAGCTTTCACTCCTACCATTGTCATCCTAATTGGCAAGAACCCTCCTTTAGGAGTGGAAGGCAGGTCCCTGGTCCGTCACTGTCCTGCTGTGTGTCCTTGAGGGGAGTGGCCCAGCCTGACTGGGTCCCTTGTCCCTGTGTGTGAAATGGTAGGGTTGGACTTGTTCAGCATTTCCCAAGGCGCCAGCTTTACTGGTTCCCTGTTTCCGGAAGAATGTTCTAAAATCCTAGCTGGATCTTTATTTGAACACCTATTAGGGAAAAATGAACCTGGCGCCTCACACCTGTTTTCAGAGATCTGTTGCTTAGATCGGGGCTCTGGTGGGCATTCTTGGGGCGTCCACTCTCGGCAGGCTCCGGGAGTGACAGCACAGGGGGTGGCAGAGGGCAGAGCAGAACCCACAGCTCCCCTCACCGCTGTCCTCTCTCCCCGCAGGCACTGGGAAGTCAGCTGTGAACTGGACTGTGAGGTGGGGCTGCTTCCCCCCCACCCCTCAGGCCCCTCCCCTGCCCTCTCCAACCCCCCACCCTGTGATCGCCCTCTCCAACCCCTCCCCCCACCCCGTGATCGCCCTGTTACTCACCTTCTTCCTGTTTCCTGCAAACCCTTCCCCGGTTCCCAGACTGAGCCCCTCCTCTCCGCCCCCCCCCCAGGACACCTCCTCTTCCTCAATCTTCTCCCTGTGGGTTGCCTTATTTCTTTATTTCTTACTGGGGTCCCCCACTTGCACTGCCTGGTCTTCTTTTCAGCCTTCTCTGAGTGGAGCCTGCCCTATCTCAACACCGTTCCACATATTCCCAATCTCCTCTGGCACATCCACCCTGCCGTTATTTGACATGGCCCTGCTTACTGCCTAGCTCCTCTACAGATACCTCAACACTGCCCGGCTGATGCCTTCGTCTCCTCCAGCAACACTCCCCTTGGCCAATTTTTGTGTTACCCCAATACTGCCTCGTTTACTCGACTAGCTCTATAAACACCTCCTCGACAAATCCTTGTATTAATCCCACCGCCCTCCAAACCTCCTGGCCTAACTCTACCCCTCCTCTACCCCTCTCTTTCCTGCCCGTTTTGGCCCCCGATTTACAGTCAGCCTCATCTCCCACCATGCTGCCCTGAATCTCCAAGGAGGGGGCTCAGGGGGCCCGATGGCCTCCCGCCCCCCGTGGCCCCACAGCCCCCGTGGGCCAGGGGCAGCGCCTCGAAAGCCCCAGCGCCGACCATGGGCAACGGCACGTGGGACGGCTGCCACGTGGACTCGCGCGTGGACCACCTCTTCCCGCCGTCCCTCTACATCTTCGTCATTGGCGTGGGGCTGCCCACCAACTGCCTGGCCCTGTGGGCCGCCTACCGCCAGGTGCGGCAGCGCAACGAGCTGGGCGTCTACCTGATGAACCTCAGCATCGCCGACCTGCTCTACATCTGCACGCTGCCCCTGTGGGTCGACTACTTCCTGCACCACGACAACTGGATCCACGGGCCCGGCTCCTGCAAGCTCTTTGGGTTCGTCTTCTACACCAACATCTACATCAGCATCGCCTTCCTCTGTTGCATCTCGGTGGACCGCTACCTGGCCGTGGCCCACCCGCTGCGCTTCGCCCGCCTGCGCCGCATCAAGACGGCCGTGGCCGTGAGCTCCGTGGTCTGGGCCACGGAGCTGGGCGCCAACTCGGCCCCCCTCTTCCATGACGAGCTCTTCCACGACCGCTACAACCACACCTTCTGCTTCGAGAAGTTCCCCATGGAGGGCTGGGTGGCCTGGATGAACCTCTACCGGGTCTTTGTGGGCTTCCTCTTTCCGTGGGCACTCATGCTGCTGTCGTACCGCGGCATCCTGCGGGCCGTGCGGGGCAGCGTGTCCACCGAGCGCCAGGAGAAGGCCAAGATCAAGCGGCTGGCGCTCAGCCTCATCGCCATCGTGCTGGTCTGCTTCGCGCCCTACCACGTGCTCCTGCTGTCGCGCAGCGCCGTCTACCTGGGCCGCCCCCTGGACTGCGGCTTCGAGGAGCGGGTCTTCTCGGCCTACCACAGCTCGCTGGCCTTCACCAGCCTCAACTGCGTGGCCGACCCCATCCTCTACTGCCTCGTCAACGAGGGCGCCCGCGGCGACGTGCTCAAGGCCCTGCACCACCTGCTGCGCTTCCTGGCCAGCGACAAGCCCCAGGAGATGGCCACCGCCTCGCTCACGCTGGAGACCCCGCTCACCTCCAAGAGAAACAGCGTGGCCAAGGCCGTGGCCGCCAGCTGGGCGGCGCCGCTGCCGCCCCAGGGGGACCAGGTGCAGCTGACAATGCTGCCACCGACCCAGTGAGCCCCGACTTGCACGGAGCCCCCCCCCTGTCCTGGAATCTCGTCCCACGGGCCCTTCCCTCCCGGGGATATGCACATTGTGTGTAAATAAGGCCGCACGAATGCCCTTGGGAATAGAAAAGCTGGTGTGTCGCTGGTCAGCCGTCATCCTTGTGGGGAGGGGACTCCACCACCGCCCCTAACAGTTCGGTGTAAATGTGCCTGCCTGGTGCTGGGTGGTGCTGGGGACACAGTGGTGACAGAGACAGTGCCAGCCCCCACCTCCAGGGGCTCGAAGACCAGTGGGGGAGACAGACTTGTCCCCAAATGGCGATGACCCAGCGTGGGCAGAGCTGGGATGGGAGGACCCTGGGGCTGAGGGAACCAATGGCAGCGTCTGGTCCTGCCTGGGAACCAGGGAGGGCTTCCTGGAGGAGGATACAAGTCAATTAGGCCAATTATTTGGCTTCCAAAAGGCAAAGGAGGAAGAGAAGAAAGTTGGGATTGTTTCCAACCAGGACATAAAAGGCTGCGACTCGAGGGGACACTGGAAGCAGGAGGAGATGTCCTCTGAGTGGAGAATGAGCACGTTTGCCCTTGGGAAGCACCCAGCCATATGGCGTAGACCGTGCTGGAGCCGTTCTTCAGGGCAGGCCTGAGACGAGGAAGAGGGAGAATGTGGGAGCCCCAGGGGAGGGCCGTCGGGATAGAGTGCCTGGAGGAGGCAGGCTCGGGTAGGGGGCTCAGGAGAGAGCAGGGGTATCTGTTCGTTAATTCAGTGGGACTTTATTAGGTACTGGTGCCCAGTCCTCTGCCTGGTCCTCTGTTGAGCCGTGCTGGGGACACAGTGGTGACCGAGACAGCCCTGGCCCTGCACTCACAAGATTCCCAATAAACAAGTAAATACAAAATTGAAAAGTGTACCCGGGGAAGCTAATAAAGCTGATGGAAGGGGGAGAGAGAGCCATGGAGTCCGCTCTAGGCCGAGGACAGGGAGGGCCTCACTGAACTAAGACCTGAAGGAGGGGAGGGCGCAGCCACATGGCTATCGCGGGAGGAGCGCTCCAGGCAGAGGGAACAGCAAGTGCAAAGGCCCTGAGGTTTGAGAGACAGGGAGTACGGCAGTGTGGCTGGGGCAGGGGGAGGGAGAGTGACAAGAATGGGAAATGAGGCGGGAGAGGTCGGGGACAGATCATCGGGAGGGTATGTCCCGGTAAGGACTCAGCCTTTTACTCTGCGATGAAGGGAGCTGAGCCACGGGAGGGCTCTGAGCTGAGGAAGGATGTGATCTGACTTTCTTTTTTGAGGTACCAGGGCCGGGGATTTAAGCCGGGACCTCGTATGTGGGAAGCCAGTGCTCAACCACTGAGCCACCTCGGCTCCCCTGAGTTGGTTTCTTCGTGTTTTGGGGGGTTTTTTTGTTTTTGTTTTTTTTAGGAAGCACCAGGGACGGAACCCGGGACCTCCCATGTGGGAAGCAGGCACTCAACTCTTGAGCGACGGCCACTCTGCCTGACTTAACTTTTAACAGGACCCTGCTTGCCGCTGAGCGGGGAGCAGACTGTGGGAAGTCAGGGAGCCCCAGGGGGGGCGGCTGCTGAGCCATGGCTGAAGTTGCTGGTGGAGAGACGAGCAGGGGTCAGCTTTGGGATTTATTTTGAAGCAACGCTAAGATGGAGGAAGCAGAGGGGCCTGTGGGATTGTGTAATACGATCCCCCTGCCCATCCTGGGGTAAAGGGTGGGAAAGACTGACCAGGGCTCCTGAGCTGGAAGGACCTCTGGGAATGATCTAGGCCCTATTCCAAGGCGGTCACCAGAGAGGCCAAGTGTTTAGCCCGAGGTCGCCCAGCCGGTGAGTCAGGGCTGGGACCATCCTGGGTTCCCTCTTCTGTCTCTGCCTCTGTTCCCACGCCCCAGGGTAGGGTAGCCAGGGCACGCCGCCCTGGCTTTTGGTGTCTCCCTCCCTTTCCTGCCTTCACGGATCACCAGGAGTGGCCGTCCCTCCACAACCTGGGTGGAGAGCAGGAGGAAGCTCTGGACAGGCTTTCGTCCTCCTTGTTGGACTCCCCTCTTCTGCCCCCCCCTCGTGTGAGCAGGCTCCAGGCTCCTGATGAGATGTCAAGATTCCTGCTACCCTCCCCCTGCACACACACCCTTGCCCCAGAAGTTCCCAGAAGTTCCTGGAAACCCTTCTCAGAGAAAGGAAGAAGAGGGAGGAGGGAAATGCAAATAACATTCACTTAATGAGGAAAGTGACTTTGCAGGGCAGGAGCCAGCACTGAGACACAGGAAGTGGGGGAAATGGTGTTGCAGGGGAAAGAGGGAGGCCTGGCATCTGGGGGGCCCAGTAGTCTTCCCATCCTCTCCCACCACCGTGGAATTATTGGGATGGAGACAGACGCCAGAACCTTTTGAACACAATCCCCTTCGGAGACCCAGACCTAGCCCTGGCCACTACTACTCGCTACCAAATGTTCATTCCCACTTGTTCAATAAATATTTATTGAGCACCTACTGTGTGCTAGGTGCTGTTCTAGAAGCTGAGGAAATGGCCATGAATTATTTAAAAAAAACAAAACACAGAAAAGTAATGCGCAAGTTAGGAACTTTTCTAGGTCTATCTCAAGTCTCTAGGTCTGCCAGTAGTCCTGAGGCTCTTAGGCTAACATCCCCAGGGTTGGGAGAAAACTGTGGGCTGGGTCTCAAGAAATCCCGGCCTCAGCTCCACCGCGAGTACCTCTGGAACTCTGGCTAAATTACTTTCATCCTCCGGCCCCAGGTCACCAGTCTGTAAAATGGGGACTGGGTTGATCCCAAGTCAGTGATGGAGTGGGCCCAGTGCTCACCCACACTGGAAGTCCAGAAGAGACTCTGGGGAGGGGTTGTTTTTATGGAGTCTTGGCGTTCTTAGGATTTTAGAATATCTAGGATCACCATCATGCTAGCGGCATCATTACTGAGGCCCAAACTGAGGTCCCTTCATGCTGGGGAGTTGACAGAAGGCACAGTGAGTCAGAGTGGATGCTGGGGAGGCCCTGGGTTCCGACTCTACATCCTCAGTGTTTCGTCCTGCACCCCACTTCTCCGTCTTCCCCGCTCTTTGAACCTATCAACCCACCCACCAGCACTCCACCACCAGGAATTTCTCTCGACCTCTTCCTGACCTTGTTTATATCATTTTCCCCTCCCGGGCTTGGGGAGGATGGGACTGGGACAAGTATTTACATTCCTTCCGGAGCCAGCTCCCTGGGGACCCTCGCTCCACCCCCCACCCAGTGGAGAAAGGGTATGGGTTTTATAAGCCAAGATGCCAGGCTAGCAACCTTTGAGGGTGGGGAGGCCTGTGCCAATCCCCTGCCCAGCTCTGGGGCTCAGTTTCCTTGTGAATTAGAATTGGAAGACCTGCCTCTGGAGGTCGAATGCCACCGCACGTTGGAGTTAGCAATAGTAATGCTAATATGAATAGTAATTACGGCTGCTTATTGAGTGCATACTATGAGCCTGCACCTTTTTAAGCACTTCATGTGGTTCACTATATTTTCACATTCAAGATCTCCTGCAAGCCTCATGACAGCCCAATGAGGTAAGTACTATTATTACTCTCATTTCATAAAAGGCAATACCGATGCCCAGAAAGGTTAAGTCACTTGCCTTCTGTCACACAGCGAGTAAATGGCTGGTCTGGGATTCCAACCCAGGTCTGTATGATCTACACAACCACTTTCCTTTTACTCCCAGTAAGAGTTCTAAAAGGCTGGGGAAGGTAGATTTGGGGTTCATTAGACCTAATTAAGAATACTTAAGAGCCTCTTTGAACGGCGAAACCAAGTCAGCGCGTAACGCCACGTGTGAGCGCGGCGACGTCACTTCGGCGGGCGTGGGAATCCATACACGCTTCCGGCGAGCAGCCGTTTTAACGGCACCGCCCCCTGACCGCTCCACTTCCGCCGTACTTATTTGCATACACAGCTAACGGTCGTCAAAACGTCAGCGCCGACGCGGTGACGTCAGAGCGCGCCCCTGCAGCTGCACCCGAGCGTACGCACGCACGTACGTACGGCCACGAGCGGGCGGGGGAGGGGTGGAAAGAGTCGGAGACGCCCCGCCCAGTCAGCAAGGTTGCGCGTGCCCCGTGCGACCGCCAAGATGGTGGTGGGCGCGTTCCCTATGGCGAAACTGATCTACCTGGGCATTCGACAGGTCAGCAAGCCGCTCGCCAACCGCATTAAGGAAGCCGCTCGCCGAAGCGAGTTCTTCAAGACCTACATCTGCCTCCCGCCGGCTCAACGTGAGTCTTTCCCCACGACCCTCCAACCTTTCCTTTCTCCAACCCCTCTCAGGTGGTTGGTCTGGGGATGGACATCTGTCCACGACCAATCACAGCCCGAACCGGCAAAGTCCTTTAGCCAGTAGGGAGGCTTCTTGGGAGAGGGGCATGTGGCTAGCCCAATAGTGAAGGCGGGCGTGGGGCGAGGGCGGGGAGGGCCCGCTCGCGGAATTAAAAATGCCTTCCAATAGAGGAAGAGAGTGCGTGCGGACTGACGTCGAAGGGATCCAATAGTATGGAGGATAGGCATGCTTTGGGCGGGCCTATTCGTACTAGGCCGAGTTGGGAACAGAGCCGGGAAAAGGCTGGTCGGGGTCCTTTGCTAGACTGTCTTTGGATGGTCTGTCTTCTAAAACGCCGTTCCGTGGCTCAGTTTCCCTCCCATCTAGGGAGCGTCTTGTATATCACCTATTTAGAGCAACGGTTTACCCCAGGTTTACTCCGGGGAATAGGCTTGAGTTAGGGGCTTGGCTCGGGGGCGTGGCCTAGGAATCGCAAAGGGAGAGTTTTAACCAGCGCGGATATTCATCCATATATTCATTAATCCACTCATACAACATATTTGCTCGTTAATTCATGCAGTCGATTGTGCAGACTTTGCGCTGGGCTCTGAGGTACACACACACATGACCTGTCATTTCAATCCAGAATGCTCAGGGCTGTGGAAGCTGAGCTCAGAGGGAGCCTCCGACCCAGGGCCCCGAGGTCAGGAAAGCTTTTTAGAAGAGGGCCTTCTGAGCTGAGATCTGAAGGGCAGAGTAAACCCTCAAAGTAAGAGCTACCTTTTAAAAAAATGTGTGCTATAGATTCGTGGGTATTAACTTAACCTTCTGAGTTGGAACCACCAAGAATTGCTCCACACATCCATCACCCGTTACTTTGGTTAGCTAGTGTTTTTAGAGCGCCTGCTCTATGCCTGGCCCTGGGTGGGACAGTGCTGGGGTAACAGCAGGTACCAACCCAGCCCCAGGCCATGCCCTCAAGGAGCTCATGGTTCCATGGGGGCAGACATGTCACCGCACAGTGATGGCCCAGAATGGACAGGGCTGGCATGGGGAGTCAGTGGGTTCCTGACGAATCCTGAGGTTTAGGGAGGGCTTCCTGGCAGAGAAGATATCTGCGCTGAGACCAGAAAAGTGAGGAGGCCCTCAGCAGACAACACTGCGTGGCGGACAGTGTCTCGGCAGAGGGAGCGGCTTGTGTAGAGGACAAAAGTTTAAGGGGAGCTCACCTTTTCATTCCTATGGTTTTGGGTGCTTAGAGTTGGCTTTCTGGGGTCCAGAGTTCTTGATCCTTTGGTGTTTGGTGAGACCTCTGCCAGGGCTGCAGATCCTAGAATAAACAGGTTTTGTTTTCCACAGTTTCCAAAGGGCTTTCTTTTCATCGATCTCATTTGACCCTCACAATCATTTTGTCCTCAAGTCAGGGGGAGTGACTTGAACAGGTTTCAGAGGGGAAAACTGAGACCCTAAGGACAGAAGTGAGTCAGCTGAAGTCACACACAGGGTTTGTGCCAGAGGCAAGTCTTGAACACTGCTTTCTGGACTCCCAGACCCAGTCTCTGTTTCCTACCACTGCTTTTCTTGTAAACACCATGATATGTCTTAGTGTTGTGATTTAGAAAATGATATCTGTAGTCAGAGTGACATGGGTTTGAATCCTGGCTCAACCCTTTCCCCACTGAATGACTTTGAGCAGGTTACTTAACCTCTCTGAGTCTCAGTTTCCTCTTCTGTGTCTCAGTTTCCTCTTCTGTAGAGTAGACATTATATAATAGCAACATTTACTGAGCACTTCCTTTGTGCCAGGCAGCATACTAAGCACTTCACAAGACATGTAGCATTGCATCTTCACAAATGATGAAGTATAGATATGATATGATTGGTATTCCCATTTTATGTATGTGCCCAAAAGTATTTATCTTATAAAAAGTCAGTGCTTGCTACTGAGTTGTGGCTGTTGTATAGATTTTGTAGATGCAGCAAAGGGGCAAAGGCAAAAATCCCTGTCCTTGGGGACCTTAC
Source organism: Dasypus novemcinctus (assembly GCF_030445035.2). Taxonomy (NCBI): domain Eukaryota; kingdom Metazoa; phylum Chordata; class Mammalia; order Cingulata; family Dasypodidae; genus Dasypus; species Dasypus novemcinctus. The sequence continues at coordinate 66,583,314 of NC_080690.1, read as the reverse complement.
TTTTTGTGGTGGGGGAAGCCAAACAAAAACAAAATAAATAGTTAAAATATGAAGGATATTAGATAGCGGTGATTGCTCTGCTGAAAAAAATCAGGAAAGCAGAAGAAAGAGTGTTTAGAGGAAGGGTGTAATTTTCAGTAGGATTATTGGGGAGAACTCAGTGAGACGGCCTGCAGGAGGTGAAGGAGTGAGCAGTGCAGGTTATCTGGGGGAAGATCACTCCATTCCAGAGGAACCTCACATGCAGAGGCCCTGAAGGGCAAACAGTGAGGAGGCAGTGTGCCTAGAGCAGAGGGACTGAGTGGAGATCAAGGTCAGAGAAGAAGCCAGTTGTGGCAGGAAACGGGGCAGATGCGCAGGGTCTGTGGGCCACCGCAAATGTTTGGCTTTACTCTGAGACCGGACTCCCTGAAGGGTTCTGAGTAGAGGAGGGATAGGACCTGAATTTTATAGGTGTATATAATTTAAAACTCTGTATTGTAGTAACATACATTCAGCTCATTATTTCCCGTTTTAACCCCTTTTAAATATACAACTTAATTAAATTTTAAGAGGATCCTTCTGGCAACAGTAGGGCAAGGGTGGATGCAGGGAGCCCAGTGAGGAAGCAACTGCAGTAGTCCAGGAGGCGAGGGCGGCTTAGATGAGGGGGGAGCCGGGGTGGTGGGGAGGAGGGTTCAGATTCAGGAGCTGTTTTTTCCCCCAACTGCTGCTGCAGCTGCTTTTTTTTTTTTAAATTTCAGACCCTCAGAAAAGTCAAAAGAATGTTATAGTCCTCATCCTTTACCGCTCGACTTGTCAGTTGTTAACTTTTGACAGTTTTGCTTTGTCTTCACTCTCAAATATATGTGTGAACTATTTGAATATAAGTTGTAGACATGACTCGTAACTCCTAAATATTTCAGCCTGTATCTCCTAAGAATAAAGACATTCTCTTGAATAATCCAATACCAATATCGTACTTGAGAAATTTAATTTAGATAATAATATTATTTAATGTACAGCTCATATTTAATATATAGCTCATATTCTCAATTCTCCATTTGTCCCCAAAATGTCCTTCTAGTTGTTTTGTTTTGTTTCTCCAAAAATAAAATAACAGACAAAAGGCAGTTTAACAAATTATGGAAGCATTGCTTTATAAAATCCGCTTCTTGTCACTGGATCTGAGCACCTGAACAGACCAAGAGTGAAAGATGACAGACCCAGAGGCTCTCCTAAAGGAGCTCCTCTCCTGTCACATCAGGAGGCACACCACGTCACGTGCTCCCCAGCTGATGATACTACTGATGTGACGAGTCGAGGTGCTGTCTCCCCGATCTTGGCATTGTAAAGGCAAGCACCAGAGGCATCCACAAAGGAAACCAACTATGGGCACTGAAAAACAGCTAGAAGATTTCAAGATCTTGATCAATAATCACCTGTACCCAAACCCTGGTCTTCTGACAGAAATGGCCTTTAAAATGGGTATATCCAACAGTACTATAGGTTTGGTTCAAGGACCATAAAGGGAGTGGATGTAGCTCAAGCAGTTGAGCTCCCACCTACCACACGGAAGGTCCCAGCTTCATTTCCTGGTGCCTCCTAGAGAGGACAAGTGGGACAGCGAGCTGGCATGATGGGCAGACATGGCAAGCTGATGCAATAAGATGACGCAACAAGGAGACACAAAGAGGAAAGGCAACAGGAGACCCAACAAAGCAGGGAGCTGAGGTGACTCAAGCAATTGAGCACCTCTCTCTCACATGGGAGGTCCCAGGTTCAGTTCCCAGTGCCTCCTAAAGAGAAGACGAGAGAGCACACAGCGAGTACAAACAGTGAGTGGGGGGGGGAGAATAAATAAACAAAATCTTTTTTTTTTTTTAATTTATTTTTATTTATTTCTCTCCCCTTCTCTCTCATTGTCTGCCCTCTGTGTCCTTTTGCTGTGTGTTCTGTGTCCGCTTGTACCCTCGGCGGAACCAGGAAACTGTGTCTCTTTTCTTTGTTGTGTCATCTTGCTGTGACAGCTCTCCATGTGTGAGGTGCCACTCCTGGGTGGGCTGCGCTTTTTCCACGTGGGGTGGCTCTCTTGCAGGGCACACTCCTTGTGCATGGGGCACCCCCACGCACCCCTGCTTGGCACAGCACTCCTTGCCTGAGGCAACTCTGCACAGGGGCCAGCTCACCACACGGGTCAGGAGGCCCTGGGTATCAAACCCTGGACCTCCCATGTGGGAGGCAGACACTTTACCAATTGAGCCACGTTTGCTTCCCCAAAATGAATCTTAAAAAAAAGAACCATAGAGCAAAACTCAAGGAAGCAAAATACTGGTATATTCAGCAAAAACAAGAAGCTCAACAACTGCATTTACCAGAGGAGGGAATTGAGAGCAGTACTTCCAAGAGTAACACGGACACACCACAGAGGCCCTGTAAGGGTGCTTGTCCTGTCTCCCCTAGTTTATACAAATAATTCAGTACCCTCATTCCAGCTTAGCATATGTCCAACTTTAGAGTCCCCATAGCACTCTCTTCTCCACTGCACCTTTTTGCCTGCTGTCTGCTCTCTGTATCCATTCGCTGTGCATTCTTCTGTGTCTGTATTTATTTTTATTTATCCCCCCCCTTGTGGCTTGCTTGTTGTCTGCTCTCTGTCCATTCACTGCACGCTCTTCTGTGTTTTTGCTCTGTCTCCCTTTTCGTTGCATCACCTTGCTGAGTCGGCATTCCGTGGGACTTGTGGGCCAGGCAGCACTCTGCAGCGCTTGCAGGTGAGCCTGCCTTCACAAGGAGGCCCCGGGACATGAACCCAGGGCCTCCTATGTGGTAGGCGGGAGCCCAACTGGTTGAGCCACACCTGCTTCCCAGCACACTCTGTTTGTCACAAAATAGACCACTTTGGCTGCTGCCAAGTTCCCAGCATACACTGCCTCTATCCCATTTTGGAATCCCAAATTCTTCCCCCAAGCTTAGCTTCTAATTCTTTTGTTTCCTCATCTCTACAAAGAACTTAAACAGCATTTTAAGTTCTCTTCCATTGCAACTTTTCTGTAAATCTGAAATTACGCTCAGAAAGTTCATCCTTGGGCTCTGCTTTTAGGATACGCAGGCTAGAACATACCCACTAAAAGACAATTTTTGAAGGGAAATCACATGTCATATGATACACAGCCTGTTGGTGACTGAATCAGGTCCCCCACAAGACCTGTTCAGGTCCTGACCCTGGTCCTGCGGTGTGAACACATTTGAGAATAGGGTCTTCAAAGCTTCTATTAAGATGAGGCCAAGTTGAATCAGGGTGGGCCTTAGTCCTCTATGTCTGGAGTCCTTATAGACACAGGAAATTTGGATATAAAAGTAGAAGCCCCAGTAGGAGACCAAAGAAGACAGATCAAGTGACAGAGGCAGGCAGGCCATCTTCAGAAAACGATCAGCTTCTGAGAAAGCGTGGCCTGCCGCACCTTGAGTTCTGACTCCCGGCCTCCAGGACTGCAAGACAACATATTCCTGATGTTTTAGACAGCCAGCCTGCAGTATTGTCAGAGCAGTCCTGGCAAACTAAAACATAGCCAGAGCCAGGTTTAAAGAGAATTTTTTAGACTTAATTGCACATATTAGAAAAAATAAATGCTGATAATCAATGATATAAGGCGCTATCTCTAAAAGTTAGGGTTGGGGAGCAGCAGTTAAATCCAAAGGAGGAAGAAAAGATGATGGAAGGGGGAAAAAAGGGAAAAAAAGAATAGTAATAATAAAAAGATGATGGAAGAAAATAAAGATCAAAGTGGCTATTAATTAAAACAAAAAGGGTGGCCCAGCACCCTTGCCTGCTGGGTGCTGCTCTGTGCCTGCTACAACTAGGAGTTTCCTGTCTACCACGTGCTTGGAAAATCTCCAAACATCAACAGTCTGTGAAGTTCAGCAAACCTCCAAGTGATGCCCTTTAAGGACAGAGAAATGGTCTCTGCTCTGCCTTTCTTTCTCTCCAGCTCCTAGAACTGACCTCTCCTCGTGGCAGCCTGTCAGCAAAATTATATTACATTTTTTTGAATTATTCAGGAAATATTAATTATGGGGAGAGACTGTGCACCTTGTCCACCTCCTCCCAACACTCACTGCTAATGGTCACTGTGGTCTAACTTTTGATACCAGTTGATGGGGTCCAGAAGAAACATAAAGCCAGCTGGTATGCTCTGGGTTTGGTTTGGAAGACAAAAAGGCTTAATGGGGAGTGGATGTAGCTTGGTGGTTGAGCACCTGCCTCCCTCGTGTGAGGTCCTGGGTTCACTCTCTAGTACCTCCTTTGTTTTTTTTTGTTTTTTTAAAGATTTATTTTTTTATTTATTTCTCTCCCGTTCCCCCCTGTTGTCTGCTCTCTGTGTCTATTTGCTGTGTGTTCTTCTGTGTCTGCTTGTATTCTTGTCAGTGGCACCGAGAATCTGTTTCTCTTTTTGTTGCATCATCTTGCTGGTCAGCTCTCTGTGTGTGCGGGGCCACTCCTGGGTGGGCTACACTTTTTTCGCACTGAGCAGCTGTCCTTACGGGGCACACTCCTTGCGCATGGGGCTCCCCTACGCAGGGGACACCCCTGTGTGGCAGGGCACTCCTTGCGTGCATCAGCACTGCGCATGGGCCAGCTCCACACAGATCAGGAGACCCTGGGTTTGAACCCTGGACCTCCTGTGTGGTAGGTAGGTGGACGCCCTATCCGTTGAGCCAGACCCGCCTCCCCTTAGTACTTCCTTTGGAAAAAAAAAAAACAGACTTAATGGATGTAGAATTTAAGTTTGGGGTGATGGAAAAGTTCTAGTAATAGATGATGCTGTTGGCAGCCCAACACTGTGAATGTAGTTAACACCACTGAATTGTGTACACGTACTTGAAAGTGTTTAAAATAGGTAATGCTATGTTGTATTTATGCTACCACAATAATTTTTTTAATATGTGCTTTCATAAATCATCTTAATCTCCACAGAAGGAGCAACTATTTTGTCTTGTCATCAATTATTAGTTTTGTGTGTTGTTGAACTTAAGAAAAATTGAATCATAGCTTATGAGCTCTTCCGCATCTACTTCTTTTACCTACCGTTTCACTGGTCAGATTCAGTCATGTTAAAGTGGAATGCTCTTTTTTATTTGTTTCTTTATTTTAGAGATTTTATAGGTTTACAGAACTATCATACATAAAATAGGATTCACATATATAACTCTAGTGTGAATATATTCCTTAAAATAAAAAAGATTCCTTGGTATAACATAAAAAAAAAATCCTGTGGCTTTTTTTTTTTTTCTTAAGTCTAGCATCTGTTCAGAGATCAAGGAGTTGATTTAGTTATCTTGCCCTTTTAGTTTCCTTTAATCTAAATAAAGGTTTATTGGAGCATAGCCATGCTTCCTTCTTTGTGTGCTATCTGTGGCTGCAGAGGTGAGTTTGTATGAGCTGCAAAGTCTAAAATATTTACTCCCTGGCTCCTTACAAAAAGGCTTGCTGACCCCTGCTCTAGAACAATATCCTTGCCCTTTCTTGTTCTTCATGACATTTGCAAGAGTCCAAGCCAGGTGTCCCACAGAGTGTCCCACAGGCTGGAGTTTTCTGATTGTGCCCTCTGATGAGGCTCGTGTGGAGCGTTTTTGGCAGAAACACCACAGACGTGGTGGCATGTCCTTGTCGGGGCATCACCACAGGGGACCCTGTGTCTGTTTCCTCCGTCGTTTGTGATGGTAACTTAGATCCTTCGGCCAGGGTGGTGACCAGCAGGTCTCTCCACTGTAAAGTGTGCTTTCTTTTTCCCCTTAGTAATTAATAGCTAGTGGATTTGTCTGGCCGTAGAACTGGCGGCGTTTCCGAGGGTTGCTGTGGGTGTGAGATGGCAGATCAGAGGAGGGGCCCGCTGGACAGAAAGGGTCAGGAGCTCAGTTTGGTTCAGGTTTAGTGTGAGATGCTGTTAGATGCTGGAGTACGCTGACTTCTTATATTTACGCTTTTTTTTTTTTTAATCTTGTTGTGGTCTTCACGCTGCTAACTGCCCTTTGCTGCGGCCCCCAGCCTGGACTATCAGAATTTCCCAGAGGCGAGGGGCAGCGTCTGTTTTTGTGGGTCAGGCCTCCCAAGCTGACCCGTGTGTCCAGCATCTCTGCTTGTGACTGGGATTCTTGCGACTCGGCAGGGTGGGCCTGCCGGTCTTCTCATGGGCGAGGCTGGAGTGGAAGGGGTGTCTGCCTGAGGAAAGTCAGTGCATGCAAGAAGCACAGGTCACCAAGGAAGCACCATGTTGGGGAGGCAAAGATCTTTTTAAATAAAGAGTTCCTGGGGAGAGAAAATAAAATGGATTGGTGCTGCCGGGTAAGTTGGGGCCACTCTTGCAAAGTGCAAAGTGAATGTCCCTGGGCAATGGGAAAATTCCAGTTTCTGCTTTTTCCTTTGAGTGTGCTAGGAATTTTTCTAGCTTGCCAGGTGTGGTAGGCAGAATAATGGCCCCTCAAACATGTCCACCTCCTAATCCCCAGAACCTGTGAATATGTTGCTTTACGGGGCAAAGGGGACTTTGCAGATGTGACAGAGTTGAGGATTTTGAGATGAGGAGATCATTGGATTATCTGAGAGACCCTAATGTAATCACAAGGGTCCTTATAAGTAAAAGACGGAAGCAGGAGAGCCAGAGAGAGATTTGAAGCTGCTGGCTTTGAAGGTAGAGGAAGGGACCACACGCCAAGGAATGCAGGCAGCCTCTAGAAACTGGAAAAGGCAAGGAAACAGCTTCTCCTCTGAAGCTTCCAGAAGGAACATGGACCCACTGACACTGTGAGTTGCCTGTGGGCTTCTGACCGCTGGAACCATGAGATAATATATTTGCGTTGTTCTGAAGAGCAAGTCTGTGGTAATATGCTACAGCAGCAGTAGGAAACTAATGTACCACGCCAATTCATTCAGCCTGCTGGGATCATTTTCTCAGAAGTGTCTAGCTCTGTTGTTGGCATGGTGTCATTCTTACAAGTTTTGGACTTGGAGTTGGTTTTAGTGATCTGTTACTACAAAACAATCCCACCCAAAGCTTAATGGCTTAAAACAATAACCACTTTATTTCCACTCACAGTTCTGTGGCCTGACTGGGCTTTGCTGGGCAGTCCCTCCGCTGGTCTTGCTGGGGTCTCGTGCAGTTGCAGTCAGGGGAGGCTTGACTGGGTTGCTGGGGCTGTGGGTCCCCTCTCTCCCTCTCTGTCGCCTCAGGGCCCGTCTTCTTGAGGTCTCTCCAGCAGGGTAGCGGGACTCCTCACAGGGTCCCTCGGGGCTCCCAGCTAGATTCCCATGAGGGAAGAGCAGAAGCTGCAGGTCGGTGAAGGGGGCACCCGGAACTGGACAGAGTCAGATCAGCCCTAGGGGCAGATTGACGCTCATGTGGGAGGGGACTGCACCTGGCATGGCACAGGGGTCACCAGAGGCACAGTCCCCCGCAGAGCAGTCACACTTGGCTTTGAGTACTGGCACCACCTGTCCTTAGCTGGGCGGTCTCTTGGGCTCCCGCTCCTTATTTATCAAATGGGGATAATAATAGAGCTTGCCTGGGGGTTCTTGTGAGAAGGCAGCCAGGCCCTAGTTGCCAGCAGGGGGAGGATCTGTTCTTATCAGCACAGCACAGCAGAGGATCTGTCCTTAACAGCACAGCACCCAGAGGTACTGCCTAGAGGTTTATATGGCTACGAGTCTCTAAAAAAAAAAGAGTCTGGAGGCTGTCAGAAGGATTGCCCTTATGCACAACTGAGCAGAGTCTAAGAGACAGATAAAGTAGATACAACCCCCAGGTATTGGTTCCTTTGAGGGCTAAAGAGATCCATGGGTGCTATGGTCATGGCAGATGGGGTTAACTGCCATGTCAGATGGCCCTTCTTTGGAGCTGGTGTTTATGCGTGATGAATCTGGACTCAGATGGGATCTCTCTTCATAAGACTTTCATGCTACTGTGCTGGAGTTGTAGTTGGTGTTGGGGTTTAAGATATATTTAGGGGATCTGAATCTCTGGACTGACAATGTGATAGCCAGGCCCTGAGCCTCAACAGACTCCAGCACCTACAATCTGATTTATTGGACTCACCTCACTCAGCTAAGATGGAGTTGAAGAAGGACAACCACCACACCATGGAGCCTAGAGTGCCTACAACTGAAAGCGGGAGGATTGCATCCAGTATCCATGTGGAATCTGAGCCTCCTCTTGACATAGAGTTGCAATGGACACAACCAATCCAATATCCACAGAGAAAAGGTGGCATTGGAGTGGGAAAAGTGGACATGGTGGCTAATGGGTATGGGGAATGGCAGGAAGAGACGAGATGTGGAGGCGTCTTTGGGACATGGAGCTGCCCTGGATGGTGCTTCAAGGGCAATCACTGGACATTGTAAATCCTCACAGGGCCCACTGGATGGAATGGAGGAGAGTATGGGCCATGATGTGGACCATTGACCATGAGGTGCAGAGGTGCCCAGAGATGTACTTACCAAATGCAATGGATGTGTCATGATGATGGGAATGAGTGTTGCTGGGGGGGGGAGTGGTGGGGTGGGGGTGGTGGGGTTGAATGGATCCTCATATATATTTTTTTCATGTAATATTTTTACAGAATCAATAATAAAAAAATAAATTAAATAAAAACAAACAAACAAAAAAAAAACAAAAAACTCTGCTTCCAGATAAAGCCTTACATCAGATCCCTGCTCTTGCATTTACTCGGTGTGTGTGTTCCAGGAAGTCTTTCTGTGCCTGGGTTTGCTTGCCTATAAGGTACCGTACTCACCTCCCAGGACTGATAGGTGAATTTAGTACATTCCCAATCCCCTTAGCTCCAGCGTGCTGAGTGGTGAAGTTGAGCTCCCTGAGTACGAACCCCAGCTCTGCCACTGGGCAGGCGTGGCTCTGGGCAAGTTATTTAACTTCTTTGGGTCTCAGTTTTGTTGTCTGTAGATTGAGTTGTTATGTCAATCGACTGAGTTCGTCTCCATAGAGCACTAAACAATGACTGGCACTTAAGTGATTTTGAGTATATAAAAATATCAGATACTGTAGCAGTTTGATATAGTTATGAATTCTGAAAGTAGATATTGGATTATGTTTGTAAACTGGTCTGTACCCGGGCATGATTAAATTATGATTAGGGCTTTGATTGGGCCACATCAGTAGGGTGTTAAAAGACATGGCAGGGAAGTGGACTTGGCCCAGTGGTTAGGGCATCCGCCTACTACATGGGAGGTCCGTGGTTCAAACCCCGGGCCTCCTTGACCTGTGTGGAGCTGGCCATGCGCAGTGCTGATGCACGCAAGGAGTTCCGTGCCACGCAGGGGTGTCCCCCACATAGGGGAGCCCCACGCACAAGGAGTGCGCCCCGTAAGGAGAGCCACCCAGCATGAAAGAAAGTACAGCCTGCCCAAGAATGGTGCTGCACACACGGAGAGCTGACACAGCAAGATGATGCAGCAAAAACACAGGTTCCCGGTGCCGCTGATAAGGATAGAAGCGGTCAGAGAAGAACACACAGCGAATGGACACAGAGAGCAGACAACCTGAGGGGTGGGGGAAGGGGAGAGAAATAAATTTTTTAAAAACGTCTTAAAAAAAAAGACATGGCAAAGGACAGAGTTGGCAGGTTTTTAATGTTGGAGTTTTTTTTTTTTTTTTTTTTTAAAGATTTATTTATTTATTTCATTTCCCCCCCTCCCCTGGTTGTCTGTTCTTGGTGTCTATTTGTTGCGTCTTGTTTCTTTGTCTGCTTTTGTTTCTTTGTCCGCTTCTGTTGTCCTCAGCGGCACAGGAAGTGTGGGCGGCGCCATTCCTGGGCAGGCTGCTCTTTCTTTTCACGCTGGGCGGCTTTCCTCACGGGCGCACTCCTTGCGCGTGGGGACTCCCCCACGCGGGGGACACCCTTGCGTGGCACGGCACTCCTCGCGCGTATCAGCGCTGCGCATGGCCAGCTCCACACGGGTCAAGGAGGCCCGGGGTTTGAACCGCAGACCTCCCATATGGTAGACGGACGCCCTAACCACTGGGCCAAAGTCCGTTTCCCAATGTTGGAGTTTTGATGTTGGAGTTTGATGCTGAAGTCTTAAGCTGGAGTCCTGGGAAGTAAGCACAGAGGAAAGAGAAGCCAGGACCAGGAAGAGAGGAACCCAAGAAGCCTGAACCCTGGCAGACGTCGGCAGCCATTTCGCTCCAACACGTGGAAATAGACTTTGGTGAGGGAAGTAACTTAACGCTTTATGGCCTGGTATCTGTAAGCTCCTACCCCAAGTAAATACCCTTTATAAAAGCCTACCAGTTTCTGGTATTTTGCGTTAGCACCCCTTTGACTGACTAATATAGACACCTTTTTTTTTTACACCATTTTTATCATCATCATCATCTTAATGATCAATCTAGTGTCATCCTTATGGGTGTGCATGCCTGTAGTAGCCGTTCAAGCCTTGAAATGGCATGGGTGCCTCCCCCAGAGGCAGCGCTCTCAGGATTACCAGAGATGTGAGGGTCTGTGCTTTCGTGTGAAGCATTTAACATGATGATTATGTTTGATCAGGAGCTGGGACTGGAATTGTATCTCTGAATATAGAAAAGTGAGAAATTCGAACTGAGAGGGCAGTGCTGCCCGTTACAGAGCCTCCCAGCTACTAAAACCTAATGCTCCATAAAGTATTTATGACGTCCTTTTAAATGAATGGTTGTGCCTGCAAAGCAGAAAAAGAAATCCTCCCAGAGCAAGGAGAAAGGAGAGCAAAGACCAAGCAGGAGAGACCAAGCACTGAAGCCTGCAGATACTCTGGGGCATTTACAGCTCCACATAGCCTCGGGGATGAGGCCTTTGCCGTGGGAAAGCTGGTGGGAGACTGCCTTGAAAAAAGCCAGGCCAAGGGCACAGGCTTGGTCCTGGATAGCAATTTAAAAGACCCCTCTGAGAATCTGTGGCCACTGACTGCCCCTCATGTGGAATTGGGGCCTTGCATAGTCCTAGAAGTAGCTGAGAATAGATCTGCGTCTGTTCTACCTCCAGGCACCTGGGTGGGGGCAAACATAGACCCTCCCTGGGGAGCGCTTCCTCTGCCCAGGCCTTGGAGAGTTCCTTCAGGTCAAGTTCCAGCACATACGAGCTCACGGTAAAAAATTGCATGCCATACCAAGAAGCAGGCACCATGAGTGAGAGTCAGCAGAAACAAAATATGGCAGGTCCAGGCCTGCAGACTTTACAGATACTGGAATTATCAGATGTGAATACAATATGTTTATGTGTTAAAGAAAATAAAAGAAGGAGATTAAAACATGAGTAAAATAAAATTTTTCCAGGAAGTTTGAAAAAGAACCAAATGGAACTTCCAGAAATAAGAGAAAGAACTGATATTCAGAACTCAGTCAGAAGGCTAAACACCAGTTTAAAGGGAGCTGCTTGAGAGGACTGGTGAGCAGGAAGTAGATCTGAAGAAAGGAAAGTGAGCCTGGCAGGAGTTCCCTTTAGGTGCCCAGCACAGCTACCTGCATCCTGATTAGGGTAGCCTGGGAATGGGCTGGACTTTTTTATTTTTGACATTCTCCAGAAAGGATTCTCATGTGCATCAGCATTTGAGAATTATTTCCCTGGAATCTATTTATAATCTCGGAAGCACTACATCAGTTATGTTACAAGACAGCCGGGCTGCTGTTGGTGACCTCTAAATGTTTGTATTATGCTTTCCTATTAAGGAGACATTTTTGAGCAACCTTGCCTAATGTGTGCACACATTTATTTATCAATCATGTATAGTGCTACTATATAATAGTATATGTGCGTTTCAAGCATATACAAAAATTAGGGGTGAAATCAATAATATTTAAATTTTTAAAAATTTTATTACTTCAGGGCCGCCTAAATATTTTTCCTCTCACTAAAACTATTTTCTTATTCAGGCATTGTTCAATGAATTTTGAAAATCTTGGTGTAGTCCCTTGTGAGTGTCTCCTTTTGACATTCTTTTGTTCACGGCTGTCATAGCTGGAAAAGACCTAATTGAGGCGCCAGATCCGAATGGGATCAGTCGGCAGCATTTAATCCTGCTGCTTCTTTTTCAGTCCCACCCTTAATTATGCAGAGGCATTTGTCCGAATTTGCTCAGGCTCTCTTTAAGTCTTCAGGTTGTCAGCGGGAGTCTCTTAAGGAGCTGGGTAAACCTTTTGCGTCTTGCGAGGGGGCTGGTTGTTTTGCAGCGAGAGAGTATCCCAGGGAGTCTTCCTGCTTGAGCTGCCACCAGAGCCGACCCGAGAGGCTGAGTGAGCCCTTCTGCAGCGGGATGCGGCGGCTGGGGATGGTACCTGCCGGCTGGCAGGGCTCCGAGACGTCACCCGAGGCCACCGCTAGGAGTACCTTCTATTAATATATGCCAGAGAAACTTAATTTCTTCTTTTCCTCCTCCTCCTCCCCCTCCTTTTTCTTCCTCTCCTCCTTTTTCCTTCTTCAAAGCACAAATATAACCAGAAGTTTTGATATTTTCTTCCTATGCTCACAAAAACACCCGTCCACTCCTCTTTGCCCCCCCCACTTTGGGCTTCATGGTCAATTCCTTGGAGGCTTACCCCAATATTTTGGCTCCCTAGGACGTGCCCCTGTCTCTGGCTGGGGCCTTACTCCCACTTTCAGCTTCCTGGCACCTTTTCTTCTACCGCTGGTTCCAGCTGCCCCTAAGCCTCCAGACAGCTGGTCATTTCCCCCAAGCTCCCGGGCTCCCGCTCGTTCCTAAGCCGTTCTCAGCTTCCAGCCCTGCCTCGGTCCTGCCTTTTATGAGCCTAGGGTCACAACAGTTACCCTTTACTGAGGACCTAGTGTGCACCACACTCTGTGCTGGGTGTTCTGCTAAATATTATCATCTTTTTCTTTTAAAAATTGTATCATTTTTTTTTTTTTTTTACTTTTGGTTTTTAGGGTTTTGTTCTTCTGAATTTGGTTCCTCTGCAGATAATTGAAACCTGACCAAAACAGGGTGTTTATCGTTGGCTTTACAGTAAGCACTGAGGAAAGTGGCTCAGTGGTTGGTTTGGTGGCTCAGTAGCATCAGGGACTGCAGAACTCTTTCCATTTCTGCTCTCTTTGTGTTCAGGCAGTGACTAGCCTCATGGCCTCAGAAGGGCTGCCGGAACTTCACGCATCATGTTTTTATACTGCAATGTCCAAAGGGTGGACGTTTGTGTGTGTGTGTGTGTGTGCGTGTGAGTATGTGTGAGGGAAGGAGCAGTGGCCGTGGGAGTCAGAGAGTGCTCCTCAAGGAGGAGAATCTTTCCCAGATGTCCCCCGGGGACTTGCCTCCCTGCCGGTTGTGCAGACTGAGTCACAGGCTGCCCCTTGCTGTATGGGACATGAGGGTAGTATCAGTTTCTAGATTACTGGAGAAGGGAAGGATGGTATTAACAGTAGAGAGTAAAATAAAGTAGTGCTAATAACCGGAAGCATTAAGACTGTTCTAAAGGCTTCCTCACCGTACTTGTCCTCGCTGTAACCCTGCGAGAGTCGCCATCCTTCCCACTCCTTTACAGTGAAGACGCTAGCGGAGACAGTGAGTGACCTGCCCGAGGGCACACGGGTAGCAGATGTGGACCTGGGACTCCAGCCGCGTCCGCCTCCAGGTTCCATCCTAACCACAGTGTTCTCCAGCTCCAGCCAGTCCATCCCCACAGGCGGCCTGGCAGCCCCCAGAAGGGAAGCCTACAACACGTCAGCTCACTGCAAGCCAGGAGTTAGGATCTCCATTTTGCGAAAGAGGAGATGGAGGTGCAAAGAGGTTAGGAAACTTGCCCAAGGTCTCACAGCAAGTAAATAGCAGATCCAGTACTCGAACCCAGGACCATGAGACTCCAGAGCCTCTCTGTTAGCTGCATCCTCTGCACCTCATAAACTCCCAGTACTACGTTGAGTTGGTCTCTTCAGGTCTGGGGGCAGGGAGGTGTGTGGGAAGCAGAGGGGAGGATTATTTTCTGGGGCATGGGTATGCTACAGTCCATTAGGAGGCTATATATTGACTCACTCGACAAATCTTTGAGTGCCTGCTGTGTGCCAGGAACTGTTCTAGGAGGTATGGCTACAGGAGTCAACAAAATAGCCAAAACCCTTGCTCTCATGGAATTCACATTGAGGATTTTAGTCAGGAAGACTTTGGTTGCAAGTGACAGAAACCCAACTCCAACTCGTTTAAGCAGAAAAGTGGCTTTATTGCTCTGGAGGTAGACTGTCTTCAGGCAGCGCTAGATCCAGGGGCTCTGTTGACGTTGTCAGGAATCTCCTCCTTTCTCTGCTCTTTCCTGTGAACAAGCTGACCCCAGCAGCTCCAGGTATACATCCTACCTTCCTGGCAACTCCAGGGTACAGAGAAGTCCTTCTTTCCAGTGGTTTCAGCCAAATTCCCAGGCTGGGTCACTTCCCCATCCCTGACCCAAACACTGGCCTGGGGAATGAAGTGCTGTCATTGGCCACGCTGAGGGATGGGATTAGCCCCTCCCGAATCCCTTGGACCGGGAGTGGGGGAGATGGGATTCCCCAAGATGCTGTGCTGGCAGAATCCATCCGTGTCCCCTCTGGTGTCCGGTGCATCGTGCATCACTGCTGTCTCGGGATGCAGGGATCGGGCCGGGCTCCAGGAGGAAACTTCCTGTCCTGTCGTTACACCCTGCCGTGGCAGCCACTTCAGTTCTGTTAACACCGAAACCACTGTTGGGCAAGCTTTAAACTGGCCCAAACACATTCAGAGAAGGGACTGGGGACTGGCTCAAAGCTAATGTTTTTTACTCTGAATAATAATAATTTATCAAGTTATGATAGGAATGACAGTTTTCATTTATTTTGCTTTCCATTATCCCAAAAAATTATCTTAACCACCTTTTGAGGAGTTTATGATCATCTAGGTTTATGAGTGAGGAAATAGATGAGAGAGCAGCAAGTTACTGGAGCCACACAGTATAAGAACTCACGTCCCACTGACAGCCAAGCGCCTCTTCTTACACTTAGTTATTAATATTTGATTTTTTTGGTATATTTTTTACTGAAGTAAAATATCTGTACAGTACAACATCCAGATCTAAAGTATATAGTTCAATGAGTTTTTATGAAAGTGTATACTCAAGTAACCAGCATCCAAAATAGAAAATGTTTCCATCACCCCAGAAACTTCCCTTCTTCCCCCTTTCTGTCAGCCCATCTGATATCTCTCACCATAGATTAGTTCTGCCTGTTCTTAAACTTTATGTAGATAATATCATACAGTATGTATTTTATGTCCAGCTTCTGTTTATATGATGTTGAGATATTTCCTTGTTGTTTCATGTATGAATAGTTCATTTCTTCCATTGCTAAGTAATGTTCCAATGTATGAATATGCCACAATTTGCTTAAATGTGCTCTTCTTCTTGGATATTTGGGTTGTTTCCAGTTTTTTGGCTGTTGTAGGTAAAGCTGCTGTGAACATTCTTGTGCAAGAATTTATATGGACACAGATTTTCGTTTCTCTTGGCTAAATACCTATGTTGTGTCCTGTGGAACCAGCAGCAGGACTCACCACAGAAGAAGAAATAGGCACAGACTGAGACTACCCCAAACAGCGCCACAACAGACCTGTTGAGATTCTGAAGAAAGAGGCACTGAACGCCAGGGTGATACGGCTTTAAGCATTTATTAGGGGAACCTACTTACGGAGAGCTGCAGCTACACTGTGATGGACAGTAAGACTACAAGAAGCCTACTCGAGTATGAATATGTCCACGTCTATAGCGTCCACTCCACTCTTTTTTTTTTGGAGGTACCAGGGCTTAAATCTGGGGCCTTGTACATGGGAAGCAGGCACTCAACCACTCAGCTAGCCCTGCTGCCCTACAGCATCCACTCTTTAGATATATATATATTTAGATTTATATAGGGCTGGGGACAAAAGAAACTGAGTGCCAGACACTTGCATGCAAGATTTGGGAAAACATCTGGATATGTGCTCTTTTCTCAAAACAAGATATATTCGAGGTGGGCAGTGTTTAAGGTTCTAGCAGTCGAAGCTCCGCAGGCTTCCAGGGAGTTAGAGGGAGGGATGCCTGAGGAGGGGGCAGGGGCAGGGTAAATTCTTGGTCATTGGAAAACAGATATGGCTCAAGTGATAGAGCTTCTGCCTACCATATGGGAGGACCTGGGTTTGCTCCTCAGGGCCTCCTGGTGAAAAAGAAGAAGAGAAAATGTGCCCGCACGGCAAGCCAGCGCCTGCGCGAGTGCCCGCGTGTTGAGCCAGTGCTCAAGTGAGCTCAGTGCACAAGTGAGTCACGCAGCAAGAAGATGACACATCAAAAGAGAGTTAAGGGGAGAGTCAAGATGAAGCACAGCAGAAACCGGGAACTGAGGTGGCATAATTGACAGGCATAATTGATTGTCCCCATCAAAGGTCTCCAGGATCAAATCCCAGTGAATCCTCGAGGAGAGAAAATGAGAAAAGAAGACAACACAGACAGCAAAAAGAAGGAAGGGAAGGGGGAAAAGCAAACAAATAAATAAATAAGTCTTAAAAATATATATATTCTTGGTCAGTGAGAGATGTTATGTGTATCATACAACCTAGGAGTGAAGTTTCTGGGTTACATTGTAAAGCTGTGTTTAATTTTTTTGTCTGCTTTTTGGGCCTGTTTAATTTTATAAGCAACTGTCAAAAGAGATTTCCAGTGTAGTTCCAGTTGCTCCACATCCTTGCCAATATTTGTTGCCACAATTTAATTTTAGCCATTCGAGTGGGTGTAAAATGGCATCTCGCAGGCTTTTCTGTGACAAATAGCAATGTCTTGTACTTTTTTATGTGACAATAAACAAACTTACTATCTTACATAGTTCCTGAAGGTCAGGAATTTAGGAGTGCCGTAACTGGGTGACTCTGGCTCAGGGTATCTCCTGCGTACAGTCAGGATGGATGATCCACTTCTAAGAAGACTTAGGCTGTTGGCAGGAGGCTTCAGTCTCTGCTGCCTGCCAGCCAGAGGCTCAGTTGCTCTCCACATGGGCCTCCTTAGGGCTGCTGAGGACTTGGCAGCAGGCCTCCCCCAGGGGGTGATCCAAGAGTGAGACTTATCAAGACAGAGGAGGTAGTATCTTTTATAACCTAATTTTGGAAGTGACATATAACCACTTCTGCTCTATTTTTTGGTCACCTAGACACACGAAGTGGTACAGTGTGGGAGGGGACTGCACAGGGATATAAATACCAGGAGACAGGGATGGTTGGGGGCCATCTTGGGGGTTGGCTACCATGAATTAAAATTATAGATTTTTTTTTTGAGAATATTAAACCATCCTACTATTCCTCTTTGGTCATGATGTATTATCTCCTTTTTATATATTGCTGGATTTTATTTGCTAATATTTCATCTCTGTGGTCATGAGTGATAGGTTTTATAATTTTATTTTCATGTAATGTCTTTGTCAGGTTTAATATCACAGTTTTGCCCATGTCATAAAACAGGTTGGGAAAAATTCCCTTATCCTCCATTTTCTGCAAAATTTTAAGTAAGGCCAAAATTAATTCTTAAGTATTTGACATAATTCTCCAGCTAGGCTTAACGTTTTCCTCAAAAGAAGGTTTTAAATAACAAATTCAATTTCCTTAATAGCCATAGGGCTTCTCATAATTTCCATTTCTTCTAGTGTCAATTTCCAGAAATTATGTTTTTCAAGCCATATGCCATTTCATATAGGTTGCTGAGTTTATTGGCACAAAATTGTTCATAATATTCCTTTGATATGTTTTTAAAATGTTTTTAGGATCTATAGTGATGTCAAATCTTTCATTTCTAATATTGTTAATCTGTTTTCTTTCTTTTTTTCATGATTAGTCCTGCTAGTGGTTTGTCAATATATTTTTTCAAAGAATCACTTCTTTATTTTTCTTTCATTTGTCTGTTTTCTATTTCGTTGACTTCTGCTTATATCATTATTTCCTTCTGCGTATTTACTGTGGGTTTAATTTATTCTTTTTCTTGCTTCATAAGGTTGAGTCTTAGATTATTGATTTTAAACCTTTCTTCTTCTCCTAAACAGCATTTAAATAGAAAGTTCCTCTAATCAGTACTTTGGCTGTATCCCCCAAACTTTGGCATGCTGCATCTTCATTGTGATTTATTTCTGTGTATTTTTTAGTTTCCTTTGTGATTTCTCTTTTGACCCATGGGTTATTTAGTAGTTTCTTGTCTAAGTTCCAAATGTGGGGACTTTCCTAGATACTTTATTGTCATTGATTTCTAATTTAAGAACTATAACAAATGTAAGTCACTGTTATAACATGTTAGTAATAGGGTGGTATATGGGAAACAAGATAATTAATGCAAATTATCAACTATAGTTGACAGTAATATTGTAATATTTTTCATTAATTGTAACAAAGTTACTATATAATGCTGAGAGCCAGTAATGGGGAGGGGGCAAAAGGGGTAAGGAGTTTTTCTTTTTTATTTTGTTTTTTATGTTCAGAGCAATGAAAATGTTCTATAATTGATTGTGGTAATGAATGCACAACTGTCATTATACTGAGAGCCATTGATATTGTTTGGATACTTTGGGTGGATTGTATGGTTTGTGAAACTTTAAAACTATTCAGGTGGTATAAAATAGAATATGGTTGAAAGTACATGTTTCCCACCTCCGTCTCCCTGCCTGCCTTTCTTCTTTGGTTTTCTTTGTTTATAAGAAATAATATCTGAGTGCTACTGGAGATACAGCTTTTAAAAAGAGACACAGGTCCCTGCCAACCCTCTGGAAGTTGAGATTCTCCTGATAGGAGACAGACAATAAACAAGAAAGTAAAATATCTGGTATGTTAGATGATAATAAGTACTAAAGAGAAAAATGCAGGGAAAAGGGTTTAGGTCTGGTGGGAGAGACGCCCCCTCCCCAACAACAAAAAAAAACCCTGGGGAATCTTACAGTTTGTAGCCTTTTCAGGCTGGCTTCTTCCGCTAAGCAATATGCATTTCTCATCCCTCCATGACTTTTTGTGGCATTGGCAGGAGGAAAGAGGTCACTTTGGGGATTGCTAATGGGGCCTGCACCTCGCCGTGTATTTCCTGTGCTTTCTCCCCTTCTGCCCCCTACCCGATAAAAGCTTTCAGTTTGAGATTCAGTGGCCCCAGGCCGAGCCTAATTCTTTACAGAAATTTTAGGATGGAGCGAATCACAGTCTAGTTGAATCTCATGACAACCCTATGGAGAGAGATTATTATTAGACCCATTTTACAGGGAAAGAAACTGGAGCTTGGAGTGGAAGTATCACCGGCCCAGCTCCCAGAGCAAGCAAAGGTAGAGTCAGGACTGCAGCCTGGAAATCCGTGAATGCACATTGCCATCTCTAAACCAGCAGGTTCTCCCGTGTGCAGGGACCCAGGGGAGTCTGAGGAAGCTGCAGCGCATCTGCTTCCCACCTTGTAGGGAGGCGGGGTCACAGGACCATCCTGCACGTGATCCGGGATTCGGCTCCTCCTGGGCAGTTGGGTGTTTCCCATTTATCACCGACCTGAACTGAACGACACTGCTGAGACAGCCCTTGAATACCTTTCCCCTCAGTCCTGCTGCCTCTCGGGTGATGGTGGCCCAGCCTGGAGAGGAAAGACTCAGGAGAGTTGCCGGTAGGGGAAAGTACGGGAGAGGTTCCTGTACCGTTTTGGGTGGTCTCGGCAGGCTGGGGCCTTCACTCAGCCCGTTTACTTGCTAACAGAAAGAAACCTCTACTGCAAGACGGCCCCAGGACGAGTTCCGGGTAAGGGGTTCTAGAACTGCGGATTTCATCTCCTGTTTGGGCGGTCATCTTCCCCACTCGCACCCTGAGCTGGAAGCATCTCGGGTTAGGTCTCTTTTATAGACAGGAGCCTATAGCCCAGCTAGGAGGTGGCTTACCCAAGGTCACCCTGTGGGAACTTGAGGCCCATCGTTTAGATTCTTCAAAGAAGGGGGCCACTGGGTGACTCCAGAGACCTGAAAGAGGACGGCTTAGGAGGAGGAGAGCGCGCCCTCTGGCGGCCTAGAAGTTCCTGTGTTGGTCGCAATCTGTAAAGTCCTCCTTGGCGTTATTCTTGGGAATGACCAAGAACTTCTCGCTCATGGTTGAGCAACACCCCGGGAGTCTACCCGGAAGGGGTAGAGTGATCTGCAGCAGCTGCATTTGCCACCCTCGGGCTCGGGGTTCAGCCACATCTCCAGGCTTAGCTGTGATCACCAGCACCTCGCCTGGGGGCCCAGAAACAGCTTAGCATGGGCGCCCCGAAGGCGAAGGTGGGGTTCCCAGCCTAAGGCTTCAGAAACCCCCTCCCGCACCTTGCCCTGGTTCATCTTCTCTCTCTCTCTCGGGGCCACACCTTGGCTTTTGTGGTGTTTTCACCTGGGTAATGCTTATTCACTTTTCTTCCTTGCTGGCTTAGTCTACCCCGTTTTATTATATTCTCTTTCATTTATTTTTATTTTTATTCTCTGTAGCTTTACTGAGGTATAACTGATGCACAATAAACTTCCCCCCTTTAAAGTGTATAGTTTAATAGTATACTCCATATATATATATATATATATATATATTTTTTTTTTTTTAACGTTTATTGAGTGTAGCACAACTCCACACGGGTCAAGGACGCCCTGGGTTTGAACCCTGGACCTCCCATGTGGTAGGCGGACGCCCTAACCACTGGGCCAAGTCCGCTTCCCAGTCCTTATATTATTGAACATCTCCATCTCCCCAAAGGTTTCTTCGGGCCCCTTGGACACCCTCCCACCCCATTCCCCCAGGCCCAGGCAACCAGGATCTGCTATGGTTCATTTGTAGGGTTGAGAATTTTATATAAATGGAATCATACAATATGCCCTTTTTTTTTTTTTTATTTAAGAAAGGCTGACCACGTTTCATGAAGTTGATTTTGCGACTCATGATCCTAAACATGCAGTTTATAAAGATCCTGCTGGGGAGACTGTGAGGCCCCCGCTCTGCCTGCCGCCTCCCCTCAGAAGGTCCCAGCCTTGGCACCGCCTGCCCCGCTCACCCCTGGCATCTCGGCCCTGGGAGTGGGAGTCATGGGCTTTCCATCCGAGAACAGCTGTGGGAGGGAGGGGAGTGAGGCCGGGCTGGGGCCCTGTGCGAGGCGTGGAGGCCCTAGGGGGAGTCAGGGGGTGCACACTCGCTCCCCGTGCCCAGGTTCCCTGAGGAAGACGCAGAGGCCCGTCAGGTCCCAGCTTCGATACTTCTGACTTCACTTCCAAGAACCCGCAGTCCCCAGGGGAATTATTCAAAATGACCGCATGTGGCCAGGAAACCTTGGTGCCCCCAAATCGCAGCATCCGGCCTGCACTGGCCAGAGGAGGTCGTCATGCAGCCATACACCGGCCCTGACTGCAGACTTCAGGAAGGCCGCTCCCCCGGCGGCCCGGCTGCTGTGGTCAGGGCCCTCGGGCACCCGCCAGAGGCCTGAGTATAGAGTGGGTCCCAGGCCTAGAAATCGAAGGAAGCCTCCCCTAAATGGACTCGGGGTGGGGGTACAGGGGGAATTCTTCTGGAATCCTAATCTTTCTATAAATCCATATCTTCCTTTCTAGGGGGAGAGGATAATGAATTCCAAATATATGAAATTAACATTTTTTCTTATTTTAAAATTGATGAGCATCCATGTTTATTGTAGGAAAAAAGTACAGATAAAAAAAATATATAGGGGGAAGCGGACTTGGCTCAATGGTTAGAGCGTCCATCTACCATATGGAGGGTCCGGGGTTCAAACCCAGGGCCTCGTGGCCCATGTTGTGAGCTGGCCCATGCACAGTGCTGACGCGCGCAAGGAGTGCTGTGCGACACAGGGGTGTCCCTGCATAGGGGAGCCCCACACGCAAGGAGTGCGCCCCTTAAGGAGAGCCACCCAGCGCAAAAGAAAGTCCAGCCTGCCCAGGAATGGGGTGCCACACACACGGAGAGCTGATGCGGCAAGATGACGCAACAACAAAAAGAGACACAGATTCCCGGAGCCGCTGACCAGAATACAAGCAGACATAGAAGAACACACAGCAAATGGCCACAGAGAGCAGACAACTGGGGGGAGAGGTGGAAGAAGAGAGAAATAAATAAATAAATAAAAATCTTAAAAATATATATATATATGTATATATATATAAACATCCCAGATCCCAGTGCTTATTAATAACCAAAAGTTAATTTTTGGTGTGTTTCTGTTATTTATTCCTTCTTCACCAAATCCCCATGTACGTCCACTGTGTGACCAGTTGTATTAGCCAAAAGAGGTGCTGATGCAAAGTACCAAAAATCCCTTGGCTTTTTTTTTTTTTATTCCCCCCCCTGCGACTTGCTTGCTATCTGCTCTCTCTGTCCATTCGCTGTGCATTCTTCTGTGTGTCTGTATTTATTTTTTATTTATCCCCCCCTTGCAGCTTGCTTGTTGTCTGCTCTCTGTGTCCATTCGCTGCACGCTCTTCTGTGTTTTTACTTGTCTCCCTTTTTATTGCATCACCTTGCTGAGTCGGCTCTCTGCAGTGTGCAGACAAGCCTACCTTCACAAGGAGGCCCCGGGATATGAACCCATATGGTAGATGGGAGCCCAACTGATTGAGCCACAGCCGCTTCCCATGCTGGCTTTTATAAAAAGTATTTATTTGGGGTAAAAACTTATAATTACAAGGCCCTTAAGAGTCCAACTCAGGGTTACTTGCTCGCCCAAGTCTGTTGCCACGTGTTGCAGCAAGACGATGGACCACCTCTGCCTGGTCTCTCCTTCCTCCTTCCTCCTGAGGCTCTGTGGGCCCACCTTCTTCTGGTCTCAGCAGTAGGCTGGCACAGAGCTCATCTCTTCCTGGGCTTTAGCTGTTTGAGCCTTCTCCTTTCTGTCACATGGCAGAACCGAAATGACCAAGTTCTCTCCTCTTCCTTATCTTCTTCTTCTGTGAGTCTTCTTGAGTGAGTGTCCATTTATATAGCCCACCAAGGGGGCAGGGACTTACTCTGCCTTACACCCTACTGACTTCATCAAATCAAAGCCCTAAATCTTAACATAATTTAATCAAGGGTATCTCAGCTGAATTGAATACAGTCAAAAGGGGCAGACCAGTTTACAAACATAATCTCTCTTTTTGGAATTCATAAATAATCTCAAACTGCCACACCAGTCCTGTGCTGGGGGCACAGCAGTGACTGAAACAGCCCCACTGCCACCCGGCCTTCCTGGGGCTCACAGACCTGTCCCCAGACAGCAATGACCCAGAGCTGGGACAGCGTTGCCCAGACAGGGCACCTGCCTAGGAGTCATGAGGGCTTCTTGGAGGAGGGGGCCACTGAACGGACCCCTTTGGCCAAGGGAATGCATATGTAAAGAGGCTAAAAATGGTTTGGCAACTGCAAAGAATTCCACCTGTGTGGAGGGTTGGTGGTAAAAGATTTGCTGATCAGATGGGACCTTCAGGCCACTTTATGGCATCTTTAGCCACCCCCCCAGTTTATTCTAGAGTCATTAGAAGCCACTGAGGGATTTTAAGCAGGACAGGACGTTGATCTGATTTTCATTTTGCTGGGCAGTTCCAGGTCTGCAAGGTGGAAGGGGACAGGGAGAGACCAGGGCCCATAGATGAGGGAGGAGGCTGGGTCAGGGTAGAGGGTGGGAGCCAGAGGTAACGCTTACCTCTCTGGCTTGGGCAGTTTGTAGAAACATGTTTGTGTGATTTAAAAGATACACTAGGGAGTGGGTGTAGCTCAGTGGTTGAGTGCCTGCTTCCCTTGTACGAGGTCCTGGGTTCAATCCCCAGTACCTCTTAAAAATTAATTAATTAATAAAACACTAATTGCTAATG
Source organism: Dasypus novemcinctus (assembly GCF_030445035.2). Taxonomy (NCBI): domain Eukaryota; kingdom Metazoa; phylum Chordata; class Mammalia; order Cingulata; family Dasypodidae; genus Dasypus; species Dasypus novemcinctus. The sequence continues at coordinate 66,559,506 of NC_080690.1, read as the reverse complement.
TTGTCAGACAGCAGGTACTTAAAGAGTCAAATGCATCCATGATTTATGATAAAAAGGGGGAAAATAACCAACCATCTCCTTCCCGCTTTCAATTCCTGTTCTCCACAGTCACCCTGTAGCTCTTGGGCTGATTTCCGGCACTTACCCCTGATTTCTAGATGAGGGCCTGGACGCCTCGTGCCCACTTTCCGCAGGTCTTACTACCTCCTGCCTTCCCAACATGCAAGTACGGGTTTAGCACTTCTGCTCTCCCCTCCGTGTGGGAACAGATACCCGCCAGTGGTTAGTGATTCCCGCGGTTGCGTGTGGCCGGGGTCAGGGGCCCACCCGCGTCAGCACCTGATTGTCATCTGCTGACCTTCCCCGTGCGCCACAGTCGAGTGGTGGCCCGGAGGACGATTGTGTTTCCTGTGTTGTACCAGGAAGCAGCCGCTGTGGGTGCGCGATGTGCTGTCGGTCAGGGACAGGCGCTTGGTTCTGCCGCGGGTCTGTAAGCTGTGGGCCCCCAGCCCCTCCTGGCAGGGGCAGGGAGGTGTCCTTGTGCCCACACCAGTTTCCACGAAGGAGGACTCACCTCCCAGCCACCTGCGCTCCGTGCGCAGGAAGGCACATGCGCTCTACCGTCAGGCAGGGCAAAAGGGGGAGAACCCGCCGTCCCCTGCACGGCGACCTGGGGCGGGTGAGTGTGACCTGGAGGGGGTGAGGGGCCCGCAGCCTGAAGCCTGGAGGAAGGCGAGCTGATCAGCACCCGGAACAGGAGGGGTAAACTCAGGCACCAGAGTCCAGGCACTGCCGCCTGTGAAATCCAGAGGAACTTGAAGGAGAGTGGGCATGAGCTTGGGTCTTGAGTTGAAGTGGATGCAGGTGAAGCCTGAGAAGGGGGCCTGGGCCGCGGTGCCCTGAAAGGCCAGCACTGGGGGGCGGGGCCCTGGAGCCCAGAGAAGCCAACATCCCCCACATTCTTTTGAGGGGCCAGACAAGTGTCAGGAGAGAGAGAGAAGGGTGGCAGGCAGAGCCAGGTGAGAGGGAGCCCACGGCTTGTCCCAGAGACGCCCACAGATCAAAATGTACCGGTACATGTCATGTGTGTGTGTGTGTGCATGTATGTCTCCGTGCATGCGGATTGTGTGTATGTGAGTGCAAGTGTATCATGTATGTGTGTATATGTGTGTCTATGTGTGAAACAGAGGCATTGGGTTGCTTCCATTTTTGCCCAGTTGTCCATAGTCCTGGAGGCATCATGGCATCTACCTTGGTGATTCTGGAATGGGAGGAAAGGGAATTTTGGCAGGATTTTAATTTGAAGAATGAAAATCTGAAGGGCTGAGCCAGGTGTGTTCAAGATTCATCTGGAAATTAAGGACATTGTTTTGTCCCAGAGAGTCTATAGATTTTTCCCAAGAATGAGGCTCAAATAGGTTATGGAAGTGAACGGTCTTTGCCAGTTTGTGTGAATTAGACAAAGTTCTTTCTAAATCCTGATGAACAAAGCCCTTGAACTTCACATCAAATAGTACAAAGTGGGGCTTATATTCCTCCATCTTAATAGAGAGTTTCGGAATGGGTTGTGGCTCAACTGATAGAGCATCCACCTATCATATGGAGTGTCCAGGGTTCGACCCCCAGGGCCTTCTGGCCCGTGTGGAGCTGACCCATGCACAGTGCTGCTGCGCAAGGAATGCCGTGCCATGCAGGGGTGTCCCCTGCATAGGGATTCCCCACGCGCAAGGAGTGCGCCCCACAAGGAGAGCTACCCCACGGGAAAAAAGTGCAGCCCACCCAGGAGTGGCATTGCACACACGGAGAGCTGACGCAGCAAGATTATGCAACAAAAAAAGCAACACAGTTTCCCGGTGCCTCATGACAAGAATGCAAGCGGACACAGAAGAGCACACAGCAGATGGACACAGAGAGCAAGACAATGAGGGGAAGGGAAGAGAAATAAATAAAATAAATCTTTTTTTTAAATAATAGAAAGTTTCTCTTAAAAAACAAAACCAAAAGACATACTGGGCAGTGCTGGGGACCCGGAAGAGACTGAGCTGGGCCCTGGTCCTGCCCCCAGGGGCACACAGTCGGGGGCGGGGGGCCGACTTGGCACCACACAGTCAGGACCTAGAGTGGACAGACAGGAAGCCCAGGGATCTGAGGGTCAGAAAAGACATCCTGGAGGAGGGGACATCAGACGTAGAAAATGCTGTGGTCTGGAGGCAGGGAGACCAGTGAGGAGGCTGAAACCTCAAGAGCAGAGCCCACGGGGGTGGGGGGAGTAAACCTCGTTTCCAGAAATAGAATTCCTAACAGGAGTCAGGAAGAAGAGACTAGATTAGCATTTGCTAAGTTGAGCATTCTCTCTCTTAGTGTTTTAGGATTCTCCCAATCCTGCCAGTGGGGTATTTTGACCCCCATTTTACAGGTGGGAAAATTGAGGCGTAGGACGCACATTCAGGAAGTGACTGAGGCAAGATTTGAATTTCCAGGCTTGTGTTACCCCGAAGTCCTTGCTGCCATTTATTAAGGCCTGGCCCTGACCTGAGGGGTTCTTGCATGACCTCATTTAGTCCTTGGAGCAGTAGTGTCAGTTGGTGGTCGTGGGGGGGAAGGGAACGACACTTTGAAGATTAGAGCGGAGTCCCTTGCCCAAAGCAGCCTGGCCTCAGGAGGAGCACAGGTAGGGAATGAAAGTAGCAGCACATGCTATGACTTGATGCAGGAAGGAACAGCAGTGACAAAAGGTGGGGTGAACAGGTGGCGGCTGGTACTGCCCTTTCCACAACTAAAGCAACCTATTCTTAGTATTCAGAATTGAATACTGTCCCCCGCAGGAAAAGCAGCTTTCTTTGAGTCTTCAGAGGAAGGGTCAACATCAAACAGTAAAGATATAAAAATAGTAACAGTGTTTTGACAAAATGTGGATGCTAATAGTTGGATTAAATACAGTAAATTTGAGTAAACCTAAACGAAATATGGGCCATTCATTCTTTAAATATACCCTGAGTGCCTTCTCGATGCCAGGCCCTCAGTGGGGCATTTCTGGGAACCTCCCCTTGAAAAGCTCGCAGTCCAGTCACCAGGCCACCGGATTCTTCATAGGGGAAGGAGAATTTGCCAAAGAGCCTCCAAGAAACTTGAAAACAGTGAAGTCAGCTTTTTTGCCTAGGAAGGAACCTATTTCTGTAATCAATTCCCAGGCCTTCCCGGCATTCTTTCTCTCCCATTTTAGAAACAGGGAGACTCTAGACCTAAATTAAAAATAGTGAAAAACAGTTCAACCCCAGAGTAAGCAGTATTGTGAGGAGGCAAGCCTAGGGAGCTATGGGACCCTAGGGAATGGGTCCGACCTAGCCTAGAGGTCAAGGAGGGCTTCTTGGAGGAAGGGACACTTCAGCTGAGACCTAAAAGAGGAATTGGGGCCAAGCAGGAAAAGAGGAGTGGGGGAAGGGTGTTCGGGGGGAAGGGTGTTCTAGGCGAAGGTGAATCAGGTGTGAGCTGGAAGGGCGAGCAAAATGAGCAAAACGGCCCAGGGCCAGCTCTCACCAAGCGCCGAGGCAGATCCGCCCCCATGGTGCCTAAGATGGTGCAGGGCTCAGGTGGGGTGCCCAGGGCGCTGAGGGAGCCCATCCTTGAGGGGCTAATAGAAGCTAGCAGAACATGGTAGGGAAAATCAACAAAATCAAAAGATGGTTCTTTGAAAAGTACTAATAATTGAGGGGAGAAAAGAAAACACAAATTTCCATAATAAGGTATTAAAAATAAGACATCAATGTAGGTCCTACATTCATTTAAAAAATAAGAGAATATCAAACAACTTTAGTTAATACTTTTGAAAATGTAGAGAAAATGGGTAATTTTTCTTCAAAAACACAGGTCATCAATATTAACATAAGAAGTAGAAAATCTGAGTAGTCCTTGTCTGTTAAAGACATTGAATCCATAATTGAAAACTTTCCCATGAAGAAAGCTGCAGACCCACATGGCTTTACTAGTGAATTCTTCCAAACATTTAAGAAAGAGATAATACCCATCTTACCCAAATTCTTCTAGATAACAGAGAAAACAGGAACACTTTCTTAACCATTTTATGTATTTACTATAATGCTGATAATAAAACCTGACAAAATTGTTACAAGAAATTAAAATTATAGGCCAACATCTCTCATGAACATGTATTCATATAACCTAACCAAATAGAATATATAAAGAAGGAGTATAAATCATGTCTTAGTGAGATTTATTCCAATTATGCAAGGTTTGTTTAGCATTTGAAAATCAATGTAATTTTCCATGGAAATACCATAAGGAGAAAATCATATAAAATTATATGGGAAAATCATTGATGAAATTCCAATCTGTTCATGATTAAAGTACTTTAAAAATGAGGAATAGAAGGAAACTTCTTTAATCTGACAAATGATATTTTACAAAAAATGTTCAGCTAACATCATATTATTTGTACTTAAAATTAAAATGAACTTTTCCCCCCTAGGCTGGGAACAAGAAAAGAATCACCTTCCTTAGTCAGCATAGTGGTGGAGGTTATAGCCAGAGCAATAAGGCAAATGAATGAATGAGTGAACGACTGAAGAAATGGAAAAACAAGCAACACAAAGATTGAAAAGGAAGTAAAACTGATTATTGGCTGATGACCTGCTTAAGTATATAAGAAAGCTGAAAGAATGTAAAAACAAACTAATAACATTCGTAGATGACTTTTGCAAGGTTGCTGGATATAAGATCGACATACAAAAGTCAATTGTATTTCTAAATTCTATCAGCAAACACTTGGGAAATGAATTTAAAATCACCCAAAACTCCTCAAATATCAGGAAAAAATTGATGAAAGATGTGCAAGAATCCTGCCCTGAAAACCACAAAATGTGGTTTAGAGCAATTAAAGAACACTTGTATGAATGGAGACATACCCTGTTCATGGATTGGAAAACTCAGTAGTGTAAGTTGTTTTGTTTTTGTTTTAAGATTTTATTTTTTATTTCTTTCCTCTTCCCCGCGCCCCCCCCCCCCCCCCCCCAGTTTTCTCCTCTCTGTGTCCATTCGCTGTGTGTTCTTCTGTGTCCGCTTGTATTCTTGTCAACGGCACCGGGAATCTGTCTCTTTTTGTTGCGTCATCTTGTTGCATCACTCCTGGGCAGGCTGCACTTTTTTCGCGTGGGGTGGCTCTCCTTACAGAGTGCACTACTTGCGCATGGGGCTTCCCTACATTGGGGACTGCCCTGCGTGGCAGGGCACTCCTTGCGCGCATCAGCGCTGCACATCAGCCAGCTCACCACACAGGTCAGGAGGCCCATGGGTTTGAACCCTGGACCTCCCATGTGGTAGGCAGACGCTCTATGAGTTGAGCCAAATCCACTTCCCAGTGTAAGTTGTTAAGGCTCTTCTTAACAGAGTCAATGCAATCCTAATAAACATCCCAACAAGAGTTTGTGTGTGTGTGTGTGTTTTGTTGTTTTTTTGTGTTTTGTTTTGTTTTTTGGTTGCTGTTTTGGGTTAGGAATGGCTGTTTCTAAAATTTATATGGGAATGCAAAGTTCCTAGAATAGAAAATTTTAAAGAACAAAGGTGCAAGATTTTGAGTAGGTTGGGGGAAAAATACACCAAATATAAGATATGGGCCATAATTAATAGTAATTTTTTACTTTTAAGATTTAAATTTATTTACTTATTTCTCCCCCTTCCCTCCATTTTCTGCTCTCTGTGTCCATTCACTGTGTGTTCTTCTGTGTCTGCTTGTATTCTCATTAGGCGGCTTTGGGAACTGATCTTGGGACCTTCCGGAGTGGGAAAGAGGTGACCATTCTCTTGCGCCACCTCAGTTCCCTGGTCTGCTGCATCTCTTATTCTCTCCTCTGTGTCTCTTTTTGTTGTGTCATCTTTTTTTTTTTTTTAAAGATTTATTTATTTATTTCTCTCCCCTTCCCCCCCACCCCGGTTTTCTGTTCTCTGTGTCTATTTGCTGCAATGTCTTCTTTGTGCATTTCTGTTGTTGTCAGCGGCACACGAATCTATGTTTCTTTTTGTTGTGTCATCTTGTGTCAGCTCTCTGTGTGGGCGGCGCCATTCTTAGGCAGGCTGCACTTTCTTTTGTGCTGGGCGGCTCTCCTTATGGGGCGCACTCCTTGCGCGGGGGGCTCCCCTATGCAGGGGGGATACCCCTGCCCTGCGTGGCACAGCACTCCTTGAGCGCATCAGCACTGCGCATGGGCCAGCTCCACACGGGTCAAGGAGGCCCGGGGTTTGAACCACAGACCGCCCATGTGGTAGACAGACGCCCTAACCACTGTGCCAAGTCCACTTCCCTGTTGTGTCATCTTGCTGTGCCAGCTCTCCGCGTGAGCCAGCATTCTTACACCGGGCAGCCCTCCTGCATGGGGCAGTACTCTGCACAGGCCAGCATTCTACATAGTCCAGCACTCTGTGTGGGCCAGCTCGCCACACGGGTTGGCTTGCCTTCACCAGGAGGCCCTGGGCATCGAACTCTGGACCTCCTATATCATAGACTGGAGCCCAATTGCTTGAGCCACATCCCCTTCCCAGTAGTAACATTTTGATGACATCATCTTTCATACTTCTTAACAAAATTTCACAACAATGCAAGGTGGTGGTGGTGGGCTGATGTATGGGGTGCCGTATAATGATAGGCATGTTTGTTTTATAAATTCACAACTTTACTATACACTTATCGTTCATGTATGTTCCTGTATGAAAGATAGAGTTCAATAATATTTTTATTTAAAATAAGGTGGAAGATTTACACAGCTGGTTTCAAGATTTGTTATAAAGCTAAAGTAATTAATACAGTGTAGTATCAGTGCAAAGATAAACAAATACACCAATAAAACAATTAACCATCCAAAAATAGAGCCACACTCATATGGTCGGTTGAGTTACAACCCAAGTACCGCTGCAATTTAGTGGGCAAAGGATGGCATTTCAGTAAGTGGTGCAGTTGGTTATCCATACGGGGGAAAAATCAAATTTGACCTTACACCATACCCAGAAATCAATTTAAGATAGATCATAGGCCTAAATATGAAAGCTAAAGCAATAAAGATAAAACAAGAATATTTTCAAGATTTTGAGATAATCAAGGGTTTCCTAAACTTAAAGATACAATAAAAGTACCTACCATAAAAGAAAAGATAGATAAATTGGGCTGCATTAAAATTAAGAATCTCTGTCTAAAGACTATAGTTGAGAGAGTGAAAAGTCTAGCCAAAGTCTAGATGGGAATATTCACAAATACTTGTCCCACAAAGAACTCTTACCCTGTATGTATATATGTATATATTTGTGTTTACATCTGTGCGTATATTTATTTATTCCTACATATTTCTTTTTAAAAACAGGAACATGGCAAAAGAATATCCAAATGGCCAAAAAGCATACAAAAAGATGTTCAACAGCATTAGTCCCCAGGGAAACGCAAATTAAACCACAGTGAGATACCATCATATGCCCATCAAATTAGTGATGATTACAAAGATTGGGCAGACAGTTTGGCAGTTGCTTATAAAGTTAAGCATGGAGAACTACTCTATTATCTAGGCATATAACCAAAAGAATTAGGAACCGGGTCTTGGACAGATACCTGTACACCAATGTTCATAGCAACATTATTCACAATAAAAACAGGTGGAAGCAACCCAAGCATCTGTCAACATATGAATGGATCAACAAAGCCTGGTAAATACGTACACTGAAATATTATTCAGCAGTAAAAAGAAATGAAGTGCTGAGACATGCGGTAACATGGATAAACATTGAAGACATGTTGAAGGAAATAAACCAGACATGGGTAAATATTGTATGATTTCTCTTAGCTGAATACTTAGAATAAGCAAATTCATTGAGACAGAAAGCAGAATAGAGGTTAAGGAGCTGGAGAAAGCAGGGAATGGGGAGCTGTTGCTTCATGAGTACAAGTTTCTCTATGGGATGATGAAAATTTTCTGGAAATGGTGGAAGTTAAATACAGCATTGTCAACATACTTAATGCCATGGAATTGTACACTTAACAGTGGTTAAAATACTTCGTTATGGATATTTTACCACAGTTTTGAAAGTTTGATAACATTAAGTCTCGAGGAGGAGCTGGAGCAGCTGGAACTCTCCTCCACTGCTGGCGGGAGGGCGGGTGGAACAGTCACTACCCAAGTTCCTCACCGTATGTTTCAGCCATCCCCCTCCTCCGTGAGACTCAGAAGAAAGGAATGCTTATACAGCTACAGACAAGTCCAAGAATGTTCACCATAGCCTTCTCGAGAATAGCCAGAAAACTGGAAACAACCCAGATGTCACCAGCAGGAGATGGCTAAGGCAGTTGTGTCTGTGCAACAGGATGGCTGCTCGGCAGTAGAAGGGAAGAGGCTGCTGAGAAACAGCCCCTCATCGTCTCCATATGACTCCGTTTACATGACTTTCAAAACCAGGCAGAACTAACCTTAAGTGGGGATAGAAGTGAGAACGGAGCTGTGTTACATGACTGGGAGGGGCTCTGGGTGCACCCGGAGTTCCCAGCTCGGCTCTCATGCCACTTGGCACTGGGCAAGTTTCCACTGTAGAAGGCCTGAGGTACAGTTCTGTGCACTGTGGGGCGTTCAGCAGCACTTGGCCTCTACTCACTACATGCCAGTGGTACCCACCCCCAAGTTCTCATAGTCAAAAATGTCTCTAGACATTGCTAAATGTCCCCAGGCTGGAGAGAGGGACAGCAGGGAGCAAAATTGTTCCCATTTGAGATCCACTGGTAAGAAGTCATGGAGCTGAACACTTGCGATTAGTGCACTTTTTGTGTATTATTCCTCAGTTGAAAAGTTAAAGAACCCCAGCATCCTGAGCCTTCTAGAACTTACTAAGAAGGAGCAACGGAGTCCTCTGAAGGCAAACACTGAGCTGTGGCAGATTTACAGATCCCAAGAAGAACTGCAGCAATAAGCTCCCAGGTCCGGCTCTTAGATCCTCCTGGATGAACGAAGTGCAGGGTGAGTTCCTGGGACACAGCTGCCCTGCGCGAGGAACCCTTCCCTAGTGGCTGCAGAGCCCCCCTCCCCAGACCGCTGTCTGCATGCCTCCCCTCTGCTGGGAGCTGCAGCGCCCTGTGACCCAGCAGTTTCACTCCTGGAAATATAAAATCCAAATGCCCATCAGCAGAAGATGGACCCATACGGTGAAATATTACTAAACAACAACCACAAAAAAGTAACGAATTACTGAGACAGGCAGCAAGATGATAGATCTCACAGATGGAAGGTTGACAGCCCCAGAAAGAGGACATCCATCTGTAGTGAGAAACGGAACACGGGCTCTGTGGCGAGGCAGGAGAGGGGTTGCCCTTGGGGAAGGGTCCCCTGGGGTCAGGCTTGAGGCCTTCTGCTAGCGCTGGGCATACTCTGAATCACGACCCGGGTGATGTTCACATTGAAAAACCATCATGCTCCAGTTATAAATGAATGTATTACAAAGGAAAAGAAAGAATACGGGAATTTAGTGAGGCTGAATTTATTTACAGCGCTCGATTGTATTTATTCCAGTCAACAACCAAATAGAAATGAAATATTTTCTATTATATTCTCGATCGTATTTTTAATGCTGGTTGTGAGCTCTCAAGTGGGTTTTGTGGTCCTCCTGTGGATCAAGAGCTATGGTGATAGAGACCCCTTTGCTAGAAAACCAAATCATTGTCCAGGTATGAGCACACTGACATGTGGCCAAATGCTGAGCCACGTGGTGGGATGTAAGACTAGAGATGCCACCTGGCCTTGGAGCTTAGAACCTTCTCCTCCAGAGGGTCCCCTTCGTGACACAGCACGACAGAGGGACTGCTCTCCAGCCCAGGCACACCACACTCAACAGCGTCTCCGCGATCATCGCGTTGGACAGACTTTGTTTTCATTTTTTCTGACTCAGCCGACTGCACTGAGCACTAGGGGCCTTATTTTAGCCACCGAACGGCCTGTGGCCTGTGTGCTTGTGTGAAAGTGTGGCCTGGCTGTGGCGGGGCGTGGGGAGGGCAGGGCTGGGGACCGGGAGGAGGCTGCTGCCTTCCTCCGCTGGCTGGCTGTGGTGGGAGCTGCGGGAGACCATGAAAAGAATGTCATGCAAGGATACGTGGGTACAGATCACCTGTAAAAATGGGGAGGAGCCGGGGTGGGGGAAGGGCAGGCTGCCCTGGGGGAGCGATTGAAAAGAATTGTGAAAATAAGAGCAGGCTCCCTCTTGAGAAGTTCAGGAATTGAGAGCAAGCGTGCACGCTTCCTGTTGGATGGCGGGAGCTGACGCCGGGGAAGGCTGACTCGGGCAGGGGCTGGGGACAGGCCTGCGGTGGGCCTGAGGATCAAGGGGGCAGGACTTGGACTTTCCACGTTACACTTTGAAGGCTTTTTTTCCCCTCCCATGCGATGTGTTACTCTTATTAGTAAAAGAGAAGAATAGTCTCTCTTTTTCAACCTACTCCCTCTGCTTGCAGGGCTGAGGCACGGAGACCATTTCTCACTAAACGAAGTTATCCTGGACAGAGCATCATCTGTGGGCCCAGCCCTGGACTGCCCGGTGCTGGCCACAGCAGCCGCGGCGACAGGCTGGGCCCCACCCTCCTGGGCCTCCCAGTCCAGTGGGGGAAACGGGTTGCAGACAGTGACTGGGTGGCTCCTGGCCAGTTGTGATAGACGCCCTGAGGGAACATGCAGTGTGAGGAGAGCAATGGGGGTCCCTGAGTTGGAAAGCAAGAGGGGACATTGGGCACAGCTGGGACGGAGGCCAGACCAGGCAGCAGAGGAGAGAGACCTTTGAGAGCAGAGTGGGCCAGGTGCACCGCTGAGGGGGAGGGACCAGGTGGCAGGGTGGCCCCACAGGAGAGACAAGCTGGGGTGCGGTGAGTGAGGTGTCCGGGAGGCGCCTGGGGCTCATGGGTCTGCGCAGTCCTCAGTCGTGTCCCGTCCTGGCCCCTCACAGCCACCCCTTCTTCCCACCCTCCAGTCCCACTCAAGCCTTGTTTCCTGAGGGGCCCATCGAGAGCCCCAGGGCAGGGCTCGCCCAGTGTCTTTGCTGCGCCACTCCTTAAGAGTTTTTTTAAAAGTACGCTCTCATGCTTTCCAAGTTGACAACTAAAGCTCTTCTTCATAAATCTGGTGTGTTATGACTATTGACATTTTAAAACAGAGCTGGTGCCTCCTTCCTTTGAATGTATCTAAATACGTCTAGTGAGTTGATGCCGCCCGATGTCTGGCTAAAATACAAAAAGAACAAGCTCCTCTTTTGCAGTCAGAAATTTTACACTGTTCTTTTTTGTCCTTGAACTCCCATTTACAGTCCCTACCCCACAGAATTTTGTCTAGGTAATGATACTTTAGCAACAAAAATATATACAGAAATTCAAATATTCATTTTAATTTCCTGTCACCATAAAGTCCTTTTTTTTTTCTTTCAGAAGGTTCTAATGCTGAATATTTTCCTCTGGATTGAGTTACCTTTGAAATTATTATTAGTGCATAATTAATTTAAAACTTACATATATTATACATTGTCTTCTATTATACACTTCCATAGATAATTGTCAAACAGCAAAAGTAAACTGGTTGGTTGGAAATGCATCTCCAAATGCACTAGGCAGGGCGCCTTCCCCAGCCAGCACCCTTGGGTAAATATTAATGATTGTAGTAGTGAGTCGCTTAAAGAGGGGGGCAAGAAGGGCCTTTTGCCTCCAGCAGCACCACCAGCTCTTGAGCTCCTTCAAGCTGTGTGCCCAGAACTTCTTGCTCACAACTGTTAGCTCCACCTTCGGGGTCGGTGAAAGTCAAGAATTGGAGCTGCCAGACTGGCCAAAGGGTTGTTACCCCAGGTTCAGAGCCACTGCACATGGACTCCCACTTCTCAGCTCCCTTCCTTTGGAGCCAGGAGGTGCCCCTCCACACTGCATTTTGGGGAGATTCGGAAAGAAAGGAGTGGGCTGAGCTGTCGCCTGGGAAGTGGGAGGAGCGGCAGTGCCAGGGGAGGCGGGCGCCCTGGAGGCTGCGGGAGGCGCGGGGCTACTGCGCCTGGCAGTCAAGGCTTTTCACATTCCGTGGACTTTGCTCCGGCAGGGGCTTCGTGGGAACTGCCCAGGGACAGGCCCTCCAGTCTGGGGACATCCCTCCAGGGCAGGATTTCTCTTCTCTGGCTACTGGCTGGAATCTTCTAGGCGCCAGGTGACTCAGCATCCTGCAAGGGGGTCAGGCAGCGCCCCCACTGCACCGACGGAGACACCGAGGCGCCGGGGCGGGACCGGCAGGGGCTCCGGGCTCGGTCTGACCCCTCTCTTCCCCCGCAGTGTACCACTGGGTGGAGATGCGGACCAAGATGCGCATCATGGGCTTCCGCGGCACGGCCATCAAGCCGCTGAACGAGGAGGCGGCCGCCGAGCTGGGCGCCGAGCTGCTGGGCGAGGCCACCATCTTCATCGTGGGCGGCGGCTGCCTGGTCCTCGAGTACTCGCGCCACCAGGCGAACCAGCGCCACAAGGAGGAGGAGCAGCGCGCCGCCTGGGACGCGCTGCAGGGCGAGGTGGGCCGCCTGGCGCTGGCGCTCGAGGCGCTGCAGGCGCAGGTGCAGGCGGCGCCTTCGCCCAGCGCCCTGGAGGAGCTGCGGGCGCAGCTGCAGGAGGTGCGCGCCCACCCCTGCGCCCGGGACCCGCCGCCCTGCTCCAGGAACCCGCCGCCCACGCCCCGGGCGGGGCCCACATCGGAGAACTAGGAGGCTGCTGGAGCCTGGACTTGGGCGTCGCCGTGCGAGCCCCGACGTGGCTGTCTCCCCGCCGGTGCCTGACTGAGTGACCACCCGAGACCACCGGGATTAGAGTGGGGCTGATCCGGTGTGGCATTCGGGTACCCGCCCCCACTGACTAGACCAGTGGTACCTTCCACGCCCTCCCCGCCTGCGTCGGACGTAGTCCCTCCAATCTCTAGCTCAGTGCTCTTCCCTAGCTCCCCACCCCCCAATCCATGCAGACCCCCAACCGGCGCCTGCGCTGCGCTAGCTCTTCTGGCAGAACAACAGAACTGCTCTTGAGGCAGTCCACCTGTTGCTGCACTGCCACAGCCCCGTTTGCCTGGTGGTGGTCCCTTCTGGCCTTGGGTACAGAGGGTTGGGAGGTGACGCCCTTCCTTTCCGTGGACTTCCTCCAGCTGGGTGTTCCCCTCCCTGCCGTGCAGTTGATCCCTCCTCTCCATGTCCCCCTTATCCTGACCATGGCCCCATCACTGAAATGGCTGCACAGTGCCTTCTGGCTTAAACCTTTCCCTTCCCCCCCAAAAAAAAACACCCTTCCGTGGTCTGTTCCAGAACATGGTCTGTGGGGTAGAAAAATTGCTCCTGACGAGGCCCACTCCGTCCTGTCTGTCCATCACAGCCCCTCTTTACCTGCCCCAGAGTCCCTGACCTTGTGCTGTCTGTCCTGTCCATTTCCAGGTTCCTCCCCCACTGGCCTCCTCAGTGGCCTCTTTCAGGGGCCTCCCGGGAGGCGCACCCTGCAACGCGGGTTCGATTTTGCATGCCTCCACCTTCCACTCAGATGGGCTGCGCGGCTCGCGCTGGCCTCCTCTCAGCAGGACTCCGCGCTGGTCCAGGCCCCTTTCCCGCGCTGCCACCCTCCCGCCTCCACGGCCCGGGCTCACACCCCGTGCAGTGGCTCTAGCCTGTTAGTTTCCTAGGGCAGCCGAAGCAGAGGACTGCAAACTTGAGGGCTCGTAGCCCTGGGGACCAGAAGGCCAGACTCCAGGGGTCCGAGGAGCCACCCTCCCTCTAAGACCCAGGGGAGACTCCTCCGGGCCTCGTCCAGCTCCTCGGGGCTCCAGAGGTTCCTGGCTCCCCTGGCTGCATCGCCTCCAGTCTCCACCTCCATCTGCACATGGCCTTCTCCCCTGTGTCTCGCTGTCCCATAACCCCTCTGCCTTCCTCTTCTAAGGACACCTGTCATTGGGTTCAGGCCCACTCTACCTCCAAGATGATCTGCTCTTGAGATCCTTAACTTAATCACACTCACAAAGACCCTTTTTCCAGATAAGGTCCCATTCCCAGGCTCTCAGGATTAGGTGGGAGGCATGTCTTTTGGGGGTCAGCATTCACCCCCTCCACCTACTCACGCCAGCAGTAATCTGGGACCTGCAGGAAGGACCCCTTCACCACTGGCGCCCCTCCCAGGACTCAGCACTGCAGCTGGGAGGGCCATGGGCGCCGCAGTCTGGGTTCTGGTGCTAGGCTGTCAGTGGGTCCTTTGAAGGAGCCCAGGGTGGAGAAGCTGTTTTAAGGGCGTGTCTGAGAACTGGAAGATGGTTCTTCAAAATGGGTACAAGGCTGGTTAAAGTTAGGAGAGAAAACGGGCGGGGGGTTCTCGTGGGGCAGGAGGGAGTTCCTCCTCTGAGCCCTCAGCAGGGGAAGCTGAGGGACTTGCCCAAGGCCACTCAGCTAGTGAGGGACTGCCCTGGGCTCCTCCCGGGGTGGGAAGTAGGGGCAGGGTGAGGGGCCCCACGTCCTGGGTGCAGGGTGGCTCGAGATCCTGAGGGGATGGGTGCAGGGCGCGAGGAGGTGCAGGAGGAAAGGCAGGTCCTTGGTGGGGAAGGTTATCTCCAGAGACCCAGGGCACTGGGAGACGCTGCTGAGTGGCCCCAGACTCTCTCAGAGTGGCCCCAGATGGCACCGGAGAGCGCAGCATGTCGTACACCAGGCAGGCACGGTCCCAGTGAGCCCGTTCCCAAGAAGCTGCTGGTGGAGGTGGGAGGGGCGCAGGTTTCGCCCACTTCTGCCCTCACCTTTTCCCCAGGAGGGGTAAAAATGACCTGGACCGTCAGACCCACCCAAATAGAAAACCAAGAAACAGGATCTGAAAGGGCATCCTAATTCCTTCTAGAAGAGGGGGGACGCTGGTATAGAGGGAGCTGTGGACGTGGCTCCCGGGCGGGGGTGTTTTTAAAACTGGGGACACCCGAGTGTGTTAAGTGATGAGAGGAAAGGTGACACCACCTCATGAGGGGATGAGGAGGGAGCCAGGGAGGGGGCAGTGCCTGGTTCCCGTGGTTACCCTGGGGGTCCGCCCCCCTCCCAATCATGTCAATAAATAGCAGTCACAACCGGAACAGCTCAAGTTAGGTGGCAGGCACTGTTCTAAGTGCTCTAAGTCAGCCCTACAACATTTTTTTCTTCCCTTCCATTGATGAAGAAACGGAGGGACAGAGAGGGAAGGTCACTTGCCCAAGGCCACACAGGAACAAGGCCTAGGCGGGATGTGAAGACCCAGCTCCTAACCACTGCGCTCACATCTCTGAGGCTTAACGCTGACCTCTGATGTGTCCTTAAAGGCCAGGCCTTGTGGGATACAGAGTCGCCAGTGTCGCCCACTGAGGGCCCGGGGGGGTGTGTGTGGTGTGAATCCCCTCACGGCGCAGGAGGCGAGAGCTTCCTCACTGCCTGTTTGACGCTAGCTGGAGTTGTGTATACATCCACAATTTGAAGAGAGGGATTAGAATAAATTTGTCAAGGAAATCGGTTGTCTTCAAGTTTGTGCATTTCTTTCTCGTATGTGGGAAATCCTGCTTAACCTTAGAAAAATGCCCTCCATTTACTCTCAGCAAACTCCCTGACTTGCCCACCATGAGCCGGGCCGGGAGCTGGGTGGTGCGGGGGCCACCCAAGAGGCTGAGACAGCCCCAGGCCCCTCCGGCGCTCCCGGTCTGGAGGGGAGACAGGTGCACGTACAGACCTTGCTCCCCCGTGGGCATTTGGGAAGAGGGGACTGGCCCGGTCCAGATTCCTCCCTCTCGAGTGACTCAGGACATCACTGTAGGGACAGAACCCCCTTCAAACCGGCTCCTGCAAGCTGAGCGGGCCAAGGGGGTGTTTGGGCCCCACACCCCTCAGGGCGTCCCAGGGCTCTCGCCTCCCATCTCTGACCAGCGGCCCTGCAGCCTCCTCTTGGCCTGGAGAAGACCCAGAGGCCAAGAGCCACCCACAAAACGGTTTCCTTGGAAGCCCGCTTGTGTTCCCTTGGCCCTGTGGGGCTTGGGCCATCCCTGTGCTGTCCACTGTGACGCTGTGTGACCGCGCCTGGGACCCCCATCCCCAAGGGCTAGGGGCTGGAGTCGGCCAGGACAGAGGGAGGGGAGGGCCAGGCATGCTTCAGTCACTGCCCATTAGACCAATGTGTGCTGACACCTACTGTGCGCCCAGCCCCCCTGTCGTAGCCAGGAGTCAGCCTCGAACACGACAAGGTCCCTACCATCATGGAGCTGACATTCTGAGGCTGGAGACAGAGAGTAAAGAAGTGAAGATAACCCAGACTCAGGGTTTCAAGTGCTGCAAAGAAAAATAAAGCAAGGGCGGGGTTGAGGGGTAATGGGGGCGCTGATTTAGATCAGGCGGTCAGGGAGGGCTGGCAGAGGGGGCAACGTTTGAGTGGAGACCTGAAGGCAGTAGGAAGGGAGGGAAAACATCAAAGGAAGGGGTATCAGTAACTGCAAAGGCCCTGAGGCAGGTGCCAGGCTGGCTTGTTCCTGGAGGAGCAAGAGGTTCCAGCTGTCAGAGTAGAGCAAAGCTTGGCAAACTATGGCCCATGGGTCAAATCCAGCCTGGCCCCCACTGTCTGGCTTTGTAAATGAAGTTGTTTGTTTTAGTACTGGGGATTGAACCTGAAACCTTGTATGAGGCAGGTGCTCAACCATTGTGCTACACCTGCTCCCTATAAATGAAGTTGTCTTGGACCACTGCCACACTCTTTCAGTCACCTATGTTCTATGGCCATTTTTGTCCTATAGCGACAGAGTTGAGAAGTTGTGCCCAAGACCCTATGGCCTGCAAAGCCAAAAATAATGACTATCTGACCTTTTACAGAAAAAGTTAACTGAGCCCTGGAAGAGAATAAGCAAGGAGAGTGGGATGGGCACACAAAGGCCCTGCCCCCTTGCCTCAGTTGACAATTCCAGCTCCAGAGCGCCCCCTAGCGTGACCGAGGCCAGGCAGAGATGCTTCAGCTTCTGTCGCCGCCAGCTCCTGCTTCTCTCCCTCCCCCCAGGAGCCCTCCCCCCGGGAGCCCTCCCCAGTAACCCCACTGCACACAGAGCTCAGAGCCTCAGTCTCAATCTACAGCCACAGGCCACAGTGAGAAATATAGTTTATAGAATCCATCATACCCGTCTTTACGTAATAGTCCGCACTCACCTGATTATGGATTGTGCATGTTGTATAATACCTGTATTATGCTTCATAGTATACATTGGAATATATAATATACTGTACAGTTGTGTTAGTAATTGTATATAATCCATGGTTTATCTTAAGGTTCACTGTGTTGTACAGGTCCATGGATTTTTTTTTAATATTTATTTATTTCTCTCCCCTTCCCCCCGTTGTCTGCTCTCTGTGTCCATTCGCCGTGTGTTCTTCTGCGACTGCCTGCATTATCCGGCACTGGGAAACTACATCCCTTTTCTGTTGTGTCATCTTGCTGAGTCAGTTGTCCGTGTGTGCGACGCCACTCCTGGGCGGGCTGTGCTTTTTTCACATGGGGTGGCTCTCCTTACAGGGCGTGCTCCTTTGTGGGGCACCCCTACGTGGGGGACATCCCTGCGTGGCACAGCACTCCTTGCATGTGGGCCAGCTCACCACACGGGTCAGGAGGCCCTGGGGATCAAACCCTGGACCCTCCATATGGTAGGTGGACGCTCTATCAGTTGAGCCATATCTGCTTCCCCCATGGAATTTTTTTTTTAACTTTATTCTAGTAACATATACAACCTAAAATTTCCCCTTTACCCACATTCTAATATATACTTCAGTGCTGTTAATTACATTCACAATATTGTGCTACTACACCACCATTCACTTCCAAAACTTTTCCATCATCCCAAATAGAAACTCTGTATGTATTAAACCTTAGCTCCCTATTCCCCACCCCCACCCTGTCCCTTTTGGCTAACTAGATTCAAGATTCTGACTCTTACTTTGCATATTCTAGTTATTTCCTATCTGTGAACTCCTACACTATTTGTCACTCAATGTGATATCTTGAATGTTCATCTATGTTGTCACATGTATCAGAATGTCATTCCTTTTTATGGCTGAATTAATATCTATTAATATCTATTAATATTAAAATGCGTACATATCACGTTTTATCCATTCACAAGTTGATGGATACTTCCATCTTTTAGCAATTGTAAATAATGCCGCTACGAAAATCATTATGCTTATATCTGCGTTCCTGCTTTCAATTCTTTGGGGGTATATCCCTAGAAGTAGGACTTCCAGGTCATTTGGTAATTCTACAACTAACTCTCTGAGGAACTGCCCAACTGTCTTCCACAGTGGCTGCGCTGTTCTATGTTCCCACCAACAACGAATTAGTGTTCTTATTTTTCCACATTCTCTACAACATTTGTAATTTTCTGTGTCTTTTTTCTTTTTAATAGTAGCCATTCTAGTGGATGTGAAATGGTATCTCATTGGGGTTTTGCTTTGCATTTTCCTAATGGCTAATGAGGTTTAGCGTCTTTTCCTGCACTTTTTGGCCATTTGTATTATCTTCTGTGGAGAAATGTCTAGTCAACTCTTTTACCCATTTTTTTTTTAAGATTTATTTATTTATTAGTGGATGTGGCTCAAGCAATTGGGCTCCCATCTACCATATAGGAGGTCCAGGGTTCGATACCCAGGGCCTCCTGGTGAAGGCAAGCTGGCCCATGTGGCAAGTTCGCCCTGCGCAGGAGTACTGCCCCACACAGGAGTGCTGGCCCATGCAGAAAGCTGACTCAGCAAGATGGCGCAACAAGAAGAGACACAGAGGAGAGACAATAAGAGACGCAGCACACCAGGGACTGAGGTGGTACAAGAGAATGATCACCTCTCTCCCACTCTGGAAGGTCCCAGGATCAGTTCTTAGAGCTGCCTAATGAGAATATAAGCAGACACAGAAAAACGCACAGTGAACGGACACAGCAGAAAATGGAGGGAGAGGGGAGAGATAAATAAATAAATTAAATAAATAAATAAATAAATAAATAGGGGAAGCAGATTGGGCTCAATTGCCTGAGCTCCCGTCTACCATGTGGGAGGCCCTGAGTTCACATCCCAGGGCCTCCTTGTGAAGGGAAGCTGGCCCATGCCCATGGACAGCTGACGGCCCACACCCACAGAGAGCTGGCACAGCAAGATGATGCAACAAAGGAGACAAGCAGACACAGAAGAACGCGCAGCGAATGAACACAGAGCAGACAGCAAGCAAGCAGCAGGGGGTGGGGAAATAACTAAAAAATAATAAAATAAATATTTAAAAATAATAATAAATGGTCAGGAAGCAGATGTGGCTCAAGTGATTGAGCTCCTGCCTACCACATGGGAGGTTGTTGTTTGGCTCTCACTAAAAAAAAACCAGTAAGCTGGTGCAACAGGCAGGTGCGGCAAACTTACACAACAAAATGACACAACAAAAGACACAAGAAGGAAAACATAATGAGAGATTCAACAAAGCAGGGAACGGAGGAGGCTCAAGTGATTAGGCATCTCCCTCCCACATCAGAGAAGAAAAGAAACAGGGAAGACGAACAGACAGTTAAGTGCAAACAACGAGGGGTAGGGAGAAATAAATAAAATAAAAATAAATAAATTGTCATGCTTGCTTCAGACGTCTTCTGCTGTGTAAACATATTTAAAAGGCATGGAGGGAAGCGGATGTGGCTCAGGCAACTGGGCTCCCACCTACCACTTAGGAGGTCGCTGGTTCAGACCATGTTGCCTCCTAAAGAAGACAGCAAGCTGGCACGACGGGTAGGTGCAGGAAGCTGACCCAACAAGAAACACAAGAATCAAAAAATGTAATGAGAGACACAACGAAGCAGGGAGCAGAGGTTCCGAGTGCCTCCTAAAGAAAACAGCAAGCTGACACAATGGACAGGCGGAGTGAGCAGACGCAACAAGATGACACAACAAGAGACACGGGGAGGTAAAACAACGAGACACAATAAAGCAAGGAGTGGAGGTGGCTCAAGCGATTACCACATCGGAGGTCCTGGGTTTGGCACCCAGTGCCTCCAAAAAAAACCAAGGAAGACAAGCAGACACAGCAAGTGAAAAACAACAAAGGCAGTAGGAAGAAATAAATAAATCTTGAAAAAAATGACATGGAGCTTTTTCTTTTAGGAGGTATCTGGGATTGAACCCAGGACCTTGTACATGGGAAGCAGGCACCCAACCACTTGAGCCACATCTACTCCCCTAACTCAATTTTTGTTTGTTTGTTTGTTTAGGAGGTATCGGGGATTGAACCCAGGACCTTGTACATGGAAGGCAGGTGCTCAACTGCCAAGCTACTTCCATTCCCTGACATGGAGCTTTTAAGAGAATATCACCACGAATATTATACCTATCGGGTCGTCTTTATCTGAATGCAAAAAGACATCTATATATATGCCTCTGCTTTTCCTTTCAAAAATAATTTACTCATTATGTTGTAAATGTTACTACATTAAAAAAAAACTTAAAGGCTTATGGATACAATTTGGAAATAATAATATATATGTAGTGTGTTATATGTAACATAACACTATATATGTTTTGTTTATGTGTATATATGTAATTAGAATGAAAGTTTTATTAAATCACTACTCTTCATATATGCAGGGCAGTCCATTTCCTATTTTTTGTTATTTCATTTCTTGAAGAAAAACTACAGACATATATGTATTATGTATACCTATAGTACTATAAATATATAAAATCTTTTATGTATAGTATATAGTATGTTGCTATCATACATTAATATGATATATGCTCTCATAAATTAATATATCTTGTTGGAACAAAAAAGTTTCCCTAAACAATAATTGCCCTTCCATGTGCAATGTACTCTGTTACTTTTTATTCCCTTTTAATCTGTTTCATAAAGAAAAGCAAACACATGGGTGTGGATTATACCTGGGGAAAGCAGACTGCGGTGGGCGCGGTGCCTGCGTCGGCTTTTTACTCTGGGTGCGGCCCGGGCCTGGGAGCCTTCTGGGTGGAGCTGGGACAGGCTCCACCGGGTTGTAACAGACTCCCTCGGACAGCCGCGTGGGGAACAGACTTGGGGGCAAGCGGGGAAGGCAGGAGGTCGGTGAGGAGGTGACTGCGGTCGTCCAGGTGGCTGGACCAGGGCGGAGACACGGGAACTGGGGAGAAGTGGGATCCTGATGCGTTAATATTTCAAAGGCGGAGCAGACAGGGATGCACCGGACGATGGGGAGTGAGAGAAAAACCTGCCTCCCGGAAGACTTGAAGGTGTCGTTCTGTGCATCTAGAAGGGCCGGTTGCCCGTCCCCGGCTGGAACTTCCAGGACAATGCTGAACAACAGCGGTGACAGTGGGCATGCTTGTCTCGTTCCTGACCCTAGAGGGAACGCTTTCAGGCTTGTACCATTGAGTGTGATGTTGGCTGTGGGGTTTTCACACGTGCCCATCATCACGTTGAGGAAGTTTCCTTCTATTTCTAGTTTCTGAGGTGTTGGGTTTTTTTTTTCATTTTGTTTTTGTTTTTCAGTGTAAGTATTTAGAACTATAAATTTCCTTCTAAGCACTACCTTTGCTGGATCCCATAAGTTTTGATATGTTGTATTTTCATTTTAATTTGCCTCAAGATATTTCCTTATTTCTGTTGTGATTTCTTCTTTGACCCGTTGGTTGTTTGAGTGCATTGTTAATTTTCACGTACTTTTGTATTTTCCAGTTCTCCCTCTGTTATTGATTTCTAGCTTTCTATTGTGGTCAGAGAAGATACATTGTTTGAGACTTGTTTTATAACCTAACATATGGTCTATCCTAAAGAATAACCCAGGCACACTAAAGAAGAAATGTGTATTCTGCTGTTGAGTGAAGATGTATGTTTGTATGGTCTAGTTGGTTTAGGGTATCATTCAAGTTTTCCATTTCCATATTGATCTTATGTCTAGATGTTCTGTCCATTTTTGAAAGTGATATATTGAAGTCTCCTACTATAATGTAGAACCATCTATTTCTCCCTTCAAATTTGTCAATATTTGCTTCATATACTTTGGAGCTCTGCCATTAGGTGCATATATATTTATAATTGTTATGTCATCTTGTTGAATTGACCCCTTTAGCAGTATATACTAACCTCTGTCCTCATAAGTTTTTTGACTTGAAGTCTATTTTTTTATGAGATTTTATTGAAGTATATCATTCTAACATGAACATACATAAACCATCAGTGTACAGTAAAAGTCGTGAATTTACAAAACAAATATGCATATCATCATACAGTGCTCCCATTCTTCACTCCACTACCAACACCTTGGATTGTTGTGAAACGTTTGTTACAAACTATGAAAGAGCATTGTCAAAATATTACTACTAACTATAGCCTGTACCTTACATTTGGTGTAATTCCCCAAAACCACCCAATTATTAACACCTATATTAATATATTTGTTACAGTTCATGAGAGAATGCACTCATATTTGTTCTGTTAACCATAGTCCATCTCCCACCACAGGATTCCCTGTGTTATGCAGCTCCGTGCTTTGTACAATCCAGGCTTTTTTTCTTTTTTTTTTCCAATGCAGACTTCAAGCCTTTTTTTATCTGCAACCAGTATAGCTACTCCAGCTCTCTTTTGGTCACTACTTGCATGTTATATGTTTTACCATCTTTTCACTTTCAACCTACTTGTGTCTTTGAATTTAACAGAAGTCTTTTGTAAACAGCATGGGTCATGCTTTTTTTTCTTTTAATTCTGCCATTCTCTACCTTTTTACTGGAGATTTTAATCCATTTATATTTCAGGTATAACGATAATGCAGGACTTTCTTCTGCTGTTTTGCTATTTGGTCTTTGTAAGCCTTATACCTTTTTTATCCCTCAAAAAATACACCTACTTATATATTTATTTTTTTTGTATTGTATCATTTTGAGTCCCTTCTCATTTCTTTCTGTATATATATTTTTAGGCATTTCTTTGTGGTTACCATGGGGCTTAAATTTCACATCCTAATTCTATAATAATCAAGTTTGATTTGATAGCACCTTAACTTCAATGGCATACACAAACACTTCCTATACCCCTCTGTGTTCCCCCTTTTTATTGTACTTGTTATAAATTATATCTTTATACATTGTCCAAAATCATGGGTTTATCGTAACTTTTTATGTATTTGCATTTTCAAACCTGTAAGAAGTAAAAAGTGGAGTACATATCAAAAAATCGAATACAATAATACGGGCATTTATAATTGCCTGTATGGTTACCTTTACCTGAGGTCCTTACGTCCTCTGCTGCTTCAGTCCACTGTCCAGTGTCCTTTCCTCTCGGTCTGAAGACC
This sequence comes from Dasypus novemcinctus, assembly GCF_030445035.2. Classification (NCBI taxonomy): domain Eukaryota; kingdom Metazoa; phylum Chordata; class Mammalia; order Cingulata; family Dasypodidae; genus Dasypus; species Dasypus novemcinctus. Next base: position 66,536,158 of record NC_080690.1, on the reverse strand, counting down.
TGCCTTGAACACTGCTTGTAGGGCAGGTCTAGTGGGGATGAACTTCCTCAGCTTTTGGTTATCTGGGAGTGTCTATTTCTCGTTCATTTTTGAAAGAAAGATTCACCAGATATAAAAATTTTTGTGGGGCTATTGTTTTCTTCCAGCGCTTCAAATATTTCTTCCCACTGCCTTCTTGCCTTCAGGTGTCTGATGAGAAACAGCAAGCTAATATATCCGCACAGTCCTTCTCTAATGGTTCATCTTGAGCAGTTTCCGATCCCTCAATTCAAGGAAGAACAAGCCCATGCAGACTTGCTGGAGATATTGAGGGTCTGGATTTTCATACTTCTCGTGCTTTCTGCCATGTCTACCGTGTTTTGATAGCATGTTTACATAGTGTCCATCTCAATAGTAATGATACCTTTAATATCTTATACCTCAATTTTTTGAGATTCTTACAGCCTCCAGATTGTCAGAACTCTGCTTCTACCCTTTAGTCATTTTTTCTTTTGGATGTCTCCCTCTTCTTCTAACTCTTAAAATTGGACTAAAACATATATACAGTGAAGTATGTAAACTAGGGAAACGGACTTGGCCCAGTGGTTAGGGCGTCCGTCTACCACATGGGAGGTCCGCGGTTCAAACCCCGGGCCTCCTTGACCCGTGTGGAGCTGGCCCATGCGCAGCGCTGATGCGCGCAAGGAGTGCCGTGCCACCCAGGGGTGTCCCCCGCGTAGGGGAGCCCCACGCGCAAGGAGTGCGCCCGTAAGGAGAGCCGCCCAGCGTGAAAGAAAGTGCAGCCTGCCCAGGAATGGCGCTGCCCACACTTCCCGTGCCGCTGCTGACAACAGAAGCGGACAAAGAAACAAGACGCAGCAAATAGACACAGAGAACAGACAACCGGGAAGGGGGGGGGAATTAAATAAATAAATCTTAAAAAAAAAAAAAGTATGTAAACTACACAAGCATACAACTCAGTGAATTCTTACAAATGGCACATTCATGCACCCAGCACCCAGATCAAGGAGAGAACATTTCCAGGACCCTGGAAGGCTCCCACCTGCCTCTTCCGAGTCAGACCCCCTTCCCCGGATGTAATCACTATTCTGAGAACCATCGCTGTAGATTAGGACTGCCGGTTCCTGAACTTCGTATTGATAGACTCATACAGAATGTTCTCTTTGGGGTCTGGCTTCTTTCACTCAAAGTAATGTCTGTGAGATGCCACCATATTGTTGTCTGTGGCAGTACTTTGTTCTTTTTTATTGGCAGAAGGTATTCTATGGTCAAATCTAGCACACTTTGTTTACCCATCCACCCATTGATAGGCATGTGAATTGTCTTAAAGCTTTGCCTTGAACACTCTGGTACAAGCCATTTTATATTGGGAATAGCTAGGAGTGGAACTTCTGGGTCATAGAGCAGGAGGATGTTTACCCTTAGGAGAAACTAATAGCTATTTTATTTTATTTTATTTATTTTTTTAAAAGCCTGAGTACTTTTTTTTTTTTAGTTTTTTTACTCCCCTTCCTTCCCCCCCTCAGTTGTCTGCTCTCTCTGTCCATTCGCGGTGTGTTCTTCTGTGACCACATCTATCCTTATCAGTGGCACCAGGGAATCTGTGTTTCTTTTTGTTGCGTCATCTTGTTGTGTCAGCTCTCCGTGTGTGCGGCACCATTCCTGGGCAGGCTGCACTTTCTTTCGCACTAGGCGTCTGTCCTTACGGGCCACACTCCTTGTGCGTGGGGCTCCCCTACACGGGGGACACCCCTCGTGGGTTGCACCCCTTGCGGGGCGCACTCCTTGCGTGTGGGGCTCCCTACGCAGCACGGCACTCCTTGCGCGCATCAGCACTGCGCATGGGCCAGCTCCACACGGGTGACCTGAGGTTGAACGGTGGACCTCCCATGTGATATGCAGACGCCCTATCCACTGGGCCAAGTCCGCTTCCCCTGCAAACACTCTTATAAGATAGGATAGCCCAAGAACTCAGAGCTGGTCTCCCAGGAGCTGGCCCTGGGCCATGAAGATCATCTTTCCTTGGAATGTGAGAAATTAGAGCACCCTAGGCCTGCCAAAGTAACCCTTTCCTGTCCACGCTCCTTGTAGGTGGGTGTTATGGTTTATTAGGACTGCCATGACAAATGCCACACAGTGGGTTGTCTTAAATACAGGCATTTATTGGTTCACAGTTTTGAGGCTAGAAGAAGTCCAAAATCAAGATATGGGCCAGGCTTGCTTTCTCCTGGAAATTCATAGCTGGCTGCCGGCAAGCCTTGGCTGGTGAGTCTGCCTCCCATCACGTGGCAGTGTCCTCTCCTTTCCGGCTTCTGTGTGACTTCCAGGTTCTCTCTCTCTCTCTTTTTCTTTTAGATACTGGGGCCAGGGATTGAACTGGGACTTTGTATGCGGGAAGCTGGTGCTCAACCACTGAGCCACATTGGCTCCCCGAGTTGTTTTTTTTTTTTATTTGCCTGCTTGCTGTTTGTTGTTTTGTTTTTAGGAGGCACTGGGGACTGAGCCGGGACCTCCATGTGGGAAGGCGGCGCTCAACGGCTTGAGCCACATCCGCTCCCCGGGGTTCTCTTTACACGGCCTTGCAATGTGGGTCAAGACTCACCCTGTGTATTAGTCAGCCAAAGGGGTGCTGATGCAAAATACCAGAAGTCTGCTGGCTTTTTTAAGGGTATTTATTTGGGGTAGGAGCTTACAGATACTAGGCCATAAAGTTTAGGTTACTTCTCTCACCAAAGTCTATTTCCACATGTTAGCGCAAGAAGGCTGGTAACATCTGCCAGGGTTTAGGCTTCCTGGGTTCCTCTCTTCCTTGCTTCTCTCTGGGCTCAGTTCCTCTGTTTTCTCCACAAGGTCAGTGTAGACCATCAGGTGAACGGCTCTGTCTCTCTCCCTGGGGTTTCTGCCGTGTCTAAGGAGCCACCTCTGTTCCTCTGTGTTCTTCTCCTGGCTCAGGTCCTTTTTTCCCGGGGCTTGCTTCTCTTTCCTCTGTGTGCTGACTTCCGGGGGCTCCAAATCAAACCTCCAACATCAAAATCTTCTAGCATCAAAAAGCTTCAGTTCTGTCTTTTTGTCTGTGAGTCCCCACCCACCAAGGGGTGGGTTCTCAACACCCTAATGATGTGGCCCAAAGCCCTAATCATAACTCAATCATGCCCAGGTACAGACCAGATTACAAACATAATCCAGTATCTGTTTTTGAAATTCATAGCCATATCAAACTGCTATACCCAGCTTCATTTGGACACATCTTAAATAAAAATATCATCTTAAAAAAATACAAACACAAAAGGAAAAAAAAAATGTTAACAAAAATGTCCTGTTGGCAGTGCATGCACACCCACAGGGACGTGGGTTAAGATTAGGAGTGTGTGTTTGTTAGGGTACATGTTTCAACCTGCCACAAAAGGTGTTGTCATTTCCCCCATTTTGAAGATGAGGAAACTAAGGCACAGAAAGACCAAGTCCTTGGCCTGGGGCCACAGCCAGGAGGATTTTGAGCCTCCCAGCCCTCCTTGTACCAAGACAGTGCTCCAGAGGCGGGGTTCAGGTAGGGGAGTCCAGGAGACTGGGGGAGCTTGGTGGGGGTACCCCCCCCAGCCCGGGAGTGAGCCAGGTGCCGAGAGGGTAAAAGGCATTCCAAGCAGAGGGCGCAGCATGTGCAAAGGCCCAGAGATGAGAGTGGGAACGGTGTGTGTAAAAAATGGGAAAATGTCCAGTTAGGCTCAGAGTATGTAGGCAGCATAGTGGGGCAGTTGTGAGAAGGTGAAGGGGTCCAGGGAGGGACACCGAGGCCTCCAGCCACTGGACACAACCAAGCCAGTACCCCCTGAGCTCTCAGAAGAGCACAGCAAGCAGTTCCCAGGTGGGCAGGTACAGGAATTACATCCTTCCGTCAAGGGCACAGCCGCTGCAGCCCAGCCAAGAGGCAGGGGCAGGAAGACACAGACCAGCCTCTACCCCTCCTCTCCTGCCAGTGCTGCCAGAAGCCTAGGCCAGCCAGAACACAGAGGACAGGGTCCTCGTGAGGCCGTCCTGGTGCTCAGCCTCCTGGGTGCAGACAGGGCACAGGGTGGAGGGCAGCGCTCCCTGTTAGGAGGGGCAAGGGTAAGGGTCTCTGTGGGCCCCCGGGCACAGGGCCTCGGAAGGGGGAGCAGCCCGCGGGGCCTGGGCTAGTCCAGAGTTGCCGCCTGCAGCCGCTGACTTCTCCGAGCGCCCGGGGATGATGATGGTCTCTCTCTGGGCTCGCAGCACCTCTGCCTGGGGCGGTGCACGGGGTTCCGAGCTCTGCAGCAGCTCCGTGGGGGCTGGGGGTCCAGGACCGGTGCTGCTGCAGTCGCCGCCTCTCCTTCTGACCCCCAGCACCGCCCCCGAAACAGCCAGAAACAGCTCAGCCTGCGTCCTTGGCCGTCTCCATTCCTTTTTTTTCTCGCATCCATTCCTCTTTTTTTTGGTCATAGCTTTACTGAGATCTAATTCACATGCCATACAACTCATTTAAAGTGTGCAATCCAGTGGTTTTTAGTATATTCACAGGGTCATGCAGCCATCACCACAATTTCAGGACATTTTCTTCACCTCCAAATGAAACCCCGCAGTCCTTAGCCATCACCTCCCTGCCTCACCCCAACCCAGTCCTAAGCACCCACAGATCTGCCTCTTCTGGATATTTCTTATAAGTGGAGTCATATGCTCTGTAGCCTTTTGTGTCTGGCCTCCTTTATTCAGCATCTGGAGTCTGCACCACAATGCCATTCCTTCCTATGACCAAATGCTGTTCCATGGATGAAAATGCTACATTTTGCTGCTTTGTTCATCCCTTGATGGGCATTTGCATTGTTTCCACTTAGAGCTATTATGAATAATGCTGCAGTGAACATTTGTTTGCAAGTTTTTGTGTAAGCGTGTGTTTTCATTGCTCTTGGGAGCCTGCCTAGGAGTGGAGTTGCTGGTGCCGGGTGACCCTGTGTTCAGCCTCCCGAGGAGCTGCGGGCTGCCTTCCTAAGGGGCTGCAGCGCCGCCCTTCCCGCCGCCCTGTGTGAGGCTCCCATCTCGCCACCTCCTCCCCAGCACTTGTCATTCTCTGACTCTGGTTGTAGCCACCCAGAGGGTGCGACATGCCGTCTCAGTGGGGGTGGTTTGCGCTTCCCTGCATCCCTTCATCTTGTACAGGTCCCCGATGTGGCAGGTCTCCGTGTCTGCCCCCTTTGCCCCTCCTGTCTCTCCAGCCTTCTTCCTGGGGGGTGAGGCACATTCTTCTGACGAGCTGAGAACTCAGGCCCTCGGTGGGACCCTGACCTGGTGCGCGGGGTCTCCCACCACTCACGTGCGTGCCCGCGTCACAGCACACAGCCGGCCGACGTCCTTGGGCAGCGCAGTGGCCTTGCCCACCCACCAGATCGGCCCACATGACCACGCTGATGCTGGGCGGGGGCTGGGTGTGCGTGGGGAGCCAGCGCCCTCGGACGCGTGGCTGGGAGGGCCGGCGGGATGGGCCTGAGCCCGGCATCTCAACGGGCAAAACCCACGCCAGCTGCTGGGCCGGCCGGCTCCAGGTGCACAGTCGCTGCTTCTGCCCCTGCGTCCTTCCTCACGCCCTGTCCCCACCCCACCCCTGACTGCCCACAGTTCAGCAGCATCATCCCCACCTGTGAGTCCCAGGATTTGGGGACACATGGACTTCCCTTGGCAGCTGTCTCCCACGTTCCTTCCCTTAGCCCCTCACTCTGAAAGGAGATGGCTTTTGATCTGTCCTGCTTTTATGACATCTGTCGACCCCTTCACCTTCACCACACATACCTGCGACTGTTGTATGAGCAAGAAAGAAACTCTGCTCCATTGGCACCGTCATACATTTCAGGTCTCCTGGGTACAGCATAGGGTCCCTAACTATAGCCCTCTGGCAGTAAGGGGCTCACCCAGCAGGCTGAGTGCTCAAACCCTGCACATCACCAGGAAGGTGCTCCGCTAGGAGCGAGGCTAATGCCACGCCATCAGGAGGCCACCTAGGACCCAGCAGTGGCTCTGGGGTCAGCCAGGTCAGAGGTCAAGCCCTGTTCTCCCTTCTCCTGCGGTGGCCTCAGGCAGTTGGCTTCACCTCTCTGAGTCACTTTTCCTCTCTGAAGTCAGGGTTTGTCTTGGTTTGGTTTGGTTTTTTGAGGTACCAGGACTAGGCATTGAACCCGGGACCTCATCTGCGGGAGGGAGGCTGCCACTCAGCCACTGAGCCGCATCAGCTCCCCTGGGTTGGCGCCCTCGTCTGTTTGCTCATTTGTTTTTGCTCGTTGTTGGTTTGTTGTCTTTAGGAGGCATCGAACCCCGGACTGCCCGTGTGGGAGGCGGGCTCTCAATTGCTTGAACCACATCCTCTCGCATCTGAAGTCAGGTTTTCTGCCTCCAGGTGTCACGCAGATTGAAAGTGGCAGCCACTGGGGGTTTGAAATAAGCGGATCAGAGCAGAAAGGCTCCTGCCAGGGCCTGTTCAGCTCCCCAGGGCAGAGCCCTTCTCATCCCCAGGGTCCCCACTCAGCATGCGGGGTGGGGGCTCCCCGGGATCCCAGGGCTGGGAGAGTTGACTTTCCTCTGGGCAGGAGCGTGGGGTGGAGATTCCACTCCCCCTCCGGAAGACGTCCCCCACGCCGTCCCTGAGCAAACCCATGTAACCACACTGCCACACGGACCCCTGCAATGCTGCTGCCAGAACTGAGCCCAAACCCCCAGGACCCGCTGCCCTCCCTCTATGGGCCCCGTGGGCCGAGGGGTGACAGCCCCAAACGTCAGCTGTGTCCCAGGGACTCCGGGCCCTGGTGGTTTCTGTTCTTGGCTTGAGGTCCCCAAGGGTCCACCCTCTCACCTGCCGTCCCAGTGACTCCCCCTGCTGGCGATCACTGCCTGCCAGCTTGCGAGCGCCCATCGCCCTGGTCTTTACCCGTGGTCACCAGGTGTCTGTGGGGCTGGCTGCCCTCCGCCTGGGTAGCCCGTGCTTCCCGGGGAGCAGAACCTTTATTCCCTTCCCAGGGCTCCCGGCTCGTCCAACAGGTCTCCCTTGCACTGGCACATGTAGGACATTTGCCTCTCAGGCGTTGTCCCCCCCCACACTGCTGCCAGGCCGCCCCCAGGCCCCGGGCTCTCCTTGGCGGGATGGGGTCGTCCGCCCTGAGTGGGGGAAGCAGAAGGACAGTGGCTGCAGGGAAGGAGGCGCGAGCGCCCGGTGGGGCCCCGGGGAGAGGCGGGGGTCGCGGGAGGACCCCACCTGACATGACTTGCCGGGACTCCTAGACTCCTAGCTGGTGCTGGGGCAGGCCCTGGCCCCCGGCCTGCGTGCATCTGCCCCGGGGAGTGCCCGTCTCCCCACGCAGAGCTCCCGCCCGCGCTCCGCTCGGCGGGGGAAGCCAGCTCTGCATGCCAGTCGCTGCCGGCCGGGTGTGGCCCACGCCTGGCCCCCTCCTTAGCACCTCTACTCATTTCTCCTGGCAAAGTTATCTTTCATTACTGCAAATCCAGGTCCTTACCTTCATCGCCAGAGAGAGATGGCAAAGAGAAGGCATGACTGCCAGCCATACTCGGGCCGGTGTGTGGATTTTTTTTTCTTTAAATTTTTTTTTTAAGATTTATTTATTTATTTATTTCTCTTCCCCACCCCCCCAGCCAGTTGTCTGTTCTCTGTGTCCATTTGCTGCATGTTCTTGTCCGTTTCTGTTGTTGTCATCGGCATGGGAATCTGTGGTTCTTTTTGTTGCATCGTCTTGTTGTGTCAACTCTCTGTATGTACAGCATCATTCTTAGGCAGGCTGCACTTTCTTTCGCACTGGGCGGCTCCGCTTACAGGGCACACTCCTTGCACGTGGGGCTCCCCTATGCGGAGATACCCCTGCGTGGCAGGGCACTCCTTGTGCGCATCAGCACTGTGCATGGGCCAGCTGCACACGGGTCAAGGAGTCCCAGGGTTTGAGCCGCGGACCTCCCATGTGGTAGGCGGACGCCCTAACCACTGGGCCAAGTCCGCTTCCCTCTTTAAAATTTTTATTTTCAGATACTTTCAGACTTATAGGACAGTTGTAAAAGTAATACAAACCCCATACAATGGATGCTCAACCCAGATCCACCAACTTTTAGCATTTTGCCACATTTGCCTTATCTATGTGTCTGTGTCAATTAACGTATTTTCTAAACATTTGAGAGTAGGTTACATCTTACTCCCTGGACACATAATACTTCCATGTACATTTCCTAAGGACAGGGATATTCACCTCTGTAATCAGCTTTCAGTCACTGGATTCATCAAAATCGTTTTTAAGGAAGGAATGTGCTGTTGCTGTGTCTTCCAGCCACCCTTGCCAGGTCACAGTCATGCCTCCCTCCCCCCAATTCGAGTGAGGACCTGACTTTCTCAGTCCTGGATTCTGAGTCCTCTTTGCCGTCTAACAGACCCTGAGAACATTTGGGTAAAGAGTTCAGGGTCCCGCCACGGACCTGCTCCCGCCATCCCTAAGCCACCGATCCTCTTGGGAGGCCAGGAGAGTCCCAGTCGTGGCCCGTCCCTTTGCTGAGTGGCACAGGTCTGGGGAAGGACCAATTTCCCAACAGGAAGGAGGCGAATAGGCTTCTGGCAGAAAAGCATGATGACAATAGTCATGAAGTCTCTTTTTTAGGTACCGGGGTCGGGGATTGCACCCTGGTCCTCTTATGTGGGAAGCCGGTGCCTAACCACTGAGCCACATCGGTTCCCCTAGTCATGATGTCTTGAAATTAGAAGTGTCAGGCCAAGTGGAAAGAGAAAGCAGACTCCTCCAGAAGCTCACTGAAGTTAATGAAAGCTTTTAATTGAAATTTACTGTACCTAAATATATGCTACAAATCCTAACCGCATAGCTCGATGCAGCCTCACAAAATGAACAAACCCATGCAGGCAGCACCCAGGCTGGGAAACAACATGACCAATGACCACCACCCCCCAACCCCCGACCTTCTTTCAGCACATTCAAATCCTCTTCCAAGGTTAAGAATCATCCTGACTTCTAACGCTGTGGATTAACTTTTCCTGTGTGCGGACTTTACATAAATGGAGTCACACAGCAGGCACTCTTTTTTTACGTCTGGCTTCCTTCACTCAACATTATGTTGGTGGGATTAATTCAAGTTGTGTGTACTGTCATTCATTTGTTCTCCTTGCTCTAGAGGGTTCCGTTGCCTGCATCTTTTTTTTTTTTATAAGATTTATTTTTATTTATTTCTCTCCCCTTTCCCCCTGTTGTCTGCTCTATGTCCATTTGCTGTGTGTTCTTCTGTGTCCGCTTGCATTGTCAGGCGCCACTGGGAATCTGCATCTCTTTTTGTTGTATCATCTTGCTACATCAGCTGTTTGTGTGTGTGATGTCATTCCTGAGCAGGCTGCACTTTTTTTCACACGGGGTGGCTCTCCTTGCGGGGTGCACTCCTTGCACATGGGCTCCCCTATGCGAGGGCACCCCTGCATGGCACAGCACTCCTTGTGCATGGCAGTACTACGCGTGGCCAGCTCACCACATGGGTCAGGAGGCTCTGGACCCTCCATACGCAAAGCGGATGCTCTATCAGTTGAGCCACGTCCACTTCCCCGTTGCCTACATCTTTGCCCATTCTGCAATGGTGGCCACTGGGTTGGTTCCAGTCTTTAATGCATTGTACTGCTGTGAAGTTCTGGTACGCATCTTTAGAACATATGTACACATACATCTCTGCTGGGTGTACACCCAGGAGTGGAATTGCTGGGCCATAGGGTTGTTTGAATGTTGAGTTTTAGTAGTTTTCCAAGCATGTTTTCCAAGCATGCTTGCACTAGTACTTAGGATGTCTGAGTTCTTCGTTTTGGCCAGTTTGGTGGGTATGCAGTGCTTTCTCTTGTGGTTTTAATTCTTGTTTTCCTGATGTGTACTGGAGCTCAGCAGCTATATTTTGGCCATTTAGATAGCCTCTTTTGTGATTTGAGCCCTTCCCTATTGGGTGGACTACCTTTCTCTTACTGATTTTCAGGAAATCTCTGCATATCCTGAATCCAATTTTCAGATATGCGTATTGCAAATGTCTTCCCCAGTCTGTGACTTGCCTCTTTACTCTCTTAATGGTGTCTTTTGAGGTTTGGAAGCTCTTCATTTTAATGTATTCCAATGCATCTCTTTCTTCATGATCAGCACATTTAATGTTCTATTGAACAAATAGTAACAAATATTGCCCAACCCACAGTTATGAAGGGCATTTCCTGTGTTTTTTCTATTTTAGAAAAGCCTTTCACGTTTTGATCTACCATCCCTATGGAATTGTTTTTTGTTTTGTTTAAGATTTAAAAAAAAAATTTTTTTCTCTCCGCTTCTCCCCCCCCCACAGTTGTCTGCTCTCTGTGTCCATTCGCTGTGTGTTCTTCTGTAACCACTTCTATCCTTAGCAGCAGCACCAGGAATCTGTGTTTCCCCTTCCCAAGTCAGACTTTCTTGTGAACATTGACACAGATATCTTCAACAAAATATTAGCAAATCAAATCCAACAATCTATAAAAAGGAGCATACATCACAACAAATAGGAAAGCCAAGTGTAGTTTAAAATTGTAAAAAATCATCCATGTAATTCACCATACTTACAGGGTAAAAAAGAAGAAAAATATAATCATTTAGATAGGCACAGAAAAAAATAGTTGATAAAAATAGCCATTCATGATAAAACTCTCAGCAAACTAGGCATAGAAGAGATTTCTTTACTCTGACAAAAGGCAGGGAAGCGGTTGTGGCTCCACTGATAGAGCGTCCGCCTACCATATGGAGGGTCCAGGGTTCAATACCCAGGACCTCCTAACTCATGTGGTGAGCTGGCCCATGTGCAAGGAGTGCCGTGCCACAAAGGGGTGTCCCCGTGTAGGGGAACCCCCTGTGCAAGGAATGCGCCCCACAAGGAGAGCCACCCCACGTGAAAAAAGTGCAGCCCATCCAGGAGTGGCACCGCACACACGGAGAGCTGATGCAGCAAGATGATGCAACAAAAAAAGTGACAAGTTTCCCTGTTTCCACATGACAAGAATGCAAACAGACACAGAAGAACACACAGCAAATGGATACAAAGAGCAGACAGGAGGCGGGGGGAAGGGAGTGGAGGGAAGGGGAGAGAAATAAATAAATCTTAAAAAAAAAAAAGTCTACAGCAAACATTTCTTGCCTGACATCAGAGGAGACAGAATAAATTTAGGGCAAAAGAATTGGAAACAAGAAAACAAATGGTGCTTATTTGCAGATGATTGCATATGTCTAATTAAAATAATTTGCACACAAAATATAAGAACTAATAAGAATAAGAATTAATTTAACAAGGTCACTAGGCAATATACAGAAATCAGTTTACTCCTCTAGTCAGTACCAGGAACAAATAGAAAAAGAACTTTTAAAATGATGCCAATCAAAATAGCATAAAAAACATCTAATACATAGAAATAAATTTGACTAAATATGTGCAAGACTGAAAACTCAAAAAACCTTATTGAGATGAAATTTTAAAGACCTAAATGAGAAGAGATACCATGTTCATGGATTGGAAGATTTGATATTGTAAAGATGTCAAGTCTTCTCAGACTTATTTATAGGTTCAAGGCAGTCTCAATTATAATCCCAGAACCTGGGTGATGTGTGTGTGTGTGTGTGTGTGTGTGTGTAAACTGATGATTCTAAAATTAACCCAGAGTGAGTCTGACTTGTCACCAGGCTAAGGTCAGAGCAGTCTATCTGCCTGCTCTTTAATGGTGACCATGATGCCTTCTTATTAAAAAATAAAAAATAAAAAATAATGTATTTTTCATATTTTAACTTTTTATTAGGGTATTCAAACATACACAAAGACAGAGGGACAAGCACAATGAACTGCCATGTACTCATCATCCACCTTCAGCAGTTACCAATTCATGGCTGATATTTAATAGACACTCCTACCCACTCCTTCCTGGATTATTTTAAAGCAAATGTGATGCCTTCTTCTAGAAAGAAGGATGGATCCTGCCCAGGACCTTGGCACTGAGCTGACTTGTTGTGAAACCAGCCCCAGGATTTTTACCTTGACCCGAGTCCACCCTGGCAGCCAGCGGGGCCCCTCCCTCCTGAGGCTGGGATGACTTCGCACCCCTCTTCCATCTCACAGAAGCTAGTCCTGGCCTGCCCTGGAATGTGGACTTGTGAGTCCCATCTTCCCAAAGTTAACTGACCTCCCCTGCAAGTCTTCCGTCTTAGGGTCCTGCGGAGGCTTAAGTACCTGCCCCAAAGGTGTAGGGTCAAAGAGACCAACCCCCATCTCTATCACAAGGTGTCTGCGGAGTCATTTAAAAAGAAATTGCAGACAATAAAGTAGTCTGTATGAAAACAGCAGAGACTGGGGGCAAGGTGAGGGGGAGCGCATTCCAAAGATCAGCCTGGAGAGGTGTGCAGGGGCCTTAAAAATCACACTAAGGATTTTGACCTTCATCTGGAGGCTGCTGTGAGCCATGGCAGGTTCTGAGCAGGGGAAGGTCAGGGTCAGATTTGCACTTTTGAAAGATCCCTCTGGCTGCTGTGCAGGGGCTGGATCAGAGCAGGCAAGACAGGCAGGGAGACCAGGGAGGCAGCTGGGGCAGGAGCCCAGAGCAGGAGGAGGCTGAACCCAGGCAGGGGCTGTGGGGAGGGAGAGGAGGGAGCAGCTGGCCCAGGAGACACTTCCTGGCAGTTCCTCCCCCTGTTGGCAGTTCCTCCCCCTGTTGGGTTTTGGCATTGGCTGGGTGGGGCCTGCTCCACAACCTCAAGTGCAGCTGCTGGTTGACTTGCTGACTCCCTTTCTCACTATTAGCAGTTAATCCACCTATCGAACTATAGGTTTGATAAAGCTGGGTGGAGACTCTAAACTTGTCTGTGTGTTTGAGATATTTTATCATTTTAAAAAATTGATAGAAGTTGTGAAAGGAAAAGTCAGGAAAAGTTCCCAGAATGTGGAGAAAAGAGAAGGAACATTAGGAAGTGGATGTGGCTCAGGCAACCGGGCTCTCGCCTACCACATAAGAAATCGCTGGTTCGGATCCCAGTGCCTCCTAAAGAAAAAAGTGAGCTGGCATGATGGGCAGGTGCAGCAAGTTGACACAACAAGATGATGCAACAAGAGATGTGTGGAGGAAAAACAATGAGAGACACAACAAAGCAGGGAGCAGAGGTGGCTCAAGCGATTAGACACTCCCCTCCCACATCAGAGGTCCTGGGTTCAGCTCCTAGTGCCTCCTAAAGAAACAAGGAAGATGAACAGACTCAGCAAGTGAAAAACAACGAGGGGATGGAGAGAAATAAATAAATTAAATAAATCTTAAAAAAAGAGAGAGAGAGAAAAGGAAAGTCCAAGAGATGTCTCTAGAATCAGTGTGGGGTAGCCAGCTGCTAATTGGGAAATGTTCCAGAGCATAGTGTAAAGAGAAAACAGAAAGAAAGAAATGCATAAGACAAGAAAAATCCCAGGGCTAAAAATGGAAACAGGAATCAGCTAGAAGAATGTCCATCCTGATGCAATGTCAGTGCCACATAGATGAGGAAAAGCCCCTCTCCCCATTACAGGTAATGGAACCAAGCTCCAAACTGCTGAGAGAATGTGATTTTTAACCAGTAGTTCTGGACCTAGAAATTATCCTCCAGTCTAGTGTGAAGGTGGGAAAAAGGGCGCTTCAAACATGCAAGGATTCAAAATACCCACCAAGCACCCTTTCTGAAAAAGGTCTTAGGGATATACTTCAGCAAGACTAGAATGGAACTCAACAAAGAGGAGGACACAGATTTCCAGAAAGAAGAGTAACAGTGTGAAGGAGGGCAGCATGAAAACATCCCAGGAGGACAGTCTACAGCAGTCCAGAGACCAGTGTCCACAACTGATAGTTTAATAAACAGAATAGGAGCAAGACACTGGATGATTTTGGTGACACAATGGAGTGAGGCATTTATGGGGCATATCCCGCAGTTTGAGAACCACTGCTCTCTGGAAAAGTAAAAGCTTCATACAATAAAAACCAATGTTTAAAATATGAGGAAACTTAAATATGGCATGATCTGAAGAAGCAACTAGTGAATATTTAGAGCCACCTTTAATATTTAAGGCTTCAAATGTCACTGGGTTGGTGAGATAAAAGCACATCTTTGGTATGGAGCCACAGTGGTCAAGCATTTACATAATCTTAATAATATACATGCTCTATATTTTCATTTTCAGACTCATCCTATGGACAAAACTTTGAAGACTTATAACCTCAGAACAATACCTTGATAATGTGAAAATAATAGTACAGTACATAGAATGTGGGAGATGAAGTGGAGGAGTGGGGGGGTATATGTGAACCTCATATTTTTTTAATGTAACATTAAAAAAATAAAGAAAATAAATTCTATGACAAAAAAAGTTGAGGCAATAGGCATATTATTTAGAATTACAAAGGTTATAATAACAATTTAAAAAATGAAATAAAACACTTGCAAAAATTAGAAAGAGAGAAGTGTGTGATAACTTCCATCTATTTCACAGTGGGGGTGGCAATGGAAAATCAAGTCACAAATATTTTTAAAAAGCCAATTTAGTAAATCGAGAAATAGAGGTCTCATCTTATTATTTGGCATCATAGCATTAAAGTAAAAGAAATCAATGCAGAAAAGGTCAAAAGTGATTAACCTTTGAGGAGCAGGACTAAAGCTGGAGGTAAGAAGGCAGATATCTGCTTCTCAGTTTACACACACACACCCCGCTTCTGTGTGGTATAGATAATTTCCCCTCTGTGCAAATGTTTTTCTTCTATAAGACAGTTTCTTTAAAGATCAGCTTGGCTGCTGTGGAGGATGGCTGGAAGGTGCAAAGTATATAAAGTGTCAGAATTTCTCTCTTAATGGGCTAGCTGGGGGCCCCCAGTCAGTTCGTGTACCCGAGGATGAATAGCAGTACTTGCGGGGAGTGCCTCAGAGTTCAGCATCAACTCCACTCCTCTTTCGCGTCTAAGGATACCAAGGCTGAGAATCCTTGTTCCCGCGAATGAGCCGTTAGGTAAGGAAGTTTTCCTGAAGCAGCCTGGCTCGACTCCTGAGCTCCTGCCCAGGTACGTGCGAAATTGTCGCCTCCACCCTCGCGGGAGGAAGGCAGGCGCCTTGCCGGCCAGGGTGGGTTGTGGAAGGAGCAGAGGCTGCAAGCTTTGCACCTTCCTTGAACTTGGCACCTTTCAGACCACCCCTCCTGGGCAAGCTTTCTCTTCCCTGGCTGCGCGCGGCCGTCCTCAGGGCGCTTGTAGGAGACGCGCTCGGAACCACCCCGTCGGGAAAGCACACCCACGCCGCCGCCGCCGCCCGCGATTCAGGCTGCCGCGTCGGGCTCGCACCCTCGCACCACCAAGGCGCCGGCGCGGGACCCGCAGGGGCTCCGAGCGAGCCTCACCCCTCTCTTCCCCCGCAGTGTACCACTGGGTGGAGATGCGGACCAAGATGCGCATCCTGGGCTTCCGGGGCGCAGCCGTCAAGCCGCTGAACGAGGAGGCGGCCGCCGAGCTGGGCGCCGAGCTGCTGGGCGAGGCCACCATCTTCGCCTTGGCCGGCGGCTGCCTGGTGTTCGAGTACTGGCGCCACCAGGCGAACCAGCGCCACAAGGACGGGGAGCAGCGCGCCGCCTGGGACGAGCTGCAGGACGAGGTGGGCCGCCTGGCGCTGGCGCTCGAGGCGCTGCAGGCGCAGGTGCAGGCGGCGCCTTCGCGGGGCGCCCTGGAGGAGCTGCGGGCGCAGCTGCAGGAGGTGCGCGCCCAGCTCTGCGCCCCGGACCCGCCGCCCGGGCCCGCCGAATAGAAGGCGGCTGGGTCCGGATCCGGAACATGACTGTTGCCCGGGCTGCGACGTCTTCGACATGGCCACCTCTCTGCGCTGCCCCAGCCTGGACCGGCTCAGCTGACACCACCCGGTCCCTTTGAGGGCAAAAGGGATCCTGGCTCGGTGTGGAGGAACTCGACTTTCAGTCACCTACCTACTAACCTGCCCGGTGGTACCTTCCACCAGGAGACCCCCCTCTGGGTGGGATGTTCCGACCGTGGCCCCCCTCCTGGCCAGCCCAGGGGCTCAGCACCCTGGAATGGGAAGGCAGTGGCCTCCGATGGACCCCACCCACCTGGGCCTTTTTTTTTTTTTTTTTTAATTCTCCTCACAATCTGTTTCCCCTGCTGTACATAGCTGCCACATCCTTTTTTGCCAAAACAAAATTGGATCCTGCAAATGGCCTTCCCCAGCCTTTCATTCTGTCCCACTCACACTGGCACCTGAGAGGTCCCGCCCCCTCGCTCTAATCTAACTCCAGAACACCCCCGTCCTCCTCTTCATTGGTACAGACCATTGTAATGCAAAGGGAGAAACTTCCCAAGGGGCTTTCCTACCTGGTCACCTGCCTCACCTCACTCTTGGGGTGGGGGAGTGGGGGGTCTTGGGCTGCTTGAGCTCCACCGAGTCACCCTGTGCCCCTTTAGTGGCGCTTTGCCGAAACCCTCGACTGGGCCCCTCCCCTCCTTAAATGGATTGTTCCCAAAGAAGCCTCAGCCTCTAGTCTATGGCACAATGCCCTGCAATCGCAGCGCAAGTCCCAACCACTCCTTCCTCGGCCAGTTCCAGCAGAATGCACTTTGGGGTGGAGAAACTGACCCCGACAAGCGCTAATCCAGCCTTCCCACCTGAGGCCCCTGGACCCAGCTCTGACCTGTCCTTTCCTGCCTTCCTCCCACACTGCTCCTCTGGCTCCATGTTTACTGTCACCTCCCTGTCCTCCGTGCAGACCCACTCCTGGGGTACTTCCTGCCTGGGACTCCTTCCTCCCACCCACCTGTCCCGTCTTCAGCAACCCCACTCTCCAGTGGGACTACCTGCACCCCAGGCCGACTCCCCTCTCCCATCCAAATGGCACATCCCACCAGGCCCGTTGTTACCCACTCCCCCACACACACCCCTATCCAGCCACCGGAGGGGGGGGGAAGGGGGGGGCTCATATAAGCTCTGTGATTTCTGAATTCTACTTTTACAGACTGTGTTTTACAATTAGAGGAGGAGCGAGGTGATTAAGTCATCTTAAGACTCCTCCGAGGCCCCCAGTGTGCCACTGCAAAATGAGAAGGCACATTTGAAAGTGGGAGAGGAGCTGGAAGGGGTCTGGTGGGAAGGGGGCAGTCACCCCAGGAGCCCTTTTCCAGGTGGGGGAGCAAAGGGACTTGCCTGGCCCTTTCTCCAGAGGGTGAAGTGGCTGGGGCAAGGAGAGGGAGAAGCCGGGGAAGGGAGGCCAAGAGGGGGCTCAGGTTATTCTGTAGCAGGTACAGGGTGGGAAGGAGGACGGCGCAGGGAAGGCAGCTTACTGGGGGGTGGGAGAGGCCCTCGTGGTCAGAACGGAAGCGGCGTGGGGGGAAGGCGCCCCCCATCCTCAGAGCAGCCCTCAAACCACACCAGATCTTAGCATTTATAAAAACTGGCAGATTTATTCCGCAGGGGCCCATTTTCAAGAAGCTAAAGGTGAAGGTGGGAAAAGAGGTTTCCTCCACTTTTCCTTTTCCCTCATCTTAATTTCCCCCAAGGGGTAAAAATGGCCTGGACCCCAAAACCTACACAAATTAAAAAAAAAAAAAAAAAAACCCGAGGTTCCAAAAAGTTACAGCATCTGAATTCCTCATAGAAAAGGGGAAGGAGCTAGTGGAAAAGGTGGGTAGGGTCCCTGGGGGAGGAGGGAGGAGCTCCCAGCCAGGTGGGACACTCCCCCCTTAAATAGCTGCCCCAAATGGGACAAACTTGGGACTATAGCATTTAAAAATTCCCCACACCCCACTTTATAAAAAACCAAAGAGAAAAAAAAAGTCCCTTCCCCCTCCAAAAAACCCAAATATATATATATATTTATTTTTTTAAAAAAACAAAAATTCAAAGCCATTAAGCTTTAAAGTGAATCGAGAACCAGGGAATGTGAAATTCCCTTTCCTTCCCCCTTACTGTGGGGCTAATTGGTACATCCCCAACAGAGGAGCCCACCCCAAGGGGATGGCAGAGGGGAAGGACCAAAGGGAAAAAAGGATGGGGGCCTCCCGAACCAATCAGCAGCCGACATGGGGATGGGGCCGGGGCCAGGGAAGCCACGCCCTCTTGGAATTTTCCAAGTGGGACAGGGAGTAGGGAAGATGCATTCCTGTGTAGTCTTCAGCTGATTCCAAGTCGAGGCAGGGAAAGCAGGGTGACAGGCGGGCTGTGCAGAAAGGAGAAGCAGGATCTTCTGGGTCCCTGGGGTCAGGGAGAACCACGTTTCCTCAGCTCCTGGACAAAGGCTGGAAGGAAGCAAGCAGCACAGGTCAGGAGCCCTTCCCTTCCAAAACAGGGCTCTTTCCAAGGGCAAAATAAGTAGTGTAAACAAAAAGTGTAACAAAACGCCTCACCTTCAATTATTTCCTCTTTCACTTTCTGCAGTTCCTTCCTCACCTCTTCCAGAAGCTCCTGGTAATAAGGGGTATAGCCCAATCAGGAGGGGTGTGTGGAACCACAGATATGAACCCCCCTTTCTCATCAACTGAAAGGCTACAGGAAGGAGGTGCAAGACCCACCCCACCCATAACACTGCTGACAAGGTCACAGAGTGACTGGAGAATTCTAGCGGGAAATTCTGGATCCTTGGAGCCAGAAGAAAAGTACTACAGAGCATCCAGTACCAGGGTTGGCAAATACGACCCAGGCTCCTGCCAACTCTGCAGTGAATGTCTGGGGCAGTGTGCTGAAAAGGATTCTGGGTACCCACTGAGAGTTGGTGTGGCGATGGATTAGTAAGGTCTGCGTAGGCAATGGAAAGGGGAGTTGTGGAATCTTTGTCATTCCTGACCTTATTCAATCTCTCTATTTCTCAAACGAGAAAACTCAGGTTTCCAAGGACCTTTATAGAGTCACACAGTAGTCAGTGGCAGGGTCTGGACTGAGATCTTCTCTCTTCTTATGACCTTTTACCTCTGACCTCACCTCCAGCCCCCCGCCCCAAGCTACCTGTTTCACCCTCTCCAGGTCTGACTCGTCACTGGAGCTCGGTGTTGAGGGATGGCCCTCGGAAGTGGTCACTGAAGACGACGACTTCATCCTGGGAGAGGTGGTGGGGTTTGGGACAGAAGTGAGGCTAGAGGACCTGCCTCCACTCCAGGGGTCACATTTCGTTACTCCCTATAAATTGGGCAAGTCCAAATTTTTTTGGGGGGTGGGGCAGGGGTGGAGGTAGCTGGTTTGGCTTGCCCACCTTGGCAAGGTTGTGCTGTTTTTCTCCCAGGGTCTTCGCACAGGTTCTGGAGGCCAGGCAACAGTCAGAGCTGGGTCAAGGAGTGCCCCACCCTCATTCTTTCTCCCCCAGCCTCCCTCCTCAGTCCCCACTCAAAGAACCGTTTCAGGACATCCCAGTCCCCAGTATCTGCACACTCTCCCGCCTGGTGGGGATAGGTGAGATCAGGGCCTCCTGAGATTTGTTCCTGTGGCCAGACTGGGCTCTTACCACTCTGGGCTGGGACTCTGGCCTCTGGCTCCTCCTGCTGGTGGGAAATAAAACTGTCACGGGCCAGCTCCGGTCACTTCTAATTCCTCTTCCAGGTTCAAAGGCAGCCCATGCCCAATAACCCTCCCCTTATGGCACAGCCTCAGGTGTGCTAGACAGGAGGAGCCCCTGACTTACATTGGCAGACTCATCCTTGGGGGGCTTCTCCCCAACCTGTGTGGCTTTCCTTCTGTAGGAGAAACAGATGGCTTCAGCCTGCCCCCCGCCACTCAACAGTTTCCCTTCCCAAAAGTTCTAGAAATGTGGATTCCAGTGTCTAGCGTTCTGGCATTTGTGAAGGCTAAGGAGACCCTAGTTTTAAAAGTCAAAGAGAGTAACTGCTATTCTAGAATTGGGGGAGAGGAGTGTCTCCAATTCTTGCAGTTACAAATCGCAAACTCTAAGGGTAAAGGGCTGTTTTAGAATGCTGAGATTGTAGGAGTCTGAGTTTCCAGAATCCTGGGGCAGGGTCTCTTTAGATTCTAGAGTTCTGCGTTGTAGAACATTCTACCAGCTATTTGGTTGCAAACCTGAACCATCTCAGGGAACTATAATGCCCTGCATTATATTCCAAACTTGGCTCTCAAAAGGGATAACAAACAAAACAGGAATCTGGGCCTCCCCCTGGCCGGGCCCTCCTGAATTAGGATGTTCAGGGATGGGTTGTGATGACCTCTCTGGGTGATTCTGCAGCAGTTGGTTTGGGAGCTGCTGGTCAGCGGGGCTTTCTGCGGAGATTTTCCCAGGGGATCGTGGGGTCTGGGCTGGGGCCCGGGCTCACCTCCGCGCCAGCATGGCATTCATCTCCTCCATGAGCCCCCCACCTGTGCTCCTCCCGCTCTCAGCCTTGGGGGCAGGGGGCCCTCCCGAGGCCTCCTCCTGCTGGAGAAATTAAATAGGGAAAGAGGTTTTATGGAACCCCCGGCCCTCCACAGACCCCTCTGGCCTCGCCCCATCACCCGCTGATGGCCCCCTCACCTTGCTCACTTTCCTGAGTTTGGCTCCGGCGAGGGCTGCGGCCAGGCCCGGGGCCCCAGCCCCTCCACCACTGGGACCCTGTGGGGCAGGGAGAGGGGGTGCAGGGGGTGGGCCTCCCCCTGCTCCATGCCCTGCAGCCGAGACCCCAGAAGGGGGCAGACCAGGGGGTGGGGGGGGGCCCGGAGGCGGGGGAGGTCCTGGAGGGGGGGGCGGACCCCCAGCTGGGGGCACAGGCGGGCCTCCTGAAACAACACACACACAGGGGGGATGCTGAGAAGCCCCATCCTCCGTTGTCAGGCTGGCCCCCCACCTCCCGGGGGGTTTCCGACTCCGGCGGTCATTGCACAATCACCTGCATTGGAGACCCGGCGCTCCAGGTGCTCCTGCTGGCCCAGCTGCTGCCTGGGGGGAAGGGGGCATGGAGGAGCCGTCACTCAGGGCCCAGGGCCCAAGGATGGCCGGGGGCGGCTCGGCAGCACCACCCCCCCCAGGTTTCTCTATGAGGTTCCAGGCAGCCCAAGATCAATGAAGCTGGCTTCTCAGCCCCACGCACACCCTCCTTCCCCAGCAGCCCAGGAAGGGGGTGCTGGGGGGAAGGGGGGCAGTGGGAGCAGAGACAGGAAGAGACCAAGGCGCTGGCCTTCCAGTCATCACACTCTGGAGGCCACCAAATTACAAAACACCAAGGTTCTTTAAACAATGCGATTCTAGACTCTGGGAGTTGGGGGTCCAGGAGGTTCGGCCCCTCTGAGCGCCAGGGGCATCGCGGCCACCAGGAGTCAAGAGCCCCTGGGACTCCAGGAGCTGGGCGTTCCCGAAAGATGTCAATTTCTAGACCTCTGGGCACTGCACCATTCTGGGAACAGTTGAAGGGTGCTCAACTCCAGGAGCCAGGGGTTTCAACACCCTGGAACTCTGGGAATGGCAAGGTTCTCCCCCAAGGCGCGGGCCCCACCTTTTCTGCTGCTCCAGCTCCTCTGGGGAGGGGCCGTTCTGGCCAGACCAGGCGGGAGGCGCCACAGGGGGAGGCAGCCCACCTCCTGAAATGTGAGAGAAGGGAGGCGGTGAGCCCCACGGCTGCCCTGCCCCTGGGCACCTTCCCTGAGCGCCCCGGCCTCCCGGGAGCCCTGCCCGGGGGTGCTGGCTTCCTTCTTCCTCCGGGACGAGGATGCTCGGTGCCTGGGTGCCCAAACGGAATGAGGGTCAGCATCAGCTGCCCTGACTGCGCTGCCATGAGGGGGGGGCCGTTAGGATCCACACCCGGGAAAACCACCCAGAGGGGCGGTCGCTTGCCCGAAGTCTCAGCCAGGAATTCACCGGAACAAGATTTGATTTAGGGCTGACTCCAGCGTCCAGGCTCTTGACCTCTGTGACAGCCGTGCAGGGACCCCGAGCCTGAGAAGCTGGAGCGGTCAAGAGCCCCTTCTCCACCCCCCCAGCCCCTGGCCTCGGGACCCGGCCCCTGGTTTTTATTTCTCTGAGGCACCACGCAAGCAAGCCCCGGCTCGCCGGCGTTGGGTAATTTCAAGTTCTAGTGCCGATACTGGACCCTGGGCGCCCAGCAAAAGCCGGAAGGGCTCGCTCCTCCAAGGCCGCCCTCGGGCCGCCGGCCTCACCAGGGAGCTGGTGGAAAGGCCGAGCCTGGGGCCCTCCCAGCCCTGCTGAACCAGCCTCTGCAGTCTCACCAGATCCCCGGGTGATCTGTGTGTACATCAAAGTTCACAAACACCTCCTGAAGAGACTTCATAAATATATATGCATGGATCCCTGCAAACTGATGAGGAGGTGCCCAGCAACGCCTGAGGGCAGGGGGCGAGGGGCTGGGAAGGGGCACAAGGAGCCCCCCGGGCGCTGGAACGTTCTCTTGATCTGGAAGGCATCATGCAGGGGGTACATGTGTGGAACTTCATCAGGCTATGGTGTAGGAATCAAGCACCTTATTCATGGGTGCACCCAGGGCCACGGGAGCCCATGGGACTCTCACAGTAACTCTCCATGGGAGCAGTGACTTGGCCCCGTTCCTGGGGAGAAACTGAGGCCTGGAGCAGGGAAACAGCAACCCCAGGCCACACAGCAGGCGCCCACTGCCCGCCCCCTGCCCACGGCTGTTTCTAACCTTCCAGCGCCTCTAGGGCGCTGGCCATGCCCTCGGCGAACTGTGCTGCGTCCTCCTTGCTGCCGAAGTTGAGGCCCCAGACCTGACGAGCGTCGCGCCACTGGTGGAAGTTGGGGGTGGCCTGGTTATACTTGACCCCCCGGATGATGGCGCAGTTGATGACCACCTGGAAGGAGAGGAGGCAGCGTGAGGGGGGGCAGGGGCGGGCGGCTGGAGCAGGTGGGGTCAGCCGGGACGGAGGCTTCACCTGCTGGTCTTGCATCTTGCGGCCGACGACGCGGAAGGAATTGGCCGTGGGGTTGTGGTAGATCTGGACGCGGCTGAAGGCCTGGGGGCCTGTGCCAGCAGGCATCCATCGCTTGTTGCCGTCATCATAAAGCATCACAGTGGCCCGGCTGGAGCAGATGACCACCTCGCTGTCGAAAGGAGGGGGGAGAGGGGCCGGTGAGCCGAGGGGCGTCCGTCTTCTCCCTTGGGGAGGAGGAGACACACACAGAGGCAGAGGGGACAGACAGGCCAAGGCACAGACAGACAGACAGGAAGAAGAAAATAGGAGGGACGGAGGAAATGGGGCAGGAGGGAGGCAGATGGCAAGAAAGAGACAGACGGAGAGAGGTGAGGGAGTGACAGGAGAGAGACTGCAAGACGGAGAGGCGGGGGAAGGAGATGGACAGGCAGAGCTGGAGGAGAGCGAGCTGGAGACAGGCAGAGGGAGAACCACACAGCTGGAGAGGGAGGTGGATAACCGGCGGGGGGGGGGGGCGGCAGTAGTGTGCGTGGGGGGGCAGTAGTGTGCATGGGGGAAGGAGCGATGGGCCGCACTTGGGACCTCAGTTTCCGTTTTCGCCGGGGTGCTTGGCCCCTTCCTGCGGCCCCTCTCCAGCCATCAGAGGAGGGAGCTGAGGCTGAGAGCTGGAGCGACAGGGGATGGGGCGCGGGGGACAGGGGTGTGAGGCCGGGGACAGGGGTGTGAGGCCGCAGCAAGTCAGACAATCTATGACCCCTGATGTCTCCACTTGACCTCGCCCAGGAGGAAGTCAGGCTCCTCCCGCCCCGCCCTACCCCAGCACTAACAGTTACGCAGCAGCCACTTCCCACAGCCCTGGCCCCGCCTTCTCAGGGCTGGCTGTCCAGTTTGAGAGACAGACCCGTCCCCAGAGACAAGGCTAGGATGGGGGACAGTGCGGAATCCTGGGGAGCCCAAGGGAGGTGCCTGCCCCAGCCTGGGAGTCCAGGAGGGCTTCCTGGACAAGGCAGTGTCTGACTCAGCCTTGCAGGGAAGGATCAGTAATCTGCTGGCAGTTCAGAGTTCAGGATCCGATGCCCATAGACCCAAGGTCAAACCTCTACAGAGCCACCTCCTCCCTGTGACTCAGGCAAGTGACCCTCCCGCTCCCGCCCTGCTCCCGAGCGCGCCCTCCTCGCCTGCACACTAGGGAGGTGACAGTGCTACTCAAGTGCAGAGGAGAGGAGTAAATGAGTCTGGCCACCTGCAGGTGCTCTGGAATTGTCAGCATCCCTGCACAGGCGCCTGCTGGGGCCTCAGAGCCATCCAGCCCCTGCAGGGAGGTGCAACCTCCCCTCCCCCAATGAGGAAACTAAGGCCGAGACCGGAAGTTACTTGCCCAGAGACCGGAAGTTACTTGCCCAAAGTCACATACACACCAAGGGGAAGCACTGGTCCCTGCCCCGCCCCCGCGGGGCCTTTTCCTGAAAAGAGGAAGTTGGTGGTTAGAGGTTTCTGGGGAGAGAAGTCATACCCTGTAATGGCTCTGAGGGGGACTGAGGCGTGGCGCTGTGAAAGGTCTCCCTCCCCACCCTGTGGGAGGGTCACTTGCCTCAGTCACCCCCACCCCCTCCCCAGGGGCAGGGCCTGGAAAGACCCTCAGCAGAAGCAGTTCTGGGTCACAGGCCAGGCAGCCAAGCCAGACACCCCAAGTTTCCATAATTGTGGCAGCTCCTTCTCGGGCGCTTCAGGGGGCCGTGATCCTCCAAAGCCCTTTACCCAGAGTCACATTTTATTCTTACTGCAGCACTGAGGACTGCACCCTGAGGCCCAGAGAGGTGAAGCAACTTCCCAAGGTCACACAGCTATTGAGTGGCACAAGAATTTGAATCCAGCCCACTGGGCTCCCAAGTCCACAGTCTCAACCCCCAGGCCCTCTGGGAGGCCCCCGAGCACGCCAGCTGCTGCTCCCAGCCCCACACAGTCTCAGGAGCTGTTTCTCCATGCCCCCGGCAGGGCTCAGGCCTTGCCCACACCTGCCACCCACGCCCAGGGCACACTCTGGCCCGGCGCCCAGGGCTGCCGTCCGCCGTCGCTGCCCCACCCTGACCGCACTTTGCTCTCCCAGGGGGCCCTGCCCTGCTGAGTCCCTGGCCTGGCTGGAGAGCTGAACGCCTGCTCTGGGCCCTGGGCTGCTGCTGCCCGCCTCCAGGCCACCGTGTCCCTCCTCTGAAGACCTGCTGGGGCTGCCTGCGGTCGTCTCCCGCAGTCACAGCCAAGCCCCCACCACTGCCAGCAGGATCTGTCCCCTCACCACCCCCATTATCTCTTTGATCTGCTCTGCTCCCCTCCACTTGTTCTCGTCCAGTCCCACTGGCCTCTGCCCTCTGCTGCTCCTTCAACAGGCCAGATGTAGGCCTGCCCCAGGCCTTCCTCAAGTCTGGATTGCCCCCTCCAGGTTTCTGTTGAGATGTTGCCTCTTCTGAGAAGCCCTCCCTGACTACTCTCTTCTCTCTCACCCCCGTGCTGTATCTCTCTCCCCCATCAAAATGTCAGGCCCACCTTTGTCCCTTCTGTCCACTGCGGTGTCCAGGACCTAGAATAGTGCCTTAGCATTAGAATGGCTAAATAACCACATCTGTATTTAAAAAAAAAAAAGAAAAGAAAAACTTGACAGCAGCTGTTATTTTTTACGTGGGTCACAGACACTGTTCTAGATGGTGGCTCTGATTTCCCCATGGAATCTCACAAGCAATTTAGGAGCTCAACTCTGACGCTGTACCTTTTTGACAGGTGGGGAAAGGGAGGCACAGAGATGTGAAGGCACTTGCCCCAGGCCACACAGCAAGTACACAGAGGGGCTCGCATTTGAACACAGGTCTGCCTAAAGTTCTTAGCCTCATTTATGGGAGAGGAAACAGCCAAGTTAAATTTTTTAAAAGGTGAGGTATAAAATGGTGTGCATCAGAGGTTTTTTTTTTTTTTTAAAAAAAAAAAAAAGGTGGGGAGATATAAATACCTCTGCACTCAGAGTGGTGATATGTGCAGAGGCTGCTTCAGGGGAGATGAACTGTGGCTGCCTCCTGAGGGGGAACCCGGAGGGAGGAAGAGGCATTTTGTACCCTTTACCCTTTAGAAGGGCCTGATTAGTATGCTTTTCGGTATTCCACCTTGGGCTGCCAGTACCTGCATAAAAGTAAGCCATTACTTAAGTTTAAAAAGCTGAAGCCCTATAAACTGGGCAAAAGTCAAAACAAAATCCCACAGCGGGCAATGGGGGAGTGAGACTGAAGCAGGGTCCACCTGGTTCCAGAGGTCACCTGGCGTCTGGCACCCCTGGACTTGACACAGGAGAATCTTAATCCCAGGGAGACAGGGACCTGCCCCTCCCCCAAGCTGCCACATTCTTGGAAAACTGGCGCATAGTAGATGCAGAAGGGTTCAAGGCACCACCCTGCTGTGCGGCCTCTCCTCTGAGCCTCAGTTTCCAGCCCTGGAAACCGTAACTCACTGGGTTTGTTGTAAGGATTAAAAAAGGTAATAGACAAAACCCTCTAAACACAGCACGCCCTGCAAGCATGGGAACTGAGAGCCAGAGCAGGATGGGAAAAGCTTTCCATCATCGGGAGTAATCAAGCACAATGACTCAGGTTTACTCGAACCTTCCAGACTAAAGTTTTGCTCTTCCTTCATCCTCCACAAGAACAACCCTCAAGCCTCCTTATGTCATAAACCTTGTGACACTTTCCCCTCTCACCCACCCACCCCCCACACCCCATAAATCTTCCTGGAGTTGAAGCAACCTGGGGTGAGGAGCCACTTCGGGAGTCCCTGCCCTGCCTCTGGGCTTGTGTGTCCTCGTTCTACGCCCTCCTTCCCCAAGGGCCTCAGTTTCTCATACTGAGCAGGAAGGTGACATTTCCTGCCCGAGTTTCTTTTTACTTATCTGTACTATCTTAGGTGTTCCTACAGTGAAAGTGTGTTACTTGTACTTAAAAACAAACTCATTAAAGGTGGTTGCTTACTTCTCGTCTATAAGCTGGGGAGGGTGGGCCTGCAGCAAGCTCTCCCGCCTGCTGTGAGAATTAAGCGGCACCCAGCACCCAGCGCAAAGCCCAGCACAAAGCAGTGTGTAGCCAAAGGCTCTTAAACGGACCCCAATTCCTCCCGAGTTCCTTCTGCCTGAGCTTCTCAGACCTCTGTCCCCTCTTCCTGGCCGTCCCAGAATCCCAGCTCAGTGTCCGTCCCCAACAGACACTCCACAAATATTTGTCAAACTGGGAAGAAAAAATTTATCTTGTAGTTTTCCATTTTAACATCCTCTTTTCCGACTGCCCCGACAATGGTCCCCAGCCAAACCAGCCAGAAATCTGAGGAATGGGTCCTGTGACCCCCCCACACACACACACCAATTGCCTAGGATTTGCTGAGTGACCCTGTGCCCGGCCTTTCTCTCTGAGTCCCAGTCTCCCCAGCTGGGCTTAGGGGAATGGGCCTGGAATCCCAGCAGGACTGGAGAAGGGGCTCGGCCCAGGAAGGTGGGCTTCCGAGGGGGACCTCGCAGGAAGTGGGAGTGACCCCTTCAACTTCTGCCTACCCCGCCCCTGGTGGGGGGGGGTTGGGTTTGGCGACGGTCACTGCAGAGGGGGCCAGGGGTTTCGGGGATGGGGGGTGGGGGGAGGGCCAGGGCCTGGAGGGCTGGGCGGGGGAGGGCGGGAGGCCGGCCCAGGCGCTGCAGCTCCTGCCCTTTTACGGTCTCACGGCGAGTGAGGCAGCACTAACTGGGACATCCGCCATCCGCCTTCCCCGGTGCCTGGGACCGGAAACGGCGGGGTGGGGGTGGGGGTGGGGGTGGGGGTGGGGGTGGGGTGGGCGAGCCGGGGGCAGTGGGAGAGGGAGTCCCGGGGGAAGAGGGTGAAGGAAGAGGGCCTAGCTCCCGCAAACTATCCCCTCTCCGGGGCGGATCTAGAAGGAACCTTGATGTCACGGGGGAGAGGGGTGGCAGGAAGCCCTGAGGGCCTCAGTGGGTGCCCCCGGGCTCCAGATTTCCCAACATTCCCTTTCCCATCAGAAGGAAGAGACAGAAGGGCGCTGGCTCTAAGGGTCCTAAAAAGGAATGCCACCCCGAGGCCAGAGGGCAGGAGTGTGAGGAAAGTGGGCGAAGGGGGAGGACGTGGGCACCCGGGGGTTAACCCCCAGCCGTCCCCAGGGGCCTCCCCCTCAGGCTGGGGGCTTTGGGGCAGGAAGTCCCGGAGAGCGGAGGAAGGGAGATAGTGCTGTGAGGCTCCTGCCCCAAGGGAAAGATTATGGGGGCTGGGGAGGAGAGAATGGAGGGCTAGTCGGGTCTGCCAGTCCCCGTTCCCGCACTGGCCCGGCCTCAGGTGAGCCCAGGAGTTTTTTGGGGGGCCCTGGTAAAACAAAGTCTGTGGGTCCCCTGGGCGCCCCACCCCTAGGATTAAATTCCTGGGAAGACAGCTGGAACTATCTGGGAAGCCTGGGTCCCAGGGGGAGAGGGCTATGACCTTGAGGCTTTCTTGCACCCCCTTTTCCAACCCCATAGCTCCCCAGGGCCTGGCGAGAGGGGAGAGCAGGGGTGAAGGGGAGGAACAGCGGGAGGGGGGAGCAGCCGGCCCGCAGCACTCCTCGCCCGCCCCCCACACCAGCTGTCTCGACAGGTGAGTCTCGAAGACAAAGGCCCCCGTCCCCCAGCTGCCGCGCGCCCTCCCTTCCCAGGGCCGCGCAGGTGGGGGAGAGGGGCCGCCCTCTGGCCCCGGGCCGGGGACCCGCCCTCCGCACTCGCTCCGTCCTGGGCGCCCCGTATTGGGCGCCGCCTGCCGCTTGATTGCAATAGATTCCGCGTGGAAGAGGGAGACGGGGAAGGGGAGTTCCAACCCGACCCTCGAGGCCGCATCCGGGTGCGTCCGCACCGACTTCCTCTCCACAGGAGATTCTGAACACACACACCCCTAAATTTAGGGGGTTTCAGAGGTACCCAGAAGTTAGGGAGCGCGGTTCCACTTGGGGAGACTTAACCAGGCAAGGGCTGTGTCTCAGTCTCTTTCGAGACCCAGGTCCCCAAACTCGGCCCCCCACAATCCCTCCTAGACTCCGGGTTGAGCTGTGGAGGGCGGGGGAGACGCTGAGCCCCACCTGGCCTCCCCTTAGGGAGCATCTGCCAACTTGGAGGTCCCCGGAGGAAGTCTAAAATTCAGAGCGCCCCCAAATCTGAGCGCTCCTAGGAGAACCTCGCGCACCACCAGGAGACTTGGAAGCACGGGGAGCTAGCCATAACTTGGAGCTCGCCCAAGGGGATCCGATCCCCAAATCGAGGCTCCCAGTGCCCGAGCCCCAGATTCCAGCCCGGAGAGGGCTGGGGGAGGGGGACAAAGGCGGGGCGCGCGCGGGGCGGGGAGGGTCGAGCAGCGCCGGCTCACCTCATGGCTGCTCCGCGGGCGGGCGGCGCGCCCACCGGCTGGGGGCTCCCGGGGCGCCCCTGGCTGCAGGTTCAGGGGTTCGGGGCTGCTCCAGGTTCTGCTCGGTCTCCCCCAGGGTCCCGCCCCAGAGAGTCCGGCTTCCTGGGGGGAACGTGGACCCGGCTGGGGCGGGTCCTCGGGCGCCTCCTTCCCTCGGGGGTTTGACGGGGCTCCCCGAGGCAGAAAGGGGGTGCGGCGTCCCCTCCGCGGCGCGCCCCTCGGCGGGCAGCGGCTACCGCGTTACTCTTACTACTGTACTTCTCTTCGCTACATTTGGTTCCAAAATTCCACTCCCCGCGCCCACAATGCCCCGCGCCTTAAAGGGGCCGCGGCCTCCTCGAGGCGGAGGAGGGGGGTGGAGGGCGCTTAAAAGGGCAACGCGGAACTCCCCACTTCCGCCACTTCCCTCGGTCCTAACGTTACTGCGCTGGGATGCACTCCGGGGCTCACCCCCAAATTGGGGAGATGCTTGGTGGAGGAGAGGGGGTTCTCGATCCAATACTTAGGGGGGTCTAAATGGGGGCACCGTTTCTTCCTTCTCTTGCTCCGCATCGACTTCCCCATTTCTTTACGTTATGCCCAACTGGGGGAGGGGGGCGAGCAGAACCCTCTGGTTAAACAACGAATTCCTTCAAATTTCCGTCCTGAAATCCCGCCTTAGGACCCTCCACGTCTGTGGTCTCTGTCAATTTATAAGGGATTACTAAGGGGTGCCTCCCCCATTCCCCGCCCAGGAGAGGTGAGTGGGTAGCGCCCCCTCCCCTCCGCCTCGCCCGCGGGGGGAAGAAGAGAAGGAAGTGGGCCGAGGGGGCGCGGCCGGCGCTGACTCACAGCCGCAGGGTCGGGGGTGGGGTAGAGGTAGAGCCGGGGGTTAGCGGGGCGGGCGCGGGTAGGGTGGGGGCGGGCAGTGGCCCGGGGTGGGCTGGGGACGGCGGGTTCCAGGAGGAATAAAGCCCTTGGCCCCTTCCCCAAGTACGCCCCGCCGTGACTCAGTTTCGCCCGCGGAGGATGGAGGGCTCTTGCAGCAATCGGACCCGGGAGACCCTCCCAACAGCGGACCCTGAGAGCGCTCGGCCCCACGCGCCGGGTCTCGGGCCGGGGCTTCCGCAGGCCCCGCCCCACGTGACGTCACGGTGCGGCCACGCCCCTCCCGGAGAGCGCCACCTGGCCGGTGGGAAGTGCCTTAGCCCAGGGGCTGGCGCCTCCGGGGTCCAGAGTTGGACCTTTACAGACTGAGGCCTGGAGGAGAGCAACAAGTCTGGCCCTCTTGTCTGAGCCCTCAGAACCTCCAAACCTGAGGCACGAGAGTGAAACCAAAATTCTCAGGACCCAGCAGAGGGGGTGAAGGAATCAACCTTCCCAGCCGTTGTCCAAGCGGCCCCCCGCAAGCATCGGGCCTCCTTCACCTGGGGCCTTCTAGACCAAGCTAGGAGATTCATTCTTCTCGGGCTCTGGGAGACCTTGTGCACTGAGCCATGCAGGGTGTAACCGTGTGCCTCCTCAGGCGGAGAGTTCTTTGGGAGCAGAGGTAGACTTGGTCAACTTCAGGACCTCACCCAGCCCAGCTAGGTCAGAAGCGGAGCTAACAAACATTTATCCAACTGCATGAGCACCCCAGTCTGGGTGACCTTGGGCAAGTCCTTGGGTCTCAACCTTCCTATCTGTGAAATGGGAAGGGTGACACTTCTGGGGTAGGCAGACTCTTTCAATAAAGGTTCAAACAGTAAGTACTTGAGGGTTTGTGGCCCACATGGGATCTCTTTTGCAAACTAGTAATATTTCAAACAACCTGGTAGAAAAATAAAAACCATTCTTAGCTCAAGGGCCATACAAAACAGGTAGCAAGACCCTGCAGTAGAGAAAACCCTGCTTCCGGAACCTCATCAAGGATCTCTGTGGCAGCAACGCTGTCAGGACAAGGAATTGAAAAGAGCCTAAATGTCCAGCAAGAGGAAGACAGATAGCTAAACCATTACACATCCTGTTTCTGAAATGCTGTGCAGCAGCTAAAAGAATGAGGTTATATGTGCAGTAGCATAGAAGTCTCCAACATACTGTCTAGCGGGAAAAAGAAGGAGCCAAGTGATACATACAGTCTAAAACAAATCAAGAAAACACCGAAGGTACCATATATTTGCTAGAGGTACATATACATATGTTTACAGGCAAGTGAAAAATCTGGAAAAACCCACTCCAAATCCACGACAGTGGTCACCCTTGGGAATGGGGGTGGGGATTGTGGGGTGCGTGGTGGTCCTAGAGATCTCAGGTCTCATCTCGAAAATGCCCACCTTAGGGAAACGGACTTTGGCCCAGTGGTTAGGGCGTCCGTCTACCACATGGGAGGTCCGCGGTTCAAGCCCCGGGCCTCCTTGACCCGTGTGGAGCTGGCCATGCTCAGTGCTGATGCACGCAAGGAGTGCCCTGCCACGCAGGGGTGTCCCCCACGTAGGGGAGCCCCACGCGCAAGGAGTGCGCCCGTGAGGAAAGCCGCCCAGCGTGAAAAGAAAGTGCAGCCTGCCCAGGAATGGCCCAGCCCACACTTCCCGTGCCGCTGACGACAACAGAAGCGAACAAAGAAACAAGACGCAGCAAATAGACACCAAGAACAGACAACCAGGGGAGGGGGGGAAATTAAATAAATAAATAAATCTTTAAAAAAAAAAAAAAAGAAAAGAAAATGCCCACCTTAGCACTGGCTGTTCCTTGTACCTTGGGATACTATCGCCTGGGCTGACTCCTTCTCCATCAGGCCAGGAATGGAGATAGACTTTTCACTATGCCATTTTGTACCTTCGGAATTTCAAACCTGGTGAATGTATGACCCATTGAAGAAACAGAAGAATAACAATTTTAAAAACCAAAGTAGCTCTCTTAATCGTTTTATTACACCACCCTGTTTTGTTTTCCTCATGACACTTATTGGTGTCAGAGATGACTTTATTTATTGGTCCCCTTGTTTGCTGTCTCCCCCCACTAGGAGGTCACCCCAGGGACGCAGGGGACTTACTGAATCTGCCTCCTTCACAGCTGTGAGCAAGGCCTGTATGCCTGATATATATTTGCCAATTGACTGGGTAAATAGTGGTTGTTTTTTTTTTACAAGAAAGATGTATTTTGAATTATTTATGTAATCAAAATTTAATAAGAGAAAAAAACTCTTTCCACCTTCCCACCCTCCCCCCGACCCTGCCAAACTACATGAAGAATAAGAAGGGAAGGTTATTGAACTGACTTTTCAGTGAGAGGGAACTAGGAGAAAGGGAAGGGAAATAACCATTCTGGCATCCTTCATCAGCCTGTTTTCCTTCCGCTGGTCTGCATAGCTGAGGAAGGGAGCAATTTTATTCCCTAGTTCCTTTGGGGCCCCAGCTGAGCAGAGGGTTCCAAACCCAAGGCGGAGTCTGAATGGGTGCTCGTGGGCTTCCCAGCCCTGCCCTGCCCCTTTGGTAACACAAAATATGGGAGACAGTGACTAGGAGCCCTTTCCCACTCGCACCCCTATCTTCCTCTGAGGGACCATCCTTCCACATCTCTCACTCCATCAGGTTTGGGCAGAGCAGAACCCCCAACTCCCAGCGCTAGGGTGGGCATGTAATTCCAGTCTGGCCAATCAGACACACAGTAGCTGGCCATGCATGTGACCTAATTTGGCCAATGAAAAGCAGCTCTGGGAGGATTGGTGGGAAGCTGGCCCACTCTCCACCTGAGGAGGAGGCAGTAAACTGGTGAGATGGGCGGCAACTCTTCGCTACCTCAGAGAAAACAGAGCTAAGAGACAGGTCTCTGATGACATCATCTGAGAAATAGTTCCAGCATGCCTTAAGTCCCCGAATTCTCCAGTGACATGACCCAGTTTTGCTTTCCCAGGTCGAATTGGGTTTTTGTCATTCGCGATTCGAACAATCCTGTCCAACACCTCCTTCAGCTACTGAAAAACTATCAACAACCCCCCTTCATCCAAAGGCTAGTAACCTGATTCCCTCCCCCAGCCAGGCAAAGTCCTCCGGGATGTGAGTCCAGCTTCCTCCCTACCCCGCACCCCTGTGCCTCAGCTGTGCTGCTCCACCAACCACCTCTCCTCTGGCCACCCAAGACCTGGACCATCCTCCGGGATGAGTTCCTGATTGTCTTACAGGGCATTCCAGACTTGGGCTCGGGTGCTAACAGCTGAATTCCTGGATGGAGAGGATGGTGCTTGGGGAGACCGGGCTTTATTGAGCACTGCAGGGGGCACAGTTTTGGGAAGGAAAGCCCAGTTCCTTCTCTGCATCTCCTGGTCATGCCTATCAAAGTGCTTCAGGGCTGGGGGCGGGAATTTATCAATACAGTAGGCAATTCCTTTTCCTCTGTGGCCTCAATTTCCCCATCTCTGAAGGGGAGGAGGGGCCTAAGAGAAACGTTGAAGAACATTGGGTCCTTACCTCCTAGCACTCTTCTGAGTCCTGACAGAGCTGTGCATAAGCTTCAGCGATGACGGTGTCCTGGAGACCAGAGGGGACCATCCCCAACCCACCTCCACTCATTTGCAGTCCAGCCCTCCCCCGCGCGGTAAATCCGGGATGTCCTCCCCAGGCTAGAGTCCTGAGAATCGTATTCAGGCTGGGGGTCTCCTGGGCAGAGGCGCACAGTTCTGAGAAGGAGGCGAGGTATGGGGGAGCCCCTGCTTGCCGACCGTCCCTCCCATTGGGCTCCGGCGCCAGTTCCCCGGCCACCCTGCGTCCCAGGGCTGTGTCCAGCTCTGGCTCCCTCCCGATCACCTTCCCACAAGGTCTGGGCGCCCCCGGGAAGCAGACAAGGATGCAGATCATGTTGTCCAGGCTGCCCTGGTGAGGATGGAGGAAAGGAGGCCTGGCGGGAGAGGGCTGAGGCCCCCGAGCAGGGGTTCCCCGGTCTTGGAAGCAGCCCGCCTTCTCAACAGTCCCGGTGTTCTCGACCCGCTTCCCCAATCCGTTTATCCCC
Source organism: Dasypus novemcinctus (assembly GCF_030445035.2). Lineage (NCBI taxonomy): Eukaryota > Metazoa > Chordata > Mammalia > Cingulata > Dasypodidae > Dasypus > Dasypus novemcinctus. Next base: position 66,501,849 of record NC_080690.1, on the reverse strand, counting down.
ATTTCGCTGAAGTCCCGCCCACCCCAACCTAGCCTTTAGACCACACCCTCTCCCAGTCCTAGTCCCCGGCCTTTCTACAAGGGCCACGCCCTTCTCTGTAGCTCCACCCACTTTGCAAGCAAACTGCTCTTCCTTCACCAGGCACTAACCATTTCTCAGGCCCCGCCCCTAAATCCCAGACCCTCCCCTTTCAGAAAGACGCTGCTTTCTCTGAAGTCCCTCCCACCGACCAATCTGAGCAGAGCTACTCTCCTATCGGGCCTCAGGGCATCCCGCAGGCTCCCGCGCCTCCGGCATTTGGCCCTGCCCCTTTCCGGATGGCCACGCCCCTTCGTGAAACCCCACCCCCTCTAGTTTTAACCCTGCCTTCTAGACTCGCGCCTGCATCAAAGCCCCGCCTCCCCGCACCAAGCCCGAATTATCCCAAGCCTTGACCCCTCCACACTCGTCCCCTAGGACCTTGCACGGACACGTGTCCAACAGCTGCGCGCAGAGAAGCTCCGGGGCCAGGCCCAAGCGGAGGCGCGAGGTCACCGGTCCTGCCAGGGCACCACCCGGCATAGCGTCCCACACTCCGTCGGAAGCCAGAAGAATGAACTCGTCCTCCTCCTGGCGGGCCAGGGCGGCCACCTCGGGCTCCGCAGACACCAGCTGCAGTTCGGGGAGCCTCCTTGAAGGCAAAGTCGCCCATACAGCAAGAGAGCCCTCCAGGCGCCGCGGCGGAGGGTGCCACCGGTGTGGTGCATGCGCTCGCGCTCCCAGGGCCGCTTGGGTCAATGGCCCTTGGTGCTGAAGGCTCAGCACCGCGCGGGGGTCGCCGCAGTGCGCCAGGTACAGGAAGCGCGGAGAGACGAGCGGAGCTACCGCCCTGGAGCCGCTCGGGAAGGCGCGGAGCAGCGCTCCGAGCACACCCCCGGGCTCCCAGGGCGCCCGCCCGGCGCTCGAGCACGTGGCCGGGCAGGTGGCGCGCCCGAAACAGGCGGCTAGCGCCCCGCCGTGGCCGTCCAGGCCAGCGAAGAAGGCCCAGACGGGAGGCAGCCTGGGCAACGCTAGCCAAGCGCAGTGCGCGTCCTCCAGGCGTGCGCCCTAGCCCTGCGCCCCGCGCGCAGGCCCCACGCCGCCGCCGCACCGCCGTGTGGCCGCTGGGCGCAGCGTGGCGCCGCCGGGAGGGACCGAGGCCCACGAGGGCCCCGCGCTCCGCCTCCTCTTCCTTGGGAGCAGGCCAGAGGAGACGCTCCAGCAGGCAGACGAGGGCCGCCATCCTTCACCCTGGGATAAGGAAGGCTCCATTCTCTACACCTGCTCCCCCTCACGTCTCCCCCCCCCCCCCCCCCCCGAATTAATCCGCTCTGCTGTGAGATTTTAAACCCCTAAATCCCTTTCCTATGTCCCTGGCCTACACTTCAAGTTGAGTCACCTGCAAGGATTAACTCTCCCCTCCCTCACCTTCAAGGCGAGCTTTGGGATCTGGGTCGGTAAAAACGATAACAAGAGAAAACAATGATACACCATGTGGCACGCGCTATTTTATAGACTTGTCTCCAGTGTAGAGAAAAGAAAACCCGGTCTTAGAGAAATACCTACCCAGAGCTAGTATAATTGGTGGGACCGGGAATCGAACACTAGAATCCGTGTTCTTCTCTACAGCACTCTGGGCTTCTGATCCCCAAGTCCTATTCTGTCCAAACTAAACCCACCTCAGCGGTCCCGCCCCGAGCTTCAAAACGCCTTGATTTTTTTTTTTTTTGGCTCAGCCCCTCCCCTCCAGCCTTCAGCTCCTCTCCCTGGCCCAGTCTGTCCTTTCAGGTCCACAGCCCCAGAGCCTTCCAGTTTTGCAATGCTGGCCCCGCCTCCAGCCCCGCCTCGTAACTCCAGGCCCAGCCCGCAAACTCTAGCTAGTCACACCTGGCCCCTCTCTAGGTTAGGGCCACCTCTGCGTCCCGCCTCCCTCTCTTTTCTTTCCTGTTCCCACTCAGCCCGGCTTCTAGCCTGGCACTCTCCGGATGACTCTGCCCAGTTATCTGAATATTCCAATTTATCTTAGGCCCCACCCACCTCTGAACAGCGTCCTTTGCCTCGAAACTTTCTTAGTTTCTCACCGCCCCTTTTCCCTGGCCCCACTCCCTCTAAAAATCTAGGTTCGGACCCTACCGCAGAGTATTAGAATCTTTCCATCAATCACTCAGTGTTGCCCCCCGGCCCACTCTGAGATTTACTCCCCCATTCTCTGCGCCTGGGTTCCTACCCCATTCTCTCCCAGAGCCCCTCAACCTACCCCAGGCTCCGGCCCCTAAAGGCCACGCCCACTGCGGCCGAGACACCACCCTGCATCCTTCCCCTTCCACGCTTTCCCCGCCCCCTCGCCTACCCTCCTAGCCACGCCTCCAATCCTAGGGCGCCTCGGCGTTGCCCCGCCCCGCCCCGCCCACAGGCCCCGCCCCGGCCGCCCCGGCCCCGCCCCCGGCCCCCGCGCTGCAGTGCCTTCCCCACCGCGGCCCCGCCCGCCTCGGCCGCGCCGAGCGGAGGGCGGTGGCGGCGGCGGCGGCGGCTGGAGCGATCCAGGAGGAGGAGGAGGAGGAGGAGGAGGAGGATGGCGGCTGCGGCGTGGGCGCGGCGGAGATGAGCGCTCGCGGCCCCGGGCCCAGGGCGGCGCGGCCGGAGTGGGCGGGGGTCCCGATGCAGGCCCGAGGCGGGCCATGGGGCAGGTCCTGCCGGTCTTCGCCCACTGCAGTGAGTAGAGGGAGGCTCGGGCCTGGTGCGCGGCCCGGAGGCCCGGGCGGGGCCGTCTTCGGTATCCCCTCGGCGCCGGACCGCGGGAGAGCTGGGATGGGGGGAGGAGGCGAAGGAGACAAAGGAAGCTCTCCCCTCCCCCCGCGCTCTGGCGGCGGGGGGGGCGGCCTGCCCCGGAGGGCCTGGGTCAGCGGGGTGGAGGTGGGGGCCTGAAACCCAGCGTGGGGCGCGCTGGGCGCTGGGCTGTGCGGCCGGGCCCGGGCGGGGCCGGAGGAGCGGCGTGGGGAGCTGTCCCCTCTCCCTGGTGCTGGCCGCAGCTGGCGGGAAGAGGGTGTTGAATGGAGCGGTAGAACCAGGATGGACGAGAGGGGTCTAACCCCCACCGCCCGTCTTCGCATCCCACCCCTCCTTGTGGGCCCAGACTCGGAGGCAGCCTGGACCTCGTTCAAATCGTCCAACCCCCTGTCCACGAGCAGCAACCATCCCTGGGTTGGAACCGCTAGGTTCTAACGGACTTGACCACTGATTTGCGGTAACCCTGGGGGAGGCCCACGCCGCTCCGGGTCTCTGACTCCCCAGGTGAGGAGACGAGATGGGGGGGGGGGGCGTCCGATTTCAATTTGCGAACGATATTGAGTGTCTCCTGTATGCAAAGCCCGGAGCCAGATCTGAGGGGCTGGATTCCAACAGGAAAACGCCTTGTCTGAGCCTCACTATCTGAGCCAATCCATGTCTGACATTCTGTGTCCCACACGCTGTGGTTCTGATAGTCGGGGATCCCAACAGTCTCTGATCCAGCCACTCCTATGTCTCGAGACTCCAGATGCCAAATTCTAAAAATTTGCTATTTCAACATTCTAAAGTACCACCCTATCATCCTAAGTTCTGTCTCCCTTACCTTCCCTGCCTTCAGCTCCCATCTCTCTTCCCCTCAGTCACTCTGCTCCATTCACATCTCTCTAGTCCTCAGATATGCCAAGCATAGTGCCTGCCTCGGGACCTTTGCTCTAGCTGTACTAGCTGCCTGGAATGCTCTTTCCTAGATATCTGCATGGCTTCCTCACTTCACTCAGGTCTCTGCTCAAATGTCATCTTATCAGAGACAGCTCCTTCATTATCTTGTCTGAAACAGCACCTTCCTCACTTTCTTTTTTTTTTTTAATTATTTATTTATTTTTTAAATTACATTATGAAAAATATGAGGTCCCATTCAACCCCACCGCCCCCGCCCCCCACTCCCCCCACAGCAACACTCTCTCCCATCATCATGACACATCCATTGCACCTGGTAAGTTCATCTCTGAGCATCACTGCACCCCATAGTCAATGGTCCACATCATAGCCCAGACTCTCTCACGTTCCATCCAGTGGGCCCTGGGGGGATCTATAATGTCCTGTAATTGTCCGTGAAGCACTATCCAGGACAACTCCACGTCCCGAAAACGTCTCCACATCTCATCTCTTCCTCCCGTTCCCCACACCCAGCAGCCACCATGGCTACCGTTCCCACACCCATTCCACATTTTCTCTGTGGACATTGGATTGGTTGTGTCCATTGCACATCTATGTCAAGTGAGGGCTTAGATTCCATATGGGTACTGGATGCACTCCTCCCGCTTCCAGTTGTAGACACTCTAGGCTCCATGTTGTGGTGGTTGACCTTCTTCAACTCCATGTTAGCTGAGTGGAGTAAGTCCAATAAATCAAAGTGTAGGAGCTGAAGTCTGTTGAGGCTCTGGGCCTGGGTGTCATATTATCAGTCCAGAGATTCAAATCCCCTACATTTATCTTAAACCCAGCACCAACTACAATTCCAATAAAGTAGCATGCAAGTCTTGTGAAAAGAGATCCCCTCTGAGTCCAATTCCATCACGCAGAAACACCAGCTCCAAAGAAGGGCTATCTGTCATGGCAGTGAACCCCTTCTGCCATGACCATAGAACCCGTGGGTCTCTTTATCCCTCAAAAGAACCAATACCTGGGGTTGTATCTACCTTATCTGTCTCTTAGACTCTGTTCAGTTGTACATAGGGGTATTCCTTCTGACAAACTCCAGACTCTTTTTTAGAGACTCACAGCCTTATAATCTCATTTCTCCTTTCCATTTCCCCCTTACATTAGGTCAAACAGCTTCCCGAAGTCATGTTATTATATGTAGACAGGTATATTCTGCTGTTCCGCATTAAATCTTTAATTCAAGGTCATTTTATAGTTGCTTCTTCAGCTGGTATGTGGTAGTGATCCCTCGGTGCCAGGAAGGCTCATCCCCGGGTGTCATGTCCCACGCTGGGGGGCTTCCTCACTTTCTATCTCCTTATACTGCTTTACTTTTTCTCCATGCACATAGCAGCACCCAACATCCTATATCTACTTGTTTCCTGCCCCCCCCCATAGAAAGTAAGCTTCATGAGGGCAGAGATTTTTTTGTCTGTTTTGTTCACAGCTGTAGCCTCCCCAGAGCCTAGAAGAGTGTCTGGCACATAGTAGATGCTCAATAAATGATTCTTGAGAGAATGCGTGAATTGAAACCTAAGATTCCTGATTTGAAGAGTCTAAGATTAAGATTTCTGGATTTGAACTTCTAAGACTCTGAAATTCTAGTGAGGCTAGAATTTTAGTCTGTATGCAGAATGTTCTAAGGGTGCTGCGATTCAAACATTCTAAGATTCCTTAATTTGGACCATCTGAGACTCCAGGAGTGGCACACTCGGTGATTTGGACAGTCCAGGCTTCTGAGAGTCTTTGATTCTTTCCCTTTCATAGAAGAAGCTCCGTCTACAGCCTCCTCTACCCCTGATTCCACAGAAGGTAAAGGGGCGGGGGCGGGGGTGAGAAGTGGGGGACTTGAGGATGTTCAGAGCTGGGTAGAGGGGTTGGGGAGAGCCTGCCACGGTCCTGTTGACAGAAGCGTGAGCCCTTCTGCCCACTGTAGGAGGGAATGACGACTCGGATTTCCGGGAGCTGCACACAGCCCGGGAGTTCTCGGAGGACGACGAAGAGGAGACCACGTCGCAGGACTGGGGCACCCCGCGGGAGCTGACCTTCTCCTACATCGCCTTCGACGGCGTGGCGGGGCCCGGGGGCCGCCGGGATTCGGTGGCCCGTCGCCCGCGGCCCCAGGGCCGCTCGGTCTCAGAACCGCGAGACCCACCCCCTCAGCCCGGCCTGGGCGACAGCTTGGAGAGCATTCCCAGCCTGAGCCAGTCCCCGGAGCCCGGACGCCGCTCAGTCCCCGACGCAGCCCCTCCCGCTGAGCACCCCCTGGAGGACCTGCGGCTGCGGCTGGACCAGCTGGGCTGGGCGGCGCGGGGAGCGGGATCCGGGGAGGACTCTGCCACCAGCAGCTCCACCCCGCTGGAGGACGAGGAGCCCGACGGCACGGAGGCGGGAGCGTCTGCGGAAGGTGAGAGGTCCGGAGGTCCCGAGGGGTGGGATGGCATTTCCTCTGGGCACCCTGGAAGAGAAAGCTCACGGCCTCTCTCCCTACCACCCCAGGACTGGGCCTGCCAACCCGTCTTGCTCAGACGCCACCGCCCGAGGTCTTGACTTCCCAGCCCAGCCCGGGTTCTGGGACCCCGCAGGTCAGTACTCCGTCCCCATCCCGATCTCGGGATTCGAACTCTTGGCCTGATGAGCCCCTGCTGGCGGATGAGAAGGGGGACGAGCAATGGGGACCACTGGAGAGGGAGCCAATCACGGGGCAGTGCCTCCATAGCACGGACCAACCAGGATCCACATTGGAACCACACCTTCTAGGTAACCGGCGAGGACGGAGGGGTGCCCCTGGACCACCTCGAGGCCAGCGGCGGGGGGACTGGTCTTTAAAGGAACCTACCTTTCTAAGGTGGGGGGTGGCCGAGCAGGCTAGACACGATAAACTCTGCCCTTCAAGAAGTTTCCCTTTATTTGAGGGTTGCTGCGAGCTCTTTATATATGTATATATAATCCCCTGCCCACTTGAGAAGTTAGCCCTCCTTCAAGGGGGGGGGGGGCTTCCAGCTAATCCTTGGGATTGGCTGATAGTTGAAAACAAACAAACAAACAACAAAAAAACCCGCTCTGTTTTGGAATGCTCCCCCTAGAGGCTGATTTTGGATAAGCCAAATTCCCTGAAAAAAAAAAAAATTCGCCTCTCTTCTGTGGCCATCTCTACGCCTTTTTAAAACTCTTCTTCCCTGACCGCCCCTCGCCTTGAAAATATGCTCGGCTTCGTGGACCAGTGATGGGCTGGTTATAGACTTCACCGCTTTCACCAGCTTACAAAGAGAGCCCGCCCCTTTTTAGAATTGCCCCCACCTCTATGGACAGCCATTGGCTGGACACCAGAGGCCCCGCCCCCCGGCTCCTTTCCTCGGGGTTCCACCCAAGTGGGCAGAATCCCCGAGAAACAGCAGCGTCCGCAGCCTCTCGCTCAGAGCGGAGATGGGGAGTAAAGGTGGGTTTGCGGGACGAGCTGCGAGGGGGGCCAGAGGACAGCGGAAGGGGGGCCCAGGACTCACCCCATCTCCCCCGCAGCAGGGGGGGAATGTTTCCTCTTGGTTGTTAGATTCTCCAGAGCTGCAGGCTGGGGCTGGGGAACTGCGGAGGAGGGGTGGTCTAGGGAGGTCGCGGAGGGGGCGTGGGGTCCCCTCTCTCGCGAGCCGGAGGCCTGGGGCGTAGGAGCCGGGATATCCCCTCCCCCAGCCATGGGCCCAGGCGGCGCTGTCACTCAGGGGCTGGACGGGCCAGCACAGCTGCGCGCGAGGCCCCCTCCCCCCAGCGTGCCTAAACTTAGCCCCCGCCTCGGGCGACCCGGCCCCTCCCCCCCACACTGGAGCAGGCCTCGGGGAGCTGGCAGGGGAGGGCCCTGCGTGGTGGGGGGTGCTCTGTTGAGCGGTAGATGGAAGGATGTGTCTAGGAAGGCTACAGAAGTGAGGGGGCCAGACTGGAGGGGGGGGGGGACGCGGTGGGGACAGATCCGAGCTAGATTGGAGGGAGGACAAGACTGAGAAGGCCTGGAAGGGAGCCTCTGGGGCCTGTGGAGGGCTGTTAGAGTTCTGATGAGCCGGAGCACACGCTGGAGTCCGAAGCTCAGGTGGATTTTGGGAGATGAGTTTAGGGTCTCAGAAAGAGGTCAGAAATTTGCTTAGGGCTCAGAAAGGACTGTGGTGCTATGAACACATTTAGGACTCAGAAAAGGGAGGTGGTAGGGGGTTATCTATGAGCTGCGACTTTATCCCTGTCAGATGGGCAAAAACTGGAAAGAGCAATAACACCCATTGCTAGGCAGGATGACGGAGAAAGAGCACTCCCATACCTTGCATAAGAAAATGAGAATTATTACAATCTTGCCAGTCAGCAACCTGGCAACATTTATGACATTCAGAAATCTGTAGCCAGACCACCCAGTGACTCCATCCCTGGGATTCCATCTCAGAAATGGAAGCTCCAGGAGGTAAGAGTAACTATAGAAAGATGTTGCTGGCAGCACTGTTTGGGGGTGATGGGAGGAAACAGAATGAATGACCCGAAATAGGTACATGGTTGCATAGATGATGGTACAGCCACAACACGGAATATCACCTGTCCCTTAAAAAGAATGAATTAGGGTTGACTAACAGGGATTTCTATAAGAAAAAGTGGATTGTGAGGCGCACAATGCAGAAAAGTGTGTATATGAGACCGTCTCTCATAAATAACGACCACAGAGCGTGAGTGTGTGCAGGTGTCCTCCATAATGGCACAGGAAGGGGTCAGATTAAGGGGACTGGCTAAATGGTTAATATGGGTTTTCCGGGGGGCGAAGTGGGGACGCAGGCATGAAAACAAAGAGGACGCTAGGAATCTGGAGATTGGTGTGAAGCTCAGACAGGAGGGTCAAGAGGTTGGTTCAAGACTGGGACAGGAAATGAGAGCTCCAGGTCGAGAGGCCAGCCAGGCCCCTGTCCAAGCCCTGGCCTGATGCCCACTCCCCTCTACAGTGGCGGACCTGCTGTATTGGAAGGACACGAGGACGTCAGGAGCCGTCTTCACAGGTCTCATGGTCTCCCTGCTCTGCCTCCTGCACTTTAGCATCGTGTCCGTGGCCGCCCACGTGGCCCTCTTGCTGCTCTGCGGCACCATCTCTCTCAGGGTTTACCGCAAAGTGCTGCAGGCCGTGCACCGGGGGGACGGCACCAACCCCTTCCAGTGAGAACCTCTGGCCCCTGACCCTAACCCCTGTCCACACCCCAAGGGTCCCCCTGGTCATGACTCAAGGCCTCAAGCCGGGCACTAGCTCTTACACTGACCCTGGCCCTTCCTGATCCTTTTGCTGACTCTATTGTGACCCTGAACCTGACTTAAACCAGGTTTGGACCGCTGACCCCTAGCCCCAACCTCTGATCCTACCCTCTGGCCCTTAATCCTTGAACCCTAACCCTGACCCCCACCTTGACCTCAGCCCTCTAAACCTGGTTCCTTGCCTCGTCCCGCAGTCCTGGCTCTGGTTCACCCCCTTTCTTATCCTTGTCACAGCCACACCCCAAAGTCCGAGCCCTTGCCCACCCCCTGAGCTGCCCCATTCCCCTCTGTCCCCTCAGAGCCTTTCTGGATGTGGACCTGACCCTGACCCGGGAGCAGACAGAACATTTGTCCCAGCAGATTGCCTCCCGCGTGGTCTCTGCAGCCACGCAGCTGCGGCATTTCTTCCTGGTTGAAGACCTCGTGGACTCCCTGAAGGTGCCCCAATGTCCCCAGCCTTTCCCTGACCCTGGGAATGGGAGGGCCACTGCTGGGTAAGTTCACAGCCTACAGAGTGCCCTGTAGACTCTTAACCTTGACCCTCACCCCCAGCTGGCCTTCTTCTTCTACATCTTGACCTTCGTGGGCGCCGTCTTCAATGGTTTGACTCTTCTCATTCTGGGTGAGCTGGGAAGGCTGCGGGGATGGGTAGGGAGCTGGGTAGTCCTTGGGGTTTGGTGGGGGCCAGGGCCCCAGATGGAACTGTTATCCTCCCAGGGCAGCCTTGACCCCCACCTCTTGCCCACAGGAGTGATTGGCCTATTCACCATCCCTCTACTGTACCGGCAGCACCAGGTGAGTGTGTGAGTCCCACAGGTGATCTGACTGTCCTCCTGTCCCAGCCAGAGGCAGGAGAGGCAGGGGTTCCCACCCCTGACAGCCAGGACAGGACTTGCCCTAACCCAAGGCAGGTGGACTAGATGACGCTCCCTCCCCCCCTGGGGCTCCACAGTCCAACTGTCATGTCCCAGCCAGAAGCAGAGAGCCCCACACGGCTTCTCTCCCTGACACCTCTGCAGACTGAACAACACTCATCCTCGCCAGAAACAGGCAAATGAATTAACTCTCTTTCCTGCTGAGGCCACCAGAGACTGAGAAACATACATATAGTTGGAGACAGACAGACGGCTGCCACCAATCCCTAAACATAGCCTGGGCCTGCCTGACACCCATCCTAGCCAAAGGCAGGCGGGATGAGTGGTCCCCTCACTCCCTGAAACAGCCAGGGGCTGACTCACATCTCAGCCAGGATCAGGTGGGATGCTGGTGCCGCGAACGCTGGCGAGAGACAGGCAGAGCGGCTGACACTCCCTTCCCCAGAACAGCTGAGGGCCGACTGACACGTGGCCCTGCCAGAGACAGTCCTAACGTGCCAGCGTCGCCTGCCTGTGTGCCAGCATTGCCCGCCTGGCAACTCTCTCCACAGAGCGGGTGCCCAATCACCTGACCCTGCAGCTGGAGTCTCTGAACTCCCAGGAGAGTTTTTTAGTAGGGTTGAAGGTGGTGATTTGGGGGTTGGGGGTGGAAGCAGTTCCTAATGAATTAGGGAGGAACCCTTCCCTTCCTTGCCACCTCCTTTTTCTCCCCAGGCCCAGATCGACCAGTATGTGGGGTTGGTGACCCATCAGTTGAGCCACATCAAAGCTAAGTAAGAGCACCTGGGAGGAGACGGATGGGAGGGGGAAGTTTGGGAAATTTTTCTTTCTACACTCCCTGTCCCAAGTCCCTGGGGCTGAATGTCCCTTTCTTAAAGAAAGTCATTAGGGGGAGGACAGGGCTGGCTTAGTTCACCCCATCCCGCCCTCCCCCTAGCTCTCTGATGCGCAGTCCTTGTCCTGCCCCACTCATCAGTCCGTTTCTCCCTCAGGATCCGAGCTAAGATCCCAGGGATGGGAGCGCTTGCCTCAGCCGCAGCAGCAGTCTCCGGATCCAAAGCCAAAGCTGAATGAGAGGCTGTGTCTGCCCACCGGCCGCCTGCCCCCACCCCCAGCAGCCTTCAGCTCCCCTCCATCCCTCCTCGGACCCCACTCTGTCCACCCCAGGCCCCAGCCATTTCCCGGGGGTGGAGGGTGGGCTGTCAGGATCGCTCCCCGCCGGGAGTTTGTGCGACTTGCCCGAGCAGACCGGACTACATTTCCCAAGAGGCTCTGCTCTAGGAGTCCAGGAAAGGCGAGGCATCTTGGCCGCGAGGCTTGCTGGGACTTGTAGTTGCCTAGACGGGGCGCCCGTCCTGCACTTCCGCGACCCCGCCGCTGGAGGCGCCGTGAGGGCTTGGTGTTTCCTGGACGTTGCCGGCCCCAGTGCTGGGGCTTTGCATGGGGCCCAGAGGAGGCCTGAGCTTGAATTTACACTATAATAAAGACTCCTGTGGAAAACCCAAGGCCTCCTGTGCCTCCAGTCTTCTCCAGCTTTTACCCTCCTGCACTGAAAAACACTTCAGTGATACTCAGGGAAGAATCTACCCCCTCTTTCGCGGAGAAGCCCCCTCCGCCCTCTGCTAGATTACGAATGATGGAGGGGAGGACGCTGAGAGACCACCCATCCCAGGGCTACCCGTTCCTTGGTAGCTGCTTCCTCTGCTTGTGCTCGGGCCAGACATCACTAATCGATTCCCACACAATCCTATTATCTGAACCCCAGCCCCATGCAGCCAAAGGCCTGGGGGATGACCATCCCTGCCATATCTCAACCACCTCCTCATCTTCCCTGATCCCCAAACCAAGGACATCCCGGCCACCCCCAGTCACCAAGCCTTGTCCATTCTACCTCCCACGCAGGTCTCATCTGTCCACTTCTCTCCATTCCAATTGCCTTGGGAACAAGTTCAGGGCCTCCTGGCCTCTCTGGCCTCACTTTCCGAGGTTGTAAAGTGGAGGAGGAGACTGAGGTCTAAAGTGCCGAGGACGGTGGTTGGAGTCTCAGCTTCACTACATCTTGACTCTGCGAGCTTGAGGAAGTGACTTCACCTCTTGAAGCCTCAGTTTCCTCTACAGAAAAATGGTTGACACAACCATACTGAAATACAAAGCACTTGGCACGGAGCCTGGCACATAATAAATGCCCAGTCAAAAGAATCTACTATCATTAGCTATGACATTTCCCCAAGTTCAATCATTCCCTCATCACCTTCACGGTTGTTACACCACCTGTTCTGCCATTTACCTAATATTTTTATTTGAATTGGTCTATTTAAAAAAATAAAGCCAATGTCTAAAAAAAAAAAAATCATTACTTTCACCACCTTAAAAGGAAGCCAGTATCGCTTGCCAGAAATAGAAGATAACAGTAAAAAATAAACACAAAACTATTAGCATTTAAAATGTTTGTCGTGCATCACCCAAAAATCATCTCACTTGCCCCCAGCAACACATGGCATGCTTTAGGTAACAGATAATGCCATTGCGAGTCATAGTTACAGCCACAGAATTTGTGCCCAGCAGGGCCTAGCAGTAGCTAGAAAAAGGAAAAGGACTGAGGGGGCTTCTCTTGGATCTGGATTTGCAAAGCAGGTAGACTACTGTAAATTTCCAAAGAAAAATGCAAATTTCCTAAAGATACTTTTATCTACCCTTTAGGTTAGATAGAGAATGACCGTTTGTTCATATCAAAAAATGGGGGAAGAGGGTCTGGTTGTGATTTTGGGGCCAGGAATGGCTAAAACCCCCAAACCCGTCTTGGAACCCTTGCTGGAGGCAGGAAACAGGTTGGAGGTTGAAGCAGCCTTCCTTGGATGCCTCCCGGTCATTGTCTTTTGTTATGATTCTCGATAAGTCAGTAAGATCAATGTACTAGCCCTATTTAACAGATGGGGAAACTGCATCTCAGAAAAGGATAGTGATGTTTTTAAATTCAGCCCACTAATATTTATTGAGCATCTGTTCTGTGCCAAGCCCTCTGTAGGCTCTAGGGATACAGCAGTGAACAACATTACCAAGTCCTTGGTTTCACGGAGCTGACATTTTTAGCAGGAGCAGACAGACATAGAAAAGGTCAGGTGGGTGATCAGTGTGATGGAGAAAGTCCGGTTGGGTAAGGGGAGAGGGTGACAGGGCTTGGTCTTATAAACCAAATGGTGGAGGAAGGCTTCACTGAGTGGTGATAATCTGAGCAGAGGCCAGAAGGAAGGGAGGGTGCTAGCCATGTGAATTTGGTGGTGTGTGTGTGGGGGGGGTGGGGGGTGGGGGTGGGGCAGGGGTTGGATTTGGGCAGGGGAATCATCAAAGCAAAGACCCTGAGGAGGGAGCTTGCCTGGCGCTTTCAGCAACAGACCTGTGGGTTGGAAGCAGAGCATGTGAGGGGAGACAAGGAAGAGATGGGTGAAAGGGGCTGGATTATAGGGATTTGTCGACCCTGGTGAGAACTGCTTTTATTCTGAGATGGGAACTATGAACGCTTTCATGCGGATGACTTCATTTTCAAAGGATCACTGGCTTAGATTATAAAAGGATCCCTTTTTTGGTCTAAAGAATGTTCACAGTGATTTTGGATAGCCCGAGGTGGGTGGGGTAGCTGTGTGACCTGGGTACTATGATGTCTGTTTTCGTGCCTCAGTTTCCCCGGCCATAAAATGCCGGTGTAGAAATTGACAAGCTCTAGTGTCGTTCTCCCCGCGCCCCCCTCCCCAGAGAGGCAAAGATTTCTGTCCTTTTGGCCACTTTTCATTCCCAGCATCCAGGAGAACGTCTGGGACAACAGGCGCTCAGCAAACATTTGAACGAACACAGGGCCCCGTCGATCCCTGCAGTTCCACATACGACCAGAAGGTGTCGCACCAGTTCCATTGGGGACTGCTCAGAGCCTCGGGAGAAGCCGTCTGCCCCGGCCTGGGCTTCCGCAGAACTCAGATTGTTCAGGGAAGGGGCTTCTTTCTGAGTTCCGAATTACGAATCTATCCTTTTAAAAAAACTACTTTCTCTCTTTAAAAAAAAAAAAGGGGCTCCTAGCCCTTTAACAGTCAGAGGCGCGCGGACCTGGACCTGGGGAGCCGCTTCCCAGAATGCATAGCTCTATGCAAATAAATATTTATTTTCTGAACGCGGATGATTCATGCCTTGTGAAGTAAAGACAAGATTTTAGAAGGATATTTCAGACAGAAAATGCTAGGAGGAATTTATAAATAGTGAGAGTAACTATATCACGTCGTCAAAATATCTGACCGTAACTGTAAAAAGTAAAGATTTATGAGGTTTATTTACCTATGGGGAGAAGCTCCTTCTCGCCCGGATGATCCTCAGTGGTCTGGGGTGCAGGCTTCAAACCTGTAGCTGTCTAGCGACAGAGTGGTTCAATTCCACCTTTCGGGCGGTGCCTCTTTTTTTCCGCGAACCTGATCCGACAGAGCTTCTTTTTCCGGCGCCAGGAGAGGTCGCTGCAACCCCGGCGTCCTGAGAAAGTATCTCCGAACCAAAAGTGTCAGGGTCTCGGGAAAATCCCGCCTGTGATTACATTTCTTTCGGAAGATCATCGAAGGTGACTCCTAAAAGGTGAAGAGAAACCCACGGCACGCCCTGCGGTGCCAGGCTAGCCGGAGCCTCGGCATTACCCTGGATTTCTCCCCTGCGCTCGCTCATTCACTCAGGCATTGCTCACTCAGGCATTAATCACGCGCGTTCATTAGTCAAAGGTTTATTCATCGGCCCGTTCACTCCCTCAACAAGTGTTCCCTGAGTGCCCGGCTTTGTCTTGGGCGGGGCAGGAGACACCCCGACTCTGGCTTCCTGGGGCTCCCAGTCCAGCGAGCAAGGCCGTGTTAAACGATGGCGAAATTACACGTCTAATTAAGAACTGCTGAGAAGAGAAAGCACAGAGCACATCAGGCCATCTCCTAAGGAGCCCGGAGCAGGGTGCCCTTGATCAGAAACCTGAAGGCTGAGAGGGGATTAGTCAGCCGAAGGGGGAGATGGCGTGGGGTGGGTGACAGCTGCCTCCGCTCAGCGCCGGCTGCACGAGCTCACGGCTTCTTCACCCTTTTGCAGGTAAGGAAACTGAGGCTCAGGGAGGCGAGGGCATTTGCCCAAGGTCACTCAGCCTTGGTAGACCCTCAGCCCACCCAGCCGGCGCTCTTTACCGCTGAGTTTACTGTCCTTCCCACACTAGCTACTGGCCAAGTCCAGTCTGTTTTGCTTTCTGAATGTCCCTTGAGTCCTTCCCCTCCTTTTACCTGCATGTGCAGACCCGGTCCAGGCCCTCCTCATACCCGGGGGTCCCTGCCCCAGTCTCTCCCCCTCCCCCTGCCCCCACGCCCAGTCACCATCAACCGGGGACCCAGAGAAGTCTCCCCAAAGCCCAAACCTGCCCCTTTGTTGCTCAGAACCTGACATGGCTCCCCAGTGCCTTCAAGAAAACATCCAGACTCCTTGGCCCGGAACGTCTGGAGAATCTGATCCTCTAGCCACTCTCCACGCCTTTTGTTCCAGCCTCCACCAAACTCCAGCTCCCTCCATGTGCCCACCCTTGTCTCTTCCAACAGAGCTCTGCTCTTGGCTGTTTCCTCGGCTTTGAATCTTTTTCACATTCTTCTTCTACTCCCTCTGCTCATCCTCTAGAACCCAGCTCAGCAGTCCTGCTTTCCAGGAAGCCCCCTCTAACTCCCAGACCAGGTCATGCTGCTGCTGCTGGGCTCCTCCACCCCCAGGGGCTCCCCCAGCCCAGCCCTCTCTTTGGGTCATTCCGTACTGAGTTGGGTCGTCTGTGAGCCCCAGGAGGACAAGACCAGGGCTGTCTCAATCCCTTCAGTGTCCCCAACACAGCCCGCCACACAGAGCTGGGCACAGAGTCGGTGCTTAGCAAAACGCATCGAATTAATTAATGAATGTCCACCGCGACAGCGTCCCCTGCTTATTCATTTATTCATTAAGGTGTCTGAGTGACCTGTGGACACTCACTTCAATTCCCAGAGTGCTCGCTGCTATGCAAATAAGAGAGAGCTGGGATTTTTGCATGGGGGTGGCTCAGCTGTATTTTTGGAAAAATGAAATGGCAATATTTTTGGTTTAGAGCCAGTCTTGGGTCTGCCCCGTATGTTCATAACCCAGAAAAAGTGGCCACATGAAAAGAAAAAGGCAATGTATCATCACTGTAAAGTGATCCCAGTTTCTGCGGTTCATATAGACTGAAGGAGGAACACCTTCTTGCTATCGGGTCTCAGTGGTCTAGGATGCAGCCTTCAACCTCGTGGAACTCTCCACCCTAAACCTGGTGTTGGAGATTCTTTTATCTCTTCTCCAGTAGCTGGAGGTGAAGGAAGGGAACAATCACAATCCTCTCTTGACCTTAAACCTGTCTAATAATGAGTCGCCACCTCCTCATCTTTTGCTCAAGCCATTTCCCCAGAGCAAACAGGACCCAACCTCACCCTTCAGCACACCTATACCACACATAGTCTGCCTCCTGACTTCTTCCAGTAGGAGGCACAACCTGTGGGTATGGGAAGTCCTACTGGTTGTCTAGCCTACCTCCATCCTGCTACAGGCCGATTCCCTAGTAGGAGCTCCAGTGTGTGCGTGTGCGTGTGTGTGGTCTCCCCAGCAATCTGACATAGCTCCCTCATGCTGAAAGGAAGCCAAGGGATGGATGTTGGGTAGAAAAGAGACACTGAGGCTCGGTGCATGCATTTTTCAAGGCATTTTATTGAAGGGTTGAAACATGGCGACAGTGCAGAACCATAGGAGGAGGGGAGCGGCCCAGCGCCGGCTTTCCCCGGCCCCCAGGGTCAGGTGCAAAATACAAAAGAGAACCACAAGTGGCCTGGAAGGGAGCAGGGTTCTAGAGTCAGTGGGGGCAGGCCCTGCTCACAGTCTCACACTCACACCTAGAATCCTTAAAGACACAGACTGTAAAAATCTACAATTCCTCAGGTTTCCTCACAAAAATAAAATCTCGTGTTCCCGACCAACACAGAGTCAGAAGACAGCTGCAGGGTCCGGGACAGTCCAAAAGGAGACAGGCAGAAATGGTCCGATAAAAACAGGCTGTATTATTTCTTTTTTTTTTTTTTTTTTTTGCAATTTTCCTGTACGTTTGAAATTATTTCAAAATAAAACGTTTTTAAATTAAAAAAAATCACAACCACACACACAAAAAGGCAGAGAAAAGACAGAGTGGGGGATGCACTCAGAAAAGGGACAGGTGGAGACGGCCAGAAACAACCAGAGGGGCCAAGACAATGAGAAAAAGGACAGCTAGACACGGTCAGATAGGCTCCGAGGTTCCCAAAGCAGTGTTTCCAAGTCCATGGCCCGCGTTTAAGGACCGCCGCGGCGCAGGCTGAGGTTGCAGAAGCGCTCGCACACTCGCGCACGCGCGCGCACACGCACATATATAATATATTTATTTATACATAATAGATATAAGTGCCTTTCGGAAACCAGGAGAGGGATCAATAGCCACTGGAGGGGGCTGGGTTCAGGTGGGGAGCACGGAAGGGGGCACGTGGAATGTTTCCATGCAGCACAGAGGGTGGCGTGGCCCACCCCCGATATTAAAAAATAGAAATTTGCCTCACGGTAAAATTCTCATGAGGTGAAGCACAAGGAGAGGCCGGGGTGGGAGAGCCAAAACCAAGATTCGGGGCTGGGGAAACTGGAGGAACTGAGGGGTGGGCGGCTGGGCTCGTGGGCACCCAGCCCCATTGAGCTTGCCAGTCCAAAAATTGGGGGCCAAAGCCTCAGCCCTTAAGTCTTCTCCGGAGAAAGTTCTAACCCCCTTGCAACTTTCCCTTGCTCCCTTTCTGGAGGGGTTGTGGGGGTGCCAAGAGGAGGGAGAAGGTGGCGTCCTAGGCTGGGAAAGGGTGACGGCCTTTAAGGAAAAGGCCAGGACTTGGGGGCGCGGGAGGGGGGGTCCTGAGGAGAGAGAGGGGCCATGCCAGTAACTGTCACCCGCTCTCGATTCTGTCACCCCCTTGACTCAAAATCACTGATGTGGGGAGAGGGGAGACCAAGAAGAGGCTTTGGGGAGTGGGGGGGTTGGGGGTGGGAGGCCACGATCCTTCTGGAAGGATCTGTCCCACCCGCTTTCCCCCCCACCCTCTGGCCAACTCATTTCACAGTATAAAACACTCCAGCAGGGCAGGCTTCACAGCGCCCCCTGCTGCCTGAAACCAGAGAGGCCCAACGAGGACGGCCGGGGGGCCGCTGGAAATAACACTGTAGTCAGAGAGGCTGAGCCGGGATCTCTAGGAGGCCATCAATTCAGCTCCCAGCCCGTTTTTCTGGGAGGGGGTGGCTGGACAACCCGGAAGGGGGGTTCACATTTTAGAATACGTCTGGGTGGGGGAGAAGGAGATCATCAGAGCGGGGCATCGACTTCCCTCCAAGGGGGTGGGGTGGGGGGCTCAAGCCTGCCCCTCAGGGCAAAGGAGGACGTTTCCTCGTTGGGCCTTTCTGGAGACACCTCCAGCCCCCGCCCTCACCCTTTCCCGTCAGCCCCTCACAGCACAGTCCAGGGGTGGACGTTGCCCCCACCCCACCCCACCAGGCTGGGCAGAGGCCCGAGGGCCCACCAGGCAGCTGGGGGTGCCGGCCCCCTCCCCACCCCCGGCCCCCAAAGTCACCAGCCCTCTGGCCTCGCCGGGGCACAGAAACAAGCGGCAGCACAAAACCCCAGGAGGTGCTCCTGTCCGATGGCAGTGGCGGCAGAGGGTCAGACAAGGGAGGCGGGGAGGCCACACACCCGCGTTTGTCTCTTCCCCTCTCTCCTCCTCCTCCTCTTCCAAATCGCTCTCCCTTGTGTGTTTGTTTGTTTTGTGTGTCTAAGGAGTTCACAGAGCAAGGAGGGAGGGCGAGTTCAGGGGGTCGGAAGGCTGGTCGCTGCCGCTGGTGCGTTGGGCGCCGGCGAATGCGGAGACCTCCGGGCAGGTGAGGACAAACGAGGAAGTGTACGAAGGGTTAACAACGGGGAAGGGGTCACCGAGGACTTGAACTTCACTGTGTGTAAAGAGAGAAGCTGTCAGGTTGGGGGGTGCGTCTTGGCTGGTCTGGAAGGGCAGGGGCGGTGGTGGCGGGGGCGGCAGCAGCCAGCCGAAACCATCTTCCTTAGCGGATGCTGACCCCGGCAAATCTCTCACCTCCGCCAGCGGGCCCGGCCCGGGCCCCTCTTCGAAGGGGATCTTGCAGCCCGGTTTGTGGGCCACCAGCACAAACTCCAGGCGCTCCTTCTCCTTTTGGAGCTCGGCGATCTCCGACTCCAGCTCTGCCTTCTCTTCCTCCAGCTGGTCTGTTTCCTGTCGGTCCAGCGGCCCAGGTCACCGAGGAGGGGAGGAAGGAGGAAAGGACGGTCAGCGACTGAAGGAGGAGGCTGAGCCTGGAACTGACTCCCCGCAGGGCCCAGGGCCTGGAAGGCAGCTCCGGGGCTGCTGTGGGGCTTGGGACAAAGGTCTCGACTTCGGGCAACCTCAGTTTCCCCATTCTGTCCAGTGGGTGCCTGAGAAGGGGCTGGGCACACATGGAAACCTCCGGTGTGCAGGAGGCACTCCCAGATTTGAGGAAAGAATGACTGCTTGTGTGTCCCTCTCTGCTACTTGGGCCTCCCTGTCTCCTGGGAAGAGACCCAGTGGAGGGGGGAGGCAGGGGATGTTTCGCTGCCTTGGGGCAGAGGCTGCCAGCCCAAGGGCTGAGAACTCTGGGTGGCTGGGACAGGTGGGCAGAAACTGACACAGGGGAAGAAAATTTGGTGTCACAGACTCTCCAGAACATTAAAGGTAGAAGGAGCCTGGGAGATTTGATGAGGGAGTCCAAAGATGGAGAAACTGAGGCAAAAATGGGTTCTCGCTGGTGCCAGACCAGAAGGGAGGAACACCCAGTGCTCCCCTTTGGTAAAGGTCCCCCATACGTCCTCCCAGGATGAAGTGAAGGCCAGGAGAGTATGGGGAGGGGGCGCCGCAGGTCAGGGCCAGGAGCAGCCAGGAGTCCACACAAGTAGGTGGGGGTCAGTGCGTGTGCACGGGGTGCGCCGTCTGTGCCTCGTTCCACCCGGGGACCCTCAGGTACTCAGCCCAGGGTGAGGGCACAGTGGGAGGGCAGAGCCTGGGGACAGAGCCCCCCACTTCAGCTTCCTCTCACCCCACCCCGGGGGCCATCCTCACCGCCTGCAGCCGGTCAGTCAGTTCCCGCCGACGGTTCCTACACTTGGCGGCTGCCAGCTTGTTCCGCTCCCGGCGAACCCTTCGCTTCTCCTCCTCCTCAGGGGTAAGCTGCGGAGAGGAAACAGAGGCCATGAGGTTGGGGGACCGGGAGCCAGAGAAGAGCCCTCCAGTCCTCACCGACGGCAGCCAGGATGAAAGGGCCTCTGCAGCTTTGAGCTCTCGGTGTCCTCCCCACCCCAACTGTGAAAAGTTTTGCCTGCCCGGCTTCCTCCCTCCCACCCCAGACCAGCCTCTGGTGCCCTTGACTCACCGTCTCCTCTCGGGGTCTCCTGGGCCGGGCTCGGGCCGGGCGGGAGGGTCCCGGGCCACTGGCGGTTCCACTGGTGGAAGGCCCGCCACTGCCACCAGCTCCGCCACTGCTGTAGCCGCTCATGCCTGGCGTGGAGTAGCTGGTCCCCGGCATGTCGTAGGGGTCGACAGCTGGGGGCTGGGAGGCCAGTGGCTGCCCCTGGGACTGGGCCATGGAAGAGATGAGGGTGGGTTGCACGAGCCACTGGAGGTCCTGGCTGGTTGTGATGGCGGTGACCGTGGGCACGAAGGAACCGGGCATTTCCCCGAGACCGGCGCACTCCTACGGGGTGACACATACACACACAGGCGTAGACACACAAACAGAGACACCGACACACACAGCCCCAACACACATACACACACCGACCCCGTGAGTGAGCACAGGGCGAGCGGGTGTGGATGTGTGTGTCACAGGCAAAAAGCCACAACACCCACCCTTCCACTACACCGTGACGCAGTGGTTAATGAGAGGATTTCTGCTCAACTGGCTTCTACCTCCTCCTCCTTCCTCGGGGAAAGGTTGCATGGTTCCAGCGGGTGGTGAATCACACCCCGGGTTGGTGACTCTAAGGTGTAGGGGGTGGGGAGGAGGCTGGACACAGCCGGGTGACAGAATCCCCGGGACGGAGCCACAGCCACACACAGCCCAACACCCCACCCCCACCCCAGAGGCAAGGGGAGGGAGGGGGAGAGGCCTCAGGCCAAGCCTCCCTCACACTGACACAGACACCCCTCTGTGCGAGGGGATGAGGGCTTGGGAGGGTCCGACAGAGCCCTGCGCAGGGGCGGGGGTCCCACTTAAACGGTGTTGGGGGACGGGCCTAGGAGTTTAGAACAACGTTTCAAGTCACTGTCACTGCCCAGAGTGAGACTGACAAGTGACAGGTTAATGTGGACAGGACAGGTGGAGACAAATGACGGCCCGGTTCCCTCGGGCTGTCGCGGAGGGGGGAGCGGCTGTAGGTCCAGATCCCCCAACCCCAGTGGGCGCTCATCTCCCCTCACCCGCACACGGAATCCTAGAACTGCTCGGAAGGCTTAACTACTCTCCTAGGGGGCGTGGTGAGGGAAGGGCTGGCTCGCCGGCCAATCAGCGCCCTGGGAACCCAGAGGGGGCGGGGCTTCTAGAGACCACCTGGCCGGTTCCTCTCGGATTAGCGGTTCTAACCCTGTCTGCGGACACACCAGAGGGACAAGGTGTCCGGAGTAGAGTGTGGGTGCGTCTGTGTGTGTCTGCGGAAGAGGGTGACGGTCACCCTGTCTTCCGAAGAAACCCGGCACACACATAGTCCCTGCCCCCGAGCGCCGAGGGGCCGGGATTCCAGCACTGTCCTCTCGCAGACCCATCGCGCCTCAAAGGATGGCCCCGGTCGCGACAGGAGTCCCCTCGCCCTGACCCGAAAGGCCCGTAAGAGACCCAAGGGCTGAGGGACCACGGGGCCGGGGGACCCAGAAGGGGGAAGGGAACTGCGCCCTACAAATAGGAAGGGAACGCTGATTGGCCAAAGCCCGCGCCGCGGCAACCAATCGGAACGCCGGGCTGCACCCTCCCTTAGCAACGTGGCCCCGGCGTTCCAAAATAGAACGCTCCCGGGACGTCAGGGGCGGGGCGGACGAAGGGGGCGCCGCGCGCCGTGCGTGCCCCGCGTCAGGCGGAGGATTCCAGCGCGTCAGCCGTTACGCGCGGGTCCCCCGTTACGTCTCCGCGCAGGAGGCGGAGGCAGCGCGGCAGAGGGTTCGAGGCCCGCTTCCCCACTGGGCGGAGGGCGATCCGGCGCCAGGAGTCGGCGCACTGGAGCGGAAGGGTACTGGCAGCTTCCGCGGGCTGTCCCCCACCGGCCTGAACGGACCAGCTGCACGGTGGGGACCTGAGCGGGGGGCCGGCCCGGAGCCAGCCAAAAGTTCTCGGCTCGCACACATTGCACGCAGCGGCGCATCCTTCCCCCCGCAGCACCCTCGAGCTTGCCCCGCTGCATTCCCTCCCCGCGCGCCGCGCACACAACCAATTGCAAACCTCTCCCGACTCTTTGCAATTTGCAAAGCGCGCGGCGAGCCTGTTCCCTCTGGGATCCTGAGTTTTGGCGCGGTATTTAGGGAGGGGGTTGGCTCGCCCTATCCTTGCCTTAAAAATACGCCCCACAAAGCAGCCCTCCAAGGCGTCTAGAACTTACCTGGGAGGCGGCGGCGGTGGGTGGGCTGCCGAAGGAGTCCACCGAAGACAGATACTGAGACTCGGCGGAGGGCGAGGAGCTGCACCGGGAGCCGGAGTCGTAGTCCCCAGGGAAAGCCTGAAACATTTCCCTGGGCACAGGGTGACCCCTGTGACCACGCTGGGGTCGCCGGGAAGCCAAGGCTATGGCCGGGTGGGGGAAGAAAGGTGCGAGTCCGGGGTGAGCCGAGCGCGTCCCCAAAGTGCGCTGTCCGGAGAAGCCGGGGCAGCGGGCAGCGTCCCGCTCCCTCAAAGGCAAAGTTTCCGTGCAGCTCCTCCGCGGCTGTCCAGCACCCGCGGCCGCTGTGTGCCTCCCGAAGGTCCAGGCGCCGGAGGACCCGGGGCGTGCGGGGCCGCTCCCCCTGCGGCGGAAAGCGCTGTCCGGTTTTACAAATCCGCTCCGGCTGCGATCTCCTCCACGAGTCCGGCGGGTCTCACGGGGGAAGAGGGGCCACCAAGAAGACGGCGAAAGTAACGCGTTCTTCCGAATGAAATGAAGAAGTATCTAGAAGAAGTCTTCCAAAAACTTTCTCCCCGGAAAAAAAAAAAAAAAAAAAAAAAAGCTGGACTTTACAGCTCCCAAGAAGAACCACAACAATCAAGTCCCCGGTCCCGGCTGCGCGTGTTCCCGCCGTGGCAGCAGCGCTCAGTCTTATGAATGAGGCCCAGAACCTCCAGCCTGTATTTATACGCCCGGGACCCGCCCCCCCTGCTTGCGTCACTCCGCAAACTTCCCAAAATCTCCGGTCCCGCCGAACCCAGACCCGCGCCGGCCGGCCGCAGCCGGACCCCAGCCTCGGTCTGGCCCCTCGAGTGACCTCCGCGGCCCCGGGGGTCTCGGGGGCTGCGTTCCGGGGCGCCCGACGGAGGGGATTCCGACCCCCCTTCGCGAAGTTCCTGTGACGCAATTAGCCATATAAGGAGCTCGGCCTGCGCGGCCGAGTGTTTGTTTGGTATCCTAGCAATGACGTCAGAGGGAATCCCTCGCTCGCGCTTCCAGCCCGCGCGCCTGCGGAACCCGCCCGCGCCTGCGCAGTGCCGCGCCGCCCCGGGGGCTGGTATTAATAGGCGCTGAGCCTGGCCCCGGGAAGACCCCTGCCGACCCCGGCGGGGACCACCCCGGGGTGCGGTTTCCCCTCGCCTCGGGCGGATCCCTCTCCTCTTTTTCCTCCGCCGGTGCAGCGCCCCCTCCCGAGAGGAAGGGCAGGCCTCCACCAGGCCGAGATTGTGTAGGCACGTAGGCGGGGAAACTGAGTCCCGAGCGGGGTCGGAGGGGCTGCGATGCTCAGGGTGAAAGTGGATGAGGGAGTGGAGTACCGAGGGTCGCCCCGGCTTCTGCGCCGACTCCGTGTGCGCGCCTGGGAGCTGTTTCCCCGCTCTGAGCTTCGGTCTTCCCAGCTGGACAAAGAGTTAGTGTCCTGAACTCTGCGGGCCTCCCACGGCCCCGGTGGGGGGTAGAGTGACACTTAGGGCGAAGTCTCCCTGCTGATGGTGTTGGGAGCTTCTGCTTCCCGTGTTATAATCCATCCTGAAGATGGAAAGAATATGGGGGCATAATAATAATAGTAATAATAATAATAATAATAACTGATGTCATGTATTTAGCACTTACCAGCTACAAGTTTCTGAGCTAAGTCTTTCAATACAAGATATGTAATCCTTAAAACAGCTTTGGAAGGTTAAGGGAGAAAGTCTCCATTTTATAAAAGAGGAAAATGATCCTCGGAAAGGTTAAGTGACTTGCCCAAGATCCCAGCAAGAAATTCAGATCCAGAACTGCCCAGTTCCAGAGCTCTTACCCTCTCAATCTCCTTGCTCATCTCTGAGATAGGCCTGGTTGAGTGAAACTCCGCGAGAAACTCTTGGGATTGTTTAAATGATAATAGTGACTATAGCAGTTTCCGGGTGCTGTAAGCCTTACAAACCCATTCCTGAAGGGCAAAGTTGCTTTCCCCAGGCCACCCACTGCAGAGTCTAACTCCTTTGAAAAAAAGTCTAACTCTATTTTTAAAAAAAAGGGGGGGGGGGTGAAAGAGCCTAACTCTGGCGTTTCAGAGGCCACATCCCGGAATTCTTAATCACCTCCCCAGCGGGGGGAAGGGTGCCGTGAGCTCCTTCACAGGCCTCAGAGACCCTGGTGCTTCCTTCCCAGGGCAGAGCCTGGCCCAGCCCTGGGCACAGAGGGAGAAGCCCTTTGAGACTGTTGAAAGCTGTAAGCCTAGAGAGGGAAGAGGCTGGGTTCAGGCTCCCGCAGCGGGCCTGAGGCAGAGCAGGAGCAGGTGATTCCCAGAACCAAGAGTGGCGAGGGCGGGGGAGAAGTGGGGGGTGATAAGGAGAGGTCGAGCTTTCCAGATGAAAGTCCAGCCTCAGACCCGCCCTCTACTCCCTTCCCCCACCTCCTCCGTCTGCCACCACTAGGAGGGAGGGACAGGGACAAGGAGATGACACAGCAGCCACCGGTGGGCAGTGACTGGCCCCAGCACCAGACAGGGAGTGACCCCTTATTCCCCTGTCCCGTCCAAGCCCCTCGTCTCCTCTCCCACTCTGCCATGGGAGACAGACAGGGGAAGAAACACAAACACCTGCCCCGGCTGCGCCCCCACCCCGATACGGCCGCTCAGACCTCCACGCGGCCACTGAGCAGTCCTCACATAGTCACACGTGGGCACTCAGACGCTCACCACACACGGTCCCACACAGAGACAGCTGCAAGGACAGACGCCGCGCCTAGATAGACACTGTCTTGGGACCCACGTCCACACACACGAGGAGACGGAGGGTCTGGGTGTAGAGTCAGCCAGGAACGTCTGTACACACGGGCACCCCGAGACCTTCGCTAGAGATGCACATGAAGACACGCTCCCAAGCACACGCGAGGCGTGGTTCACGCACACAAGAGACGGGCACTCAGATGTACACTTGGCAGGGACATCTGTGTGGACTCAGGACACAAGGGAACCCCAGCACCCCCACTACAGGCACCCAGGCCAACCATCACACATCTGCTGAGGCACCGGCGCTCCCGGTCTTTCATACAATAGCAAGAACTACTGCTCCCCACTCGCTTTTATGAGCCTGTTGTAGTCTCACAACACTCCTGTGCGGTGAGAGCTGTGCTTTTAGATGCCAGGAAATCGGAGGCACAGAGAGGCATTGTCGCCTATCCAGAGTCACACAGCAAGTAAATGGCAGAGCTAGGGTAAGAAAGCAGCCTGTCACGCTTGCGAGCCTGGGCTTTTTTTTTTTTTTTTAATAATAAACTTTATTTTTAGAGTCGTTTTAGGTTTACAGAAAAATTGCACAGAAAGTACAGAGTTTCCATATTTTCCCTACGCACCCACATATGCACACAGGCACAGGTTTCCCCTTGTGTTGAAGTCTCGCGTTAGTGTGGTGAATTTGTTACAATTGATGAACCAATATCGATACATTTATATAAATATTTTTCAATTAGAGAAGTGTATGTTTACAGAAAAATCATGCAGAAAATTCAGAGTTCCCGCCGCTTACACGCAGTTTTCCCCATTCATAAAACTTTGCATTAGTGGCATACCTTTGTTACAACTGATGAAAGAATATTATTATACACTGTACTATAACAACCCTGTAGTCCAGAGTTTACACGAGGATTCACTGTGTCACACAGTCCTGTTCACCTGGTGCTACCACCACCACTGTCCATTACCAAAACTTTCCATCTCCCCTTGATAGATTTTTAGTAACTGACGTCCACAGTTTACATTGGGGTTCACTCTGTGTCTATGAATATCAACAAATGTCCTGTATCCTCCAATACAGAATCATACAGAATAGTTTCACGGCCCTAAAAATGCCGTCAGGCCGGTGCCTCTAATACTGATTCAGCGAGTTTAGCTACGTCCCCGTATACCCCCGGGGCTGGGTCCTCTCCCGCAGCTAGGCCACCAGGCCTGGCATTCGGGGCCTGCGGCCTAGCAGCAGCATGACCTTGAGCTAGTGGCTTAGGAGCCCATTTCCTTGCCTGGGAAGGCAGGTCAGGAACAGCGGGCAGCTCGCTGGGCTGGGGGAAGATCACAGGACGTTAATATCAGCCAAGCTCCAGACACGCGGCTGGCGCTTTGTAGGTGCTTGTTTTTTTCAGTAAAAGTGACCTTTGCACACTTGGACTCTCCTGGAGACATCACCGAGAGACAGACACGCACAAGACCATGTTTTTGCCTTCCTGGGCCTCTTCCTCCATAAAAACATCTTAAAAAATTCTATTTTCTGACTGCATTGGTTTAAAGACCATACTTTTTAAAGATTTATTTTATTCTCCCCCCAACCTTGTTATTTGCACCTGCTATCTGCTCTCTGTGTCTGTTCATTGTATGTTCTCCATGTCTGCTTTTTTAGGAGGCATCAGAACTGAACTTGGGACCTCCCATGTGGTAGGCAGGCACCCAACGGCTTGAACCAAAAGGATATTATACACCAAAATCATTTTCTTTGACCGACAAGTTCTGTTTTCTCTTCTGATTTTAGGAGAAATTAAACATTCAGGAGCCCCTAAAAGTATGGGGGTGGAGTTGGCGTGGAAGACACCCACACATATGTGCTGTCTTGCTCAGCACACACGCACACACACACAGGCATACATGCACACACACCTGCCCACAGACCATGGGGTAACCAAGAGAGCTCTTCTCTGTGAGGCTTAATCATGGGGACCTTCCAGGAGGAGGAGGACTTGAGCTGTGAGGGGGCAGTACCCCACTCTCGGACCCCTGAGGGCTTGGCTTCTGCCCCCAAAGGCTAGAGGTGGGGTGGCAGTGCCCGGCCTTGGCTTGCCCAGAACATCCTGTAAGCCACCCCGGGCAGACACAGCTAAAGGCAGGCCTCGGCGCAGGCTTCCGTCCTCCCCTCGGCAAATCCCTGCTGCTCGTTCCTCAGTTTCCCCATCTGCAGAGTAAGAGGCTGGATGATGGGGTCTTTGAAAGCCCTTTGAGGCTCTGAAAATTAACAATAAAAAACAATAAGGAGGAGGATGCCGCTGAAGGCAAAATCTTTTTTTTTCTTTAAACTTTTTATTTTGCAATCATTTCAAACTTATAGGACTGTTGCAAAATAATACAAAACCAATACAGAGAATTCCAGCTTGTCTCTCCCCCTATACCCAGGTCCACCAATTGTAACATTTTGCCACATTTCACATTTGTCCTATCACTCTACCTATCTATCTCCCACTCATTATCTACCATCTATCTTTCCATCTATCATCTACCTATCTATTATCTTCTGAGCATCTGACTGTAGATTGTATACATCATGCTCCTTGAACACTTAGTAATTCCATGTACATTTCCCAAGAACAAGAATATTCACTTATGCAACCACCTTAAGCGTAATCATCAAGTTCAAGGAATTGAACATTGATATAAACCTGACAGTCTATATTCCAATTTTTTCTTATGTCCCCGTAACGTTCTTTTGGGCCTTTTCTCCTCCATCATTAGATCCTGTCCAGGATCACACATTGTATTTATTTATTTATTGTTTATTTTTAAAGATTTATTTCTTATTTATTTCTCTCCCCTTTCCCCCCCCCCCAGTTGTCTGCTCTCTGAGTCCATTCACCGTGTATTCTTCTGTGTCTGCTTGTATTCTTGTCAGTGGCACCAGGAATCTGTCTTTTTGTTGTGTCATCTTGCTTCCGTGTGTATGTGTGCGCGCGCGGTGCCATTCCTGGGCAGGCTGCACTTTCTTTCGCGCTGGGCGGCTCTCCTTACGGGGCGCACTCCTTGCACGTGAGGCTCCCCTACGCGGGGGACACTCCTGTGTGGCAGGGCACTCCTTGCGCGCATCAGCACTGCGCATGGGCCAGCTCCACACGGGTCAAGGAGGCCCGGGGTTTGAACCGGGGACCTCCCATGTAGTAGGCGGACGCTCTCTCAATTGAGCCAAGTCCGCTTCCCAAGGCAATTTCTTATTAAGCATTGGCTGTGGACCTGGAGCTCAGTTTAGCGCTTTTACACGGGTTATCTGTTAATCCTCACACCAGCCCCATAAGTAGGTTTGTTACTATCCTCATTGTACAAAGCAGGAAACTGAGGCCCAGCAGGGTTAAACATAACAGCGGTGCTTCTCAGCCGTTCCTGTGGACGCGGTCACCTTGGCATCTGGTGAACGCAGGTTCTGCTGCAGCCCTCTCTGTTTCTCACGAGCTCCCAAGCGATGCTGAAGCCACTGTGCCCAGAGTTTCTGAGGCTCGATAAGAAGGAAGCATGCCTGCCTCTGCGTGTCCTGTCGTCATGCCTGAGACCACTGTGAGGGCAGGGCCACGCTGATGTAGTAACCGCTGCCTCCTCAGTGCTGCTGACTGGCTGGAGAGTTGGGTCAGCTCCCTACTGGGCAATCCTGGAGACCTCCTGGAGGGGTGTCCACAGAATTTCAGAGAAGCAGCGTGGTCTGGAAGGGAGACTTGCAGCTTGGCCTTCCCAATATGCCCTGCATTCTGTAAGCAAACTCCTCACCCTGCCCCACGAGGCCCGGCTCAGCCCCAGCATGGGCCATTCACCTGTGGCCCTTTACCTTTGGTTGCACTGTGACCTTTCCAGCCATTGCAAGAGCTCTTCCCTCTGCTTCCTGGACACCCTGCCCTTTGCTTCCTCAGGCTCTACTGCCTTCCTCCAGGACTCAGCTCCTGCAGCTGCTCTCCCAGACTCCTCCGCTCCTAGGCTGGGCCTGCTCCCTGCTCCCCGCCTCCTTCCTCCCAACTCTGCCCATTGGGTCACCACCCTCTGGGGGTGGCTCTGTCTCCCCACCTGGACTGGGGAGGGCTGGGACTGATGCAGTCACTGCTGTGTCCCCAGCACACAGCCAGGCACACAGCTGGTGCTCAGCAAACATTTGTTGAATAACTGAATCCTAGACACTGACAGACTGTGTTGGAGAGAAACATATCGTTCCTTTGCCGTGAGAGGGGAAGATGGCATCGAGCAGTCGCCGGCTGCATATAGGTGTCAAGGCCTGACTAGGTGTTAATGGACAATCTGTCTGCCTGTCAGTCCTGCCTGTTCCCAAGGAAGCCTGGGGCAAGGGCTTCCCAGTGCTGGCACCAGTGGGTCGTCCCAAGGATGCGCACGTATCGGCCAGGGGTGGGAGGGCGGAAGTTTGGTTTACCTAACCCAAGTCACGGAGGTACATGTTGACCAACCCAGATGTACGCACAAAGCAATTTCCAGTATGGACAGGCACACACCTGTCACCCTTGCAGACAGATGACTAGGTACAAACAGTTGTATATACACACCACACAGGTATACACACACACACACCAAATCCCACAGATACTGACAATCATACGCTTCTGTCTGTCTGCGCAGACACACAAGTCCACACACACGAACGAGCAGAGCTGGGCCCCTCATGCCCAGAGCTGTGGACACGGAGGAGCTCTTGGCTACCCACATGGACGTTTGTGCAGAGGTCCAGCCAGTCACAGGGGCACAAGGGACCTCCGTAGATGCACAGACTTGCTCAGAGTGCATAAAAACCTACAGAACAGTGCACCCCGAGGAAGGCAGGCACCCGAAGCACACACTCAGCTCAATCACTGCACATCCTCTCTTTTGCACATGCTCAGAACTTCACAAACACACCTGCAATTTCATGGATCAAGTACGCAGACAGAGTGGGGCAGGCAGGCCCCGTGGCACATGCAGATGCAGGCACAAAGCTAAGCACAGGCCGCCCTTGGGTGGAGGCTTGTCTCAGCTCTCTGGCAGGGGCGCCATCGACCCCCTCGCTGCAGGGGCCAGCCTCTCACCTGTCCCCAACCCAAACCCAGATCACCTGATGGCGTGTCACTGGCTACAACCACGTCAGGCCCTGGGAGAAGAGGGAGAAACTCAGTGAGGCTGAAGCAAGCCAGGAGAACTGCCTGATGGAGGGGGGACTGGAGAGCTGTCATCGAGGCCCGGAAAGATCTGGATGAGGAGGGAGTCCCCTAGAGCACTCTCTCCCTACTGTGGACATGCACGACCCAAGAAGAGGAAACAGGAAGGACTGCAGGGAGCTGAAAGGAAGGCCGGGAGCAGGGCCACACGGATGACTGTCACGGAGACCTGTACAGCTGGACTTAAGGATGAAAATAATGTCGGTGGTAGAAGAGCTGACAGTCACTTGAGAACATCACCTGTGGTGACAGCACACACTATACAGATTAACTGTACCTTCTTTTGTCCAGTGACACTCTAAGGGGGCCCTTAGCTGTGTGACCCCAGGCCTCAGTTTCTTCATCTGTAAAGTGGGGGTAATAGCAGCACCTCCCTGCCAGGGTTGTCTGAGGAGGAAATGGGTAGAGCGGTGTCTGCCAGATAGTATGTGTCCATAAGTGTAAACTAGTAAGTAATAATGAGGATCATTCATTCACCCCCCAGGCAACAGATCAGGAAACTGAGGCCCGGGGTGCTTAGGGAACTTGCTCAACTTGTAGGCTGGTGCAGGGTGCGGCCCGGGGGTCTCGGGGTGGCAGGAAACACGGGCTCCCTTCCCCTACGCTGGAGTTTGCCTCCTGCGCTCCTGAGCGTGCGGGGCGGGAGCGCATTGTTTGGAGAT
This sequence comes from Dasypus novemcinctus, assembly GCF_030445035.2. Taxonomy (NCBI): domain Eukaryota; kingdom Metazoa; phylum Chordata; class Mammalia; order Cingulata; family Dasypodidae; genus Dasypus; species Dasypus novemcinctus. The sequence continues at coordinate 66,470,641 of NC_080690.1, read as the reverse complement.
TCCATTGTTCTCTAAACTACTGTCTTGCGAGTCGGTGCTTCTCGGCGCTGACACCCAGAACCCCCTCTATCCCCAGGCCATCACCCAGCCGCCGCCCGCAACCCACAGCCTCCCGGTCACACCCACACGGGCTTCCTCCCCGCCGGCCTGCGGCCTCCCCGCCACTCCCCTCCCCGACTTTCTCTTCCCGCGCCGAGGGGACGCCGGCGGCCGGGGAGTCTGTAGCCTCCCGGTCCCTGACTCAGGCCCGTGCCCCTTCACTAACCCCTGCGCGGCCGACCCGGCCCCTGCAGCCAGACGGCCACGCGGGGGTGTCGTGGGGGGGACAGCGGGCCACGTGCCCGCGCCCTTGGTGGCTGACTTCCGCCTGTGATTCAGTCCGCTTGTCTGGGCCGCCGGGGGTGCCCTGGTGGGGTGATGTCAGCGGCCAGGTATGCGGCCGGGGTTTCTCCAGGGTGACTCAGGCTGCGGCTACCCCCTCCCTCCTGCAGACACTCCGGGCAGAAGTCCAGGGCGGGCAGCGGGAGCCCGCCCGGCACTCCTTTCCCGGCCCCCTCTACGCCTCCTGCGGGGGGACCTGTGGGAACGTCGGGGCGGAAGACTGGGGGACAGGCCGGAGGTGGGTCCCTGCCTCTGGGACCCCACACCAGGCTTGGCGGCTACCAGGCCTCCCCTACCTCTCCCTAAGACCAGGACTCCCAGGTGGTTGTGGGGTGACGTTCATTCATTCACACCTTCCTCCACTCATCCATTCAAGCATATTTTTTACCCCTCCCTCCCCCTGTGCCAGGCACCCCTTGGGCCCTGAGGATGGAGCAGGAAACCAGACAGAACTTCTTCGCAGAGCCGGGATCAGAGCGTGCACATCGTGTGCCAGTTGCTGTGCTGTAGTGAAGCCCTCTCCAGAGTCCACTAGGCTGCCAAGCTCAGGCGGGTTTCTCTTCCTCCAAGCAGTCTCCAAAGAGCTCCAGCTTCCTTTATGTCCCAGCCTCCAAACAGTCCTTGGGGGCAGGCCTTTCTGGAGTCTGACCTGCAGCCAGCCTGCTTCAATGAGGGCTCTTTCTTCTCTCGTCGATTTTGTGCATTCCCAGTCCAGATGTGTGATTTGGCCAACGCTAAACCTCCACTGCTTCCTTCCTCTCAAACTCCCAGCACCTGAACGTCTACAGCAATAATCATGTTTGTGCCTGCTAGACATTAAGCGCTCACTGCGCGCTTAAACCGGGCTCGGGATTTACAGACACGGCTTCCTTTGTGCATGGCTTCCCTGGAGGAGACCTTGTATCGTGTCCATTTTATAGGAAGGAAGCTGAGGCTCAGCGGGAGGAGGCTGCTAGCTCAGGACCCGAGCCTGGACCCAGGATTCCAGGCACAGGGTATGGGGTACACAGAGGAAGTTACAGACTGCGGTCCATCAAAACTAGTATTTTGGAAACGTTTATTTTGTGTTCTCAAGGCTCTCTGTATGAACTCATATTTTCTGCACAACAGCCTTATGGGTGGGTAGGATTATTCGCCTCCATTTTACGGATGAGAAAACTGAGGACAAAAGAGGTCTTAACGTGCGTACAGAGAGAACCAGGCAAAGACCACAATATGACTGACGCCCTACTATGTGCCACACACCATGGCAGGCACTGAAGATCAGAGCTACACGGCTAGCCACAGCTACCGAGACCCTCCTGTGCTCTCACCTACCAAGCTGCAAGGCACACACAGGTGACCAGTACCCGGAAGCACAGAACAATTTGCATAGTTATGCAGGCATATGCAGTTGACATGGACACACATAAATTCATTAATTCATTCACTCCACAAATAATCACAAGCACCTATTGTTTGCCGGGTGGGACTGGGAACCCAGTGGCAACCACAGCTACCCTGGGTGCTGTTCTCACGGGGCTCACAGTCCCCTGGGGGAGACAGAAAATAAACAGGAAAACAAATACATAATTAGAAATCGTGCTAAAGGTTGTGAGGGAACCTTCAGAGATAAGAATTTGCACTCAAACACAAGTACCTGCATAGTTACACATGGAGAACTATACACAGATTTCTAGAACTCTACGCACACACATATACACACACACATACACACATAGTCACATCTATCCCCAAACATGCACGGCCAGATACAGAGCTATCCACACACACAGGTACTCACAGCCTTGTAGTTTCACATGCATGACCACACACAGGGACCGAGAGCAAAAACGCGCGCACACACACACAGAGCCTGGAAATGCATAGCTAAGTGCAAAACCTTCCACATTCATGGGTCCTTACATGCGTTGTTTCACATAGACAACCACATGCTGAGACTCACAACTCTACACACACATATCGATACAGCAGGGCTCCAAATACCCATCCACCCAGGTACTCGTGGCAGAGTGCTGAAACCGCCCGCTCAGTCTGGGAGGTGTTCTCAAACACACACAGCAAGTCCCCGTGAACCTTCTCTCATGCAGGAAATTCCAGATGTGTGTATTGTCACCGGCAGAGTCGCTCACCTACAGTCACATCCATGGACGCTGCCACACACCCAGTTTCCTCTCCCTGCTCTGAGATTCGTCCCAGCCCTGGTCACATGAAGCTACTGGATGAGGGGTGTTGGGGGTGTGTGTTGGGGATGACTTATTAGAACCTCCCAGCTGTGGACAGCTTCCCGGACACAGGGCGAAGGGCCACGGGGCTGCCTGTCTGACGGAAGAGGCTGGAGAAAGACAGGCAAGAGAACCGGACTGGCGCGGGGAAGGGTCGGGAGGGCCTCTCGGGCTGTTCACTGTGTCTGTCTCCACCGGCAGGACCCCACCTCGCGGCCGTGCCCCCCGTACCCCGCGAGGGTGAGGCAAAAGCGACAGGCCGGAGAAGGGCGCTTGCATCTATTTTGGTTATTACTGTTTGGGGGATATGAGACAGTCACGGCGCGGGAGGCACTGGACAGACAGACATGCCGGGGAGGAAGGGGCGCAGACGGACAGATACCCGAGCGGGGGCGGGTCCCAGGTCAGACAGGAGGAGCGGGCGACAAGCAGACGGCGGTTGTCTAAGGGGAAACCGGCAATTTGGGGGCCCGGCTCTCCCCCGCCCCATCACCGCAGGCCCCTTGCCCCCTCCACGGGCGCCCAGGCCTGTCTGTCCGCCCGGGCCGGTCCTGGCTTTGCCCGGTGCGGCCGCGCGGCTGGGCCGGGGACAAACACCCAGCGTTGCTAGGCGACGGCGTTCCACAGCCCGTCGCGTCACCGCGTCTGCGCCGGCGGGGGAGGGAGGGCGCGCACGGAGACGGCCGCCGCGTCGTTTGTTGACGTTGCCTGGCAACCGCTGCGGCGCTGCCAGGCAACGCCGGCCGACTGTTCGCTCTCTTAAAGGGACAGAAGCCTTTCTCAGGGCACGGGCACTGGCCACGCCGCCGGACTGAGGAGCTACCTGGAGAGGAGAGGGTCGCTTCCCAGGCGTCGGGGAGGTTTGGGAAATTGGAGGCTGGGTTAGGCCCCTCGGGGGAAAGAAAGAATATGGGGCGGGAGCTGTTGGTATTTGAACTAAAGTATGTGCACTGTTTGTATAATATTCATTGCACGTGTGGGCACAAACCCCGGGGGGGAGGTAGGGCGCAGAGAGATATGGCTAGGGAGCCTTGGGTTCAAGTACCTTCTCTGTGACCTTGATCCGTGATTTCCTTTCTCTGAGCCTTTTTCTTTCGTGAAATGGGGAAATGTGGTGATAAAATAATCCACCTCTAGGGTTACTTTTGTATGAACTCCTGTAAATCACCTAGTACATAGTAAATGCTCTGTACGTAAAACGAGTGTGAGTGTAATCATATTGTTAAATCACCGGAGTCTGTCCCTATATCACTGGGTTTTGGAATAAATGAAGTGGTGTTTGTAAAGGGCTTACTGAGGAGCATTGCACCCAATACCAGGGGTGGGCGAGCTGGTTTATTATTACTTGCGTTTTTATTATTATTTCCTCCCCTCTGAGTAAAGGAGCACGAGATATGGCATCAGTGCTGGAGGGCGTTGTCTTTCTTGGTGTCTTGGCGTGCGAAGGCTATGGAATCAGGCAGATGTGGTTGGAATCCTGGCCCTCCTAGATCCAGCTGTGTGACCCCAGGCAAGTGACTTGCCTTCTCTGGCCCTCAGCTTCTTCCTCCTTGAAATTCGTGATCCCTCACACCGATCAGGGTCCCTTACTGACAAGGGTCCCTAGGGAAGGGTCCCTTCTCTCTGGGTATGCCAGGTCAGTGCCTCATGTCAGTAGCATGACTCACGGGCCTCCGTTATGTAAAGCTCCCAGGTTCTGCACAGAGGCAGGTTATAGAAACGTGCTTAATGTGCATCCTACATTATCAGGCCTGGGAAGGGACTTTGGGAGCCAGTGGTTGCCACACTGTGGCACCAACTGCTTCTCTGCAGTAGGAACTATAAAACATAGGCCATGTGTATTACACTGTCATTCAAAGGACCACCTGCCCCTCTTGGAGTCTCTGACTCAATGCAGCTCTGTCTCTGCCCCTTTCTCATCCTTATCTCTCCATCCCTGTCTCCATCTCACCATATCTGTGTATCTCTGCTGCTCTCTGCCTTTGTTCCACCAAGTCTCTTTCTAAGTCTCTCTCTGCATTCCCTGCTCCAATTCTCTTTCTCTCTTGAGTCTCTGTATCCTCAGTTTCTGTCCAGTTCTGGGTCTCTCCCTGGCTTTGTGATTCTTTTATTTTATGATTTAATGTAACTTCTTCCGCATCATCCAGTTATTCCCAAAGGGATTCCGAGGAGGATCTGGGCAGCAGGGAGCTGTCGTGCAGCTGACTATTGGTGACTTTGCTGGCGCGGGGCTCTCTGCTCTCTGAGCTTCTGCTCTTCTGCCTGCAAAATTAGGTGCAAGCAGCCAGAGGTCCCAGCGCCTGGAGTTTTTTAAAGGTGGGCTTCTCCGGTCCCACTTCCCAAAGCTGTGGGTCGGAATCCCAGAGAGGGGCTGCAGAGATGATGCCACATGACGTGCTCCCGGCTGATGCTGAGCTGCCAGCCTGGGGCCTCCACACACTTGTCTTGGTGTCAGGTTCTGATGCCACATAATAGGTGAGGTTCTCCAGAGTCCTGCCAGGGACGAGTGTCATTCCACTGAGGGACAGGCTCCCGAGTGTGGAGGAATGAGAGAGTCAGAGTAGAGGGTGAAGGTGGGGTCGGAGACACAGAGAGAGCAAGGCAATGCCAGAGACCAAGACAGGGCTAGAGACAAAGAGATGCAGCAACATAGAGGAACAGACTTAAAGAGACGGGGGTGACAGGGACAGGGCCCCTGGCTGCCTGCCCATCTGCATGTGCGTGTGGTTGTTTTGCAGGTCACTGCAGGTAGTGTCAGGGTGTGCCGGGGCCAGGGCTGTGACTGGGTGTGTCTCCCCTCCCAGCCACCACGGGAGGCAGAGGCTGGGCTGGGTGGCTCTGGGTGGACCTTCTCGGCGTGTGCTGGCCTGCCTCTAACCGTGCGTCCCAGTCCAGCAAGGGTGACTGCCTGGCAGCTGCACCCCAGCCAGGCAGTGTTTTCCCTGTTGAGCCACCACTTGCCAGCCCTGCTGGGTGTGACTGATGAGGGTGCTGCCCCAGGGGTCCCAGGGCCCACCGGACGAGCGTCAGCGTGGGTGTAGCTGCTGGCACTTAGTGCTGTGTCTGGTGTGTGTACCCGAGAGCAGCCAAAATAGTTGAGAGGAGTCAGGCTGAGCTTTGAGCCCTTGTCCCATGGGGGACAAGCTGAGTGACCCCTTTGGGTCTCAGTTTAGACACCTGCACCATGCGGATGACAGTGACTTCTACGGGGATGTTGAGTGCCCCCTGACATATCCCAACTGCTGCCATCTGCTGAGGGCCAGCCGAGAATGGGCTTGCCAGCCAAGCCGCCAGCTCTGAGTTCAAATCACTGCCCCCTCCCATCCAAGTCACTGTCGCCCTCCACCCAGGCCATGGAGGTCGCTTCCTCACTGGATTCTCAGCCTCCATCCACGCTTGGCCCCCAAAGTCTATTGCCCACACCCAGCCAATGAGATCAATCAGGTCACACCCCTGTTTTGCTCAAAACCCTTCATGGCTCCCGACTCAAGAGTAAAAGTCTCTCTGAGCCCATGGGTGGGTCACTCCCTGCCCTCCCTTTGCTCTCTCTGCTCCAACCGCACTGGCCTTCTCCCCGTTCCTCCAACACCCCAGACCTGCGCCACCTTAGGGCCCCTGCAAGTGCTCTTGCCTCTGCCGGGGTCTGGGGATGCCCTTACCCCAGAGAGCTGCATGGCTTCCTCCCTGGCCAGCTTCCGGTCTTTGCTCAAACAGCGCTTCTGCATTTAGGCCGCCCCTGACCCCCTGTTTAAAATGTGCCCCCCCCTCTGCTACCCCAGCACTTATTACCTGCCCATGTGCCGTATCATTTGCTTAGTTCGCTCAATGGTGTTTATTTACTGCCCGTCATCCCTAGACCCCGTCCCCTTCGCGCAGAGTGTAAACTCCAGGAGTGGGAGATGCTTGTCCCCTGGGGACCCAACGCCAGCACAGTGCCCGGCCCATCGCAGATGCTCAGGATAGATCTGTGGGCCACAGGAGGGGTGGGACGCCCCAGGGGCCCTGCCATGAGCCGCGGGTCTGCGAGTGCCCTGCATCGGCACAGCCACCTCTGCCGAGGCCAGCAGCAGGGTGCCCACTCGACAGATGCAGGAACTGAGGTCCGGGAGGGGAAGTCCCTGTGCCAGCAGCGCGCAGGCCCTGACACGAGGCAGGCCTGCCGTCAGACGCGTCCCTGCGGGTCCGGGGTTGGTGGGCGTTTCCTCTCGCTTTCTCGGGGGGGGGGGGGGGGCGGGGCGGGGGTGCGGGGGAAGGTGCGTGTGTCCCTCCTTTGCTCTGTGTCCCTGACAGCCCCCTCTCTCGGCGTCCAGGAACACCTCCGAGTTTCTTGCTCCGGGGCCCTGACACTCTGCATTCCGGCGTTTCCGCGTGGCCGTCTCCGGGTCTGCTCCCCCCCGCCCCCCCCCGCCGCTCCCAGGCCCGGGGATCGGCGCGCCGGCCTCGCAGGGGCGCGCAGCGGGGACCCGGCCGCCTGGCGCGGCCCCGAGCGCCGGGGGCGGGGCGGGCGCTGTTGCCCGGAGACCAATGTTTTGCCGCCGCAAACTGGGTCTCTGGGCCACCGCGGGGGGGCGGCCTGGGAACCCGCGCCCGGCGTGGGAGCGGCGGGCGGCCCCGGGCCGGGGCGCGGGGCGGGCGGGGAGGGCTCGGGGCAAGCGCTCCGGGGCGGGGTGGGGGGCAAGAGCGGGGCTATGGGGCCGGTTTGGGGGAGACGAGAGGAAGCCGGGAAACTGGGATCAGGGGACGGGGCAGTTGGAAGAGGTGGGGAGGGGTCTGGGGAAGAGTGAGAGACATTGGGGGGAGCGTGGGGGAGCCGGGGGAGGGGACTGGTAGTGAGGGGGTAGCTGGAGGGGCCGGAAGAGGGGGCCCTGGGATGGGTGAGGGAAAGGACGGCTGGGGAAACTGGAAGGGAAATCGGGAACCACAGGGGGCGGGTGTGAGCGCAGGGACCCGGGCGGGGGGCTGGGGGGGCCTAAGGAGGGGAGTGCACAGCACGGATGTTTGCGGGGTCGAGGGACGAGGTGGATTGTGGGGAGCAAGGCAGGAGTGAGGCAGAGGGTTTGGGGGCACCTAGAGATGAGGCTCCCCGGGGAGAAGGAGGCCGCCGCGGGCAGGAAGCAGGGGTGAATCAGAGCAGCGCGCCCCGGCCGCTTCCCGGCTCCGGGCGGGAGGGGCGCGCTCAGCCCATTGTCCCCGGCCGGGCCAGGACGTCCGGCGACGTCCCTCGGGAGGCGACGTCGGGTTCTGTGACACTGCCCGGAACCGCCTGCTCTCGGGGGAGGGGCCGCAGCCGGGGCTCCCGGGCCCCTCTCCACGCCGCATTCCAAGGGACAGGGGCGCGGGCGGGATCCCGGGACGGGGGCGTGACGTCGGAGGTGGGCGGAGTCCACGGCGGCGCGAGCCCGTCCTCCCGCCCGCCCCCGTCCCCAGGGAGAAGTGTGGCCCGGGATCTCCCACCGAGTGGGGAGGGGTGGCTCCAACGACGCCTTTGGCTGAGGCGGTTCAAGGATCAGGGCTGTTAGTCAAGAGGGTAAACTGAGTCCCAGAGGGTGCTGACCTCTTTCCTTTGGTTCATTCATTCGACAAAGATATATTGCGCATCTACTGGGGACCGGTACTGTCCCAGGTGATGGGGACACCGCAGTGAACCCAACTGACCCTAGCAGCCCTCGGGCTGGCCCTTGATTCTGTGCCCGGACTGATGCGGCCTTACCTTGAGGCTTGACCCTCACTACCCCCGCCCAGCCCTCGGGGGGACCCTTTCCTCTTGCAGGATGGACCCTCAGCCCCTGAGTGCTGTCAGCACAGAGCCCCCACCAGGGCCTGCCACTTCCTCTTAGCCACATCCCCCCACAGGAGATGACGAGAGATGCTGGTCTTAGGCAGTTGTCGAATCACCCCGGCGACGTCACAGCAGCTGAATGTGCTGTCACCGGGTCCCCACGGTGTCATCAGGCAGCTTCGGTCTCCACCCATAAACAACTCCAGGATCCTGAGGGTGTGAGGATGGGGGCCTATCTGGCTGCCAGCCGTCCTTCAGCCTCCAGAAGGGAGTGACTTGCTCCCCTCCAAGCCCTCCATCAGAAGGTTCTGGAAGGCCCCTTCCTGGCTACCCTTCTTCCTCCTTCAGGCAGCCTTACTTGAATCCCCTCCCCTCCCCCAGCCCCCTGGGATCTGTCCTCTGGACCTGTCCTTTGTGATCTCATCCACTCCTATGCTGTCACCTCTGAAAAGCCTCAAAGCCTTTCCGCTCTCCAAGCCTCAGTTTCCCCTTTCTAAAATGGGCAGATAGCAATGGTGCCTGGCCCACACACTGATGAGTGACTGGAGCAAGCTCACTTCAGTGATGGGCTTAGCACAGGCCTGGGACAATGTGACAGTGCAATCCATCCTACTGGCCGTCGGCAAGGAGGAGGCAGAGGGACTGAGTTTTAGTTGTAAAATTTTCACCCCTCTGCCAAAGTGAATCTCCACATACTTATCACCCAGATTCAACGGTTAACACACACACACACACACATTTTTGAGGTACTGGGGGCTGGGGATTGAACCCAGGACCTTATAAGTGGGAAGCTGGCGCTCAACTCCTGAATTGTTTTTTTTTCTCGCTTGTTTGCTTGCTTTGTTTTTGTTTTTTCAGGAGGCACCAGGGATCAAATGTGGGACCTCCCATGTGGGAGGTGGACGCTCAACTGCTTGAGCCACATCTGCTCCCTTATATATTTTTATGAGACAAAAAAAACACACCCCAAAGTGCAGAAAAGAGACTATGCTATGCTTTATGTTCCAAAAAACTACACATCCTTTACTTTGGATCTGCACACATTAATCTCCTGAAAGATACACAAGAAAGAGCTAACAGAAGAAGTGAAGGAACTGTGTTTCAAGGTCTACCCTTTTGTATTTACCTAAACATTTTCCAAAAATAAAAACAAATAAATAAACGACAACAACAACAAAAAACTATTTAAAAACTACCATCTCTGGAATGCCCTTGAAACTGCTCCAGGAATCCTTGCCTCACACTTGAAACTCCCTCCTCCCTGGCTCCTCATCAGGGCAGCCCACATCTCTCCATTTTGCCCTGTCTCTCTCCTCCCTAGGTGCAGACCCTTCCTCGCCCCCTTCTCCCTTCCCAGTTTACATCCACAAGGCAGCCTGCAGGATCTCACTAAAGCACAACCTTGCCCCTGCCCTCCCCCTGCCCAGAACCTGCCATGGCTCCCCAGGGCCCTTGGGGGGAGAGCCCAGGCTCCTCATCACAGCCCACCAGGCCCTGTGTGGTGTGACCCAGCCTCATAATTCCTTGATCCAACCACATGCTTCTCGCCTTAAAGCCTCCTCAAGCAGCTCACGCCCCTTGGCAGGTGGCTGAGTCCCTGTATTAGCCAGCCAAAGGGGTGCGGATGCAAAATACCAGAAATGGGTTGGTTTTTATAAAGGGCATTTATTTGGGGTAGGAGCTTACAGATGCCAGGCCATAAAGCATAAGTTACTTCCCTCACCAAAGTCTATTTGGAGCAAGATGGCTGCCATCATCTCGCAAGGGTTCAGGCTTCCCGGGTTCCTACCGTTCCTGGGGCTTGCTTTTCTCTGGGTTCAGGGTTCCTTCCTTCCTGGGGCTGGCTTCTCTTTCCTCTGCGAGCTGACTTCCCGGGGCTCCAGCTTAAGTCTTCAGCATCAAACAACAGCATCAAAACTCCTACCTACATCAGAAACCCTCAACTCTGTCCTTTGCCATGCCTTTTATCTGTGAGTCCCCACCCACCAAGGGGTGGGGACTCAACGCCCTAATCATAACTCAAATCATGCCCAGGTACAGATCAGATTACAAGCACAATCTAATATTTCTTTTTGGAATTCATCAATAATATTAAACTGCTACAGTCCCTCAGCCATCAAAAATGGGCACCTACTTGGGAGCTCCGGGTCCTCCAGGGAGAGGGACTTTGCCCTCACTTGGGCTGCCTCCCACCCATAGCCAAGAAGTTCTGGCTGAATAGTCACTGAGCTCACATCAGCCTACTGCACCAGTTCCAGCTCTGCTCCCAGGGACCACAAAGAACAGGGCAGTTTCTCCTTCTTGTGATATTTCAAGGATTAGAAGGCGTAGGCAGCGCTGCCGCTGAACCTCCGCAGAGTGCGGTGGATGATCCTTGAGGCCCAAAACTGGTTCTTGGGGCAGGTTCTCCGAGTGGAGTCAAGGGCTAGCAGGGTGGGAAGTTGCCTTAGAGGAGTCAAGTGCAAAGGGGAGACCCAGGCCCCCAAAGAGCAGGGATCTGGCTGCTCCCATTGCTTGCAGCTGTTTTGTCCCATCACTGACCTGCAGGGGAAGAATCTTAAATAGTGGGTCCTTGTTGACCCAGGGACTCCAACCTTGGTGACAGGAAAACCTCCCCCTGTCCCTGGCCTGAGCCCTGGCCCCGGGCTGGGCCCTGCCTCTGACAACTGCCCAGCCTAACTGCAGTCCTAAGACGCCCCTATTAGTGGCCCTCTCTGCCCCGGCCCCGAGGCCCAGCCAGCCAGGAGCACAGAGCCCCCTTCCCCCCAGCACAGAGGCCCGAGCTGGGGCCGGGGCGGGGAGGCTGAGAGGGACGAGACTGCCCGAGGGCTCCCAGATGGGACACAGCCGGGGGGCAGGGCTGGGCAGAGGGTTCGGCCAAGGAGAGGGGGTTCCGCTCGGGGATGAGGCTAGAAGGTGAAGCTGAGGACGGGGAGCGGGGGAAGGGCCGGCCGGGAGGCGGCGCGGGGGTCGCGCGGGGCGGCCGCGGGCGCAGGGGTGCGGGGCGGCCCCGGCCGGCGGAGCCCCGCGCCGCGCTCCCCCGCCCTCCGCTCCCTCCCCTTTCCGCTCCCCGGAAGCGCTGACTCGTCCTGCCTTATCTGGGGGCCGCTATTTCGGGCTCGGCTCGGAGCGCGGCGCCTATTTTTAGCCGAGCTCGGGTAAAAATGGACGCGGCGCCGCGCGGGTGCCCGAGGCCGTGCGCGCCCCCTCGCGGGCCCGGGGGCCGGGGCGCGCCTGAGTCACCGCCCCCCGCGCCCCGCGCCCCGCGCCCCGCGCGGCCCCGGGCACCCCGCCCCCCGGCCCCCGCCTCCCGGGCTCCTGGGCGCCTGGGAGCCGCCGGGGCTTCGAATATTCCAGGAACTTCGGGACGCGGCGCCCGGGCGCGAGCGGCGGCCCGTGGACTTCAGGGCGGAGGCGCGGCGCCCTCTGGTGGCCGCTGCCGGGACGGCAGGCGGGAGCTGGCCCGGGCGTCTCCTTCCCACGCCCCTTTCATAAATGAGGAAACTGAGGCCCGGAGAGGCACACTGGTTTGGCATGAACTACAACTGCAGCTTGGACACCTCCCTTAATGGGGAACTCACTACCTCTCGGAAAACTAGGTACTTTTTGTTTTTATAATAGTATTTTATTTAGCCATTCAATCAATATTTTTTTTTTTTTAATTATTTACATTCAACCAATATTTATCCAGGGCCTCTGTCGGCCGGGCACTGAGCTGGGCGACGGGGACAGAGTAGTGAACGAGACAGAAATGCCTGCCCTCATGGGGCTGTTGTCCTGGTCGGGGAGACAGACAGTAAATTAAGAAGATGCATTCAATTGCGATCCATGTACCACGCTAAAGAAAGAAGTTGTTAAGGTGGGAAAAATGGGAGGAGTGGGGAGTGGGGCATATGGGAATCCCTTATATTTTTTTATGCAACATTTTATGTAATTTATGTATCTTTTAAAAATAAATGAAAATATATTTAAAAAAGAAAGAAAATAAAATGATAAAAAGAGGAAAGACTTCAGAATAAAAAGATGCATTCAGGTTGTAGTGAGCATTGTAAGGGAAATCAGAGAGGGTGATACATTAAATAAAGGGGTACTTTGATCCGAGGGTCAGAGAAGGCCCCTCTCCAAGGAGGTGACACCTTACAACCTCAGTGAGGAGAAGGGGCACCTTAATTGGTCGTCTGGCCTAATTCCACCCGCCCCCATCTCATCTAATAGATCCGGAGACGGAAGTCGGGAGAGGAACCAGGAGGGCATCCAGCTTACAGAGTGTGAAAGGCAGGAGCTCCCCTGCGGGGTGGTTCAGATTCGATTTGATGCCCTCCTGTGTCTGGGAGCTCATTACCTCTCAGTATATAGATATCATTCGTCATTAGCAGTAGTAATATTGATCACTATTTTTAAGAAATGGCTTTTCCCAGCACCTTTTCTCTGCTGAACGGTTTCCTAAATATCTTACCTGCTTTATTTCGCCAAATCCTCACGGCAGTCCTTGGAGGTGAGGTACACTACCGTTTCCAATTGACAGATGGGGAAACCCATTTTCTTTCTTTCTTTTTATTGTTTTTTAATTCATTTAATTTATTTATGTTTTGAAACCCGTTTTCTTACGCCCCCTCCTCCCAGGCGCGTGCCTGGCTTTGCCTGCCTTCTCCCAAGGACCCCCAGGGCTTCCTTTCTAAATTTCAGCTCACCTGGTTGTCTGGGGCTCCCCTGATCCTGCCTCCGAGGCCCGGGCCATCCGGGCGTCCCGCCCCTCTGTCCTCAGGGGTGGCTGTGTGACCCCGGCAGGGCCAGGGAGTGGTGGCCCTGGGAGTTTTGCTGGAACTGCTGGGCAGGTGACGTCTTTCCTTTGGGGTTGCTAAGAGGGTGGGATGTGAGCCAAGAGCTGCTGGGACCTTCTTTGCTACCTCAGGGAGAGTCGGCCTGAGGGACGACGCTATGGAACCCAGAGACGGGACAGTGACTTTTATCGACACTGCAGCTCTGGACCAAGCTGGGACTGAGGCTGGTGTTGCCCTTGGCCTTGCCCGTGCATTCCCCCTACGGCAGCTTGCGCCGGGTTTCTGTCACTTGCAGCTGAGAGACTCCGGATGAATTTGCTGTCCCTCTCCAAGCCGGCCAAGATCCGGCTGTGACGCCCCTCACCGCTCCTCGCTCCTCGTCCCTGGAATGGATGGCTGCGTTCCCAGAAGTCCCCATTCTGCATACACTGCGCCCCCCGCGGAGGCGGGGACGGCTTGGGGCGCTCCGGCCTGCTCAGGTGCTCCTGGGGGGCGCTGGGGCTGCTCATCTCCGCGTCCCTGGGCAGACGCTGGTGGGCACAGAGGCTGTCCTGACGGATGGCGAGGTGACCCTCCCTCCCTCTCCCACTGCCAGGGTGTCAAGCCCCGACTGAGCTCTCACGGGCTTCCAGTCTCAACCCTGTCTAGCAGCCCCTTGGATGCCTCCTCCTGGATGTCCCACTGGATTTCACCCTGACCTCAACAGCCTCTTTTCACACCTGTGCCGCCTCCTCCTGGGTTCCCAGCTCAGGCACCGCCCCACTGCTGACGCTGTCACCTGGGCCCCGGCTTCGCCAGGGGTGCTTTCCTTCCCTTACCTCCCCTAGGGCATCACTCCTCTCCATTCTGTCTTTTAAGGAAATCACATGTTCTCCCTCCTCCCCTTCTGTGCAACCCCATCCTGAGCCCTATTCGACCCTCCCCTAGTCTTCCCCCGCCTGGGGCCTGCCCCAGGCCCACGCTCTCCCTTCCACTCTCCATCCAGCAGCCAGAAGCATCTTGCTAAACCTTCTGTCCCTGTCACTTTTCTCCTCTGCATAGAACCTGCTGTGGCTCCCAACACCTCAGTCACCGGACCTGTGTGGCCTGAGCGCCACTGCCTCCTCTAACCCCATCTCTTGCCCTGCGCTTTGCCCAGCACACTGTCACTGCTCTACCCTCCAGCAACACCCTAGCCTCCCAGCCCGGCCTCTCCTTTCCCTCCGCCTGGGAAGCTTCCCCACCCAGCAAACATTTCCCCGTCCTTCACGTCCACCTCAACCAACCCCTGCCCTGAGAAACCTTCCCTGACTCCCTCCACCTGAGCCAGGGTCCCTCCTTCAGGAATACAGGGGTACCCCCCCCCCGACCCCGGTGCCCCCAGTTCTGTCTGCTACTCACGCTCCCCTCGGCCACGTGTTGAGCCTTTCCACGCATCATCTTGTCGAGTCCCCCTGAGAGCCCCAGGGGACAGGGACAGGCATCCCCAATGCTGGATGGGGAAACTGGGGCTCGGGAAGGCCAAGTGACTCACCCGGATCACAGCCAGGGAGGGGCCGGGGCCGGGATTTGAACTCAGGCCCTCCCTGCACCCTGGCGTGTTTAGTCATGTTTCTCATTTATCTCAGCTTTTTGACGTTTCTATTTTATGACATTCTCAGTAGAGTCACGCAGGCACATAATTTATAAAAACAAACCACAACTCCGAGTCCAGAGGGGCTCAGGTCCTCCGCCCGGCGCTGTGGCCCCCCTTGGCTCCGCAGCCTCTCCTCGGGGCTTGGTGGGGTGGGGATAGCAGAGCATCCTTTCCAGGGCCCGTTTTTCTTTTCCTTTTGTCCTTTTTTTTCCCCAGGCCCCCCCCCCCTTTTTTTCTTTCTTTTTTCTTTTCGTCCTTTTTTTTTCTTTCCAGGCCCTATTTTTGACATAAGCATTGGTTGCTCTGCTCTAGGGTGCTTTTGCCATGGATTGTTCCCAGACACGAGAAATCCCAAGGGTCAGTGTCCCCAGAGCAAATGGCGTCCCGCCCCCAGCGGCCTCCCAGTCGGAGCGAGTTCCGTGGACGAGCGATGTCCGCGGGAAATGCGATGCGAGCCACGGGTGTGACTTGAGACGTCTCACCAGAACTTAAAGGAAACAGGTGAAAATGGTTTTATTTATGCTGTTCGTTTAACCCAATATATGCAGCCTGTTAGTATTTCAACGTCAGCAACGATGGATGTGATCCTGGCAAACTCTGTATTGCTCTGTCTTCACAGTTCGGCCTGACTTTACCCTCAGGGCCCATCTCATTTGGGGTCAGGCACGTTTCAGGGGCTCGAAAGCCCCACGTGGCCAGTGCCTGCCGTATTGGGCCACGCAGCCCTGGCCGTGGCCTGAGACCGGGTCTGAGTCCAGGCTTAGCAACAGGTGATGCTGGGCCTCCAGGAGGCAGCACGGGAAATGCTGAGGCCGTGGCCTCAAAATATTAGCTCCAGGGAGCGGATGTGGCTCAAGCGGTTGGGTGCCCGCCTCCCACATGGGAGGGCCCGAGTTTGGTTTCCGCTGCCTCCTAAAGAAGACAAACACAATGAGCAAAACAGCAAGCAAATCCGACAGCGGAGCCAGCTCAGGGGGGCTGAGTGGGTGAGCGCCGGCTCCCCACATACAAGGTCCAGGGTTCAGTCCCCAGCTTTGGTACTTCAAAAACAAAGAAATAAATAAAAGGCTCCAGAGCTTCAGTTTACTCATGTATAAGAGACGAAGCCCCAACAACCTCATGGGGTTCGTGTGATGGTCAAATGGGTTAATGTATATGGAACCCTGAGACTAGGACCCGGCACTTTTTTTTAAAAAGATTTTTGTTTTTATTTACTTCTCTCCCCTTCCCTCCCCACCCCGTTGTCTGCTCTCTCTGTTCATTCGCTGTGTGTTCTTCTGTGTCTGCTTGCATTCTCAGCGGCACCGGGAATCTGTGTCTCTTTTTGTTGCGTCATCTTGCTGCATCAGCTCTCCGTGTGTGCGGCGCCATTCGTAGGTGGGTTGTGCTTTTTTCATGTGGGGCGGCTCTCCTTATGGGGCGCACTCCTTGTGCGTGGGGCTCCCCTACGCGGGGGACACCCCTGCGTGGCAGGGCACTCCTTGTGTGCAGCAGCACTGCGCAGGGGCCAGCTCCACACAGGCCACGAGGCCCTGGGTTTGAACCCTGGACCTCCTATAATGGTAGGGAGATGCTCTAGCAGTTGAGCCACATCTGCTTCCCAGGAGCTGGCACTTTTAAAGTGCTCTGTGACAATTAAAAAGGAGAGAGAGCAACTAAAGAGATACTAACAATTAAATGCAGTACATGATACTGGATGGGATCTAAGAATGGAGAAAAGGTTCACGAAGACACGATCGGGTCGTAAGGAAAAAACTGGAATATAGAATATTAGCTTTATATCAGTGCTAAATTTCTTTCACTTGATAACTGCATTAAGGTGATTACAAAGTGAATATCCTTTTTCATAGGAAATGTACATGGAAATATGTGTTCAAGGACTATGATGTGTCTCAACTGTTCAGAAAATAGATGGATGATAGATGGATGATAGAATGATACAGCAAAAGTGGAAAACTGCTAAAGTTGATGGACCTGGGAGTTTGGGGTGGGAGTATGTTGGCGTTCTCTGTATGAGGTTTGTATTTGGTTTTTTCTTTGTTTGTTTTTGAGGTACCAGGTCCAGGGATTGAACCTGACATCTTGTATGCAGGAGGCTGGTGCTCAACCACTGGACCACGTCGGCTCCCCTGAGTTGGCTGCACCATCTGCTCGTTGTTTTGCTCATTGTGTGTTTGTTTTCTTTAGGAGGCATCAGAAACTGAACCGGGGCTCTTCCGTGTGGGAAGCGGGCACTCAACTGCTTGAGCCACATCCACTTCCAGGTTTGTATTGTTTTTGCAACTGTCCTGTAAGTTTGAAATTATTTCAAAATAAAAAGGTTTTTTTTTTTTAAAAAGCATGGCATGTGTTGGCTTTTATTTTCTTCTTTTGTGCAGCATCTGTTTAAGTCTCTTCTCTAGTGTGTTTGTTTCCCACAGCTGCAGTAACAAAGTACCCCAAGTGTGGTGGCTTCAACCTGGTGAGATTTATTCTCTTGCATTCCTGAAGGCCAGGGTTCTGAAATCAGGTGCGTGGGGAGGACAGCACTGGCGGGAGGACAGCACTGGCGGGAGGACAGTGTGGTGAAAGCAGAACTCTCAGCCCTGCGTTAGCAGTTGAAGAAGGAAGATCTCCCTTTTTCTTTTCCTTTTTCTTTTTTTTTTAGGAGGTACAAGGGATTAAACCCAGGACCTCCTACTGCGAAGCAGGCGCTCAACCACTGAGCTCCGCCCACTCGGCTGAAGCGCTCTTTTAAAGAGGTCCCGTTCTAGGCCCGGAGGATGTCCGGGAGGACATGGAGAGGACAGACAACCTCTGGCCGTCGTGGAGGACGACGGCGGGTCACTGTGGATTCTAAGGGCTCGTGGGCGCGGGTGTCTGCGGCCCCGGCTGCCCGGGCCCGGGCCTTTGCACGACTCGCAGTAGACCCTGCCCCGCACGTTCCCGTCCTGGCTCCCCTGTTCCCATCTGGGTCGTGGGTTGAATCCGTCCGCCCCGAAAGATGCGTCCGCCCCAAACCCAGGACTGTGACCTGCTTCGGAGAAGGGGTCTTGGAAGATGTCGTTGATTAAGGACCTGGAGATGAGCCCCAGAAGCTGGAGAGGCAGGGAGGCCTTCTCCCCGCGCCTGCTGAGCCCGCGCTGCCAGCGCCTCGCCCGGCGCTCCCGGACCCGGGAGCTGTGAGGGAATGCGTTTCCACTGTTGCCAGCCCCGCTGTGTGCTCATCTGCTACGGGCGGTCCCAGGAAACTGCTTGCCGGCCTGTCTCCTCCCTGGAGGCCGAGCCTCCGTGGCTCTCAGAGACCGGCTCTTCCGCCCTTCCTCACCGGGGGGCACCGAGGAGGCACCGAGGCTCAGAGAGAGGGCAGCGCTGGCCCTGGCTCAGGTTCTGAGCGCCTCACCAGAGGTCACCGTGCAAACCTGCAGGAGACTTTCTTAGAAAAGACAGAACACTTACTGAGTTTCTCTCTGAAGGAGGTGGTGGTTGAGAATGCAACCTCTGACTGGACACTTAGTTTGGCAGCTTACTTGCTGTGTGGCCTTGGGCAAGAGACTAACCTTTCTGTGCCTCAGTTTCCCCCTCTATAAAGTAGAGATAATGAGATGCCATCTTAGAGAGCCGTGATGGGGAATAAATGAGAATCTATCACCATCACCATTTAACAGAGTCCTGGAAATCTTTGCAAATGCTGTAAGACAAGAAAAAGACATGAGATGTACAGATTGGAAGGTAAGATAAAGCTGCCGTTTACATCACTTTCAAGAAAAAAAGCTAAGAGATGTAAGATTTATGTAATCTAGAGCGTCTTTAAGCATAAAGGGGAGTGGATGTAGCTCAGTGGTTGAGTGCCTGCTTCCCATATATGAGGTCCCGGGTTCAATCCCTGGTACCTCCTAAAAAATAAGTAAATAAATAAATGTGAAAGCATTTTTGGACATAGAAAAAATTTATATGACAAATGTAAGACTTGGAAAAATAAAATGTTTGATTATGCACTTTTAGAAATACACATTTACCACAAATCTGTGTTATTGAATATCAAAATTTCATAAAGCATTAAAAAAAAAGAAAAAA
The DNA here is from genome assembly GCF_030445035.2 of Dasypus novemcinctus. Lineage (NCBI taxonomy): Eukaryota > Metazoa > Chordata > Mammalia > Cingulata > Dasypodidae > Dasypus > Dasypus novemcinctus. Next base: position 66,451,804 of record NC_080690.1, on the reverse strand, counting down.
AAACTAAGAGAATCAACAAACTATATTAATATGAGACCTTGGTCAGGTTGCCTGTTAGAAGATCAACCAACAAAATTTAAGAGCATTCACCCAAAACATGAGCAAGAAAAGATAAAATGGATAAATTGGACTTCAGCAAAATAAAAAACTTTTGTACATCAAAGAACATTATCAAGAAAGTGAAGACAACCTACAGAGTGTGAGAAAATAATTGATAAGGGTCTAATACCCAGAAAATATTCAGAATGCTTACAACTCAAAAACAAAAATATAAATAACGCAATTAGAAAATGGACAAAGGAATTGAATAGACATTTCTCCAAAGAAGACATACAAATGGCCAATAAATACATGAAAAGATGCTCATCGTCATTCGTCATTAAGGGTATGCAAATCAAAACCACAATGAGATACCATCTCACACCCACTAGAATGGCTATTTTTTTTTTTTTTAAGTGGGGGAAGCGGTTGTAGCTCAACTGGTAGAGCAGCCGCCTACCACATGGGAGGGCCAGGGTTTGATACCCAGGGCCTCCTGACCTGTGTGGTGAGCTGGCCCACGTGCAATGCTGCTGCGTCCAAGGAGGGCTGTGCCAGGCAGGGGCTCCCCCGCATAGGGGTGCCCCACGCACAAGGAGTGCGCCCCGCAAGGAGAACCACTGCATGTGAAAAAAGCGCAGCCTGCTCAGGAGTGGCGCCACACACACACAGAGCTGACACAGCAAGATTACACGACAAAAAAAGCGACACAGTTTCCCTGTGCCACATGACAAGAATGCAAGCAGACCCAGAAGAACACACAGCCAATGGACACAGAGAACAGACAACAGGGGAGAGAGGAGCAAAAATAAATAAATCTTAGAAAAAAAAAAGTGGATTGGGGCTGTAGAGAAACAGGAACCCTAAGGCACTGCTGCTGGGAATGTAAAAAGATGCAGCCACTATGGAAAACAGTTTGGTATCTCCTCAAAAAGTTAAACATAGAATTACCACATCATCCCATCATTCCACTGAATTGACAGCAGGGCCTCAGATACTTGCTTGCCAGTCTTGATCACAGCATTATTCACAATAGCCAAAAGATGGAAGCAACCCAAGTGTCCATCAACAGATGCCTGGACAAACAAACTGGACAAAAACTATATTTATGACAGAATATTTTTCAGTTGTAAAAACGAATGAAGGGGAGGTAGATGTGGCTCAACCAGTTGGGCACCCGCTTACCACACGGAAGGTCCCAGGTTCGGGTCCTGTGCCTCCTAAAGAAGATGAGCAGACACCGTGCCTCCTGCAATGAGCAGATGTCTCAACGAGCAGACCCCACAAGCCAGCAGATGCTGCAGCCAGGGGTGCACCAGGTGTGTCTCAGACCTCCCTTGTGGGAGGTCCCGGGTTGGGTTCTGGGTGCCCCCTGGAGAAGGCAAGCAAACAATGAGCAGACAGACAAAGAACCATCTAGGGGAAGGGGGGATAAACAAAATAAAACACACACTCACACCAACGAATGAAGTTCTGAGACGTGCTGCAGCATGGATGAACCTCAAAGAAACCTGATGCTGAGGGACATAAGCAGAATCAAAAGAACAAATATTGTACGATTCCACTTAGATGAAGTTTCTAGACTAAGCAAATTCATAGAGACAGAAAATAAATTAGAGGTTACTGGGAGGATAATAAATTAGAGGGGCCAGGTAGGAGGAGGAATGAGAAGCTCTTGCTTAACAGGTGCAGGATTTCTCTTTGGGGTGATGGATAAAGTTTCGGTTATGGATGGTGGTGGTGGTGCACAGCATTGTGAATGCAATCTGTTTCACTGAATTGCGCACTTAATTGGTTATAATGGGGAAATGGACTTGGCCCAATGGGTAGAGCATCCGCCTACCACATGGGAGGTCCGTGGTTCAAACCCCGGGCCTCCTTGACCCGTGCGGAGCTGACCCATGCGCAGTGCTGATGTGCGCAAGGAGTGCCGTGCCACGCAGGGGTGTCCCCCACATAGGGGAGCCCCACGCGCAAGGAGTGTGCCCTGTAAGGAGAGCCGCCCAGCGCGAAAGAAAGCGCAGCCTGCCCAGGAATGGCGCCGCACACACGGAGAGCTGACACAGCAAGATGATGCAACGAAAAGAAACACAGATTCCCGGTGCTGCTGATAAGGATAGAAGCGGTCACAGAAGAACACACAGAGAATGGACACAGAGAGCAGACAACTTGGGGTGGGGGGAGGGAAGAGAGATAAATGAAAAAATGAATCTTAAAAAAAATGGTTATAATGGCAAACGTTATGCTGCATATTTGTCACTACAATAAAATAAAAAAGAATTAAGGGAAATGGATGTGGCTCAAACAGTTGGGCGCCTCCCTCCCACATGGGAGGTACTGGGTTTGCTTTCTAGTGCCTTCTAAAAAAGAAGATGAGCACACAGTGAACCGTGAACAGACACAGAGCGGAAAGCTAATGCAAACAACAGGGGGGGATAAATCGATAAATAAATCTTTCAAAAAAGAATTAATGGGGGATGAGGATGTGACTCAAGCAACTGGGCTCTTGTCTACCATACAGCAGGTCGAAGGTTCGATGCCCAGGGCCTCTGGTGAAAGCAAGATGGCCCGTGTGGCAAGCTGACCTGCACAGAGTGCTAGCCCATGCAGACAGCTGGCCCAGCAAGAGGACACAACAAAAAAGACACAGAGGAGAGATAATAAGAGATGCTGCAGATCAGGGAGCTGCAGTGGCACAAGAGAATGATCGCCTCTCTCTCACTCCGGAAGGTCGCAGGATCGGTTCTTGGAACTGCCTAATGAGAATACAAGCAGACACAGAAGAACACACAGCAAATGGACACAGAGAGCAGGCATTGGAGGGAGAGGGGGAGTAGAAATAAATAAATAAATGTTAAAAAAAAAAAAGGAATTAATGCATTAATCAGAATAAACCTGGATCCTCGTACATGGGAAGCAGGCATTCCCCCTCTGAGCTACATCTGCTTTGTTTGTTTTTAGGATCGAAACGAGGACCTCTCCCCCTAGCTAGAAATTTTAGTAGAAAATAAGGAGTAAATAAGTTAGAAAAAGCACCACCAGCGTTTACACGGATGGCATCAGCTTTAAGTCTTGATGAGCCCAGAGCGCCTTCCTGCCGACCTGACAACCCCACCAGGTTGTCTCAAAGTTTCGCCCACCTTGGAGGAGGAGCAAGTGAGACCTCTTAGCCCTCCCGACCTTCTTCCCAGAAGGCTCTGGGCCACCCTTCTCCCGTCCAAGCAGTCCCTCAGACCTCAGCATCCTCGACTTCCATCCTAGCTGCTCTCCCCGGACAACTGCAGTCGCTGCCTCACTGGGCTTCCCGCTTCCATCCTTGCCCTGCTCAGAATAAAATTCTAGATACCTTACCATGGCCTTCGGTGCCCTATGCGAGCGAATCCCTTGATCGTTCTGCCTCGTTTCTTGCCACTCTCCCCCTCACTCCTTCTGCTCCAGCTCCACAGGCCTTCTTTATGTTCCTCAAACTCATGGAGCAATTTCCTGCCACAGGCCCTTTGCACATGCCATGCCCTCGGCCTGAAAGCTCTTTCTCCCTATACCAGCGGATTCCCGTCATCTTTTAGGTCTCTTCCAAAATGCTCACCTGTTCACCTGCCCTCCATCCTGGTTAAAATGATATCCCTTTCTCGAGCCTCATGGTACCTCATTGAAGGTTTGCATTATCCTTAGTTCAGCTTTCTCGAACTTTTTGGTTGCAGGAGCACTTACATGCTTAAAAATCATTGAGAACCACAGTTTTTTTGTTGAGATGGGCTATATCTATCCATATTTATTGTATTCAAATGAAAACTGAAACGCTTAGCATCATGGGTCAACAGGGGAATGCAAATCAGAACCACAATGGGATACCCTGTTGACACCTGCTAGGATGGCTATTATTTGAAAAACAAACAGGGGAAACGGAGTTGGCCCAGTGGATAGGGCCTTCTTCTACCACATGGGAGGTCCGTGGTTCAAACCCCGGGCCTCCTTGACCTGTGTGGAGCTGGCCCATGCACAGTGCTGATGCGCACGAGGAGTGTCCTGCCATGCAGGGGTGTCCCCTGTGTAGGGGAGCCCCACACGCAAGGAGTGCGCCCTGTAAGGAGAGCCGCCCAGCGCTAAAGAAAGTGCAGCCTGCCCAGGAATGGTGCCACACACACGGAGAGCTGGAGCAGCAAGATGACGCAACAATAACAACAAAAAAGAAACACAGATTCCCATGCCGCTGACAATAACAGAAGCGGACAAAAAGAAGAACACGCAGCAAATGAACACAGAGAACAGACAACTGGGGCAGGGTGGGGCGGGGTGGGGAAGGGGAGTGAAATAAATAAATCTTAAAAAAAAAAAGAAACTAAACAGGATCGTGGGAAGATGGCAGTGGACTGACAAGCAGAGCTGAATGGAGAAAGAGCCAAAAGCTGTCCAAGGGAGCTGCTTTGGGGGTCAGCAGACCGGGATACTGCTACACAGCTCCCAGAAAGGTGAGGGACAGAGAAACAAAGAAGCTGAAATGACAAATGTGAGTTACCGAGTCCCTGAGACCTCAGTACCCTCCCCTCCCCAGCCCCAAGATGTGAAGCTGGGGCAAAACCCCTGGCTCACTGCAGCCCACTGAGAGGGGAACAGACATCTTCCTCCCTGTCAGCCGTTTCAAGGGAAAAGGGAGGGGAGGTCATGGTGCTTTTCTTCAGTGAATTTGGCCAGCAGAGCCCAATTTGAATCTCCCATTTGGAGATTCAGCACAGGAACACAGGAAAGCCAAGAATGAAACACTTCTGTGGAAAGGTGTGCTGACTAGCGCCATCTGCTGGCCAGTCTGGAAATTACATGGGCAAAAATTTCCGGCTCTCTGTACCCAATCCCTGGGAGAAAATCTGTGACCCAGTAGTGAGTCCGTGACCAGATTTTGAAAACTTAGACTGGGCAATTTTATTTTATTTTTTCCTCTTTTTTTTTTTTTTTACCCTTTGTAAATTAAAGTTAATAGATCACAAAGAACGTTACATTAAAACGTATAAGAGGTTTCCATATAACCCCCTCCCCACCCCCCCACCCCCATCATTTTTGTAAATTGTATTTTTTGAACATATATACATCCCCAAAAGTGTTACATTACAAAACATGAGGTTCCCATATACCCCCTACCCCCTCACCCCACTTCTCCCACACCAACAACTTTCCCCATCATTGTGGCACACTCATCGCACTCAGTGAACACATTTTGAAGCACTGCTGCACCACATGGATAATAGTTTACCCTGTAGTTCACACTCTCCCCCAGTACGTTCAGTGGGTTATGGAAGGATATATAAAGTCTGGCATCTGACCCTTCAATATCATTTAGGACAACTCAAAGTCCCCAAAATACCCCCACAACACATCTCTTCTTCCCTCTCCCTGCCCTCAGCAACAATTGTGGCCACTTTCTCCACCTCAATGCTACAATTTCTTCTATTACTAGTCCCAATAGTTTTATAGTAGAATATCAGTAAGTCCACTATAATCCATACTCTATTCCTCCATTCTGTGGACCTTGGGATGGTGATGTCCTCTCCACCTCTAGATCAAGAGGGGGCTTAGATTCCACATGGATGATGGATGCAGTTCTTCTGATTGCAGTTGTAGGTACTCTTGATTCCCTGGTGTGGTGATTGACCATCTTCGCCTCTCTTTTAGCTGGTTTATTGGGTAAGTCCAATAAACCAGAGAGTAGAGTTGCAACTCTGCTGAGGCTCAGGGCCCAGGAGATTCAAGTCCCCTGAGTATACACCATCCCTAGCACCAACCACAGGTTCAGTAAAAGTGACAGAAGAGGCCTGTGTAGAAAGGTCATGTCTGAGTCCAGCTCCATCACACTCAGGAGCATAAATTCCAAAGTAGGGCCCTCTGACATGGCACAGAACTCCTGATCCATCTGCCATGACCATATACCCTGTGGGTCTCCATAGCCTTCAGGAGAACAAGTACCTAGGGCTGTATCTACTTTGGCTTTTTCTAGGGTCCTGCTGAGGCATATGTAAGCATAACCCCTCTGATGACCTCCCTACTCTTTTGGGAAGATTCTTAGCCATATAAACTTATTTGTCTTTGCCATGTCTCCCTTTTATTCAAGGTCAAAAAGCAGTTTTTAACACATGATCCTACATGTGGGCTGAGATATTCTGATGGTCTGAGTTGACCCATTCATTCAAGGTCTCTTTCTAGTTGCATCACCAGTTAGTGATTGGTGGTAATCCCTCAGCACCAGGGAGCCTTATCCCCAGGAGTCATGTCCCACACTGGGGGAAAGGTAATGCATTTATATGCTGAGTTTGGCTTAGAGAGTGGCCATATTTGAGCAACATGGAGGCTCTCAGGAGGTGAGGTAACTCTTAGGCACCCTGCAGCTCTAGGCCTACTTCATGTGTCAGGCACACAGGCTCAAAAGCATAGTCATCAGTATCAAAGGCTCATTATTGGACCATCCTTCCTTGTTGGTCTTTGCTGTTGCACTTGGGGGATTATTACTGTTCCACTGGGGAATGTGACAGAGCTCCCCTGGGTAGAAAGTCAGCACTCCCTCAGTTGACGTTTGTAACTGTAACTACTATGAAAATACTCAACATATATCAGAACTTTTTATGTCCCCTATATACATGCCCTGGAGAACTCCCTCCCACCATGTGCCCCCATCAATAACACCCCACACCAGTGTTCCTCCCCTGCCATAGTTGAACCTCTCTGTGGTCCAAAACTTCTTCAACAATGAATCCTAATATATTGCCAAATTCAATTAATAGGAAATTGAAATATCGTGATGGGTTTAAAGTTTAGAAATAGAATACATGCTAATTTAGAAATACTAAAATAAAGTAAAATTAGATTGGTATATTTTAAAAATGAAAAATAATATAAAGCTTTGTTTTTAACGTTTTGCCTTTCATCACTGTAATAAGTGTTGCCCTGTATGTACAGTGGCAAGGCACTTTTTTCCATTTCTTCCTCAGTGTCTACATCCTTACTTTTTTTTTTTTCTAATTTTTAATTTTGTCTTCAAAAAAGTTTTAGATGACAGTAATTCACATATACAATATAGGGGACTAGACTGGGCAATTTTATTTTATTTTATTTTATTTTTTAAAATTTATTTATTTTTCTGGATGAGGGATTTTTATTTTTAAAGATACATAGATTACCTAATATGTTACATTAAAAATATGAGTTTCCCATATACCCCACTCCCTACCCCCTTCCGCTGCTCCCCATATCCTTCTTTTTTTTTTTTTTAAGATTTATTTATTTATTTAATTCCCCCCCTCCCCCGGTTGTCTGTTCTCTGTGTCTATTTGCTGCATCTTGTTTCTCTGTCTGCTTCTGTTGTGGTGGGTGGCAGGGGAAGTGTGGGCGGCGCCATTCCTGGGCAGGCTGCACTTTCTTTCACGCTGGGCGGCTCTCCTTACGGGGGCACTCCTTGCGCGTGGGGCTCCCCTATGTGTGGGCACCCCTGCGGGGCGCAGCCCTCCTTGAGCGCATCAGCACTGCGCATGGCCAGCTCCACCGGGTCAAGGAGGCCCGGGGCTTGAACCGCGGACCTCCCATGTGGTAGACGGACGCCCTAACCACTGGGCCAAGTCCATTTCCCCCCATATCCTTCTTTTTAAAAAATTTTTTGTCTTTAATGTTTTGTTTTTATTTTTTTAAAGATTTATTTATTTATTTAATTTCCCCCCCTCCCCTGGTTGTCTGTTCTTGGTGTCTATTTGCTGCGTCTTGTTTCTTTGTCCGCTTCTGTTGTCGTCAGCGGCACGGGAAGTGTGGGCGGCGCCATTCCTGGGCAGGCTGCTCTTTCTTTTCACGCTGGGCGGCTTTCCTCACGGGCGCACTCCTTGCGCGTGGGGCTCCCCCACGCGGGGGACACCCTTGCGTGGCACGGCTCTCCTTGCGCGCATCAGCACTGCGCATGGCCAGCTCCACACGGGTCAAGGAGGCCCGGGGTTTGAACCGCGGACCTCCCATATGGTAGACGGACGCCCTAACCACTGGGCCAAAGTCCGTTTCCTAATGTTTTGTTTTTAATGTAACATTAAAAAAATATGAGGTCCCCATATGCCCCCATCCCCCCCACCCCACTCTTCCCCCCATAACAACAACCTCCTCCATCGTCATGAAACATTCATTGCACTTGGTGAATAAATCTCTGAGCACTCCTGCACCTCATGGTCAATGGTCCACACCATAGCCCACACTCTCCCACAGTCCACCCAGTGAGCCATGGGAGGACACACAATGTCCAGTAACTGTCCCTGCAGTACCATCCAGGACAACTCCAACCCCCAAAAATGCCCCCACATTGCATCTCTTCCTCCCACTCCCTACCCCCAGCTGCCACCATGGCCACGTTTTCTTCAATTACTAATCACAATAGTTCATGAATAGAATATCAGTATGTCCATTCTAATGGGCAATTTTAAAGACTGAGAATAAGTTGAACCAAATATCAAAAAAAGAGCTGTTAAAAAAATTAGCCATCAAAATAAATTCACCAACATACCAGATGCCTAGACATCAGCAAAAAATTACAAGCCATACTAGGAAACAGAAAGAGATGGCCCAATCAAAAGAACAAATCAAATATCCTGAAGAGATACAGGATTTAATACAATTAATCAGTGATAATCACACAACTCTCCTAAAAGCACTTCAAAGAATTTAAAGAAAATAGGACTAAAGAAATAAAGGATATTGTGAAGACACTGGGAGACCATAAAGAAAAGTTTGAGGAACGGACTTGGCCCAGTGGTTAGGGCGTCCGTCTACCCCATGGGAGGTACGCGGTTCAACCCCCGGGCCTCCTTGACCCGTGTGGAGCTGGCCCATGTGCAGTGCTGATGCGCACAAGGAGTGCCCTGCCATGCAGGGGTGTCCCCTGTCTAGGGGAGCCCCACGCGCAAGGAGTGCCCCCATAAGGAGAGCCGCCCAGCGCGAAAGAAAGTGCAGTCTGCCCAGGAATGGCACCGCACACACTTCCCGTGTCGCTGACGACAACAGAAGTGGACAAAGAAACAAGACGCAGCAAATAGACACAGAGAACAGACAACCAGGGGAAGGAGGGAATTAAATAAAATAAAATAAATAAATCTTTTTTTTTTTTTAAGAGAAGTTTGAAAGCCTGCAAAGAAGTAACAGACTTATAGGAATGAAAGACACAATGGATGCGATTAAAAGCACAGAATCTCTGAACTGTCCATGTGACGGCCAGGCCCTGGGCTTCAGCAGACTTGCAGCTCCCACCCTCTGGTTTCTTGGACTTACCCCGGCCAGCTGACAGGGAGGTGAAGAGGGTCAACCACCACACCAGGGAGCCAAGAGTGCCTACAGCTGCAAGCAGAATTGTGTCCATCATCCATGTGGAATCTAAGCCCCCTCTTGATAAAGAGGTGGAGTGGACATAACCATCCCAGGGTCCAAAGGATGGAGGAATAGAGTATGGATTACAGTGGACTTACTGGTGTTCTGCTGGGAAACTATTGTGATTAGTAAGGGAAGAAACTGTAGTAGTGATGTGGAGAGGGTGGCCACGGTGGCTGCTGATGGTCGGGAGATGGAGGAAGATATATGGTGTGGGGGCATTTTCAGGATTTGGAGTTGACCTAGGTAGTGCTGCAGGGACGGATGCTGGATGTTGTGTGTCCTCTCATGGCCCACTGGGTGGACTGGGAGAGAGCGTGGACTACAATGTGGGCCACTGTCCATGTGGTGCAGTGGTTCTCCAGAATGTATTTGCCAGGTGCAGTGGATGTGCCGCAATGATGGAAGAGTTTGTTGATGTGGGAGGGGTGGGGTGGGTGGGGTGGGGGGTATATGGGGACCTCTTATTTTTTTAATGTATCATTTAAAAGAAAATAAAGAATAAAAAAAATAAAAGCACATTAGAGGAAGTGGATGTGGCTCAAGCAATTGGGCTCCTGCCTACCATATAGGAGGTCCAGAGTTTGATGCCCAGGGCCTCCTGGTGAAGGCAAGCTGGCCCACACGGAGTGCTGGCCTGCGCAGAGCACTGGCTTGCACAGGAGAGCTGGCCCATGTGGAGAGCTGGCATAGCAAGATGATGCAACAAAAAGAGACACAGAGGAGAGAATAAGAGACCCAGCAAACCAGGGAGCTGAGGTGGCGCAAGAGAGTTATCGCCTCTCTCCCACTCCAGAAGGGCCCAGGATCAGTTCCTGAATACAAGCAGACACAGCAAATGGACACAGAGAGCAGACAATGGAGGGAGGGGGGAGAAATAAATTAAAAAAAAAAAAACACATTAGAGGCACATAAGAGCAGATTTGAATTGCCTGAAGACAGAATTAGTGATTTTGAAGGCAGAACATTTGAACTGGAAAAGACAGGAGAACAGAAAGAGAAGAGAATGGAAAAAATGCAACAGAGTCTCAGGGAATTGAATGACAATGCGAAATGCACAAACATTTGCATTATTGATGTCCCCCAAGGAGAAGACAATGGAAAGGGGCAGAAAGAATATTTGAGGAAATAATGACTGAAAACTTCCGATCCCTTAGGAAGGCTATAGATATTAATATCCAAGAAGGATAACTCTGGGAAGTGGATTTGGCCCAACGGATAGGGCTTCTGCCTACCACGTGGGAGTTCCAAGGCTCGAACACAGGGCCTCGTGACCCGTGTGGAGCTGGCCCACTCTCAGTGCTGATGCGCACAAGGAGTGCCCTGCCACACAGGGATGCCCCCCGCATAGGGGAGCCCCACACGCAAGAGGTGTGCCCCGTAAGGAGAGCTGCCCAGCGCGAAAGAAAGTGCAGCCTGCCCAAGAATGGCACTGCACACACGGAGAGCTGACACAGCAAGATGACGCAACAAAAAGAAACACAGATTCCGGGTGCCGCTGACAAGAATACAAGAGGACACAAAAGAACACACAGTGAATGGACACAGAGAGCAGACAACTGGGGGGGGGGGGAGGGCGAAAGGGGAGAAAAATAAATAAAAAATAAATCTTAAAAAAAAAAAAAAGGATAACTCATCCTAAACAGAATAAATCCGAATAGACCTACCCCGAGATGCCTACTATTCAGAATGACAAATATCAGAGATAAAGAGAGGATTCTGAAAACAGCAAGAGAAAAGCAAAGCATCATGTACAAGGGAAACTCGATAAGATTAAGTGCTGACCTTTCATCAGAAACCGAGGAGGAGAAAAGAAAGCAGTATGATTTATTTAAGGTAGTGAAGAGAAAAACTGCCAGCCAAGAATTCTGTATCTGGCAAAGCTGTCCTTCAAAAATGAGGGTGAGTTCAAAATCTTCACAGACAAGCAAAAACTGGTAGAATATGTTACCAAAAGCCAGATTTGCAAGAGATACTAAAGGGAGTGCTGCAGCCTGAAAGGAAAAAACAAGGGTGAGAGATTTGGAGAAGAGTTTAGAAATGAAGATTATTAGGAAGGATAAATTAAAGGATAAGAAGACAGACAATAGAACGATATGAAAACAGAGAGCCGAAGGATAAAGTGGATGAAGGAAGTGATGCCTTTACAGTAACAACACCGAATGTTAATGGATTGAACTCCCCAATCAAAAGACACAGACTGATAGAATGGATAAAAAAATATGAGCCTACTCTTTGTTGTCTGCAAGGACCCACCTCAGACGTAAGGACACAGCCAGGTTAAAAGTGAAAGGTTGGGAAAAGGTATTCCATGCAAACAGTAACCAAAAAAGAGCTGGAGTAGATCAGATAAGTGTAAAATAACAATATTATGGTATATGAACAATAAATACTCAGTGCAACTGGCAAATGGTTCCTGTGATCAGTATTCTGTAATTTTTCTTTCATACAAAATACATACTTGCTTAATTGAAAAAACAAAAAACAAACAAAATAACAAGTGTTGGGGAGGATACAGAGAAGTGGGGATCCTTATACATCGCTGATGGCATCCTAACATGGCGCAGCCACTGTGGAAATCAGTTTGATGGATTCTCAGAAAATTGAACATAGAATTACCATGTGACTCAACAATCTTGCTTCTTGGTATATACCCCAAGGAAAAGAAAGCAGGGACTTGGACAGAGATGTGTATACCAATGTTCATCGCAGCATTATCCACAACAGCCAAAAAGTGGAAACAACCCAACAAATGAATGGGTAAACAAAATGCGGTAAATACTCACAATAGAATGTTATTTTGGCATAAAAAGAATGAAGTTCTCATGCATGCGACAACATGGATGAACCCTGAAGAAATCACATTGAGTGAAATAAACCAGACACGAAAGATCATATTGTTTGATCTTGCTTATATGAAATAACTTAGAATTAGCAAATTTTGCAGAGATAGATAGTAGATTACAAATTACCAGGGCCTGGGGGGGAGGGCAAAGGGAGAGGTACTGCTTAGTGGGTACAGAGTGCCTGAGGTGATGAAAAAGCTGGCGTAGTGGATGTGTGGTGGCAGCGCGGTGTGGTGAACGCAATCCACACCCCCGAGCTGCACACGTGAAAGAGATCGAAATGGGACACTTTGAGTTGTATATATGTTACCGCAATAAAAAGTTTTAAAGAAGCAATTAAAACTGAAAAGTTAAAACAAATTCGTTATTAATTCATTTTAAAATAAATAAGCCCATTTCGTGTTAACATAAATAATACATTTCAAATGAAAAACAACCATATTTTCCAAAACAAAACCAAAAAAATTCTATTTCTGCATTGAGAAATTCAGCATTTCTCGAACTCTCAAAAGGAGCCCTTTGCCTCTTAAAAACTATTGAGGCCCCCCAGTTTTTGTGGAGGTGGGCTATGTCTATCCGTATTTATTGTGTTTGAAATGAAAACGGCAATGCTCAGCGTCATGGCTCAACAGGGGAATGCACATCACAACGGCCAGGAGAGAGGCCTCCTGGTGCTTTTTGGCAAATCTCTTCACCGTCCAGCTCTGCAGAAGACAGCTGGAGCCTCCGAGGCTTCTGGATTCCGTCCGTTTTGGCTTCACACAGCCTGCCCTCCGCGCTCAGGAGAGGATGAGAGCGAGGAAGACAGGCGAGAGTCTAGTAGCATGGTGATCATTTTGACCTTGTGGACTTCCTGAAAGGGTGCGGGGGACCCCTCAGGGTTCCTGGGGCCATACTTTGAGAACCATTGCTTAGCTTTGGGTTCTATAGGGCCCATGAGGCCGTGTCCTAGGGGAATGAACAGCTTTGGAGCCAGATGACCCGGGATGAAGGGACAGCCCGGGCCGGAGGGCTCTCTGAGCCTCTCCTCTAATCTGGGAGTGGGGAAATGAGTCCCTCTCAAGGGGAAGAGGAGCACGGGAGTTCAGTCCCAGCCGCTAATACAATTTGGGAAACATCATTTTACTTTATTAGCAAATATTTTTTTTCTTGCAATTAATTTCTCCTGAGGCCAACCTTCTGCCGGGTGTGCTGGGGACAGGTAGTGATGAGAGAGCGAGCTTGCCCCGCCCCCACGGCGATCACAGTGCTGATTTGTGGGGCGCTGCCCTGGGCTCCAGGTGCTCAAGGAGCACGAGTTCTCAAGGCTGAAAAGGCAGGGACGCGCATTCCAGGGAGTGGGAACAGCATGCACGGAGTCACGGCAAATAGAGATAGGGAGACACTTTGGATTAGTGGCCGTCCGGGGTCACCGTGTTCATCCCCCTGCCTCCAATTCTGTTTAGGGGGTGAAACGGCTGTGTATATCAGGTTTATCTCCCCTCTTTCCCAACTCCTCATCTTGTATCAATAGTTCCTCGAATTCTGGACTCCGTGGGAAGTCCCACCTCTGATCCAGCCTTAGTCTCTTATGCTGCAGATCCTCCCTTTTGCAGCAGATCCTGCCTGCTGGAGACTTCGGACATCCTAGGGGAAGAGGTGCCCGGGAGGGCGCGGGGTCGGGGCCTGGGTGCCTCCACTGCCCCCATCCGGGGGCCGCCGCTGCGGGCCGGGTGAGTCAGCCCCCGCCGGCTCCCGCGTCATTCCGGCGGCTCCGCTCGCCGCTATTTTGGGCTCCGGGCGCTATAAATAGCGACTCGCCGGGCCCAGCCGCCCCCCTCCCCTCCGGCCCCCCTGCGTCCCCGGCCCGGCTGCGATCGCCGCGCTGCGCGTCACCGCGGCTAAGTTTAGAGGCGAGTGGGGACGCCGGCCCGGTCACTGCGACCCCCGGCCGCGCCCCCGGCTTCCAGAGCCTTCTGCCCCGCGGCCCCCGGCCCCCGGCCCCCGGCCCCCGGCCCCCCGCCCCGCACCGCGAGGGCGGAATCGGGGGGCGGGGCGCGGCCGCGGACTCCGGGGCGCAGCCGCGCCTCCAAGTCGCGGCCACCGCGGGGCTGGGTGGGGGCGCGGGCGGGGCGCCCCGAGGCCTGGCGCCGAGCCGGGGGTGCGCTCCGAGCTTTTGGAAGAAGCGTGCAGAATCCGGGGGTGAGCGCGGAGATTCGCATCGGGGCATTCGCAGCTCCGTGCTGCAATTCAGCGGAGAAAACAAACTCGGAAATAACGTAGAACGGAGGGCGCCCTTTTGGCTTCGTTATTGTTTTTTTAAACTAATGTACTTTTGCGGCGGGGAAACGGGCCGCGAGAGGCGAAAGAGCCACCCTCCGCCTTCTCGGGGGTCTGGTCCCCCGGTGGGTCTTGGCACAGCAGCTCCCCGGACCCCCCACGCCCCCCATCCGCTTGTGGGGTGCCATCGCCCCCTGGCGGAAAAGGCGGGAGCCGCAGGTTGAAGTCTGGGCAATCCCATTCACCGATGGGAGAAACTGAGTCAAGCGCTTGGAGAAACGCTCTGCCGGTGGGTTTAGGGACATGACATTTCCATGATCCTTCTCTACGTCGCTGAGACCTCAGCTCCCTCATCTGCCAAATGATCTGATGGCACCGACTGGGAGGGCTGTTGTAAAGGGTTAGCCGTAGGTAGTAACCGCTCAATCCATTTTTATTATGTGTTATTTACAGAGCCCCCTTCTTCCTGTGGCTGGGTGACACCCTTCTCCCCCGCCGCCTGCCCCATCACACTTTGTTTTACCTTCACAGTACGTGGGATTGTCTGGATCCCTCGTTTGTGTACCCACTTCTTTGTGCTCCTGCTCCACGGGACCAGGTCGTGGTCTTTTGTGCTCAGAGCTGTGTCCCCAGGGCCTAGCACGTTAGCGCCGGGCACGTAGTTGGCACTCAGTAAGCCGTTGTGTGAGAAATGAGTGGAGTCCACCCCAAGACAGGACCCTGGGCTAGATGGTCTCGTGGAATCCTTGGGACCTCAGCAGTTACCCGTGGGGAAACTGAGGCACAGAGTGCTGAAGACGCCTGCCCTGGGTCTCGTCTTCTCTGTTCATTCCCAGAACACTGGATATCTGACACTGCGATACGGTGGTGGCCACCGCAGCGCCAGCCCCTGCCCGCCCAGGACACGGCCAAGGGCTTTTTATTTATCCGACAAACCCTTACACAGTTTCCTAGTAGGAAGTGTGGCAAGTGCAGTTTTAAAAATTTTTGACATACTAACTCATACTTATTTAATCTTCTTAGCAATTGTACTGTGGCTATACCCGTTTTAGAGATGAGCGAGCTGACACAAGGAGAAAGGGAGTTAGCAGCCCAAGGTCACGCTGCCAGTGACTCTGGGGGGAAAACTAGTCAGGATGAGAGTGCCTAAGACAGAAGGGGACTCAGGTGAAGGGCACACGTCCTCAGCAACCCAGGAGCAGGAACACAAAGGAGCAGCGTCTTTAGACTTTGGAAGAAAAATCACTAGGATGCCAGAATTCTAGATTCCAAGGGTGAGGGTGAATAAAGGCATTATTCAGAGAAGCAGGACCCACGAAGTGACTTTCCACAGATGCTCTCTGAAAGATTAGTAGAAAACATACTCCAGCAAGAAGAGAAATGAACTTAAGGAGGAAGAAGAGGGTGGTAAAAAGTAATCGAGCACGCATTCATGAATCGATTGTATAAATAGAAATTAACTAGGAAAAACTCTTGACAGTAGGCACCTAATAAGTGTCAGAATAAATGGAGAGACACTATGTCCAAGGATATAAAAATGGGCTCGATTGAAATTAATTAATTAATTCAATGTGATCCCAATACGATCCTTTCCCCAATAAAGTTTTTCATAAAAAACAGTTGCTAAAATCCATAGAGAAGAGAAAATGCACAGGAATAGGAAAGACCTGTCTAAGTAGAGGGGAACTGGCCTTATGTGATATCAAAACATATAAAAATAAAATAATTAAACAGTATGGTATGGATGCAAGATAAAGAGGTCACTGTTATATGATGGAAGTGTCTGAAATAGACTTGTATATATGTGGGGATTTGTTAAGTGATAAAAGTGGAATATCAAAGCAGTGGGGAAAGGATTGGCTTTTTAAAGAAATGGTTTGGGGACAACTGGCAACATGATATACTCCTATTGATGCATTTTCAAAAATGAATTTCATGTGGATTAAAGACAGAAACATAAAATCAAAACTGGAAGACTATGAATAGAAATTACAGGAGAATATATTTATGACCTTGGAATATAGAACAACAAATCAAAAGCAAAGTCAGGACAGAACAGACTGATAAGTAGGTGCAAATAAATGCTAAGAATGTCTGTGACAAAAATAAAGTAAAAACATAAAGTACAAACGAGGAGGAAATATTTACAACATATGTAACTGGCTAAAAATTAGAATTCAGAATTCATAAAGTACTCCCACAGATTAATAGCAATAAAAAGGCACACAATCCCATTTTTAAAATGGGCAAAGGATATGAGCAAGCAAATTCACAGAAAATAAAATATATAAGTCCAATAAACTCACACAAAAAAGCTCCCTCCCCCTTAGTAATCAGAGAATTGCAAGTTAGAACCGTGTGATACTATTCCTTTCAGGAAATGACTCACACTCATCAACCAGGGCTCTGCTCAGATGTCCCTTCCTCCAGGGACCTTTTCTGACCCCCGGGCTGGGTCAGGCGCCCTCCCTGGGACCCACAGCCCTCCGTATCCACCCACCCCCGTCCCAGCCCTGCTCTCTCTGGATGGTTACTGTTTGGGGACGTGTGTTTTTCCCACTGGACTGTGAGCTCCGGGAGGGCAGCGCGAGGATATCATATCACTTGCAACACCCAGGACAGGGCCGGGCACAGAGGAGGCGCTCGGGGAATATGTGTGGAAAAAATGAATGAATGGGGAAAATGAGGCCAAGACAATGGCAGAAATGGGATTCAAACACCAGTCTCTCCGTACTGAGAAAAGAGACCTCGTTTGATCTCCTGCCACCTCTTCACTGAGCCCTGCCTCTGGAGCTCGGACACACAAGCGGGGCTCAATAAGGGCACCGGGCTTGAAGGTCTGGCAACCAGAGAGGCTGCATCCGATAGACCGCCGCGTCTCTCCGCCCCATATCTTTCGCAGTCCTCCAGAACCATAGAGAGCTACGCAGGGACGGCCCCTTTCTATGTTCTACCCCTCCAGAACCATAGAGAACTACGCAGGGACCGCCCCTCTCTATGTTCTACCCCTCCGGAGAGCGATGAGGGCGGGCTGAGGGCCAGAAGGGCCGGAAATACGGTGACGCCGGGGCCGCGCTGGCCGCTCCGGCGGTGAGACGCCTCGATTGCCTTGGGTCTCTGCTGCGCGGCCCGGGGGCGAGGAGGTGAGTCCTGGCTGGGCTGAGACTGCAAGACTGTGGCTAGCCAGGCGGGAAGGGGAGCCCACGGGGAGGCGATTGACAGCCGCGGGAGCCAATCGTAGCACTGCCCGAGAGACAGAGAAGGCGGGGCGAGAGGAAGGCGTCCAGGTGGGGCGCGCTGGGGGCGGGGCGAGCGGAGTGTGAGGGGCCCGGAGAGCGGAACGCGGGGGGCAATGGGGGCGGGGCGAAGAGAACGTGGGGGGCTTTGGGGGCGGGGCGCACAGAAGGCGAAGCCTCGAGGGGGCGGGGCTTTACAGACCCCAGGGGCTTGAGGCTGTGGAACCCCCTTTTGGGGGGAACGCCTGTGAGTGGGGGGTGCCTCCTGGGTGATGGCAATGCGGACGCCGATGTCTCACTCGCTCCTGCTTCCACGACTTCCTTCTCAGCTCCCAGATGGAACCTGGGAAGGACGGGGAGGGGGTGCCGCAACCCGCAGAGCCGCCCCAAAGGAAAAAGTTCGTCATTCCTCTGGACGAGGATGAGGTCCCTCCTGTCGGGGTAGGACGAGAGGATGGAGGGAACTGCCGGGAGGCTTGGCGGGGGGCGCACAGTGGGGGGCAGGGGCACGGGAAGGGGCCGTGGGATCACAGTGTGGGTTAGGAGATGTTGGGGCCTTTGCCTTCAGCAGGTCTCAGTTTCCCCACTTGTGAAATGGCAGGGTGGTTCTCAGAAAGGGCTAACCAAGGCAGAGCTTGCAAAACGACACCTAGCAGGTGTGGGTTGTGTTCTATGTGGCCAGGTAGGTGGCGTTTTGTTTTGTTTTGTTTTATTTTAAGAAGAGGATTTGTTGCTGGCATTTAAGAACTGGAAGGTTTTGCAATTGAAGAAAAAAAGTCGGTACTTCTGGTTCTTTCGGTAAATGGAAGGATCTGGGAAGACTGAAATCTCTTCCCCGAAGGAAAACAATTGCCTGGAGCTGAGTATTAGCAGCCACATATGTGCAATGAGGAAAAACAAAACGGGTGAAGGAGATAGAGTATGATGGGGCAGAAGAGCTTCCTTATATTGGAGCTCTCTGAGGAGTGGATGTTTTGGCAGAGATAGAAAAGAGTTGGAGTTGAGGGAGTGAGCCCTGAGAACAGCGAGGGGGAGAGGGAGCAGCCAGTGCAAAGGCCCTGAGGTTGGATCATGCTTGACAAGTTTGAGGACAGCAAGAAGGCCAGTGGGGCCGAAGTGGAGAAAGCACGGGAGACGTGGGAGGTGGTGAGATCTCTGAGGCAAGGAGGCCGGGGCAGATTTTCTAGGACTTTGTGGGCCACTGCATGGACAAGAGGTGGGGGCCGTGGCGTGCTCTGAGATGAAGAGGGACTGTGAGCTGACTTCATTCTAACAGGATCCCTTGCACTGCATGTGGGACCAGAAGGAGCATGGAGGGTGGGCTGACCCAGGATAGGGTCTAAAAAGCCCCCTCCCTGGACCCCTACAACCCCCCTCTCCCCACAGGCCAAGCCCTTGTTCAAATCCACACGGAGCCTTCCCACCGAGGAGACCTCGGCCCAGCTGGTCCCTCAGACCTATGCTGAATATGCCATCTCGGGGCCTGCAGGAGGGGCTGGAGCTGTGTGCCCTGTGGGCCTAGACCCCCCTGCAGGAGAGGCCCCCAGCCAGGCCCCGAAAGCGGGGGCAAAATCAAACAGCATCATTGTGAGCCCCCGACAGGTGAGGAGGGGGAAGGAGAAGCAGGGCTTGGAGGGTCCTGGCAGGGAACACTGCTTCTAGGGATGGCTCTGGTGGTCGTGGAAGGAGGCTCATGTTCTAGCCGCTTCGCTCTTGCCTGTGCCATTCGTTCATTCATTCATTCATTCACTCAACGACTGTGTGTGGGTTGAGAGTGCCCCACCTCTTCTTGGGGTGTGTATAATGGTTTTTATGCAGCTGTATTTCCTGCCCTCGAGTTTGTTCTTTTCTTTAAAACCTATTTATTGAGCACAGGGCTGAGTTTGAATCCCTGCTCTTACACACGGTAGCTGCGTGATGTCAGGCAAGTGACCGGATCCATCAGTGCCTCAGTTTGATCATCTTTAAATGGGGGTTCACCCATCTATTTAGCCCTCAAATATTCTCAGAGTGCTCCAGGGGCTGTGGTAGGCCCTGGGGATAGAGTGATGAAAGGGAAACCGAGAAAGCCTCTGCCGTTGGTGGAGCTGGCCTCCTCGTGGAGGAAATAACAGGAACTGAGCTCCTTAACCTCAGCGCTCAGGCAGGAACTACCACTTCACGCCACGAGGAGGGCTAGAACCAAAAAGTCAGATGACCACAAGTGTTGGTGAGGAGGCGGAGAAGCTGGCAGCCTCATTCTTTGCCGATGGGAATGTCAAATGGTGCAGCCAGAGAGGAAACAGGCTGGCAGCTCCTCAGAATGTTAAACATGGAGTTAACTTATGACGCCACAATTCCACTCCTAGGTAAACACCAGAGAACTGAAAACTTGTCCACATAAAACCCTGTGTGCACAAGAGCTGAAAAGTAACAGCCCACATGTCTATTAACTGATGTATAGCTAAAGAAAATATGGTCTATCTAGACAACAGAATGTTATTCGGCCAAAAAGGGATGAAGGGCCGCTCACACGCTGCAACATGGATGAAGCCTGAAGACATTACGCTGAGTAAAAGAAGCCAGTCACAAAAGACCATGTAGTGTGATTCCATTTATATGAAATGTCCAGAATAGGCAAAGCTACAGAGCTAGGGAGTAGATCAGTGGTTGCCAGGGGAGTGGGGTGACATTAAAGAGCTTGGGGTTTCTTTTTGGGGTGATGGACTGTGGTGATGGATGAACGATCTGACTGTACTAACAACCACGGGATTGTGAGCTGTAATGGGCGATTGTGTGGTGTGTGAGCTGTATCTCAATAAAGTTGTTACCAAAAAATCGGACCCATTTCGTAGGATCACGTTAAATATTTAAGTGAGTTAAATCAGTGGTTCTCGAAGGTAAGCAGGCATCACTGTCCCCCAGAGGGCGGGTTAAAACCCAGATGGCTGGGCCCCACGCCTTCTGATTCAGTAGGTATGGGGTGTGGCCTGAGAATTTGTATTTGTGACGAGTTCCCCGGTAATGCTGAGGCTGCTGGTCTGGAACCCCGCTTTGAGAACCACTGAGTTAATGTGCATGCAGTGCTTAGAACAACGAGCATCTGAAAGCAGCCGGGGAAAAGTGAGCCATTGTTATCTGCGTAGTGACATTAGTACCCCAGCCTCCTGGTGCCTGGCCCTGGACTGCTGTCCCCTCACAGGTGACAGTGCCTTCCAGCCAGAGACCACCAGAAACACACCTGTACTGAGCCCAGTTGGATTTATGGACTCATTGCGGCAAAAAAGAGTGCTCACCATGGGGGACCATGGCTTGTCTCACTATGAGGGTGGAGAATTGGGGTTTGTATTAGGCGAGTCTGGGAGGGTTCAGGGAAGCCTAGCCTTGCTCTGGAGTGGATGCTCTTAGGAAGCAAGGACCATTCTGGGATTGGGTATCCTCATAAATCTTTTTCAGAAGGTGGGAGGGAAAAAAAAGCGAGTTTCAAGCTGTCTTTGGTGAAGAAGCATATTCGCCACTGTCTTAGTTTGCCAGGGCAGCTATAACAAAAGACCACAGACAGTTGGCTTAAACAACTGGAACTGACTGGCCCACGGTTTGGAGGCTGGAGTTCAAAATCAAGGACTGGGTGGGCCTTGTCCCTGAACTCTGTGGCCTTCTGGCGGTGGCTCGGTGGCAATCCATGCCTGCCTCGGCCATGTCCGTCTCTTTCTGCCTCCTTCTGTGGCTCCTACTTCCACGGCCAAATTTTCTTTGCTTATAAGGAGTCCAGTCATCCTGGATCCAATGTGGCCTCACCTTGGAAGGACCTTCAAAGAACCTGTTTACAGATGAGTTCACCCCACAGCACTGGAGGTTGGATCATGAACTTGTCTTTGTGGGAAACGTGGTTCAGTCTGTTGTGGCCAGGATTGGGGACTGCTTGGTTATTATTACGGTTTGCGCCGGGTTCTTGTCTTTTGTCGGAGTTCAGACACGATGACGGAGGAGTCTGGTTTTTCTCTCGACCTGCCACACTGTTGCTGTGAAATTGTTTCTGTCCCACAGCACTTCACAGCCTGGCTGGGAGTGCCAGGCCGGCTCCTGGCTGTCACGGGCTGCGTGCCTTTCTCCGGGGCTCGTAGCCCAGGAGGAGTGCCAGGATGTCAATGTCTGTATTTTGGCTGCTTCGTGAACCCGCTAGGGAGTTTCTAGTTATGAAGTCTGAGGCTGCGTGAACTGCTGGGGCTGAAAACAACAGAAGGTCACGAGCATGAAGGTCACGAGCATGCAGGGCAGTTTTCTCACCTTGGCGCCTGGGGCTCCTTCTAGAAGCCCACCCCTCCCTGGGCTTTGGTCTGAGGGGGGAGCAAGTATCGGTGCCCTGGCTTCCTGGATAAGAGCCTGGGCTGTGCAGACCTGGCCTTGAACTCCGTTGCAGTTATCTTACTCACCTGGGATCAGACTTCACCTGCGGAGCCTCAGCTAACCCATCTGTAAAATAGGTGTGTAATAATGGCGCTAGTTGACAAGAGCCCCAGGAATCCAGGCACCCCACAACCAACCGAGGAAACCCCTTTGAGAAGCTTCTCTGTGTAGTTGAGCTAGGTAAATAGGTTCACCTCTCTGAGCCTCAGTTTCCTCATCTGTCAAAGGGGATTATCGTAGCGCCCCTCTGTGAGGTACGCTGGGGCCGGTCACGCCTTAGGCCCTTGTCAGATGTCTGCTGTGTTGTCACTGGAGAGAGGCAGGGGGCATGCCTCGTAGGGCAAGAAGTGAGTTCAAATCCCAGCTCTGCCACTTACTAGCTGTGTAACCTTAGGCAAGTTACTTAACCTCTCTGGACCCCAGTTTCCCTTCCAGTAAAATTGGGGATAAAATAGTTCCATCCTCATAGTTAATTTGTGTCCAGTGTTGGGAATAGTATATGGTACAAAGGCGTGTGGGGCTCCCCTATGCAGGGACACCCCTGCGTGGCACGGCACTCCTTGCACGCATCAGCACTGCGCATGGGCCAGCTGCACACGGGTCAAGGAGGCCCGGGGTTTGAACCGCGGACCTCCCATGTGGTAGACGGACGCCCTAACCACTGAGCCAAGTCCTCTTCCTGCCCTGGGCTCTTGACCATCAATCTTTCCCCCTTGAATCTGTCTCCCACAAACTAATCTTTGCTTTTATAATAACAGCACTATAGAGATTTAATTCGTATAGCATAACATTCACCCTTTTAAAGTATACAATTCAGTGGTTTTAGTATATTCACAGTCTTACAGTTGTCACCACAATCAAATTTAGTACATTTTCATCACCCCAAAATGAAACCCTATACCTTTGATCTGTCACCTTTAATCCCTTTCTCCCCTCCCCCCCCTGCCAACCACGGATCTACTTTCTCTCCATATAGATTTAGCTCACCTGAACATTTCATATAAATGGAATCACACGATGTGGCCTTTTGTCCCTCGTTTCCTTCACTTAGCATTATGTTTTCAAGGCTTATCTGTGTTGTAGTGTGTAGCAGTACTTCATTTTTTCTGTGGCTGAAAAATATTCCGTTTTATGGGTATGCCACATTTTATTTATCCATCCATCAACTGATGGCCATTTGGATTCTTTCCACTTGTTGGTTATTGTGAATAATGCTGCTGTGAATATTCATTTCAGGTTTTTGTGTAAGCGTGTGTTTTCATTGCTCTTGGGAACCTGCCTAGGAGTGGAGTTGCTGGTGCCGGGTGACCCTGTGTTCAGCCTCCCGAGGAGCTGCGGGCTGCCTTCCTAAGGGGCTGCAGCGCCGCCCTTCCCGCCGCCCTGCGTGAGGCTCCCATCTCGCCACTGCCTCCCCAGCCCTTGGTTTTGTCCATCTCTTTATAACGTTTTTTAAACACAGTTTCACCCCCACCCCTTGTTGTGTGCGCTCGCTGTCTGCTCTCTCTGTCCACTCGCTGTGTGTTTTTCCGTGTCTGCTTGTCTTTTCTTCTCATCTTTCTCTCTAGGAGGCACTGGGAACTGATCCCGGGACCTCCAGTGTGGGAGAGAGGCCCTCTATTGCTTGAGCCACCTCCGCTCCCTGGTCTGCTGTGGCTCTCACTGTCTCTCCTCTGCTGCGTCTCCCTTTGTTGCGTCATCTTGCCGCACCGGCTCTCCACAGCATGGGCCAGCTCGCCTTCGCCAGGAGGCCCTGGGGATTGAACCCCGGGCCTCCCATGTGGTAGACGGGAGCCCAGTCGCTCGAGCCACATCTGCTTCCCTGTCCATCTTTTTGATTCCAGCCATCCTAGCGGGTGTGAGGTAGACAAAGCAATCTTCTAAAAATTAAGAGATGGGTCCCGCACCTCCCTTGTTCAAGGCGCTTCCAGGATTCCGGGTGCCTCAGATCAGCTGGCTCAGGGCTGTGTGGGACGTTGGACCCCTGCAGACCCACCCGCCTCACTCCTCTGACCGCCCCACGCCCCGTTAGGCTGAATTCCACCTCACTGGGCAATCACCCCTTCATGGCCGACATCCTTTGGTTTAATGCCTCTGTTCTCCGTGGAGGTGGGGCTCTTTGATTAGTCACTGCCTCCCAGCCCTGAGACACACAATAGGTGCTCAGGAAATACTGAATATATGAGAGTTTGAGGTTGCTGGAAGAATTTCAGTGTTGAACTCTGTGGTAAGTTCAGGGTAGAAACTGAGGGGGGGGTTGGAAGGAGGAGCCTGCTGAGCAGGCCCCAGACTCTCGAGGGTCTCACACGTGGGCTTCCTCCAGAGGGTACTGGGGGGCCATGGTGGGGCTTGGAGCAGGGGAGGGGCGGTTTTGTGGTTTAGGAAGAGTCTTCTGGCTGCGAGGGGGAGACTGGGGAGGAGATGGAGATGGGCTTGGGCAGGGGCCTGGAGAGGGCCACGGCCGTGCCAGTGGAGGAGGAGAGCCTCCGCGAGGGGTGTCTAGAAGGCAGAATTCCCACCTGAGGAGGGGCAGGAGAGGGGCTGGGCTGGATCCAGACCTGGCGTGCTTTAGTAAAGCCCTGGGGCTGGCAGGAAGGGTAGCGAGGCTGAGGAGGCCGGGAGGAGCCAGGCGCGGGGCCGAGGGCTCAGGAGAGGTAGGGAGGGCCCTGCCGGGGGCCCCACCTCTGCCCCCTGCCCCTCCCCAGAGGGGCAACCCCGTGCTGAAGTTCGTGCGCAACGTGCCCTGGGAATACGGCGATGTGCTCCCCGACTACGTGCTGGGCCAGAGCACCTGTGCCCTCTTCCTCAGGTGAGCACTGGGGGGCGCCCGCCCGCCCAGAGGGGCCCCCATGAAGCCTGGGGGAGCCTGGGAGAGCTGCGCTCCCTGTCCTGGGCCGTGAGATGGAGCCCCCCTGGCGGGGACGGCTCTGGGCCCAGGTGTGGTCTGGTGTGGACCGGGGGCCATGGCAACAAGAGCTGGGGGCGGGACTGCAGGGTCTGAGGGAGGAGGAGGCTGGGGCCCGACCGTGGAGTCTGAGGGAGGAGGGGGCCGGGCCGGGCTGCTGGGTCTGGGGAGGAGGGGGCTGGGTTCCTTCTGCCCAGGCATCCGAGACTGGGGTGGACGAGAGCCAGGTTTCCTCCATCCTCCCCACCTACACTCTACCCTGGGGGGGCCCTTGTTCCCGGGGGGTAGAGCCCCACCCCCTGCAGCACCCACTGAGGCCGAAGCAGACAGACCTGGGTCCTGGCGCGGGGGTGGGCCCTGCTGCCCAGGACCAGCTGTGCAGGGTCCCCGCCACGCTCTCCAGGAAAACGGCTCCTGTTTCCCACCTGAAGCCCATGGCTCTCACCCTCCCCGGGGAGGAACCCAGGGCGGCGACCTTCTGGGGCACCCGAGCCAGACAGCCCCGGGCTCGGATCCCTGCTGTGCCACTTCCTGGGAGGGGGGCAGCCGGCAGGTCCCTGGGCCCTCGGCCCGGTTCGGTCGGGCCTGCGCCAGGCTCGCGCCGCCGGCGTCCGGGGAGAGGGGAGAAGGGCTGGCAGGGTCTCGGGGAGCCTGCCCATAGCCCCCCGCCCCGCAGCCTCCGCTACCACAACCTCCACCCCGACTACATCCACGAGCGGCTGCAGAGCCTGGGGAGGAGCTTCGCCCTGCGCGTCCTGCTGGTCCAGGTGGACGTGGTGAGCAGGGGCCGCCGGGCTGTCCCCGCTGTCCCCATCTGTGGCGCGGGGGGAGCGTTGGGCTCGGCGGGAGCAGAATGGATGGTTTCCCAGCGGAAATGCGAGTTACACCTCCGGGAGAACCGTTTCCCCATCTCAGGCCGACACGGGTCGCCAAGACGCCTGCACTGGCGAGAGGGTGGAAACCGTCTGTCTCCTTCCAGTCCCACGGGCTGCCCCCTAAACGCCTCCTGAATCTGCATCTTCATCCCTTCCTGAGCCCGGGTCCCCACCCAGGCCCCTTCCTCTCCTCGGGGTCCCAGCCTCCTCCCTGAACTCCTTCAGGCCCCTCCGGTCCTCATAGCAGCCAGGGGCCTTTTCCTAGAGCACCACCTGACGTCATCCCTCTCCTGCTCTAAACCCTTCCTTGGCTCCCTATGGCCCTCCCTCGAGAAATCTCCGCTGCTCCCTGCCGGGCCCAACCCCGCCTGGCCTCCACGCTCATCTCTGAGCTTCCCTGTGCTCTCCTTTCATTTCCTTTTTCATTCATCCCCTACTGGGTGAAATGCAATTCCTTGAGCCTCCTTTCCCCTCCCATCCTCTATACATGCTGTTCCTTGTATCTAGAATCTAGAATTCCTTTTTTTGCTCTTCTTCGCCTGGTTCAGATAGCAGCTCAGATGGCCCTTACTCCAGGAAGCCCTCCCTGAATGCCCAGGCTGGGTTTCTCCCTGTCCCCTGGCTCCCCCATCCCATCCCTGCTCATTCTGGGTCCTCACTGTCTGAGGAGGAATCTGCTTCCCCCACTGGACCAGGAGGGTAGGGCTGGGGCTGTCTTGGTCACCGCTCTGTCCCTGGCACATCCCCAGTCGGGACTCGGAATGCAGGTTGGGTAAGAGGCTCTTGGCATCCTGAGCTACTGTTTCCAGGTTTCTAAGTCTGTTTTTCTTCTCCCCCCAGAAAGACCCTCAGCAGGCCCTGAAGGAGCTGGCTAAGATGTGCATCCTGGCCGACTGCACCCTGATCCTCGCTTGGAGGTGAGCACAGCCACCTCTCCCCCCCTGCCCCACCAGATGCTGCGGGACTGCCCTCTCCCAGGCACTGCCTCCCTCTGCGCCTCAACGTCCTCATCTGTAAAGTGGGGACCTGAACACATTTTTTGGTAGGGCTGTAGGCACCAAAGCAGGTGTCATAGCTCAGACCCCCAGGACTGTACCAGGCACTGAGAAGTTAAGACGCCAAACTCGCCGAGTGTCTAATCCCACGTCTAGGTTTCTTTCTTTTTTTTTTAAGATTTATTTTTATTTATTTCTCTCTCTCTCCCTCCCCTGCCATTGTCTGCTCTCTGTGTCCATTCACTGTGTGTTCTTCTGTGTCTGCTTGCATTGTCAGGTGGCACTGGGAATCTGTCTCTCTTTGTTGCGTCATCTTGCTGCGTCAGCTCTCTGTGTGTGCAGTGCCACCCCTGGGTGGGCTGTGCTTTTTTTCACACAGAACGGCTCTCCTTACGGGGCGCGCTCCTTGCGCGTGGGGCTCCCCTACACAGGGGACACCCCTGCGTGGCAGGGCACTCCTTGTGTGCGTCAGCACTGCGCATGGGCCAGCTCCACACGGGTCAAGGAGGCCGGGGTTTGAACCCTGGACCCTCCACATGGTAGGCGGATGCTCTATTAGTTGAGCCATGTCCACTTCCCCCTGTCTAGGTTTCTAATGATTAGTTCTTTTTTTCTTTTTTCTTTTCTTCTAATGACTATTTAAGGTTGGCTGTCCATTTAGAGAAAACATGTCTCCCTCTCTCACACCACAAACAAAATGAAATCCTGAGCAATTATAACCTTAAGCATAAAAAGAAAAAAACCCAAGAAAGTGTTACAAGAAATGTTCTGGGGGATATTGTCTATGCTCCTGGGGTGGGAAAGGTCTTCCAAAGCAAAACCCAGAGGAAAAGTTGGACTGCTTTGAGAAAATTACAATTTTAAAGCTTTTAGATATAAGAGAGAACGTAAACAAAGTTAAAAAACAAGTGCCAAACTGAAAAATAGATATATTTGCCATATATATTTAAGATTCCTAATTTATATAGACACTTTAAATATTTCATTACATACAGATATTAAAATATAAAGAGCCTCCTACAAGCCAACAGGAAAGAGTCCAACTAATTTTTTAAAAGTCTAAGGTTCTTCGTTTTTCCTTTTTTTTTTATTAGAGAAGTTGTAGGTTTACGGAGAAATCATGAAGAAAATAGAGTTTTCCATGTAAAAGGTCCAAGGTTTCTAATAGGCAGGTCACAGAAAGGCAGGTTGCCAGAAACACAGGGAAAAAAATTACCAACCATACAGGTTATCAGGAAAAAGGAAAAATGTAGATTTTCAAAAACGAGGTGCCATTTTTTTTTTTTTTGCCATCAATTTGGTGAAAATATCCAGCTGGATTGCACGCAGGGATGGCCGGCATGTGAAGCAGTGGGCAAGCCGCAGAACCCAACAGTGTCATGCTTTTATTTAAATGTAAGCGAGACTAGATGTGCTTAGGGACAAAATGAGCTTGGTGAACTGAAAGAGCCCACCAGGGTCCCAGCCGAGGACAGGAATTGAGTGGAGGGAGTGGGAGTGGGGGTGGGACAGGAAGGTTTGCTTCTCTGCACTTTTATTTTGCTCCTGAATATTTTATTTTAGGGGTAATCTTTTATTTTGTTGTTAAAGAATGGGTGATAGGGTCATGCAGTTTAAAATCAAGGGCAATGTATCAACGTTTTATAACGAGAAGTCTCCCACTGCTTGCCATGTCTCACTTCTCCCAGGTAGCGACTGTTTTAGGTTTCTTGGTTTCATTCAATTGTTGGTGTAAGTCCCCAGCAGGTGTGAAGACATCTGAGTGTAGGACAAGCGTACTATCTACCCTTGCTTTTTCGTATAGTGGGAGCTCTTTTCCACGGCAGTGAGGAGCATGTCCTCATTCTTTTTCTCAGCTGCATAGTATTCCATCATGCGGATGAGGTCGCCCGCCCTCTCAGGTGCCCACGTGGGTAGTTTCCAGCCTTGCTCTTACCGTCAACACTGCGTACCTAGGTTATTTCTCACGTCTGCCAGTCAGAACCTCAGGAGTGGGCTCTTTAGGGCAAAGAGCAAATGCTTCTGTAATTTTGTGCCCTCCCTAGGGCATGTGCCTTTATACTGCCTGGGTTATTTCCAGAAATGTATTTCTGTGTTAGCTGTACGTTAAAACAAAAGCAGGTGTTGTGGGAAGCAGCATGGGGCGGTGCTGCCAGCGTGGGCTGCGTCAGGTGCATGGGCTCTGGCTGCTGGTCCTTGCCCTTGCAGCCCTGTGCCGTCTCGCGCAGGTGACTCAGACGGCCTGGTCTCAGTTTTCCCCTCCATTTAATGGTCTGAAAATAACATCTGCCTTCCAGGATCTGTCTGGGAAGTCTAGAACCTCCTGGACATCAAGTGCTTAGCATAGTTCCTGGCCCCCACGTGGGCAAGGGATATTCCCGTGTCTTTTTAGCCCAGTGATGGGATATTTTGCAGCCATTAGATAAACAAGGTGGCGCTCTGCCTGGTGATGTGGAAAGATGTCCTCAATACACCATAGAGTGGGAAAAAGCAAGTTGTCGAACCAGATGTGAAGAATGCTAACATATCAAGAGATATGTGGGCCAGGCACTTATTAGTAATAATAAGCACCGCCACCCCAGCTGCTGTGAGAGGAAGGCAACAAAGCCTTTCTTAGAGGAAAACAAAAACAAAAACAACAGAATTGGGAGAAGGAATGTTACTTTCAAGAATATAAATCACATTTAATCAACACACTGCTTACTCACTAGCCTTCGAAGGCTGAGAAAATGCCTCAAGAAAACACTTTATTTATTTTGACTCACTGTTCTTAAGGTCCAAACAGAAAAAGGCCAGAGTTTTCCTGGTGCTAATAAACTTGAGGTACTGTACTTCACACTCATATAGACCACTTTTATGATTTGGTTGTTGCAAATGCTTTTGAAAGTTGATTAAAGGTAAAAAAAAAAACCAGACAGACAGAAAGAACGATATGGCAAAGGTGGCAAATGGTTAGAACTGGTGGATCTGGGTGGATGGGGGCGTGGGGGTGTGTTGGGTTTCTCCCTTTGGGGTTTGGATTATTTTTGCAACTATCCTATAAACTTAAAATTTTTTTTTCTTCCAGATAAACTTAAAATAGAAAGTAAAGAAAAAACCAACAGGCTTAATATGAAAATTAATGGTGGTATTTAAATTGTGTTGTTATAAAAGATTCTGCAGTTAGCACATGCGGCTCTTCTTTTAAAGATGTGCTATATTAAAAGCCTTCACAAGCTCTATTTTTTTTCCCTTTTTTTGGGGGGGGGGTACTAGGGGTCATGGTGTTGAACCCGGGACATTGAGCCTGGGACCTCGTATGTGGTGAGAAGCCAGCGCCCAACCGCTTGAGCCACTTCCTCTCCCGTCCATTTTTTTTTTTTTAAAGACATATTTTGCTTATTTCTCCCCCCACACATTGTTTTGCACTTGCTGTCTGTTCTCTGTGTCCATTCGTTGTGTGCTGGTCTTTTTTTTTTTTGGAGGCATTGGGAACCGAACCTGGGACCTCTCATGTGGGAGGGAAGCACCCCATTGCTTAAGCCACCTCTGCTCCCTGCTTTTTGTCTCTCATGGTGTTTCATCGTTGCATCATTTTGTCTTGCTTGTCTTCTTTAGGAGGCACCAGCAACTGAACCCAGGACCTCCCATGTGGTAGGCGGGCACCCAGCTCCTTGAACCACATCCACTCCCCTCCCTTTTTCTTGAAGATGGGAAGTTGGATGTGAAGCTTTACCCAGCTGTCTTCCCATCAGTGGGAAAAGAACAGCATTTCTGGTTGTCCTCCCTCTCATACCCTGGGTAAATACTCCCTTTGCTGACTTCCCTTCCAGAATAGCTGATATTTTCTCTACAAGGCTTCTCAGTGCCAGGTAGGGTTCTGTGCATTTCCCAAGTGTTGACTTATTCCCCTGAAGTGTTCTATCCTTCATCCCACTTTAAAGATGAGGAAACTGAGGCCAGAGAGGTAAAATCCCTTGTCCAGCATCACCCAGGTGGGAAGCAGGGCCTGAACCCAGCTGGCCAGGCTCCCACGCGCTGGCCCTTAGCCCGAAAAGGTGTGTACAGGTAAGCCCACCAGAGGGTATTTTGGGGACACTAAAACTTTCATTTTTTCTATACATTAGCACCTGGAACTTCTAGTGCTGGCAGTTATTACTGCTGTGATGAAACTAGCCTAAAACGTGCACCTTGCCCCCACCCCAGCTGACCCAAGTGTCCTCTTGTCCCAGCCCTGAAGAGGCTGGGCGGTACCTGGAGACCTACAAGGCATACGAGCAGAAGCCGGCCGACCTCCTCATGGAGAAGCTGGAGCAGGACTTCGTCTCTCGGGTGAGGCTGCCCCACCCCTCTCCCAGGTGTCTCATCTCCCTGCTGGGGGGCTTCAGTTTTGATCTCAGGTCTGGCCTCTCTAGCCTGGGTTCTGTCCCATTCCTCCCACCCCCAGCCTGCAGGCTCACCCCTCCCATCCCATCCCAGTCAGACAGGTCTTTGAAAGCACAAGCCTGACCCTCCCCTCCCCTGCTCTAAAACTTTCCATGGCTCCCAAGTGCCCTCAGGGAAGGCCCAGCTTCCCATCTCGGCCTGCCTGGCCCCTGCAGCCCCAGGGTCCCCATTACCCTTGTATGCTCCCTTGCATCGGTTACTGCCCTTTCAGCCCTTGCTTGCTCCTCCAAGCAGCCTCGTCTCAATCTCTCTGCCTGATTTACCTGCCTGATCCCATCCTTCCCATCTCAGCTCGGATCCTTCCTCCTCCAGGAAGCCCTCCTTGATTCCCAGGCTGGGTCACCATTGTCAGCCTGGGAGCCTTGGGAGGGCAGGGCCAGGGCGTCTTGGTCACCGCTGGGTTCCCAGTGCTCAGCAGGGGCTCGGGGAGTGTTTGCTGAATGGACTTTGGACTCCGACGCTGGAGCGGTGTGAGGGACACTGCCCTTCACCCCTCTCCTGGGGCTTCTGGGACCGGTAACATGCCGGAGCCGCAGGGGCCGCCTGTCCACAGCTCCTCCTGCCTCTGGAGCGCTGACCTTGCGCTAAGCCATCAGCTCAACACCCGGGGAGACAACTGCCGCCTTGGGGTAGTACCCTGGAACCCCCTACCTGATGGGAGGATGCGGCCACCCACCCTCACCTAGACAGGACCTGGCAGGGTTTGAACTGGGGTCACCCACCATGGACCGGGCAGCGCTCCTTGGCTGCACCTCAGGGGATGGCCAGGGCGCCCTCGAGGGGGAATCCAGACTTCCCATTTACCGGAACACGGAGGCCTGGCGGTGGTGCCCCCCAGGGAGTGGGTGCTGGGGCCTGGTCTGACTCGAGCCCGTCGTCCCGGCTCCAGCTCCTTGGGCTAAATGCCATTTATTTTCTAGACGCAGATCACCCTAAGATGATCTTTTCATCTCCCAAAAAAAAAAAAAAAAAAAAAAAAAAGCCCAACCAAGCAAACATTTATTGAGCCCCTGCTGCATGCCCTCCTGGGAGGGCTCTGCTGCTCTCCTCCTCCCAGCTCTCCTCCTCCCCGCCCCCAGGTGACTGAGTGTCTGACCACCGTCAAGTCAGTCAACAAAACGGACAGTCAGACTCTGCTGGCTACTTTTGGAGTAAGGCTAACTCCCCTTTTTGACCCTCTCACCTTTCTAGGAAGCCCGCACCCCTCCCCCCCATTTCCTTGCTCCTCCCTGCCCAGCCCAGCCCAGCCTCACCTGCTCTCCCAGACCCTCACCTCCTCCCAGGCACCCCCGGTCAGCTGGGGCAGGGTAGGGCTTGTGCTCCCCGGCCCTGACCCCTGGCTCGCCCTTCCTCAGTCTCTGGAACAGCTCATAGCTGCGTCGCGGGAAGACCTGGCCTTGTGCCCCGGCTTGGGGCCCCAGAAGGTGAGAGCTCGGGGATGGACTTGAGGGGCAGGGGCAGGAAGGGGAGCCCAAAGTTCTAAGGTTCCAGAAGGCCCACAGTGCCCCTCCAGCAGATGGCGGACACTGAGGCCCAGCGCGCGGACTGCGTGGGGGCCAGCCCACCCTCCCAGCCCGTCTAGACTGGGCTACTTCCTTCCTGTCCCCCAGGGCCCCCTCCAGGCGGGGAAAGAAAGAACCAAAAGCCCGCCATCCAGATGTACCAAACAAATGGCTCATTTAATGACTGGTTCCCCGTTTCTTTCTCCCTCCCGCGCAGGCCCGGAGGCTGTTTGATGTCCTACACGAGCCCTTCTTGAAAGCGCCGTAATGACCCCAGCTGCCAAGCAGGCCCAGGCGTGTAATAAAGCGTTTTCCCAGTCCAGGCTCCTGCTGAATGCGGCTCTCGCCTCCTGATGTCCCACTGGCCACCCTCGGCTCTTCCTTGCAGGTGTCATTGTCCTTGGAGGACACTACCCAGGATGCTGCTGCAGCTTCTTCTTCCGTTTCTTCTCGGGTCCTGCTGTGACCACCTCCCCGGGCTGCAGATTCAGCAGTGGCTGAGGCATCTCTTCCTGGCGTGCCAGCTCTAGCACCTTGCTTTCTTGGCCCTGCTTCTTCCTCTTCTTGGTGGATGCTGGAGCTGCCTCGGCCTCAGTCTTGCCTTCATCTGGCAGCTCAGGCTCCATCATCTCCCCTCGTGGGAAAATCATCTCAGTCCCTGGCTCCATTGCTTTGTGGTCTCTTTCTTTCTTCTTCTTGGTGGATGCTGGAGCTGCCTGCAGCTCAGCGTCACCTGGCAGTTCAGGCTCCATCACCTCTTTCTGTGGCCCTACCTCCTCAGTCCCTGGCTCCATCATGGCTTTTTGCCGCTTTTCTTTCTTCCGCCTCTTCTTGGCGGGTACCAGAGCTGGCTCGGCCGGAGGCTCGACTTCCTGTGGCTGTTCAGGCTCCATCACCTCCCCACAGAGCTCCACAGGTGTCATCTCTGGCTCCATAATCACTTCCAATCCCTTCTCTTTTTTCCTCTTCTTCACAGAGGGCAGGGAGATGGCCTCGTCTTGTGGTTCCATCTTCACCTGCAGCTGAGGCTCAACTATCATCTGCTCCACCGGCTCAGTCCCTTCTGTGCCCTTTTGCTTCTTCCTTTTCTTGGTGGGGATCAGGATTGTCTCTTCCAGAGGCTCAGTTTTAAGCATGAGTCCCAGCTCCACGGTCTTTTCTTCCAGCTCTGGCATTCCCATTTCTGGCTCAACCGTTTCTGTCCTTTTGGGCTTCTTTCTCTTCTTGGTGGAGAACGGGAGCAGTCCTCCCGGAGGCCCTGGCAGCTCAGCTGCGGGTTCTGTCATCACTGGCTCCATCACTTCCTGTTCTTGCAACTGCTGCTTTTTCTTCTTCTTCTTCTTTCCCACACTCATCTCTGGGGACCCTAAAACTGTGTCCACCTCCAGGACCCCATGCCCATTCACTGCCTCCTCAGGGACTGAGGCCTCTGGCACCTGCCTCTTCTTACCCCTCTTCCCCGAGGAGAGTGTCTTCAGTGCCGAGGGTGACCCAGGCCCTGTGACTGGTGGGCTGCCTCCAAAGGCACAGAACCGAGGCCTCAGGCCGAGAGGGATCTGCGGCGGGGGGCTGGCTGGAATGGGCTGCAGAGGAGTTCCTGGCAGGGATTCTCGGGGACCCTCGAAGATTCTTAGGCTTCCCCGCACGGCCGGGGCACAGGTCAGTTCACCTCCGGCCTTGGCTGAGGGGGCCAGCAGTGTCGCTTCTCCAGCCTGGGGGCAGGTGCTGCTGAGGACCTGGTAGCGGTGGCGCTTGCCGGCCAACTTGCCCTTCACAGTCTGGGAGCCAGAGAGAGGCACCAGGCGGCCATTGAGACTGAGGGGCGAAAGGGGGAGGGTAGAGGCTTGGTTAGATACTTTGGGTGGGGCAGGGAGGAGCTGAGAAGTAGTATTTTGGGGTCCCTCAGGAATGCACTTCTAAATCTGGCCCAAGTTCGGCCTCTAGGGTGGGGAGTATTTCGGGGACGTAATATGGGCACCCCACTCACCAGTCTGGGTCGAAGTCCGCAGGAGCCCGGATGAGCCACAACTCCGTATCTGGGCCCGTCAGTGCCTCCAAGGAGAAACGGGGGGGCTCTGAGGCGGGGGGAGTGGCCGCAAAGTTAGGGGGACAAGAGAACCGAGCAGCACCTGCGGGAGAAGGGGAAACGGGGGTCTGGCGGCACTTGCCTTTCGGGGCAATCATCCGGGGCGCCTTTCGGTCCGCTGGTCCCAAACTTTTGGAGCGACCCCATCCCCTCACCCGGCCTCCCTTCTCCGCCTACCAGCCCCCCAGGCGCCCCTATCTGCACCGACCCAACCTCGGGGGCTCCCTTCTCTCCGCTGGTACTGGCCCCAAGATTCTCTCGGTCCAATCTCCCCTCCCTCCTTCCGGCGGTCCGACCTCCAGCTATGGCCTTTCTCCGCCGAACTCTGCCGAGGGCTCCGCTCTCCTCCCGCCAGTCCACCCCGCACCCAGTGGCCCCGCCTCGCCTCCGCTCACCGCAGGCCTCGGCCGCCGCCATGCCGGGACCCCCAGCCGCTCGGCGAGCCCTCAGTCCCACCAGCCCCGGCCCCGCCGCCAACCACGTGGGGCCAAGGGGTGGGGCCTCGCCCGGGTGCGCCCAAGTGGCGGGGGCGCGCGGGGGGCGCGCCTCGCAGCCTGCTGGCTCTGTGAGCAGGACTGAGGGAGAGTTCCACTGTGCAGAGCGGAGCACTGAGAGCGACGGCTCTTTCCGAAAACCCGCTCCCGGAAGCCGCTGCTTCGCTGCCCGACGAAAGCCCGAGCCCGGCGGGTCTCCCCCGCCAGGCTCTCAGACTTGACTTGCTCCAACGTCGCCTTAAAGGGGCAGCCACACTGATAATACTCTGCTCTTAAAGGGACAGAAGACCTATTGGTCCGACTTCTTGAGAGCGGTGCGAGTCCTGGTGAGCGGGTCTGGGTTTGCAGGGTTACGATCCTTTCTGGGGAGGCCCGGGTGCCTCGGGCATTCAGAACTCGAGTGGGAAAGGTGGTAAAATGGAGGAAGGGGGGTAATCCCCCCCGAGGGAGTAGAGTACCAGGCAGGGGCGGTGCCGCGGAACTCCGGGGAAGCGGGAAAAGCGCGGGGAGGAGGGGCCCGGGGGCGGGGCGGGGCGCGCGGGGCGGGCCGGGGCCGGCCGAGGGGCGGGGCGGGGCGGGAGCGAGCGGGGTAGACGCGCCGAGGGCTGGGTCTCGTGCGGGAACACTCCCGGCGACTTTGAGGGAGGCAGAAGGGAGGGCCGCCCTGGCTGGGACCCGTGTAAACAGCGCCACGTGGGCGCGGATTTGGGGGGACGCGCCCACGCCCCGTTCCACGGGGAGCGCGCCGCGGGGGGCGGGGGGCGGGGCCGCGGGCCGGCGTCTAGCCGGGGTGACCTGACTGCATTCCTGGCCGGTGTGTCAGCTCCGCTCCCGCCCCCTCTGCCGAGATTGCGGATCCTACTCCAGAAGTGGGGTGACACTCCCCCCCACCCCCAAGGGCGGGAGTGGCTTCCGAGAGCGGAGGGAGGGTCTGGGGAAGGGGAAGCGCTCCCTCCGCCCGGGACCGCCGGACAGTGCCGGTGCGTGGGCGAGACCCGCGGGCGCCGCCCCTGAAGGTTGCGGGACCACAACTCCCAGAGGGCCCGCGGCGGGGCGCGCCCAGGGCGGCCGCGGACGCTGCTGGGCTTTGTAGTCTCAGCTTCGGGCCGGGGGCGCCGCCGCCGGAGAGCCAACCCGCCCTTTTCACCGACGGGGAGGTTTAGACCTAGAGGCCGGGGAGGGCGCCCACTTAGCGAGGCCCCCTTCTCGCCTTGGGGACGGGGCGTGTGAGGCTCCCCAGCTCCCGCCTTCCACTCCTTTGGTGTCGTCCACATCTTCCCTCAGAAAGCGGGAACCTGAGCCTGGAAGGGTGGGACAGGCGCTCTAGGGTCTGTGTCCTGCAGCCCCAGGGAAGTAGGACTCCCGGCGCCGTGCCCGTAGCCTCCCTGGCCAGGTCGCTCTCGGCCTCTGGGCCTCGCCCTTTCTGTCTGTGAAATGGACTCCCGCGGAATCCGAACGGGCACGTCGCGCGCTGGGTCCTGTCCCGCCGGGACTACAAGTCCCAAGGTGCTCGAGGAGACCCCTCCTCTCCCGGGCCCGCCTCTCTCCAGCCGGAGTCACGTCGTCTAACCTGTTCCCGGTGCCCGCCCCGCTCCGCCCCGTCCTCGGCTCCCCGCCGCCGCCGGAGCAGGAGCCGGAGGAAGCCCCCCGGTGCCAGGATCTGCCCCGGATCCGTGAGTTCCACCCCCTGGGGTTCAGCCACCCGCGAGGCGCCAGATGTCTGAGTCCCTGAGAGGACTGGGAGGGGACACGGACGCCGGGTCCCGGGGCGGAATTGGGGGGTGCGCAGACGTCCCTGGAAGGAGAGAGCTCGGACGCCTCGCATACTGGGCGGAAAGAAAGGGGACCCAGATGCCTGAGTTCTTGGAATGGCGGTCTCGGAAGCCTTGGAGACGTAGCTGGGACTCCTGGGTCCCGGGAATGGGGGCTCTCGGAAGTTCTTGTGTAGAACTGGGGTCTCTGATCCCTGCACCTTGGACAGAGATGGGGGGCTCCGGCTCCTGGGGCTCTGGAATGGGCGGCCATCCCTACCCGCCCTCCAGAAGGCCTCGGCCAAGCCTCTAGGTCTCCGGGCAGAATTAGGGGTGGGGTGGGGATCATGGACTCATGCCCCTGAAATGGAATGGGACAAGACTTGGGGTCCCTCTGAAGGCTCTGTCCTGCCGCTCCCCCCACTTCCCGGCCCTGGGGTGGGGGCAGGCAGCCGAGCCAGCTCTCCAGCCTCTTCTGTGCGCTGCCTGAAGCCCCAACATGTCATTAACCTAGGCGTCAGACCTGCCTGACCAGAGGAGGGACCTGCGCCCCAGGGCGTCCCATGGCGGCAGTGGGGGACCTCCTAGTGCGCCCATGGGGGTGGGGGTGGGAAATACCTGGGGTTTGTGGAGGGCGTTCTAGAACCCAGGGCAGAATCCCAGAATGCAGGGTTGGGTTCTGGGAGGCTTGCTTGGCTGGCCACTTCTGCATTGCGCAGAGAGGAAGGGGTAAACTGAGGCGGAGAGAGGTCACAGCAGAGCTGGGCTGGTCAGGAGTTGGTGACTGCCTTCCCCTGCAGTTCTCTGGAGGACGGGACTCTGTCCACTCCCACCAGGTTTTCAGACTAACCTCTTTCCCAGGGCACCTTGCTCTGACCCTTAGGTGAGAAATGTCACCTCCACCCCCAACTGTCTGACCTGAGGTAGTGTGGGAGGGACAGAGGCTAATTCTGGAAGTGTCTATCTGTCCTTGAGGCTGCGGGAGGGCAGAGTCCAGCACCTCCGTCTGTTGTCTCCCCTCCTCTCCTCCCCCATCTCTGCATCAGATGGTGGGGGTTAAACAAAGGCGTGGGGGAGACGGGGTTCTGAGGAGAGAGGGGAGAACTTCCTAATGTCTCCACTTGAAGGGCAGTTGGTGATAGCCTGAGATGAAATTAAAAATAATAACCGTGGCTGCCAAGGCAGGGCTCCCGGCGTGCCGGGCGAGGGGCTGGTGCCAGCTTCCACGAGGTAGGCAGGATGGTTCCCATTGTCGGGGGACCTGCTCTAGGTCTCATTGCCGAGTAGGTTTGCTGACCCCAGAGAATGACTTCTCCCTATTCCGGTGGGGAAACTGAGGCTAGGGAGCCAGCACAGCCCACACCCTGGGCTTCTGCCACCCTCTGTCTGGACTCTTCCAGGGCTGTCTCTGCCCCTGACCTTAAGCTTCTGGGGTAATCACCAGCAGGAGCTCAGGAAGGTGAACAGAGAATTTAGGACTTGGAGGTGCAAGGGCTTGGAAGTGGAGACTCTGGGGGTCAAACTCAGGCTTTGGAGAATCTCAGAAAGAGTTGTGTGTGGTGGGGCAATTACCTTAGGTCTTAAATTCTCACTCTATGCCAGCCCCTGTGTTATCTTCACGGACAGCTAAAGAAGAAAGGGAATGAATAACCCTGTATATGTGAGGCTTCAAAACACG
This sequence comes from Dasypus novemcinctus, assembly GCF_030445035.2. NCBI lineage: Eukaryota > Metazoa > Chordata > Mammalia > Cingulata > Dasypodidae > Dasypus > Dasypus novemcinctus. The sequence continues at coordinate 66,412,955 of NC_080690.1, read as the reverse complement.
GTACCCAAGTTATGTCACATGAACCTCACAACCCGAGGGGAAGGTATTAATTCTCTCATTGTACCCATGAGGAAACTGAGGCACAGCGCTGTGAAATAACCAGTCCCAGGGAGAGGCTTAGAGAGAGGACCCTGGCCCGAGAAGGGAAACCAATTCCGAGAAAGGGTGGGGCCTCTCGCTGGGTGACTCTGCCGGGGCTGGGCTGTGGGATGCCATCCCGGTGTTCCTGGGCTGACGTTCGACCTGGTTCTTGCTGAAGATGACTCCTCCGGGCAGGCCCCGGGATCCTTAACTCCAAAGAATCGGTCGAGGTGTGGGGGAGGCGGGGAAGGTGAGCTAGGGCTCGGGGGGAGGGGGGCACGGGAGCCGGGGTTGGAAGGGACTCGGGGGGAGGGGGCCTGGGGGAGCGGAGCTGGAGCTGGAGGGAAGCGCAGGGGAGGGAACGTGGGAGAGGAGGACAGGGGCCTGAGAGCAGAGGCCCGCGCCACCCCCGCCCGCGCCCCCGCCGCTGCCGCCACGGGAGGTGTCGCACCTGCCCGGGCCCGCCGTGCATTCCCGGGTCCTGAGCTCAGGCGCCGGCCGGCCGCCGGGCTGGGGTCGGGCCGTAACCCGGGGCGCCCCCTGGCGGCTTCGACACCCCCTCCTCCCGCACGAGCCCCCGGGACAACCCACGCCCTGGGTTGGCATTTCCTTAGAACCAGGGGGTGTCGGTCTGGAATCTGAGAATCTGAGAAACTTGGGAATCATGAAATGCCCAAAAGAGCTGCCCGCGGTCGGAATGCTGGCATCGGAGGCTGCGTAGAATTGTTGGTTTTGATATTTTAGCAGACTTTAGAATGCTTCCTGCGGATCTCTTTCTGAGGTTCTAAAAGTGCCGCGTTTTGATTCCTGTATGTCTCTACTTTCTGAGCGTCACTTCTCAGAGCCCTGAATTCCTCCTGCACCTTCTGGCCAGATGGAGCTTCACACAGTCCCCTGAGGTGGACTGTTATTTATCGCCCTTTTACAGACCAGGAATCCAAAGCCCCAGCAGAGGGTGGTGGGGCCAGATGTGAAGCCTCTGGTTGTGGCTTCGTTGCTTGGGCTCTTACCCACCCACTAGACCCACTCTTCCACCTTGACTGTTAGGGCAGGGGAGTCCTGGAATTGAATATGGCTCAGGAAAACTTAGAACGGAGAATTCTGGAATGTCCCAAAAATAGGCTCTTGGAATCAACTTTCAAGCATGACAGTCTCAAGCTGAGAGTTTTAGGCTATGTAGAGTTTTAATTACAGTCTTATGGTGCTTACCATTTTGGAATTTAGACCCCTTAGAAATTGAGGGGTCCCCTGAGAATTCTTGGTTTGCCTCCCCCTTTCCCTGTTGGGGAAACTGAGGACTGAGAAATGATGCTTCGTCCAAGGTCACATACTCCTGACACACCCAGATGAGCCGCCAGCTCCAACAGGTCTGTTCCCGCGGTGTCTCAGACAGAGGCGGGTGTCAGCATGCCCCGGCCCGCCCTGCACCCCACGCCTGCACCACCAGAGCTAAGTGGTTGGTTGGCATAGAGGGGAAGGGGCAGAGCTAGTGGGCGTGGTGGCTACCACAGGGATGGCACTGGCCTGACCGGTTCCTGGTGGCCTGGCTCTCTCCCACTGGCCTGGTGACCACAGCCACCCATTCATTCCTGGCTACCTCTCTGCTTCTTCTAACTGTGCCAATGTGAGCCACGGCTCCTCTGGGCGGGGACCTTGGGGAGAGGGAGCTGAGTGCTCCCTGTCTTCTGGGACTCTCCCACTCCCAGTCTGGTCGCTTCAACCTAGAATTACAAATAAGACCTGGGTGTGGAGCCCAGTACTGTCAGCTTCTCACTGAGCTTCACTTTCTTGCTTGCTGGGGTGGTTTTGATCATTGAATGATGTATTGGGTACCTCTAATTCTAGGAGGTCGTGGGTCTTCAATGAATGGTGGGCGTTTTATTACATTAGAGCCTGGCAAGTGGCATAGCCCTGGGACAGTTGTTATTTAAAAATGTCCCCAGCGTCTGACACAGCACCTCCTGGTCCATAGTAGGTATTAAGTTATTGATGGCAGTTGTTATTACATCTTGTGTGCTCTGCAATGGCTGGTACTTAATAGGGGACCAATGGATAATTGTTTCTATTTATTTTTTTTGTTTGTTTATTTTTCTTTTTTGGATAATTGTGTTTTTGTTGTTGTTCATTTGGATAACTGTTGAAGGAATGATTCAAATCTTATCAGGTCTGAGGTAGAGAGACGCATAAGGAGCTAAGTCAAGAGAGTGCATGCAGTCCAGAGGCTTCTAGTTGGGATTTCTTGGTGCCATAGGGGCTGGGCTCTGAAGGAGTTGGCATGTCCCAGCTGGGGAAGTGACCGGGCATGGCGCTTCCAGTGGAAGGAACTAGAAGCATAAAGGCCTTGGCTTCCATCAGGCGAGTCCTGCTCCTCCCTGCCCGGGGCTCCCTGCGGGCTGGCGTCTGAGAGGCTCATTCCCCCACAGGCGTCCCGCCCGGGCCGGCACCATGGACAGCGAGGCATTCCAGAGAGCCCAGGAACTTCTGGACCTGAATTTCCAGTGTGAGCTGGGGCAGGGGGCGGGGCCTCCCGGGGCGGGGCCCACGCGCGAGGGGAGGCCCCACCCTGACCGCCCCTCCCGCCCCTCAGCGCTGGCCATGCAGCACATGGACCTGAAGCAGATGGAGCTGGACACAGCGGCCGCCAAGGTGGACGAGCTGACCAAGCAGCTGGAGTCGTTGTGGTCAGACTCGCCGGCACCCCCTGGCCCGCAGGCTGCAGCGCCCTCTAGGGTGAGCCGGCTGGTCCTCGTCCCCACCCTGGCCTCCCAAGTCAGGTTCCAAGACACCTCACTCCACAGGCCTGGATTTCAGACAAGCCCGCCCCAAACGGTGGTGCAAGTTGTGGGCTATTCAAGGGTACTTGAAGCGGGGAGGGGGGCAGAGGAACCCAGAGGGAAAGGAGCATTTTTCTAAGTGGCACGAAGGCACTCTATGGGCTAGCCTCAGACCCAATTTCAGGACTCTCGCCAATGATGCCTTTAAAAAAAATTTTTTTTTTTAAAACGATAGTCTCTTTTGACTCTGCTGATCTCTGTCTCTTTTTAACCCTCAATGGTCCGGCCTCCCTCCAGCTGCCCCGGTACAGCTCCAGCCCTGTCCCCGAGCCCTTGGGTAGTCGCGGGTCCCCTCGGAAGACTGCCGCCGACGGCGCAGACACCGCGTTCGGACGTTCCGAGAGCGCCCCGGCCCTGCTCCCCTACAGCCCGCTGTCCCCCAAGGGTCGCCCGGCGTCCCCGCGCACACCGCTCTACCTGCAGCCGGACGCCTACGGCAGCCTGGACCGCGCGCCCTCGCCCCGGTCCCGCGCCTTCGATGGCGCGGGCAGCCCCCTGGGCCGGGCGCCGTCCCCGCGGCCGGGGTCGGGCCCGCTGCGCCAGCAGGGCCCCCCCACAGCCTTCGATTACCTGGGCCGCGCCGGCTCCCCCCGCGGCAGCCCTCTGGCCGAGGGGCCGCAGGCCTTCTTCCCGGAGCGCGGGCCCTCGCCGCGCCCCTCAGCGGCCGCCTACGACGCGCCCGCGGCCTTCGGGGGCCCCCTGCTGGGCGCCGGCGGCAGCGCCTTCGGGCCGCCTGTGCGGGCGCAAGGTGCGCGCGCGGCCGGGGTGCTGCGGGCGGGCAGCGGGGCCTCCCCAGCCTCCCCCCACCCCCCGCCTCACTCGGAAACTCGCTCCTAGATGACTTGACCCTACGCCGGCGGCCCCCCAAGGCCTGGAACGAGTCCGACCTGGACGTGGCCTACGAGAAGAAGTCTTCGCGGTCGGGGAGCTATGAGCGTGAGCCATGGGAGGCCCGCGGCGCGGGGGAGGCGGGGGAGAGGCGGCCCCCCGACCCTGCGATCCCGCCCCGCAGGCCTGGATGTCTTCACGCGGCCGGTCTCGCCGAGCCTGCAGCTGTTGCCCTGGAGGGAGAGCAGCCTGGATGCGCTGGGAGCCGCAGGCAAAGTGAGGGGCGGGGAAGCCCCCCGAAGTGAGGGGGGGAGGCTGGCAGGGCGGGAGGGGCTCAGGGCCAGCTCCCCCAGCCTCTACTCTTCCTTCCGCATCCTGGATTTCCAACCCCCTCTCTGACTCTCCTTCCTTGCCCTCCTCATCTCCCTTCTTACCATTTGCCCTTGCACCCCTCTTCCTTCCCTTCTCCCCCAATTCCTCCCGCCTGAGCGCTTTCTCCCTCCCCTCCTTTCCTCCTTGTCTCTCCCAGGACAATCTCACCAGTGCCACCCTGCCCCGAAACTACAAAGTCTCCCCTCTGGCCAACGACAGACGCTCAGATGTGGGCAGCTACCGCCGCTCGCTGGGCTCCGCCGGGCAGGGGGGCACTTTGCCCCGCAACTGGCAGCCTGTCAGCCGCATCCCCATGCCCCCGTCCAGCCCCCAGCCCCGCAGTGCCCCCCGCCAGCGCCCCATCCCCCTCAGCATGATATTCAAGCTGCAGAATGCCTTCTGGGAGCGGGGGGCCAGCAGGGCCATGCCCCCTGGCTCCCCCATCTTCACCCGCGCACCCCCACCTAAACTCTCCCCCCAGCCTCAGCCGCTCCTCCAGCCCCAGCTGCCCCCTCAGCCCCAGCCCCAGCCCCAGCCTCAGTCCCAGCCCCAGCCCCAACCCCCCGCTCCTGCCCCTGCCCCTCAGCCTTCCCAACAGATATGGACCCCCGTGAATGAAGGTAAGTCAGCAACAGGGGACCCCAGGGGTCTGGGTGGTGGGAGGACAAATGGCCAGGCAATAGACCAGAGAGCAAGCCATCAAGGTCAAACTGTTTGCAGGCACTGTCCCCGCAGAAAGAGCTAGATCAGATGAGTTAGGCAGTTTGCAGGAGCCAGGAAGAGCACGGTGGGTAAGCATGGTCCCTGAAGCCAGGCTGCCTGGCTCCGTGCTGTGTGGCTTTGGGCAAGTCACTTAACCTTTCTGGTCCTCAGTTTCCTTGAGTGTAGAAGGGAGAATAATGATAGAACCTACCTTATTGGAATATTGAGTTAGAAGATTTAATCCACGCAAAGACCTTCAAACAGGGCCTGGCACATAGTAAGCCCCCCATAACTCTCATATAATTATTACTATGATAATATAGTATTATCAGGGATCTGGAGCCAAGCAGAGTGGGTTTGAGCCCTTCTCCAGTGCCGTCTGACTCAGGATAAATTACTGAAATCTCTGAGCCTTAATTTTCTCTTCTGTTAATAGGGATGAGGGAGCTGATGTGGCTCAGTTGTTTGAGCGCCGGCTTCCACATACGAGGTCCTGGGTTCAATCCCCAGCCCCCGGTACCTCAAAAAAGGAAAAAAATAAAAAGTAAAAGATGAATAATCTCTGTCTGCTATGATTGTGAAGGGGATTCGATGAGAAGACAGTGATGGTTGTTACTTCCACCTGCTTTAGAGGCACTGCTAGAAGCGAAAGAGGCGGAGAGGGGAAACCGCCAAGGGACAGGATGCCAGCCCTGGCAGGAGTTTTCTACAGGAGTCACTGATGCTTGGAAGGGAAATTCTTAGAACCTTAGAAAGTCAGGACCAGCATGGTTGGTAGGAGCATAGATTCTGATTCTGGAGACGGACAGAACTGAGTTCCAGTCCCAACTGTGTGGCTTTAGGCCACTGACTCGCTCTTTCTGAGACTCAGTTTCCCTTTCTATGATGTATAGATGATAGCAGTATCTACCTCACAAGGAGTGGTGAGAATTCAGTAAGACAGGCTTGTAAAGCACCAAGCCCATGCTAAGTGCTTGATAAATAGGAACTGTCATCGTTTTATATTATTCACAGCCCAGGGAAAGCATAGCCCAGAGAGGGCAAGGAAATGCTGTGAGGTCACACAGCAAATCAGGTGCTGGATGCAGGTTCTAGAAGTTGTGAGGAGGGCATCTTGGGGGATCTCTTCCTCTGATGGGACTCTTGTTCCTGCTAGGCTCCCCCAAACCCCCTGCTGAGCTGGAGCAGGAGCCAGAACTGGAGGGGCTGCTGACACCAGTGCTGGAGGGTGGTGATGCAGATGAAGGTGCTGTAACTCGGCCCCTCAGCCCCACACGGCTGCAGCCAGCGCTGCCACCTGAGGCGCAGTCAGTGCCTGAGCTCGAGGAGGTTGCACGGGTGCTGGCAGAGATTCCACGGCCTCTCAAACGCAGGGGCTCCATGGAGCAGAGCCCGGCTGTGGCCCTGCCTCCCACCCATAAGAAGCAATATCAGCAGATCATCAACCGCCTCTTCCATCGTCATGGTGGGCCAGTGCCTGGCGCACCTGAGCCTGAGCTGTCCTCCATCACTGAGGGATCCGAGGCCAGGGCAGGGCCCCCTGCCCCGGCCCCACCAGCTCCCGTACCTCCCCCAGCCCCACCACAGAGCAGCCTGCCAGAGCAACCGCAGAACCTGGTGAGTAATACGGGAGGAAGCTGGGGTATATTAGTTAACATGGATCCAGCAGCTGCTCTAACAAAGAGCCCCCAAAATACAATGGCTTACATGAAATCAAAGGTTACTTGTCTTTTGAGTGACAATTCAGGAGTTGGCAGTCTAGGGCTGGTTGTCAGCTCTATGGAGTCAGGTCCTAGGCTCCATCTACCAGGATGGTGCCCACCAATCTGCCTTCCAAACCTTTTAGGGCAGAACCTGGGAATGGCACACATCATTTCTGCCCCCATCTCTTTGGCTAGGGACCTAGCTGCAAGGGATGCCAGAAATAGAGTCCTTAATTCAGGTATACCTGCATTCAGAAGAAGTTTCTGGAGGAGTATCCAGGAGACCTTCTCTGCTCCTTCTCTCCAATAATTTCCCACCCCCAACCCACCAGGGGATCCCTTCAGGAATTCCTGGAAATGACTGAATCTTGGCCCAGTGGTGGGTTTATTTGGGATCTGGAAAACCTGCACGAACCGAGGCAATCGCATTCTCCCTGTCGGGGAGCCAGACCTTCTCTTGTGGATCTGCTCTCTCGCCTTATACCTCAGCAAGCCTGTGGCTGAAAATGGCCTACCCAACCCTGACTCATCTTGGCCTCTCAGCTCAAGCCCAAGCTGTCCTCTGACTCCACTCGGAGTCTCTGCCATTCACATTTTCAAGAGTGAGGCTCTGGTCTCTGAGGCTGTGAGTGCCATGGTTAAATGCACCAGCTGCAGAGCACGGCTGCCTGGGTTTGAATCCCAGCTCCACGCCACTTAGTCTTGCACCCTAGGTCAAGACACTTAGGCTCTCTAGACCTCAGTTTCCACATCTGTAAAATTGGAATGAGAACAACAGTATCCTCCATGAGGATTAAACATATTAAATAACATATAATTATAATAATATAGCATGTTAGTATATCAAGATATTAATATGTAATTAATGACATTAATTCCATGCTTAAAGTAGTGCCTGGCACATGACTGTTTACTACTATTGTCATTATCGTTTGATTGGCAGCCAGTGGATGGTCTCCTGCTGACTTGGTTTAGTCCCTGCATCTTGGCTAGAGGCAGCTGGGGTCTAGTCATGTAGAACAATCCTGAACACCCAGACTTAAGTGTGGGTGGGCAGAGGGAGGGGAACAAATCTTAGAAAAGAAGTGAGGGCCATGTCGACACCCCAAAATGTCTGTTCTTGGGCCCTGATAACAAAGCATGTTGAGAGTCAGGTTCTTGAAATCAAGAATGGACAAATGGGAAGCGGATGTGGCTCAATTGATAGAGAGTTCGCCTACCATATGGAGGGTCCAGGGTTCGATACCCGGGGCCTCCTGACCTGTGTGGTGAGCTGGCCCATGCGCAGAGCTGCTGCAGGCAAGGAGTGTGCCCTGCAAGGAGAGCCACTCCGTGTGAAAAGAAAAAAGCGCGGCCCACCCAGTAGTGGCGCCGCAGACACGGAGAGCTGACGCAGCAAGATGATGTAACAAAAAAGAGACACAGTTTTCTGGTGCCAGCAAGGCTGTACGGGGACACAGAACACACAGCGAGTGGACACAGAGAGCAGACAACGGGGGAGGGCGGGGGGAAGAAGAGAAAAATAAATCTTAAAAAAAAAAAGATGGGCAAATGACAGCATTTGAAGTGGCAGATCTGTCCCATTGTGGAAGCACAAAGTCCTGACCACTGAGAAACTTGAAAAATCACAGAATTCAAAAACTAAGTCATGGCATCCCAATCTCAGAATGGTGAAATTTCAGAATCCTAGAGCACTGAAAGCGCTAGGACACAGGATCGTGTACTGGCTTTCTGATTTCACCAAACCTAAAAATTACAGAATCTTACCGTTTGAGACATGAAATCACAGATTAGCTCAATAATGTGCTGTAATACAAAATTGTTGTTTAATGACCATTTCCCACTATAAGGGAACACAGACATCATAGAAAACTTCAGGGAAATAGGTGAAAGCACAAAGAGTACAAAATCACAGACTCAGAACCATGCTTAACATTTTGGGTATTTCCTGCCAATCTTTTGGAATGAAACTCTTAGCAGAAAAAGAGACTCTCAAGGCCCTTAGTGATTCAAAATGGCACAACTTGTAATTTTCTGGAATCACAACATATTGGAAATATGAAATAACTGAGCAAAGAAGAGAATCTTGGAATCAATGGAATCAATGGCTCTTGGGATCTCTGAATTCCAGAATCTTGAAATCACTGAAATTCTGGAGATGGTAAAGATCAGAATCAAAAACTACATACGCAGGCTAAATGAATCTTGTAGGATGACATTTGGAATAAAAAATAAGAGCACAAGGAATATGATAAATACCCTTATTCAGAACACCTGGAATTAACCCACTTAGTAATGTTTTGTCACATGGGTTTCATACCATTTATTTATAAAAGAAAAGACTGTGTGAACTGAGCAACTGGCTTCCACAATCTTAGCCACGAAGTCCTAGGATTACTTTGCCACCAATTCAATGGTCCCCAGCTTCCTCTCAGGTCTGGAGGCCCCAACCTGGGTAGGGAACCGGTGTCTGGACACTTGAGCACCATGGCTCTTTTGGACTAGGGCTCTGGACCTCCCGGGGCTTGAATTCCAGCCCTGCCTCTGTCTGGCTGGGTGACCTGGCGTGGTTGCCACCCAGTTCCTGGGCCTCTTATTTACCCCCCCCCCAAAATGGGTGTACTAACAACCTCCCCCTAAATCGCTGATGTCCCCCGCCCTGTCCCCCAGGAGATGCGCTCGGTGCTGCGGAAGGTGGGCTCCCCGCGCAAGGCCCGCCGGGCGCGCCTTAACCCGCTGGTGCTGCTGCTGGACGCCGCGCTGACCGGGGAGCTGGACGTGGTGCAGCAGGCGGTGAAGGAGGTGAGAGGGGGCGGGGGGGCCGGGCTGGGGTGCTTGCGGGGGACAAGTGCGGGCTGGCAGCCGCAGGACCGAGTCTCACCCCGCCACACACGCGTTGGGTCCAGATGAACGACCCGAGCCAGCCGAACGAGGAGGGCATCACGGCCCTGCACAACGCCATCTGCGGCGCCAACTACCCCATCGTGGACTTCCTCATCGCCGCGGGCGCCAACGTCAACTCGCCGGACAGCCACGGCTGGTGAGCCTGGCGGGGTGGGCGCGGGGTGGGCGCGGGCCGGGCCGGCGCGGCGGCCGGGGCCTCTCACCCCTCCCTCCCGCCTCCAGGACCCCGTTGCACTGCGCGGCGTCGTGCAACGACACGGCCATCTGCACGGCGCTGGTGCAGCACGGCGCCGCAATCTTCGCCACCACGCTCAGTGACGGCGCCACCGCCATCGAGAAGTGCGACCCCTACCGCGAAGGCTACTCCGACTGCGCCACCTACCTGGCAGGTGCGAGGCGGGACCCAATCTGGGGAGGGGGGCGTGGAAACCGGATGGCCCCCCTGGCGGGTGGGGGGCCCGGCTGGGGGCGGCACACTGCCACCTGCAAGGGAAAGAGGGACTTGAGGGCTGCACCAACTCTCTGGAAAGTGCGGATGGGGAGGAGAACTCGGCTCACCTGCAGGGGAGACGGAGGAGCGTGGTCCCAGAAGTAGTGAGGCCCCCCTGCCTTCTCCCTGGCGCGGGTGGGGAGTTGAACTCTCCAGCTAGGGCTGGGCAGGTGGGCTCTGCCACCCGTGGGACAGAGCCACACTCCTGGCTGGTGAGCAGACCGTGGCGACTGGCGAAGGGGTTGTGTCACTTGGGGGGGCCTGGGGGACTTTTCCACTTGTAGGGAGGACGGTAGGCTGAACCGTTTGTCTCCAGGGGGCAGGCTACTCACCTCGTGCTCTGATGGGAGGGGAAGGTAGGCGGTGCAATGGGTGGGGGTGCCGAGGAGGGGCAGGCTGTACCATGGGGCGGGGAATAGAGACTTCATAGAAAGTTGGAGTAAGGCAGTACCTGGGAGTGGGACACAGGGCCGTATGTTTGATAGATGAGCCTAGAAGGGGCTACACGACAGAAAGTTGGTAGGAGGCCTGGGGCTCTCTCGCGGGACTTTCAGGTGAGCCGGGCAGGCAGGGACTGTGCCAGGCAGGCAGGAGGTTGACCATCCTGAAGGGGGCGAGGGCTGTAACCCCTGGGGAGAGGGACTGGGCCCTTACATCTTCGTCACAGGTAGGTGGAGTCTAGGTGTGGGCAGTGGACTGTTCTACCTGCTCAGGACAAGTGGAGAGTCAGGACAAGTGGAGAGTTCCTAAGAACGAGGGCGAGCAAGACGACACCTGGCGGGGAGGGGGGGTGAAATTAGAAACGGTGGAGCGAACCACTTAGCTGTGTGTAATAGGGTGGCCTAAAATCCTTAAGGGAGACTGTGCCACTTTGACGGGGGTAGAATGGGCTGAACCACTGGAAAGGGGGTCGACGGACCACTTAAGGTGGGGAATAGGGTGGGTTGTGCGACCTGAAGAAAGGCTTGACGCCTCTGTGGGGACCGTACCACTTCAGCCCGGGAAGCAGAGGGGATGGGGGCCACTGACCCTGCCTGGGGGGCCATGGCCCAGCTTGACGCACGCCAGTGTCCTCGCGGGCTAGAGACGGCCTGTCCGGGCACGCACAACTTCTTGGGTGGCTCATCCCCCAGCCGGGGCGGGCGCCGAGCGTGGCCCGTGGCCCCCGGGCCCCTCACGGCCCCCGCCGTGGCCCGTTGCAGACGCGGAGCAGAGCATGGGGCTGCTGCACGGCGGGACAGTGTACGCGCTCTGGGACTACAGCGCCGAGTTCGGGGACGAGCTGTCCTTCCGCGAGGGCGAGTCGGTCACTGTGCTGCGGAGGGACGGCCCGGAGGAGACCGACTGGTGGTGGGCGGCGCTGCACGGCCAGGAGGGCTACGTGCCCCGAAACTACTTCGGGGTGAGCCGGGGCCCCGGGCGGCCGTGTGGGGGCCGAGGCTGATCCCGCAGGAGGAGAGGGGGCGAGAGGGAAGGAGGCCTTCGTGGGGCGCCGAGATCTCACCAGAGTCGGTGATGGCTGGTGGGGAGCTGAGGGCGAGCCGGGCAGGGAAGGGGTGGAGGCGGCGAGGAGCCATTAGCATCCCCGACTGCAGGGAGGGAGCCGTTGTTGCCCGGAGGAGCGGCGGCGGAGGAGACCCCCGTTTTAGCGAGGGAGGGAACGTTAAAGAGTTGTAAATTCCAGGCGTGGTCCCGAGGAAGCTTTCCTTAAACTGCGCGGGGCAGGGTGAGGGAGCACCCGCATTAGATCGATGGTGGAATTGAGGAAGAGTCTACCAGGACTGGGGAGAGGAGAGCGGGAAGATCCCAGTGTATTCTGGGAGAGAAAAGGCTCTTAACTTGGGGGCGGGTGGAGGTGGGGCCCAGACAGGCAGCCCAGGTATTGGGGAGAGGAGGGCTGAGAACTTCCCTTGCACCATCCGGCCAGCTGATGGGAAGGCGCAGCTGGGACTTGGGGATTGGGGGGGCGGGGAGCTGCTGAGACCCTGTCAGGAAGGGATGGGAAGGTGGAGTCACGCTCACATCGCGGGCTGGGCCCTGGGGGTGCGGTTAGGGGAGTCCATTAAAGTTGGGGCCGGTTGAGGGGGCGGGAGCTCCCGGTGTCTGCACGTCTGTCTCAAGACCCCGTCTCCTCAGCTCTTCCCCAGGGTGAAGCCTCAGAGGAGTAAGGTGTAGCAGGAGAGAGGGACGTTTCCAAGGGAGCCAGGGCCAGCGGCTGCGCCTCCTCTCGGCCGCCGCCTCTCGCCGCGTCTCCTGTGCCAGCGCGGAAGCCCCGCCTTTTAGGAACCTGCCTTAGCCCTGGGAGGTGCGCGAGGAGCTGGGGATCTTACCGGGGAAGGAAACCCCCATTTGCCAAATCAGATCCCATCCAAAATGCCTCCCACCTCTCCTGCTACCCCCGCCCCAAAGCAAGCCAGCCCACAGTCCCCGCTAAACCTGGGAGGGGTCGAGGGGCCACCTCCAAGCTGCTCCCCTGGGGGTCACCGCCGACTCCCGTCTCTCCCAGCAGTCTTGGGGAACAGTCGAGGCATGTGGGGTTCCCCTAGGATCCCTGCTCCATCCTCTCCACTAAGTGCCTTCACACCGCGCTGGTTTTGTTTCTAACGACACAGGGACGTTTTTTCCTTTTAATAAAGGTAGCTTGCACAGGTACTGGCTTCCTTCGCTTTTTTTCCCCCCATTTAAAAAATAATGATTTATTTTTAATTGTGGTAATACACACAATGTAAAAATCATTTCAGTCATTTTAAGTGGACAGTTCTTTGACACTAACTGCACTGACTGGTCTGTGTAACTTTCACCACTATCAACCTCCAGCCAGTCTCATCAGCCCACGCCAAACAGGCTCCTTCAGCAATAACTCCCGACCTTCCCGTCCCCTCACCACCATTCTGCTTTCTCCATGAATCTGTTTCTTCCAAGAAGTTCACACAAGAGAAATCTTACTCGTGCCCCTGTGTCCAGCCTACCTCACTCACCATGACGTCTTCGAGGTTCATCCATGCTGCAGCAGGCACCAGCGCTTCACTTTTTTTCCGGCTGAATAATATCCATTGTATGCCTGCACCACACTTGTTTCTCCATTCATCTGTTGGCAGACACATGGGTTCCTCCCACCCCCAGCCGTCGTGAATGATACTGCGATGAACATTGGTGTATGAGCCCCTGATTTCTATTCTCTTGGGGAATTGCCGGGTCATACGGCAACTCTATGTTTAACTTCCTAAGGAACTGCCAGACTGTTTTCCACAGTGGCTGCACTATTTCACGTTCCCATCAACAGTGTATGAGAGTTCCTATATCTCCACATTCTTGCAAACACTATTTTCAGTTTTTAAATAATAGCCATCCCAGAGGGTGTGAAGTGGCATCCCATTTTAGATTTAATTTGGGTTTATTTAATGGCTAGTGATGTTGAGCACCTTTTTATATACACATCGGCCATTTGAATATCTTCTTTGTTATGTTATTATTTTAGGCTATACCAGAGATTGAACCTGGGACCTCATATGGGAAGCAAGCGCTCAACCACTGAGCTACACCTGCTCCCCTGAATATCTTTGGAGAAGGGTCTGTTCAAATCCTTGGCTCATTTTTTAAACATTTATTTTTATTTTTTATTTTTATTTATATATGTATTATCTTTTTAAAAAATTCTTATTTCTCTCATTGTCTTAGGCCCATTTTTTTTTAAGATTTATTGTTTATTTATTTCCCCCTCCCTTGCAACTTGTTTTTGCTGTCTGCTCTCTGTGTCCATTTGCTGTGTGTTCTGTGTCTGCTTGTCTCCCTTTTGTTGGGTCATCTTGATGCACTGGCTCGGGGCGCGGGCTGTCAGCTCTCTGCGAGGGGCGAGGGGCGGCCAGCTTGCCCTCACAAGGAGGCTCTGGGACACTAGCCCAGGGCCTCCCATATGGTAGATGGGCGCCCAATCAATTGAGCCACAGCCGCTTCTCTCTGGCCCATTTTTAAATTAGGTTGTCTGTCTTTTTTGTTGACTTGTAGGAGTTCTGTATATATTCTGGATATTAAATGCTTATCAGATACATGGTAAACAAATATTTTCTCCCATTCTGTAGGTGGTCTTTTCACCTTCTTGATGATATCCTTTGATGCACAAAATTTTGAACTTTGACAAAGTCCAATTTATTTTTTCTTTTGTGGCTTTTGCTTTTGGTATAAAATTTAAAAATCCATTGCCTACGGCTAGGTCCAGGAGCTATTTCCCTGTGTTTTTTTGGAAAAGTTTTATAGAACTACCTCCCATATTTAGGCAGTTGACACATTTTGAATTAATTTTTTAAAAAGATTTATTTATTTATTTTAGTTTATTTCTCTCCCCTTCCCCCTCGTTGTCTGCTTGGTGTCCATTCCCTGTGTGTTCTTCTGCATCCGCTTGCATTATCAGGCAGCCACATCCACTTCCCTGAATTAATTTTTGTGTACAGTGAGAGCTAGGGGTCCAAATTCATTCTTTTGCATTGTAGTTTTCCAGTTGTCCCAGAACCTTTTGTTGAAAATTCTTTCCCCATTGAATGGACTTGGCACCCTTTTCAAAAATCAATAGTCAGGTGGAGGAAAAAATCAGCAGGTCATATGTATGTGTATTTGCTCTGGACTCTCATTTCTGTTCCATCCGTCTCATGTCCATCCTTATGCCAGTACCGCACTGTTTTAATTACCATAGCTCTGCAGTAAGTTTTGATATCAGGAAGGGTGAGTCTTCCAACTTTGTTCTTTTTTTTTCCCTCAAGATTGTTTTTGGCTGCCTGGGGGGCCCCTGCAATTCCTTATGAGCCCAAGGATCTGCTTTTCCATTTCTACAAAAAAGGCTGCTGGAATTTTTATAGAAATTGCATCGCATGTGTAGATTGCTTTAGGCAATATTGACCTCTTAACAATATTAAGTCTTCCAATCCATGAACACATGATGTCTTTCCAATTATTTAATCTTCTTTAGTTTCTTTCAGCAATGTTCTGCAATTTCAGTAGTTTTCAATGTGCAAGTCTTTCACCTCCTTGGTTTCATTGATTCCTAGGTATTTCATTCTTTTAGATCACGGGCTCTTAAGGGGTCTGTGAGCTTGAATTGAAATTTAAAAAACCATTATTCTTATGGGGACGTGTTGGTATGGGTATGATGTATTTATTAAATAATACACAGTATAGTGTGGACTTAGTAAGGGGTCCTGCCTGGCAAAAGGCTCCATGGAACATGTTTTAGGGTAGCGGATTTGGCTCAACAGATAGAGCATCCGCCTACCATATAGGAGGCCCAGTGTTCAAAACCCAGGGCCTCCTGACCTGTGTGGTGAGCTGGCCCATGTGCAGTGCAGATGTGCGCAAGGAGTGCCCTGCCACGCAGGGTGTCCCCTGCGTAGGGGAGCTCCACGCACAAGGAGTGCACCCCACAAGGAGAGCTGCCCCGTGTGAAAAGAGTGCAGCCTGCCCAGGAATGGCGCCGCACACATGGACAGCTGACACAGCAAGATGACGCAGCAAAAAGACACAGATTCCCAGTGCTGCCAACAAGAATACAAGCGGACCCAGAAGAACACACAGTGAATGGACACAGAGAACAGACAACGGGTGGGGGAACAGGAAAAAGAGAGAAAAATAAATAAATCATTAAAAAAAAAAAGAGCCTTGTTTTAGATGCTATCGTAAATGAAATTACTCTCTTGATTACCCCTTCAGATTGTTCATTACTAGTGTATAAAAACAAAACTGACTTCTGCATGTTAACTTGTATCCTGCAATTTTGCCGAATTTGTTTATCAGCTCCAGCAGCCTTCTTGTGGATACTCTGGGATTTTCTACATAGAAGATCAGGTTCTCCATGAACAGAGGTCATTTTATTTCTTCCTTTCCAATTTGGGTGCCTCGTATTTCTTTCTCTTGCCTTATTTCTCAGTACAATGTTGAAAGACAGTGGAGGTAGTGGGCATCCTTGTCTTGTTCCTGATCCTAGGGGGAAAGCTTTCAGGCTTTCATCCTTGAGTGTGATATTTGCTGTGGATTTTTCATAAATGCCCTTTATCATGTTGAGAAAGTTCCCTTCTATTCCTATTTTTCTGAGTGTTATTTTTCAAGGAGGATGTTAGATTTTGTTAAATGCCTTTTTTGCATCAATTGAGATTATTGTGTTTTTCCCCTTCATTCTATTAATGTGGTATGTTGCATTGATTGATTTTTAGTTGAACCATCCTTGCATCCTTGGAATAAATCTTGTTTGGTGTATAGCCCTTTAATATACTGTTGGATTCAGTTTGCCAGTATTTTGCTGAGGATTTTTGCATCTATATTCATAAGGGTTATTGTTCTGTAATTTTCTGTTCTTGAGCAGTCTTTACCTGGCATTATCAGGGTAATGCTGGGAATGAGTAATCCCTCCTCTTCTATTTTTAGAAGATTTTGTAAAGGAGTGGCATTAAATCTTCTCTAAATGTTTAGTAGAATTCAGCAGTGAAACCATGTGGTCCTTAGACTTTCCTTTGTTGGCAGGTTTTAATTACATATTCAATCGCATTACTTGTTATTGGTCTGTTGAAATTTCCTATTTCTTCTAGCATCAGATTAAGTAATTGGATATTTCAAGGAATTTGTCCATTTCATCTAGAATTTCTTACCTGTTGGCATATAATTATTCATAGTACTCTTTTATAATCCTTTTTATTTCTTTAAGATTAGTAGTAATGTCCCTACTTTCATCCCTGATTTTAGTTATTTGTCTTCTCTCTCTTTTTCTTTGTCAGTCTGCTAAAGGTTTGTCATTTTATTGGCCTTTTCAAAATACTATTGTTTTTGTTGATTCTCTCTATTGTTTTTTCATTCTCTGTTTTGCTTATCTCTGTTCTAATCTTTACTGTTTCCTTCTACTAACTTTGGGTTTAGTTTGCTTTTCTTGTACTAGTCTTTAGGTGTGAAAGTACGCTGTTGATTTGTGATCTTTCTTCTATTTTAAAGTAGGCATTTAGAACTATAAATTTACGTCTGAGCACTGCCTTCACAGCATCCCATAAGATTTGGTATGTTGTGCTTTCGTTAGTCTCAAGATATTTCCTAGTTTCCCTTGTGATATCTTCTCTGACCCAATTGGCAGTTTAATAGTGTATTGTTTGTTTCCACACATTTGTAAATTTTCCATTTTTTCTTCTCTTTTTTTTTAATGGGGGAAAGTCTTTATTTAATGGGCTACAATATTTGGCAATTGTAGAGTGTTCTATGGAAAATGCATGCCAGCACCTTGCAAAATTCTTTTTTTTTCCTGGGGGGGGGATTCTTTTTTTAAATATATTTTTTATTTATTTTTAAAAGATATTTAGATTACATAAAATTTTACATAGAAAATATAAGGGATTCCTATATGTCCCACTCCCCATACCTCCCACCATTCCCCACATTAGCAACTTCTTTCATTAATGTAGTATATTCATTGCAACTGATGAATGCATTTGGAGCATTGCCACTAAGCATGGATTATAGTTTATATTGTAGTTTATACTCTCCCAATTTTCTCAACAAAATTATACTCAATTTTGTAGGTTATAGGGGGATATATAATGGCCTGTGTCTGTTGTTGCAATGTCATTTAGGACAATTCCAAGTCCCGAAAATGCCCCTATATTATATCTCTTTTTTCTTCTCCCTGCCTTCAGCGTCTCCAGTGGCCACTGTCTCCACATCAATGATATAACATCTTCCATTGCTAAAATCACAATAAATCTATAGTAGAATACCAGTAAGTGCACTGTAGTCCCTATTTTATTCCCCAGTCCTGAGGATTCTGGGATGGTGATGCCCACTCCACCTCTAATTGAAAGGGGGCCTTGATCCCACATGGCTCATGGATGGGACTCTCCTGCTTGCAGCTGTAGACTCTCTTGGTCCCTTGGTGTGGCCGTTGTTCATCCTCACCTCCTTGCTGTCTCTTCTTGATATTTAGTTCCATTCTTTTGTGGTCCAAGAAGATACCTGCCATGATCTCAATATTTTAAAATTTATTAGGATTTGATTTGTGGTCTAACAGATGCTCTATACTGGAAAATGTCCCACGTGCACTTGAGAAGAATATGGATTCTGCTTTTGCAGGCTGCAGTGTTCTATAGATGGCATTAGTTTTGACTGGTTAGTAGCAGTAGTCATTACCTTATTGATCATCCGTTTAGATGTTTCGTCAGTTACTGAAAGTGGTATTTTGAAGTTTCCAACCACTATGTAGAAGTATCAATTTCTCCCTTCAATTCTACCAATTTTTGCTTCATATATTTTGGGGCTTTGTTGTGAGGTGCATATAGTCATTATATCTTGCTGGATTGGGGCTTTTATCAATATATAATAGCCTTCTTTGTCTCTTGTAATATTTTTTGACTTAAAGTCTGTTTGGTCTGACAATAATATAGCCACTCTGCCTCTCTTTTGATTATCGTTTGCACGAAATATCTTTTCCCACCTTTTGTACACCAACAGGGGGTAACCACTGTATGACTTCTATCACCATCACTTAGTTTTCTTTAAAAAAATCAAACTGTGCTAAACATTATATAATTAAAAAAACACTCCCCTGTGCCACCTCTCCCCACTCCCCCATCTGTTCCCCAGAGGTCAGCTCTTTCAGCTTCAAGCTCTTTCTTATGGTATTTTCTTCCATGTTTCTAAATAATATATTGACATTTCTATTTCTTGATCAATCTTAGACATTCTCTGCCTACCTCCCGGTGCAATAACTGAAGTTTTGAGCTTTATTGTGCTAAAATCAAGGTGTCTTCACTTGATTTTTTTTCATTAAATTTTTTTTTTACTGAAGTATATCATTCATACATGAACTTATTGTATTTTTTTTCTTTTAGTTTATTTTTTTTCTTCATACATGAACTTATGTAAACAGTAAATCTATAGTAAAAGCTGGGAACTTACAAAACAAACATGCATATCACTATACAGGACTCCCATATGTCCCCCGTCTTCACTTGAATTTTAAGCCAAGGTGCCCTCTCGCTGGGCTAAGAGCAAGTGGCTTCAAGGCTGTGCCCCTCCTGGAGGCTCTAGGGGGGAATTGTTTCCTTGCCTTTTTTTTTTTTTTTTCAGGGGTTGTCTTCTTTTATTTTTTTTATTTCAAATCTGAAAAAGTCCCCTGGGCTCTGTAGGCTCCTCACACTCATGGCCCTGTCTCCCCACAGCAAATCTATTTCAAGAGGATATGTTTTATGAACAGTTAACACTGAAACTTCGGCTTGCCCTGCAGGACCAGCTGTCTGCATGTGTAATATGTAGATGACAGTTTCTTTTACCTGATACCAGGTCCCCAGCCACATCCAAGCAAACAAGGCATTTTTCTACAGAGCTGAGCCTCTAGAGGCTCCTCACTCCTTGGTCCACGGCCCTCTTGGGTCTTCAAAGGCGGCCATTGCGTTCCTCTGACCTCTGCTCACAGCATCATTGCTTCTTTCCCTTACAAGGACCCTTGTGATTACATCGGGACCCCCCAGATAATCCAGGGCAACCCTCCCGTCTCGCGGTCCTCCACTCAGTCCCATCTGCACAGCCCCCGGTTCCAGGGGACAGATCTGCAATCCCTTTGGGGACCCTTCTTGGGGATCCAGGAGTGCGCCAGGGAAGCCCTCCTGAGGACAGAAGCTTTGGGGAAGGTTTGAAGGAGGAGAGGGAGGAAGCCATGCAGAGAAGGAGAGGAAGAGCTTTCCAGGCAGAGGGTACGGCACCTGCAGAGGCCAGGAGCCGGTCAGGCTGACGTCAGGGACCCGGCCTCCTGGTTGGGGTGGGGTGGATGGAGTGACCCCTGTCTGTTGAATAAAATACAGCAAAAGTGATGGGATGTCAACTTTACCATTGGGCTATGAAAGACTGTGGCTTCCTTCTTGGTCCTCTCGCTCTCTCTGGATCTTCTTGCTTGCTTCGGTGAAGACAGCTGCCCTTGGGGATGGCCCCCAGCCAACAGGCAGCACGGAACTGAATCCTGCCAGCCACCGTCTGAGTGAGCTTAGAAGTGGATTGTTTCCCAGTCGAACACATGTTGACTGATTCCTGATGTACAGCAACTACGAGGTAATAAAAGCAGTTGCTTTAAACTAGGGCTTCTTTTTTTTTTTTTTAAAGATTTATTTATTTAATTTCCCCCCTCCCCCGGTTGTCTGTTCTCTGTGTCTATTTGCTGCATTTGCTGCGTCTTGTTTCTTTGTCCGCTTCTGTTGTCGTCAGCGGCACGGGAAGTGTGGGCGGCGCCATTCCTGGGCAGGCTGCTCTTTCTTTTCACGCTGGGCGGCTTTCCTCACGGGCGCACTCCTTGCGCGTGGGGCTCCCCCACGCGGGGGACACCCTTGCGTGGCAGGGCACTCCTTGCGCGCATTAGCGCTGCGCATGGCCAGCTCCGCACCGGTCAAGGAGGCCCGGGGCTTGAACCGCGGACCTCCCATATGGTAGACGGACGCCCTAACCACTGGACCAAAGTCCATTTCCGTAAACTAGGGCTTCTTAACCTTTTTTGTTCCATGGACCCCTTTGCCAGTCAGGTGAAAACCACATAGTGTGGAGCCCTTCCTAAGTCCACACTATGCTGTGTATTATTTAATAAACATATCACACTGCCCCAACACGTCCCCACAAGAATAATGTTTTTTAAAAATTTCAATTCAAGCTCACAGACCCCTTGTTAAGAACCCCTACTTTAAATCATTAAGGTTTGGGGTAATTTGTTACGCAGGAATAGCTGACTCATGCATATCTTGTGTCTAGCGGGGAAGAGTCAGGAGGCCAGTGGGGCTGGGAGAGATGAGTCATGGTGAGAGCTGGGGAAGATGACGTCAGGGAGGTGACAGGATGCTTAAATGCAGTGCTTGGCACGCACAAGCACAGTCCTCAATAAAGGTTTGCTATTTCAGTATTTTCTTGTTGGTAAGATATCCTCATCCATTTACCCCACTGTGGCAGGGTAAACAGGATGGGGATGGGGCAGCTCAGAGGGGACAACTGAGCCAACCCCAGGGAGGTCAGGGAGGGCTTCCTGGAGGAGGAGGCATCTCCATGAAAACTGAAGGAAGGAGTAGGAATGAAGCAGAGGAAGGCTGAAGAGAGGAACACTGCTGGCAAAGATGACATCATTGGAAGTGAGCAGAAACCAGAGGAGTAAGTAACCAGATGGATCTGGAACGCAGTATGGGCAGCACCAACTCCCTGAAATGGAAGGCATCTGATACCACGCGAGCTTGCATGTCCCGCTCTGTCCTCTTCATACGTGACACCGCGAGGAACAGCTCTGTGTAGGCAGCTGTTCCCACCCAGCGTTCCCCTTTGTTAAAGTCTTCAGTCCTCAGCTCAGGGCCACGCCCCCGACCTCATTAACCGACTCAACCCCGCCCCACCCCCTGCCCCAACTACTGTGAGTTCTACTGGCTCCCTAGAACCCACTTTCAGAAACTTTACCTTATTTTGGAAGTATATTCTTATTTGTGTGGTTAAAGTAATTTGTTAATGTGTCATTATTCTCACTCTAGAGTGAGGAAACTGAGTCTCAGAGAAGAACTTGTCCAATTAGGTCAGGCATCCCCCTACCCTCATCCCAGTCCTTTGCACTCTGGACTGTCACTCTCTGGGAGTGGGTCTCTCCCTCATTGGACTGTGAGCCTGGGGCTATCTCAGTCACTGCTGTGAGCCCAACACCCCCCCAGCACAGAGTAGGGTCTCAGGGAGCATGTGATGAATGAATGAATGAATGAAGTGAGGACATTATAAAGGAAGCCACAGCCCTGCTGAGCCTTGTGGTTGTGCCAATTGACCCCTTTCTCTAATCCTTACTAAATAGGGAATTAGAGGGAAGCAGATGTGGCTCACGCAATAGGGCTCCCACCTACCCATATAGGAGGTCCCGGTTTCGATGCCCAGAACCTCTTGGTGAAGGCGAGCTGGCCTGTGTGGCGAGCTGGCCCACATGGAATGCTGGCTGGCGTAGAGTACGTGCAGGAGTGCTGCCCCGAGCAGGAGTGCTGGCCCGTGTGGATAGCTGGTGTAGCAAGATGATGCAACAAAAAGACACAGAGAAGATATAATAAGAGATACAGCAGAGCAGGGAGCTGAGTTGGCACAAGAGAATGATCGCCTCTCTCCCACCCTGGCAAGTCCCAGGATTGGTTCCTGGAGCTGCTTAATGAGAATATAAGCGGACACAGAAGAACACACAGTGAATGGATACAGAGTGCAGACAATGGGGGGAGGGGGGAGGAATAACTAAATAAATCTTAAAAAAAAAAAATAGGGAATTAGAGGCCTGCCTCTTCTCTGCCCAGATCAGCTCCAGACACTATCACCTACCCTGTAATAGGCCCTTATGGTTTCCTGAATTTTCCTCCGCAGGTCTTGTCACGCTTGACCATATACTTGTTTGTATGTTTAGTATCTGTTCTTTGAGGACAGAAACTGAGCTTTCTTGGCCATGTCTGTGTTCCCAGGGCCAGCATAGGCTCTCAGGCCCCACTGAATGGACGAATGAAAGCTAGTATTTATTGAATGCTTAGTGTGTGAAGCCCCATTTTAACAGCTTTATGTGGGTTAATTCAAGTGTCACCTACATCATAGATATTCTAATCGTTCCTACTTTGCAAAGAGAAAAATGAACCACAGAGGGCTTAAGTAATTTGATCAAGCTCACACAGCTAGTAGACGATGGAGCCAGGATTTGGACCTAGGCTCCAGAGACCCATCTTATCCATCAAACTATACTGCCTTTACATTATTTACTGGTTAAAAAGGGCTGGTACTGTATCTGGCAAACAGTAGACGCTCAATAAATGGGAAGAGTTATTTTTTTCCCACAGGGGACTAGACAGAGCAGGCACTTTATAAACTGATGTTTATTTGGTGCGGTGAAGCCGTTCCTAACTCGCGGGCTCCGAAGGGATCTCCAGTTTCCCCGTCACTCTTCCCCAGACTCCAATCGCTACTGCGATAATCAGAAGTAGGGAGAACGAATCCTATTGAATGGGGTCGATTCTCTCGGCACTCCTCTTTTCATGTTTTGTTCCTGGTTCTCGGCGATCCTCAGCGACGCCTCGGGAACCGCTTTCCTCCCCAGAGCCCGCCCCAGCACGTTTATACGCAAGCGCATTAGCCTGACCGCCTCTGCCTTGGCGGAGTGACGTGCAGGCCAGCCAATGCGCTAGGAGGAAGGTGGAGCGGGTCCTCCAGGGCGCTCCAAGGACCCTGCCTCTTGCTGAATATTCATGAGGGGGCGGGTCGACGCCGCCACAAGCGGGCGCCATGAAGTGAGAGGGGGCTTGGGGGTCGCGGCGTGTTACGCGCGCGGGGCTGGAAGATGAGGAGACCGGCAGGCGCCCTTGGGACCCCGGCGAGGCGCGGGGAGGCTGAAGGGGTGGAGTGGGGAGAGCGGCGGGTTCCGGCGGGGCGGTAACGGGGGTGGGACGCCGAGGGGCCCGGGAGGCTCCTGGGGAAGTGGACGACCGGGAAGTGTGGGGGCTGGAGGGGTGCTGGGGGCCGGGGCACTGACCCGGCAGCCCCCGCCCCAGGCTCAACGTGGACGGGCTGCTGGTCTACTTCCCGTACGACTACATCTACCCGGAGCAGTTCTCCTACATGCTGGAGCTGAAACGCACGCTGGACGCCAAGGTGGGGGGCCCGTTCGTCAGGCGGGGTTGCAGCTTGTGGGTCCAAGACTGAGACTGCAGGACGTCGACCCTAAGACCCCAAGATTGTCCACATCCGAGGTCCTCCGGGATCCAGGACTCTCAAGCCAGCCACCCAGTCATCTAAACTAACAAGAGTTAATAGCCACAGCAGCTAACGTTCTTTTATCAAAGGCTAAACGTTATGGTGCTTAGGAATCGATATAGACTTTTGGAGTCTGCTACCGTGGTTGGCATTCCCGACTCACAGTCTACTAGCCGTGTGCCTTTGGGCAAGTCACTTAACTTCCCTTTTCCACGGTTTCCTCACCTGTAAAATGGGGATACTAATAGTAGCTGCCTCATGGGTTGCTGCAAAGGTTAAATGAGCTAATATACATAAGACAATGGTTCTCAGCCAGAGGTGATTTGCCTGCCCAGAGGACACTTGGTAATATCTGAAGATATTCTTAGTTGTCACACTATGTGTGCTACTGGCATCTAGCGGGTAGGGGTCAGGGATGCTGGTAAACATCCTAGAATGTGCATGGCAGCGCGCACGACCAAGACATAACTGGCTCAAAATGTCAATAGAGCTGAGGTTGCGAAACGTGCAGGTGAGTTACTTCGGCCTGTGCCGGGAAATGTGGAAGTGTTCGCTAAATTCAAAGAAAAAAGAGGCTCACCCTCTCTCAGATACTGTCCTAAAAACTTAACCCACAGCTTCTCACTAATCCTCACAGTCATGCTGTGAGGAAGGCCTTAGCAATAGGCCCATTTTAGAGATAAGGATCCTGAGGCCTGGAGAGATGAAGGTACTTGGCTGAGACCATTCAACAAGTAGGTGGCACAAGTGGGCTTCAAACCCACTGCCCCTGGGGCCCAAACTTGTAACTGCTGTGTTGACTGCTGTTCCAAGGTAGAGCTCCTCTGGGAGGGTAGGGGCATCCTAAAAGTCGTGTCCCCGAAGTTCTGAGAGCCTGTGTCTTGTCCCTCCTGCCCCCAACCCGCAGGGTCATGGAGTCCTGGAGATGCCGTCGGGCACTGGGAAGACAGTGTCCCTCTTGGCTCTGATCATGGCATACCAGCGGGTGAGTGACCCCTGGGCCTGGGGACAGGGTGGAGGAGGGGCAGGGCTGAGCCCCCTTGTCATTGGCAGGCGTTCCCGCTAGAGGTGACCAAACTCATCTACTGCTCGAGGACTGTGCCCGAGATTGAGAAGGTGAGCTGGACCCATCCCAGGGCTCCCTCTCCCCCTCCTGGGGCCTCTCAGTGGTCGCTGTCAGGAGCCTCGGGAGTGTTTGGGAGGCTGGGACCCGGGGGGCGGGGAGAGGCGCATGCTTCCACTGAGGCTGAGTTTCCCACGGCCGAGTAGGTGATTGAAGAGCTGCGCAAGTTGCTCAACTTCTATGAGAAGCAGGAGGGCGAGAAGCTGCAGTTCTTGGGACTAGCTCTGAGCTCCCGCAAGAACCTGTGTATTCACCCTGAGGTGAGAGCCCGTTCCCCTCCTTCCGTTCAGCCTGGGGCTGGGGCAGCACCTCCTTCCACCCAGCAGTCCTAGATCCCCAGACCAGACTTTAGGCAGGTATGTGGGGGTCATGCATGGAATCCCCTTGTCACTTGTCAAATTCTGGCTTGTTCTTGGCCAGGACCAGTACACCTCCTCCAGGGAGTCTTCCTATCTTCCCCAGGTCCAGGAGAGGTTAAAAAGGCAGCTCCTTTTTGTGTGATCTTAAAAAAAAAAAAGATAATAAAAAAACATGCTGAGAGAAAAAAAAAAGGTGGCTCCTTGCAGAGCAGGTGTAGCTCAGTGGTTGAGCGCCTGCTTCCCATGTACAAGGTCCTGGGTTCAATCTCTGGTACCTCCTAAAAAAAAAAAGGCAGCTCATGGAGGCCAGCAGGCCTGTTTTCCTGGTCCTGAAATTGAATAGCCTTGTACACTTAGGTGATTTCTGCTCTCAGACCTCTTCTGTAAAACGGGGATAATTAAGTACCTACTCTATTTGATAAGACAGGGCAAGATGGTACATCTTTATAAGCCCTTAGCGTGTACAAAGAGCTAAGAGAATGTTTGAAATGATCGTGATACTATATTCGTGGTGATATCTGACTTATGGAGTGTTTGTTATTGTTACTAAAGTATAGTCCAAACCCACTGTTCTAAGTGCCTGCACGTGGTGGTGTAACTCGGGCTATAGGTTGGGTAACGTTATTTGTAAGAATATGTGACACACAGTACACGTGATGAATGACAGTTGAAGGGAAGGAGGCCTGGCGTGGACTGAGGAAATGGGAAAGGGGGCGGAGGGTCAGCAGTCTCGGAGTTGTCCCTTTAGTGAAGGAGAAGGGTTTGTTCTTCGGTAAGGAAGCCCCGGCTTGTTA
Organism: Dasypus novemcinctus; assembly: GCF_030445035.2. Classification (NCBI taxonomy): domain Eukaryota; kingdom Metazoa; phylum Chordata; class Mammalia; order Cingulata; family Dasypodidae; genus Dasypus; species Dasypus novemcinctus. Next base: position 66,387,031 of record NC_080690.1, on the reverse strand, counting down.
GTGGTGCTACCAACAGAGCCATGGAGAGTTCCGGGCCAGGCAGGGGAAGGGGGTTCTTAGACGGGGCCCTCAAACCTCTGATTCTGGGAACTTGTTGAGGTTGTGGGCATTTTCACACTTCAAAGGATAAAGCAGTTATCCCCAGCTGTCCCCTCAGTCAGCCTCTGCGCCTTAGGCTCGTCAAGGCTAAATGTTTTAAAAATAAGTTTTATCACTCCTGCATCCTTGTGGTGAGTTCCCACGAGTCTTGACTGTTTGATGTTTGAGTTTTCCAAGGAACCAACCAGAGTCTCGGGCCGGTTCAGGGAGTGGGTGGGCCACTCAGCCTGTCCCGTGTCCCCAGGTGACGCCCTTGCGCTTCGGGAAGGATGTCGATGGCAAGTGCCACAGCCTCACGGCCTCCTACGTGCGGGCACAGCACGAGCAGGACCCCAGCCTGCCACACTGCCGCTTCTACGAGGTGCCCTGGGGGCGGGGCAGGGGGTGCAGGCGGGCACCCGGGGCAGCCAGCCACCCTGACCCCTGGGCACCCTCTCTCCCTGCCCCAGGAATTTGACATTCACGGGCGTCAGGTGCCCCTCCCCGCTGGCATCTACAACCTGGATGACCTGAAGGCTGTGGGCCAGCGCCAGGGGTGGTGCCCGTACTTCCTGGCCCGCTACTCGGTGAGGGGTGGGGCCGGGGGACACGTGGGTGAGGGCCACCGTGCCGTCCCTCCTGGCTCTGTCTCCATCTCGACCTGCCTGCCTGTATGTGTGTGTCTGCCTGCCTGTCTGTGTCAGTCACTCTGCTTGCCTGTGTCTTTTTGTCTGTCTCCCTGTGTCCTGTCTGTCTGCTTGTGTCCGTGTGTCTGGGTGTCAGCCTACCTGTGTCTGTCTGCTTTCTGGCATGTGTCCGTTGGGTCTGTGGGCCTCTCCTCTGTCTCTAGCTGACTTCCCTGCTTCTGTCTTTTCTTGTGTGTCTGTCTGTCCCCTTCTCTCTGCTGCTGCCTGTTGCCCCCACCCACTCAGGCTCTGGCCTCCTCGCCTGCCTGTCAGTCTGCCCTCGCCTCGCCTCTGGGTGCCTGGGAGGGAGTGACGTGGCCGTGTGGTCAGGTGAGGGGTGGCGGGGCCTGGGGTGGGCACTGGCAGGCCGGCCGGGGTAACCCTGCGCTCCGCGCCCTGCAGATCCTGCACGCCAATGTGGTGGTCTACAGCTACCACTACCTCCTGGACCCCAAGATCGCGGACCTGGTGTCCAAGGAGCTGGCCCGCAAGGCCGTCGTGGTCTTCGACGAGGCCCACAACATTGGTGAGCAGGGAGCTGGGTGGGAGGGCGCGGCCGGCCCCCCAGACAGCCCCACTGCTCCGACCGAGCCGGCCCTCTCCCCGCTTCTCCAGACAACGTCTGCATCGACTCCATGAGTGTCAACATCACCCGTCGGACCCTCGACCGTTGCCAGGGCAACTTGGAGACCCTGCAGAAGACGGTGCTCAGGTGGGGGGGTGGGGGTGGCCCGTGGACCCTCCCCAGGGCCTTGCGCTCTGCCTGACCTGTCCCTGCCGGCCCCCAGGGGCTCTGGCCCGACCCAGCGCCCCCAGGCCTCCCCTGCTCTTCCCACACCCCGGCACCCCGCAGGATCAAGGAGACAGACGAGCAGCGCCTGCGGGACGAGTACCGGCGCCTGGTGGAGGGGCTGCGGGAGGCCAGCGTGGCCCGGGAGACCGACGCCCACCTGGCCAACCCGGTGCTGCCTGACGAGGTGCTGCAGGGTGAGCACCCCCTCCACTCCTGTCCTCCTCACCCCGCCCCGTCCCAGCCCTGGTGACCGCTGGCCCTCCCTCCCCGCAGAGGCGGTGCCTGGCTCCATCCGCACGGCCGAGCACTTCCTGGGCTTCCTGCGGCGCCTGCTGGAGTACGTCAAGTGGCGGCTGCGGGTGCAGCATGTTGTGCAGGAGAGCCCCCCCGCCTTCCTGAGCAGCCTGGCCCAGCGCGTCTGCATCCAGCGCAAGCCTCTCAGGTATGGCCTGTGGACTGGGCCTTACCGGGGCGCCGTGTGGGGAGGGCGTGAGGAGTGTGTGGAGTGTGCAGGAGGCGCTGGTGGGCCCGGCTAGGGCAGGTGAGTGGGCCAGGCCGTTGGTCCTGGGTCCCCGTCGTGGGCAGGGGCCTGGCGGGCAGCACGTGGCGCCATCAGAATTAAGCTGAAGAGGGGCCCTTGACTGAGGGCTGGCCAGGGAGACGGAGCCAGCAAGCACCGGGAGGCCCCGGAGACCTGCAAGAGTTGGGGGCTATGTCCACCCCGGGCCACTGAAAGCCGGCAGGACTGGTCCTGGGAGAGGGGCTTCCGATGAGCTGAGAGCAGAGCTCTGAGGCCCAGCTGGGCAGGACTGGGGGAAGAAGGCCTGGGACCCCTCTCGCCTCCCACCCTGCCTCACCGACCACCCCATCCTACCCCAAAGCTTGAGGGCAGAGCAAATCCCCCTGGTGCAGTCGGTGGGGTCGGCCTCCTGGGGCACAGCACAGGCTGAGAGTGGATCTGGGGAGGGGTTCATGCCAGAGCTTCCCTCTGCAGTTTTGGATAAGTCAGTGGTCTTCTCTGAGCCTCAGTCTCTGCCTTTATAAAGTGGGTAGGGGCTCAGCATCTCTCCTTCGCAGGGTTTTGTGGTGGTTAGATGAGAAAACGAGGGTGCACCGTGAGGAGCCCGGCGCTGTGCTCGGCACTTGACATGCTGTAGTTCCTTGAGTCCTCAGTGTGGCTGTCCCCATGCTGCTGATGGGGAAACTGAGGCCTGGGGAGATGAAGCCATTGCCCGGGATCACACAGCACCGAGAGGGGGACTCGTGACTCAAACCCAGGCCTGGAGCCTCTGGAGCCTGGCAGCTCTGCCCCTGTGCGGGGAAGCAGCCCGTGACGCAAGTTTTCCCATCTCCTCACCGACCTGGACACTTGTGGACAGAGGAGCTCAGTGGTTCAACGCACATTCCAGAGGGTCTGCTCTGTGCTGGACACAGTGGTGACCGAGATAGCCTGGCCCTGTCCCCCATGGGGCTCAGTGTCCAGTGAGGGCCCAGACCTGTCCCCAGACAGGAACCACCCAGAGTGCAGGGCTGGGATGAAGGAGCCTAGGGGCTGTGGGAGCCCAGAGGGTCAGGGAGGGCTTCCTGGAGAAGGAGATACAGTGGGAACAAGAGAGGGTTGTTCCCACCCCCAACAAAGTCGCGAGTGTCAGGGGAAAGAGACAGGAAGTGAGGACAAGGTTGTGATCAGGGTAGGCTTCCTGGAGGTGGGGACTTGTGAGGGGAAAAGAGATGACTCAGCCAGAAGACCGAGGCCAGCTCCTTCCCTCCCCTTGTTTATTCTTTGGGTGCATGTTCCCTGAGCCCCTTTTCAGTGTCCAGCCTGGTGCTAGGTGGTCCTGGGGACACGTTGGTGACTGAGATAATGGGGGCACAGACTCACCCCCAGACAGGCCGGGATGGGGGACCCCAGGGGGCTGGAGGAGCCCAAAGGGGGCACCCGACCCTGCCTGGCGAGGGGGAAGCCAGGCTTGAAGAATTGAAATCGGGCGGGCAGGTTTTGAACTCAGGCCAGCCACCTGGCTCCAAAGCCAGGCCCCCGAGGGGCGACGGTCGATGCGTGTGCCTGTGTGCCCCCCGCGCGTGGGTGCCGGTTGACGCAGCACCTCCGAGAGCGTGTGGTCGCCTTCCTGTGTGAGCGTGGGAGACTCGGGCCCTGTGTGTCACGGAGAGTGACGGAAGGCAGCCGTGAGCCAGAGACGCGGGTTCCGTGCTGTGCCTGGGGTGCTGGGGTGCTGTGGATCTTCGTGGGGCCTGGTGTGTGCGGTGGTTCTGACTGAGAGCCCGTGGGCGAGATGCGGGTTGTGCCATCGTTCTGCGGCCCTGCCATTGGGCGGCTGTGGCTGTGCGGTGCGCGGCTGTACAATGTGGAGGCACAGAGGTGACCGAAACAGCCAGTCCCTGCCCTCGCAGAGCACCCAGCAACCTTGGGAGACGTGGGGGGGTGCTGGTTCTGCTCGTGGCTGCCCTCTGCGCCCGCTGACCTGTCCGGCCTCCTGCCAGATTCTGCGCCGAGCGCCTCCGATCCCTCCTGCACACCTTGGAGATCGCCGACCTGGCCGACTTCTCCCCGCTCACCCTCCTTGCTAACTTCGCCACTCTCGTCAGCACCTACGCCAAGGGTAAGCGCCTCTCTCCCTGCCTCTGCCGAGCCCCGTGGCAGCTGGAATCAGGGTTCCTACGGAGTCGAAAGAGTTGTCAGCGGGGACTTGGACCTGTAGGGCTGGTACGGCCAGGCGTGGGGTTTGGCTCTGTTCTGAGGGCAGTGGCGAGCCATGAACAGATTTTTTTTTTCCAGTTTTTTTTAAAAGATGTTTTCTATTTTTAAAAATTTTTATTTATTTACTCCCCCTCCCCTCATTGTTTGCGGTCGGTGTCTGTTCTCTGTGTCCATTTGCGGTCTGCTCTCTGTGTCTGCTCTTCTCTTTAGGAGGCACTGGCAACCAAACCTGAGACCTCCCATGTGGGAGAGAGATGCTCAATCACTTGAGCCACCTCAGCTCCACAGTTTGTTGTGTCTCTCATTGTCTTTCCTCTTTGTGTCTCCTTGTCGTATCATCTCATTGCTTCAGCTCGCCATGCCTGTCGTTGCACCAGCTCGCTGTCTTGCTCGTCTTTCCCCAGGAGGTACCGGGAACTGACCCTGGGACCGCCCGTGTGGTAGGCGAGAGCTCAGTTGCTTGAGCCATATCTGCTTCCCCATGAACAGTTCTTGAGTGAGCGACCTCCATGCTAAGATTTGCGTTTTCAAAGGCTCCCTCTGACTGTGGCATGGCGAAGGAAGGGAGGGGGTGGCCAGTGGAGTGAGGTGAGGCTGGAGAAGTTCTGAGGGGTCAGCTCATGCTGGCCTGGGAAGGAGTTTGTCATTCTGCTCTTGAGGGCACTGGGGAGCCATGACAGGTTCCGTGCAGGGTTGGGGCAAGGGCAGGCTTGTGCTTTAGAAAGATTTTTCTGGCAAGGACTAGGGACAGGAGTCGGGGCAGGAGTCGGTGCCCTGAGCAAGAGAAGAGGAGCCTGGGCCAGGGGGCGCCATGGTGGCGGCGATGTGGGCGATAGAGAGGCCGAGACTTGGTGCCTGGGGTGGGGGAGGCAGGAGGGTGCTGCTCAGGTGTCGGCCTGCAGAGGACAGGGAAGGCCACCCCCGTCCCTCACTGCCCTCCCCTTGCCCGGCTCTAAGCTGGCGAGGGCTCAGCTCGGTCCCCGGGGATTGCACTCTCCCAGGGAACCAGGTCAGGCCTGTCTGCTGCCTGCTGCTCGGCTGAGCACAGCCCGTCACCCCCACCCAGGGCCATCCGGCCCTGTGGGAGCTGCCTTCCGTGTCCCTCCTCTTGGTCCCGCCCCGCCTTCCCCCCTGGCTCTGTCCTCTCCTCCCCTCCTGTCCCTGCTGCCCATTCCCAAGCACCTCACCTTCTCTTCCCTGAACATCCTTCCCGGCCTCCTCATCCCCCAGCTGCCGCCCCCTCGTCCTGCTGGTCTCAGCGCAGTAGTGTGTCCCCTCCTCCAGGAAGCCCTCCTGACCCCTAGGCTGGGGCAGACTCCTTCTCAGAGCTCCCTTCCCTCCATCTTGGCCTCACACACTCTGAGTCACCCCTGGGGACAGGACGGTGTGAGCCAAGTGAGGTCAGGGCCAGGGCTGCCTACAGCCGTGTCCTCAGCACCACCCAGCCCGTGGCCAGGCACAGGAGACTTGATTTAATTAAATGAAAGCAAATATGCAAATTCATTCATTCATTTATTCATTCAAGATATGGGGACGAACAGCAAATGGGGACCAGGTGGCAGGGAGGGCCGCTGAGATGCTGACAGTGGAGCCACGTCCCAGGTGGTCAGGTGGGAAGCTTGCCAGGCAGGGGCCGGCAAACACCAGGCCCTGAGTGGTGGTGGAAGGTCAGGCAGAGGCCGGCGAGCAGGGAGGAAGTGGGCTTCGCGTGGCCGGTTCTCTAGACCCCGGCAGAAGTGTGGGCAGCCGCGGGATGGTGCCAAGCAGAGGAGGGACTGATCGCGGCGCGAGTGGCAAGGAGATTAAGGGGAGCAGGGATGGCAGCCGGGAGCCTGGCGAGGAGGGGGAGAAGGAGAAGTGGTTGTTCCGCAGGCAGCAGGTAGAGAGGTCCCCGGGGGAGGCTAGAGGGCTTGGCCGGAGGCTGGGTGGCCCCCGCAGCGCGGGGAGAGTGAGGAATGGGCTCGTGGCGCTCTCTTCTTGGGCTCCCCCCCGCCGTGAACGTTTGCACGCGTCGGCCTGGGGGGCAGCAGAGGCCGGGTGTGTTCTGGAGGCAGGTGCCTGGAGCCGGGGCTCACTAGTGGGGCTGGGGGCGGGGCCGAGGAGCAGATGTGGGGTGTGGAGACGAGCCAGCGGGGGAGCCTCACGGGCCCCGCCCACCCCCTCAGGCTTCACCATCATCATCGAGCCCTTTGACGACAGGACCCCCACCATCGCCAACCCGATCCTGCACTTCAGGTGAGGCCCCGGGGGCTGGGGGACAGGCCCGGGGGCCCTGGGAGCCCCTGCCTGCCTCACGCCCTCGCCTCTCCCCAGCTGCATGGACGCCTCGCTGGCCATCAAGCCGGTGTTCGAGCGCTTCCAGTCGGTCATCATCACATCTGGGGTGAGGACCCCTCTCCCTGTCCCCACCCTGTCCCCAGGCCCCCACTAGGGTGCTCCTGGTCCCTGCCAGCCCTGCTGAGACTCTGTCCACTGTCCCCACTGCAGACACTGTCCCCGCTGGACATCTACCCCAAGATTCTGGACTTCCACCCCGTCACCATGGCAACCTTCACCATGACGCTGGCCAGGGTCTGCCTCTGCCCCATGGTGAGTGGGTGAGGTCGGGGGTGGGGGAGGTGGAGTGAGGGGCGCCTTCCACCCTCCCTCCGCTTCCTGCACTGGCGAGGCAGGACAGCTGTGCAGCTGAGGGCGCGCGTTCTGGACGGGCACACACCCAGGCCCGGCTCTTCTCCCGTGAGCGCGACTCCCCAAGCCTCGGCTTGCTCATCTCTGAAATGGGGTCTCCCAGGGCCATTGAAAGGATTCAGCGAGAAGATGGGTTTAAGATGCTGGTGCAGCCTGGGCCTGGGACACGGTGTAGGGCTCGCTCAGTGTCTGGCTTGATGTGGCTTTGCCTGGCTCGTCTGCTGTGCCCTTGATGAGACTTCCTGTCCATCCCAGTCTCCTCTGTGAAACGGGCATCGTAATACGGGCCTTCAGCCCCTTAGACTGGGTATGTTTTGGAATTTGGAACTTTCCAGAGGCACAGGCATGTGTCATGTGACACCCCCAGAGGGGTCTGGGCAGCTCCCTCTGGTCAAACTCACTTTTCAGCGGCAGAATGTTCTGAAGAGCCACACTGAGGAGGGTGTAAAGGCCCTAAATGCACCCAGATCAGGTCCAATCAGATTTTGCTCAAGAATTAGTTTGTACCAAACTTAAAAGCACGTGGAGGTGGGTGGACCAGGGAAACGCTCGTGCTTGTGGGAGGCTCATCTGAGGCGATGCTCGGTGGCTGTCGAGGTCCAGGAAGCAGCTGGCCCGGGGCTGCGGCGGCTGGGGCGCACCTGCTGGCTGGGAGCGGGGACAGGCTCCGGTGCCGGTCCGCCTCTGCTGTTGCCCGTCGCCGGGGGTTCTGGGCAGGTGACTCCCCTCGGGGCCTGCGTTCGTCTGTAGGGGGCAGGTGGGGGGCAGGCGGGGGGCAGCAGAGGCTTCATTCACCGAACATCTCCAAGGCTGAGGTCAGCCCTGGCAGGTGAAGAGCCTCCCACCTGTGCAGCCGCGCTGCTTTGCTTATTACCTCTCTTGCTCATGGCAGATCATCGGCCGTGGCAACGACCAGGTGGCCATCAGCTCCAAATTTGAGACCCGGGAAGATATCGGTAGGCCGTTTGGGGGTTTGGTTTATGTGGGTCCTGAGAGGAGAGGTATCAGTTCAGTCTAGTCACGCCGCAGTAACAAATACCCCCGAATCTCAGCAACTGAACACCCGGGGGGTTATTTCTTGCCCATGGTATGTGCCGTGGTTCCTGGGAATACCGCGCTCCAGACAGGGCATTAGACAGGCGTGCGCTAACAGGGCGTGGGGCGGAGGACCCCGGCCCGGAGGCTCCAGCCTCTGACCCCCCTCAGCCGTGATCCGGAACTACGGAAACCTCCTGCTGGAGATGTCGGCCGTGGTCCCCGACGGCATCGTGGCCTTCTTCACCAGCTACCAGTACATGGAGAGCACCGTGGCGTCCTGGTACGAGCAGGTGCGTGCCCCACCTGCTCCTCCTCAGCCTTGCCCTGTTCCTTTGCATGTTGGTTTCATTCCTGGTTTGCGTTAAGTCGTAAAATGTATCGTATGTGACAGGACTGTGTATAAAACACAGCAACAGCTTAAAGGACAGCTGGCACCTAGGGTGTCCCCTTGCTTGCTCGCACTTCTGGGTCCCTCGTTTCCTCCTCTCTCTGCGGTTGTCACCATGACTGTCCTCCAGCGGAGGGGGTTTGGTGTGGAGAAACCGGTAGCGGGTGGGACCTGCTAATGCTGTGCTGTTAGAGGAAGACTCCAGAAGCCAGGCTGGGCAGGGCCTGGGGAGGGTCAGAGCCCCTTCAGGGGGAGCATGTGAGCCGGGCCCTGGGGTGTCCTGGATGCGGGGCTCGCCACAGCTGGGCGCTGGGTGCCTACAGGGTGCAGGCGGAGGAGTGGGTGCTCTCAGCTCACAGCCTCTGAGCCCCAGCTCTCGGGGGCCAGTTGAAGCAAGTGTTCCTTCAGGATGAGATGAGTGAACCTGGCTAAGCCAAGCATCAGGGGATGGGGGGCGGAGGAGTGGGAAACATGTCCACTTGGGGCCGTGGCCAAGACACTGGCCTTGTCCTCAGGCCCTTTTGTCCTGAGTGCCCCTTGTGCCCTGTGTAAGGAACCTTGGCCGTGAGGAGAGCCTCCTGGTGTTCTTCCAGGAGCGCTGCAGTTGCAGCTTCGCACTTAGGCCTGGAGGTGCCTCCATTCACCTTTGTGTATGGTGTGAGGCAGGGGTGAACGGTCACTTTGCCTCATGGAAATCCAGCTGTTTTACCACCATTATCTGCAAAGAGCTTTTCCCACTGACGTGCACAGGCAGCCATCTGTGTGGGTTTCTGGACCCTCCCTTCTGTCCCACTGGTCTGTTTGTCTATCCTTGCATCAGAACCAGGCTGTAGTAAGCCCGGCAGTGTCATAGGTAAAACCTCAGGGCAGCCTCTGGTGGGCTCTGCCTGGCCGACATCAGCCCCTCCACCACTCACTGCTGGGGAACGGGGGGCCCCGAGTGGGGACACATGCCCGTCCCACACCCTTGCCCCACTGCGGGCACAGTGGTTGGATCCCCCCGGATCACAAGGTTTCCCCCTCTCTCTGCGTGGCAGAGGTGGGCAAGCTGAGGCCCAGCCTGAGAACAGCCAGCCGCAGAGGCCAGGCCCCTCACGTGCCATCCGCCATCCCACCTGAGCCCTGGTGTCCTTCTAGGGCATCCTAGAAAACATCCAGAGGAACAAGCTGCTCTTCATCGAGACCCAGGACGGGGCTGAGACCAGTGTTGCCCTGGAGAAGTACCAGGAGGTGGGCGGGGTGGGTGGGGGACACTGGACGACAGGCCGGGGGAGGGGCAGGAGGCAGTGGCTCTGCAGTGACTCCCGTCCCTTCCCCAGGCCTGTGAGAATGGCCGCGGGGCCATCCTGCTCTCGGTAGCCCGGGGCAAAGTGTCCGAGGGAATTGACTTTGGTGAGTGGCCCAGGCTCTCCCCTCGCTTGCTGCCTGCAGGGGGCTCCCGGGGGCTCCTGCCCACTGTGCTTCCTGCTGCCGCACGGATCCAGCCCCCTCGCTCCCCCGGCCCCGGGCCCCGGGTCGGGCCCTCCGAGCACACGCGCGCTCTGCCCACTCTCCCCTGCTCCTGGCCAGTTAGCACGGCTGCCCCGCCCAGCACCCGACCTCGTGACCCCTGTCCTCTGCCCCCCCAGTGCACCACTATGGGCGGGCCGTCATCATGTTTGGGGTCCCCTACGTCTACACCCAGAGCCGCATTCTCAAGGTGAGCAGCACCCCGGGCCACAAGGGCTCCTGGGGGCCCGTCCTGGGACTGGCGCGGTTTGTGGGGGGGGGGGCTGCGCCGGCAGGACGGGCCCCACACTGCCGCCCTGCCCCGCCCGCAGGCCCGGCTGGAGTACCTGCGGGACCAGTTCCAGATCCGCGAGAACGACTTTCTGACCTTCGACGCCATGCGGCACGCGGCCCAGTGCGTGGGCCGGGCCATCAGGGGCAAGACGGACTACGGCCTCATGGTCTTCGCCGACAAGGTGGGTGCTGGGCGCCCCGCCCCAGCCTCAGGGAGCAGCTGGGGCCCCAGGCGCTCCACAGACAGGCCCGGGTGGCCGGCCGGGGCCCGGCGCTCACGCCTTCCCTCTCCCCTCCTGCTCCAAGCGGTTTGCGCGGGCGGACAAGCGCGGGAAGCTGCCCCGCTGGATCCAGGAGCACCTCACGGACGCCAACCTCAACCTGACGGTGGACGAGGGCGTCCAGGTGGCCAAGTACTTCCTGAGGCAGATGGCGCAGCCCTTCCACCGGGTAAGCGGGAACCGGCCTGCGCGCTCCCTGCCGCCTCCCAGGCGGGGCTCCTCCTCCAGAAAGCCCTCTGGGGTTTCTCACTTAGCCCCGGGAACTGGGGGGAGTCTCAAGGGGCCCTGTTCACACACGTGAGGCTACAAGAGGGGTGCAAGCACGTGGCGAGCCCCAAGGAGGCAGGAGAGAGGATTTGGGGTGAGGAGTTCGGATGAGGAAGAGGGGGCGTGCGTGCCGGCCTCCGGAAAGGCGATCCTGCTCTGCGGCTCGGATGCAAATCTCTGGCTGCCACCGCCCTCCCTGCGGGCCCGGCCGTTCCCAGGCGCAGTGTGCTCTGGATAACGAGGGACATTTCCACTTCGCAGCATCCTGTCTCATGGCCCCCATGCAAGCCACCACCTGTTCCTACTGGGCCTTGAGTCAGACCGTGTCCCCGCTGGGGAGCCCGGGGAAGCACAGCAACTCTCCCCATCCTCGCCCTGACCCTGTACCCCCCTTTCTTGCCCCTGCAGGAGGACCAGCTGGGCCTGTCCCTGCTCAGCCTGGAGCAGCTGCAGTCAGAGGAGACGCTGCGCAGGATAGAGCAGATCGCCCAGCAGCTGTGACCGCCGGGCGCGGCAGAGCTGTGAAAGGTATTTGCGGCCCCTCCTGAGTCCTGCCTGGCCCTAGGTCCCGGGGCGGGGGGCACTTATTTGCAGGCAGCCTCATGGACGTTCCTTGCTGCCAGATCTGCAGCCTTTAATCGCAGGAGAGGGAAGCGGGTACTTGGAGAGGCAGGCGGGAGCGGGGTGGGGAGCAGGGGACAACCTCCCCTCGGCCCGCCCTCCCCCGCGCTTTTCCTGAGACGTGGTGGCCAGCGAGGTCCTGTCAGCTTTAGCGGGGGCCCAGGTCGTGGGTGCTGGTGCTGAGGGTCCGAGAGGCCTCGCTCAGGTGCCGGGTGGAGAACTGGGGACACACACGGGCAGGCGAGGGACGGGTTGCACCTCTGCTCCAGGCGCCCTGTGGCTGTGTCTCTGTCCCCGTGTCCGCCCCCCACTCCCACGTCCTCGGCTGCCAACCCGCCCGGCCTGCTGGCCTTCGTGGGCCTTCGTGTGCCCCGCCTCCGCGTCCAGCCTGGCTGACCCCACGTCCAGCTGCTGCGCCTGTGTCCACCCATGTCCCCACCTCTCCTCCCTCCTCCTGCACCCACCCTTACCCCCTAACTGACACCAACCCACCCATCCTCTGCCTCGATCCCAGGTACAACCTCCATTTTCCTGTCCCACGTCTACCCACGTGTCTCCTCATCTGCCCTCTGCCCCCATGTCAACTCCTGTCCTGCGCCCACCCCTGTCCCCACATCTATCCACGGCCGCCCGCTTCCCATACTCTGTCATTGACCCAGGGTCCCTGTCAGCCCCTCACCTGAGTGCCAGCAGCCCTTGGGCCATCCACATTCAGCATGTTGAGTGACACGGCTCTCTTCATCCTGCACAGGAGGGGCAGGCGGAATGAGCCACTCCCTGCTGGAGGAGGCCTCGCCCACATGGTGTGAGCTCTGGTGCAGGTGGAGATGGGAGCCATGGAAGGTTCTTGAGCGGGACAGCAGGGGGTGGGGCTCAAGAGTCTGGACCTTCCGGGCCCTTGGCTGACCTGATCCAACACTCACCCGGCTGTTCCCGCCACCCCCTCGCCTCGGAGCCGGGAGACCAGCTTCTCGCTGCCACGCCGGATGGACTCACGGAACTTGGAGAATGAGCTGCTCCGGCGCAGGGCCTGGGAGGGGGCCAGGGACACTGGTCAGTCCCCCCGTCCTACCTGTCCCCAGCTCCCCAGAGACCGAAGCAGAGCCCACCCTCACCTGCGGATCTGCGTTACCAGCCGTCTCTGTGTTGGGGGCTCCTGGGGGAACAGACGGGGGATCAGGGTGGGACTGGGGGCTTGGGAGGCTGCCGGGGAGGGTGGAAGGGGCGGGGGCTCACCGAGGGGGGCGGGCAGGTCCTCCCTGCTGAGGATTTCTTTGTACAGCTCTTCCGCCTGCTGGTACTTGTTCTGTTTCAGGTAGGCCGAGGCCTGTGGGGAGGGCAAGGCTTGTGAGCTGCGCTCCAGCTGGGAAGCTCCCAGGTGCCCTGCACCCCAGCGCCCCCACCCCAGGCCCCCACGGCCATCCTTCTGAGGTGCACACTGACGGCCCCTCCCCTGCTCGAAGCTTTGCGGGGCCTTCCCGGGCCCTCAGGAAGGAGCCCGCTCACCCTGTCCCCGAGGCTTGCCCTACAACAGAGCGGGCTTGCATCCCGGCCCCACCGGGCTGGGTGACCCAGGGCAGGGGCTTCCTGTCTCTGAGCCTCTGACCCTGTTTCCTGCTCTACCTGGGGCTGGTGATTTAACCTCTGTGCCTCAGTTTCCTCATCTGCAAAATGAGGGTGACAGCAGCTCCTACCTCATAAGGTCTTGTAAGAAATAAATAAGATGATACAGGGAGCGCGCGGAGAAAGGGGGTTAACACAGTAAGAACTCAATAAATATTTGATGCTGTCAGCTGGTTCCGGCCAGTCTCTCCAGTGTCCTCTTCCCCCGTGAACTTGCTGGTTGCCTGGCGCTTCCCTTAGAACTTCTCACGAGCCGCTTTGTGCTGAGGGCCCAGCTCAGAGACACCTCGTAGGGGACGTCTTTCCCAAGAACCCTGCCGGGGGGGGGCTCCTCGTCCCCACAGTCCCGTCCTGTGCTCGGCAGGTCGGGGGGCTCCCTGGGCCCCTGGTCCTGATGCTCCTGGGGGGGGTGAGGGGCAGAGGAAGGGGGGCAGCCCTCGGCTCACCAGGTTGTTCTTGGTCTTGGCCACGTTGGGGTCGTGCGGGCCGCCCAGGGCCTGGTAGATGCCCAGGGCGCGGGCGTAGTGCCGCTCCACCGCCTCAAACTTGCCCTGGTTCTGGCAGAGCAGGGCCAGGTTGTTGAGCTGCTTGGCCACGTCCGGGTGGTCGGCGCCCAAGACCTGGGGGTCAAGGTCACGGGGTCACAAGCCATAGGGTCCTATGGGACTGGTAGGCCGCATGCTATGAAGTCACCATAATGGGGGGGTGTGACATAAATTAGGGTTTTAGGATCAAAGCAGAGAATTAATGAGGCTGGGGGTCGGAAGCCCTGTCAGATGGGGAGACTATAAGGTCAGGGGTCACAGGGTTCAGAGAATTGGGAACAAGGTCAAATTGGCGGATACGAGGATTGGCGTTGTCTGGTGACCACGTGAGGCTGGAAAGGGTAGGAGTGGGTGTGGAGACCAAATGAGATGAACTGGGGGGATGCACAGTATCAAAGGTGAGGGGTGTGAAATTGGGGGGGCATCCCAGCGCCAGTCCTCGCGGGGGCCTGGCAGCAGTAGCTGGGAAGAGCCAGGCGGCACCGGTGGGCTGGGAAGGGGCGGGACCTTCTCCCGGATCTCCAGGGCGCGCTGGCACAGGGGCTCCGCCTCCCGGTAACGCCCGCGCTTCCCGTAGAGGACCGCCAAGTTGTTGAGGGTGGCGGCCACCTGGGGGAACGGGGGTCACAGGTCAGGGACCGGAAGGCCCAGCCACGGGCGCCCCCTCCCCCACCCCGCCTAGGGCCCCACCTACCGCGGGGTGCTCAGGGCCCAGCGTCTGCTCCCGGATCTGCAGGGCGTCGTGGAGGAGGTCTGTGGCCTCTTTGTACTTGTTCTGGTCCCTGCCGGGCGGCCACAGGGATGGAGGGGGTTGTCAGGCCCGGGTGGCTGGGGTGAGCGGGAGGGGGCAGCAGGGCCAGGACCCAGCCGAGCAAGGGCGGCCCCCTCTGGGTCTCCCACACCGATCCCCGGGCCCCGACCCCTCTGCTCTCCCCACAGCCCTCTACCACCGTTGCGGTCTCCCTCACACTCCGCCCTGCCTGGGTCGCGGCTGCCCCTGCTCGTCGGCGGCCCCTCCTCTCCCACTCTCGTCCCCCGCCCCCGGGGCCCCAGGCTGGCAGAGCTCACCGGTACACCAGCGCCAGGATGTTGAGCATGGTGGCCACGTCAGGGTGGCAGTGGCCTGAGCTCCGCTCCAGGTCCTCCAAGGCCTGGCGGCACAGAGGCACGGCGACCTCGTAGCGGCCCTGGCCCGCATACTGGATGACGAGGTTGTGCAGGGTCCGGAGGCGGGCTGGGATCTCGTAGCCGCCCTGCTGAGCTGCCGCCGCCCCGGCCGCCTCTGGGCCTGGGGGGGACCAAGTCACTGCGCGCCCGCCACCATGCCAGGGGACAACGCTGCAGAGCTGGGGTGGTGGCAGCTGCCTCCCTGCCCTGGCTTCTGAGACTGCGATCCCAGACATCTAAGAGGCCCACGGATGCGTCCTGGACTGGGGCCACGAGGTCGCGGCCACCACCACCTGCCCGCCCCAGCCCCTGCCCCCTCCTGACGCCCTGCCCGCCCCAGCCCCTGCCCCTCCTGACGCCCTGCCCGCCTCAGCCCCTGCCCCGTCCTGACGCCCTGCGCGCCCCAGCCCCTGCCTGTCCATATGCCCTGCCCGCCCCAGCCCCTGCCCGTCCATATGCCCTGCCCACCCCAGCCCCTGCCCCTCCAGACGCCCTGCGCGCCCCAGCCCCTGCCCGTCCATATGCCCTGCCCGCCCCAGCCCCTGCCCCCTCCTGACGCCCTGCCCGCCCCAGCCCCTGCCCATCCTGACGCCCTGCCCTGGCCTGATGCCCTGCCCGCCCCAGCCCCTGCCCCTCCTGACGCCCTGCCCGCCCCCAGGCCCTGCTCCCAGCCTTTGGAGCCCCGCCTTTTAGCCGCCTCCCACACCCACCTGTCCTCTCCTCCTCACTGGGGAACAGGGCCGCCAGGCTGTCTCGGCGAGGAGGGGACTCGGGCTGCTGCGGGGAGGACAGGGAAGCGGGAGTCATGAGGCGGGCGGGCTAGTTTCAGAGCCGGACCCAGTATCTCAGGGTAGGAGGGAGGTGCAGGGCCGAGCCCAGGGGCTGGGGAGCATCTGGGGCTTTGTGGAGCCACCAGGGGGCTTTGCAGGGGGCGGGGGCTCTGTGGAGGGTCAGGGGGTTGTTGGCGGGGGCGGGGGACTCTGCCTAGGGTTGGGGGGCTGTGGGGTTGTAAGGGGGGTCTGGGGCCCTGTGGAGTGTTGGGTTCTTTGAAGGCCCTGCAGGGGGTTGGGGGCCCTGGGGTGCTGAGTTGGGTTGGGGGGCGGGGCTCCCCCGAGAGCGGCCGCCCCGTCTCACCCTGCCCTGCGAACCTGGCTCTCCGCATCGTACTGCCGCAGCTGCCCCAGGAACTCCAGGTGGCTCTTCTCCTCCTCTAGCTGGGCCACGGCCTCCTCGCTGGCCCGCAGCCGCCGCTGCGTCTCCTCCAGCTCCTCCCGCAGCCACGCGTTCTCCTGGGCCAGCCGCCGGGCCTGCGCCCGCAGCCGCTGCTTCTCCGCCTCCAGGGCACCCACGTGCGCCGACAGCGCCAGCAGCACCTGCGGGGCAGGGGAGGCGGGCCGGGATCAGGGCCCACCCAGGGCCCCAAAGCGGGCCGGGGCCACCCCCATGCTGGCCAAGATGCCCCCAGGTTCTGCATGGAGCAGTCCCCGTGATGCTCAGAGGGCCATTCCACCCAGAGACCCCCGATTTCCCCAGGCACCCGTGATGTACCGCTGCATCCCCAAGGCCTCCCCAGGAGGGACCCCATCTGGTTCAAGGGTCTCTGCCACACACAAGGGCTCCCCAAAGCGGTCCAGAGACCCCTTCTTTGGTCTTGAGCCTCCCCCTCCCAGGCCTGGTCCCGGCCCCAGACCACCCTCTGCAATGCTGACCCTATACCTGCCCCTGCCTGTCCCCAGGCCTGACCCCCACCCCTGCCTTCCTGTCCCCAGATGTCTGGGCCTCCTCCATCCCGGGCCCTACCTGCTCCCCAGGCCTGAGCCCCCCCACACCTGGCCTCTTATACCCGAGACTCATCCAGCCCAGCTTGACCGTGCCCCCATACCTGCCCCCCAGGCCGGGCCCCTCGTACCTGCGCCTCGCCCAGCCCCAGCTCGATGGCCTCCAGCGAGTGACACACCACCTGGTGCTTCTCCTCCAGCAGCTCCGCGCCGGGGGCCGGGCTCTGCCCCGCCAGGGCCTCCGCCAGGTGCCCGGCCAGGCCGTGGTGCTCGGCCCGCAGCGCCTCCAGCCCCTGCACCACCTGCCGGGTCTGCCGCACCAGGTCCTCAGGGCTCAGGCGCTCGGGGCCCAGCGCCACGCCTCCGGGGGCGGCCACCTGCACCGACATTGCTGCTCCTGGGGGCAGTGGGGGGTGTCAGTGCCAGCCCCCACGCCTCCTCACCCCAGCCAGCCCCCCCCCCACACCTCCTCACCCCAGCCAGACCCCACCCCCATGCCCTCCTCACCCTAGCCAGCCCCCCACGCCTCCTCACCCCAGCCAGCCCCCACCCCCATGCCTCCTCACCCCAGCCAGACCCCCACGCCTCCTCACCCCAGCCAGCCCCCACCCCCATGCCTCCTCACCCCAGCCAGCCCCCCACGCCTCCTCACCCCAGCCAGCCCCCCACGCCTCCTCACCCCAGCCAGCCCCCACCCCCATGCCTCCTCACCCCAACCAGCCCCCCACGCCTCCTCACCCCAGCCAGCCCCCCACGCCTCCTCACCCCAGCCAGCCCCCACCCCCATGCCTCCTCACCCCAGCCAGCCCCCACCCCCATGCCTCCTCACCCCAGCCAGCCCCCTGCCTCCACGCCCATCCCAGCCAGCCCTCCTTTGGAGACTCTCTGGACCCACCGCGTGTGTGTAAGGAACCGCGGTCGCGCGAGCAGCGAGCTCGTGGCCCCACACCTGCCCTCGGCTCACCCGGCCCCCCCTCCCCACCCCAAGGAGCCCGGATACCCTGACCCAGAACTCGCGGCTGCGCGAGCTGGTGCGGCGGCGCCCTCCTCCGCCAGGCGAGGGGCAGGGCACGCGGAGGCGCGGCCTCCCATGAGCTCACTCTTAGGGTGCTTTGTTGGGAACCAGTCAGACCGCTGGGGGTGGGGCGCGGCCGGGAGGAGAGGGCCGGGGGGCTGGGGTGCCGGAAGCAGAGGCGGCCCCTCGGTTGGGGGGACGGGGCCTGACAGGCCGACAGACCCTGGGGGGGCAAGAGCCCCACCCTCCACCACAGACAGGCCCGGCCGGCCGGGGCGAGTTGGGACACACGTGCAGCAGGCGTGGCCCGCGGCTGTCACACCGTCCACCTGGGCTCCCACGCCGGTCGTGCGGGAGACGAGGTCACAAACGCCTAGCCGGCGGCGCCGGTGTGGCCCTCACAGTCACACTCACACACCTTCAGAAACAGCACAACACACACGCACACCGCTCTCCCTCCTTAGCCATACGACGCAACACCCAACGCCCAACACACATTCTCCCCTCACTCAAATACAACGTAACACACCCACACATGCGTTCTCTCAGAAACACAATTCAACACACTGCTTTCATTCAAACACAACACACACACACATTCTACTCTTGGAAATAGAACTTGATACACATTCCTCTAAGAAACAGAAACGCAACACAAAAACGTTCCCCTTTCTGGGGAGTGGGTGTGGCTCAGTGGTTGAGCGCCTGCTTCCCATGCACGAGGTCCTGGGTTCAATCTCCCGGACCTCCTAAAACAAAACAAGACAAAACAGGAAACATTCTCCTTTCCAAAATACAACTCAATGTCTGGAAATACCACACAATAGAAACACATTCTCTTCCCAGATACAACACACACAGAGGACAACTCTCTTCCCCCAAACACAATGGAATACATACCCCCATACCCACGTTTTCCTTTCAGAAATACAACCTGATACAACGTGCAAACTCAGACACACACATTCTTCTCTGAGAAAACACACACACACTCTCCCTTCTTAGAAATACAGCACAATACATGCATTATTCTCAGAAATACAACTCAACCTTTAGACACACGCCCTTCTTTCAAATGCTACACATTCACAACACACTTCCCACTTAAAACACAACGCAATACACACACCCACATTCTCCTTTCACAAATACAGCTAATGTCACTCACACACACACTCTCCTCTCAGAAAAAAACACACATGCTCGCCCCCCTCGGAACACAACCCAGCACACAGGTGCACACGCACAAACTCTCTCTTCTTCCCCACCCGCCTCCTCTGGGAAAACCAGCAAATCCCCACTTACATTCCGGAGGGTCTCCCCGACCTCGTTGTCCTTCCCCGCACCCCGGGCCCCTCCCCTTCACACAGGGCTGCCCCCTCCAAGACGCACGCCCGGCTTTCACCTTGGACTTGCCCCCACCTCCCCCGATTCTTCTAACCCCCACCTTCTCGCCCAGCCAGCCGGGCCCTCAGGCCCCTACCGTGTGTGCAAGTGACCTCTGAGCTCAGCTTCAGTCACCCTGCCGGAAGGGGGTCCCCTGGTGCAGACGGCTGTGAACACACAGAGAAGGCAGTTCCACGGTCCCCGCAGCCACACCTGGCCACTCCACGAAGCTGCCCGGTCCCTCGGAAACCTGGAGGCCCGCACCTGCGCCCAGCTCCCAGCTGCACCCCGCAAGGGCAGGCGCCTTACCCCGGAGGCTTTCCCGAGGCCAGTCACTCTCTCAATATGTGCGTGTGTCTCGCGCCTCACGCACAAGCCACACAAATAAACTCACAATCACCAAGCCCATCAGCCACCCTGACAACCACAGCCACACATTAGTCACACAGCCCTGCCAACCTCCCGCAAGGTCGCACGCCACACAGCCCAGTGCGCCCGACGCTCACACACGCATCGCCCCCCGGCCGGCCTGACAACCACAGGCAGAGTCACAGTGACACAACACTCACCCTCAGCCGGGCATCACCCCGGCTGTCTCCCAGACACGGCGCTCGCCCGCGTCCAGGCGCCCCTCAGCTGTGCCCCACGCGCGGGGCCCGCCGCAGACTCCCTCCTCTGCCCTGTCACCTAGGCACCCGCCTCCGTCCCTCGGGGGCCAGGGGCCTCGCTGGCCCCCGCGTCCCGCACAGCCCGGCCCCTCTCGCCCCACATGGACAGCGCCCCAGGCCGTGGCACGGCGTCGCCCGGACACCTCCTCTCTGCAGTCCTCTCCACACTCACACACGCGCCCCTCACGCAGCCCCCCACGCTTCCACATGCTGTCGCACGCCGCAGCCCTGCTGCACAGTGACAGCCAGGTCAGCCCCAGCTGTGTCCACCCACGCACACCAGCCCATAGGTAAGTCACACCACCTCGTGCTCGCCTTCGCGACTCTGCCGTTCACAGCCACGCAGCCAGGCGGTTCCCACGCTCTCGCGGCGTTCATCCTGACCTACAGGGGATCCCACTCGCGCCCCCGACCCAGCCACACAGACACACGACGCCCACACGCAGAGAGCTGCCCAGTCACCCTGCCTCTTTCTACACACACCCAGTCCTGGAGACTGTCCAACCCCCAGCACATGCACCTCACACAGCCACGCAACATCACACAGACACGCAACATCACACAGACACGCAACATCACACAGACACGCAACATCACACAGGTACAACCAGACGGTGGCCCACGTGTCCCGCTCAGGGATCCCAACCCACATCCTCCACACAGTCGCTCGATCGCCTCCCTCACACTCAGACGCACAGCCTTACACCATCACACACGCACACCGCAGCCGCGCTGGGCGCTCTCCCAGGCCCACTGGCCCGGGCCCCATCCAGACTCACCCTCCCCAGGCCGCACAGCCTCACCCCCCGCCGGCCAGCGCGGCGCGCACCCGGCCTCGCGGCCGTCACAAGGGCCCCCTCCCTCTCCCCTCCCTACCCCCTCCCTCTCCCCTCCCGCCCTCCCCCCCCAGGCCCCGCCCGTCCCTGGCCGCTGTTTACCTGCGCGCGGGGGGAGGGGCGCGGCCCGGGCCGGGTCTCCAGCCCCCGGGGGACCCCAGGGCGCGGCAGGGGGCGCCCAGGGGCCTCAAGGTCCCAAGCCCGTCTCCAGGAGGGCGAGCCCCGGGGAGCGCGCGGCCCCGGTCCTCCCGCTGCGCCCCCCATCGGCGCTCGCGGCCCCGGGGCTCCCTGCCCGCCCCCCCCGGCCCGCCCCCCTGGCCCGCCGCCCCCGCGCCCCGCCGCGCCCCGCAGCTCACCGTTCCGGGCTGCGCCGGGCTGAGCCCCGCGTCTCGGGCCGCGGGCGGCTCCTCCGGGGGGCGGGACGGTTGGGGAGCCCCGCCCCCGCAGGTGAGCCGGGGCCCGCCCACTGCCCCGCGCCGGCCGGGACCCGCGGCGCCACCTGCGGGAATCGCGCCGCGTGGGGTCAGCGCGCCGGGGCGAGGCTGGCGTCGCGGGGACTGGGAACCCTGGAGCCTGCGGTCCCGGCTCGACGGCCTTCCCGCTGTGCCCGCGGCTTGGAGCTCTCTTCCTGCAGATCTTCCTGCAGATCTCGTCGCCGGCAGGCCTCTTAGCAGAGGCTGCTTCCTCCGAGAAGCCCTCCCTGACCACCTCATCTAAATTGCACCCATCAAAGTACCACCTCATTTCCCTGCTTGATTTTGTTCACAAAATTATCAGGGCCAAAAATTATTTTATATAACATTATATCATATCAGATATTATGTTATGCCATATTGTAATATATTAATTATGTTATGTTATATTATATTTATTATATTAATTATGTTATATTGAGAGGAGAGGTAATGTGATGGCTACAATTATAGGCTCTGGGTTCAAATCCTTATTGGCGGCCCTTACTGGCTGTGCAGATCTTGGGTAATTAAATTTGTGTCTCTGTGCCTCACTTTCCTAATCTGTAAAATGGGAATAGTCAAAGGGTTATTGCCAGGATTGAATGAGTTAATAAATGGTCAACACTTTTATCAGGGTCCAGGACGTTGGGAAGCTCTTAGCAAATGTTAGCTACTGATTGTATACTATTATATTACTCATTCCTTTTTCTCCACAGTTAGAATGTCAGCTCTGGAGCTTCTGTATTGTCAACAGCGTATATTTAACGCTAGAACAGACCGTGGAGCTTAGTATGTTCTCGGTAAATATTTGTTGCATGCCTGATTAACCCACGCAAATCCTAGAATGGTAAAAGGGTTAAAACTGGGTGCACATGATTCTCACCTCAAAACTCGGTCCTGCTCAAGCTTTTCCAAACCCCTGCACTAGGGGCTGCTTCCGGCAGAGGGCGCCACGGGACCGTGAGCCAAGCACCGCTCTGCTCGCCGGCTCAGAGCCAGGCTGCTGTCTAATTCCCTCCTCCAGGAAGCCTTCCCTGACTCCCCAGGCTGGGTCAGGCGCCCCCTTGTGGCTCCTGCAGTCCTCTGGTCTCCGCCATCCCAGCCCTGCCCACTCTGGGTTGTTTGGGGACGGGTCTCTTTATGCAGTGTCCACACTGCCTGTGCCACTGCTGTGTCCCCAGCACGTCCTGGTACCGGCCTAACAAGAGAAGAATGGTGTTGACTGAGTGATGGAAAAAGTTTTACCACCGCCAAGCCTTCTGGGGCGGGGAGAGGGGACACGGGATGATGGTTCTGCCCCATGCTTCCCACAAGGCAGTGTGGGCGGCAGAAGCCCGGCGGCCCTGGTGCAAATCCTGGCTTGGCCATTTCCTGGTTGGGTGACCCTTGAGCGAGGAGCTCCCCTCTCTGGGCCTCAGATTCCCTGTCTGTAAAATGGGGCTTGCAAGGGTAACCTACTTTGTCCAGCCCTTGTGAAGACCGGTGAGTAATCCTGAGGAAAGGACACATGGTAAATATGATTATACACTGGGGAGGGGGGAGGGGCCGAGGGAATTGGAGCCAGGCAGATCTGAGTTCGAATCCTGGTCTTGCCTCTTCCTTGTCCTGTGACCTGGGGCAAGTCATGACTGCTTCCTGAGTCCTCGTTTCCTCATCTGTAAAACGGGGATGATCCTCTCACCTCACAGCATTGTGGTGAAGATTCAATGAGATCAAGGTTGAAAAAAAGAAAGTGTTGGGAAACGGACTTTGGCCCAGTGGTTAGGGCGTCCGTCTACCATATGGGAGGTCCGCGGTTCAAACCCCGGGCCTCCTTGACCCGTGTGGAGCTGGCCATGCGCAGCGCTGATGCGCGCAAGGAGTGCCGTGCCACGCAAGGGTGTCCCCCGCGTGGGGGAGCCCCACGCGCAAGGAGTGCGCCCGTGAGGAGAGCCGCCCAGCGTGAAAAGAAAGAGCAGCCTGCCCAGGAATGGCGCCGCCCACACTTCCCGTGCCGCTGAGGACAACAGAAGCGGACAAAGAAATAAGACGCAGCAAATAGACACCAAGAACAGACAACCAGGGGAGGGGGGGAATTAAATAAATAAATAAAAATCTTTAAAAAAAAAAAAAAAAAAGAAAGTGTTAACAAAGGCAACCATTTCTTTAGTCTTCCCTGTGCCCAGCAACTTTGCAACACATCAAATTCTTACCCGTGCTAGGCTGTGCCAAAGCCTGCGTGCAGGCTAACTCTGTTAAACTTCACTCAGACCCTATGATTATCCCCATTTCATGGATGAAGAAGATGAGGCACAGAGAAGGTTGTGAAAGGTCACACAGCCGGTGAATCCATAAAGTTGTCCCCCAAGGTAGGTACTCTTATTAGCCCCACCTAACGATGAGGAAACTGAGGCTCAGAGAGGAGAAATGGGTTGCCCAGTTCCATAGCCAAAAGGTACTCTCCCTCAAAGCCTCCGTTTGCCATCTCAGGAAAATGGGAGGACAGGTCAAGGTTTTTCTTTTTCACCTCTTGGCACAGTTTTTGAAAAGCCTTATTTTTTTTTTTTCCTTTAATTGAAAAATTAATGCACCAAAACAAACAGAAAAAAAGGAAATAAAAGTTCACAAAGGGTTCAAAAGAATATAGAGTGAAGGGTATGTTTTTGTCTTTCCTTGATCCCAAGATACCCTCCCAGAAGCAGACATGGCTACCAGCTTCTAACATTTCCTTCCCGAGATAGTCCATAGCTGTGGACTAAGTGTAGACGAATGAATGTGGGCGCCCATTGAAATGAAACACAGATGGGAAAACACCTATCCTTGGAGGTAGACTGAAGTTTGGCCTTGACTTTGGGCTTGGTATTGGGACAACTGTACCAGTTCTGAGCCTAGGTATTAGGGGACCTTAACCTTTCCTTTTGTGCCCTGGCATCACCAGAAGTTTCCCCTAAGTGGTTGCTCCTCATTTAGCCACACCCCGCAGCTGTAGACACAGGGAGTGATTTCCCACCTGAGCTCAACCCAGATGAGCCAACCCTCAGCCAACCTCACATCCTGAGAATAAACGGCTGCCATTTTAAAAGCCCTGCATTTTCGGATGGTGTGTTTCACAGAGTTTTTGTGGCAGTACGTTTATCTTTTTTTTTTTTTTCATTTAGCGGGTATAGATTAGCTTTATTCTTCTTAACAGCCGCATAGTATTCCAGTAGGTGAGTTTTACCATTTATGCTTTAATAAAAAGAAAAAAAATACTTATAGGACAAAGAAGAAATAACAAATGAGAAAATGTTTAGAATAGATCAATAATCAGACAAAATATATACAAAACATATAACAGGGAAGCGGACTTGGCCCAGTGGATGGGGCATCCATCTACCACGTGGGAGGTCCGCGGTTCAAACCCCGGGCTTCCTGACCCGTGTGGAGCTGGCCCATGCGCAGTGCTGATGCGCGCAAGGAGTGCCCTGCCATGCAGGGGTGTCCCCCATGTAGGGGAGCCCCATGCGCAAGGAGTGCGCCCCGTAAGGAGAGCTGCCCAGCGTGAAAGAAAGTGCAGCCTGCCCAGGAATGGGGCTGCACACACAGAGATCTGACGCAGCAAGATGATGCAACAAAAAAGAGACACAGATTCCCATGCTGCTGACAACAACAGAAGCGGACAAAGAAGAAGCCACAGCAAATAGACACAGAGAACAGACAACCTAAGGGGGAAGGGGAGAGAAATAAATAAATAAATCTTTAAAAACAAAACAAACAAAAAAACATATAACAAAACCTTTTAAGGAACAAGCCATTGCTCCGTGCGACAGTATGAGTGAATCTCATCAAATATAATGTCACAATGGGAAGCGGACTTGGCCCAATGGATAGGGCGTCCGCCTACCACATGGGAGGTCCAGGGTTCAAACCCCGGGCCTCCTTGACCCGTGTGGAGCTGGCCCATGTGCAGTGCTGATGCGCTCAAGGAGTGCCCTGCCACACAGGGGTGTCCCCCACGTAGGGGAGCCCCACACGCAAGGAGTGCGCCCCATAAGGAGAGCCGCCCAGCACGAAAGAAAGTGCAGCCTGCCCAGGAATGGTGCCACACACACAGAGAGCTGACACAACAAGATGAGGCAACAAAAAGAAACACAGATTCCCGGTGCTGCGGTCAGGGAGGAACACACAGCAAATCGACACAGAGCAGACAACTCGGGGCGGGGGGGAGGGAAGGGGAGAGAAATAAATAAATAAATAAATCTTAAAAAAATAATAATGTTGAGAGAAAAAGCAATCAAACGCAAGCAGGGACACCCTTCCAGGAGTGGGGTGACCTTGGTCTTGAAGAGAACACGAGGCAGCTGTCTGGGCTGCTGGAGGAGCTGTATCTTGACCTTGGTAGTGGTCACTCAAGTATAAAGCTATGTAAAAGTTCATTGAATTTAATGATTAGGACACTTCCCTGAATATAAATTATACTTCAATTTAAAAATCAATAAAAAATATATTTTAAATAAAGAAAACAAAATGTGAATGTGTAACCATCCAAACACGCAAAATTTATTCAAATATAATATTTCCAATGTAAAGAATGAAATTGAAATAACAGAAAAAAAAAAACAAGCAAACAAACAAACTGTGGGGTGCAGCTATAGCAGTACCTGGAGGAAGATGGATACCCTAAGTTGATTCAGAGGGCCTGGGGCAGGGCAGGAGTCCTGGAGAGCCTTTATTCCTGGCTCACCCCTGCCCCCGGCCCATCCTGGATGAGGTGCAGCAGCCTGCAGGCCTGCAGCCGCTCTCGGGGAACAAGGATGGGGAGCAGGGGCAGGCCCTCAAATTCCCAGCTCTGGGTCTGCCTTGATTTACAACTTGTCTTCCCTGAATCAGATGACGTCAAAGACAGCCTGGGTTTTGTGTGCTGCTCTATATATCTTAAAAAAAAAAAAAAAAAAGGCAGCCAAGATGGGGAGAGGGATGTGAGGGTGAGGGGGAAGAAACAAGGGACATTGGAGCATGGGCCATGGGGGTGGAGGGCTGTCCTACCAGAGTCTCTCCTGGAAGTGGCAGCCTTACTCCCAGAAGAGGGACAGGGACAGGGGACACGTCAGAAAAGAGGGAGAGTGTGGGAGCAGGGCTGCTGTGCAATGCCAGGCCTCCAGGGCAGGAGGGGGGGACTTACCAGATGGTGGCGGGAAAAGAGCACGGGCTCTGGAATCCCAGGTCTCCTGGCCGTGCGACCCCGGCAACTCAACCTCCACATCCATCCTCTGTAAAATGGGGCTTCAGCACACGGGCGGGCATCGGCGAGGGGTTAGGAACACAACTCAGGCCCTGACCGCCTGGACCAGTTTGGCTCTGCTACTTACTAGCTGTGTGACTTTGGGCAAGCGAATCCACCTCTCCAGGTAGCGTCTCATTCTCCGGATGTGTGAAAATTACAGTGCCCAGCTCTTAGCACGGTGGGAGAATAAGATTGGCCAATGCGCATAAAGTGCTTGGACCCTAAAGCCAGACTGTGGGATGACGAGGGGGAAGCAGGTACAAATTACCAAGGTCCGACAACCACAGGGACCCTAGGCTGACCATACAGTGTATGACGTGGCTGGGAGGCTTGGGAGATTCTTTTTGCCAAAACTTGAACCCACTCTCAGCAGTCCTGGGTTAGTTTGATTCCTACTTCGGAGGCTTCCCAGCTGTGCGCCCTTGGGCAAGTCACTTAACCTCTCTGAGGTTAACTGAGTTAAACTGTGTAAGGTATTTAGCACAGCCCCTGGCATATCGGAACTGCTCCATAAATTGGCTGGCAGGATGGGGCCTGGAATGTCTACTCAACATCCATGCTAGCTTTCTTCTAGAGTACCCTCTGTAGATGAAGAGGCCGCACAGCTAAAACCCAGGTTTTCCAGGAGGTGAGGGGTGCTCCTGGAAGCTCAGCCCGGACCCTGCTCCTTTAGCCCTTCCAGAGATTTTGTCAGCACCTAAGATCTGGCAGCAAATTCCTTTCTGCTCCATCTGGGTGGAGTGGTTTCTGTGACCTGCAATGGACTGATATGGCTACTATTATTTTCTTAGTCAAAAAGCACTCATTTATCCTGAGGGCACTGGGAAGCCATGGCAGGTTCAGAGCAGGGGAGGGAGAAGGTTGGGAGGGGGCAAGACTGGGCGGGAGACCAGGCAGGCGGCTGGGGCAGGTGGCGGGGATGAGGGGCCTGAGCCAGGGTGGGCTGTGAGGGAGGGGACAGACAGGCCCTAGAGACTGACAGGGTGTGCGGGACAGTCAGGTCAAGAGAGAGAGCGGAGGGAATAGTATTTCCCAAAGCCAGCTGTTTCCGGGAGGCGCAAACAGGCTCCAGCAGGTGGACCTCGCGGCACAGGGTGCTGGAGTGTGCTTGATGGGCTCAGTCCAGGCCACAGGCGGACCCTTGTTCCAATGGATTCTGGGAAGCTGTTTCTGGCATTTCCCCCTTGCAATGCTACGTGGCCAAAAGAGAATGTCAAACGCTCTCTGTTCCCCCAGGACGCTCAGCGGTCCAGGGCTTGGCTGTGCCACGTACGGTGTGTGACGTGGCTGGATCCCATGGCAAACCCTCAATGGCTCCCATCCCGTTCCCAGTGAAACTGAAAGCCCCTGTGGCATCCAGGGCCCTGGGGTCTGCTCCCACTCTCCCCTCCACCCATCTGCTCAAGCCACCTGCTCTCCTCAATGTCCCTTAGACTTTGGCATTGCCCCACACTCATCTCGGGGCCTTTGCACGTGCTGTTCCCACCCCCCCACACTCTCCCTCCAGATCCCCACGTGGCTGGCTCTTCCTATCCCTCAGGGCTCTGCTCAGGTGCCACCTCCTCAGCGAGGCCCGCCTGACCTTCCTTTCTGGAATAGTCTGTGCTGCACAACCCTCTCATCCCGCTGCGCTCTTTTCCTTTCCTTCAAAGCCCCTGGCATCGTAGTATATATTTGCTTGTTCACTGTCATGAAAATGTCACTTCCATGAGGGCAGGGGTTTTGTGTAGTTGCTGCTGCGTCCCCAGTACGTGCTCAGTAAATCATTGTTGAAATGATGAAAGCGTAAAGGTTCTGCGCCAGTTCATTTTAATTCTCTGGGCCTTGGCTTCCCTAACCATGAACCTGGGGCAGAGCAGATGGGTAGAGAGGCCAAGGTGGGGGGCCCTTCCCCTAACCCAGTCCTCACCTGCCGGGAGACGCCAGAAAAGGAGGAGACCCCCAAAAGAGGGAGGCAGCTGTGAAAGTAGGAATCAAGGCTCTGCTCGCCATGGCAATCCCAGGCGCTCCCTGGAGGAGGCAAGCGCTCCTCTTGCAAGCCTGGCGCCTCCCAGGCGCAGGAAGCCACTTCCAAGCGCTCCCCATCCCCTTCCACAGATTCTCCTCTCCGCTGCTTGAGGTCCCCAAGTCACAGGCGAGGAGTAGAGCGCTCCGGCGACGCCACGGTCTGCGCCAGTCCCGTGGCCCGCGCTCTTAACCGCGTCGCCGCCCAGCCCCTGCCCGGGAGGGGGTTGGGGGGCGGCCGCCCGGGGCCGCAGCTGCCCTTGTAAGGAGGCGAGGCACGGGGACACCCGAGCCACCCGGTTATAATTAACCCAGACACGTGGCGAGCCTCCCCCCATCACCTGCCCTCGCGGCCCCCTATCCCCGGTGCCTCGGGGCCTCGGATCTCCGCCTTCGCAGAGGGGGCCGCAAGGCGCACTCTAAAAATAACTCCTTTCGCGGCCCAGTCCCTCCCTGTCGCCTCCGCAGGGCTTTGATGGCGGAAATCTCCCGGGGTCATCGGGAGATAACGACCCTCGCCTTCCCGCGCAGCTCCGAGCTGGAATCTCCCTAAACCAGCTGTGCCTCAGTTTCTCGCCCACTCACTTCCCAGGCGGAAGGAGCCAAGCTGCAGCCAGCTCCGGCTTCTGGGGTCAGGCTGTCCCGGGTTCCAGCCGCGCTCTGTCACGTCGAGGGGCAGCGGGCAAATCACACGTTCCCTCTCCTCTGGAAAACGGGGGTGGCGGCCCTCCCGGGCGTCACTGCGAGACCGCGCGGTGCGGGCGCCCCGTGTCCTGAGCAAGCCCGAGCGCTCCGCACCCGCCCAGGGCGCGGGGCCTGCGGGGGGCGGGGGGGGGGGGCGCTGGCAGCCGAGCAGGCCCCGTGGAGGGGCAGCAGCAGAGGCGGGGGCAGCAGGGGGTGGCTTCTATGTGCTTGGGACATGCCCTGCCGCTGTCCCGTGGTCCCGGCCCGGGGCCAGCTGTCCCCGCCAGCCCGACTCAGCACTTGGGGTGGGGATCCGCCGTGGGGGGCGGGGGCTGGGCCCGGGCCCTGCGGGGGCCCATACAAGGCCTCGGGCTGGACGCGAGGTTTCCCTGGGCTCCAGGTGGGCACGGTGCCCGGGCGGGGGGGCGAGGGGCCCGGCTGCCCTCCAGCCCCCTCCCGGGGGCAGCCTCTCCCAGCCAATCGCAGGGCCCGGGGTCCCCCTATATAAGGCCGGGACTGCAGGCTCCTCCTTCGGGTCAGTGTCGCCTCGGAGGATCCAGTCAGCCCCTTTCAGCCCAGCCCGGCCAGGTACCGCCCGAGGCGGGACAGAGGTGGGGGCGGGAACCGCGGCCCTGCGCGGGGGCGCGTGCGGGAAGGGCGGGCCTGTGCGCAGAGGTCCCACCACCTGGGAGCTCAACTTAGGAGCCCTAGCAGGACCCTTGTCTCTGCGGCACAGGTTCAGGGGGAAGGATCCTGGGGGACGGAGGACGAAAGGGGTCTTGACAGCTGCCAACTGTCACCCCTGCGGGGGGCTGGGGCCGCATTGGTCCCCAGCCCTGGCGCCACCAGCACACTAGCTGGGGGAGGGGTCTGTTCCCGCCTGCAAGAACAGGTGTAGCCTGGGCCTGGCGGTTGCAAGTGTGCAGGTCCCAGCCGTGTCCCTGTGACCTTGAGTCTGACCCGCCTGAGGCCCCCTGCGTGGGTGCCCCTGTCCTGAGTGTGTCCCTGGGACGTGCGGCTGTGGGGCTGCCTGCGGTGTGCTTTGGGGTGTCCATGGGGCGTGTGTTGTATGAGTGGCCTCCGGGGTCCCCCCCTTGCCTCAGTGCCCTTCGGGGCTGTCCCTTTGAAGGGAGGGCCCTGGGCCGGGGGCTGGGCTGTCCTTGAGCCCCGGGGCCTGGGCGCATGCCCTCCTGTCTACCCTGGCCCACCTGTCTCTGGCCTGCTGACTTGGTGCAAGCCGAGCCCCTGGAATGTGGGGGCAGGCCGGGGTGGGGGACAGCAGCTGGGGGGGGGATCCTGCCAGGCTCTAAAAATAACTCCTGTACCCTGGGCAGCAGCTCCAAAGGCCTGGGCCCTCACCTCTCGCTGGTCCCGGGTTCCTTCCCACAATCCCGTCTGCTCCACCGCCCTGCACATACCTCTGGAGGGTCCCTCCTGCTTTCCAGGGACTAATGAATAAAAGTAGAAACACTAAAAGCAGCCGTCCCTCCTCATTTCTGGGCACCCACTCCATGCCAGGGCCTGCGCTCAGCCTGTCACATGCCCCTGTCCTCCAAGAATCTGCCTGGTCATCCCATGGGGAAGGGTTGCTTTGCAGGGGACAGAGGCTCAGAGAGGCAGAGCAACTGGTCTGGGGTCACACAGCAGGGAAACGGCATTGGTGGGAATGGAACCCAGCTCTGTGGAGCCCGGGGGCTGAGCTTTTCTTCCTGGCTGAGCTCACGGGAGGGGTGTCAGCAGGCAAGGCTGGGGGCAACCACCAGCCCACCCTCTCACCCTGCCCCTCACTGGTGATTGAACATAAGAAAACCTTTGGGCAGACAAGCCCTCTTCTCTCACGCGCTCATTCCCAGCCATGCCCTCCCCAGCTCCTCACGCAGACCTTTCAAACAGCAACAATAATATAGTAGCAACTAAGTAAATGGTGCTTATCATGTGCCAAGCACTATTCCAAATGCTTGACATGCATTCACTCATTTAATGCTCACAAGATTCCCGGGAGGAAGGTGCTTTTGTGACCCCCAACCGAGGCCCAGAGAAGTTGAGCAACTTGCCCAAGGACACACAGCTGCTGCAATGGCAGAGCTGGGATTCAAACCCAGGCTTCCAGGACCTTGATTTTTAACCGTGCTACATACAAATCCAGCCCAGGGGTGCCCTCTCCCCCATTTTTCTGCTAAAGAAAAGGAGTCTCTAGCAAACTTACAATGTAAATCCAGGGTGATCCAGCCAGAAAGTGGCAGAGCTGAGAGCTTAACCCAATTCCTTGATACCAAAGCTGCTTCCACCAGGAGAGGTGTCCTCTGCGAAGATGCTGGGGCTCAGTGACGGGGCTCCCCTGCTCCAGGTCGCACGGGGCAGGAGCCAGGATCTGGTCGCCAGGCCTGCCTGGCCCCGAAGCCTTGCTCCGTGCTCCCGCTGGCCTCAGCCGGGCGCGGGCTGACCCTCCTCCCCCGCCGCCCGCCAGGCCCCCTCCCCGTCGCCGCCATGCCGTTCGGAAACACTCACAACAAGTTCAAGATGAACTACAAGCCCGAGGAGGAGTACCCAGACCTCAGCAAGCACAACAACCACATGGCCAAGGTGCTCACCCCCGAGCTCTACAAGAAGCTGCGCGACAAGGAGACTCCGTCCGGCTTCACCCTGGACGACATCATCCAGACAGGTGTGGACAACCCAGGTAAGCCTCCCTGGCGCCCCGGCGCCCGCGGCAGCACCCCGGGGACGGAGCGGCGCCCCGGCGCCCGCGGCAGCACCCCGGGGACGGAGCGGGGCCCCGGAGGCTGCCTGCCAGGCCCCTGTACCACCTCCCTGGGCCTCGGTTTCTCATCTGCAAATTGGGGACCACACTCATGGCTCAACGGGAAGCCAAGGGCAGGTGCCCGGCACGCGGCAACCCCCAAAAGTTAACAGGAGACCCTGAGGAGGTCGTTTCCTCTCCCTAAGCCTCCATCTTCTCACCTGAAAAATGGGCCCCCACGGGCTAGAAAATACCTAACTCGAGGCCCACGTGGTGCTCTCAGCGGTGCTGGAACAAGCAGGAGCTGGGAGGATGAGCAGGATGTAGTTAGTGTCGTGGGTTTTTCCCAAAGGGCCAGGCAAGCGAGACGGGACATGGCGGCAGGAGCCGAGGTGCCTTCGTGCCCCTGCCTCTGGCCCGCTGGGAGCTGGGGGGGGACGTCCCTCCAGGCCTCTGTCTCCCCATGGGGGAGATAAGAGGGTCTTTGAAGTCTCTAATTATCCTGATGCCCTGTGCATGCTGATGGTCTAGGCCTCGAAAGAGGTTCAGGCAAAGATTCTATGATTTTGGGTTCTGAGGTGCTAAGCTGTTTTTTTGTTTTGAAGTACTGGGGCCGGGGTTTGAACCCCAGACCTCGTATGCGGGAAGCCAGCACTCGATCACTGAGCCACATCGGCTCCCCTCAGTTGTTCTTTTCATTTGTTTGCTTGTTGTTTTGTTTTTGGAGGCACTGGGAACTGAACCCGGGACCTCCCACGTGGGAAGCAGGCTCCCAACCGCTTGAGCCACCTCCGCTTCCCGGTACTCACGTTTTGAGCCCCCTGTGACCAGTCCCCTGAGACCCCCCTTGAGCCGCCCTGCCTCCTGGACCCTGTCCCCTACCCCGAGGCTGCCCTGAGCCCTCCCAGCTAATCCTCCTGCAAACTCGCAGCCTCCTCATCCTGACCCAAAGGTCTTGAACGGACCCCCCCCACACTCCCAGTCCACACTGGCCCCCGGCGCCCTGGCCCTGCCTGTGGGGAGCAGCGCCTCTGACCTCAGCCCGACCCCCCAGGTCACCCCTACATCATGACCGTGGGCTGCGTGGCCGGGGACGAGGAGTGCTACCAGGTGTTCAAGGACGTCTTCGACCCCATCATCCAGGACCGGCACGGGGGCTACAAACCCACCGACAAGCACAAGACCGACCTCAACCATGAGAACCTCAAGGTCACTGCCCAGAGGGGGGGGGGGAGGGGGAGGGGATGGGGGAGAGATGGAGAGAGACAGACAGAGAAGGGGAGAGACACTGAGATGGGAAGAACAGCAAGGGTCAGGAAAGAGACAGAGGAGAGCGAGCGAGAAGGCAGGCACGAAAAAGACGAGAAACTGAGGCAGAGGGGGAGACAGGTGGGAGAGTAGACGCAGAGAGAGAGAGAGGGAAGAGGAAGGGCAGGTGGGTGCAGTGGGGAGAGGCTCGGCAAGCTGGGGTGCCGGGCAGGAGGGGCGAGGGCGAGGGAGCCCGAGCCCGAGAGAAGTGGGGAGGACGTGGGGGGAGACGTGGGGCTCGCTGGGCCAAGGGGCGAGCCCGGGGGTGTGCCCGGCCCTGACCCCCTCCATCCACTCCCAGGGTGGGGACGACCTGGACCCCAACTACGTGCTCAGCAGCCGCGTCCGCACGGGCCGCAGCATCAAGGGGTACACGCTGCCCCCCCACTGCTCCCGCGGGGAGCGCCGGGCCGTGGAGAAACTCTCCGTGGAAGGTGAGAGCCCCCACCCTGGCCGCC
Source organism: Dasypus novemcinctus (assembly GCF_030445035.2). Lineage (NCBI taxonomy): Eukaryota > Metazoa > Chordata > Mammalia > Cingulata > Dasypodidae > Dasypus > Dasypus novemcinctus. Next base: position 66,353,781 of record NC_080690.1, on the reverse strand, counting down.
TGCGGGGTCACCCAGCTCCTTCAAGGGCAGGGCCCAGCCCTCTCTCTAGGACACCCATTTTCAAAAACACGGGATGAGTTTGGCACAGCGTGGGTGCTTGGGGAATGACGGGTGGGTGGAGAGGCTGATTTGAGAGCCTGGAAGCACGCCACGCAGACACCCGCCCGCAGGGCCCGGTCATTCATTCAGTCAGCAAACCTCAGTGGTTGTCCTGGCCCCGCGTGGGGAGCTGGGGCACCACGAGGGACACGATGGAGAAGGTCGCTGTTCCCCTGGAGCTCACAGCTCACTGGGGAGGTGAGAGGAAACACAGCCCAGTAAATGAACAAAACTAATTCCAAAGTGCCAAGGAGCAGGGGAAGTGGTAGAGGTTGACCGGGGGAGCGACTGTAGAAAGGAGGTGCGGAGACATGAGCGAGCAGGAGCCTGCCCTGGGAAGAGCTCCAGGCAGCCGGAGAGCAAGTGCAAAGGCCCTGAGGTGGGACTGCGTTTTGGAGCACACGCGGGGCTGTTCTGGCAGCCTGGGAGGAATGCGTATTTGGGGAGAGGTCATGAATTTGGGTTGGGACATGGTGTTCAGGCGCCTTTAGGGTATCCACCGGGGGAGGCCCAGCCCTTTAGGGACGGCAGCGTGGCAGGTCCCTGGGTTGGCGCGGGGCAGGCTGCTGACCACCCCACTTCTCGGCCTCTCAGCTCTCAACAGCCTGACGGGCGAGTTCAAAGGCAAGTACTACCCGTTGAAGAGCATGACAGAGCAGGAGCAGCAGCAGCTCATCGACGACCACTTCCTGTTCGACAAGCCCGTGTCTCCCCTGCTGCTGGCCTCAGGCATGGCCCGCGACTGGCCGGACGCCCGCGGGATCTGGTGAGGCCCCTCTGCGCCATGGCGTCCCCTCCTCTCGATCCCTCCCTGCCACCCCTACGACCCTCCTCGCTCCCCAACCAAAGTCAAGACCATGCCAATAATGATGATTCCAAGTACCACCATCTTCTCGCCGCCCCTACCGCCATGTGTCACATTTGAGGAAATGTGGACCAGAGAAGTGGCCTTTAAACCTTAGACTTGAACCAGACCCCCTGGATTCATATCCGTGCTCTACCACTTACTAGCTGCACGACCATGGACAGATACTTTTAAATTCTTTCTACCCCAGTTTCCCCATCTATAAAATGCGGATGGTGATAATTCCTAACTCTTGGGGTTCTTGTGAGAACAAGTTACTATATGTAAAGTAGTGAAAGCAGTGCCGAGTATATACTAAGCACTCCACACTGGTTGGTTATTAGTATTATTGTTACTAGCTATTGTTCCTAGTTAGATTTTCTATGAATCTTTGATTCTGAGAGTTAAAAGATTTGGAAAGTTCAGAGCACCTAGGTGTCAAAGGATTAGGGGAGACTGGGTTTCTAAAACATACAGATTGGATTATTCTAAGATTTCAAGATTTTAAATATTTCTAGGTTCTACGATTCCAGTAATTTCAGATTCTGTGATTCCACGATTTCCAGATCTTAATGTTTTGTGGTTCTAAGCCTCTTTTTCTGAGACGCTAGGATTCTGAGATGCCACGTTTTGAGGGGAATTTGTCCAGGCCTGATCTGGATTTCTAAAACGTATCCATTCTGGTTTTCGACGATTCTGAGATCCCCAGAGTCTGTAATTTAAAAGGCTTGAGATGTCCAGTGCTGAGGCTCTATAGATCCTATAACATTAGATTCTACAGGCTGGCGCTTCCGCAATTTTGATCTATGGTGCGAGGACCAAGTCACCCACCCCGAGCGCCCCAGGCGGGCTCCCCCTCCGGGTGGGCATGCGTTGAGGAGAGGGCGGGGGACGGGTCTCCCTCTGACTCTGTCCCCCCGGCGCGGCCCCGTCCTAGGCACAACGACAACAAGACCTTCCTGGTGTGGGTGAACGAGGAGGACCACCTCCGAGTCATCTCCATGGAGAAGGGGGGCAACATGAAGGAGGTTTTCCGCCGCTTCTGCGTGGGGCTGCAGAAGGTGGGCCCGCCCCCCGCCCTGCTCCCGCCTGTGGCGCGCCAGCCCTCAGTGCGCGCCTGCCTGCACCTGGCCTTGACTTCCGCAAGCCCGCCTCCCGCTCCGTCCAGCAACGCCCTCTGGCCTCGAGGAAATGGCGCCCCCCGCGCCAGGGCGCCCCCGAGCCCACTTGCCCTTGAGCCCCGCCTCTCAGAGCTGCCTCCCCCCGCCCCGCGTCCTCGCGCCGCGGCCCTCGGCGCCCGCCTGCCCCGCGCCCCGCCTGCCCCGCGTCCTCGCGCCTCGGCCCCCGGCGCCCGGCTGCCCCGCGCCCCGCCCGCCCGGGCCCTCGGCGCCCGGCTGCCCCGCGTCCCACCTGCTCCGCGTCCTCGCGCCCCGCCCGCCCCGCGCCCCGCCTGCCTCGCGCCCCGTCCGCCCCGCGTCCTCGCGCCTCGGCCCCCGGCGCCCGCCTGCTCCGCGCCCCGCCCGCCCCGCGCCCCGCGCCCCGCCTGCCTCGCGCCCCGACCGCCCCGCGTCCTCGTGCCTCGGCCCTCGGCGCCCGCCTGCCCCGCGCCCCGCCCGTCCTGGCCCTCGGCGCCCGCCTGCCCCGCGCCCCGCCTGCCCCGCGCCCCGCGGGCCCCGCGACCTCGCGCCCCGTCCGCCCCGCGTCCTCGCGCCCCGCTCTCGCATCCTGTCTGCCCCTGTGTTCTCACATCCCGCCCCTGGGAACCTGGCCTCCCCGCCACCCCGACTCGCGGTCCCCTCATTCTCACCACCCCCTAGGCCGGGCGGAACCCTCTTCCACCCGCGTTCTCCTGCTCAGCCCCTCAGGTCCGCCCGCCCTGCATCCTCACGCCCCGCCCTCGGATCCCGCCTCCACCCGCACTGCAAGGCCGGGACCCTCAGAAGCCTCTCCCAAGCCCAGCCCCCTGGGCACCCTGCTTCTCTCTGTGTCGTCCAGCCCCTCCCCCGAATCTCACGCACTCCTTTCTCTAGCCCCGCCCCCTAGCAATCCCGCCCCCACCCCCGCGCTCCCGCCCGGGTCGCGGGCGTAGTGGGAATGCGCTATACCCTGGTCCTCTTCCCGGCAGATCGAGGAGATCTTCAAGAAAGCCGGGCATCCCTTCATGTGGAATGAGCACCTGGGCTACGTGCTCACCTGCCCGTCCAACCTGGGCACCGGGCTGCGTGGCGGCGTGCATGTGAAGCTGGCGCACCTGAGCAAGCACCCCAAGTTCGAGGAGATCCTCACCCGCCTGCGCCTGCAGAAGCGGGGCACAGGTGTGTGGCTCCGCACGGCGCGGCTGGGGTGGCCCTTTGCGGCGGAAGGGCGGGCGCAGCATCCTCGAGGGTTCTGGAACACAGGCCCAGTTCGAGTCTGGAGTCGGGCAAGGGCTGCCCCACCGCGACCCTCGGTCTCTTTCTAAAATGGGCGCCTGCACGCCCACCTCGTAGGAGGCAGTATTATCATCATGGTTGTATGGGAACAGACACATTGAGAAGCTGTGTGTACACAGTAGGCGCTCAACTCCTGAGACTGTTGTGGTTGGCTCGGGCGCGGGGCCTCTGTGCGCCCCTCACGCCCCTGCCCGCTGCCCCCGCAGGTGGCGTGGACACCGCCGCCGTGGGCTCAGTGTTCGACGTGTCCAACGCCGACCGGCTGGGCTCGTCCGAGGTCGAGCAGGTGCAGCTGGTGGTGGACGGCGTGAAGCTCATGGTGGAGATGGAGAAGAAGCTGGAGAAGGGCCAGTCCATCGACGACATGATCCCCGCCCAGAAGTAGGCGCCCCCGCCCGCCGCCGACTGCAGGAGCCCCAGGCGACGGGAGGCCCAGCCCGCCGGACGCCCGCCCCTTCACCCTCGCCCCGCCGCGTCCCCCCGGGGACCCGCTCACGACGGATCTGTCCACCAGCGGGTCTAATCGGAGTTCCGACCAATGGGCTCCCTCCCACCCTCCTCCACTTTCCGCGGAGCTCCGCCCACCACCTGCCGCTCTGGCTGATGGGGCTCCCCAGCGCCTCCGGAGCTTGGGCTTTTTCTCCATCCGAAGCAGTAAATAAAAGTAATGGTGGCCTTAGCTTTGCATGTGATTGTTATGACTGGGTTTGCCTTCTCTGAGCACGTCCCAGGCATGCTTTATCCAATCTCTAAAATGAAGCAGTAAGGGCAGAGTCTAGTGTAAAAATGATACGGCTCTATGGGGAAGAGGTGTGACGTGCCCGGGGCCAAATAGCCAGGCTTGGGCCCTTCCCAATCTGTCATGCACAGATCTCAAATACAGGAGCCACGTGGGCTGAGAAAAACAGGCTGGTCTGTGTGTAAAGCCCCCAAACATTTACATTTAAACTTAAAATGGGCAGCAAAGCAAAATATGTGAGGTCTGAATTGGGCCAGCGGGTTGAGACCTCTTTCGTCTTGTCTCATTTACTACCTTCGGCTTTTCCTCCCTTGGCCTGGCCAGGGGTCTCATCCTGAGCGACTCTTCTGGCTCCTCTGTCCAGTCTGACTTCATCCCTTTGCAGCTGCTACCAGCCTTCCCAACTTCCCTTACTGTGTTCAAGAAATTGCCCTGGCTCCCTGCGGCTCCTGGAGCATACTGGCATTTGCAATTCTTCAAGGTCACACTGAAACGCACCCCATTTCCCAAAGGCTCGGCTTTCCGGTGCTTTCCTCCCTGTTCCTCTATATTCCCTCTCAGCCTTACACCCTACAAGATTCCCACAGCGTCTTTGCCCAAGCTGCTCCTTGTGCCAAACCATGGCTTGGGCTCACAGAGTCCCCATGAAGTCTTTAGGGATCACCATTTTGGAGGACTTGGTCCCAGGGGGAAGCTGGAAGGGGGCATGGCCAAACAGTTGGGTCCCCAGGGGGACCACTGAAATAGGAAGGTTAAAAGTGACCCAGAAGTGCAGGTGTACAGGACCTGTCAGACGTTGGGATGTCCTTTACAACGTTGTCCTTGAGCGCAGGTCCCATCACTAGTCCCAGCTCCGCCCCTAGAGGCCGCACAGACCCTATGCAGCCCCGTGGGAACACCTGCACCAGCCCTGCAGCCATCATTCACCAAGTCTGCCCGGTTTGCTTCATACACTTCCCTTGAATCCAGCCCTCAGCTCCCCCAGGTCTCCTGTCCTGTCTTATGCCTCCCCTCCCGCACAGCACCAATCTGTCCCTGCTTGCAACTCTGCTGAGGCGCCCCCTCCCGCTTAGGAGAGAGCTCTACCCCTCTCCCCGTCCTTCGAGACCCTGCATCATCTCCAGCCTCTTCTCTCGCGGTGACTCCACACTCACCCTGAATCCCGTGCCATTCGCCAAGGGACCTGTGCTTGTTCTCACTTCCGAGCCACTATACCTGCACTCCTGTCTGTCCAGATCATATGTCCCCTCTCCTTTGCTCCTCCTCCTCCAGGAAGACCCACCTGGCTGGGACAGGTGTTCCCTGGGGGATCCCCCATCCCATCCCAGCCCATCTGGGCCAGCACTGCCTGGAATTGGATGTCTCCACCTCTGCCACAGACCGAGTCCCAGGAGGGCAGGGTGGGGGCTCCCTCTGCCACTGCTGTGTCCCGAGTACAGGGCCGGGCACAGAGGCGGTCATCAGGGACTGTGCCCCCCACCAACTTTTCTACTCCCCCCAAATACAAGCACCTCACCTCTGAAGCAGTTCGCATCCTGGCAGTCCTTGCTCTGGCCTCACAGTAAGATGGGAATGCAGTTTGGCCCCAGATCCTACCCTACATTTTCCAACACGGACCATCCCATGCTCCAGGTGGCAACTGAGGCCCGGCTGGGACTCCTCCCTGCGGGAAGAGCCCCGCCCTCCTGTACTGGGGAGCCCCCGACGCTTTCAGTCTGTGGAGCTCCTTTTCTTCTTCCTGCTCACACCTTGACTTTCCTTTGGGGAACCTCTTCCAAGTCCAGGTCTGGCCCCAGGAAAACGCAAGTGCTCCAGGTCAGCCCCACAAGTGCCAGAGACTGGTTCAGGGGTGATCACATGACTTATTTGGGCCAATGAGAGTCCACCCTGCAACCCTTACCTTAATTTTTTGTTAGGAAGTTTTTGGCTGCTAAATGGATACAAGCTTGGAACTGCTGCCACCGGAAAAAGGATGAAGCTACTAGAATAAAACTACCGCTGGAAAAAAAAAATGATACCCCAATCCTGCCATACCTGAAGCTGGGCACCCCTGGACTTGCCGACTCAACTCCTACTTATGCTTCAAAGCCCAACTCCAGCATCCATTCCTGTGACATCTTCCCCAACGCCCCTGCACTCCCTCTTCCAGGTTCCTCGGGGAATTAGTTTTTCTAGTGACTGTGTCAGAATCTGTGCCCAAAAGGCTCCTGGTGTCTCCAGCACTGGACCTGGCACGGAGTAGGCACCGGTCAATGACTATTTATTGAATAAATGTACTAGTGGAGTAAGAAGTGGCCGAGTCCAGTGTAACATGGGCAGACGGGTGGGTGTGTGAATGGGCGAAGGGGCGCCCGACACAGGAGCCGGGGCCGCGTGGCTGAGGCAGAGCTCTACCCTGCCCTCCTCCACCGGCGTCCTCGACGCCTGCACCCCCACTGCTCCCATTCTGCAGATGAGAAAACCAAGGTTCAGAAAGGAGAAATCATTGGCCCGAAGTCACACCCCTCCTCTTCGTCTCCCTTGCAGGTGAAGGGCAGGGAAGGAAAACCCCAGGATCAGCGTGGGGGGAGGGGGGCACGCTCCTAAGTTTATTGGGCAACAGGCTGCAGGGGAGGGGGCAGGACAGAGCAGGGCTGGGGTGTAATAACTTAAAAACCTCTAGAGACCTCTGCAGAGGGAGGGTGGGGGGTATTTACAAGGATTTGTACAAAGTGCCCCGCGCCAGCCTGGGGCAGGAAAGGGGGTTCGAGCTTGAGGGAGAGGGAGGGGGGATGGGAAGGAAGCTGCCTCTCTGACCCCCCCCAACCCCCCCCAATTCTCCAGTCTTTAGGCTCAGCAAGTCTCCCCAGCCCAAGATGTAATTCTTGAGCTGTTGTAAGGAATGGAAAGGTTTCCTCAGTTTCCCTTCTGCCCCTGCCCTGCCCCCAAAAGTCTCCTCGGTTGCCCCATGGCGGGCCGAGGCGGGGGACTAGACCAGGAAGGTGCCAGCTCCCCCCCCCGCCCTGTGGTCCCCTCAGCCCCGGAGAAGAGCAAAGAGGACATTCTCTGCCTCCAAAATCTACTTCAGGGAAACCGAGGAGGGTCCCTCCCCTGCCCCTGCCCGTCCTGCAGGGGGCAAGAGAGAGGAGGAGGGGACGACCCGGGCCACAGCGCCTCAGAGCTCGAGGTCGTTGGAGATGCGGGTGACGAGGGCACGGAAGGCCAGGGCGGTGCCCGCCACGCGGCGGAAGAGCACGCCCCGCAGGCCCGGCCGGGGCAGCTGGCACACCTCCACTTCGAAGTGGGACAGGGGCTCGGGCCCGCCCGCACCCCCGTGCAGGCAGGCCAGCAGGAACGGCTGCGGCTGGCGGCAGCGGCAGCGGGCGGCCGCCGTGGCCTGGCGCAGAGCTGCCATCAGGGCCTCGGGAGGGCGCGAGCTCGTCAGCTTCACACTCCAGGGGAATCGGAGCAGCCGGGGGGTGGTTTCCGTTTGATCCCAAGGTAGATGGCAACTGGGGTGGGAAGAGAGGAGAGGTCAGAGGTGGGAGGGAAGAGGACGGCAAGTCGACCCTTCCCTCCCTCCTGGGGACAGACCGCCAGCTGTCCCCTCAAAATCCATTCTCCCTGTTTTTCCCCGCAGACAGCGCTTGGCGGGACTTAGAGCTGCCCAGTCGCCGACGAACATTTTCCAGGCTCGCCTGTGGCCAGCTTTGGCCTTTGTCTAAATCCTGGGATGTGAATGGAAGTGAGATGTGCAACCCATCACCTCCTTATAAGGACACTGCTGCCTGCCTCGTTGTTCCCACCTCCTGGGAGCTGGAACTCGCTGGGGCTAACACGTGAAGCTAACACGGCTCAAGGGAGCAGAAAACAAGGTGGGAGAACGCTGGGGCCCTGGCCAGCTGTGTGTGTTAGAAATTTAGTCTTATCTTCCTTAAGCCACCATGTTTGGGGGCCTCTTTGTCACAGTAGTGGAACTTGTTTCTTAGCTGAAACACCCTTCTCCAGACCAGGGGTTCACAACGAGAAGCAGTATTGTCTCCCCAGGGGTACCTGGACATTAAAATTTTTTTTTTTTTTTAATGTACCGGGGCTGGAGATCGAACCTGGGACCTCCCGTGTGGGAAGCAGGTGCTCAACCCCTCAAGCCACATCGGCTCCCTGAGGGCATTTTTGACAGCGACAGTGTCTGGGGATAGGAGCACTACCAGCCTTTCCTAGGTGGGGAGTCCAGGCATGATAAATGTTCCGCAACGTGCCACTGTACACAAAGAAACAGCCCACCTAAGGGGCCAAGGGGGTCCTCCACGGCACTGCAGACCTGGCCTCTGGGGTTCAGATGAGGCTAACTCTGCCTCTCAATTCCAAGCGAGCACAAGGGACTCAGCTCCAGCCAAGGAGAGCCCGCCCTCCGTCCTGGCCACTGTGATTGGTTCAAGCATAAGCACGTGGCCCAGGTCTGGCCAATCAGGGCGCTCCACCCATCTGACAACAGGGACTGGCTTAGGGCTGGGCAGGGGGCCCAGACCCAGCCAAGGAGAGCCAATTCCCAGACTAACTGCTGAACGATAGGGAAGGGCCCTGGTTTCCACTGGCCTCCCTGAGCTGGTACAGGTCAAGCGAGAGTGGGACCTGGAAAACGACAGGGCTTCCTGCTTTTGTGAATAAAGTTTTATTGGTACGCGGCCACACCCATTCATTTTTCCTACTGTCTGTAGTTGCTTTCGTGCTACAACGGCAGAGTTGAACGGTTGTGACAGAGACTAGTCAAAGCCTAAAATATTTACTATCTGACCCTGTACAGATAATGCTTGCCGCCCCCTGGCCCAGGGCTGCTGGCAGCTGTTCTGCCATTACTAGATGACTGGGGACAGGAGGTGGGCTGTCAACAGAGAGAGGAGGCGGGCTGTTGAAAGGAAGCGACTGAAGTTAGATGACCAAGGAAAGGTGGTCAAGAATGGGGTGGCGGTAAGAGAAATCACTGCAGGGAGTGAGAGGGGCTGGCAGGGGCTGGAGGGGACCCGGGAGCATCCTAGGAAGCTGGCCTTGCAGGCTGACAGGTTGGGGCTGGGACAGCACTCACCTTGTGACCTCAGGTCCCCCGATTCTCTCAGGTTCGTCTGTGACCCTAGGAGGGGGAGAGAGGAGGGCACAGTGTCCAGTCAGGGCGGGGGGGAGCCCCCACCCCCAACCCACTGGCTCCAGAACCCCGGGCAGCCCCTGCCTCAGCCCCGGGCCCCTCCCGGCTGGACGGAGCTGGGCTGGGGAGGGCCTGGGGTCGGGAGTTCATCTCCCTCTCCATCCCGAGAAGGGGGACCCATCAGAAATGGTTAGTGCAGGTCATAGAAAAGATACTGAAGAACTGGGGTGTCGGAAGAGAGAGGAGGTGGGCAGAGACACACTTACATACGGAGGGGCGCCAGAGAGAACGACACACACGGACACGCGCGCGCGCCCCCCCCCCACTCGCCTCCTTCGGGACCTCGCTCACGTGACAGCCCCTTAAGTGCAACCCCCTCTAGCCCCCTGCCCGAGCCCAGGCCGGCTCTACTCTTCTCCTTAGGACTTAGTACCTGATGTCCACATAGTTTACTTTTAGACTGGTTCACTGCCTGGTTCCCCGGGGCGGGGGTTTTCTACCCCTTGCTCACTGCCCTACTGCAAGGTCAAGGACAGTGCCAGGCACTCCGAGGCTGACGCTAAGGGCAAGCAGGCACACAGCCTTCGCCAGGGCCACGTCCTAAGCTCCGGCCCTGCAGCACCCCATTTAATCCTGACAACAACCCAGCGAGGAGGGTCCTGTTATGACCTTCCCGTTCCACAGAGAAAAGCGAGGCCTGGAGAGGAGGTCCAGGGCACGCAGCCGAGGGGGGGGTGGGAACCCCAAGCCACTGGCTCCCCAGGTGGCACTTCGGCGGCTCTCTTCTGCCTTCACCTGTCCGGTAAGTGAGGGGGTAACGGAGCAGCCGGCCCCCGCCCCTCCCGACACACATGCCCTGGGGGCCGCAGACCCCGGCGGCGGCGGGGGGACAGCACTTACTGATCTTGGATCCCTGGGGCAGAGCGGCGCCCGAGACGCAGCGGTTAGAGTTCTGCCGCTTAGAGGGATCGAGGGAAACCCTGCAGGGTGAGGCGGGCGGTGAGGGCGACGGGGAAGAGGGAGAGGCGGCGAGGGCGCAGGAGGCAGAGCAGAGCGGAGGACAGGTTAGCGCCGGGCCCCGCCCGCCCGGCCCCCTCCCGGGGCACTCACCGGCGGGTCAGTTTGGAGGTCAGCTTGGTGAAGAGGTTGGTGGCGGGGCGCGGCCGCCCGGCGGGCAGGGGCGCGGCCTCGTGGGCCAGGGTGGGCGAGGCGGGGGGCCCATTCTGCACGCCCCCGCCTCCCCCGCCCCCCGCCCGCCGGTCCCGGACCTGGCCGCCGTGGAAGGTGCTGCGGATGGTGGAGCCGCGAGCCAGGCGGCTCCGCTCCCCCGACGGGGGAGCCAGGCTGTGGCTGGAGGGAGAGGCGGGGGGCACCCGTGGGGTGCCCGAGCTGTGGGCAGAGAGGGGCAGGTCAGGGCGGGTCCCTGAGGCAGGCCAGGGATCCAGTCCCTCCGACTCCTCACTGTCCTGGAACCCCAAGCCAGGGCTTCCCTCCAGCCCCTCTGATTCCTGGTCAGCCTGGCCTGAGACTAGAGGACTACCTGGAGCTCAGAGACAGTGAGGCCACGTCCGGTTGTGGAGGCTGTGGACTGCACAACTCCAGCATCAGTCTCTGCTCCTTCTGTCTCTTCCTCCACTCTATTCCCTCCAAACTGTCCCCCACCAATCTCCCCTCGTAAACTCAGCAATTCAGTAGATTCGGATAAATTTCTAGATGGCTCTCTTGCTGTTCAATCCCCAAACCTAGGACTTGGGCAAACGTTTGCTACCTGAACTCGCACTACCCAGACTCGGGAAAGGAACAGATGCGAACCTCAGGGATGCCTGCATTTATTATGCCAAGTTTTCCACGGGTGGAAATAAGGAGGAAGGAGCCCTCTTTCCAGCCCCTCGAGATGCACTGTGGGCAGCGCGGCCCTGTTCTCCCAGCTCCCCCAGGGCTCTCTGACCCTCCCGGTCCTGACACCAGGGGCCCAGCCTCCAACCTCTATGCTTCCAGGGACCCGGGACAAGCCTGGACCTGAGACGGAACCCCGACTGAGGCAGGCGCCGCCACCGCTCCCCTAGACTACCCCTCTGTTTCACTCTTAGTAACCGAACCACGAGCGTATGAGGGGCTTGGGGGTTGTACACGGCCACCAGTTGGAGACTACATTTCCCAGCATTCCTTGCAGGTAGCTGTGGTCATGTGACCAGGCCCTGCCCAATGGGAAATGAGCAGACCATTTCCGAGTCATGCCCTTGAAAAGAACGCTGCTTGTCCTCCACTCTCTGTTCACCCTCCTTGCTGGCCGGGGAAAAAAATGGTAACTGAGGCAGCTGCTGCAGCCTCACGTGGAGAACGGCAGAATCAACCCAGGTCCTCGGAGGACCCCACCCGCCTTCCTCTAGACTGTTACATCCTAGAAGGACAAGCTTCCACCTTAGTTAAGCCACTATTTTGGGGTCTCTCTGTTACAGCAGCTGAGTCTCTAGTGTAACTGATACACATTCTTTTGACCAGAGCTGGAAGGCCATGCATCATAGTGGTTAGAAGGGCAGTCCCTGGAGTCAGTCTGGAATCACCGTTCTTAGACTTATTAGCTGCGTGGCCATGGATGAGTTACTTAACCTCTCTGTGCCTCAGTTTCTTACCTGTAAAATGGGAATGCTAACAGGATCTACCTCACAGAGTAGTCATGGGCCTTAAACCAGCCAATACATACAAAGACCTTGTACTCACAGTTGCTGCCTGATAAATATGGGCTTTTATTATTTTATTCAATATCCACCAGCGGCTGCTGTGTCAGAGCCTGTGCTAGGTGTACAACACACCTGACTGCCACCGGATCCCTCTAACAGGGTCTGGAGGCAGAGAACATTGGCCTCTTTTTGCAGAAAAGGAAACGGTGGCTCAGAGACTTGCCCAAGGGTCTTCCTCTCGGCAGGGTGCGGAGATCTGAACTCAGAACCGAGTGGCTACAGAATCACTGCTCCCAACCGCCGCATCACCCGGCCCCTGCCAAAGTCACGCCTGCCTGCACTGCCCAGATGCCCGCCGGAGCCTGCCTCCTGCTGCCCATTTTACGCGGCCTGCATGTCGCCATCCCGAATCCTGCTCGGCGCCTGGACTCGAACTGTGATGTGAAATCACTCCACCCTTTCCGCCTCTCTGCTCGGGCCAGCCCGAGTTGGTGTCTCTCACTTGCCAGCGGAACGAGGCCACACTAACAGGCTCCTACAACGCAGCCAGACAACCAGCCAACCCGGCGAGGGCGGGGCTGGGCCATTCTGGGGCTTCTCTTTCTAAAGTTCTAAAAATGGACCATTCAGAAAATCAACACAGGTTCCCAAGGCTCGTAGGTGGAGAACAGGGCAGGCTGCCTTCCTGGGGCTGCTGACTCATTAATTAAGTGGGGAGGATTTTCGGGGGTGGGTCTGGGAGAGGGGGAGCATCGGCCGAGAGTAGGGCGGCCACACATGCTCCCCAGGGCCCTGGCAGACCCCCTGCACATCTACCACCTTAGAGCAAAGGGGCCCTGCTCATCCCACCCCACCACCCCTACCCCTGCCAACCGCTCCCTACCTGTTTTCTTTGCCGTTTGGCAGCAGGGCCGGGCGTTCAGCCCCCGGGCGCTCCGTGCACACGTAGGTGTTCCTGCGGGTCATCATGCTGGGGGGGAGGCTGTTCTGCGGGAGACATGCCAGAGAGGGGAGAGGAGTGAGGAGGCCCCTGGGTACCCCTTAACAAGCCCTTCCCCCTGTCCCCCTCCTTAGGAATGCGCCAAGGGCCTGTGGGAACCAGGGCGAGGAGACGGTTTAATTGGGGCGAAAGGGCACACAGACATGGGAGGTGAACAGTAGACCCCAGTGACCTAGACAGCGGTTGAGGGAGATCCTCGGGGCTCAGATGGTTGGGGTTGGGGCCAGGGGATTGGAGGAGGTCCCTGGGGGCTGCCTCCTCCCCTCTCCTCTCCCAGCTCTCCCCTCCCTAGGTGCGGTCCAGCGCACTCAACTTTTTATATCCTGACTCATGCCACACTTGCCTCGCCTTTGAGCTTTTGCTCATCAGGCCCCACTTACCCTCCAGACCTGTGTTCTTTGTCATGTGACAACAGGGACGGGCGTCCCACTTACCTGGAATATTCCCCCTTCCTGCTCATCCTGACTCCCTCCTACTTATCTTTTGGGCGTCAGCTCATATTCCCTGCTCCCGACTCGACCCCGCCCTGCCCTGCTCCACTCATTTGGCCCAGGTGGAGCTGGGTGCCTCCTCTGGGCTTGTCTGGCCCAGCCTGGATCACTCTGTATTGTAATATCTGTTCCCAAAGCTGTCCCCACCCCACACTGTGAGAACAGGGAGTGCCAGGATTATGCTGCCTCGTAAAATGTAACGAGAAGGGTTCCCCTCTTCTATTCCCTGGGAGTCTGCTGAGGAGTGGTGTGCTTCCTTCTGTAAATGTTTGGAAGAATTCTACCAGAGACCCCATCTAGGCCTGGGATTTCCTTTATGGGAAGTATGATGGAGTCAATTTCTTGAACAAGAATATAAGACTTCAGTTTCTCTATTTCTTTTTTGTGTCAGTTTTGTTGTTCTTAAAGAAACTTGCCCATTTCATTCAAGTTGTCAAATTCATTGGTATTATGCATTCTTAATCTTATTGTCTTCTTATATCTGAGTAATTCCGCCTTTTCATTCCTGATATTGGAAATTTGTGTTCACCGTCTCTTTTTCATAATTAGCTTGCTACAGGTCTATAGCCTTTATCGATCTTTTAAAAGATTTCCTCTAGTGCATATCTGCTTTCTCCTTCATGGATGCCTTCTCTTTATTATTTCTTTCCTTCAACCTTCTTTGGGGTTAATCTGCTGTTCTTTTTCTAGCTTTTTGAAAGTGTGTGTTTATTTTAACAATACCTCATCTCCAAGTGCTTACTGTGCCAAACACTGTATTTAACAGTTTACGTACAAGTGTTTTCAGATTCTGATAAAGTCCATGTTCTCTGATGAGCCCAGTTCAGAGTAGAATACTGAAGCTCAGAGGTGAAAGTACTTGCCCAAGGTCACATAGCTCATCAATGGGAGTCAAACTCTTGTCTGTGAGACTTCAGATTCGACCACTTACTTAACCTGCTTCTATCTTTGTATCCCTATGTGGAGGAAGTGTGGGCCTCCTCAACCTGTCCTGTACCATTCCAGGGAACGGCAGAAGCAGGCAAGTCAAATACCACATTCCCCAGACTCCTCTGCAGCTCAGGTGCTGATACAAACGGGGTTCTGCCCACGTACACACTCAAGAAAACCCGGAAGATGGGAATGGGCTGGCAGCCTCCTTCTTGGCCCCTTCAACTTCCACCACACAGGCAAGGTCCTGGGGCGAGAGGCTTCAGTTCAGCCAGGCCCCAGTGCCCACTCCCCCGCCCTCCGGGGGTCGAGAAGGCTCTGCTGGTGGAGGACGGAGCTTCTGAGGCTTGGCCTACGGCCATGGCCGTGTGCTCTTGAATTCAACGGTGTGGCCTCAGAGGCAGCGGCTCCCTTGGAGGGTCAGTTCTGTGGACTGCGTCATTCCTGAAGGTCGAGCCTACTGCTCACTCCTCCAGCCCTTCCTGTGATCCTGGAAGCACCCGATCTCCCGTATTAAACGCTGCCTGCTAAAAGCACCTGTAATGCTTTCTGTTTCTGACCCTGAGCACTCATTTATAGAGTAGCCTCAAGCATTAGGCAAACACACACAGGACACTCAGCTCAGAGTCTGTTAAATGAAGGGCCGAATGAACGAATGAAAGGACATAGTAAGAGTCCTGGGCCGTGGGGTCTGGGGAACAGGGGACAGCGGGGTTGAAACCCGCAACCCGGGGGGCGTCTCCAGGCCAGACCCGGTGCCCGCCGCGGCCCCACCCACTCACAGGTGCGCTCGTGCTGTCCTTCCGCCGCTCTGGGATCTCCGCCTTGTTGGGGTTGTGGGCGCTGCTGACCATGGGGCTGGAGGGGGGCAGCCCTCGGCTCCCGCTGCCTGCGGCGCTGCAGCTGGCCTTCCGGCCCGGCAGGCGCTCCTCCTTCAGCTCCGCCTCCCCCGTGCTGGTCGGGCTGCGCTTGGGGTGCAGGGGCACGGGGGACGGGCCACCTGGGTGGGGGGAGAGGGACCGTGAGTGCCCGCGGCGCCTGGAGGACGCAGCGCCTGCGCCGGGAAGGTCCCAGGACCTTCAAGTTCCCCACAAGGAAACAAATCTTCCAGGCTGGACCCGGTCCTGTAGGGGGGGCGCTCGTTGGAAAGTGGGCTCTCTGAAGGTCCTACAGGCAGAGGAGCCCGAGCGGGGGCAGGTGGGTGCAGTGCGACTGAATCCCGCAAGCAGAGGAAACAGGGACACAGAGCGGGGAGGCAGGAGACGGGCGCCCGCGCAGGGACCGGGTTGTGGCGGCCGCCACTGGGACGCACCGCCTTCCAGGGAAGCGTGGTCTGAGGGCGCCCTGGGTTTGGAATTCTGGCCTTCAAAACTACGGGACTTAAAGAAATCCATTATCTAAGCCCTGGCGGAGTAAGACACACAAGGGACAATCTCCATGCAGGACACGGTGATGTCACCTCTCCAATTTACAAATGCACAAATACTGACCCAGAAACTCCACTGCTGGGGACTTGTTTTAGAGTTATATAGTTGCACACTATAAAATGACATGCCATACATACAGGTGATTCATCGCATTATTTTCTTTTTAAGATGAAAAAAGGGGAAACAGCCAAAATGCCCCTGGATAGGTGACTGGCTACATAAATCAAGGTATTTTCACCCAATAGAATACTAAGCAGCTGTCAAACAGAACAGGAAAACTCTTTATGGACTGATACAAAATGATCTTCAAAACAGATCTTTGGGAAGCAGATGAGGCTCAATTGACTGAGCTCCGGCCTACCACACGGGAGGACCCGGGTTCCATTCCCGGTGCCTCCTAAAGAAGACAGCGGGGTTGCATGACGGGCAGGTGCAGCAAGTAGACCCAACAAGAGACCGGGAAGAAAAACATGGTGAGAGACACAACAAAGCAGGGTGTGGAAGCTCCCTGTGCCTCCTAAAGAGGACGTGCAATACAGTGAGCTGACGCAACAAGAAGATGCAATAAAAGATACAAGAAGAAAAAAACACAATGAGAGACACAACAAAGCGGGAATGGAGGTGGCTCAAGAGATTAGGCACCTCCCTCTCCTATCAGAGGTCCCAGGTTCAGTTCCTGGTGCCTCCTAAAGAAACAAGACAGATGAATAGACACAGCAAGTGCAAACAATGAGGGAGTGAGGAGAGAGAAATAAAATAAATCTTGAAAAAAAAAAACAGGTAGATTGTTACGTGGGAAAGATAAAACCAGGGATGGGGTCTGCAGGGGGCCACCATGTGTATATAAAAAGGGGGAAGAACATCTATAATGTGTATTTATCGCTCCTGGCTTGTGTAGGAATACAATATCTTAAGAGACTATCATTTTAATAGAAGGAGAAATATTAAATCTGTATTAGCATATCTCTCTTATGTCTTTATGTACTTCCTTCGTGCATCCCTTCTTTCTATATCTACCTATACCTATACCATTTGGAGATATTTTAGTCATAGATATCATTTGTATATGAATAAACCATCTCCAAAAGAATTTCTATGAAACTAGTAAAAGGGGCTTCCCTGAAGGAGAGGCACTGGAGGCTGGGGGACGTGTGGGGATGACGACTTCGATCCGTCTAACCTTTTTGGATTAGCAACGTCTGAAGCACGTGAAGCAAAACTGAACAAAAGCCTAGTACCTCAGAGCACCTTAGAAACCTCCGGGCCAGGACGGGGCAGGCAGGAGTTCTGAGGACTTCAGGTGAACTCGCACACGTCTTCCTCAGAGACCTTCGTGCTTCCCGAGTCCCAGAACCACCGCGAGCCAGGCCCTCTCCGCTGACAGAAAGCCGGGCACCCGCCAGCAGTCT
The DNA here is from genome assembly GCF_030445035.2 of Dasypus novemcinctus. Lineage (NCBI taxonomy): Eukaryota > Metazoa > Chordata > Mammalia > Cingulata > Dasypodidae > Dasypus > Dasypus novemcinctus. The sequence continues at coordinate 66,336,610 of NC_080690.1, read as the reverse complement.
TTACCCCGAGAGCCCCCAGAGCCCCGGAAGCCTCAGGGTGGGGGACTTGAAAGGCCACCGTGTCCTAACTCTGAGGTTGTGGTCACAAGCTCCTTAGGGACCGTCTGGGTCAACCCTGGGATTGCAGCTGGGAAGAGGCCCGGGAGGGAGGCGGTCTGACCGAGACGGACGGTCCTGTAACGGCGGGGCCGGGAGCAGGGCCCGGCACTGAGCTTCCCCGACAAGCCTTTGCCCCACCTGTGCCCACCCTGGAGCGGAGAGCTTCACCCCTGCAGGGAGGCAGGGCTGCAAGAATAGCGGAGAGTCGGAAAACCCTCTGACAGTTCCACTCCCGGGTGGCTAGCGCAGCTAAGAGAACCGGAGATCTGCGTCCACGTGAGAAGTGGTACACCACCGTCCACGGCAGCAGGCGTCAGGGCCCACGGCCAGAGCCACCCAAGCGCCCACTGCAGGATGACCGGTGTAGCAGTTTGATATGGTTATGAATTCCAAAAATAGACACTGGGTTGTGCTTGTCATCTGATCTGTACCTGGGCATGATTGAGTTATGATTAGGGCATTGGCCCCCCACCCCTTGGTGAGTGGGAACTCACAGGTAAAAGGCAGGGCAAAGGACAGAGTGGAGGGTTTTGGATGTTGGAGTTTTGATGTTGGAGTTTGATGCTGACGCCTTAAGCTGGAGCCCCGGGAAGTCAGCTCACAGAGGAAAGAGAAGCAAGACCTTGGAGGAAAGGAACCCTGAGCCCAGGAAGAAGCAAGCCCTGGGAAGAAAGGAACCTTGAACCCAGAGAGAAGCAACACCCTGGAAGGGAGGAACCCAGGAAGCCTGAACCCTCACAGATGTCGGCAGCCATCTTGCTCCAACACGTGAAAACAGACTTTGGTGAAGAAAGTAACTTATGCTTTCTGGCCTGGTATCTGTATGCTCCTACCCCAAATAAATACCCTTTATAAAAACCAACTAATTTCTGGTATTTTGAGTACCCCTTTGACTGACTAATGCAACTGGATAGATAAAATGTGGTGTCCTTATACCAGGGAGTAAGACTTGGCCATGAGAGGCACGAAGTACCGCTACATGCTACAACACGCATGACCCTTGAAACACGACCCTGAGCCCAAAGAAGCCAGGTGCAGCAGGTCACCTACTGAACGACTCCACTTATACGAGACGTCTGGATCAAGCAAATCGAGAGAGGGAAAGCAGACTGTGGTTGTCTAGGATTTGGGGAGACAGGGAGATCTTGGGGGTGATGGCTAAGGGATGCGGTTTTTCTTTCTGAATAGGTTCTAAGATTGATTGTGGGATGAATGTGCAATTCTGTGGCTATGCTAAAGGCCAAGAACTGTACATTTTAAATGGGTGAATTGTATGATATATGAATTCTATTTCTGTAAAGCTGTTTAAAAAATATTGGAGGGGAGTGGATGTGGCTCAAGCAGTTGGGTGCCTGCCTACCACACGGGAGGTCGTGTGTTCGGTTCCTGAGCAAGACAGTGAGCTGACATGACAGGCTGGTGCAGTTAGCTGGTGTGACAAGATGAGGCAGTGAGGTGTCGCAACAAAGAGACGCAGTGAGGAAACACGATGAGAGACACAACAAAGCAGGGAACAGAGACGGCTCAAGTGATTGGGTGCCTCCCTCCCACATGGGAGATGCTGGTTTTGGTTCCTGGTGCCTACTGAAGAGAAGATGAGTGCAAATAACGTTGGGGGGAGAAATAAGTAAAAAAAAAAAACAAACAAAGCAGAGAAGATTGATATTTGATGAGAGCATGGGTAAGAGGCCTCTTGGAAATTCCCATGCCAAATCTGGGGTGGAAGGGAGGTTTATGTATTTTGTGCAGCGGATGAGCCATGGGGCACACTCAGGCATCTGTCCAGCCCCTTTCCACTAAGAAGGGCTTCTCCTCTTCCCAGTGTAGAGGAGAAGGCAGGGGCAGGCTCTCAGCAGCCACTTTGTACAATGCTTCTCTCCTGTGCCCTGTCACAGTGGAGTAATTCAAGCTGAACTCTGACATTAGAGTTCCATGCCTGATAAGTGGATTGAAGAGATTCCAGCCGCCTTTAGGCTAGAATCTCAACTAAGGCTAGAATCTCAACTAGAAGATCTAAGAAATTTGGGAGCTGAGAGATCAGGAAAAAGATAAAGTGATAAGGTAAGTGAGAGGCAAAGGCAAAAAAACAGAAGAGCAGAGAGGAAGCGAGACAGAGTGCACCTGCTCCGGGGGCTCTGGCTGCTTTCCCATTTCCAGCCCCGCCCCCCACCTCAGTCTTTCTGCTCCCTGCAGCTCCCCTCCTTCCTGCGGAGAAATTCCTCCCTTCCCTACAGTGAGCTCCAGTGGGTTTCTGCTACTGGCTAGCATGGGGGTGGGGGGGGTGGGGGGGCTGGGGAGGGAGCACAGAGAGGGAGCACAGAGAGGGAGCATGGCGGGGGGAGGGAGCGCGGGCCGAGGGGCCTCACTCACAGAAGTCGCTGTGGCGGCGCTGGCGGTGGTAGGTGGAGGAGGCGCTCCGCTGCCCTTTGCCGTGGCCGCTGCTTTTGCCGGCGCCCGTTCCATTGGGGGTGTCGCTGGGCGCCCGCACCCGTGCCAGGGCCAGCCCCGGGGCACCACGGTCCCCACCCTCCTGCGGAAGGACGGCAGTGAGGCACCCCCGCCCCTTCCCCCCACCTCTCCACCCAGGACATGCCTGCCCCAGGCCCCCGGTGCCCCCTGACCTCAGTCTTCCTGCCCAGCAGGAGGTAGGTGGCGGTCACTTCGTTGTACTTCTGGCTGGTCAGGGCCTCCTTGATCTCTTCCCGCGTGTAGCCCATGCCCACCATCACCTCTGGGGGGCGGGGGAGGAGGGGAAGAGGTTCAGCTCCCCAACCTTCCCTGCCACCTGTTTCTGGGCCACACCACCACGACGTCTGCTCCTGAGCCTGTCCAGGGCCCGTCCCCCTGCTTCCAGCATAAATTCCAGGCTCAATGAAAGCAGCACCCTGAGCTTCCTGGGAAGAACATTCCACCCCCTTCAGATGGTCCTGCTGATCCCTGCCTGCTCCGAGCCCCAAAGCCGGGCCTATGACGGGGGGCTGGCCGAGCAGAGCCTTTCCTCCCCAAGGCCACACGGACTAGTCCAGCGGGCAGTGGCACCAGCCCGGGGCATCTGGTGGAACATCAGGAAGGGGGCCTCCTTTTCTGAAGGGGTGTCCTGGCTGCCTGGACATGCTGTTGCCAGCTTGTCTTCTGTGGTGAGAGCTGCCCGGGAAGGAAGTTGACACAAGGAGAATTCCCAAGGATGGCGTCTCAGCACCTGGATGCAGCTGTGCCTGAAGCCTGACAAAGTCCCAGCCTTTCCAGTTACAGATGTGAATTAATAAATCATTGCTACTAGGTTGAGTCATAGGAAACTGCTGATGCTCTCCATTTCTGACCTATAAAAATGGCAACTTCTTATGGTCCAACTATTATGTAGTTGAAGCCAGACAGACTTGGGTTTCTTGTTACTTGCAACCATCCAAATCCTGATTAATGCAGCCAGGCTCATCTGTAGAATGGAGGGTGTTTGGAGGGTTTTTTAGGGGCTTTTCTAAGACTAACGCTTTAGGGGTCAAGAGTTCTAGGGCTCAAGCTGGAGGCAGTGGGATCAAAGGAGTGGTGGGTGAGGTCCGTGTCAAAATGGGATATTCCCCCAAACATGCAGATCACCGATGGCTTGTGCCCAAACTCTTCCAGAAGGGCTCTAGGACTCTCTTTCTGTCTTAATATTAAAACGCAGCACTTATTACATGCCACGTACTAACAGAGGCGCTTTATGTAGATTCATTCATCTCAGAGCTGTAACAATGGGTTGGGCCCATTTCACAGATGAGAAACTGGGAGCCCGGAGAGGAGGAGCCACTTGCCTGGGGTCAGAGCCAGAAAGCCGCAGCACTGGGGCCTGAGCCCCGGCTCTTTCCCGCTCTCCTAAAGGCCCAGCAAGCTGCCGATGCCGCCCCCGCCCCGGGGCACGTGCCGAGATGCCCACGGCCCCCGGGACCTGGGGACCCCTCACCGATTCGCTTGGTGTCCGCGAAGTCCTCCTCGGGCTCTGTGTATGGCTTCAGCTCCTCACCCTCATAGCCGATGTTGATCCATTTGTCTTTCATGATTTGCTGCAGGGACAGGAGCAGGGTGGGGCAGGGACAGAGAGGTGTGGGAGGAAGCAGGGAGGACACAGCTCCCCTCTCGGCCCGGCCCACACCCCGAGGCCGGACCCCCCCCCCAGGACCCAGGCTCCCAGAGGCTCCCAGAGGCTCCCTGAGGCTCCGCGCCAGCCCCCCCCCCAGCCTCCTGATACAACCCTCCCTCCCCCGCACCATCTGGGTCCCGGGCACCCTGTAATCATCCGAGGAGCTCATTAGCTAATTACCGGCACAGGGGAGTGGGGGTGGCGCCAGGGCGGGCCGGGGGCCTTTCCTGGGCTGCCTGTCCAACCCTGCCCTGCCCCGCGGCTCTCGGGCAGGTAGGTGGGCACGGGGTTGGAACCCGATGGCCAGCGGGCCGCGGAGGGGTGGGGGGCGGAGTCTGGGGGAGTCCGGAGCGGGGAGGGGCTCACCTCAAGAGTGCAGCGTTTAGCGGGGTTCAGCACCAAAAATCTCCGCAGGATGCTCTCACAGTCCGTCGACATGTAGAAAGGGACCCGGTACTTCCCTCTGAGGACTCGCTCCCGCAGCTCCTGGGGGAGGGCGTTACTGGGGGGTCTGCCCCACCTCCCAGTCCCCGTTACACACACACACACACACACACACACTTTCTCTTTCTCTCATCGGCAGCTCAGTTCCCCATCTGTCAAATGGGAACGCTGTACTAGGTGCAGCAGTCGTGCTTTTTTCTTTTTTTAAGATTAAGCTCTGTAACTTTTCCTGCACATGAAATCTTACACAGGAAGCAAATTCTATAAACCAGGTAAAAGGGCAGGTGGGAGGTGGGCGGGGAGCCTGCCTCCGGGCCCCGTCTCCTTAGCTGTGAACAGCCCAGCGCCCAGCTCACGGGGTGCTGCCAGACTACATGCGAGGGAGTCTCCGTAAAATCCTGGCGCACGCCGGTCCGGGGAAGGGCTGCTGCGTCAGCACCGGCTCTCCCCGTCCCCGAGGACAAGCCGTGCCTGGGCCCCGAAGGGCTAGGGCAGACCCTGAGGGCGAGCAGAGTTCCAGGCTGGCTTTCTTTCCCCCTTAAGGGTTTTCCACGAGGGCTCCTACCAAGGCTGTGAAAACTAAATAAATCCCAGGCGCCAAACCCTGGCAGACCTGCGGAGACCTTCCGACCTGCACAAGCACCGAGCCAGACAGAAAACGGAGGCGTGGGGGGGCGGGGGTCTCCCTGTGGGGCCCTCTGCCGGGGGCTGGGCTGCGAGCTGTCTTCGGGGCCTTCTAGAAGGGCTGTGCCTGGGAGACTCCTGCCGTGATCAGTAAGCCCGGAGACTCGTGAATATTTAATAATAATAACGAATATCACTTTCAGAGCGTTCATCCCTGCCCAGCAATGTTCTAAGTGCTTCCTGCAGGTTACGAAGTGAGCTCATGAGACCCATTTTCCCGATGGGGAAACTCAGGCCCAGAGAACTTCAGCACTTGCCCGAGGTTGCACAGCTGGAAAGGGGCAAGGTCTGGGTTCACCCCCGGAGCCCGTGCTGCGGCATTGCTGTAGCACACTGCCCCCGCCGCGTGGGGCCAGGCAGCCATCTGGCCCCTGCCGCCCCAGCAGCGGCCACAGCCCAGGTCCCCGCGAAGGGCTCACGCTGGCGCCTGAACCTCCATGCTCCCGTCCTGCAGGCGGAAGCCGGGGCTCAGGCTCGTTCGAGGCCACAAGGTGGGACCTGCCGCGGCGCTGCCTCCTTCCCCGGGACGGTGGCCCTGGCGGGCCTCTGGAAAGGCCTCCTGGGATGTCACTTACAGGAGATAACCCAGAACGCGCCAACTCCTACTACCACTTCCCAGGCGGCGGGGAGCAGGCAGGGAAGGCTTCACGGGGCTGCTTCTGTCCGGGGTGATGAAAAAGTTTCGGTGACGACGGCAGCACAGCCTCGTGAACGGAACAGATGCTGCTGCGCCGACCGCGCAGAGGCGGGTAAAATGGGAAGTTCTGTGTTGCATGTTAAGTTACCACCATCAAAATTCAAAAAGTTAAAAAAAGGTCTCTCGGCTTCATGCCTCAGACCCAGAAAGAGGATTCCGGAACAGGAGCCCCCGGGGCCCCTGTGGCTTTCGAGTGCCGTACCGCGGGGGCACTCGGCGCCCCTGCTCTCAGCGGGCCCGCGAGGTCGGGACTGGTGGTCCTTGTGGACCACAGCAGACGCCGAGGGGCTGGTGCCCAGCACCGTGAGGAAGGGGCGCCCCCGCCCCAGCACGCCGGCGTCCGCTCCGCCCCTGACCTTCTGATCTCAAACCGCTCCACGCCCCTCCTGGGCCACGCACCCCCGCGGCGGAATTCCTGCCTGCACCCACCACCCCCGGGGAGTCACCAGGAGACGGTGGGCACCCCAAACTGTGAGACGCCCTGAAAAACAACTGGCCTGTGAGCTTCAAAAATGTCAGCGTCCCGGAAGGCGGAAAGGCTGGGGAAGCCAAAGGGAAGGCGGCAAGGGACAGAGCCAGCTGGAGGGCGTCCTGGACCCGGAGAAACAGCCATGCAAGGACATTATCAGGACCACGGACGAAACGTGAGCAGGGACCAGGCGCAGGGACCCAGCGCGCGTGGATGCGGCCCCCCCCTCCTGAGCTTCGCGCTGACGGGAAAACGCCCCTGGTCTTAGGGGGTGTCTGCCGTCACTTTCAGGGGGCAAAAGGAAAGGTGTCTGCAGCCCGCTCGCCAACTGCTCGTTGAGCGCGGGAACGACACTAATCGTGACGTCGTGCGATGGTAACAGAGAGAGAAAGAAGAGGTGGCGAAATGCTAACAGCTGGTGAGTCTAGCGAAGGCTACCACGTGTTCTGTGTTCTAGTTTGGCAACTTTTTGGTAGACTTGAAATGTTTCAAAATGAAAGATTCAAAGAGACAAGAACGACGCCACCCCACACCGCCCACACCTTCTACGTCCCCACCCTCCCCCGCAGAGCCCGGGCCGGCACCTCTTTTGCATCATTCTGCTGCTTCCGTCTCCCCTGCTGGACTGTCGTCCGTGAGGGCAGGGATTTTAAGTGTACAAGTCAATGACTTTTGGTGTATTCGCAGAGTTGTGCAGCCATCGCCGTCATCAATTTTAGAACATTTTCATCACCTCAAAAAGAAGCTCCACCATTTAGCTGTCACCCCCAGACTCCACCCCCGCTGAGCATCAAGGGCTTGGACAAAAGACACGCCCGAGCCTTAGCCTGTGCTCCTGCCAGGTGAGCCCGCTTGCACGCGGGGCCTCTGCAGGTGCTGATTGGAGGCGTGTGAACAGGCCAAAGGAGATCCTATCTAGCCACGGCCAAAACGAGCCCCGTGGGCCTGGACCCACAGAAGCCGTGGGAATTTGGACAGGGTCAGCAGAAGCCAGGGGTCAGCGGGAATCGGAGAAGCAGACGCGAGGAGGGAGAGATGCCGAGGGACGGGGGCGGGAGGCAGCGAGCCCTGCCTCCGGAGCCGCGAGCTGAGCCACCCCTGCCGCTGACGCCAGCCCGCCACCGGCCCCCGCCGGCAGCCCTGGCCAGCTACGACGGCCCCTGCGCCCCCGGCGACCGCGAAGCCGTCTTCCGTCCGTGGATTTGCCCGGGCTGCCTTTCACGGACACGGAACCGGCCCACGGCCTGCGGCTGCATCCGCCCCTGACCATCACGCTTTCAAGAGCCGGGCCTGCCGCCGCGCCTGCGCGGGCGTATGTTCTTTCCCGTCCTTCCCCGTCCCGTTCGTGTCGTTATCCCCAAGCCTAAAGCAGGGCCCGACCTGCGGGAGGTGGACGAGAGCACTGCCGGGGCCCTTGGGCGTGCCCGGGCCGCGTGGCCCGGCCCCTTGGGTGGTGGGTGCTGGGTCCCGATCCCCGCCCGGCCAGGGGGCCTCAGGCCAGCCCTGCCCTCTGGCCCCAGCAGAGTAAGGACCCGCGCCCCGGCCCTGCCGGCACCTTGAGGTTGTGCCCGTCGAAGGGCAGGGAGCCGCTGACGAGGGTGTAGAGGATGACGCCGAGGCTCCAGATGTCCACCTCGGGCCCGTCGTACTTCTTGCCCTGGAACAGCTCCGGGGCGGCGTACGGGGGGCTCCCGCAGAACGTGTCCAGCTTCGAGCCCAGCGTGAACTCGTTGCTGAAGCCAAAGTCGGCGATCTTGATGTTGGCCTCGGCGTCCAGCAAGAGGTTCTCAGCCTGCAGGGGGGGGGCAGGGCAGAGCGTGGGGTGCGTGGCTGGAGCACCTCGTGGAGGTGTGGGGCGGCCAGGGGCCCCGGCTCAGGACCAGGCCCCCCCGGACTGACTTGGTCCTGCCTCTTACGCTGTGTGACCTTAATCAGCAGCTTCACCTCTCTGGGCCTCGGTTTCCTCACCCATAGGTGAAGGCTGTTTGAGGATTATAAATGGGTTAGTCCATGTAAAATGCCTACGAAAATAGTCATACCCAGTAAGTGCAATGTTGGCTATTGTTATTCTGTGTGGTCTGCTGAACTGGGGGTTCCCAGGCAATCCCCTGTCCCTAATTGTTCCAGAGTCATAATAAGGAAAAGGCTAATTTAACCTAACATTTATCATACCCCTTACTGTGCGCCAGCCCTGTGGACTATGACTTACCAGATTATCTGTAAAATGTGGCGCTAAGAGGACACATTCCGGAAGAATCCCAGCTTCAAATCTCAGCTCCCCCACTCACTCGCTGTGCACCTCAGTTTCCCTATGTGCAAACTGAGGATAATCACAGCACCCACCTCAAGATGGTCCTGGGGCTACGTGTAAAGAGCTCACAAATGGTACCCGGCACCTGGCCGACGCTCAATAAAGTTTTTGTACTGTTATAAAGTTTAGTTATTGAATGCCCTTGTCTATTTTCAGGGGCGTGTGTTTTTTTTTTTTTTTTTTTTTTTAACGTACCAGGACAGGGATTGAACCCAGGAAGCTGGGTGGGAAGCTGGCGCTCAACCACTGAGCCACATCAGCTCCCCTGAGTTGGTTTTCTCGTTTATTTTTTTTCTTTTAGGAGGTATTGGGGACTGAACTCGGGACCTCCTGTGTGGGAAGCAGGAGCTCAACTGCTTGAGCCACATCCACTCCTGGCATTTGTTCTTGAAATCATCTTTTCACAGATGAAGAAACTGAAGTTCAGAGAGGTCACCTCATCCCATGACAAGAAAGCAGCAGAGCTGGAACTCAAACTGGGCCTGCCATCAACACAGCCGGAGAGCGAAGGCAGTGTCTTCCTTCTCGCCTCTTCCAGCATTTTGACAACGAATGGTTGCACAAATCCACCTGTCACAATGCTGCTCACTTTTGGCCCCTCCCGCGTCACGGCCCTGTCCTGGTCCAGGCCTAGAGGCTCTCTGGCCTCCTCACTGGGCTATTGCAGGCTTCCTTCTGTTATCACACCCCTCCTCCCCCATCCTGCCCCAACAAGGGGGTCAAATTCATAAAGACACACACTGCAGAGGGATTTTCCTCAAACCTGAACCTAACAGCTTTTTTGTCTTGCTCAGGGGCTAACCTTCTCTTCTTGGCATTCGATGCTCTACACACAGTCCAGCCTCACAACACCTGGGCTGGTCTCTGCAGCACTAACCTGACCCCGAAATTCCTTCCAGCCACTTCCAGGGCCCTCCACCAGGGGGCGTGCCACCCCCAGCTGAACCTACACCTACAAGGCAAATGCCTGGAAAGGGCATCACCTCTGCACAGGTGCGCTGGACGGTAAGAGCAGTGCGCTTAGAAACCTCGACGGCAGGGCTCCTAACAAGGGCCCAACCAGCCTGAACTGGAATTCAAAGAAACATTCTTGTGGGGACATGATGGTGCGGGTGTGATGTATTTATCAAATAACGCACAGTGCAGTGTGGACTTAGTAAGGGGTCCTTGCAACAAAAAAGGTTAAGAACCCCTGCTCTACAGCACCTGGAGAGTGCAATTTTATGTCCCTGAATCGAATACTAATAAAAAAATTAAGTTTCTATTTTGTTCTTTTTTTCCTCATTTCATTCTCCCTGCAATTCATTTTCCTTGTATTTTTTTTTTCAACTTTTTTTCTTTAGGAGGTTCCGGGGATTAAACCCAGCACCTTGGGTATGCGAAGCTGGTGCCCGACCGCCGAGCTACACCTGCTCCGCAGTTTCACTGTATTTTACAAAAGTACCTGTCCTCAGTGGATGGGAAATGAAAAACAATAAAACGAACCTCACGAGTTTGAGAAGCATGTCCTTAGAGCACTAAGCACAGGCGGCACTCAGGGGTTCAACAAAGGACGGTCAAGGCACCCGAGCTGGGGCCAGACAGACCCTTCCTCACCTGCCTGGTCTAAGACGAGAAGCCTTGAGGGGTGCACTTCTCTCCGAGCAGGCGGTGAGGAGGGGGACCCCAGGCACGGAGATAGTCGGGGCTGGGACAGGAAGCCAGGTGCCTAGCCCGTGAACCCCGTCCCTGCCCGGTGCCAGCAACGGGGCTTCTCTCTTAAAGGTCCTTCTCAAGGTCTAAGATTCCTGGGGTTCCAAGGCCCTGGAGGCAGCGCGCCTGACTCTGAGGCTCTAACTCTAAATTCTCAAGGGTTCCGGAACGTTCTATGCCAAGGACCCGTGGGCTCTGAGAGCAAGGCCTCTGTCGCAACCACGTCCTTATCGCGCAACCACGTCCTTATCGTGCAACCACATCCTTATCGCACACCCGCACAGCGGGGCCGGCCTGGGACACTTTGTTTCTTTCCCCTTTGCGCACGCCTCCTGTCCCTGTCCCCCCACCCCTCCCACATCTGCTGGCCTTGCTTTTTGCCACAAAAGCTTGGGAAAAAGTCAGGGAACTCAGGGTTCCGAGGAGGAGGACAAGGAGAAAAGGGCTGCGGCTCACCTTCAGGTCTCGGTGGACGATGTTTTTCTGGTGACAGTAGTGCACAGCCGACACGATCTGAGGGAGGGGAGGCAGGCCAGTTACTCGTGGCCCCCGGCCCCCCTGGGGGACCCTGAGAGCCGGCGCCCATCCCAGGCCCTGCGGCCTCGCGCCGACGCGGCCACGGCAGCAGATGCTCTTGGACCATCTCCACTCGGACACGCAGACGTCAGGACGCCCCTGTGCCCACGGGCACCAAAAGCGAGACCCTGGGACCCGCTCCCGCCCGACTCTCAAGGCCGGAAACACGAGGTCCTCGCACACACGTGGCCTCAGACACACCCAGGGGGCCCCGTCAGTGCCAGACTCAGCCCTCACGCCTGCACACCCAGACCCCTCCACCCACAAACCCACACACCTGGGCCCTCGCACCTGCACGGCCTCTTTTATTCACACACCTGTGCACACTTACACACCTGGGCACCCTCACTGCCACATACCTGGTCACCCACACATCTTCTCTCTCTCCCAGGCACTCTGACGCCTGTGTGGCCTCTTGAACATACCTGGACACTTCCCGTCATCTTATCCGTGTACCTGTGTACTCTCACACCTGTGTGTCCTCTTACCTGCACACCTGTGCATACTCACACCTGGGCACCCTCGCACCTACATGCCTTTTTTTCCCCCCTTTCTTCAACTCAATAAGCATTTATTAGGAGTTACTGTATGCTAGCTGTACTATTGAGAAGAAAATGAGTAAACCTGCCTCTGTCCTCAAAGATTTCACAATCTAGTTCAGAGAAAATCTAATTCAGACATAAGCAATAATTCAGTTCTGAAACTGAGAGTCACACAGAGGTACACAAGTTGCTATGAGTGTTTGAAGGTCAGGAAGAATGGGAAAAAGTTATGTAAAAGGTGGTATTTGAGGTGGTCTCTGAAGAAGGGTAGGATTTTAATACGTAGAGGTAGAAATACAGTGCCTGCCAGCTCTTCTGCCTTCTAAGAATCTCCCGTACCTGTCCACTGAGCTCCGGCTCCACTGCCACGGCCAGGCCCTCACCGTCTCTCACCTGAACTACTGCAACAGCCTCCCAACTGGCCCCCTCCTTCAGTTTTGCCTCTCCCTATCACTCTTTTAATTTAAATTTTAATTTATTTATCCCCGCCTTGTTGTTTGCACTCGCTGTCTGCCCTCTGTGTCTCTTTGCTGTGTGCTCGCTGTGTCTCCTCGTATTCTCTTTAGGAGGCACTGGGAACCGAACCTGGGACCTCCCGTGTGAGAGAGAGGTGCTCAATCCCTTCAGCCACCTCTGCTCCCTGCTTCGTTGTGTCTCTCACTGTGTTTCCTTGTTGCGCCAGCTCATCGCGCCTGCCTGTCGCACCAGCTTGCTGTCTTGCTCGTCTGTTCCAGGAGGCACTGGGAACTGAACCCGGGACCTCCCATGTGGTAGGCGGGAGCTCAGTCACTTGACCACATCTGGTCCCCCTTCCTATCGCTCTTCACCGGCGAGCTTTCTCAACTACAAATCCAGTCATCCTTAAAACACTTTACCGACTTCCTGTCTCCTCAGCCCTGCATCTCCATGACCTTGCGCCTGCTCCTCCTTCCAGCCCCTTCTTTCCCTCCTCAACCGCTCACAGTCCCTGCCGTAGCCAACTGTTCTCGGTTCCTCCAATTCTCCGTGTTTTCTCTCACTCCAGGACCGCTGAGCAAGCACTTCTCTCTGCCAGAACGCTCGCCCCGTATCCTCTTTGCCTTGCTCTTACTCATCCTCTGTCTCAGCAGAGATCCTTACCAGAAAATAACCTATAATCTCCCAAACGTGCAGTAAGTGTTTCCATCACAACTGCCCAGACTTACCTACCTACCCACAGGCCCCTCCCACCTGCACACCTGGGCTGCCATCTCCTACCCACGCCTACACACCTAGATACCTGAGCACCCACGGATCTGCTTCCCACCCACCTTCTAATCCACACTCCTCAGTGCCCTGGCACCTGCATGCCCTCTCATCCACACACCTACACACCTGCCCACTTGGGTACCTGGATGCCTGTATGCCTTGTCCCCACCCACCTGGGCACCTGAGCGCCTCCACACCCTCGTGTCTGTAGATCCTCACACCTGTGCACCTGCACGTCCATGGATGCCCACTCTGCACCTTCTCCCCCACCCAGGCTTCAGTCCCACCCGTCACCGGACCACCCAGACCCACAGCCAGCTCTCAGCGCCCTCCCCCGCCCCAGGATGGAGGCACAGCTGGCCCTCACCTGTGAGCTTGACCTCACCTGTCGGAACTTGGCTCGAGCTTCCTTTTCCTTCATGCGGCCGTGCGACACGAGGTAGTCAAACACTTCTCCTGCAGGCAGAGGCGGGCGGGGTCAAGGTGGGGTGAGGGGTGGGGGGTGCGGGGTGCGGGGAGGGGCGGGGCCTCACCGGCACTTGCGTATTCCATCACCAGGTACAGCGTCTTCTCCGTCTCGATCACCTCGAAGAGCTTCACTGCAACAGCCAGGCCGTTAGGTGGGAAGGGAGCTCCCCATCCTCCACCCGTCATCGGTAACTAAGTGGACACGCCGCCCCTAGCACACCCTCACTCGAGGACCCACCATGGCTCCCTACTGGTGGCAAGAGTTTTCAAACTCCTCGGCCCTACTCTGTTACCTCTTCCGCTTTCTCTCTAGAAGGTCAGCTGACACCTTGACCAGGAGGCCAGGGATTTCTGTCCGTTTTCTTCACCACTATGTCCCTGGAGCCTGGCACATAGCGGCCACTCAATAACTATTGACTGAGGAAGCAGATGGACGGATGAATGAAGGCTGCAGCCATGCCCAGCAGGGCTAAATCTTGCTTCTCTCAGGAGAGACCTCTCTTTCCACTCTGCCTAACGGTAACAGCGGCGAGGATGAAATTGATGATGAAAATAACAAGCCCCGCTCTGACAGCTTAGCCCTGCGCTGAGCGTTTCCATGCACGACCTTATCCACACCTCACAATGACCTTGAAGAGACCCTCTTATCACCCCCATCTCCAGAGGAGGAAACTGAGGCTCAGGGCGGTGAAGTCACCTGTCCAAGGCCCCACGGCCAGCAGGCGGCACCGCTGCTAGAGAGACCGGGTCTCCTATGACCGCTGGCCCCTCTTCCCCCGGCGAGCTCCTTCCTGCAAGTACCCAGGGGTGCCCTGCCTGCGAGCCCGCTCCCGTCCCCTCCTCACCGATGTTGGGGTGGTTTAGCCCCTTCATGATGCGGACTTCTCGGAACAGCTGGGCTCAGCCAGAAAGGAAGACAAAGAAGGGTGAGGGTGGCTGGTTTCGGGGACCCTCTCCCCTACCAGGCCTCGGCAGGAGGGTGGGAGGGATTGGCGCGTCACCATGCTTTACCGGGGCCCTTGTCTCCCCCCCCCCACCCCCTCTCCCTGGGTCTCACCTTTTGCAGGCTGCTGGGGTTCAGCTGGGTTTTATCGATGATCTTGATAGCGACCTGGAAATAAGAGAAGGGCGGGAGAGAGGGTGGAATTGGTACCACTGGCCTCCAGGCTGGGAAAAAAGGACCCCAACTCAGACCACCCCAGAATGTCCTTCTCTCGACCCCTCACAGAGCCCTCAATCTTGGCCATTGCGGGGGTGCGGTGACCCAGGCCTCAGGACCTTTGCACATGCCGTCCCCTGTCCCTGGTGCTTCCCCTACTTCTGCAGGAAGCTATTCCCTATTCCATGGGGGGCTGGGTGAGGCTGTGTGGGGGTGACTGAGACCTCGAGGGGGCCTCTTTGCCGGGGCATCTCGGGCCGCTTGTCCGTCACGCATGTTTTGAATGCATGAACTGTGGAGTGAGAACTACTAACTGTAGCTAACAGTCCTGTGCTCAGACATGCCAGCTCCTGGTTTACATGCATTACAAGGGAGAACTCATCTCGTCCTCCCAACAACCCTATGAGGCAAGTGCTAGGATTATCCCCACTTAACAAATGGGGAAACCGAGGTACTGAGCCAATCGGCCCCTTGGCCACGGTCACATGGCTAATAAGTTGTGGGCCAGGATTTGGACGTATATGTCCTGGTAAGAGCCTGCCTCTTATACTTAAAAATAATTTTTTTGGGGAAAGAATGCTGAGGTCGTAGGAGAAAAGTCAGAATGTTGTTGAGCTCTCCTTACCCTTCCTCTGCATTTAGTCAGGTCTTTATTTTGAACTACACACTGAGGACACCTTAATTTTTTTCAGGGGTAAGGGGCCTGAATCCAGACCGAGATCTAAAGCTTTCTCAAAGGGTCTTGGACTCCCCCCAGTAACCCACAGATCCACTCACTTAGAGAATTCTCCCCGGGAAGGCCTCACGCCCTTGGAAGCCCCTAGAATCATGGACAGGATCCACACGTGGGGAACAGCGTGTTTTTTTGTGGGGGAGAGGGTCCCTTAGCTTGCTTCATATTCTTACAACCAGCTTTTTGATTTTGACAAATGCTTCTTTTATGCCAGCATTGAGACAATCATATGGTTTCTCTCCTTGAGTCTGCGAATGTGGTGAAGTACATGAATAAATTGTCCATCGGGAGAGAACTGTGCATTCCCGGGATAAGCCCAGCTTTGTCACCACATAGCTTTCCTTAACTGATGTGCGGATTCTATTTGCTAATACTTCATACATTCCCAAGTAAAAACCAAAAGAAAAAAAAATTCCCAAGTAAAACTGGCCTATAATCTTGTTTCTTGTCATGGTCAAACTAGTGTGTGGAATCCGTTGGCCAGTGGACCCTCTTTCTTTCGTCTCTGGAGGAATTGGCGTTATACGTGCATGTTTGGTAGAATTTGCCTGTAAAACCACTGGGGCCTGATGTCTTGATGGAGACAGCGCTGGCGGAGGGGGAGCTGGGAGGGTCCTTCCAAAGCCTGAGAAACTGCTCCAGGCACTTTCTCTAAGGCTGAGAGTGTGCGCACGGTATGTGCGCGCATGGGGTCCGTGTGTGCGTGTGGTGTGGGTGGTCCGTGTGGTATGTGTGTAGTAGTCTGTGTGCATGTGGTACATGTGTGCTCACGTGTGGTCCGTGTGCACATGCATGTGGTACATGTGTGTGCCTGCACACCGAGGAATCCCGAAACCAGCACCAAGTGTTTTCATCACGTGTGAGCTAGAGGCACTGTCTCCAGCGCACGCGGCTGGCGCCGGCCCTCTCTGCAATGGTCTTTTCCATCCTTCTTGGGATCCGAGCCCACCTGGGAAGGGTGGGGGAGTGGGGCAGGGGCGTCCCCGGGAACTCGGGAACTCGAGGCAAATATGCGCGGGCTGTTCTCGACCTCGCCGGAAGATGTGGTGGAACACGAAGCCCTCCCTGCAACAGGGAGGCGGCCCCGGGTCAGGAAAAGGCCTCCCCGATGCTTAGAAACAAAGCGCACGGCCCTGCGGAGACTTCCTGACAGTTTCAGGGACGCCCCACCTCGGGTCTCTTCTCCCAGGGGGTTGTTCTGGAAACCTTGGGGGCGTTCTGGCGAGAGTCGGGGACCTGCCCGAGGTGTTGAGGCGGCCTGGGGCCCCCGCGCGGGCTGTGCCCCCCACTCACCTCCCGGCCGGTGAGGATGTGCCGCGCCAGCTTGACCTTGGCGAAGTTGCCCTTGCCAATGGTCCGCAGCAGGCGGTAGTTGCCCACGTGAGGCTGCTCCTCGGGGCAGGACGCGATGGAGTTGCGGCAGCGGGCGCCCAGGGAGCGGCTGGACCAGGACGGCCCCTTGTCCGATGAGCGGCCGCTGCCCAAGGTGCCGTGCTGGGGGGGGAGGCGGGCGTGAGCGCGCGCGGTGCCACGTGCTCGCTCCGCCCGGGCAGCTGGCCCGCCGTGGCCCCTTTGAACCACGACGCCTGGGCGTCCCCGCCGCTCTCTACAAAGAGACGCTTCAAAGACAAACACGCCTGGGCCCTGGGCTGGGGACCCCTCGTCCCCTCTCGCTGCAGTCACCCTGCCTGCAACCTCCTTTTCTGGGCCCTCGAGGCATCACCGCCACAAGATCTTACTCTAAATGCCGCAGTCCCCAGCCCCGGTCAAACTCCGATGTGGACTCGAGGCTCCCCCCTCAACCACAGCCTCCCCCCACCATGCCCCCCCCTCACTGCTCCCAGCACTTGATCACACCCATCGCTGTCCTCACTGCAGCCCCCAAATCCGACTCCACATCCAAATCCCCACCTTCACTGCCCCTAAAGCTGCACTCCAATGCTCGCTGCCCCCAGTTCAAACACTTCCCACTCCAGGCACCGCTGCCTGGCTCCTGGGGAGACACTGTGGCTTGGTTCGTGCCCTGCCCGCCGCCTCCCACGGCCACCCTGGCTGTCCCCGACGTTCTGTCCCTCTCGCCTCTCTCCCCTGCAGGTCCCCTGCCTGCTCCAGGCTGGACAGTCCTGACTCTGGGTCCCAGGGGCCGCCCCCATTCAGCGCTGGCCCAGCGGGAGGGCGGTGACGGGACCAGCGCCCCAGGTGGCAGCAAGGGCACGAAAGGAGCCGCGGAAGACAGGAGGCTGGGCGGGGGAGCTGGGTGCCCGGGCCGCCACGTCACAGTGACGAGGACCAGCGCTCGGCGAGCATGGGCTACGCGGGCCACCCACAGCGACCCACCCTGGGTGCCCTTTATCACCCCTGCTCAGAAGGTGGGGAGGCCCAGAGAGGTGAATTCATTTGCCCAAGGCCACACAGGCTGTGAGTCTGAGACCTTCGCCACCACCCACGTGGCCTCCCACCCCCACAGTATCATTTCCTTAAGCAGCGCTTGCGACGGGCCAAGTCCTGGAAGCACCCCCCACAGCAGTCTGATTGAGGTGGCATCTACACCCCCATATTCCAGGGCGGGAAGACTGAGGCTTGCAGAGGGAGGTGCTTTGTCAAGGTCAAACAATTCGCTCACAGGTGGCAGCGGCCGCCACTGCTGGGGTCCCGTGTGGCCCCTTGCCCTTGCCCGGGCCTCCAACGGGGGTCTGACCACCACACGTCCTCCGGACAGGACCGCCAAGACCGGCTAAGCGGCCGCCCGAGGTCACAGGGCAGATGGTGCCCAGCCAGGCCTGCGTGCTCCCGAGGGCCGGGTGCTTTCCGGGGTCCCACCAGGCTGCTCGCAAGCCAGGCTTCCCCCCAGGAGAGAGTGCGGGGGGAGGAGGGGGCAAGCCTGGCCTGATGAGGGCTTGGAGAAGCATGCCCGTCAGGGGGCCCCGGGGACCCACCTGGGGGTGCCCCACTGCAGGCAGTGAGGCTGGGGGACCCCCTGCAAAGGGCTGCTGGGGCAGTGAGTGACAAAGCCCCCAGGGGCCGGGGGTGGGAGCTAAAATTGGCCGGCACCACCAGCTGGCCCGGCTCCCTCCTGCCCGGCTGGCGCCCCAGCACCCTGCCTGTTGCTAGGGAACCTGTGCAGAGGCTGGGGTGGGGGCCCTGGAACCTGGGGTGGGGGCGCGTGACCCCCCCGCCATGGCGGCTGTCATGGTCACCAGGTGGCAGGGGAGGGGGCTGCCACGGGGACCTGGAGTCCAGAGGGAGAGAGGTGACTCCCTGCCCCCATCCCGGGTCCAGCAAGGAGGTTTGACCCAATAGAGCTGGTGGGGGAGGGACGAGCCCTCCTCAAATCCCCACTCGGCACAGATCTTAAGAGGAGAAAGCCCTCTTAGGAGCCCATTTAACAGGTGAGGAAACTGAGGCCCGGACAGGTGAGGCCACCCAGGCAGGCAGGGAGAGAAAGGAGCTGCGAACGCAAGCCTGGCTGAGCCAGTCAAGCCAGCACCATAATATCATCCCACGGGCCTGTGCGCCGCTCACTCGTGTAAACCCTCTCAACTGTCTCACTCGTGTAAATCATGCTGCCTCCTTCAAGCATCCCTAGCAGGAAGCCGCTACCATCGACCCCATTTTGAGATAAGGAAACTGAGGCCCCGAGCAGGGAGGGGACCTGTAGGTTCACGCAGTCACCCGAGCCTGGCTGAGAAGCCGTGGCTGACTCAGCCCCACGTCACCGTCACGGCTCCCACCTGTGGAGCGCTTCCTCTGTGCCAGGCTCACCTGTCTCATCTCAGAGGGGTTAAATGAGCCTCCCCATCTCCCAAGGCAGGAAACCGAGGCTCAGAGAGGGAGCACCAGTTGCCTGAGGTCACCCAGCAAGCTGGCTGGCCGGGCCAGGCTTTGGACCCCAGGACTGGACTCCCTTGCACTTCCCGTGGTGCCTGGGAGAAGGGGGTGGGCAGCTCATCAAAAACTCCAAAGTGATGATGGGGGGGTCTCTGTAAAGGGGGACCCAGTGGGACCAAAAAGGACAGAGATGGATGTCTGTGGCAGGACTGGGAGTGGGTGGCGGGGTCCCGGCAGGAGCCTAGGGGCAAGGGGCAAAGACCACCGGGGAGGGCTCTGGGATTGCTGGTGTGAGGGTCTCTGGAAGGGTCAAGTGGGGCCAGAAACATGGGAAAGGGGTGGAAGTCTCCCAGGGATCGTTCTGGATGTGGGAATTTGGGGGAAGGGGATTTGGCTGGGAATGGGCAGGAAGGGACAAAAAGCCATGGGGGCTTCTAGGAAGAGGCCTAGGAACCAGAGAAGAGTCTGGGGTCCTGGAAGTCCTGCGGAAGGGGCTTCCTGTGCAACGGGTGGCCCAGAGGAATCAGGGTGGGGTGTGTGGGGGGGGAGTGTCAAAAGACCTGGACATTTGTAGAGAAGCTTCCAGCAGACAGACCCCAAAAAAGGAGGGCTGCGGGCCAGGCGGGCTCAGCGGCTCCTTCTGGAAGAAGGGTCTGGGGCCAGGCCTGTGGGCTGAGGGGTGCCTCCCAAGAGGCGCGGAGGCTGCCCTGGGAGGCCCGATTCCCTGCTGGGAAGGTGGCAGCCTTGGGGCAGAAGGGGGGGGGCTGGGAATCCAGGGGAGAGATGGTGCCCTGAGAGCAAGGGGCCCAGTGGGGCCTGGAGGGGGTCGAGAGGTTGAGGATGGGGGGGGGGGGCCCGAAGCTGAGGAGTCTCTACAGGGAGGACGAGGCCTGGAGGCAGACGGGCCCAGGAACTGGAGGCCGGGCGGGGGGCCTGCCAGGTGGAGCCCAGGGCTCCCCGGGAGAGGAAGAGGCCAGCGAGGGTGTGTCCGGGTTGGGTCTGGGGGCCCAGGGTGCTGGGAATCCTGGCACAGGGCTGCTGGGAAGGTGCCGGCCGGGCCTCGGGGTGGAGAGACCTTGAACGAGCCAGAAAGGCCCTGCGCCCGGGAAAGGGGGGGAGCGGCTTCCTGTGCAGGGGTGTCCAAAGGGCCGCGAGGATCCGGTCCTAACAAGGGCTTGGGAATGGGAGGAGGGAGGTCCCGGGGAGCCGGGCCCCCAGGCCCGGGTGGGAAGGCCCCGGCGGGAGGCAGGACTGCCCAGGCCTTCTTGGGAGAGGGCCGCCTGGGCCTGGGGGGTCAGGGGCCCTGCCAACGCGGGAGGGAGCCGGTAGTCGGGTGCCGGCGTCCGGGAGGGGAAGGGGCTTTGAACCAGCCGGGAAAGGGAGGGGCTCGTGGAAGGCCGGGGAGGGGGCTTCCTGGAGGGAAGAGCCCCGAGCGGAAGCTGCTAGAAGGGGATGAGAGCGGGGTCCCGGGAGAGGGGCGCCCCCAGGGGTCGGGCTGGGCTTGAGGAGGTGGGGAGGGCCGAGAGGCCTGGACGTCCGAGGGGGGGTAGGGGCTGGCTCGCGGGGCGGGCCCGGAGATGAGGGTAGGGGCTCGCGGGGCGAGGGGCGCGGTGAGGCGAGGGGTTCGGCGGCCCGGCCGGGGCTCCCCAAGGGGCCGGGCCCCACTCACCGTGTCCGAGTTCCGATCGTTGCCCGGGGCCAGCGCCGTCCGCGAAGACATCTTCTCCTGGTCCCTGGGGGCGGCAGCGGCCGGGCGGGGGGGGGCGGGGGTCCCAGGGTCCCCTCTCTTCCCCTCCCCCCCCGGCCGGCCTGGGGGCACGAGCGAAAGAGCTGGGCGCCGGGGACGCCCGGGTTCGCGCCGCGGGACAGGGGGCAGGGCGGGGGAAGGGAGGGGGCCCCGACGGTCCTAGTGGCCCCAAGCAGTGCGGACCCCGGGCGTCATGGGGGCGCCGGGCGGGCGGGCGGGCGGGGGCCGGGGAGGGGGCGCGGAGCCGGCCCGGGCGGCGGCGGAGGGAGGCGGCGGAGGGGGGCGGCGGAGGGGCCCGGGAGGAAGGGACGTCAGGGGGCGGGGCGGGGGCGGGGCCGCCGAGACCCCGCCTCCCGCCGCCCGGCCTTAAAGGCGCAGGCCAGGCGCGGGGGGTGGCTCCGGGGGCGGAGGCAGGTCGGGGCGCGCCGGGCGGCGTCGCGTGCCGACAGCAGAGGAAGGACCCACCGGCCAAGAGACAGCGCCAGAAACGCCAAGGCGGAGCGCCGGAGACGCAGAGCAAGAGTGAAGATGACCGAGAGGGAGAGGCAAAAAGAGACGGGGAGACAGAGAAGGAGAGACAGGCCGAGAAGCGGAGAGACAAAGAGACAATGAGAAAGGGGGGAAGCAGGGAGAGAGCCGCACCCCGAGAGAGAGACCGAGCCGACGCAGAGACGCAGGAAGGGAAGTGGGGATGAAGAGGGAGCCGGGCAGCCCGCGCCCCAGGAGGCGCGCCCCTTCTCCCTCCCCGCTCAGCCTCCCCGCAGTTCTGGGCCCAGGAAGGCCTCGGGGAGCGGGAAGGATTTGGGGGGCCGCCGCAGAGCCGCGGACCAGCCTGGCCAGCTCCGCTGCCCTCCAGACCCTGAGGGTGGGGGCTCTGGTCTCCTCGGCCCCGCAGCTGGGGTCCGAGGACCCTCCCAGCCCAGCGACGTGGCCTGGGGCGGGAACTTGCCCTCCCCAGTCTCGAGAAGGCGAGGAGACGGGCGGGCGCGCGCCACCTCCTTGGCAGGGCGGGAGCGGAGGCGAAGCCACCTGCGCAGGTGGTCACGGGAGGGGCGTGGCCCCTCTCCAGATGGGCAAACTGAGGCCAGAGGGGGTAAGGCCTTCTCGAGGTCCCTTAGGCCAGGATGGGATGAAAGGAAAAGAGGCAGGAGGGCAGTGCGGACCCCTGGCCCCCGGGCCTCCTCCTGCCCTACCGCCTTCCCGAGCCTCAGTTTCCCCTTCTGATTAATGGGTATGATGATACCAGCAGTGTGCTGGAGCCGATCACGAAAGCCAAATATTAAAGGCTCAGGAATTTGGGGAGCTGGTTGGTAAACGCAGTCATTATGAATAAATTATGTAAACTTATAATTGAATAAACCGTATAGAAAACGAAGTTAGTACTTAGGGCGTCTGAATTCTTTTTACTACAGTTTACTCTGCTCTTGTGGGTATTTACGTCTGTTGGAGCTGCATGGTGGAATTACTGTGTAAGGGGGGCTACAGGGCATCTCTTCCCAACACCGCTTTAAGGGGTGTCACCCTGGTGGCTTGAAATTAGCCCTGGCGGGAATATTTACACCATGGCAATGGGCAAATGCTGCAAGTCAGGGCTCCCGCACCCCCACCCAGAGCCGGCTGTTAAGCCACCTACCAGCCTGCCACTTGCTGATACCGTCGGCTACATGGAGGTTTCCTCTGGGCCGGACACTAGAGACCGTGGTCATCAACTCCATCTACAGACGGGGAAACCGAGGCCCAAAGAACAGTGGTGAACAGCATGTCTGGGATTCAAACCCACTGCCCCCAAGCTCCAGAACTTGGGCTCTTAACTATTATGGCTTCCTGTCCCTGGAATAATAATAGTCTCATCCTCAGTCCACACCAAATCGAGAATATGTAAGTAAAGTGCTCCCAGAGCCAGGGTGACATTATCATCACCGTTTCAATTACTCAGCAAATGGGACCCGAGGAGTCTCAGGGATGGTGGGAGGCAAAGAGGGAGGAACTCAGGATGGCATTCGAGCACCCTGTCGTCCTACGGGCTCTGCGGGGTGAGGAGCGGAGCCTTCGGGTGGGATGGCTGAGCTGGTGTCCCCTCACCCTTTTCCGGCTCTGGCGCTGGGAGCTGCGGTTCTCACCTGCACCGCGCGGGGGCAGCAGATCACCTCCCTCGCCGCACACCCAATCTACTTCCGGCCGCCCTCCCTCCCCCCACCCCAGCCCTGTCCCTCCCCATTTCTCAGATGCTGGGACTGAGACTTCAAGAGGCGACAACATGGATGAACTTTGAAAACATGATGCTAAGTGAAAGAAGCCAGACACAAAAAACGACCGATTGTATGATTCTGTTTTGGAAATGTCCAGATCCGTAGAGAAAGACAGTGGATGCGTGGTTGCCAGGGTTTGGGGGGAAGAGGAGCTGGGGCAGTGACTTCCAACGGGTCAGGGGTTTCTTTTTGGGGTGATGGAATGTTCTGGAATTAGATGGTGGTGATGGTTGCACAACCTTCTGTTTATACTAAAAACCATTGAATTGTTCACTTTAAATAGATGAGTTTTATGGTCTGCGGATGAGATCTCAACTTTTAAAAATTAAACTTCAGAGAGAGAGGGAGGGACTGGATGATGTCCAACAGGGGTCGCAGCCCATAGTGGCCTCAAGGAGCCCCCTGGTCACGCAGGCCCCTGCGGCAGGGGCTGCCCTCCCGGTCACTGCCCTGCGGCCCAATCTGGGAAATCAGTCCTAGAACCAAGGCCTTCAGACCTTTGACTGTTCTCCCCTGGCCCACCGCCCCCAGCCTCCACTCTGTGCCTTATACAGCCCACGCTCCTGCCGGGCGGGGCCCTTGCCCCCAAGCCCTGCCCCGACCACAGCGCTGACCCCTGCCCCGAAGCGGCCCGCGCACCGTCGTCACTCACCCCGGCCTACGCACCTGGGCTGCGCCCGAGCTTCTGGACTGTCCCCCAGACCTAAAACCCAGCCTGAAACCCTCAGCCCCACCTCCAAGCCCACCCAACACCCACCCCGTTCCCGGCCCCAGCCGCCCCTGCCGTCTCCATCACCAACTTCCACTCCACGGGTAAGTCCTTCTGCAAACCCATCTCTGCTCCCCGGCTCTACCCCACCCCTCCTTATGCGTTCTCTTAACAGTCTTTCCCAGGCACCTACTGTATACCTGGCACAAATCTGGGGATATGGAGATGAACAAGGAAGACAAAGTCTGTTCTGATGAACTCACCTTCTGGTAGGGGAGTCAGAAAACCTACAAGGCAGGTAATTTCCGACTGTGGAAAGTGCTATAAAGGAACTGACAAGTCAGGGTGTGGCTCCCGAGAGGGGACTGGAGGGCAAGCAGAAGTGCTTTCTGGGTCGGGTCAGGACAGGCCTCTCTGAGTGGGGGACACTGGAGACCTGGATGGTATAAGAAGGAGGAGGCCACGCAAAGGCGCTGGAGCAGGGGCTTTGAGGCCGAAGAGAGTGCAATGCCTAAGCCATGCCCAGCGCCACCCCTGGGGCCCTGGGTCCAGGCTCTGGGCCCAACAGAACCTTCCTTGATCTCTTGGTCCCTCAGCAGGGAACCCCGCGAGAGGGGTGTACTTCTGTGTTCCCGCTCACGGCCCCCGGGCTTGACCAGTCTGGAGAGTGGCTCTGGGCCCCCGTCCAGCGCTGGGTGTCTCCTTGGGGCGCCCAGGATGGTGTTGTCACCTTGGGAAGTGTGAAGATTGGGTGTGAGGGGGGAGCGATTCCGGCCTGGGTGTGTGTGTGTGTGGGGGGCGGGGGGAGCCTCGTCCTTCCCAGCCCACAGGCAGCCTGGCCTAAAAGGGCAGACAGATAATGAGTCCCTCCCGGCCCCTGGCCCCAGAGAGGGAGGGGTTTCCTGGCAGGAAATTGTCCTCCTCCAAGCCCCCCCCTACTCAGATCCAAGCTCTCAGCAGTCCCAGCCGAAGTAGCCTGGGGACAGGACCGCGGCAGGGACTGAGGCACTTGTGTCAGAGGTGAGCAGGTTGCAGGGAGGGGGCAGCACTCACGCCCCCTCCCCCGGGCTGTTCCGTGGGGGGCGGGGGGCAGAGCACTTCCCAGAGTTGGGCTGAACCTCAGTTGAGGAAAGCTGTGCCTTGAACCCAGGAATATCTGGGGGCCAGAGAGAAGGTGGGGCTGGAGCTGGGGGTGGGGGGGAAGAGGGCAGAAAGGAGGTGGGCAGGGGAAGAAGGGTGCAGGGGTCGTTGCTGGGGACTCTGGGGCCTAGAGAGGCCGCGAGGGAGCCCTGGATATCTGGAAAGAGCAAGGTAGAAGAGAGAGGTGATGACCAGGGGTCTGATGTCCTCTATGTCCAGCTGGGGAAACTGAGGCAGGGGTTGATCGAGTGCTTTGTGCCACCCTCTAGGGATGGAGCGGGGAGAAGGTTGATGGGGACAAGTGTGGAATGTAGATGGAGCAGGAGGTGGGGGTGGGACACGTGCAGGAGCTGGGGCTGGGCCGAGCACGAGCACGGAGTGGCGTTGGGGCCAGGCCTGCGGAGTTGCGGCTGGAGTGGTTGGACTTGGGCTTGGGACCCACACACCTGATTTGTAAGGACAGTTTCCTGATGCCGGCGCTGGGGCTTAGGGGTGGCAGCTTCTGAGAAGAGCGGTCAGGGCTGCTGCAGAGGGGCTGGGGCATTAGGGAAAAGGCTGGCAGCGAGGAAGAGGAGGGGCCCAGAGAGGGAAGCTCTGGAGGCTAAGACATCCTGGAGCCGGGAGGCTGGGGGCTTGGGGAGGCCTGGAAGTGAGTCAGGGACGGGCACTGGGGGGCAGCCGAGCGGGCAGGAGGCGGGGCCGGTTTGCAGAGGGGGATGCCGGAGCCAGGAACGGGAAACTCGACCTCGGCGCCCATTTTGGAGAGATGCGGCAGCCAGGTTTGGGGGTGTCGGAAATAGTTCGGGGGGTGCTGCGTCCGGTGTGGGGGGGCATGTCGGAGCTGGTCGGGGGAATGTCAGCCGCAGTTTGGGCCACGTTGACTTCAACTGGAGGGAAATAGGAAACTCCAGTTTGGGGGGTGATGGAGCCATCTGTGGGGCGAGGCCTGTGGGAGCCAGTTTGGAAGGAGACAGGCAGAAACACCCATGCGTGGTGCAGGAGCGGGGATGGGGGTGGGGGGGTATCGATTGCACACAGATGTGGGGGCGCCATGGTGATCGCCACCCTGGGGGACAGGGGACTGCAGGAGCCTGCAGGGGGCCGGGAGGGCTTTTCCAGGAACTGGAGGGTTGGGAAATGGCCCCTGAGGTCTAGAAGCTGAAGGGAGAGGGGACAGAGGGGGGCTGCTCATCTCGGGAAGTAGATGCTCTTGCCATGGGCACAGCCTCGGGGCTCCTCTGACCCCAGCCTCCCCGAAGGCCTCTCCCCCCCCAAGAATGGCAACACAGTCCCTCCCCTGCCCCTCCCCTGCCCACAGCCCCGTCAGGGTTCAAAGCCACCCTCAGGACAATGCATGAACACCTGACGCCCTCTGCACACACTCTCGGCATTTTCAGGCAGTGGAATATTACACAGCACCCCAAAAAATGAATGGACGACCGCTGCCCGCGTAGACATGGATCGAGCTCACAGATGAGATGCGATCCCCCAAAACTCAAGTTGCAGGACACAAATAGTAGGATGCCTTTCCGATAGAGATGGAAACCTTGTAAGACAATCTATTATTTCTGGATCCCAGTCTACGTAGGCAGAGGATAAAAATCTGCTTGGACAGATGGACAGCCGGTTCTGAGGGCTGGTTTCCTCGGGAGAGGTTGAGAGAGAGAAGGGAATCGGGGTGGGGGGGGTGTCAGAAGCTTCAGTGTCTTCATAATGCTTTGAGTCTTGAAATAATAGTGATCATCAAAGCTGAAGCAAAGAAAGCAGGTATTACCATTAGACGTAGCTGGAATGTAGGCAGAGGGGCGTGTTCATTGCGTTAGTTTTCTGTACTTTTCTGACGTTTGGAATATTTCATGAATTGTAAAAGAACCCTCCCATGTCCCCCGGAGAAAATCCTAGTCCCTTGTGACAGAGTGGCCTGTGCGGCCTGCCCCTTACTGACCTCCCCAGCTCCACTCATCACTTCTCCCTCCCCCACCCAAGGAATGAACTGTCGTGACTTCTTCCTTCCTATGTTTCCTCTTTAGCACCCACTCCCTCAGCACTTGCTTTCTGCCTGCCCTGGGCTGGGTGCTGAGGACACAGCAGTGACTGAGACAGCCCGAGCTTTGCCCTCCTGGGGCTCCCAGCCCAGGGCGTGGAGGGGAGACAGATGCATCCCCAGAGAGGGCAGGGCTGGACTGGGGGAGCCTAGGGCGGCAGGAGTCCAGAGTGGGCGTCTGACCCCGCCTGGAGGTCATGGAGGGCTTCCTGGAGGAGGAGATGTCGGGGCTGGGTCTTGAAGCAGGAATGGAGCACGGAGACCAGGCTTCCAGGTAAAGGGACAAGCAGAAACTGAGAGCCGGAGGAGTCTGGAGTACAGAGGAGGGATGGGACTGGTGAAGCAGGCGGCCCCCAGACCACGCAGGCTGTGGCCAGTGCTCTGGCTTTGTCCCGAGGGCACTGGGGAGCCATGGGAGGGTAAGGAGCAGGGGTGGGTCTAGGTCAGACTTGTGGTTTAACAAGATCCGCACAGGTAGACTGGGTGGGGCCAGGCTGGTGCGGGGAGGTGGGGGGGACAGCTCGGCCTGGAGTGGGGGCCACGGGGGAGGGGAGGAGCGGGGACAGCAGGTCACAGAGCCCCAGGACACGCAGGGGCAGGACTCAAGAGGCCGTGAGCCCTGCGAGGGCAGGGCCTCGGTCTGCTGTGGCCACTGCAGGGTCCCGCGTGCCTGCAGAGGGCCGGGCCCAGGGCAAATGCCCAGGACATCTTTTTTTGCTTGTGGTAAAATATGCGTAACCTAAAACCCACCATTTAAAGCACTTTCAAGCGTACAAGTCCATGGCCTTCAGTACAGTCTTGTGCACCCCTCACCACTCCCTAGTTCTGGAACATTTTCATCACCCCAAAAGGAAGCCCCAAGCCCGTAAAGCACCCCCCCCCACCCCACAACCACTAGTCTGTTTTCCGTCTCTACGGATTTGCCTGTTCCGGACATTTCCCAGTAAGTGTTTGCTGAAGGAATGGACAAGATAAAGGTGACGGGGGATAAAGGAGTCGAGGCAGGGGCCCAGTAGTTGGTGGGACCTGGGTCCCCATGCAGTCCCTGCCGGTGGCTGGCTGTGCCGCCTTGGGGGAGTCCCTTGCCCTCTCTGAGCCTGTCTTCTCATGGAATAGGCAGGTCGACTAGGAGCATGAGCACCCCGGGCACCCTGCTTCTCTCTGCGGGGGAGAGACGCTCAGGGGAAGGCATCCGGGCTCTGCCATCAGACGGATGAGGCTGTGCCTCGGGCTCCATCCCAGAGTCGCTGTGAGACCCTGGGCACGGGCCTTTGCCCTCTCGAGCCGAGGTTTCCTCATCTGCAAAACGGAGGTCATAGCC
Source organism: Dasypus novemcinctus (assembly GCF_030445035.2). Classification (NCBI taxonomy): domain Eukaryota; kingdom Metazoa; phylum Chordata; class Mammalia; order Cingulata; family Dasypodidae; genus Dasypus; species Dasypus novemcinctus. Next base: position 66,308,354 of record NC_080690.1, on the reverse strand, counting down.
GTCGCCGCCCAGTTCCGTGCGGGTGCGAGGAGTTGGTGAGCGTGGCTAGTGCCTGGTGCACACGCGCGCCCCCAGCGGCCCGGGTGGCTCGAGGGCCGCTGACGCTGTTTCTTTCTCCAGGTCCCCGCCGATCACGATGCCCATCCTGAAGAGCCTCGGGGTGGCAGACTCGAAGGTGCCCCGGGCGGGGACGCTGCCCCTCAGGTCCTCGCGGAACCCCTTTGAGGAGGCTCCAGGGCTGGAAGAGGAAGAGGCGGGCGAGCTGGGGACCCTGCCCAACGGAGCCTCCTGTCGCCGCCGCGCCACCCTGGAGAAGCTGGCAGGCCTGGCCCCCTTCCGGCTCGGCTGGGCCCCGGGCCGGCGGGCGGGCAGCCCCGGCGACGGGCAGCCCCGCTCTTTCCTGGGCCGGGTGCTGGCGCCGGGGCTGCGGAGGAGCTCGGCGGATTTCGGTCTCCTGACCCGGCTTCAGGGATCCCGAGCCCAGGGCGACGAGGAGGCCGCGGGCGACGCGGCCCGGAGACTGACCTTCCTGAGACTGGGGCGTGGGCCCAAGCCCCGGCGCGCGTCCCTGGCTGAGAGGGTGGTGCCCGCAGGCGAGGCGGCGCCGGAGCCCCCGCCCAAGGTCCCGGAGCCCCCGAAGGTGAAGGGGCCGCTGTCAGGTGAGTGGGGCCGAGGCACCCTGGCCCAGGCCGGGAGGATCCCGGCGCCCGGCGCTGTCCCCGGACTTGTCCTCCGTCTTCGTGCTGGACCCCAACCCAGCCCTCGCCGGGGGTGCCATCCGCATTCGCGTCCCAGTCTTCATTTTCGGCTCCAGCCCGTCGCCGCCGCAGTCCTCATCCCTCTCTCCACCTGCCAGCTTCAGCTCGTCCCCGTGTCTGATGCCCTGCGAATCCTCAACTTCCTCCACCCCAAACTTCCCTTCATTCCCACCCCCGGCATCCACTTTCAACGCTATTCCCTTCTTTAACTCCCCATTCGTCACCCCATTCCCAGCCCCAGCCCTACCCCTAGCCCCAAACTTCAACCCAGTCCCTGTCCCTTTCCCATCCCCAGCCCAAGGAACCCCAACCCTAATTCCATCCCATTCCTACACCGCATCCCTAACCGCCACCTTCAAGTTCAAACTCATTCCCATCCCCAACCTCGGCCCTCACCCCTCAACTATCTCCCCAAAGCCATCACGTTCCATTTCCACCCTCAGCCTCATTCCCACCCTAACCTCCAATGTCTTCCTCAGCACCCTTTCTACCTTCACCCCCATATCAGTCCCAACCCCACCATCAGTCTCCACGTGGAGACCATCCACAGCCCGTCCTTTTCTCCAAACTCGGCCTTTAACCTCATCTCTATGCCTGACGCCATGGCATCCTCAGTGCCAGTCCCACCCCATGTCCATGTCCAACTTCAACCCTTCCCCCTCTTCAGTCTTGCTCCAAGTCGCCCACTCTCAGCACCCACCTTCCATCCCTCTCTCACAACCTCCTTATTCGTTCCCATTTCCATTCCTAGCCCCTCCCCAGCACCCAGGTTCAACAAGGATCCCGTCCTCCACCCCCTCCTTCACCCTCAGTACTAGAGCCATCCCAAATCCCAGTCTCCCCTCCATCCCAATTCTAAATGCCCACCCTCAATTCTATCCCAGTTCGTCTCCATCCACACAGCCCCAGATCTTCACGGCCAGACTTCATCTTTAAACTCGCATCAACCTCCATCTTCACTCCATCCTCAGCTTCCCCTAAACTCACCTCCTTCCACGTCTCTAGCCCCACTCCTGCCCCCAATCCCGACGTCATCCTCAGTTCCTTTCCCATGTCCACCCTCCACCAGTCCCAGCCCCAACTTTCTCATCTACACTGCCCCAGCCCCAACCATCTCCTTCATCCCCATCCTTACCTCCACGCAGTCCCACCCCCGTTTCATTCCTGAAACCCCATTCCCAACCCTGTCCCAGCCCCCCCTTTAGTCCAACCCCATCCCCGACTCTGTCCTTATCGCCACCGCCACCCCTTTCCTGCCCCTAGTCCTCCCCTCAGGCGCCCACTGTCCCGGCCCTGGGGACCTGGGAGAGCCCTTCCGTGTCCCCTGATGCCGTCCACATCCTGGCCAAAGGCTATTTCAGCCCCAACTCCCTGGGGACTGGGAGGGCACTGCACGGAGGTGAGGAGGGGGTGACTGGGGCCCCCGCCTTCTGGAAACGGATGGGCAGAAATAGCGCTGGCCAGGAAATAGTTTCTCTGCCAGGGAGGAAGCGGAGGGGGGAGGAGGTGTCGGGGTAACCCTGGGCCACCGGGACCCTCCCTCTGCTGCCTCGAAGCCTCCCAACCCCACGGCTACCCTGTCTTGGGGAAGTCTGAGCTCAATGGAGTGCCAGGTCACCCCTGCAGCCACCCTCACCCCCCAAAGACCCCACCTCTGGTCTCGATAGCCTCACCCCACCTCCAAGCCTCCACCCTGCCCACCGGCCCCCCGGCTCTTTCCATCTGCTCCCTCCTCCCCTGGCTCACCTAGTCCTCCCCCAGCCCCCCCCCCCACTCCTCTGACCCCTCTTCATCCCCTAATGCCCTCCCATCCCCACCCCCTATCTCATGCCCCAACTCTCTCCCTCCTTCCCCAACTCTTTCCCTGACCCCCAACGTCCCCTGACCCCCCCAGTTCTCTGACACTTAACCCACCTCCTCTTCCTTATCTCTTGAGCCCGTCTAGTCTTTTGGCCTCTTCCCCATATGCAGACTCGCCCCCACCTCATCACCTCCTCTTCCCTTCCTGACCCTCCCGCATCCACCCTACCCCCCTTCTCCCCCTCCCTCTCATCCCCATCTTCCAGCCCTGCTCCCCTTTGGCCTCTGACCTCCTCCCCCAGTTCCTGGCCCTCTCCTCCCCCCTCTCCTCATCAAGTCCTGACCCTCTCCCCCTCCTTCACTTCTCCCCTCCCCTTCCCTCATCTCCCTCCTCCCTCCATTCTCTCCTCCCCCACCATGCCTTGACTTCCCCACCTCTTCCCTTCCCTGTCCGCCCCCCACACCCCATTTCTGATCCCCTTATGTCCTCCCCTTCCCGTGACTCTCCCCTTTAGCCCTGCCACCTCTCTTCGTCCCCACCTCTTTCCCCCCTCCTCTCCCCCGCCCCCCCTTCCTCGGCTCAATCCGGTCCCCTCTGACCTCCTGCCTTGTCCCTGCAGTCCTGGAGATCCTGAGCTTGATCCAGCAGCGCGAGCTGGCGCGAGCAGACGAGCACATCTTGGAGCTAGAGGCCGAGGAGCTGGCGGCGTCGGGGGACGGCGCTCCGGGGCCGCCCCAGGCCGAGGGCGCGAGCGGGGGCCGCCGGGCGCGGGACGTGGCGCTGCTGTACGAGGCCCTGCAGCGCGAGCTGTGGGCGCTGGTGCGCGAGACGCTGGCGGGCCCCGTGCCGGGCGTGGGCGCCGGGCCGGGCGCCGTGGCGCAGCTGGGCCAGGTGCTGGTGCAGGAGGAGGCGGCCGACGGGCGCCGGGGCTCCGGGGCGGCCCGCAGGCTGCGCGCCCGCTGGGCCGAGGCCGTGGCGCGCGCGGCGCGGGAGCGCCTGGAGGCGGCGACGCCGGGGGCGCCCGGGGGCCTGGCGGGGCAGCTCGAGGCGTTGCGGGCTCGGCTGCTGGAGGACATGGGCGTGGTGCGGGGCCGCCTGGCGCCCGCCTACCCCACCAGCCTGGGCGCCTTCGGCGTCTACCTTCGCGGCTACCACGGCGCCCTGGCCGAGTGGCTGGGGGCGGCCGCCCGCCGGAGGCTGCCGCTGGCCGACCGCTTCGCGCTGCTGCACTGGCACAACCAGGTGTACCCCAGGTGAGCAGGGGGCCCGAACCCTTGATGCTTCTGATCTTGGGGATAGTGGAACAGCTGACCCTTCAAACCTAGAACCTTCCAGTGGATTTCAAAGCACCGTGGACCTTCACCATCCTAGAATCTTAGCCCCTTCCGTCCTGAGCCTTGGCAAAATCCATTCTTCCAGTTCTAAAACCTGAGTGCGCGACCCTTCCCGTGTGGGAACCTTAGCCCTGGCCACCTTTCTAGTCCTAACATTAGCACCAGGACCCTTTCCAGTTCTAGAACTTCAGCACAGTCCCTATCCTAACTTAGCACCCTGATTTCCAGGCCTAGAACCTTGGCATCACCCCCTCTTCCAGTCCTAGAATCCCAGGGCCCGTCCAGTCTAAGAACAGTCTAGAAAGTCTAGACTGACCTTCTAGAATCTTAGCTGTTGACCATTCCCATTCTCAGACTTGAGCACCATGGGCCCTTCCAGTCTTAGCACCGCCCACCCCTCCAGTCCTAGAACCTCGGCACTGCTGACCCTTGGAATCCGAGGGTCCTTCTGTCACTCTCTCCTGAGGTCCCAGGGCGTTAGCCCTGTTGGATTACCCAATCTCAGAGCTTTGGAATTGATGACTATTTTGATCCACGCGCCTTTGAACTAAACCTTTCCCTCGTTCCCTCTCTTGGACTTGGAGCCTCGGCATAATTGCCCTTCCTGTTTTTGTACAGAGCTCTGCTGGCCCCTTGACTTCTACAATCTTAGCATCTAGAATCTCAGCACAGTTGACCCTCCTGCCTTAGAATCCTAGAACTCTTGAGCCTTTGAATCCCAAAACATATCTGTTCTCGGGAACAGGTGATGGAACATGGGGTTTAGCCATGACTGGGTCACGTACCGGCTCTGGGGAAAAGGAGGTTAGCTGTTCCCCAACCACGTGCTGGAGAGTGGAGGGCATGGGTGGTTCCTCAAACAAAGTCAGGATGCTGTCTCTAGAAGGACGGGAAAGGAGCAGCAGCCAGCAGCAGCCACAGGGATCCCGCTTGGAAATACATGTTACTGGAAGCTCTCCTGTCATCCAGGAGGGACTGAGGCTGGATAGGGAGCCTGGAAAGCTTCCCAGAGTGGCGGGGTATGAGTTAAGTCTACTTGGTAGGGAAATGGCGCTTCTGGCTGAGAATGTGCCAGGAGCAAAAGCCTAGCATGTGTAGGGGTGTGGGTGGGGTCCATGATGATACTGCACGGGTTGGAGCCTGCAAGGGAGGAGAAGGAAGGGGGCGAGGGCTGGGTCTGGGAGGCCTCCGAGGCCAGGGGAGGTAGGTGGTAGGGACTTGGAGTGGAGGGGGACAGGAGCTTCTGTCCGATGAAGCCAGCTGTGGGTGGGGCTTGGTGCCAGGTCATCAGGCCTGGACTTGACCCCTCTGAGTCGTGCCCAGACACCGTCCATCAGGCGGCTGACTCAGAGAGCTGGAGCCACAGGAGCGACGGCTCCAAAGGCTTCCTTTAATGGATGAGCACAGGCAGCCGGGGGAGAGGAAGGGAGTGGTCCTGGGGTGAAGGCTTGGGGATGGGTCCACCTGCCCAGCCCCTCTCCTCACACACCTCCCTGTCTCTCCCTCCCAATCCCAGGGAGGTCCTTGGGCTGGTTGACATGATCGCCCTGGAGAACGGGGAGCTGGGGCCCCTTCTCTCTGCTGGCACCCTGCGGGGTTTGGAGGACGAATGTGTCACCGATGTCAAGGTACCTGGGGTCTGGCATCAGCTGTCAGGGCCAGGTGGGGAGGGTCACAGGGGCTCCCCCCTCCCCTCTGTGAATTTCCAAGTTCTGTCCAAGAGACAGGAATGGGAGCCTGCGGGGATCGTTTCTGTCTGCTGGACGGTGATGTCTTCCGTCCAGAGCCCGGCCTGGCGTGGAGACGCTCGGGAAAGATTTCATTCATTCAGACGCTTTGAGGCTTAGAGGAAAAGGAAGTTAGTCACCGAGCCTCAGCTCACAGACCCAAGGACTCGTGAAAGCGTGGCATCAAAGCGTCTTCCGAGCAGGGCCAGCGGCAGATGTGGCCAGTAACTGGGTGGGCACACACCGTGGCCCCGGCCACAATCGCCTGGTCTGCCCACAGTGGCGTGTTCTGCCTGAATGCTGGTTCCCGTCCCATTCCTGGAAATCAGAATCTTTGCAACCCGAGAGCCTCGAATCTTAGAATCCAAGATCCTCAGACCTATTGGACTGAAGACAAACACTTGACCAGAGATTCAGAGAAGGGTGTGAACCTTAGAATCCCAGGCCCTGGAAAAAAAAATTTTTTTTGAGGTGCCAAGGATTGAACCCAGGACCTCATACATGGGAAGCAGGTGCTCAAACCACTGAGCTACACCTGCTCCCACCTTTGGACTTTTGGAATCAGAGAGTGTGAGGATCTTGAACTAATTGTTTTTACAGAACCTGAGAGCAGAGTCTTCGAACCATCAAATAATGGAATTACAGGCCCTGGACCCTGAAGGGGGGTGGGAGTTTTCTGGCCCAGCCTCCCACCCCAGCCTCATTTTCACTGGCCTTGGCCATGAGCCTATTGGTAGAACCCAGGCCTGCTAGGACTACGGGAGAGGATCAAGGTGGTGGAAAGGCCGAGAGAGACCCCAGCCGGCCCCTGACTCTTGCCTTGCCCCCAATCTCCCCACTCCAGGCCCAGACCCGGGCGGCCCTGCTTCGAGAGCTCCAGGAGGATGAAGAGCGCTGGGGGCGCCTGGAGGAGTTGCCCAGCAGCCTGGCCCAGGATGTGTGTAAGGTAGGGGCAGGGCAGGAGAAAGAGGAGGGCCAGCTGGGTGGGGGTGGGGTGGGGGGGAGCGGGCCCTGGCCTCCTCCTGACCCTTTCCACCTCCCTGGGCCACGCAGCTGCTGGAAGAGCACACCAAGCATGCACCCCACATCAGCCAGGAGTTCACGGAGCGGATGGCCCACTGCTGCCTGGGAGGGCTGGCAGAGTTCCTGCAGAGGTACGGGGGGCGGCAGGACCCAGGGGCAGAGGCGAAAGGAGACAGGCCGGCCAGCCGGGGCGGGAGGGTCCCGTGGGGAGCACGGCCTTGGCTGGGGCAGTTGCGCCCTCCCACCCATCACGCCCTCCCCCTCTCCTTCCGCCAGCTTCCAGCAGCGCGTGGAGCGATTCCACGAGAACCCCAGGGTCCGCGAGCTGCCGGCCGACACCTACATCAGCAGAACCATCACCCTGGTCAACTGTGGGCCCCCCCTGCGGTGAGAGCCCCTCGCAGTGTGCAGGAACTTGGGTGCCCCTCCTGGGAGCTCGTGCAAGTGGCCTCGAGGGCTGAGAAGCCGGGGGTCCCAGAAAGACCTGTGGCGGGTCCCAGAGGATTCGAATGATAGGATAATCAGAACGGTAGAGGGTTTGAATGACGCAACTAGAAGCCAGACCCAGGGGTCAAAGAAGCCGAGATGCTCTGAGTCTTTTCCTCAGCCTTCCTTTTTCCTTAACCGGTTTTTAAAAAAACTTGTAATGCCTTCACCTGGTCCAAAATTCAAAACCTGTAAAAGGACCCACAGTGAGAAGTCACCCTCCCTCCAGTCCTCAGCCCTGAGAAGGTTTGCATTGCCAGCTCCTCCCAGATCCCTGCAGGGCTCTTGTTGACATTCACCAGGAAATACTGTCCAGTACGTGTGTGTATGTATGCATCATGTATCACATAGCACGGAGACACCCTTGTCCATGTTCTATGCATAAGCACGTACACATATTTTACACATACGTGAAAATATATTTAACCACGTGCACATATATTTCTCGTTTTCCTTTTTTTAAAAACAAAGACAAATGGTCGAATACCATGCACACTTCTGCCCTTTGCCCCTTGACAGCTTGGAGATCTTCCCACATCAGTCCACCAAGAGTTTCCATGTTCTGTTTTACTATTTGAAACCGTGCTCCCCTGTTTGGAAACTGAGACCCAGAGAAAGCCCCTTCCCCAACACACCTTTGACCCCGACATCCCACAGCACCCCAGGCTCTCCCCCTCCCTCCAGATGTCCCCCAGTCCTCTGGAAATCCCCTAGTCCCTGACATTTCTCAGTCCCCAAGCCACTCCCCATTCCTGTGGACAGTTCATGTCCCCTAATTTCTTCCAGCCCCTGACATCTCTCAGCCCCTCATATGCCCCCCAATACTTTTGTCCCCCCCCACACCTTCTCCCAGTGCCCCTGGCTTTTCCCAGCTCCTCTGTCACGACCGGTCACCCCTGGGTCCTCTGGCATTGGGTCCTCCTAAGGGGAGACAGGTGCAGGCAGCTGGGCTGGCGTGGTGGGGCTCCTTGACTTTGGGCTCTACTCATCCCTGCAGAACGCTGGCCGAGGACCTGGCCCGGGTGGGGCCCCCCGAAAGTGAGCCGGCTCGGGAAGCGGCGGCCAGCGCTCTGGAGCATGTGACCAGGCTGTGCCATCGCGTCCTGGTGGACCTGCTATTCCAGGAGCTGCAGGTGAGTGTGGGAGGTGACCAGGGGTGCGGCCAGTGCCAGGAGAAGAGGGGCCCCCCCGCCAATTCCCCTCAGGCCCATGACTCAGTGTTCGGGAAGTCGTGGGGAGGAGGGACTGTGGCGGTAGTTACAGCCACGTCTGGGCTCTTTGGGGGGAGGGGGGAGCAGAAGGGGGTGCAGGAAGGAAGAGGTGGGAAAAGTGGCTGAGAGGACAGAGTGGCCCCAGCAGGAGGAGGGCCTGGGGTTTTGATAGAGCCTCTCCCACCGGGTCCCCCAAAGCCCTTCCCAGGCTTCCCCAGGCCCTGGAGCCCAAGTCAGCCTTCCCTGGGTCCCTGGACATGGCCCAAGGGGCCTTGGTTCAGAGTGGTCCAAGTGTTTGGAAAGGGTGGGGGAATGTAGGGGGAGCCCGAGGTGGCTGTGTGGTCCTGGCTGTGACACATGCTCAGCCAGTGCTCGGCATCAGCTCAAGCCCGTCCTCTGCTCTGAAGCCTCTTGTGGCTTCCAGCTCACTCAGGGTCAAAGCCAAAGGCCTCGCCATGACCCACTGGCCCTGCACGATATGCTCCCTTCCCAGTCTGACCTCATCTCCCCCCGTTCTGCCCCTGGCTCAGTCCACTCCAGCCACACTGGCCTCCTCAAACAGGACAGGCACATTCCAGCCCCAGGGCCTTTGCACTTGTCTTCCTTCTGCCTGGAACACTCTTTCCCAGATATCTCACCTCATTTAAGTCTTTACTCAAATATCACCTTGCTGCGAACTTCCCCGAGCACCTATTTAAAGTAGAAGCTCCCGAAAGCCCCTCCCCACTCCTTATTCTATTTGTCTCCAAAGCACTTACTGTCACCTGCCACTGTCTTTCCTTTTTTTAAAAAGTTATGATCTGTTTCCTCCCATTGGAATGCTAGCTCCTCAAGGGCAAGGAATTTTGGAATGTTTTAAAAATAACTTTCTATTATGGAAAATTTCAAACATACACAAAAGTAGACAGAATGGTATCAACTCCTGGCCAATCTTGCTTCATCTTCCCGGTCACTGGATTCTTTTAAGGCAGATCCCCATGTCTTTTCATTTCTTCCATCAACACTTCAGCCCATATCTCCAAAAGACATGGAATCCTTTTTTAGCAAACTTAACCTTGTGCCAATTTCATACCTGCCTGATGGAACAATCATTCCTTAGTTTCATCAGATCTTGGCTCAGCGACCGGGCCCTCCTGCCCCCTCACGATTGGGAGAGCATGGAGTTTTGTTTGTCTTGTTCTTCGGGAGAGGAGCAGAGAGCGTTTGTTGAATGACTCAGTGTTTGTGAATGAAAGCGAGTGAGCGTGGGGGCTGTGAGGGAAGGCGGTTTGCCCAGCCTGGGCTCTAAACCCAGCCACACCACTCCCAAGTGGGGAGACCCTGGGCAAGTTGCTGGTCCTCTTGGGGCCTCTGTTTGCCTATCTGGGAAATGGGCGTGAGGATTCAGTCTCCTCGGGGGGCTGTGAGATGAATGGGCTTTTGGCTATTGTCTTAGTTTCCTGGAGCAGCTGCAACAAAGTCCTGCCAATGGGGTGGCTTAAACGAACAGAAATTTATTGCCTCACAGTTCTGGAAGCCTGAAGTCCAGGTGTCCACAGGGCTGCGCGCCCCTGGAAATTTTGGGGAGAACCCTTTGCCTCTCCCGGCTTCTGATGGTTTGCCCGCAATCTTGGTGTGCCTCGGTTGCCTCTGTCTGCACAGGCCCGGCTGCCTCTTGTTGGTCTGTTCGCCTCTCCCGCTCAGGGCATATTGGACTGGGGCCTGCCCTCGCCTTAATTTAACTCCTGTCTGCCACTTCCCTGTTTCCAAATGGGATCACAATGTACAGGTCCTGGGGGTTAGGACTTCCACATCCTCTTCTGGGAGGACGCAATTCCACACATGACTAACGTAAGGTGCCGAGTTCGGATCCTGGCCGGAGGTCTTGGCCGCCGATGTCTTCATACAGGCACAGACTTTGTAGCAGCGTCGCAGAGTTGCCGAGCACTCACCACACCGGGGCGCTGTCCTCAGAGATTCCACGCCCTTCATTCTCACCGCAGTTCTGAGGCAGGTCTTACTATCATCTCCACTGTACAGAGGAGGAAACTGAGGCACAGCCAATGGCAGGGCCCAGGGCGTTTGCTCTGTCTCTGGTCTTGGTCTGTAGAGCACTGTATAGGTCTCCGAGGGTCTGTGCATGTGTCAGAGAGAGAGGGATGGAGACAGGGAGAGGCTGAGAGAGCAAGGTAGACTGGGAAGAAAGGGGTGGAAAGAGCTTGAGAGAGACTGGGAGATAGAGAGCTAGGGGGCGCGACATCAGAAAGGCAGAGATGTGGAGAGAGAGAGGCAGGGCAGGTGAGTGCCAGCGTGGGAGAGCGTGAAGCCTGCCTGGGTGTGTGCACGCATGGCATGTGCGGGCGTATGTGTGCGTGTGCATCGGGCAGGCGTGGGGGGCACTGGGCAGGTCGCCGGGGACTGGGCACCAGATAAGCCACCTCGTGCCCCTCTTTCCTTTTTTTTTTCTTTATTTCTCTCCCCTTCCCCCCATTGTCTGCTATGTGTTCTGTATCCACTTGCACCCTCGGTGGCACTGAGAAACTGCGTCTCTTTTTTTTTTTTGTCAGCTCTCCATGTGTGTGGCACCACTCCTGGGCGGGCTGTGCTTTTTTCACGTGGGGCGGCTCTCTTGTAGGGCGCACTCCTGGCGCGTGGGGCAGCCCCATGCGGGGGTGCCCCTGTGTGGCACTGCACTCCTTGTGCGCATCAGCACTGCGCATGGGCCAGCTCCACACGGGTCAAGGAGGCCCGGGGTTTGAACCCTGGTATGGTAGGCAGATGCTCTATCAGTTGAGCCATGTCCACTTCCCGCGCCCCGCTTTCCAACTCCGCTGTCCTCTGGGCGGGAGTGAAGGAAGTGGGTCCCGGGGCCAGCTTCAGACCCCTGTGCACCCCCACCCCCTCGTACTCCCTGAGTCCCCCTGACTACAGCACCAGGTAACCTCAGCCTCCCTGGTGGGGACACAGCCCCTTCCCTCCCCTCCCCGGCAGGCGTTTACATCCGGTGACATCTACCTGTCCTTTCTCCTTTCCCGGACCCCGCCCCAGCCTCTGAGCTCCGCCTCAGTCTTGTCCCACTCCCGTCCTTCTTGGTAAAGCACAAACCTGAGCCTCCCTCTGCTAAGAAGCCCACCCTGGGTCCTTGGAGGTCCAGGGAGCAAGCGCAGGCTCCCTCCGCAGCCCAGGAGGGCCTGCCCACCCCACCCCCAGAGCCAGGACCTCCAGGCGGGGCCCTGCCCTTGGCCTCAAGCCCCTCCGGCCCTGCCATCTGAAATCCAACCTTCCCTCCCGCTCTTCCCCCAGCCCTCACCTGGCTAACAGTGAGCACCCTTGGGTCTCAGCATCCTTTCCCTCCTCCGGCCTCCCTCTTGGGGGTCCCAAACCTGGAACTCCCCGTCCCAGCCTTGACCACTGTGAGTCACATCTGTCTGGGTCCCTACGTGTCCCCAGACCGCCCAACCCGGGTTGGGTGTGGAGCAGGGATTGGGGCAGTCGGCGGTTGGGTGCTACTTGAGGTCAGAGGGCGGGCAGAGGGGGGGCACTGACCGGCTCTGTCCCACCAGCCCCACTTCAACAAGCTGATGCGCAGGAAGTGGCTGAGCAGCCCCGAGGCCCTGGACGGCATCCTGGGCACGCTGGGCGCCCAGGCACTGGCCCTGAGCAGGATGCGGGATGAGCCTTACCAGGTGCGCCTGGGGCCGGCGAGCCCACGGGGACTGGGCGGGGGGGAGCGTGGGGAGCAGGGTGCAGGAGGGGTTGGGGCCGCTGGGAGGAGGGAGGTGCAGCTGCGGAGAATGGAGAGAGGGCTGGAACGGGGTGCCCTTTGGGGGCTGGGAGGGGGTGTCCGCCGGCGGGTGAGGGGTAGGCGGGGCTGGTCCCTCGGGCATCGGGAGGGGGCGGGGGAAGGAGCGGGGCTCACCCCTCTCCCCGCACCCTCTTCCAGGAGCTGGTGGCGGAGCTGCACCGGCGGGCGCTGGTCGAGTACGTGCGGCCGCTGCTGCGCGGGCGCCTGCGCTGCCGCTCGGCGCGGACCCGCAGCCGCGTGGCCGGGAGGCTCCGGGAAGACGCGGCGCAGCTGCAGCGGCTGTTCAGGCGCCTGGTCAGTGCGGGGCGGGGGCGCCCGCAGAGGCCCGGGCAGGACCTCGGCTTCCGAGAAGGCCGGGCCTCGAAAGCCGGGGCCCGGAATAACACCCTCCCGCGGCGTTCCAAGAACAGCAGCCGCGGCCCGGGGCTGCCCGCGCGGCTCCTCGGCGCAGGGAAACCGCCCCCTGGCCGTGTGCGCGCGCCGCGGGGAGCCCCGTTCCTGGCTGCCGGACGCGGAGGAGAAGGCACCCTGTCCGTGTTGTGGGGATTAAATAAATTAAGTCGCAGAGTGCTCAGCACAGTCCCTGGCGCGGACTTAGCGCTCCGTGAACATGATCAGTTAACAGGCGCCCAAAGAGAAGCCGGATGCACGGGAACTCAGGGACCCTAGCGTTGCTAACTCGAGACTTTCAAAGGACCGAATCGCATTTGTAGCCAGGCAGGGCTGAGACGGGCTCTCTCAGCCTCTAGCCCCAATTTGAAGGGTTTCCAGCCTGGAGTCCTTTGGAATGCTGCTTTTATTTTTCAGTATTTTAAAATTTATCGAGACAGTAGTAGATTCATTTGCAGTTGTGAGAAAGAATAATAAGAGCATACACTTTGCCCAGTTTTCCCCAACGGTCTCATTTTGCAAACTTGCAGTGGGGTTTTGGGGTGTGTGTGTGTGTGTGTGTGTGTGTGTGTGTCGACGAGCCCAAGTTCTCTGCAAAATTGGGAGTGGATTACGGATTTTTCTTCAGATTTCCAAAGGCTCCACATAACCTTTGGCCAAAGTGCCCCCTGCCCCGTTTTACACAAGGGGAAACTGAGGCCAGGAGGGTCAAGGGAATTGCCCGAAGGCTTGGTCTTGGGGCGGGGGAGGGGTTGGTGGTGACGGGAGAGGAGGGGGGGCGGGTCCTGGGACGAGAGAATGAGCCCGGGCCCCTCCCTCGCAGGAGTCGCAGGCCTCCTGGCTGGACGCCGTGGTGCCCCATTTGGCGGAAGTCCTGCAGCTGGAAGACACGCCCAGCATCCAGGTGGAGGTGGGGGTGCTCGTGCGGGACTACCCAGACATCAGGTGAGCGCCTGCCCGGCCCGTCCCCCGGCCGCCCGCGCCGCCTGGCCAAGGTCTCCCGGCCGGGCCTGGCATCCGTCCCTGCGTTTCCTGCCTCCCTGGCGAGGGAGGGAGGCGGCGAGCGTGTCTGACGGCCGTTTCCTGCGGGAACCAGGGCATTATTAATTCGATTTCCCTCCTTCTCCTGCCGCCGCTGCCGCCGCCGCCGCCACCAGGGCTCGCAAACAAACAGGCGGCCACAGGAAGTCCAGGGCAGGGGGGCGCGGGGCCACCCGGCAGCGGCAGGAAGGGCCGGCCCAGCGGGGGAGCCGCGGGGGACCCGGGACACGCATGGGCACGCGGGCGCACACGCACAGGGACGGGGCAGGAAAGGAGGTGGCCCTCTCTGAGCCTCAGTTTCCTCATCTATGACAGCGGATACTAGTACTCTTTTCCTAGGCGTTTTATCATCCTGTCATTATCTCTGCCAAGGGTGACAGCAGTAACAATAGCAACTCCGGCTCCTTGAGTCAGGCCAGGCCTTTTCCTAAGCAAGCGTCAAACACGCCCGCTCCATAAGTAAGACCAGAATAAAAAGTCTTTTTAGAAAAATATAACCTCTGCAGGTAATGCCCGGCACTATTCTCAGTGCTTCCGTAATTGATTTGTTTACTGCCTCCCACGACCCTAAGGAGGCATGCAGAAACCACCTAGCTGGGCCTGAGTGCTGCACGGAGCAAGTGGCAAAGCTGGGTCCTCTCCCCAGGCAGCAGGCTGGCACAAAGCCAGCGCACTTGCCCACCAGGCCGCACTGCCTTTTGCAAATGTTGGATTTGGGAGTGGGTAGGAGTAGTGGGGGTGGAGGTGGGAGAAGCGGTGGCAGAGTCCCGGAGTCAAACAGGGGCAGGGGTTCCAGCACTCCTGGTGGGTTGGGGCTTCCCCCCTTAAGCCCTAGGTTGGGGGGCTGGAGCTATGTTTCCGGGTCCTCAAGCTGGGCTGGAGTAGCAGTTCCAGAGCTGGGTTTGGGGGCCACGTTTTGGATCTGCAGTGAGGTGGAAGGCTCTGGAGCCACGTTTCGGATGAGTGTTTTGGAACTGGGCAGGTGGTAGGGATTCCAAATCTGAGATGATTTGGGAGGTGGAGATCCTGAACTGTGTTGAAAACAGAGCTTTGTTTGGCATGGGAGTTCAGGAAATGAGTGTTGGGTTCTGGATCCTGAGTTCATATACGGTGGTGGTTCTGGAGTCGAGTTTCGGATCAGTGATCTGGAGCTGAGGTGGGGGTGAAAGTGAAGGTTCCAGGGTGTCGGGTTCAGGGTGGTAGAGTTTTTTGTGGTTGTTGCTGTTTTAGGAGGTACCGGGGATTGAACTCAGGACCCCGTACATGTGAAGCAGGCGCTCAGCCATTGAGCTACACCCACTCCGCTGTAGAGTTGGTTTTAAGCATGAAGTTTCTGGTTTGCAGTGAAAGTCCCCAAAGTGAATTTTAGTTCTGGAGTGGAATTTTGGTTGAGTGTGATTCTGGGAATGGGGTGGAGGTGAAGGGAGTGTTTCGAGGCTAAATTTGGGGATGAAAGTTCTGGAACGGGGTCTAGCTTGAGAAATCTTGAGTGCGTTTTGATGAGCATTCTGCAACTGCAGCGCTGGAGAGGGCTCCAAGGTCTGGGCTCAGGGTGAGTTGAGAGTTAAATGGGAAGGTGCCGAACACTCCCAAGCTAGATTTGAGGGGATGAAGTGGGATGAGAGTGGAGGTGACGTTAAGGGCTTGGTGTAGAGGCCAGAGTTTAAATAGGGATGAGGGGACCAGAATGGAAGCTCAGGGCGAGATAGCTGAGCTCCTAGCCTGAGCTACGAGACTGAAGGCTGTTCTAATCAGGAGCTGATGGGGGTGAAGGTGAGATTCCAGAGCTGGGTTTGGAGCTGAGGGTTCCGGAACTGATCATGAGTGCGAGGTTTTTGAAATAGTCTGCCAGAGGTGAGGTGCTGGAGGTGGCCGGGCGCAGAGGGAAGGCTCTAGAGGGCCAGCTCAGGGGAGTTGAGTGTGGGCTGAGACATCTGGGGGAATGTGGCTGAGGCCGGTTCTCCCATGGGTGGGGGTCCAATGGGGTCCCCAGCTGGGCTGGGCCCGTGTCTGGAGCCGAGGCCCCCCTCGCACCTGCCCACTCCTCTCTCCCCAGGTGGAAGCACGTGGCGGCCCTCCTCGACATCCGTGGCCTTCGCAACACAGCCGCCCGCCACGAGATCCTGGCCGTGGCCCGGGACCTGGAACTGTCTGAGGTGGGAGGCCTGGCGCCCCCTCGGGACCGCGTCTTCTTCGCAGACATCCCCGTGGCGCGCCGGCCTTTCTGCCTGGGCCTCCCCCGCTTCCTGGGCCGCCTCCCCATCTCCCGGCTGTCTCGGCCAGGCTTGACCTGTCTGCCTCGGCCTCGACCTCCATCTCCGTCGCGACCCCGGGCCCAACTCTGAGACCCTGCCCCCCAGCCCTCCGCCTCAGTGCCCCCCATCTTTGCTGCTGCGAGACCGTCCACCTGTATGCCCCTCTCCTGACTCCCTGCCTGGGACCCCAGACCTTGGGAATGGAAAGATTCTTAGAAGTCTTCTCACCCAAACCCACACCCCCTGGACAGAAGGGAAATGGAGGCCCGAGGGGACAAGGACCCTCCCAAGGCCACAAGGCCTGTCCCTAGCACTGCTCCCGCCCTCCCCCCGAGCCCAGTATAGCGGGTGGCGTTTTGGAAGGCATTGCCAAAATATCCCAGGACCCCCCCTTCCCTCTCATCTCAAGGTCTGGCCCAAATCCAAGTATATTAAGGAACGTACGATACTTAGAATAAAGAGGTTTCTATTTAACACAAGGAAGGGCTGAGTCCCGAGTGTGTGGGGGGAGGAAGGACGGGGCCGGGGCCCATGGCCAAGGGTTTCTCACATGCCCAAGGCCGGGCCAGGGTCCAAGTCTTGGACAGGGCGGTGGGGGCCGAGGGAGGCCCTGCGCGGCCGAGCAGCCGCTCCCCCCGCGGCCACCAAGTCCCCCTGCGCCGCCTGAGTCTGCGGCAGGTCCTCGGCCGCCCCGAGCCAGGCCCCCTCGGCTCGGCAATCCCAAAATGCCTCTCCTCCTTTTCCGGGCCCGGTGGGTCCACCTTCGGCCGCCCTCCCCATCCATCCTTAGCCGGGAAGCCGGGTCGAGAGAGGAAGGAGGTTGGGGGCAGGGCTGGCGGCATCCAGGGCGCCCTCGTGGGTTGACGCAGGAAAATCACCGGGTGGGAACGATCCCAGCTTCTCAACCCCGGCCCCGCCGGATCCCGGCCCCACGGAGAGCTGGAGGTCATCTCCCTGGTGGCCCCTGCCCTGCCCGCCTGGGCTGGACAGCGCCTGATGGATGCTTCCTGGTGTTTGCGTGTGTTTTTTTTTCTTTCCCTGAGAAGTGGGAAGGAGGAGGCAGCCAGGGGTCAGAGGTGGAACTGGGGTTGGTGCCTCCCGCCCTTTCAGCTCGGGACGTGGGCTTTCAGGAGACCTGGAGCCCCCCGGCCTTGCGCCCAGAGCCGCCCTGTCAGCCCCTCCCCGGGACGGTGTTAACCCTCTCTTTGCCCAGGCCAAGGAAAGATGTCCAGAGACCATACCCTCTTCACCCTCCTAGAACGACCGCGCGGGGTCCCTGCGTCTGAGAGGGGAGCCTCGCCCGCGCTTTGCGTTTTGCGGGCGCTTCAACTTGCATCCATCTGCCTGCTGGCGGCGTTCTCGTCAGATCTGGGTGCCTTGGCTTTTGTTTGTTTGTTGTTTTTCAGAGAAGTTGTAGGTTTCCAGAAAAGCCAGCGTGCCGTATCCCCTCCCCCGCCCGGGTTTCCCGATGAGGCGCTCTGCGTGGGTGTGGCGCTCCTGCCACAGGGGACGCAGCAGCTTCATCACAGCTCGCACTGGTGTCTGTGGCCCCCAGTTTACGTTACGGTCCACTGTGCTGTCCGCGACAATGGTTCTTAACATTTTTATTCTGGTGATGTATATACAGCCTAAAATTTCCCATTTAACCACTTTCAGATCTCCCACTCGGGGGCGGTAATTACAGCCACGGCCCCCGTGCCGCCATCGCCACCACCACGGTGCCTCTTTTTAAAAACAGCTCTGGGAGCGGATGTGGCTCAAGCTGTTGAGCACCTGCTTCCCACACGGGAGGACTTGAGTTTGGTTCCCGGTGCCTCCTAAAAACAAACAAACAACAAGCAAACGAAATCTCCCCCCGCAAAAAAAAACCGGAAACAAACTCCAGGGAGCTGATGGGGCTCAGAGGTTGGGTGCCAGCTTCCCAATTACGAGGTCCTGGGTTCAATCCCTGGCCCCGGTACAACAAAAAGCAAAGACAAAGACAAAAACAAAACGAACCCCCCCAACTTTACTGAAATATAGCTGACATACCATACAATTTACTATATTGTACAATTTTCACCCCAAAAGGGAACCCCATACCCATTAGCAGTTCACTTCTCTGCCCCCCACAACCAATTCTGGACATTTCATATACATAGGCCCATATGATATGTGGTCCTTTGTGACTAGTTTCTTTCACTCAGCATCATGTTGCAAAGGGTCATCCACGTCGTAGTGTTCACTGTCACCAGTACCTGATTTCATTTTGTTGTCAAGTAATAGTCTGCTGGATGGATAGATCACATTCGCCCACTCATCAATTGATGGGTGTAGCAGTTTGATATAATGGATGAATTCCAAAAAGAAATATTGGATTGTGCTTGTAATCTGATCTGTACCTGGGCATGATTGAGTTAGGATTAGGGCGTTACATCTCCACCCCTTGGTGGGTGGGACTCGCAGGTAAAAGGCATGGCGAAGGACAGAGTTGGGGATTTCTGATGTTAGAAGTTGATGCTGAAGTCCCGGGAACTCAACACAAAGAGGAAAGAAGAGCCAGCACCAGGAAGGAAGGAACCTTGAAGCCAGAGGAAAGCAAGCCCCAGGAACGTAGGAACCCAGGAAGCCTGAACCCTCGCAGCCATCGGCAGCCTTCTTGCTCCACATAGACTTTGGTGAGGGAAGTAATTTATGAGTTATGGCCTGGTATCTGTAAGCTCCTACCCCAAATAAATTCCCTTTATAAAAACCAACCCATTTCTGGTATTTTGCATCAGCACCCCTTTGGCTGACTAATACAACTGACATTTGAGTGGTTTCCACTTTTAGGCTACTATGGATACAGTGGCACCATTTTATTTTTTTAGGTTGTCAACATCTCTTGGGCCCCTGAGAAGCTCCGACCTTCGGCTGAGCCTCAGTTTCCATTTCTGCCGAACGGGGCCAGACACACGCTCCTGTGGGTTCACTCAGTGTCTCTGCTCCACGGACTTGGAAACTCAGGGGTTTAGCGCCGGGGCGGGACTGCAGCCCGCAGGTCCAGGGCGCAGTCTCATGGCCCCAATAGCAGCCCCCCTGAGGGTGCGGGGATTGCTCAGTGAGGAGGTCCCATGCGTGAGGCATCCGGTGTCTGGAAAGTGCTTTTAGAGTGGTAAGCGGTGAGCTGTAGGTCTCAGGCAGAGGCCAGGATTCGAACCCCAGTCGGATGGACTCCAAGAGCTCTCAGCCCCTGGCCGCCGAGCCGCAGCGTGTGCCAACACAAGCACCTGCCTCGCTGTGCCCCCGCGCGCTGCCGGTGCCTGGGCCAGCCTCCCCACCCTCGGGGGCGGATGGCGTTGCCGTCCGCATCGCCAGGCGAGGTCAGCGATGGTCTGCTCGCTGCTCTTTGTGGTCACACGGCCAGCAAGGGGCCCAGCAGCCCCATAGCCCTTTGCGGCAAGAGATGAAACCACACGGGGAAGGGGGTTCTCCATCGTCTGGGGTGAGAGAAAGGGGCGCGGATCACGGGCAGGCCCGCGGCACCCTGCGCAGCGCCCGATCTCGGCCTGGGGTTTTCATCCACCTGGGACCAGAGTGAAGAGCAAAACGTGGAGCTCCAGCCAGGACCAAAAGACAACGGCAGGACACCCTGGAAGGGAGAGGCGCCAGAGCAGGGGTGTGCCTCACCCTGTGCTCCCACCCCTCCCCTCTGTCCCTAGCCCAGGTCGGGGCTGGACTCTCCTCCGCGTCCCCATACCTTTCTGATACGCTCTCCACCCAGGCAGATCACTGTCCATTGAACCCTCCGCCCAAGGCAGCCCCTGTCACCGCATCTGGGGTGGAGGCACCCTGAGATGTGGGGGGAGGATGGCTAGTGCCGGCTCAGCAAAGTCTTTGGGCCCCTTTACCAGCAGCGGGATCCAATCAGCTGGTCAAATTTGAAGAGGCAAACTCAGGACTCACCAACTGCAGGCAGGAGGGGGATAAAGGAAAGAACTTACTGAGCTCCCAGCTTCTCTCTGAGCTAGGTCCCTCCCTCCAATCTGAGCACCCACACCCCTTGCTGAGTCCCCCCCACTCTTCCTTCTGAACCCCAGTCCCTTTCCCAGGCCCCATGCTCCTCCCTGAGCTGCCAGCCACTCCAAGTCTCTCTCTTCTTGAGACCCTGCCCCTCCTGGGAGCCCCCTTCCCACTCCTCCAGTACCCTTTCTCCTCTCACAGTCTCCGTGCTTCCCTCTGCCTCCAAGGTCCCGCCCCCTCCCTGAGCCCCTGGGCTCTCTGAGTTCTCTTTCCCAACCTAGGTCCCCTCTGAACCTCTGCTCCTCTGTTGCTCTAAATGCATCCACCTATCCATCTGTCCTTCCATCCATCCATCCATCCATCCATCCATCCATCCAACTTCATGCTCCAAGCCTCCATTCCCAACCCTGTGGTGGTCACACTGTGATGTGGGGCTTGTCCAGTGGGGGAGACACATCCATCCTTCCAAGGGAGAGCTCTGAGGGGCGCCTGGCCTTGTCTGGGAGTCAGGGAGGGCTTCCTGGAGGCGGGCCATCTGCAGAAATCTAGTCCTCTCGTGGACCACAGACATTGCCTTGCAGTTGGTCCTGGGAAAGGAGATCCAACCAGTTATCCCCTGCTAGCAATTTGGTATTATTTATGAATTCCAAAAATAGATATTGGATTAAGTTTGTAAACTGCTCTGTCCCCCTGGGCATATTAGATTATATTGGATTCAGAGGTTTCATTTTCCTTGATTAAATAATGATTTGGGCTTTGATTGGGCCACATCAGTAGGACGGTGAGTCCCCTTGGTGGGTGGGGACTCACAGAGAAAACAACACCGCAGAGGAGTTTGTAGGCGTTTTTGATGTGGAACCCCTGGAAGGAAATACACAGAGAAGCAGATACCTGAGGAAAGAGAGAAGGCTTCAATAGGCGTAGCAGAGGCCCCGGGAAGAGAGATGAGCCGTTCACCTGGTGGTCTACAGCTGGCCTTGTGGAGAGAGCAGAGCAGCTGAGCCTGGAGAGAAACGAGCCCTGGGAGAGAGACAAAACTTGTCCCAGCCTGTGACTGGGACTGGAAGAAGCTGGAACCATGGAGCCTTGGGAGGAGGAGGAAGGCTGAACCCTAGCAGACATCGCCCGCCATCTTGCATCAACATGTGGCAACAGACTGTGGGTGAGAAAGTACCTCTATGGACTCTTGAGGGCCTTGTGACTATAAGTTTCTACCCCAAATAAATACCCTTTATAAAAAAACAACTGATTTTTGGTATTTTGCATCAGCACCCCTTTGGCTGACTAATACATCCTCCCCCCAACCCCCACTTTCATAAAGTGTCCTAATGCACGTTGCTATACATGGAGTAGTTCTCTAAAGAAAATTAAAAACCCACGTATCCTTTAACTCAGAAACTCCGCTTCTAGCAATTCCTCCGGCTGAGAGACACACAGGTGCCATCTTCTTGACCGAAGGTAGCCATGGCAACACCACGTGTAGTGGCAAAGATGAGAAACAATCCATGGCAACTGGCTTCATCAGATCTGGTGGCGCCGACAAATGGAACACTGTCTGGTGGAAGGCTGGAGCAGCTCTTCAGGTTCTGATATGGGCCAGCCTCCAGGATAAACTATCTCAGAGACAGATTTACAAGCCTAGATAAAGACATTACCAAATTTTTATATTAATATTGAAACATGGTTCCCTCTAGGGAATAGAACCAGAGGAAGAAGGGAAATTTTTTTTACCTTCTAATTTAAAAAAATTTCCCTTTGGGTTTGTGTGTGTGCCCAATTTGTTGATTTTTTTTTTCTTTTTTTAGGGTTAGTGCTTTTCGTGTCTTAATAAATCTTCGCCTCTCCTAAGCTTATTACGTTATCTCCTGTTTTTCCCCCCTCTAGCTGTTGTATAGTTTTAGCTTTTACATTTAGGTCTAGGATTCACTTTGAGTTGATTTTTTGCATGGTGTGAGGTAGGGGTGTCAGTTCATTCTTTCCCCGTATAAATACCCCATTGAATTACACTGTTATCTTTGTAGAAAATCAGTTGACCAAATATATGTGGGTCTATTTCTGGACTCTCTATCTACCCTGTCCCACCAAGCTACATTTATCTCTTGCACCAATTCTACAGTGTCTTGATAGGTAGCTTTATCATAAATTGTGAAATAAACAAGAGTACATGATGCACTTCGTTTTAGAAAATATTTTATCAAGTCTAAGACCATTGTATTTCCATATACAGTACATTTTAGAATCAGGTTGTTAATTGCTACCAAAAAAATGCTGGGTTTTGATTGGGATTTCACAGCATCTGATAAATTTGGGAAGGGTTGATTTCTGAACAAAACTGAGTCTTCCAATCTAAGAACAAGGCATAACGCTCCATTTATTTAGACCTTCTTTCATTTATCTCAGAAACATTTAGCAATTTTTAGTGTACAGGTCTTGCACATCATTTTTTGCAACAGCTTTATAGAGCTATAATTCACATACCATATCACTCACACACTTAAAGTGTTTAATTCTAAGCTTTTTCATTTTTCCCCCATGCTGTATCTCCATCACCATGGATACTTTTAGAACATTTTAATCATCTCAAAAAGAAACCCAGCACCCATCAACAATACCACCCCCCTAGATCTAGGCAACTACTAGTCTACCGTCTGTCTCTCTGCGTTGCCTACTCTGGACATTTCCTATAAATGGAATCATACAGTTTGTGGTCCTTTGTGACTGGCTTATTTCACTGAGCGTGATGTTTTCAAGGTTCATCCATGTTGTAGCATGTTATCACTACTTCATTTCTCTTTGTTGCTGAATGAATAATATTCATAATAATATACCACGTTTTATTTATCCATTCATCAAATGATGGACATTTTGGGTTGTTTCCACTTTTTGGGTATTATGGGTAATGTTGCTACAAACCTTCATGGATAAGGTTTTGTGTGGACAGGTGTTTTCGTTTCTCTCACATAGAGTTCATTTCTCTCACATAGCTGTAAATGATAATTATGTTTAATCTGTTGAGGAACTGCCAGATTGTTTTCCAAACTGGCTGCGCCCTTTCACATCCTCACCAGCAGTGTATATGTGTTCCAATTTTTCTACATCTCACCAGCAGTTGTTCTTTTTAAAAAAAAAGATTAATTAATTTATTTCTGTCCTTGTTGTTTGCACTTGCTGTGTGCTGTGTCTTTAGGAGGCACCAGGAACTGAATCCGGGACCTCTGATGTAGGAGGGAGGTACCTAACCACTTGAGCCACCTCCGTTCCCTGTTTTGTCATGTCTCTCGTTATGTTTTTCCTTCTTGTGTCTCTAATTGCATCATCTTGTTGTGTCAGCTTACCGTGCCTGCCCATCATATCAGCTCACTGTCTTGCTTGTTTTTCTTTAGGAGGCACTGAGAACCTCTGTTCCCTGCTTTGTTGTATCTCTCTTTATGTTTTTTTCTTGTGTCTCTTGTTGCATCATCTTGTTGTGTCAGCTTGCCGCGCCTGCCCATCACGCCAGCTCACTGTCTTTTTTAGGGGGCACTGGGAACTGAACCCCAGACCTCATATGTGGTAGGCGGGCGTTCAGTTGCCTGAGCCACATCTGCTTCCCAACACTTGTTCTTATCTGCACTAATTTTATGGTTTTTAAGTTTATACCTTAAGTAGTTTACATTTTTTGTTTTTTCTTTTGTAAATTGTATTGGCTTTTACGTTTAATTTTCAGTCCTTTCCTACGTATATGTAGAAATTCAATTGCTTTTTTACATTGGCCTTCTAGCCTGCTGTTTTGATGTATTCATTTATTAATTCTAGGTTGTTGGGTTTTTTGGATTCCTTTTTTTAATTTTAATTTTTAAAAATTTATTTATTTTTGTCTTTATTTTTCTAATGTTACATTAAAAAAATATGAGGTTTCCATATACCCCCACCCCCCTCACCCTCCTCCTCCCCCCATAACAACAACCTCCTCCATCATCATGAGACATTCATTGCACTTGGTGAATACATCTCTGAGCACCGCTGCACCTCATGGTCAATGGTCCACACCATAGCCCACACTCTCCCACAGTCCACCCAGTGGGCCATGGGAGGACATACAATGCCCGGTAACTGTCCCAGCAGCACCACCCAGGGCAGCTACAAGTCCCGAAAACGCCTCCACATCACATCTCTTCCTCCCACTCCCTACCCCCAGCAGCCACCATGGCCACTTTCTCTACACCAATGTCACATTTTTTTTGATTACTAATCACAGTCGTTCATGAATAGAATATCAGTAAGTCCTCTCTAATCCATACTCTATTTCTCCATCCTGTGGACCTTAGAATGGTTGTGTCTACTCCACATCTACATTAAGAGGGGGCTTAGATTCCACATGGATGCTGGATGCAATACTCCTGCTTTCAGTTGTAGGCACTCTTGGCTCCCTGGTGTGGTGGTTGACCTTCTTCACCTCCATGTTAGCTGAGTGGGTTAAGTCCAATAAACCAGAGTGTAGGAGTTGCAAGTCTGTTGAGGCTCAGGGCCTGACTATCACATGGTCAGTCCAGAGATTCAGGTCTCCTGGGTATACATTAAACCCCAGCAACAACTAAAGTTCCAGTAAAAGTAACAGGAGAGACTTGTGGACAAAGATCACATCTGAGTCCAGCTCCATTACACAGAAACACAAACTCCAAAGTAGGGCCGACTGACATGGTACTGAACTCCATCTGCCATGACCATAGAACCTGTGGGTCTCTGTAGCCCTCAGAAGAAGCAATACCTGGGGTTGTATCTACTTTATCTGTCTCTGGGACTCTGCTGAGGTGTGCATAAGGGCAACCCCTCTGATAACCTCCTGGCTCTTTTTGGAGACTCATAGCCATATAGACTCATTTGTCCTTTCCATTTCCCCCTTTTATTCAGGTCAAAAAGCATTTTTAACTCCTGGTATTATATGTAGACTGAGATATTCTGCTGGTCCGAGTTGACCATTTTATTCAAGGTCATATTCTAATTACATCATCAGCTGGTACTTGGTAGTAATCCCTTGGCATCAGGGAGGCTCATCCCCGGGAGTCATGTCCCACGCTGGGAGGGAAGGCAACACATTTACATGCTGAGTTTGGCTTCAAGACTGGCCACATTTGAGCAACACGGAGGCTCTCAGGAGGTAACTCAGGCACCCTGCAGCTCTAAGCCTTGTTCTTATTTCAGGTGCACAGGCTCACAAGCATAGTCATTAGTATCAAGGGCTCATTGTTGGACCTTCCTTCTTTTTCGGTCTTTGCCATTGCACTTGGGGGATTGTTGCTGTTCCTTTAGGGACTGTGATAGAGCTCCCCTGGCTAGGAACTTAGCACTCCCTCAGTTGTTGTTTTTAATTGTAACCACTATGAAAATATCCAAACATTTTTTTATTAGATTCCTTACAACTTCTACATTGACTATTATGTTATTTGGAAATAAAGACACTCCCCCTCCCCCCCTTCCAATATGTATGCATTTTTACCTTGCCAACATTGCACTGGCTGGATCCTCTGTACAATATTGAATAGAATGATTAAGAACAGTCATCTCACCTCAGGAGTTTGGAGCCCTACCAGTGGGCCTTACTTTTGAATTCATGCTTCCCAGTGTGACAGAGCTGGACTTAGTTGTGGTTTCCCTACATATGGTTCTTCTGCCCCTTCTATTTGAACCTATAGTTAGTACTAGAGTTGATTGGTGCATGTCCAAGAGACCTAAATCTTTGGGCTGTTCATGTGCCAGTTGGGCTCTGAATCTCAACAGAGTTGCAACACCTACTTTCCAGTTCATTGGACTCACCCAGGACAACTAATAAGGAGATGATGATGGACAATGACCATCCCAAAGAACAAAGAGAGTCTGTAACTGCAAGCAAGATAGTCCCATCCATCTGCCCCAATGTGATCTAAGCCCCCTCTCAGTTAGAGGTGGAATGGGCATCACTATCCCAGAATCCCCAGAATTGGGGAATGAACGATGAGCTGGAGTAGACCTACTGTAATTGTACTAAAGACTTATTGTGATTCTAGCAATGGAAGAACTTTTAACATTAATTTGGAGGCAGTGGTCACTGGAGATTCTGAGGGGAGGGGGAGGGGAAAATAGGTGTCATATGGGGGCATTTTTGGGACTTGGAAATTGACCTGAACGATATTACAATGACAGATACAGGCCATTATTTATCTCATCATAACTTACAAAATTGTGTGGAAGAGAGTGTAAACTATAATGTAAACTATCCTCCACACTTAATGGCAATGCTCCAAAATGTGTTCATCAACTGTAACAAATGTACCACACCGTATTAGTCAGCCAAAGGGGTGCTGATGCAAAATACCAGGAATTGGTTGGTTTTTATAAAGGGTATTTATTTGGGGTAGGAGCTTACAGATACCAGGCCATAAAGCCTAATTTACTTCCTTCACCAAAGACGATTTTCATGTGTTGGAGCAAGATGGCTGCCGACATCTGTGAGGGTTCATGCTTCCTGGGTTCCTCTCTTCCCAGCGCTTGCTTCTCTTTCTTCTTTGGGCTTACTTCCTCGGACTCCAGCTTAAGGCTCCAGCATCAAACTCCAATATCAAAACCCCAACTATGTCCTTTGCCATGCCTTTTGTCTGTGAGACCCCACACACCAAAGGTTGGGGACTCAACGCCCTACTGACACAAGAGGTTTACATAATTACTTAATCAAGTAAATTTATGAACCCAATATAATCTAATATGCCCAGAGGAAAAGATCAGTTTACAAACATAATCCAATATTTCTTTTTGGAATTCATCAATAATATCAAACTGCTACATGCACTAATGAGGGATGTTGTTAATGTGGGTAAATGTGGAATGGATAGGAAAAAGGGCATATGGGAATCCCCTATATTTTTCATGTAACACTTATGTAATCTAAGTATCTTTAAAAAATATAAAAAAGTGTGTATATATATATATAGTCATCCTTGCTTTGTTCCAAAGCTTGGGGTTGCCATTAAGTATCATATTCACTGTATATTTTTAATAGATGCCCTTTATCAGAACCTAATTTCATGAGGGGTTTTTTGGTATTAATCATGAATGAGTGTTGAATTTTACCAAATGTTATTTCTGCATCTTTTTTGGTAGTCAAATGATTTTCCCCTTTATTCTGTTAATGGGGTAGACTACTTAGATTGGTTTTTTATTTTTTATTTTTTATTTATTTACACCCTTCCCTTCCCGTGGCTTGTTTTTTGCTATGTGCTCTCTGTGTCCATTCACTGCGCACTCTTCTGCGTTTCTGCTTGTCTCCCTTTTTTGTTGCGCCAACTTGCTCAGTCGGCTCCTCACTATGCTTGCGGGCCAGAGGTTCTCCGCAGGATGCGGGCAGCCCGCCTTCACAAGGAGGCCCTGGGACAGGAACCCAGAGCCTCCCAAATGGTAGAAAGGAGCCCAATTGTTTAAGCCACAGCCGCTTCCTAGATTGGTTTTTGAATGTTAAACTAACTTTGAATTTATGAGGGTAAACCCCATTTGATCATGACAGATGATCATTTTTAATGTGTTGTTTGCTTTGTTGGGCCAATATTTTGCTATTATTTTTGCATCTATGTTCATGAGGGATATTTTATCTGTAATTTGCTTTCTTATAATATCATTGCCAGGTTTTGGCACTACAATAACTTTTTTTTAAAAAAAGAAAGAATAACCCCCTAAAAGCTAATAGGATAGACAAAATGGAAAAATTTAAAAAATAATTAGTAGGAAAGAAGATAAAAAATGAGAAATAATGGAGGACTAAAGGCCAATAGATGTGAAAAAGAGAAAAAATATACCAGGAGGATAGTTGTGGCAGATAGTATTTCCCAAGGGTGACTGCACCATTTAGCTGTACTATCTCACACTCTTCTTACACAGTGTAGTAGTCAGCCAAAGGTGCGGATGCAAAATACCAGAAATCTGTTGACTTTTTAAAAAAAATATTATTTTTCTCAAAACTGGATCCTCCCATATGGTAGATGGAAATCCAATCACTTGAGCCACATATGCTTCCTGTATTGGTTTTTTGAAAGGGTATTTATTTGGGGTAGGAGCTTACAGATACCAGGCCATAAAGCCTAAGTTACTTCCCTCACCAAAGTCTGTTGCCACGTGTTGGAGCAAGATGGCTGCTGACGTTCAGCCTTCCTCTTCCTCCTAAGGCTCCATGGTCCCAGCTTCTTCCAATATCAGCTGCAGGCTGGGCTGAGCCTGGTCTCTCTCCAGGGCTTGCTTCTCTCCAGGCTCAGCTGCTCTATTTTCTACACAAGGCCAGCTGTAGCCAATCAGGCTCTCTAGGCTTTGTCTCTGTAGGTCAATTCCCAACCAGAAACAACCCCATACTCTCCCTCACCTGAAGGCAGCCACGTACACCTGTTCCCCCCCTTTCCCCAAGCACCCAATCACAAGACCAGCAAGCATCCTGCCTCTCAGAATGACATCCTGAAACAGGCCCATGATCCTCCTCCTGCATCCTCCCCTACAACCCCTGCCTTAGTCAGCCCCAAGCTAAGCCATACTTTTCCATGCCCAAGAATATATAAAGCACCCCTTTGCTGTGCAGAGCAGGCTAAAGACTCAGTTCAGACCCCTGCCTTGCCGGCCATCTAATACACTTCGCCTGAACTTTGGTCTGTATCTGAGCCTCAGTGAACCGGGTATCCAACAGCACTCTCCCTGGGGCTTGCTTCTCTCCAGGCTTAGCCGCTCCGTTTTCTCCAAGGTCAGCTGTGAACTGTCAGGTGAATGGCTTGTCTTTCTTCCCAGGGCCTCTGCCTCATGACCAAGCTCCTCTGTGTGCTTACTTCCCGGGTTCAGGGACCAAAACTCCAACTAACTCCTGAATCTTGTCTTTTTCTCTGTGAGTCCTCACCCACCAAGGCTCGGGGATGCACCATCTCACTGATGTGGCCCAGTCAAAGCCTTAATCATTATTTAAACAAGTAAAAGTGAAACCTCTGGATCCAATATAATCTAATATGCCAGAGGGACGGACCAGTTTACAAACATAATCCAGTATCTGTTTTTGGAATTCATAAACCATATCAAACTGCCACACACAGTGACACTGACATGCCTCCATTTGCAAGGTGGGGGTCTATATTCCCTCCCTTGGGCAAATCTTTGCAAGTGCCTTGACCAATAGAATGCAGAGGAAGTGAAGCTTGCATGACCTCTAAAGCAAGGTCATAGGAGATGATGCAATTTCCGCCTGGCTCTTGGGACACATGCCTTTGAAACTCTCAGATGCCATCGGAGGAGTCTGGTTGCCTGGAGCTCCCATGCTAGGAAGACCATGTGGAGAGGTCTTATAGAGCTAGAGGGGCTTGCCTGAGACATTCCAGCCCTCAGTGGGTCCAATCTTCCCAGCCCAGGTACCAGGCATGTGAGTGAAGAAGGCTTTGAAGAAGGTGCCCTAGGCCCAGCCACCATCTGACTGCATCCTCACGAGTGACCTTGTATTAGTCAGAGTTCCCTAGGGAAACAGAACCAACAGGAGAGAGCTGCGAATGTTATGAGGTTTTGTAAAATTGTCTCACACAACCGTTGGGATGCACATGTTCAAATTCCATAGGGCAGACTGCAAGCCAGCAACTCCAGTGAAGGTCCTCAGTGAGTGCCCAGGAGAAGCTGTCTGTCTGAAGGAGACATGGGAATTCTCTCTTTCTGAATGCTGAAATCACTTCTCCTTTAAAGGCCTTCAACTGATTGGATGGGATGTCTCTCATGACTGAAGGCAAGCTCCTCAGGTGATTGTAGATGTGATAGCCATCGATGCCATCAACTGGCTGATGATTTAAGTATGCAAAAACAATTAGGCTGGTGCTTGCTTGACTAAACAATTGGGTACTAGATCCCCCCAGAATAGGGTGCTGGTCCTTGAGTATTATTCATTTGTAAATTTGACATCCTATAACTTAAATAAGATGACGTGAAACTAATACAACTTATGTCATATGATAAGAGGATAAGATAGGGGAGAAAATACAGATATTTGTTTTATGAACATATACAAACATATGCATAACAAAACAAGGCAGAAATAGTCATGGCCTATTTCTGTAACTGGCCACAGGGTCACAGTTTGTGTTTATCACTACCTTGTTCCACTATCCATTCCCTGTTCACTTTACGCTCAGCAAGAACCTCAGCTGGCTGTGATTCCTTGCTTGATGGGGTGGCCCAAATCTGCATTCTCGAAGTTTCTGGGCCACTGGTAGTCCTGCCTGGATTGGGTTGTTGCAGTTCTCCATTTATTTATTATTTATTTCATTAATTTTTATCTCTCCACCCTCATTGTTTGCATTTGTTGTGTCTGTTTGTTGTGTGCTGGTCTTCTTTTTTTATAGAAGGCACTGGGAACTGAACTTGGGACCTCCCATGTGGGAGGGAGGCACATAATTGCTTGAGCCACCTCTGCTTCCTGCTTTGCGTCTCTCATGTTTTCCTCCTTGTGCCATTTGTTGCTTCATCTTGTTGCATCAGCTTGCCATGCCAGCCCATCATGTCAGTTCGCTGTCTTGCTCATCTTCTTTAAGAGGTACCAGGAACCAAACCTGGGACCTCCCATGTGGTAGGTGGGAACTCAATCACTTGAGCCACATCTGTTTCCCTGTCCAATGACTTTAGTCTCAGGACATGGTATATACTAAGAGACATCCTAGGGGATCTCCTGTATTCCAGGCAAACTCTTCTTTACCTCCATTGTATAGTAGCAGTCCTATTTCCCCCTTGATGGTCAGGATCAATCACCCCAGTCAATATGGCAATTCCCTTATTTGCCTGTTAATTCAGAGGCATGAGGAGACCAAAGTGGCCAGGTGGTAAATCTCAATTCCTAGTTCAATTGAATTATTGTGTCTCCTGGTGGAATTACCCCTCCATTTGGAATTAAGACTTCTAAACCAGCAGAGCATAAGATCAAAGGGACAGGAAGCAAATACTTTTCTTGTGGGTCACTAAAGATAATAGTGAGTGGTGCCATTCCCATTTCCACCCCTTGAGTTCTGACCTGTGAATCCTGTCTTTGGGAGAAACAACGCCACAGAGTGGATGCTGATTTTGACAATACACTGCCCCCTGGAGAACGCTGCCTCAGCCCTGCAAGGTGTTAGCACCGTAACTGAGTCTTCACAAGGCCATTCCACTGTTGTATCAATCCAGCTGCTTCAGGATGATGGGGAACATGGTAAGACCAGTAAATTCCATGGGCATGTGCCCATTCCCACACATCAGTTGCTGTGAAGTGGGTTCCTTGATGAGAAGGAATGCAGTGTGGAATATCGTGGCAGTGGATAAGACATTCTGTAAGTCCATAGATCATATGTTTGGCAGAAGCATTGCACGCAGGGAAGGCAAACCTGTATCTGAAGAATGTGTCTATTCCAGTTAGAACAAATTGCTGCCCTTTCCATGATGGAAGTGATCCAATGACATCAACCTGCCGCCAGGTGGCAGGCTGCTCACCTCGGGGAATGGTGCCAAATCAGGGGTTGAACGTGGGTCTCTGCTGCTGGCAGACTGGCACTAAGCAGTGGCTGTAGCCAGATCAGCCTTGGTGAGAAGTCTGTGTTGCTGAACCCATGCATAACCTACATCCCTATTTCCATGGCCACTTGGTTTATGACCCCTTTGGGAAATGACAGGAATGGCTGGGGAAAGAGGCTGACTGGCATCCACAGAATGGGTCATCCTACCCACTTAGGTATTAAAAAAGTTTTCCTCTGCTGAAGTCATCATCTATTGAGCATTCATGTGGGACACAAATATCTTCATGTTTTCACCCACTCAGAATGGTCTATCTACATACCTCTTCCTCAGACCTCTTTGTCACCTATTTTCCAATCGCGTTCTTTCCAAGTCCCTGACCACCCAGCCAAACCATTGGCGACAGCCCATGAAGCAGTATACAAATGCACCTTCGGCCGTTTCTCCTTCTAAGCAAAATAAACAACCGGGTGCACTGCTCAAAGTTCTGTCCCCAAGGAGAAATTCCCTTCACCACTGTCCTTCAGGACATCCCAGAGAAGGCTGGCAGGTTTGCAGTTGTCCACTTTGGGGTGGTACTTGCATATTGTGCAAAACTATTTGTAAGCCAGCCCTAAGCGTTCTCTTCCTCAGTCAACTGATTGGAAGGAATCCCCCAAGTAGCCAGAGCTGTGGGTGGGAAAGAGAAGGTAACATGGCAGGGGTGGTGACCACAGGCACTTGGGTCACTCCTCATGCAACTTGCTTGAGCCTGCAGGACCTGCTTGCGCCCTCTCTCGTGTGTACCACGTCACTCTATAATGGAGGGCTGCTGTGCACGCCCAGCGTTATGGTCTGCAAGGTCAGACAACACCCAGCTCATGATAGGCAACTCAGTTCTCATCATAACTTGGTGGCCCGTAGTTAAGTGTTCCGTCTCTACTAAGGCCCAGTAGCAGATCAAAAGTTTCTCAAAAAGGAGCGTAGTTATCTGCAGAGGATGGCAGGGCTTTGCTCCAAAATTCTAAGGGTCCGCATTGGGATTCTCCTATGGCGTCCTGCCTAAGTCTCCAGACAGCATCTCTCCTTGCTACTGACCCTCCCAGCACCATTGGATCTGCTGGATCATATGGCCCAAGTGGCAGTGCAGCTTGCACTACAGTCTGGGCCTGTCACAGAACCTCCTCTTATTTCAGTTCCCACTGAAAACTAGAAGCTTTCCTGTTCACGTGGTAAATGGGCCAGTGTAGTACACTCAAATGAGGAATATATTGTTTCCAAAACCAAAGAGGCTAAACAGATCTCTTTTGCTCATAGGAGGGGCCAGATGAGGCAGCTTATCCTTCACTTTAAAAGGGATATCTTAACATGTCCCATACCACTGGACACCTAGAAATCTCAATAAGGTAGAAGGCCCCTACATATTTCTTGGATTTATCTCCCATCTTTTGACACACAAATGCCTTGTCAATAAGGCAATCCACATGATATCATCACTATAATGGACAGTGCAATGTCTGTTCCACATGATATCATCAATATAACGGGCAGTGCAATGTCTTGTGTGAGCGAGAGATGATCAAGCTCCCTGCAGATAATATTTTGACATAGGGATGGAGTGTTGATATACCCTTGAGGTGGAACAGTGAAGGTATATTCCTGGCCTTCTCAGCTGAAAGCAAACTGTTTCTGGTGGCCCTTTACTAAGAGCAATTGACATAAAAACCCTTGTCCAAATTAAATGCTACGTACCAGGTATCAGGGGATGTGTTGATTTGCTCTAGCAATTATACCACATCTGGAACAGCAACTGCAATTGGAGTTACCGCCTGGTTAAGTTTATGATAATCTGCTGCATTCTGCACAGGCCAAATGGGAGAGTTGAATGAGGATGTGGTGGGAATCACCCCCTCTGTATCCTTCAAGTCCTTGATGGTGGCACTGATGTCTGCAATCCCTCTAGGAATCCACTATTGCTTTTGATTTACTATTTTGCTAGGCAGTGGAAGTTCTAGTGGTTTCCAACTTGGCCTTTCCTACTGTAATAGCCCTCACTCCACAGTCAGGGAACCAATGTGGGGATTCTGCCAATTGCTGAGTAGATCTATTTCAATTATGCATTCTGGAACTGCGAAACTACAGAAAGGGTCTGGGGACCCACTGGACCCACTATGAGACCTGAGCTAAAACGCCATCAATCACCTGACCTCCATTCCAATTTTCAGTATCCCATTCCTTTCCAATCAATGCCCTCACTTTCACAGCAGACACCCTGCAAGGTTGAGATTCTAGCCTCCATTGTTATTCTGCTACTTGTATAATAAGACTCTGGGTTGGTTTTCAGAGATCTCAAGTCTGCGGCTGCATGAAACAATTTTCTTTCAGGGCACACATAGAATCTTTCACGTCATTCATGTGAAATGCAACTTAAGTTGCAATTTGAAGCCTTAAGCCCAACCCTTTCTTTTATACTGTATCCAGTGTATTTAGGAGTTAACTTTTAATTCCACAAAACTCTGTTAAGGTGCCAAAAACACTCTCACCCAGAGCTTTGCCTCCTATAAGTATGGAAGTAGCCATATTCAGTTGTGATATTTTGTGTATCTTTATTGTCAGCTCATGCTATAGACTGTCAGTGGTCTCTTGATTATTTGAGACAGTCATTAGTGCCTTTGAATCTAATCAGAGTAGAGAGCAAATTGCAAAAAACCCCAGAACCAGTTCAGAAATCCTATTTCTAACATTCTGTTTCCCAAGAATCACTCAGGGTACCAGAAATGCCCAGATGAGCCACCCCTAACTTCCTAACCCACAGAAACTGAGATGTAATAAATATAATTTAAAGCCAATAATAAATGTTGTTTCAAACCAGTACATTTTGGGGTGGTTTGTTATGTAGCAATAGATTGCTAACACAGTTGTCTTAAACACAATTATATCAGCAAATGCATTAACTGTAAATGGAAATAAACACTCCACTTAAAGGAAAATATTGTCCAAATGGATGAAAAATATGATTCTATAAAAAAGAGTTTATAATTACTCTTTTTTAGCAACGCACTTAAAATATAAACTCATAGATGAACTGAGAGAATAGGAAAAGATGTACAATGCAAACACTAAAAGAAAGAAAGCTAGTGTGACCATATTAGTATTGGTCAAAGTAGACTTTAAGATAGAAGTATTACAAGAATTAAAATGGCTCAAATAAGGAAGTGGTTAGGGCATCTTTCTACCACATGGGAGGTCTGCGGTTCAAACCCCGGGCCTCCTTGACCCGTGTGGAGCTGGCCCACCCGCAGCCCTGATGCGTGCAAGGAGTGCCCTGCCATGCAGGGGTGCTCCTGCATAGGGGAGCCCCATGCATAAGGAGTGCACCCGGTAAGGAGAGTCGCCCAGTGCAAAAGAAAGCGCAGCCTGCCCAGGAATGGCGCCACACACACAGAGCGCTGACACAACAAGATGACGCAAGAAAAAGAAACACAGATTCCTGTGCCACTGACAACAACAGAAGCGGACAAAGAACATGCAGCAAATGGACACAGAGAACAGACAACCAGGGTGGGGGGGTGGGGAGAAGGGGAGAGAAATAAATAAATAAATAAATAAATAAATCTTAAAAAAAAATAAGAACATACGTCACAGTTGGAAATTTTAACACATATCACTCAGTAACTGATAGAACAAACAGAAAATAATCAGTAAGAATGTAGATTTGAACAATACAATTAATTTACTAGACTTCATTTTTTTGTGTGTGTTTGATGGACACTTAAGACTGAAATACAAAGCAGGTTCTTCCATTTAGCGAAATAGTAACAGTTTATTGGGAGTGGATATAGCTCAGTGGTTGAGCACCTGCTTCCCATGTATGAAGTCCTGGGTTCAATCCCTGATACCTCCTTAAAAAAAAAACAGGGAGAAGATGTGGCTCAAGCAATTGAGTGCTTGCCTCCCACACAGGAAGTCATGGGTTCAGTTTCCTGTGCCTCCCAAAGAAAAAAGACAAGACAAACAATGAGCAGACAATGAGCAAAAACAAGCAGAAAACAAGCAAAAACAACGAGCAGACAATGAGCAAAAAACCCCACCAACAACGAGCAGACAAAGAAAAACAAATGAGCAGGGAGCAGATGTGGCTCAAGCAGCTGAGTGCCCACCTCCCACATGGGAGGTCCCAGCTTCAGTTCCTGGAGCCTCCTAAAGAAAAACAAACAGACAGTGAGCAAAAAATCAAACAATGAGAAGACACTGAGCAAAACAACAAGCAGACAATGAGCAAAAAACACCCATAGCAGTTTACTAGGAAACTTTCAGACCAGGAAATTGGTCCTGGGCAGCAGCAGGCTGTTTGGAGTAGCGCTTCATGCTGCCCAGCAGGTTACAGGGGATTACATATGGCAAGAACGAGGAAGGCATAGAGCCAAATCAGGAGTTGCAAGATCATAAACACGTCTCTGAAGTTACTAATATATAGCAGCAGTGGTTCTGGAACAGATAGCTATTGGGCTTAGAAAGGTGCACGTGTGCTTTAAGATGCACTTATGAATTAGTAAAGCTAACATATGGGAATGATAGTGGTTTGTTTCCTGATTTTTTTTAGAGTAATTAAAATATTCTTTTTTAAAATCTTTATAAATTTATTTATATTTACATTTTATATAAATGAAATCATACAATATGTAGTACTTTGTGTCTGCTTTCTTTCACTTAGCATGTTTTTGTCTGATATTAATATCTTGTAGTATTAACATACATTTGTTGAGCTTCAAAGAAAAAGTCTTATATATGCAATTTTACCCATACTGATATTTCACATGCAGTATTTCTAAGCTATAAAACTATTCTAACATCAATTGCAGTGATGAATGCACAACTCTGTGATTATACCAAATGCCATTAATAGCACATTTTAGAAAAACTGTATGGTTTATGAACAAAAAGGTAATAGGGTGGTTTGGGGGAAAATACAGCATGTAAGATACGAACTGTAGTTAGTAGTAGTATTTGGACAATGCTCTTTCATAATTTTTTTTACAAATGTTTCAAAACAATGCAAGGTATTGGTGGTGGGATGAGGTATGGGAGCTCTGTGTAATGTTATGCATGTTTGTTTTGTAAGTTCACAACTTTTACTATACACTTATTGTTTATGTATGTTCATGTATGAATGATATACTTTAATAAATTTTAAATGAAAAAAAAGATGCACTTATGAGGGTGGGGGTATTGCCTTATTTAGGAATTTATGGCTTCTCTGATTTATGGCCTCACAAACACTATACCCAATAACAGCAGAATATACATTCTTTTCAAGTGCACATAGCCCATTTGCCAAAATAGACCATATTCTGTGTCATAACCAAATGTCAAAAAATTTCAAGGAATGAAAACCATATAGTATATGTTTCCAACCACTGTTACAGTAAATGAGAGCACTATAATAGTAAGATATTTTTGGAAATAAAGTAACATACTTCTAAATGACCCATAAGTCAAAGAAGAAATCAAAATGAAAATAAGAAGTAATTCTGAACTGAGTGACAGTAAAATTACAACATAGCAAACTTGTGGATGCTATAAAAATTATGTTTAGTGGGAAATGAATAGCTTTAATGCATATATTAGAAAAAAAGATTAAAAAATCAAATATGTAGAAGGTAGTATAAGAAGAGTAAGAAGATAGAAAAAGAAGAGCAACTAAAAAGAAAGTAAGGGAAGTGGACATGGCTCAACTGATAGAGCATCCATCTACCATATGGAGGGTCCAGGGTTCGATCCCCAGGGCCTCCTGACCCATGTGGTAAGCAGGTCCACGTGCAGTACTGCTGCTGTGTGCAAGGAGTGCCGTGCCACACAGGGGTGTCCCCGCGTAGGGGTCCCCCATGCACAAGGAGTGTGCCCTGCAAAGGAGAGCCACCCTGCATGAAAAAAGCACAGCCCACCCAGGAGTGGTACCACACACACAGAGAGCTGACGCAGCAAGATGATGCAACAAAAAAGAGATACAGTTTCCCAGTGCTGCAGGATAATGCAAGCGGATGCAGAGGAACACACAGTGAATGGACAGAGAGAGTAGACAACGGGGGGAAGGGGAGAGGAATTAATAAAATAAATCTTAAAAAAAATGAAAACAAAGTAAAAAAGAAATAATATAGATAAGAACAGATTTCAAAGAAATAGAAAGCAAACATGATTTTAAAATCAACAAAAGCAAATATTTAAAAAATAGGAAAAAAAGGAAAGAAAAAAACCCCCATAAGAAACAGAAAAAAGAGAAAGGAAAAGAAAATTGGGAGGTCCATGGTTCAAACCCCGGGCTTCCTTGACCCATGAGGAGCTGGCCTATGCGCAGTGCTGATGCGCACAAGGAGTGCTGTGCTACGTCGGGGTGTCCCCCATGTAGGGGAGCCCCATGTGCAAGAAGTGTGCCCTGGAAGGAGAGTTGCCTAGCGTGAAAGAAAATGCCACCTGCCCAAGAATGGCGCCGCACACACGGAGAGCTGACACAAGATGACACAACAAAAAGAAACACACATTCTCATGCTGCTGACAACAACAGAAGTGGACAAAAAGAAGAACACACAGCAAGTAGAAACAGAGAGCAAGACAACTGGGGCAGGTGGGGGGCAGGGGCGGAAATAAAAAATATCTTTAAAAAAAAAAAGAAAAAAACAAACAAATCAAGCCAGAAGTTGTTTATTTAAAAGATAAATATAACCAATAAAACCCTAACAAGACCAATGAAGGAAAAAAAAAAAAAGAGAGAAAACAAATTACCAATACCAGGAATAAAAAAATGATATACTACTTTAGCCTAAAGTGAAAAGGCTAATAAGAGGGTATTGTAAACAATTTTATATCAATTCACTTAAAAATGTAGTTAAAATGGAAAAAAATTGAAAAATACAACTTATCATAACTGACCCAAGAAGAAGTAGAAAATCTAAATAGTCCTATATGTATCAAAGAAGTTTAACCCATAATTTCAAGGCTTTCCACAAAAATCCAAGCCCGGATGGCCTCTTCACAAAATTTTCCAAACACTTAAAGAAGGAATTCCAATTGCATAGTAGCTCTTCCAGGGAATCACAATGAGGGCACATTTCTGTGGTTTGTTTTTTACTGTGTCAATTGGGTGAAGCTGGAACCACCTTTCTTAGAATCACCTTTACTGTATGGTTCTGGGTAAGAGTTGACCAAAAGAGAAAACTGCATGAAACTTGGAAAGCAGAAGTGACACATGAGAATTGTTCTCAGATGGTTGTCCTATCTAGATGTGGTGAGAGACAGATACAGATGTGCCAGTGGGTTCCAACCTGCCCTTTCCCTTTCCCTGCAGTCAGAGTGAGACACACACACACATACACACACACACACACACAGAAAGCTGGCATGTTTCAGCTTGTCCTTGCCCTCCCCTGCAGAGTGAAAGATGCAAAGGTGACAGTCCTTGTTTCCATCACACTTCCTGTTCATCTCTGCCCTGCTGACCAACAGCAATCCCAGGTTCACCACCAGATGCAGAAGCAACAGCTTTCCATCGACTTCCTCACCAGCTGTCCTCTGTGAGCCACACTGGCAGCTGGATGTGCTTGGCTTCCCAGATTTTCCTGAAAGCTCTGACTTGCTCACCTGATTCAGTATTTTGAGAGGGCTGGTTAGGAATTTTTCTCTGATCACCCAACTGCCCTTTCCGGTCTTTGTTTCTGAAGCATTGTCTGCAGGTGTATAAGGTCTTATGCCTATAATAAATTCTCTAGCCCATAAAAGTCACAGTGTTTCTGCTTTGAAAATGTCACAGAGCACGAAGAACAGGTGAAGAGTTACAATATATTTAAGAAGACTAAAGAAACATGATAACTAAATGTACTATATGTTCCTGGATTTGAGCCTAGATGGGGTAAAGCATTGCTTGAAGGGACATTATTGTGACTGTTAGAAAATTTTGAATATGGACGGTATATTAAAAATAGTATTATACAATGACATATTTCCTAGATTTGATAATTATACTGTTGTTATGTAGGAGAGTATCTTTGTTCTTAGGAATTATTTGATAAAGTATTAAGGGTAAAGGATGATGATATCTTCGACTTATTCTCAAATGGTTCATTCATCATCGTCATCATCAACACACACATACATACAGAGAGAGACGCAAATGAAGCAAATGTGAATGACCAGTGAACCAAGGTGAAGGGTATAATGGTTACTAGTCTTGTAATCAATTTCATATGTGAGAAATATTATTTCAGAGTAGTTAAATTTGCATTGCTTTTACTATGAGTGAGGTTGAATATCTTTTCATAGACTTAAGGACCATTTGCATAATTATTTCTATGATCTATCTGTTCATGTCTTTTGCACATTTAAAAAAATTGGGTTTCTGGTCTTTCTCTTCATGATTTCTAAGAGTTCTTTATATATTAAGGAAAAGAGGAACTGGTATAGCTCAGTGGTTGAGCACCTGCTTCTCATGTATGAGGTCCTGGGTTCAGTCCCCAGTACCTCCTAAAAAAAAGTGGAGGAGAACATTTTTCATGTGATGGAAGTTGTACATATTTACTCTGAAATATGCTCTTGAGGTCGTCTCTTAAGCAATTTCTAAAAATGCTTAAGTAGTTTTATTTATAATTTTCTATTTTATTCTCCTGGATTTTCCTCCAATATTTTATCATGAAAACTTTCAAACAGTCAGAAATG
Source organism: Dasypus novemcinctus (assembly GCF_030445035.2). Taxonomy (NCBI): domain Eukaryota; kingdom Metazoa; phylum Chordata; class Mammalia; order Cingulata; family Dasypodidae; genus Dasypus; species Dasypus novemcinctus. Next base: position 66,268,385 of record NC_080690.1, on the reverse strand, counting down.
TTGAAAGAACTGTACAGTGAACTCCCATGTATCTCCCACTTAGGTTCTACTATCAACACATGTTCTCACATTTCTCGTCTCCCTCCATCCCTCTCTCTGTCCATTAACCCATCTTACTTTGCAACGCGTGTCAAAGCAAGCTGCAGGCAGCAGCACTTTCCTAACCAATGCAAGCTGCATATCGTTAACTAGAGTCTGGTGTTTGTCAATGGCTCTTTTTGTTGTTGTTTTTAAATTTAAGTCAAAGTTAGACTCTTTCACTTTCAAGAATGAAAGAAATTCGCCCATGTAACTCTTCCAGGCCTTGTGTGTTTCCTTATTTACATGGACAGTTCTGATTCATATGGAGTTTATGCTGGTGCATGAAACGAGGGATGGGTCCAATTTTATATTTCATGATTTGAGGAAGGGTCTTTTTAAAAACTTCATCTTAAAAATTTTATCTTGATTAAGATATAATTGGCATACCATAAAATTCACCCGTTTAAGTATGCAATCATCACTGCTACAAGTTTACACATTTTTTAATTTTTGCTTTTCTCCAAGTGACTATATAGTTGTCTTAGCACCACATATTAAAAACTCCAGCCTGCCGTCAGAGCTCTGAGGTGCCACCCTTATACTGAATGTCCAGGTGTTCAGGGCCTTCTACTCCAGCCCTCCCTTAAGAGAGAGGAGGGGACAGGCGGCCACCCCGACCGCACCGTCCTCAATTCTCTTTTTTTGGCTTTGGTCCAGAGAGTGACAAAAGCAGAGATGTAATCTTTTTTTTTTTTTTTAATTATTTATTTATTATTATTTTTTAATTACATTAAAAAAAAAATGAGGTCCCATTCAACCCCACCGCCCCCGCCCCCCACTCCCCCCACAGCAACACTCTCTCCCATCATCATGACACATCCATTGCACCTGGTAAGTTCATCTCTGAGCATCACTGCACCCCATAGTCAATGGTCCACATCATAGCCCAGACTCTCTCACGTTCCATCCAGTGGGCCCTGGGGGGATCTACAGTGTCCCGTAATTGTCCGTGAAGCACTATCCAGGACAACTCCACGTCCCGAAAACGCCTCCACATCTCAGGACTCCCCATTGACTGAGTAGAAAGCTCTTCACCAGGAAGAAACTCAGCAGGAAATGCTGGGAAAGAGCCACACAGGGATCAGGCACCCCCTGCCTTCTGCCATGTCCACCCCCGTCCCCATCCCAGGGCACGGCCCTCCCCTCCTCGGGCGTCTCTCCCTTCTGGGGCCCAGTGGCCTTCACCACGGAACGCCCCAGCAGCCTCTGCCTTTGCCGCCGGAGGCACCTGCACGGCGTGGCTCAGGCACCCAGAGGTGTGCGAGGAGAGGCCCAGGGTGTCCAGGGCCTCCCGAGCGAGTCTCTTGGGTCCTTCAGCAGCAGCCCGAGGTGCAGGTGCTTGGTCATGTTGGTGGAGAGTATTAAGGGGCTCACAGTCTGCGGGAAGGAGGCGGGTAAAGTAAGGAACTGTCCCCACCGCGCTCCCACACTCTCTCTGAGGCTCGGAGTTTGGGGCATCCGCACTTGGGTCCCCTAAAGCCCCGCAGAGACCCCCACTCAGCTCAGCCCCGCCTCCCTCGAGACCCCGCCCCCAGCAGGACTGAGCTGCGGAGGCTTCAGGCTCTAACCCTGCGGGGCCTCTGTCCTCACGAGTCCCGCCCCTCGGCGCCCCCAGTCCAGGCCCCGCCCACCGGAGCCTCCAGGTCTCTAAGCTCCCCACCCCCTCTTGGAGCCCCCTTGGACTCCCCCCACCCCAGCCTCCGCCCTAATGGCCCCGCCCCCGCTGTCAGGCACCTGCACCGTGACGCCCTGGGAGAGGTACTCGGCTCCCACCGCCCTCGAGAAGCTTCCCACGAAGGCCTGTAGAAGAAGGATGGGGAGGGGGCCGGGACCGAGGACCCTCCCTGTGCAGCGTCCCGCCCCTGTGGGGCCCTGCGCCCACCCCTCCTCCAGCTCCCGGGCCAGCAGCGCTCCTGCAGCTCTGCCCTGGGCCTAGAACACTCCGTGGCTCCAGCCAGCCTCACGGCCTCCCTCCGCCTTCGGCCCCAGAGGCCTCGGTCTGCTGGACGCCCCGTGGTCCCCAGGCACCCACTGTGCCGTCGGCGGGGACAGCCTCTTGCTTCCCTGGCTCCTTCCAGCCCCCAGGTGTTGGCTGGTTCCAGGCTGTTCTTTGGACACCCGGCCTCGATTGCTCTTTTTAAAACATGAATAAATTCTTGCCCATGGGACTGCGCCCCGGAAGTCGGTCTGACCTAGGAATCACCCGAGACTCAGGGGCACCCGGCGCCCCCTCCGCAGGACTTGCCCACCAGGACCTGCAATGCCCGGGCACGCGCCAGGGGAGGGGCCCAGGCTCGGCAGCAGAGCCCTGGCCTGGACTGGGGGTCTCCATACCTTGGTGGCAGCGTAAGCTGCGAGGAAGGGACAGGGGCTGTTTTCAGCCTCTGAGGAGATGTTGATGATGACGCCTCTGCCCCTGCAGGAGAAGCAGGTGGGGGCAGGAGAGGACCCTGTGACTCCTCCCACAAACCTGAGACGCTGGAGGGACAGGGAAGAGCTTCCAACAGGAAGAGGTGGGCGCGTGGGTGGGGCGGCTGGAGAATGGAAAAGGCCTGGGGTGGAGGGGGTTGGGGTGGGAGAGGAGGTCGGGTGGAGTTTCCAGACAGAAGACAAAGAGGCTGGTTCCCACCTGGCGACCATCTGGGGCAGGACGATGCGGGTCATCTGGAGAGAAGCTGGTGAGGCCGCGGCTCTCCTTTCCATCCCCTCACCTGCTCCCTCGATGCCCGCGCCCTCCACCGCGTCTCTACCACCCCTGCTTTCCCTCGGGGAACAACCCCAGGCTCCTCTCATGCTGGGGGTCCCGAACCACCGGAGTGGTCGCACCACGCCGCCCGCAGCCCAGCCCCTCCCAGCCCAGCTCACCTGCGCCACGGACAGCACGTTGCAGTTCATGATATCCGCCAGCGCCTGCGGGGAGAGGAGCCGTCAGGGCAGCCCTGCCCCTGTCCTGCCACAGCTCCCACCGACTTTTATTACTTAGGTTACTTCTCATTGGAGGTAAGACTTCCATAACATGAAAATGATCTTTCAGCCACTTTCGAGGTTGTGATTCTGTGCCATCAAGTTCATTCCCAATGTTATGAGCCGTCACCACTATCCACCTATGGAACATTTTCATCATTCCAAACTGAAACTCTGCACCCTTTGAGAAAAACTCCCCATTCTCTCTTCTCTCCACCCCGCAGTAACCACTACTCTACTTCCTGGTAATCTGCAGGTACACTCTGTCTCTTTGAATTTGGTTATGCCAAGAATTTCATATCTATGGGAAATCATACAGGATTTGTCTTTTTGCATCTGGTTTCTTGCCCTCAGCACGTTTCAAGGTTCATCCACACAGTGGCCGTCTCGGCACTTCATTCCTTTTCGTTGTGGATCAGTGCAGGGATGGAGCACCTTAGGCTTACTCACTCCTCTGTCGATGGGCCTTTGTGTGGTTCCACCTTTGGCCTCTGGTGACTGATGCTGTGATGAATGAACATCCATGTACAAGTGTCTGTTGGGGTCCCTGCTTTCCTTCTTTTGGTTACGTACCTAGGAGTAGAACTGCTGGGCCGTGTTGTAATTCCTGACGAAGCTTTCCACAGCAGCTGCACCATTTTACATTCCATCCACAATTCAAGAGGGTAACAATTCCTCCACGTCCTCACCGACACTTATGCCCCCCCCTCTTTTCTTTGATAGGAGCTATCCTAGTAGGTGTAAAGTGGTAGCTCATTGTGGTGGTTTTTTTGTTTTTGTTTTTTTTTCATTCCCCCAATGACTAATGATGCTGAGCATCTTTTTATGTACTTACTGGCCATTCGGTTTTCTTCTTTGGAAAAATGTCAATCAAGTCTTACCCATTTTAAAAATGGGTCCACTCATCTTTTGTTCCAGTACTTTTTTACAAGGACCACATTTTAAAGAAATACCTTCTACTAGAATTTGAAATGCACACACCTGTGACCCAGAAACTCCACTTCTAGGAATTTGTTTTTCTCTACTTATGCATGCATGCGGAAAACGAATAGGTCTGAGAGAGTCATTGCAAGAGGTAGTTGTGGTAACAAATGATTGGCAACAGCCTGACTGTTCCTTAACAGGGAAAGGTTAAATGCAGAGCAGCAGGTGCCTGCATCACAGAGCAACAGGTTAAAGGAGTGAGTCAGCTGTTGTAATTCCACAGAGCATGATCCCCAAGATATATTGCTACTTGAAAAAGGCAACAAGGAGAACAGTAGGCTGCCATCTGAATAAAAATAATACAGGGAAGCAGATGCAGCTCAAGTGATTCTGCTCCTGTCTACCATGTGGGAGGTCCCGGGTTCAGTTCCTGGGGCCTCCTGGTGAGGCGAGCTGGCTCACATGGAGAGCTGATGCAACAAGATGACACAACAAAAAAGAGACATAGATGAAAGACAATGAAAGACACAACAAACCAGGGAGCTGCAGTGGGTCAAACAATTGAGTGCCTCTCTTCCATGCTGGAAGCTCCCAGGATCGGTTCCTGGTGCCTCCTAAAGAGAAGATGAGAAGAGAAGACAGACAGACACAGGAGAACACGCAGTGAATGGACGCAGAGAGCAGAGGGCGAGCACAAGCGGCAAGCGGGAGGGAGTAAATAAATCAATCTGGGTAACGGATATGGCTCAAGCAGTTGGGTTCTTGTTTACCATACAGGAGGTCCAGGGTTCAATGCTCAGGGCCTCCTGGTGAAGGCATGCTGGACTGCGCAGTAAGCTGGCCTACGCTGGAGTGCCACCCCGCTCAGGAGTGCTGCCCCACGCAGGAGTGCTGGTTGATGCGGAGAGCTGGTGCAGGAAGATGACGCAACAAGAGACACAGAGGAGAGAAAATAAAAGATGTAGCAGAACAGGGAGCTGAGGTGGCACAAGAGAATGATCACCGCTCTCCTACTCCAGAAGGTTCCAGGGTCAGGTCCTGGAGCCGCCTAATGAGAACACAAGCAGACACAGAAGAACACACAGTGAATGGACACAGAGAGCAGACAACAGGGGTGGGGTTGGGTGGGGGGAGAGAAATAAATAAATCTTTAAAAAAACAAAAAAATCCTATATACATACAGACTTCTGTGTATATCTAGAGAAATAATTCCCTTGTGCATTTTAAATTGGGGGTCACTTTTGGGGAGTGGGATTGGAAGAAGAAAGGAGATTTTTCATCTATTTCATAACCTTCCCCTGTTGGATTTTACTGTGTTATCTGTAAATTTTTTTTTTTTTAAATACTGGGGCCAGGGATTGAACCTGGGACCTGGTATGTGGGAAGCTGGTGCACAATCACTGAGCCACATCAGCTCCCCTGAGTTGGTTTTTTCGTTTGTTTGTTCGTTGTTTTTTTTTTGTTTTTAGGAGGAAACAGTGACCAAATCTGGGACTTCCCATGTGGGAAGCAGGCGCTCAACTGCTTGAGCCTCATCTGCTCCCCTGTAAACATTTTATAAAAGTACAACATACACAAAACAAAGACCACAAATCTTTGGATACAAAGTGAACACAAATGTTTAACCTCCATCCATATCAAGAAATAAAATATCGACAGTGCCCCACATGCTTCCACTCTTGCCTTCATGACCCTTGCCTCCTCCCCAAAGTGAACCACTGTCCTGACCTCTAACACCCTCTAGAAAGTTCCATCTGGTTTTGAAACTTATAGATGTGAAATTACACATATGTGCCATTTCACCTCTGCTTCTTTCTCCTAATGTGTTTGTGAGACCCACCCCCGTTTTGTACAGCAGAAGGCCACTCACGTTCACTGTGAGAATATTCCATTGTATGAAGGCAGCATGCTTTATTTATCCACTCAACTACTATCCACTCAACTAGGTGGAGTCCAGGTTGGGGCCATCACAAATAAGTTATCTAGGAACGTGCAAGTATGTGTCTTTTGGAACATGCGTGCACTCATATATACCCTGGAAGGAAATGAATGGATCATAGAATATGTATATTTCCAAAATTGACCAAATTTTCATGACCACGTGCAGAACATGAGAGGTCCATTTGGTCTGCATCCTTGCCAACACTTGGTATCGCCAGTTCATTTAATGGCAGCCATTTAGGGACTGTCTAGTTGTAGCTCATTCTGGCTCTCATTTGCATTTCCCTAATGAAGAATGAAGTTGAATAAAATTTCTCATGTTAGTTGGTATTCGGAGATTCTCATTGTAGAATGTCTCTTCAAATCTGCCTTCCATTCTTCAATCAGCTGGACTTCCATTCTGGGGGTTAGAGTTCTTTCTGTGTTCTAAATACAAGCCCTTTGTTGGTTACATGTGTGCAAATACCTTCTCCCCTCTGTGGCTGGCCCTTCCACTCTCTCCTGTGTCTTTGAAGGAATAAGAGCTCTTAATTTTCATGACATCCAGGTTGTGGATATCTTCCTCTTCTTGATGATCTCTTCCTCTGCATGACTTATACTTCTTTTTTTTTTTAAGATTTATTTTACTTATTTCTCTCCCCTCCCCCCTGTTGTCTGCTCTCCATGTCCATTTGCTGTGTGTTCTTCTGCATCCGCTTGCATTGTCAGGAGGCACCGGGAAACTGCGTCTCTTTTTTGTTGTGTCATCTTGCTGTATCAGCTCTCCGTGTGCGTGTGTGGCGCCACTCCTGGGTGGGCTGCGCTTTTTTCACATGGGGCAGCTCTTCTTTTGGGGTACACTCCTTGTGTGGGGGGCACCCCTACACAGGGGCACCCCTGCATGGCATGGCACTCCTTGTGCGCATGGGCCAGCTCACCACACGGGTCAGGAGGCCCTGGGGATTGAACCCTGGACCCTCCATATGGTAGACGGATGCTCTATCAGTTCAGGCACGTCTGCTTCCCGGCTTATATTTCTTTGTCTCCTGTATAAGAATCCTTCCCCTACGCCATGACTATAAAAACATTCTCACAAGTCACCTAGTAGTTCCACCAGATTTCAGGTGTAGATCTATAGTGCAGGTGGAAAGGATTTCTGTGTAGGGTTTGAGGTAGGGGACACATGTCATTTGTTTTTCATCTGGGTATCCAGGTGATTTATTTGAAGCTGATCTTTCTTGTCCACTGCTCTGTAGACAGTTGTCGTTGTAAGTCCCCTGTCCATGCCTGTGTGAGGTGTCCCTGAACCCGGTTCTGCTCTGCTTGGTCTGTTCCCCTCCATTGTACCAGGATCACATCGTCTTACTGACAAAACTTTACAATGACTCTTGATGTTTGCTAGGACAGAAAAACTGGTAGAGTTCATCTTCAAGACATCCTTGGCCTTCCTTTGCCATGTATGTTTCCATATAAATTTTACAATGAGCTTGCCAACCTGAGGATCTGCTCAGGTTTGGTTTCAGATTGCCTTGAATTTTGTGGGAATTGACCCTTTTCAGCACCGAGCCTGCCCACTGATATATACAGTGTGCACTTGAGTTACACAGTGTGGCCTTCCTTTGATTTAGGCCTTTTGAATGTTATTCTGAGAATATGTTATGGTGTTCTGTAAGGAAAGGAGGTCTTGCAAACCTTCTTTTAGATTTAGTTCTAGGTATCTGATGTTTCTTACTGATATCATAAATGTCTTTTTAAAAATTATTTTCCAATTGTTTATTGCTGGTATATAGGTATTAAATTCACAGACTTAATTAACAAATTCTTCTGGATTTTTTACATATATGGACTTGTCATCTGCAACACTTCTTCATTTCCAAGACTTATAACTTTGATTTACTTTTAAAAAACCTTATTCCACTGGTTGGGATCTGCTGTACAATTCATTTTTAAAATCAATATTATTGATTTAAAGCATAAATCCACCCAAAGTATACAATCAATGGTATTTGGTATAATCACATAGTTGTGCATGCATCATGTCAATCCTTATTAGAGCATTCTCACAATTTCAATAATACTACAACTACTAATAATAAACAAAAACCAGATGAACAAAAAAGCTCTACCCATTATGATCACCTCTCAGGCACTCTATGCTTCCCCATCCGTACATGGCTGCTGTTCTGTTTCCATCTAATTTATTTGCATTTATATTTTCTGTAGATGGAGTCAACATGTAGAACCTTTTGTCTAGTTTCTTTCACTTAGTATATTTCCTTTTTTTTTTAACCTTTAATGGAAGATTATTAATATATTACTATACATTACTCTCCACATTTTGCTTTGGTTGTATTTTTGCCTGATATTAACATCTTGCAATATTGTTCAGTTTCAAAGAAAAACAGTCATATATGCAATATTATTCATATTCATATGTCACATGAAGTTTCCTCTACTATTACTGCCATATTACATTTTTAGCTTTCCTTCTAGTAATATACATGACCTTAGACTTTCCCTTTCAACCACTGTCATACCCATGTACTTGCACTGCTAATTACAAACACTCTGATGTGCTTTTACCATTTCTATTCATTTCCAAAGAGTTACAAACGATGTTTTTACCAATTTTGCACAGATTAATCCTCAGCTTTCCATTTTCTAAACTTATTTTATTTTCTGGTGACCCATATTCTAGTTATTAACTCCATGAGCTTATATTTAGTTCGTAATAGTACAATGATACAGTATTTGTTCTTTTGTGCCTGGCTTGCTTCACTCAAGCTAATGTTCTCCAGGCTCACTCATGTTGTCATATGCTTCATGACTTCATTTCTTCTTACAGCTGCAGAATATTCCATCGTGTGTATACACCACAGTTTGTTTATCCATTCATCAGTTGATGGACCCCGGGGTTTTGTTTCCATCTTTTGACAATCATGAATAATGCCATTATGAACACTGGTGTACAGGTATCTGTTCATGTCACTGCTCTCAGTTCTTCTGGGCAGATACCTTGTAGGGCTATTGTCAGGGGTTTGAGTCAGGGAAACAGGAGATATCTGTAAATAGTGTCAGATTTTATAAAATTCTCTCATGTGACTGTGGGCATGCAGAAATCCAAATTCCTCAGAGCAGGCTGCAAACCAGGGGCTCCGATAAAGGTCCTTGATGAGTTCCCAGGAGACGCTGCTATCTAAGGTAGAGATAGGAATTCTCTCTCTGAATGCTGAAGTCATTTCCCGTTTTAAGGCCTTCGACTGATTGGATGAGACATCACTCAGTGCTGAGGGCAATCTCCTTAGTTGACTGTGGTTGTAACCAGCAAACAATGCAATCAACTCATTGGTGATTAAAGTCCATGACAAGACTTTGTATTACAATTAATCCAGTGCTTATTTTTTTTTAAGATTTATTTTTATTTATTTATCTCTCCTTCCCCCCACATTGTCTACTCTCTGTGTCCATTCACTGTGTGTTCTTCTGTGTCTACTTGCATTCTTGTCATGTGGCACCAGGAAACTGTGTCACGTTTTTTGTTGCATCATCTTGCTGTGTCAGCTCTCTGTGTGTGCTGTGCCACTCCTGGGTGTTTTTTTTTGCACGGGGCAGCTCTCTTTGTGGGGTGGACTCCTTGTGCATGGGACACCCCTACGTGGGGGACACTGCTGCATGGCATGGCACTCCTTGCGCGTGGCAGCACTGTGACTGGGCCAGCTCACCACACGGGTCGTAGGCCCTAGGTACTGAACCCTGGACCTCCTATATGGTAGGTAGATGCTCTATCAGTTGAGCCACAACTGCTTCCCAACCCAGTGCTTGCTTGACCGGACAACTGGGCACCATGACCTGGCCAAGTTGACACGTTAGCCTTAACCTTCACACCAGGTCATGTAGCAAATCTATATTATACTTCCTTAGGAACTGCCAAACAGTCCTCCACAGTGGCTGTACCATCAATAGTACACCATTCCCACCAATAGTGAATAAGCATTCCTATCTCTTCACATTCTCTCCAACACTTGCAGTTTCCTGTCTTTTTAATAGTGGCTATACTAATAGGTATGAAACGATATCTCATTGAAGCTTTGATTTGCGTTTCCCTAATTGCAAGTGATGTTGAAAAATTCTTCTTGTATTTTTTTTGCCATTTGTATTTCTTCTTTGAACAATGTCTGTTCAAGTTCTTTGCTCATTTTCTAATTGGGTCATTTGTCTTTTTATTGTTGAGTTGTAGCATCTCTTTATGTATTATGAATATCAAACCCTTATTGGATATGGGATTTCCAAATATTTTCTCCCATTGAGTCATGTGCCTTTTCACACTTTTGACAAAGTCCTGTGAGGGGCAAAAGTGTTTACTTTTCAGGAGGTTCCATTTATCTATTTTTTCTTTAGTTGCTCATGCTTTGGGTATGTCTAAGAATTCCTCACCTACCACAAGGTCTTTAAGATGTTTCCCTATATTTTCTTCTAGTAGTTTTATGGTCCTGTCTTTTATATTTAGGTCTGATTGATTTTGAGTTGATTCCTGTATAGGGAGTGAGATAGAGGTCCTCTTTCTTTCTTTTGGTTACAGATATCCAGTTCTCCCAGCGCCATTTGTTGAAGAGACCATTTTATGGTGGTAATGTAGACTTGGTAGGTTTGTCAAAAACCAGGAGTCGTAGAGATTAGAGTTTACTTCTGGATTCTACATTCTATTCCACTGATCAATGTATCTAGCTCTATGCCAATATCATGCTGTTTTCTTTTTTTAAAGATTTATTTTATTTATTTCTTTTATTTTTCTCACCTCCCCACCCCCCCAAGTTGTCTGCTCTGTGTCCATTCGCTGTGTGTTCTTCTGTGACCACTTCTATCCTTATCAGCAGCACTGGGAATCTGTGTTTCCCCTCTGTTGCATCATCTTGCTGTGTCAGCTCTCCGTGTGTGCGTCGCCACTCCTGGGCAGGCTGCACATTTTTTGCACTGGGCAGCTCTCCTTATAGGGTGCACTCCTTGAGCATGGGGCTCCCCTATGCGGGGGATGCCCCTGCATGGCACGGCACTCCTTGTGCGCATCAGCACTGCACATGGGCCAGCTCCACACGGGTCAAGGAGGCCCAGGGTTTGAACCATGGACCTCCCATGTGGTAGGTGGACGCCCCAACCACTGGGCCAAGTCCACTTCCCTACCATGTTGTTTTGACCACTGTAAATTTCTAATATGTTTCAAGGTAATAAAAGTCCTCCCACATTGCTCTTCTTTTTACAATGCTTTTGGCTACTCAGGAGCACTTTCCCTTCCAAATAAATTTGGTAATTACCTTTCCTATTTTTGTAAAGTAGGCTGTTAGAATTTTGATTGGTATTGCGTTGAATCTATAAATCTCTTTGGGTAGGATTGATGACTTCATGGAATTTAGTCTTCCAATCCATGAACACGGAATGTCTTTCCATTTGTTTATGTCCTTTTAAAATTTCTTTTGGCAATGTTTTGTAGTTTTCTGCTCATAGATCCTGTACATCTTTGGTAAATTGATTCCTAGGTATTTAAGACCTTTTGTTGCTATTATAAATGGATTTTTTGTCCTGATTTCTTCCTCACATTGTTCAATAGTAGTTAGTGTACAGAAACATTACAGATTTTGAGTGTTGATCTTGTATACTCCCACTTTGCTGAACTCATTTTTTAGCTCAAGTAGCTTTGTCATAGACATTTCAGAATTTTCTTATGATAGGATCTTGTCATGTGTGAATAGTGATAGTTTTACTTCCTCTTTTCCTATTTGGATGCATTGCTTTTTGTTTTATGTTTCCCCAAATTGCTCTAGCTAAAATTTCTAGCACAATGTTGATTAACAGTGGTGACATTGGGCATCCTTGTCTTGTTTCCAATCTTGGAGGGGAAGCTTTCAAAATTTCCCCATGGAATATGATGTTGGCTGTGGGTTTTTTATATGTGCCCTTTATCGTATTGAGGAATTTTCCTTCCATTTAATCTTCTGAAGTGTTTTTATCAAGAAAGGATGCTGGATTTTGTCAAATGCCTTTTCTGATCACATAGTTTTTATCCCCCTTCAATTTGTTACTTTGGTGTTTTACATTAATTGGTTTTCTTTTTTTGAGATTTATTTTATTCTATTTATTCCCCTCCCTTGACACACATGCTCACTGTCTGCTCTGTGTCCATTCGCTGTGCATTCTTTGTGTCCGCTTGTCTTCTCTCTCATCTTCTCTTTAGGAGGCACCAGGAACTGATCCCGAGATTCCCGATGTGGGAAAGAAGCACTGTATTGCTTGAGCCAACTCAGTGCTCTGGTTTGCTGCATCTCTCATTGTCTTTCTTCCATGTTTCTTTTTTGTTGCATCAGCTCACAGCGCCAGCCAGCTCGCCTTTACCAGGAGGCCCAGGGAACCGAACTCAGGAACCCCCATATAGTAGATAGGAGCCCAATCACTTGAGCCACATCTGTTTCCCTGATTTTCTTGTGTTGAACCAGCCTTGCATACCAGGAATAAATCCCACTTGGTTGTGATGTATAATTATTTTAATATACTGTTGGATTTGATTTGCAATTATTTTGTTGAAAATTTTTGCATCTATATTCACTAGAGAGATTAGTCTGTAATTTTCTTTTCTTTTTTTTTTTTTTTTTAAAGATTTATTTTTTATTTATTTAATTCCCCTCCCCTCCCCGGTTGTCTGTTTTCTGTGTCTTTTTGCTGCGTCTTGTTGTCTTGTTTCTTTGTCCGCTTCTGTTGTCGTCAGCGGCACGGGAAGTGTGGGCGGCGCCATTCCTCGGCAGGCTGCTCCCTCCTTCGCGCTGGGCGGCTCTCCTTATGGGTGCACTCCTTGCGCGTGGGGCTCCCCTACGCGGGGGACAGCCCTGTGGGGCACGGCACTCCTTGCGCGCATCAGCACTGCGCATGGGCCAGCTCCACACGGGTCAAGGAGGCCCGGGGCTTGAACCGCGGACCTCCCATGTGGTAGACGGACGCCCTAACCACTGGGCCAAAGTCCGTTTCCCTAATTTTCTTTTCTTATAGTATCTTTATCTGGCTTTGGTATTGGGGTGATACTTGCTTCTTAAAGTGTGATTAGTAATAGAAGAAAATGTAGCATTGGTGTTGAGAAAGTGGCCATGATGGTTGCTGGGGGTAGGAAGTGGGAGGAAGAGATATGATGTGGGGGCATTTTCGGGGATTGGAGTTGTCCTGGGTGGTGCTGCAGGGACAATTACTGAACATTGTTTGTCCTCCATGGCCCACTGGGTGGACTGTGGGAGAGTGAGGGCTATGGTGTGGACCATTGACCATGAGGTACAGCGGTGCTCAGAGATGTATTCACCAAGTGCAATGAATGTCTCATGATTATGGAGGAGGTTGTTGTTATGGGGGAAGGAATGGAGTGAAGGGGTGGGGGGTATATGGAGACCTCATATTTTTTGAATGTAACATTAAAAATTAAATAAAGACAAAAAAATGAAAAAAAAATGTGTTGGGTCATTTTCCTGCCTTGTCAAGTTTTTGGAAGAGTTTAAACGGGACTGTTGTTAATTCTAAAAATGCTTGGTAGAATTCACCTGTAAATCTATCTAGCCCTGGAATTTTTCTGTTGGGAGATTTTTGATGACTGATTCGATCTCTTTAAATGTGATTGGTTTCTTAAACTCTTGTGTTTCTTGTAGCTTCAGGGTAGGCTGCTTGTGCATTTCTAGGAATTTGTCCATTTCATCCACGTTGGCTAATTTGTTGGCATACATTTTCTCATAATATTCTCTTATGATCCCTTTTACTTCATTGGGGTCACTCGTAACCAACACCCCTTTCATTTCTGAGTTTATTTGCATTTTCTCTTTTTCCCCCTGATAGTATAGCTAAGGGTTTGTCAATTTTCTTGGTCTTCTCAAAGAACCAGCTTTGGGCTTGTTGATTTTCTCTATTTTTTTTTTTTTGTTGTTGTTGTATTGTTTTTGTTGTTCTCCATTTCATTTATTACTGCTCTAATCTATTACTTCTTTCCTTATGCTTGCTTTGGGATTGGTTAGCTGTTCTGGTTCTAGTTTGTCCAGGTGTTCAGTTAGGCCTTTGATTTTAGCTCTTTCTTCTTTTTTAATATATGTGTTCAGGGTTATAGATTTCACTCTCAACCCTGCCTTTGCTGTATTCCATTAAGTTTTGTTGTTGTTGTTGTTGTTGTTGCTGCTGTTTTGTTTTGTTTCTTCAATTTTTTTCCATAAGTTTTGCATAAGTTGTGTTCCTATTTTCATTTGTCTTGAGATATTTCCTAATTTCTCTTACAATTTGTTCTTGACCCACTGAATGTTTAGAAATATGTTGTTTATCCTCCACACGTTTGTGAATTTCCCCCTTTCCCTTCTATATTTGATTTCTAGATTCATTCCATTATGATCTGAGAAGGTGCTTTGTATAATTTCAGTCTTTTTATATTTATTGAGATCTACTTTGTGACCCAACATGTGGTCTGTCCTGGAAAAAGATCCATGAGCACTGGAGAAGAATGTATAACCCTCTGATTTAGGATGCAATGTTCTATATATGTCTGTTGGGTCTAGCTTGTTATCATACTATCCAGGTACGCTGTTTCTTGCTGATCTTCTGTTTAATTGTTCTATCTAATGATGTGAGATGTGTGTTGAATTTTACAACTATTACTGTAGAAATGTCTCCTTTCAGTTTTGCCAGAGTTTGCCTTATGTATTTTGGGGCACCCTGGTTAGATGCATAGATATTTATGACTATTATTTCTTCCTGGTAAATTATCCCTTTTATTACTAATAATATATAATGGCCTTCAGCATCTCTTATATAACTTTTTTGCATTTAAAGTCTGTTTTGCTCAGGAAATGGATGTGCTCAAGCAGTTGGGCTCTTGTTTACCATATAGGAGGTCCAGGGTTCGATGCCCAGGGCTTCCTGGTCAAGGCTACCTGGGTTGTGTGCTGAGCTGGCCCATGCAGAGTGCCAGCCCATGCAGGAGTGCCATTCCGCACAGGACTGCGCGCCGATGCAGAGAGCTGGTGCAGCAAGATGATGCAACAAGAGACACAGAGGAGAGACAATAATAAGATGTAGCAGACCAGGGAGCTGAGGTGGTGCAAGAGAAGGATCGCCTCTCTCCCACTCCAGAAGGCCCCAGGATCAGTTCCCAGAGACATCTAATGAGAATACAAGCAGACACAGAAGAAACACAGCAAATGGACACAGAGAGCAGACAATGGGGGGTGGGGGTGGGGCTGGGGGTGGGGACAAATCTTTCTTAAAAGTCTGTTTTGCTTGATATTAATATAGCTACCTCTGCTTTTTTTGCATGGAATATCTTTTTCCAACCTTTCACTTTCAACTAATTTTATCCCTGGATCTAAGGTGAATCTCTTGAAGGTAGTGTATGGATGGCTCATGTTTTTTATCCATTCTGCCAGCCTGTATCTTTTGATTGGGAAGTTTACTCCATTAACATTCAGTAATATTACTGTAAATGCTTTATTTACTTGTAACATTTTATACTTTGGTTTTCATATGTCATATTTTATTTTCATCTGTCTTTTTACTCTTTTGGTTATCCTTTCTAATAATCTTCCCTTCTATTCTCTCCTCTAAGCCTCTCTCTCCTGTCTTTTTCTTTTGGACTTTAAGGCTCCCTTCACATCCAGATTCTTTTTTGTGAGTTCTCTTTCTGTTTACTTGTGAATATTTTAAACTCACTTTTATATTTGAAGGGCAATTTTGCTAGATGGAGAACTCTCAGCTGGCAGTTTTTCTCTTTCAGTATCCTAATTGTATCATACCATTGTCTTCTCCCCTCCGTGGTTTCTGATGAGATATCTGCACTAAATCTTATTGGGTATCCCTTGTATGTGATGGTTTGCTTCTCCCTTGCTGCTCCATGAATGTTCTTTTTATCTTTGGCATTTGGCATTCTGAGTAGTATGTGTCCTGGAGTAGGTCTATTCATATTTATTCTGATTGGGGTATACTGCACTTCTTGGACATGCAGATTAATTTCTTTCATGGGAGTTGGGAAATTTTCAGCCATTACTTTCTCAAATATTATTTCTTCCCCTTTTTCCTTCTCTTCTCCTTCTGGAACTCCCATGACATGTGTGTTGCTGTGCTTGTGTTATTCAACTCCCTGAGCTCTGGTTCAATTTCACCCCCCCCCCCTTGTTTTCTCTTTCTGTTCTTCTTTCTCCCCAGTTTCAGCTGGTCTATCTTCTGCATCACATATTTTTTCTCCTATCATTTCTAGTTACTGCTGAATGCCTCTAATGTTTTTCCCCCCATTTTATCCCTTCCCCTGCTGTTGCTGCCCCCTCTCCTGGCTGTCAACCTCCGGCAGTGCACACCGAGGAGCGGCCCAGGGGCCTCACGAGGTAAGGATGAGCAGAGCACGACAACACACAGTAACTGCTCTGGAGACGCAGGCTCGTCACACAGGTCTGATTTATTAGAGAAGTGCAACAGCTTATAAGGGCCTGGGTGGGGGTTGAGGGGAGTGTGGCATGTGCTGATTGGCTGGGCATAGGGGACGGTGTGGATAGGTTGCTCGCTCTTGTTGCTGGGGGAAGAAGCAGCTTTTAGGTTGGTGCGCGCGGGAAGGTAGCGTGGGAAGGAGCCAGCCAGCGCCAGAGGCCATTTTGGTACAGGCTGAGCCATCTTAGGCTGAGATGTGCTGCCTACAACACCCTGCCCTGCTGTTTTTGCCATCTGTGTCCATTTGCTGTGTGATCTTCTGTATCTATTTCTCTTTTTGTCATCTCCTTTTTTCTCCTCTAGGATTCACCAGGATTCAATCCTAGGGACCTCTGATATGGAGAGAGGTTCCCTGCCACCTGTGCCACCTCAGTGCCTGGTTTCTGCTGTGCTTCATCTTGACTCTCCCCTTCATCTCTCTTTTATTGCAACATGAACTTACTATGCGACTCACTTGCGTGGGTCTTTTTTTTTACCAGGAGGCCCCAAGAATCGGACTTGAGTCCTCCCATATGGTAGGCAGGAGCTCTATCACTTGAGCCACATCCACTTCCCCTCTAATGTGTTTTTTTTTAAGATTTATTTTTTATTTTTTTATTTTTTCTCTCTCCTTACTCCCCCCAGTTGTCTGCTCTCTGTGTCCATTTGCTGTGTTTTTTTCTGTGGGACTCTGTGTCTCTTTTTTTTTTTTAAGATTTATATATTTATTTATTACCCCCCCCAGTTGTCTGTTCTCTGTGTCTATTTGCTGTGTTTTCTTTGTCCGCTTCTGTTGTCAGCAGCACAGGAATCTGTGTTTCTTTTTATTGCATCATCTTGGGTCAACTCTCCATGTGTGCGGCACCATTCCTGGGCAGGCTGCACTTTCCTTTGCGCTGGGCAGCTCTCCTTATGGGAGCGTACTCCTTGCACGTGGTGATGCCCTATGCAGGGGTCACCCTTGCGTGGCACAGCATTCTGTGTGCGCATCAGCACTGCGCATGGGCCAGCTCCACACGGGTCAAGGAGGCCTGGGGTTTGAACCATGGACCTCCCATGTGGTAGATGGATGCCCTAACCACTGGGCCAAGTCAGCCACCAGCTCTAATGTGTTTTTTGATCTTACCTATTGTGACTTTCATTCCCACAAGTTCTGTTATTTTTCTATTCAGGGTTTCAAGTTCTTCTTTGTGCTCACCTGGTGTCCTCTTAATGTCCTTTATCTCTTTAGCCATATTGTCTTTAACTCATTGATTTGATTTAGGAGATTTGTTTTCTCAAATGCTCTTTCTCATCCGGCATCTCGATATATTACTTTGTGTGGGCCATATGTTCCATTTTCTTAGTATGACTTGTGGGCACTCGGCTCACTACATGGGTACTCGGCTCACCACATAGGCACATTTTCTCTTTGTCTTTTTCATCAGGAGGCCCAGGGATCGAACCCAGGTCCTCCCATATGGTAGGTGGAGGCCTTATCACTTGAGCCATGTCCACTTCCCTGTATATTAAATCTTACCAAATACGTTTTCCTTATATATCCAGATGATCATATGGGTTTTATCTCCTTTTTCTGTTTACATGGTGAATCATATAGATAGATTGTCAAATGCCAAACCATCCTTGCAAAGGTCAATTAAGGCTTACTGTGCAGTGGTGTTTAATTCTTGCTCTATATCATGAAGCTCAGTTAGCTAATTATTGTATTTGGGATATTTGCTCTTATACTCCCAAAGAACAGATCACCTTAACCAAAATAGGTTTTGGGATAATTTAAAATGGATTTCATTTTTCCTAAGAAGACTTGTTTATTCCCATTTTACCATAACTCCTAGATTATAGTTCTTCAGGGTCTCAACCCAAAGCCTGGGAGTTTTCTGTGCTTTAAAGTACAGTATAGGTTGTCCAGAAGCAAGGGTATGTTGAAAGCTCTGCTTAGTTTCCTAACTTTTTTGCTACCTTGAATGTAATCATAGCTCCAAATGTCTTGGATGTGCTCCTCTCTCAAATCTTAGTGCTACAATTCCTTGGTAGCTTTATGATGCCTTCAAACACTTATTTTAAAAGTACTTTATCCAGCTTTACTAATTGTTCTCATTGACAAGGGTAGTCTAAACCAGCAACTTCCTCTAATACCAGAAGCAGAATGCACAATTGATCTCTCTTTTAATTTTATAAACGAGCATATATGCTACTTTTGAAATAATGATAATTAAGATTAAAAAAATCATCCCTTTCCCCTAATGTGGGACATGACTCCCAGGGATGAACCTCCGTGGCACTGAGGGATTATTACCAAGTGTTAATCAGGGAAGCAGCCTTGACCCAATGGATAGGGTGTTTGCCTACCACATGCGAGGTCCGTGGTTCAAATCCCGGGCCTCCTTGACCTGTGTGGAGCTGGCCAGTGCTCAGTGCTGATGTGCACAAGGAGTGCCCTGCCACGCAGGGGCATCCCCTGTGTAGTGGAGCCCCACGTGCAAGGAGTGCGCCCCGTAAGGAGAGCCGCCCAGTGTGAAAGAAAGTGCAGCCTGCCCAAGAATGGCACCACACACATGGAGAGCTGACACAGCAAGATGATGCAACAAAAAGAAACATAGATTCCTGGTGCTGCTGATAAGGATAGAAGTGGTTACAGAAAAACACACAGCAAATGGACAGAGAGAGCAGATAACTGGAGGGTGGGGGGAAGGGGAGATAAGTAAAATAAAGAAATAAAATCAGTTATCTTTAAAAAAAAGTGTTAATCATCAATGCTTTTAACCTTGATCAAAGGGGGAAAATATTAAATAAAATAGAGTTTTTATGGCTAAGGGATTTAAAAGTGAGTCAGGAGGTCATTTGGAAGTTATGCTTATGCAGATCTCATCAGACTCCATAGAATGCCACAGCAAACAAAGCCAAAAAACAAAAGTGCTCCTGAGGGTGCTGGGGCTATCCAGATGCCATAGGCAAGCCATATGCCCACATGAAATCAACACCCCCTTGGAGGGCTTTATATGGGAATACATGAAAAACTATTTCCCCAATAAAACATAGTTATACTTAAGGATAAATCCCCTAATCATGATTCTTCTACTTCTTTTATTTGAACCCATAATTTGAATTTATTTGTTCAGTATACTTCTCAGAGACATAGAGCCTTTGGGTTGGACCTTTGCCAATGGAGCCCTGAAACCCACCAGATATGGGGCCAACTCCTTCTCTCCAGTTTTTGGAGCCTGCCTGGGACATCTAAGAAAACAATGTTTATGTTCTAGTACATCTAACTGAGAAATGTCTGTTTTTATTCAACTCTGTTTTCTTTTTAGTTTTTCATTGTTTATATTTTCAATTATATGTACAAAATAAAGCTAATAATAATAATAAAAGAAAACAATGTTGATGGACCAGCCCCAGCCCAAAAGGAAGGCATATATTCAGTTGCAAGGAAAACAATCCCATTCTTCTGCC
The DNA here is from genome assembly GCF_030445035.2 of Dasypus novemcinctus. Taxonomy (NCBI): domain Eukaryota; kingdom Metazoa; phylum Chordata; class Mammalia; order Cingulata; family Dasypodidae; genus Dasypus; species Dasypus novemcinctus. The sequence continues at coordinate 66,248,585 of NC_080690.1, read as the reverse complement.
CATTATAGCTATGTTCCTTTTCAGCATGAAGTAGTCAAAGTAGACATCATCCCAAATCTCTCAAGATTGAGAAATTAACAAAAATAATGGGGGAGTTAAGTGCTGACTAAAGCAGATTTATTGATATTGTAGTTATTATCTTGTGTTAACTGAGTAATATATATATATTGATTAAAAATAAATTTTTAAAATATAAAAAGAAAGAAAGATATCCAGGAAAGGTGAAAAAAACCTCCTTTTCTTTGGTTTTGTTTACATCTAATAATAGCAGCTAACATTTCTGAAGCACACAATGGAGATTTATTGCATACAACAACAATGGAGGCCAGCGAAATAATTTACTCTCATTTTTGGATAGGAAACTAAGGCTCAGAGGCATGAAGTCATTTACCCAAATTCACTACTGATAGAAAAACTGAGCTGAAAACTTTGCATCCATGAATCCTTTCTTATGACGCTATAGGAGGATATGCTCCAACAAAACGAGGGTATAACCAAAAGCTGCATTGGCAAGGGATAGAGAAAAGAGGGCCTCCCTAGGATGAACATGAAAAGAGGTCCCAGGATATACAGCACAGAGGTTAACCAGTCCAGACATGAGCAAGACAGAAGGCTCTTGGAGAGATTTCTTCAAAAAGAGGAAATTTGTTATAATATCTGATTGGGTTGAGTGTGTTTTGTTTTGTTTTTAGTATTTTTGGCTTATGTTTTAGAGTTGAAGTAGCACTAAGTACAAAGAAACCTGAGCAGATGAACACTCAAGACAATTATTAACTCCAGAGAGAATAAAACATTTTTCAATAAAGGGAAAGAGGGAAGCGGACTTGGTCCAGTGGTTAGGGCGTCCATCTACCACATGGGAGGTCCGCGGTTCAAACCCCGGGCCTCCTTGACCCGTGTGGAGCTGGCCCATGTGCAGCGCTGATGCGCGCAAGGAGTGCCCTGCCATGCAGGGGTGTCCCCCGCATAGGGGAGCCCCACACACAAGGAGTGCACCCATAAGGAGAGCTGCCCAGCACGAAAGAAAGTGTAGCCTGCCCAGGAATGGTGCTGCACACACAGAGAGCTGACACAAGATGACGCAACAAAAAGAAACACAGATTCCTGTGCTGCTGACAACAACAGAAGCAGACAAAGAAGAAGACACAGCAAATAACATAAGAACAGACAACCGGGTGGGAGGGAAGGGAAGATAAATAAATAAATAAATCTTAAAAAAAAATAAAATAAAGGGAAAGTAAGCATAGGCCATGACATGGCTTAGCTGGGGGCAGTGTTTTCCTATTCCTGGTAATGTGACTTTGTAGTCACATCTATAAAATATACTGGGGGTGGAAGGCCAGGAGGGTGTGTGCTAGTGGTGGGGGCAGAGGTGTATGTGAAAGAGAAATAGTCACTAGATACTGACTAAAACTGAAAAATCAAGACGTACCCTACAAACATATAATTAAAATGTTTGGGGAAGTGGAGGTGGCTCAAGTGACAGAACTCCTGCCTACCACATGGGAGATCCCGAGTTAGGTTCCCACTGCCTCCTAGAGAAGATGAGCAAGACAAGGAGCTGGTGGGATGGGCTGGTATGGCAAGCTGATGAAAAAGGTGACACAACAAGAGGACACAAAGAGGAAACACAATAAGATAAAAAACAAAGCCAGAAGTGGAGGTGGCATAAGGGATGAGTGCCTCCCTCCCACATGGGAGGTCCCAGGTTCAGTTCTGTGTGCCTCCTAAAGAGAAGACGAGCAAGACAGAGTGCACAGCGAACGGACAGAGAGCAGCCAGTGAGTGCAAGACAATGAGGAAGGAGGAATAAATAAAAATAAATCTCCCTAAAAAAATGTTAGTGTGACTTTGGGTGTAAGGGATTATTTGGCCCCAAGGGGACAGTTGGCAATGGTTTTGGTTGTCACAACCGTAGAGTGGGGTGCTATAAGCTTCTAGTGGTAGATGCTGCTCAGCATCCTACAATGCACATGATGAGCCCCCATGGAGATGTAATCCAGTCCAGAATGCCAATAAAGTTGATGGTAAGAAACCTGCTGGAAGGACTAGAAAATGGGGATGGGAATGGGAGATATTATTCTCTTTAACAAGCCCTGATTTGAAGAAAAAAAAAAAGCCCTAAAAAAACCCAAAGGAAATAACATTGCATTTGACATGAGATTGGGAGATGAAAGGGAGCTACGGGCAGCCATGTAAGTCCCATCAGAAGTGGGAGCACGTGTGTAGACTGATTAAGAGAAATGCAGCTGTGAGTTCAAGAATGGTCCTAAATAGAAACCTATAAATCCACTCACCCCAACGGCACTCCCTGACTTGCCCAGGTGGCTCGTTCCTTGGCATACGTGCCAGAAAAAGAAAATAGGCAGAGCCAGGCCCAACTCACACTGGTGTACTGGTTGGGCACTGGAAAGGTGCCCCACTGAAGATGACCTTGTTCACATTGTAGCCATCACCGATTTGTAGCTGTTGAAACAATCTCTAGAAGAAGGTGGTAGAGGACTTCCTTCCAAGTCAGTGCATTATGCTGGTTGTCCACGAGAGGGCAGTACAGAGACTGAGGACGCCCCACCAGCCAGCGCTTACTGGCTCTTCCAAGTTCACCCTCTTACCTTGGCCGGGTTGTCAGCACCCAGCAGTTTCCTCAATCTTCCACAATCGCACTGCATACCCACGTTGTTCACTAAGTAAGAGGGGACAGATGGTTCCTGTCAGTCTAACAGTTGCAGGGAGCCAGGAGGGACAGAGAGGGAGACAGCAGAGGGCGTGGGGGCAGCTGAGCTGGGCTGGGGCCGTACCCAGCACTCCAATGTCCAGCTCCTGCAGCTCTGCCTCAATGGCCTCGTAGATCTCCAAGCCCCCGGTGAAGTCGGCCTGGAGGACTCGTGTGGTCCTTCCGTGACGCTGCTCTGGGAGGCGGGGTTGGGGCCAGGCCCTCGCTGGAGGCCAGTCCCACCTGCCGCAGCCCTGCCCTGCTGTGGACACCTGCCCAGGACCCCAGTCCAGGTGCTGCCTCTGCCCATTCTCCACCCCCAGCCTCCCCAAGTCCCAGACACTGCCCTGGGCCTGAGACCCCCCAGCCCTCCCTCCCTCCCCTGCCAGTCCCCCTCCCCATGCCCCCCTCCCCACTGCCCCAGCCACTGCCCTGGAGCTCACCTATCTCCTCAGCTTCTTGCTCCAACTTGCTCAGGTTTCTACTGATGAGCACGATGTTCAGGCCTCTCCGGGCAAGCTGCAGGGATTCCTTCCCTCATTCTTGTACTCAACAATTTAAAAAACATTTACTGTGCCCTGACTGTGCTGCACATTTTCCTGGATTCAGACAGAACAAAGAGGACCCAGAGGCCTGCCCTCGTGCAGCATGTTCTGGAGAAGTACATGGGGAGAGGGAGGAGCCCGTGCCAAGGCCCTGCTGGCATTGAGAGGGCAGCGTGGGATGTACAGGAGCTGGAGGGGGAGCACGGCCAGAGCAAGGGCCGTGGGGACCCAGGATGGCCTCAGCCCCTCTTCTCAGTGATGTAGAGCCCATCGTTCATCCTCCTTCCTTCCCTCAGACATTCATCCAAAGTGTCTTTACAGAGCTGTAGCAGTTTGATAAGGTTATGAATTAAAAAAATAGGTATTGGATTATGTTTGTAATCTTGTATGTACCTGGGTGTGACAGACTTAATATTAGGGCTTTGATTGGGCCACGTCATTAGGGTATTGAGATCCCACCCCTTGGTGAGTGGGGACTCACAGGTAAAAGGCACGGCAAAGACAGAGTTGAGGGTTTTGGATGCTGGAGTTTTGATGTTGGAGTTTGGGGGTGAAGCCTTAGGTGGGAACCCTGGGAAGTCAGCACACAGAGGAAAGAGAAGCCAGCACCAGCAAGAGAGGAACCCTGAGCCCAGGAAGAAGCAAGCCCTGGGCAGAAAGGAACCCTGAACCCAGAAAGAAGCAACACCCTGGAAGGGAGGAACCAGGAAGCCTGAACCCTCGCAGATGTCGGCAGCCATCTTGCTCCAACACGTGAAAATGGACCTTGGGGAGGGAAGTAACTTAGGCTTTATGGCCTGGTATCTGTAAGCTCCTACTCCAAATAAATACCCTTTATAAAAACCAACCAATTTTTGGTATTTTGCATCAGCACCCCTTTGGCTGACTAATACAAGAACACTCCTGGTTTTGCTGGGTGGTGCTGGGGACACAGGGTGACCATGACTGGCCCTCTCCAGCATCTCCCCTCCTCCTGGGTCCCCACGCCAGGTCCTGTTTGGTGCCATTTCCCAGTCTTGTCCCCTCCCATTCATTCTCCACTCTGTAGCCAGAAGGATCATTTTATAGAACAAACCTGCCCTGCTTCTCTCCTGCTTAGAAACTGCTTTGGCTTCCCAAGATGGCCAGGTCAAAGCCATAGGCCTCACCCAGCCCCCTAGTCCCTGTGTGGCCTGACCTCTGCTCAGGCTCCTGCCCACACCCCTCTTAGAAAATCCAAGCCCAGCAGATAGTTCATTGAGCCCCACAGACACCCCTTGGATTTTCCTGCCTCAGGACACTTGCACATGCCACCTTTCTGCCTCCAAAGCCTTTCACCTACAAAGAAAAGAGTGAGCAAATATGTCTGGAATTCGGGACACTTGCTTGGGGATGGTCGGCATTTGGGGCCTGCCTGCCTCTCTCAAGCCGCATGCCTATGGGTGACATGCCTTGTGGACCTAGTGTTCATCAGCTTTGGAGGCAGGCTTTGCCCAAACTTCTCCACTGCCCCCTGCCTGAGACACTGATGCTGTGGGCTGCAGGCCACCCCTTCACTAGCAAGCAGTCCCCGGGCTCAGCCTTGGGATCAGCACAGCCACAGCCCTGCCCTCCTGGGGCTCAAAGTCCGGTGGGTGCCATAGGAGGTTACCCTCCACGTGTCAGCAGCCAGAAGGGCACCTCCACACTAACCCCCACCACCACTGACCCACTGGGTGTTTTATTTAGGTATCTCTTTACACCTGTCTACCTGTCTCCCCTTGGAACATAACCTCATGAGGCCAGGTCCTTTTATTTGTTTAAACCTATTTTGTTCACTGCTGTGTCTCCAGGGCCAGGAATGGTGTCTGACACATAGAGGGCGGTCAGTAAAAATAATTTGAATGAATGAATCAGGGTGATGACATGCAAGGAGAAGAGGAGTAGAGGGGCACTGTGAACACCTGACCCAACGTACGGGGGTCAGCAGAGGGAAGGCTTCCTGGAAGAGGGGGGGCTTGAGACTAGACCACACAATGCTCAGTTGAGTGGGGGTGGCAACAGGTAGGTAGGTTTGAGAAGCTCCTGCCCACACCCCAGGAACCACACCTCAGGCCCCTGCTCACCTCATGCGCATAAGCCCTGCCAATGCCTGCAGTGGCTCCTGTCACCACTGGGGACAAGAAGAGAAGGAGTGGGGAGGAGCTGCCTCTGCAGCCTGCGCAGGACTTGGCCCCGGGCCTTCCTCAGCGGGTTCCAGATCCTTCCCCCGCCGACCCCTCCTCTCCTCTCAGGGCGCCTCCTGCACCTTTCCAGGGATCACGGCTCCGAGGTCCCCCCACCCCCATTTCTGGCTTCACCCTCCCCCCAATTACTGGCTCACCCCCCTCCTTCTGTCTGTTGATCATCCTCCGCCCGGGTCTCTGTCACCTGCTCTCCTGGACCACCTCAGGGACCCCCTGCCTCACTGCCCTCCCTGGTCGCCCCATCCTTCACCTCTTGCTTCCCGGGGTCCCTCGGTCCGCACGGTGCGGAGCCCTCTCACCTGCCCAGGCTGCCTGCGAGCGGCACACCTGGGGCAGACGTAGACGGTGCGGCCCACCTCCCAGGCCCCGCGCAGCAGCAGCCACGCGGCGGCCACGGCCCCCAGCGCGCACAGCTGCGTCGCACCCCGGCTCCATCGCAGCCCCGGCCCGCGAGTCACCGCCCCAGGGTCGAGGCCAGGCGGTGCCTGGGGCCTGAGTGTCCACCCCGGAGGCCCAGGGCGCCTCGGCCCCGGCCAATCACAGGGGACCTTCCCGCCGCCCCGCCCGAGCCACGCCCCCAGCCACGCCCCCTGGAGAGCCTGCCAGTTTCCCCCGCTGCCCTCACGGGGGCTGGGCCCAGGCACCCGCACCCGGCCTTGGTTTGGAAGCTGACCTCGGCGCATCTGTTGCTCGGGACCTGATTTGATACCGCCTGGCAGGAGCGCGATTTGTCAGTCGTGGGTGCGTGATGGAACTTGAACTCTGCCATGCCTGCAGTAGAGGTCACAGACGGTTCAGGTGAATTCCACGCAGTGCCTGGGCCAGGGAGAGGGCGGGAGACCCTGCTGCACGTATAGAGTCTGAAACGAGAATGCAGGTTACCAGAGCAGGCCTGGCTTAGGGAATAGGGAGTTAAAGTTTAATGGGTACAAATTTTCTGTTGGGAGTAAAGGCGAGATATTGGTAATGGATGCTTGTGATAGTAGCACAACATTGTGAAAGGAATTAGCACTACTGAGTTATTTTTTGAATGTGCTTAATAGGGTAAATTTTAGGTTGTATATATGTTACTAGAATAAACTGGGAAAAAACAAAACAAAACCAGGGCTATACAATGCAAATACTCAAAGCTAGTGCTGACTCTGGGCTATAGTTAACAGCATAATTATAAAAATATTGTGTCATCCACTGCAACAAAGAGACCCCAGAATGGAAAGTGTTAATACTAGGGGAAACTGTGTGGGTTGGGGCTATATGGGAATTCTGTATTTTATGCATGATTTTCTGAAAACCCACAACTTCTCTGATTAAAAAACAACAATTTACAACCCATACCAAGAAATGGGAGAAATGGACAAGCAAAGGAATATATTAAAGCCCCAGATGAGACACAGGATTTGAGACAACAAATCAATGAGGTTCATAGAAATATGAATTGCAACAATACATGTGTCCTGGGAGTTCCAGAATGAGAAGATAAGGGAAAAGGGGAAGAAAGAGCATTGGAGGAAGTAATGGCTGAAAAACTCCCAACTCTCAAGAAAGAAGTGAATTTATACATCCAAGAAGCACAGTGTACCCCAATCAGAATAAATCTGAATAGAGGTACTACAAAGACACAAGCCAGTCAGAGTGTCAAACACCAGAGATGAAGTGAGAAATCTGAGAGCAGTAAGGGGGAAGCAAACCGTCACATACAAGGGACAGCCAGTAAGAGTTATTGCAGAATTTCCATCAGAAACCACGGAGGGGAGAAGACAGAGGCATGAAATAATTAGAATACTAAAAGAGGAAAATTGCCAGCCGAGAATTCTCCATCCAGCAAAGTTGTCCTTCAAATATGAAGGTGAGTTTAAAATAGTCACAAATCAAGAGAAACTAAGAGAGTTCATAAAAAAGAATCCAGCTTTGCAGGAAGCAGTAAAGGGAGACTTAGAGCCCCAAAGAAAAAGACGGGAGAGAGAGGCTTGGAGGAGACTGTAGATGACTAGAAGAAAGGAGAACCAAAAGAGTAAAAAGATAGGCGAAAATTTGACATGACATATGAAAGCCAAAGAATAAAATGGTGAAGTTAATAATGCATTTACAGTAATATCATTGAATGTGAATGAGTTAACCTCCCCAATCAAAAGATATAGGCTTGACAGAATGGATAAAAACACATGGGCCATCCATATGCTGCTTACAAGAAACTCACCTTAGACCCAGGCATATAAATTGGCTGGAAGGGAAAGGTTGAAAAAAGATACTCCAAGCAAACTGTAACCAAAAATGAGCAGGAGTAGCTATACTAATATTTGACAAAACAGACTTGAAGTGCAAAGAAAACTGTAAGAGATAGGGAAGGCCATTCCATATTTTAAAAAGGGACAGTCCATCAGAAAGAAGTAACAGTCATAAATACCTGTGCACCTAACCAGGTTGCCCCAAAATATAGGAGGCAAACTCTGGCAAAGTCAAAGGCAGAAATAAACACCTCTATAATCATAGTTGGAGACTTCAACACACCATTCACATTATTAGATCGATCTAGACAGAAGATCAACAAAGAAATAAAGAACTTGAATAATATGATAATGGAGTTAGACCTAACAGACATATACAGACAATTGCATCACAAATCAGAGAGTTAAACATTCTTTCTAAACACCCATGGATCTTTCTCCAGGATAGACCACATGTTGGGTCACAAGGCAGGTGAAATTATAAATTATACAAAGATTGAAATGATACAAAACACCTTCTCAGATCTTAATGGAAAGAAGCTGGAAATCAATAATAGACAGGAAAGAGGTAAATTCACAAATGTGTGGAGGCTAAACAACATACTGTAAACAATCAGTGTGTCAAAGAAGAAATTGTAAGGGAAGTTAGTAAATATACGGAGACAAATGAAAATGAGAATGCAACTTATCAAACTTATGGGATAGAGCCAAGGCAGTACTGAAAGGGAAATTTATAGCTCTGAATGCCTACATTAAAAAAGAAGAAAGAGCTAAATCAAAGACCAGCTGAACACCTGGAGGAACTAGAAAAAGAACAGCTAACAATCCCAAAACAAGGAGAAGGAAAGAAATAATAAAGATTAGAGCAAAAATAAATGAATTGGATAGCAATGGAAGAACTTGTATGATTGATAGAAAGTCAGTGGCCACCAGAGGTTCTGAGGGGAGAGAAAGGGAAGAATAGGTGTAACATGGGGCATTTTGGGGATGTTGGATTTGTCTTGCATGACATTACAATGACGTATACAAGCCATTGTGCATTTTGTCAAAACCTATAAAATTGTGCAGTGCAAAAAGTAAACTATAAACTAAAGACCACGTTTAGTGTTCATCAAGTGTAACAAATGTACCATACTAGTGAAAGATGTTGTTAATGGGGAAAAGTGTGGGACTGGGAGGGGTAATAGGGTAATCCCCAATATTTTTCTTGTAACATTTATGTAATCTAAAGCCTATCTAAAAATTTAAAAATATTTTAAGTGAAAATAATAACAACAACAACACAAATGCTAGAGAAATTCAACAAACCCAAAAGCTGTTTCTTTGTGAAGATCAATAAAATTGAAAAAAAATTAGCTAGGCTAACATAGAAAAAGAGAGAAGATGCAAATAAACTTGGAAATGAAAGGGGGAAAGTTATGACTTACCCCTCAGAAATAAAAAGGATCCTAAGTGGATATTATGAGAAACAGTATGCCAACAAATTAGGCAACCTAGATGAAATGGACAAATTCCTAGAAATGCAAAAATAACCAACATTGACACTCTAAGAAATACACAAATTCAACAAACCAATCTCATGTAAAAAGATTGCATCAGTCATTAAAAATCTCCCAAGAAGGAAAATTCTAGGACCAGATGACTTTACAGGTAAATTCTACCAAGCATTTAGAGAAGAATTAACACCAATGCTGTATAAACTCTTCCAAAAAATTGCAGAGGAAGGAAAATTACCCAACACATATTAGGAAGCCAGTAATACCCTCATACCAAAGTCAGATAGATTCTACAAGAAAAGAAAATTAGGACCAATTTCTCTAATCAACATAGATGCAAAATTTCTCAACAAAATACTTGCAAATGTAATTCAACAGCAAATTAAAAGATTATACACTACAACCAAGTGGGATTTATTCCTGTTATGCAAGTGTGGTTCCATACACAAAAAATCCAATAATGTAATACACCACATTAACAAATTGAAGGGGAAAAAAATAGTCATCATCTTAATCGATGCAGAGAAGACATTCAACAAAATTCTGTGTCCTTTCTTGATAAAAACACCTCAGAAGATGGAATAGAAGGAAAATTCCTCAATATGATAAAGGGCATATATGAAAATCCCACAGCCAACATCGTAGTCAGTGGGGACAGGATGAAAGTTTTCCTTATACGACTGGGAACAAGACAAGGATGCCCAATGTCACTACTTTTATTCTACATTGTGCTGGAAGGTTTAGCTAGAGCAATTAGATGGGGGAAAAACCCCACACCCAAATAGGAAAAGAGGAAGTAAGACAGTCAGTCATCGTTTGCAGATGACAGGATCCTATATTTAGAAAATCCTGAAATGTCTATGACAAAGCTTCTTGAGCTAATAAATGAGTTCAGCGAAGTGGCAGGATACAAGATCAACATGCAAAAACTAGTAATGTTTCTGTATACTAATATTGAACAATGTGAGGATGAGGTGAGGACAAAGATTCCATTTATAAAAGCAACAAAATGTCTCAATTACCTAGGAATCAATTTAACCAAAGATATACAAGACCTATGGGCAGAAAAGTATGCTATGCTAATAGAAATAAAAAAATAAAAGGAATAAAAATAAAAGGACCTAAACAAATAGAAAGATATTCCATGTTCATGAACAGGAAGAATAAATATCATGAGATGTCAATCTTACCCAAACTGACTTGTAGGTTCAATGCAATACCAATCAAAATCCCAACAGATTGGCGGTGGACTTGGCCCAGTGGTTAGGGCGTCCGTCTACCACATGGGAGGTCCGCAGTTCAAACCCGGGCCTCCTTGACCTGTGTGGAGCTGGCCCATGCGCAGTGCTGATGTGTGCAAGGAGTGCCCTGCCACACAGAGGTGTCCCCGCGTAGGGGAGCCCCACACGCAAGGAGTGCGCCCCGTAAGAGAGCCGCCCAGTGTGAAAGAAATTTCAGCCTGCCCAGGAATGGCACTGCACACATGGAGAGATGACGCAGCAAGATGATGCAACCAAAAGAAACACAGATTCCCGTGCCACTGACAACAGAAGGGGACAAAGAAGATGCAGCAAATAGACACAGAAAACAGACACCCTAGGTGGGGGGGGGGGGGAGGGGAGAGAAATAAATAAATAAATAAATCTTAAAAAAAAATTCCCAACAGCTTACTTTACAGAATTAGAAAAGGCAATTGCCAAATTCATTTGGGAGGGTAAGTGCCTCCAAATAGCCAAAAGCATTCTAAAAATGAAGAGCGACATGGGAGGAATTTCACTGTCTGGCCTTGAAATATAATACAAAGCTACAGTGGAGAAAAGAGCATGGTACTTTCTCCACATTAGGGTGGAATGGACGAGAGTGTAAACTAAAATATGCAAATTGACCATGTGCTCCAGCAGTGCTCAGAGATGTATTCACCAAGTGCAATGAATGTCCCATGATGATGGAGGTTGTTGTTATGGGAGGAGTGGGGTGAGGGGTTGGGGGGTATATGGGGACCTCATATTTTTTGAGTGTAACATTAAAAAAATAAATACAGACCAAAAAAAGAAAAGAAGTATGTAAAAAACAACAACAAAACAGCATGGTGCTGGCATAAAGATAGACACATGGATCAGTATAATAGAATTGAGAATCCAGAAATAAACCTCCCCCCTACAGCTATTGGTTTTTGACAAATCTACCAAGTCCACCTTACTGGGATGGAACATTCTCTTCAACAAATGGTGCTGTGAGAACTGGATATGTATAACCAAAAGAATGAATGAAAGAGGACCCCATCTCACTCCCTATACAAGAACCAACTCAAAATGGATCAAAGGCCTACATATAAAAACCAGGACTGTAAAACTACTAGAAGGTCATGTAAGGGATAAATCTTCAGGATCACGTGGTATGGGAATGGGATATGGCTCAAAAGATTGGGCTCCCATCTACCATATGGGAGGTCCCAGGTTTGGTTCCCAGGGCCTCCTGGTGAAGGTGAGCTGGCCCACAGAGAGTTGGCCCTCACGGAGAGGTGATGCAGTAAGATGACGCAACAAAAAAGAGACACAGAGGAAAGACAACGAGAGACACAACCAGCCAGGGAACTGAGGTGGCTCAAGCGATTGAGTGCCTCTCTCTCACATCAGAAGGTCCTGGGGTCGGTTCCCAGTGCCTCCTAAAGAGAAGACAAGCAGACACAGAAGAATGCACAGTGAATGGACACAGTGGCAAGGGGTGGGGAATCAATAAATAAAAATAAATCTTAAAAGAAAAAGATCTTGTGGCAGGAGGTTGTTTCTTGGATCTTACACCCAAAGCATGAGCAACAACAACCAAAAAAGAGATAAATGGAATCTCCTGAACATTAAACATTTGTAACCCAATGGACTTTCTCAAAAGGGTAACAAGGCAGCTGACTCAACAGGAGAAAATATTTGGAAATCACATGTTCAATAAGGATTTAATATTCATGATATATAAAGAGATGCTACAACTCAACAACAAAAAAGGCAAATGGTCCAGTTAAAAAATTGGACAAAAGACTTGAATAAACATTTGTCCAAAGAGGAAATACAAGTGACTAAAGAACACATGAAAAAACCGTTCAACACCACTAGACATTAGGGAAATGCAAATCAAAGCTACAGTGAGATAATATTTCACACCTATTAGCATGGCAACCATTAAAAAGAGAGAAAACTACAAGTGTTGGAAAGAATGTGAAGAGATAGGAGTGCTTATTCACTATTGGTGGGAATGGAGGATGGTACAGCCACTGTGGAGGATTATTTGGCAGTTCCTAAGGAAGTATAATATGGATTTGCTGCATGACCTGGTGTGGAGATTAGGCTAATGTGTCAACTTGGCCAGGTTATGGGGCCCGGTTGTCTGGTCAAGTTAGCACTGGGTTAATTATTATACAAGGTCCTTTCATGGACTTTACGCATCAGTGAGTTAATTACATTGATGACTGGTTACACCTACAGTCCGCTGAGGAGATTGTCCTCAGCACTGAGTGACGTCTTATCCAATCAGTTGAAGGCCTTAAAAGGGGAAATGACTTCAGCATTGAGAGAGAGAATTCCTATCTCTACCTTAGATAGTAGCGTCTCCTGAGAACTCATCAAGGACCTTCATTGGAGCCCCTGGTTTGCAGACTTGCCCTGCGGAATTTGGACTTTTGCATCCCCACAGTCCCGTAAGAGAATTTCATAAAATCTGACACTATTTACAGATATCTCCTGTTCGTTCTGTTTCCCTAGAGAACCCTGACTTATAGCCCTGGCAACAGCCCTACTGGGTGTACACCCAGAAGAACTGAGAGCAGTGACATGAACAGACATCTGCACACCAATGTTCACAGTGGCATTGTTCACGATTGCCAAAACATGGAAAGTCAGGTGTGCGTCAACTGATGGATGAACAAATTGTGGTGTATACACAAGATGGAATATCTTGTAGCTGTAAGAAGAAATGAAGGTGTGAAGTCTATGACAACATGGATGAACCTGGAGGACATTACGTTGAGTGCAGAAAGCCAGACACAAAAGGACAAACACTAAATGATTGTACTATAATGAATTAAATACATTGTGTAAATTCATGGAGTTAATAACTAGAATATGGTTCACCAGAAAATGGAATGAGGTTAGAAAATGGAAAGCTGAGGGTTAATCTGTGTAGAATTGGCAAAAAGGTTGTTTGCGGTCACCCCTCGGGCTGAAGTGTGGTTTGCTGGCCTGGCGGGGGAGCAGCCGCGGCAGGCCAAGCCGCTGCCCCCATAATAGGGTGGCTGGTCCGACTCACCGCCACCCCTGAAGGGAGCTCGGCATGGGCGCAGAGTGCCCTCGGGTCTCCCCTTCTCGGCAGCCATGCTTCCGCGGCCGCCCCTCCTCCCGGATGGCGCCACACGATGCCTGTGGGGCCGCACCCTTCTTCTTCTTTCTCCCTGCGCAGGCGCAGGGCGGAAAAATCCAGTCTGCCCTTTTCCCTCCCCCCGACAGCAGCAACAGCCAGGCGTGGGCGGGAAACTCAAGTCTGCCCTCCACCCCAGCAACAGCAGCCACCAATCCCTAAACCCTGCCCCTTCCCCCAGCAACAGCGACAGCCAATCCCTAACCACCACCCCTCCCCCGTTCAGCACCTCCCACTGACCTTTCGCCGGCAACCAATCAGAACAGGGCGTGGCTTCGACCAATCAGCCTTCCCCAGCCCCTATAAAACTGTTGCCTCTCCCTCAATAAAGTGGACTTGCGTGTTTACCTTGTCTCCGCGGTAGTTCTTCTGCCGTGCGCCCTCCAGTCCTGAGAGCACCTGACAAGGGCCTGGCCTCCCTTGTCCCCAGTTCATCGCCTGCTTCTCCGGGCGACCCCTTCGTCACCGGCTTCGCCGGGCGACCCTGTCAGCCGAACCGCGCAACCCCTGTGAGACCGACCCCTCGTCTGCTGCCGGACCGACCCCTCGTCCCAAGTGGGACCGACCCCTCGTCCCAAGCGGGACCGACCCCTCGTCCAGAGCTGGACCAACCCCTCGTCCGCAGCCAGACCCCACCTCTACCGACCGAGCAAGCCGCCGCAGTTGTTAATACTTGGAAATGAATAGAAATGGTGACAGCACATCATAGTGTTTGTAACTAGCAGTGGAAGCCTATGGGTATGACAGTGGTTGAAAGGGAAAGATTAAGGTCATGTATGTTACTGCAGGAAAAACTAAAAAAATTAACATGGGACTGGAGAGCATAGCGAAACCTCACGTGAAGTAGGAGTATGGGTAATACTGCAGGTATAAGGCCATTTTTCTTAGAAACTGAACAAACGTATGTTAATGTTACAAGATGATAATATCAGACAAAAATACAACAAAAGCAAACCAAAAATTTTATTTTTATGTTTGAGGCATTAATATGCCTTGTGTTACTATTAAGTCAGTGTCTTGTCTTGTTGATCCTTGAATGAAACAAAAGTAAGGGTTAACTTTCTGTATAAGGCAAATACAATCAGAATATATAGTTGAAAAATCTGTCCAATTTTCTTACTTTAAAAGATTGACTTTTTATTGCCATTTTTGTCTTTATTTTGAAGTTTTTGGTTCATACACAAACAAATTAGTTAAATTTTATATTTTAGTGACTTGTCAAACATGCAATTCAAACGTAGAAGCTTGTGTCCTATTACTGCCTTGGAACATAATTAGTAAAATCACTATTAAATGTTGCTTATAAATGTTTGGAAACGAATAGAAATGGTGAATGCACATCATAGGAATTTTTTTTTAGAGCAATGAAAATTCTCTAATATTGATTGAAGCTATGAATGTGCACCTCATTGATTATACTAAATGCCAGTGATTGTTCACTTTAGATAAATAATATGGCTTGTAAACAAAAAAAAAAAAAATGGTGGGTTGGGGGGGAAAATACACCAAATGGAAGATACAGTCTGTAGGTAGTAGGAATATTTATTTATTTATTTATTTATTTAATTAATTTATTTTTCTGTCTGGTTGCATCATCCTCCTTTTGGTGTGTCGCTTCCCAGTGTGGGGGCCTGTGCCTCTCCATGTGGGTCTGGCCGCCTTTTTTCTTTTTTTTACCAGGAGGTCGGGGGGATGGGACTGGGTCCTCCATGTGGTAAATAGGAGCTCAAATGCTTGAACCACAGTTGCTTCCCGGTAGAAGTAATACTCTGACGATGCTCTCTCATAATTTGTAACAAATGTTCCTCAACAATGCCAGGTATTGGTAGAGGGGTGCTGTATGGGAGCCGTGTATGATGTTATGCAGCTTTGTTTTGTGAGTTCGTAACTTTTACTCTACACTTATTGTTTATGTATCTTCGTGTATGAATGATATACTGCAATAAATTGCTTTTTTAAAAGATATAATTGGCATACACTTGTTTGAAGTATGTGATTCAGTGGTTTTCCTATATTCACAAACTTGTGCAATCGTCACCGTTGTAAATTTTATACATTTTATAATTTTTTGCTTTTCCACCAGGGCCTCTACAGTTGTCTCAGACCCACACAGTAAAACCCCATCCTTCACCAGAGCTCTGAGGCGCCACCCTTATTGATGTCGGAGAGGTGCTGGGAGGTCTTGGAGAAGGGCCTCCCCCAGGCGGGAGGGTTCTTGACCCAGTCGCGAGAAAGAATTCAAGGACTAGTCAAACAGTAGCAGAGAATTTACTGTAAAGAAGCGAAAGAACGCGCTCAAGCCGGGAGTGCTCTGCTCTAGGAGCTGCAGGGGCCCTGCCGGCTGGGGCTGCTTCACTAAGCCTGGGCCCCCCTTCCTTCCCCGCCAGGTGAGTGAGGCCTCTCAGTCCCAGCGCGCTCACTGGTCTCCCTTATGCGAAAAGAGGGATGGAAAACGACAAGGTTTTCCTGGCTGGTGGTCCTAGGAGTGGGAGCTGCTGGGGAGGGGTGGGTGAAGGGCTGCGGTCAGGCAGCGGCTGGGCCTTTTGTCATCCGATCTCCCGTACTGGGGGTCCTCTGCTGGGGGCTCCCCTCGTCCTCCCCCGGCCCGGCTCCCTGCCTGCTCCTGCCCCTCCGCCCTCATCCCCCTCAGGAGCTCCGTCCTTATTAGGGGTGACGAGGACGCCGTCTCCTGAGCCGCTTCCTGCCGTCACTGGCCGTTGTCCTGCCTGTCCCGGGAGTGGGATTCGTAGATCTAAAGACCCCGGAGGCCCCGCGGGGCCTGCGTTTGGGCCTGGAGGAAACCCTGGCGGGACCCGCGTCCTCAGCGAGCTGCGGTCTGGATTTACACCTTCAGGGAGCAGGTGGAATAAGCAGGGCCTCAAGGTCAAGGGCAGAGCGGCCAGAACCAAGGTTCAAGGGGGGAAGGAACCACGGGGGTGGGGGGGAGCGGGTTCACCGCCTCCGGGACCCTGGAGGAACAGCCCCGGGTTCCTGGCACTTCGGCTGCTTCTGTGTCGCCGGGAGCGACGGGAGCAGCCGGGGCTTCAGCAGCGGCCTCTAGCGGAGGTGCTGGGAGCAGGAGGCGGGCCCGGGAAGAGGCGGGTTCACCGGGGCCGACTGCCTTCAGCACCCGGGCGTGGCGGGAGGCCTGCGCGCAGGCGGCCCTGCCAGCCCGTGGATTTTGTCCCGGTGCCCCCGGTTGGGGCGTGGCCCCGAGGTGAGGCTGGCCTGGGTGTCCTGCCGTCAGGCTGAGGACGGTGGTGGCTGCTCCAGGGGCAGCGCAGCCAGGAAGGCTGGGAAGAGGCCGTGGGGACGTGGGGATCGGGAAGGAGGCCGAGGGCGGGGCGCCGCGGTTCCGAGTCCTGTGGGGAGGAAAACCGCGGCGGAGCTTTCTCCCACAGGCCCCAGGACATTCGCTCAGGGTGGGCGAGGTCCGGTTCCCGCGCCCGGGCCTGCGCCGCAGGAGCAGCTTTCCTCGGCGTCCCCGTGTCCCTCCGCTGGCGTCGCCCCCACGGCCGGGGCTCCGCGCCTGGACGACACGCCGCAGCGCCGCAGCCCTCGTGGGCACAGGAAGGCGGTGCGTGGCGCGGCCGGGGCGCAGCGCCGGGGCCAGGACGCAGAGCCGGGCTGCAGGCGCCAGCGGCGCCGGGGGCGCGGGCAGGGGCGCAGCGGCCCCTGGAGGGTCTCAGGGCGCACTCACGGCCGAGCCAGGGCCTCAGGTGGAGCTGCGCGCGGCGGGCGCCGGGCCCCTAAGGTGCTGGTGGTGCGCACGCGCACAGCTCGACGCCCCCGCGCGGCGGGGCCGGGAACAGGCCTCGGGACTTGCATAAAACGAAGCGGGTCAGAGTATTGAACCCGGACGCCGGTGCCCGGGAGGCACCACCGCGGCAGCTGACCGCGGCCGCTCTTGCTGGAGCCGCAGGGCGGCCTCTTCCTCACGTTTAGAGCTGGCTCGCTTTAATTCCGGGTGTCATTCAGGTGCTTAAAAGCGTCTAGGGCGCCATCAGGTTACACACACAGAGTAAAGCAGCTCAGGACTTAGAAATAACAGAAATAGCAGAGCCCAGGAATGAACGTGACCGCTGTAGGGGCTGACGATCTAGACCCCATGTCCTTAAATAAATCTCTTTCTAGAAATTAACCACAATTTATAGAAGTTGTTTCATTTTACTTTTACCCTTTTACCAAGACTATGTTAATGGAAAGGTAAAACAACTTATAGACTTGCCTTCTTTCTCCCTAAAGCGCCTTTTTGTTGAAGATGAGCTGACTGCATGCTCTTTTAGAGACACATCAGAGCAGAGCAGTGTAACAGACAAGAGGTTTTGGTTGTCTTCACAACACGGCATTTTTCTAAGAATAACTAAAACTATAACCAACAATATCATCATGCAGATCAGTATTAGGATGGACTACAGTGAGAACTTTAAAAGTTTTCAAGAACTTTACACAACTTTTCGTGCTGACAGCGCTCACGTGGAAAAGGTGAACGTTCCTCAAACCTGCTGGAGTTTCTGTGAGAAGCCCGACAAGCACCGAGTCCACAAAGCACAAGAAGAGCAAGGGCTCTACATGCCTACAGTGGAGTCATGCCACGAGGCAGAGTGGCTGCGGTGGGCAGGGAAAGCCAATTTTCCAGAAGAAGGCTGCAACTACAAAGAAGATTGAGCTGAGGCTTGAATGCGTGGAGCCAATTGCAGAGCTAAGAGGATGGTGGTTCTTAAGAGATGCAGAAGCGTTGAACTGGGAGCAGACAAGAAGAGAAAGGGCCAGGTGATCCAGTTTTTTGTCTTTTGTTATGACAATACAATCTTGAAGTTATGGTCAAAAAAGTACAAAAATAGAAAAAGAAAACAGAATTTTATACAATCTCCAAATATATAAGTAAATTACACATTTATTTTCTCCTTCGTGTTTTCTCTTTTAGAAAGAAACTGTTTATCACAAAGAAACTTCAGCACTACCAGAACAAAACTGTTTTTCTAGTAAACCTAAGGAGGACCTAAGCTTCTCAATGGAATCATGTAACCTTCCTATTATCACTTTCTAAATAATATTTCCCATGGTAGTAAACAAAGGTCTATACATCTGCAGTAGTCTTAGGAAATGAAAAACTGTGATTATCACAGCATGTTTTTTCTTTTTTTCTTTTTAGGTACTGGGGCCAGAGATCGAACCTGGGACCTCTTATGTTGGAAACTGGTGCGCAACCACTGAGCCACACTGGCTCCCCTGAGTTAGTTTTTTCATTTGTTTGCTTGTTTGTTTTTGTTTTAGTTGTTTTCTTTGGAGGCACTGGGGACTGAACCCCGGACCTCCCATGTTAGAAGCAGGCACTCAGCTGCTTGAGCCACATCCTCTCCCATATGCTCAGTATTTCATGACACAACAGGTTTTTCTTTGTTTGTTTTTGTTTCTGTTTCAAAAACAACACAGTTTAACACGATAAAAAGTCTTATCAGAATAAAAGAGAAAGTGAAAAAAGAGCAATAAAACAAAAATTCTTATCAGAAAAAATTTGACTAAAATTTAAGACATTGTCAAAGCAACATCCCATTTAAACTTTTCCATAGTTTGTACAAGTGTTTTGAGTTTTCAGTTTTGGAATATAGTTTTTCCATTGTGAATTAAAATATACATATATTGATAATGTTACTTTTATAAGGGTATATACTTTATTTTTTTTAAAGATCCATCTCCTATCTATTTCTCTCCCCTTTCCCCCCCGGTTGTCCGCTCTCTGTGTCCATTTGCTGTGCGTTCTTCTGTGACCGCTTCTATTCATTGTGTATGTACTTTAGCACCTCACGTTATACAAGGTGAAATGATCAATTCTTCTGTAACAGTTTGCAATTTAAGATATCTTTAAGGGTTCATTAGAATATTAAAGCTTGTCCAGTCTGAACATCATACTTAAACAGTGCTGTATTTATCACAGTGACAAATAAGTTAGTAGTCAGAAAAAACTTAACTTCCAAACTAGCAGCAGCTAAGCATTCCAGCACCCCCACCCCATGCTGAGATGGCTCCCTCATGTGCTTGGTCCTTGTCATTGCTTGTTCTCTGCTTGTTGTTCTTTGTTCATTGTCTCCTCATTGTCTGTTTTTTCTTTAGGATGTACCGGGAACCAAATCCAGCACCTCCCATGTGAGAGGCAGGCGTTTGACTGCTTGAGCCACATCTGCTCCCTCATTTTTGGTTTTCACTTGTTGTCCGCTCATTGTCTGTGCATTCTTTGATGTCTTCTTTAAGAGGCACCGGGAACCGAACCTGGGATCTACCATGTGGGAGGCGAGCACTCAACTGCTTAAGCCACGTCTGCTCCTCTGTATTTTTAAAAAATCGTTTATTAAGGATATAATGAAGCCATTCTAATAAAGCACAGATTCTTTGCTCTTTATATATAGAGAGATTATTTCAAAAGGGCTTTTATATCCTTCCACTCAAAACAGACTAACCATTTATGAAAAGTGTGTCACTTTAACAGAGAGAGAAAGTGGAATTTTAGTTTTGCATCAGTACACAATTCAGTAAGCAAATCTTAGTTAGCATAGATCCTAACAGATTGAGGTGGCGTCTGACAGGTTTTACTGCTATAAAGTTACTTTCGTCATAAATATCAACTTAATAGATTTTTACTTACAATTTTGCAGTTGGATTACTTACTCTCATCCCAAGGCTGATAAAAGGTTTAAATTGGGGAATTATAGGACAAACCATGCAAACCAAGGTTTACTCTGTAACATATCACCTGCCCCTGTCATTCTTAATTTTCAAGCCTAGTAGGTTCTGAGCACCATTCCATTGCCCTACCTTACAGCACCCAGACAGAGCTCTCTCACAGAGAAGGTCGGGGGGGGGGGGGGGCAGGGTAGGTCAAGGAGCCAGGAAAAACCTTTGTTGTCATTTTTTCCCCAGTAGTTTCTATGTTCAGATTTCTAGACGACCTGTTCATCCCGCTTGGCTTTTCTGGAAGGGTATCAGTATAACATAAATGGGTTTGGATATACAGCCACGAAGGCTGGGACATAAAGCATCTTGATCCATTTTTCTTTCCATTTATAGGAAAAGTGTAATTGGAGTATGGCACTGTAATTAAGTGCTCCATTGGGGTATGTTTCTCCATCCTTGCATGCCTAGCGTGGCCATGCGGTACTATGGAAAAAAAAGTTTCCCCCTTCAGGTGCCCGGCTGGAAAGCACCCTCGTGTTTCAAGAGGCCCCCCGGGGTGTCTGGGTGTAGACGGGGCATTTCCTCACCCTGGTCTTCTGCTGGGCCCGTCCAGACCCCTGAGAGGAAGTTAAGGATGGTGAGACACAGCGGTCCTCATACAGGGTCCCCGAGTGGTGTGGGGTCCCCACGAGGGCCCCCTTCATTTCTCGGGCTCCAGCTGGAGCTCCAGCGCCCTCGGTCTTCCCTGGCTGGGTCCCCCGGGCATCCCTGGGCCCCGACGCCTGCTCGAGCGTCTCTGCAGTGTGAGGGGCAGGAAGGCCTGAGGTGGGACCGCGGGCACTACACGGCGTCCAGCAGCCTCTGCCTGACAGGGCTCAGAAGGTTCCAACGTGAGGAGGAGGCTGTGCCCCGGAGTGCTGCTGAGAGCCTCTGCACGACCTTGAGGGGGCGCACGAGGTCTGCAGGGAACGTGCCGGGTCACCTCCGTGGCCTGCACCGCGACCGGCCCTCCCCAGGGACACGGCGAGGTCGGGATCATGAGGACAAGGAGTACGTGGTGGGAAGAAAGCTGCTGCCAGCGCTAAGGGGCCCCGGCGGCGGGTAAACGAGAGCTCCACGGGCTCGGGTGTTTGCAGCTGGACTGTGGTCACCCAGAGACGAGGAGATTCCCAGATGGTGGACTGGGCGGTGCCACCTGCTGTGTGGAGGAAGGAGCTTCCAGCCTCAGAGCCGAAGGGAGTGTCTAAGCTGCAAGTGAAGGTCGTGCCTGGTAAAAAGAGAGGGCCACAAAGAGAGGTCCCCACGGCACTGGGACAGGAAGAGCGGCGGGACTCCTTCTTGACTCGGGCAATTTCCCGAGTGGCCCTGGAATCTGCAGGGCATGAGGAACGAGTCCTGCCCTGCGGGAAGGGGAGCCACAGCCAGGCAGGAGGGTGTGTTGAGGAATAAAAAGCATAACCTCACAAAAATATCTAACAAGTCACTCCTGCCCCTGCTTCTGTGGATCGGCCTGTGAGGGCATGGCCTTGCAGGAGAATATCAAATAAATAACTCCTGCCCCTGTCTCTGTAAATCAGCCTGCGAAAACACTGCCTAGTGGAAGACATCAAACACGTTTCCCCCTCCCCCTCCCCTGACCAAGCTTCTGTAAATCACCCCGAACCTTGCAGCTGCATTCTGCCTCTGTAACCCAATCCCCCTTGCAAAATTTTGCCTAGCAAACCCATTAGCCAGTGTACAAAAGTTATGCTGATCCCACCTGAAATCCTATATAAAACTATGAACACTGAAAAATGGCGCTCAGAATTTGGAGATTGACTGTCCTCTGGGCCTGCCTGTAAAAAATCTGTTCCTCCACTTCTCCTGAGAGCAGGTTTTGGGACTTTCTGTGGTTCAGAACTCCTGGCTTTGCTGCAACAGGTAGAGATCGTGCTCTGGCCAAAGGCACAGAGGTGACAGAGTAGGAAGGAAAGGCCAGGGGCAGGGCCAAGGGGCCGGCGGCTGATGGGCTTCCTGTCCCCTCACGGTCACCAAAACCTGATGTCGCATAGGCCCTGGGAGGTCCTGGAGGGTAGGAGGGCTCTTGATACAGTCAAGAAAGAATTCAAGGAGAAGTCATAGACCAGCAGGAGAATTTAATGGGAAGGTAAGGCACTCACGCGCTCAGGGCCGGAGTGCAGGCGCGCTCACAGGAGTTGCACAAGTCCTGCCTGCTGGGCTGGGGCTGCGTTGTTAAGGCTGGACGCCCCCTTCTTTCCCCTCCAGGTACATTAGGACTTGGCAGTCCCGACGTGCTCACTGGTCTGCCGTACGCAAAAGAGGGACTGGAAAGGACAACTTGTCCCTGGCTCCATATCGTGTTCCTCAGAGTGGCAACTGTCCAGGGGAGGGGCCGGGGAGGCACGTGGTGGTCAGGTGGCAGGTGGGCCTTTAGTCGTCTGGTGTCTTCCGGCGTTAGGCCTTGGGTACGAGGCCTTGGGCAGGTGATACTCCACGGTGGGTGGGACTGACTGAAGGTGGTCTTCCCTTGGTCCTCCTCCAGTGCCCAATCGTCTCCCTCCTCCTACTTTCCCTGCCTCATTGTCACTGAGTGTCCTGGTGCCCAGGGTCTATTGTCTTGCCTGTCCTTCTACTCCAGCCCATGCTTGAGGAGAGAGGAGGCAACAGACAAGGGGTGGTGTGGACCACACTGTCCTCAGTCCCCTTTTCTTTGCTTTTGTTGAGATAACAAAGACAGAAGCTTGACTCCACACTGACTGCCATGAAGCCCACCGAGCTGGAAGAAACTCAGCAGGAAATGCTGGAAAAGAGCGACACGGATCAGGCACCCCCTTGCCTTCTGCCCTCTCAGCCCGGTATCCTGTCCCCAGCCCAGGGCAGGGCCCTCCCCTCCTCGGGGCGTCTCCCCCTTCTGGGGCCCAGTGATCTTCACTACGGAACGCCCCATCAGCCTCTGCCTTTGCCCCTCAAGGCACCTGCACAGCGTGGCTCAGGCACCCAGAGGTGTGCGAGGAGAGGCCCAGGGAGTCCAGGGCCTCCGAGCGAGGTCTCGGGGTTCCTTCCTCATCAGCCCGATTTTCATGCGCTTGGTCATGTTGGTGGAGACTAAACAGGGGCTCACAGTCTGCGAGGATGGGGAGGAAGTAAAGAACAGCCCCCACCGCGCCCCAGGCCCTCCCCGAAGCCCCGCCCCGCGCCGAGAATCCCACAGCCCGGGGCACCCCCAGGTCCTCTCCCAGACCCCGCCCCCAGCAGGACTGAGCTGCGGAGGCTTCAGGCTCTAACCCCGGGGGGCCTCTGTCCTCACGAGCCCCGCCCCCTCGGCCTCCCCAGTCCGGGCCCCGCCCACCGGCCCCTCCAGGTCTCTAAGCTCCCCACCCCCTCTGGGAACTCACCCCAGCCACAGCCCTAAGGGCCCCGCCCCCGCTGTCAGGCACCTGCACCGTGACGCCCTGGGAGAGGTACTCGGCTCCCACCGCCCTCGAGAAGCTTCCCACGAAGGCCTGTGGGGGAAGGATGGGGAGGGGGCCAGGACCGAGGGCCCTCCCTGCGCAGCGTCCCGCCCCTGTGGGGCCCTGCCCCCACCCCTCCTCCAGCCCCTGGGCAAGCAATGCTCCTGCAGCTCTGCCCTGGGCCTAGAACACTCCGTGGCTCCAGCCGGCCTCACGGCCTCCCTCCGCCTTCGGCCCCAGAGGCCTCGGTCTGCTGGACGCCCCGTGGTCCCCAGGCACCCACTGTGCCGTCGGCGGGGACAGCCTCTTGCTTCCCTGGCTCCTTCCAGCCCCCAGGTGTTTGCTGGTTCCAGGCTGTTCTTTGGACACCCGGCCTCGATTGCTCTTTTTAAAACATGAATAAATTCTTGCCCCCGGGACTGCGCCCTAGAAGTCGGTCTGACCTAGGAATCTCCCGAGACTCAGGGGGCACCCGGCGCCCCCTCCGCAGGACTTGCCCACCAGGACCTGCAATGCCCGGGCACGCGCCAGGGGAGGGGCCCAGGCTCGGCAGCAGAGCCCTGGCCTGGACTGGGGGTCTCCATACCTTGGTGGCAGCGTAAGCTGCGAGGAAGGGCCAGGGGCCGTTTTCAGCCTCTGAGGAGATGTTGATGATGACGCCTCTGCCGCTGGAGGAGGAAGCAGGTGGGGGCAGGAGAGGACCCTGTGACTCCCCCCCAAACCTGAGACGCTGGAGGGACAGGGAAGAGCTGCCAACAGGAAGAGGTGGGCACGTGGGTGGGGCAGCTGGAGAATGGAAAAGGCCTGGGGTGGAGGCGGGTGTGGTGGGAGAGGAGGTCGGGTGGAGTTTCCAGACAGAAGACAAAGAGGCTGGACCCTACCTGGCGACCATCTGGGGCAGGACGATGCGGGTCATCTGGAGAGAAGCTGGTGAGGCCGCGGTTCTCCTTTCCATCCTCTCACCTGCTCCCTCCACGCCCGCGCCCTCCTCCTCCGCGTCCCTCCCACCCCTGCTTTCCCTTAAGGAACAACCCCAGGCACCCCTCGTGCCAGGCGCAGTGCTGGGGGTCCCGAACCACCGGAGTGGTCGCACCACGCCGCCCCCAGCCCAGCCCCTCCCAGCCCAGCTCACCTGCGCCACGGACAGCACGTTGCAGTTCACGATATCCGCCAGCGCCTGCGGGGAGAGGAGCTGTCAGGGCAGCCGTGCCCCTGTCTTGCCACAGCTCCCACGGACTTTTATTACTTAAATTGCTTTCTATTGGGTTAAGACATCCATAACATGAAAATGATCTTTTCAGCCACTCTTGAGTTTGCGATTCTGTGCCATCAAGTTCATTCCCAATGTTATGAGCCGTCACCACTATCCACCTGTGGAACATTTTCAGCATCGGAAACCAAAACTCTGAACCCATGAAGCAATAACTCCCCATTCTTTCTTCTCTCCAGCCCTTAGGACCTCTCTTCTACTTTGCTTATTCCCAATATTTCACATGTGGGAAATCATACAATATTTGTCTGTTTACATCTGGCTGTTTGCCCTCAGCATAATGTTTCAAGGTTCATCCACATAGAGGCACGTCCCAGCACTTCGTTTCTTTTCATTGTGGATAATAGTCCATTAACAATAATAATAAGTAAATAAACAGAAAAAAAGCTTTACCCCTTAATATTCTGCTCTCAAACTCCCTATGCTTCCTCTATCACACATGGCTGCTCTTCTGTTTCTAATTTATTTATATTTATATTTTCCATAGATGAGTCAAACAATATGTAGTATCTTTTGATTAGTTTCTTTCACTTAGCACATTTCCTTTTAAAAAAAAATCTTAGTGAAAGATTAATAATATATTACTATACTCTACTGTCCATAATTTCCCTTGTTGTATTTTGCCGTAATATACTTGGCCTTAAACTTTCCCTTTCAACCACTGTCATACCCATAGACTTACACCACTAGTTACAAACATTATGATGTGTTTTCACCATTTCTATTCATTTCCAAAGATTAATAAACAATGTTTTTACCAATTCTACTCAGATTAACGCTCAGCTTTCCATTTTCTAACCTCATTCCTTTTTCTGGTGACCCATATTCTACTTATTAACTCCATGAGTTTACACAACTTATTTAATTCATATTAGTGCAATTATTCAGTATTTGTCCTTTTGTGTCAGGCTTGCTTCACTCAAGCTCATGTTCTCTAGGTTCATCCACGTTGTCATATGCTTCATGCCTTCATTTCTTCTCACAGCTGCATAGTAGTCCATCGTGTGTATACACCACAATCTGTTTATCCATTCATCAGTTGATGGACCCCTGGTTTTCTTCCATCTTTTGGCAATTGTGAACCATGCTGCTATGAACGCTGTCGTGTTGATCTGTTTGTGTCACTGCTTTCAGTTCTGGGTATATGCCTAGCAGAGGTAATGTCAGGTCACAGGGCAAGCCTATATTAAACTTCCAAAAAATGTTCTAACAGTATGGGTGTATCTCAGTTGTTGAGCATCTTCTTCACATGTACAAGATCGTGAATGAATCCCTGGTACCCCCTAAAAAAACAAACAAAAAAGTTCGCCTTCCTTAGGAACTACCCAACAGTCTTCCACAGTGGTTGTACCATTCTACATTCCCACCAGCAGTGAATGAGTATTCCTCTCTCTCCACATCCTCTACAATACTTGTAGTTCTCTCTCTCTTTTTAAGGATTTATTTATTCCCATGCACCGCCGCCCTGCTGTTTTATTTTTTCTGTCTGTGTCCATTCACTGTGTGATCTTCTGTATCTATTTCTCTTTTTTGTCTTCTTTTATCATTTTTATCCTCTAGGATTCAGAAGAATTCGAATCTGGGGACCACTGATGTGGAGAGAGGTTCCCTGTCAATTGTACCACCTCATTTCTTGGTTTCTGCTGTGCTTTGCTTTGAATCTTCCCTTTGTCTCTCTTTTGTTGCATTATTATTTGACTGCATGACTCACTTGCATGGGCACCGGATCGCTGTGTGGGCACTGGCTCACCACCCAGTCACACTTTCTTTTCTTCTTTTTCATCAGGAGGTCCCGGGGATTGTACCTGGGTCCTCGGGTATGGTAGGCGGAGGCCTTATCACTTGAGCCACATCTGCTTGCCTCTCTGTCTTTTTAATAGTGGCCACTCTAATAGGTGTGAAATGATATCTCATTGTAGTTTTGATTTGCATTTCCTTAATTGCTAGTAATGTTGAATGTTTTTTCATAAGTTTTTTCCACCAGGTGTAATTCTTCTTTGGACAAATGTCCATTCGAGTCTTTTACCCATTTTACAATCAGCAAAAAATGACTAGTCAGTATATTTTTTAAAAAAGATTTATGTATTTATTTATTTATTTCTCTTCCCTTCCCCCCCGCCTGGTTGTCTGTTCTCTGTGTCTGTTTTCTGCTTCTTCTTTGTCTGCTTCTGTTCTTGTCAGTGGCATGGGAATCTGTGTTTCTTTCTGTTGCGTCATCTTGCTGCGTCAACTCTCCGTGTGTGTGGCTGCAGTCCTGGGCAGGCTGCACTTTCTTTCGCGCTGGGTGGCTCTCCTTACGGGGCGCACTCCTTGCGTGTGGGGCTCCCCTACGCGAGGGACACCCCTGCATGGCAGGGCATTCCTTGCGCGCATCAGCACTTAGCATGGGCCAGCTCCACGAGGGTCAAGGAGTCCCGGGGTTTGAACCACGGAACTCCCATGTGGTAGACGGACGCCCTATCCACTGGGCCAAGTCCGCCGCCTAGTCAATACTTTTTCACTTTTTTTGCAATGCTTTTAATGTTCATTGTTTTAGTGCTGTCTAGTTATATCTAGCACTGGCTTCCATTTGCATTTCCCTCATGAAGAATGAAGTTGAATAAAATTTATGTTAATTGGTATTTGGAGGTCCTCTTCGTAGAATGTCTCTTCAAATCTGTTTCCCATTTTTCAATCAGATGGACTTATGTTTTGGGAGTTAGAGTTCTTTCTGTGTTCTAAAGCAAGCCCTTTGTTGGTTTTCTGTATGCAAATACCTTCTCCCCTCTGTGGCTGGCGCTTCCACTCACTTCTGTGCCTTTGAAGGAATAAGAGCTCTTAATTTTCCCGTCATCCAGGTTGTGGATATCCTCTTCTTCTTGATGATCCCTTCCTCTGCATGGCTTATACTTTTTGTCTCCTGTATCAGAATCCTTCCCCTACTCCATGACTATGAAAACATTCTCACAAGTCACCTAGAAGTTTCACCAGATTTCAGGTTTAGATCTACAATGCAGGTGGAAGGATTGCTGTGTAGGGTTTGAGGTAGGGGACACATGTCGTGTGTTTCCTGTTTGGGTATCCAGCTGATTTATTTGAAGCTGATCTTTTTCTGTGTACTGCTCTATAGACAGTCATCACTGTAAGTGCACTGTCCACGCCTGTGCGAGGTGTTCCTGAACCTGGTTCTGCTCTGCTTGGTCTTTTTCCCTCTTGTTGTACCAGGTTCACATTGTCTTACTGACATAGCTTTACAATGACTCTTTTTTAAAAAAATTGTTTCAACTTATTTTTCTCCCCTTCCCCCCGCTCTCAGTTGTCTGCTGTGCCCATTCACTGTTTGTTCTTCTGTGTCTGCTTGCAGTCTTGTCAGAGGCACCAGGAATCTGTGTCTCTTTTTGTTGCACCATCTTGCTGCATCAGCTCTCCACGTGTGTCGCGCCACTCCTGGGCAGGCTGCGCTTTTATCACTCAGGGCGAGTTTCTCTGTGGGGTGGGGTGCACTCCTTGCACGTGGGGCTCCCCTGCATGGGGGACACCCCTGTGTGGCAGGGCACTCCTTGCGCACATCAGCACTGTGCATGGGCCAACTCACGGCATAGGTCAGGAGGCCCTGGGTTTGAACCCTGGACCTCCCATATGGCAGGCAGACCATCTATCAGTTGAGCCAAATCCGCTTCCCTGCAATGACTCTTGACATCTGCTAGGACAGTAAAACTGGTAGAACTCTTCTTCAGGACATTCTTGCCCTTCCTTACACATGTACATTTTGGTATAAATTTTATAATTAGCTTGCCACCTAATTTAGGAGGATCTGCTTGAGTTTGGTTTAGGATTGCATTGAAATTGGTGAGAATTGACACTTTTACAATATTGAGTCTTCTGATAGGTATATATAGTGTACACTTCATGTACACTATATAACCTTCCTTAAATTTTGGTCTTTTAAATGTTATATCAATTATGATTTATGACTTTCTGTAAAAAGAGGAGGACTTGCATGTCTACTTTTAGTGTTATTCCTAGGTATTTGATGTTTCTAACGATATCGTATCTATTATCTTTTTAATAAATTTCATTCCAATTTTTTCTGCTGAATATATAGGGTTCTTGCTTAAAGATTTATTTATTTGCCGCCCCCCCCCCCCCCACTGTTTGCATCGATGTCTGCCCATTCTCCTTTAAGAGGTACCGAGAACCAATCTTGGCACTTCCACGTGGGAGGGAGGCACCCAGTCACTTGAGTCACCTCTGCTCCCTGCTTGTTTTGGCTTTCGTTGTGTTTCTTCATTGCATCATCTTGCTGTGTCATCTGAATGAGCCTGTTGCGTCAGCTCACTGTCTTGATTGTCTTCTTTATGAGGCGCACAGGAACTGAACCCATGGCCTCGCTTGTGGTAGGGGGTGCCCAGTCCCTTCAGCCACATCTGCTGCCTGATAGATAGGTATTAAATTCACTGACTTGATTACAGATTGTTCTGGATTTTCTAGATATACAGCCTTGTCATCTACCAAATAGTGACAACTGTATTTCTTCCTTTCCTAGACTTAAAACTGGTTTACTTTCCCCCCTTATTCCACAGGCAAGCACCTTTAGTACAGAATTAAAGAAACATCAAAGGAGTGTAACTGGTCTTGTTCTCAACCTCATAGCAAAGCAGTCCACAAACATTTCAGCCTCACATGTGATACGAGTGGTTGGTTCTTTGTAGCTTTTTTGTCAGGTTAGGGCAACGTCCTCTGTTCTTTCTATTCCTAGTTGTCTTTTAAAATAATGGATGATATTAATTTTCAGCAAATACATTTTCTGTATCTATACAGATGATCATATGGGTATTGTCCCACTTTTCTGTTAATACAGTGAATTACGTAGACTGAATTTCCAATGCTAAACCATCCTTGCAAAGCTGGAATAAGATTTACTGTGTCATCATATATAATTCTTGCTTCATATCATGGAGCTTAGTTAACTAACTATTTTGTTAGGATATGTGCATTTAAGTTCCTGAAGAACAGGTCACCTTAACCCAAACAGGGATTGGGATCATTGGAAAACAGGCATCAGTTTTCCCATGAAGCCTAGTTTATCCCATTTGACCCTAACTCCTGGATGATAGATCTTCAGGGTCTCAATCCAAAGCCTGGGGGTGGAAGCAGATGTGGCTCAAGCAGGTGGGCGCCCACCTACCACATGGGAGCTTTGGGCTTGGTTCCCGGTGCCTCCTAAAGAAGAAGAGTAAGACAGCGAGCTGACACAACAAGGAAACACAACGAGAAACACAACAAGAAGGGAGCAGAAGTGGCTCAAGTGAGTGGGCGCCTCCCTTTCACATGGGAGGTCCTGGGTTCAGTTGCTGGTGCGTCCTAAAAATAAAAAGTAAAAAAAGATGAGCAGACAGTGAGTGCAAACAATGGCGGGGTGGGGGAGGAAAATATATAAATAAAATATCTTAAAAAAGAGAAGAAAAACAAATGCCAGGGTTTTTTCAAGACTTTGAAATGCAGCGTGCATTTTCCAGAATCAATGGTATATTGAAAACTCTGCTTAGCCTGTTTTTCCTTTTGATTGACAGAAACTTTATTTTATTTGGTGTCTCAGCACAAATGACCCTATGCTGAGACACATCATTCACGATAATATAATAAATGCCATCTGAGATCACCAGAGACTTCATTCAGTTTCTTAGAAGGAGGACAAGGATGATGAAAAGGATTACCCCAGTGCTCACCAGGAGCATTCTTGTGGTACTAATCACAAGGTCAACAACAACAACAGTAACACACATACATGCATGCACACACACACACCCGCACACCCACCTTAGCAGATTATTTGGTCGACCACCAGTCGGGATGAATCTGACTGCTGGGCCATGATCACCCTCGAGGCAAAGGGCAAGTGGTTTCCTCACTCAGGCTCTACATCTCCCCAGCATGTGTCTCTCAGGCCACCTGCTTCCTTTTTCCTACATTGTGCCAACATGCTAGAGGCTGTTCTCCTTGGAGACCTGAGCCCTGCCAGCTTCTTAAAACTCTTATTACCTTTCGCCTGGAAGGTAATCATAGCTCCAAATGTCTTGGATGCTCGCTTTCTCCAATCTTAGTGCTGCAATTCCTACTGCCTTGGTAGTTGCATGGTGCCTTCAAGTAGTGATGTTTTATAATGTGTCCAGCTTGGCTACTTGCCTGCAATGACAAGATTAGTCTAAACCAACAACTTCCTCTAATACAAGAAGGACAATGCAGGGATGGCCTCTCTTTTAATTTTATAAAATGAGCATGTACGGTATTTTTTAAATAATGGTAATTAAGATTTAAAAGATCATCCTTATCTTCTGTTTTGTTTGTGCCTAATAATAAGAGCTAACATTTAAATTAAGGACCAAACTGAGGTTTAGGTACATTATTTCATTTATGTCCATTACACCATTTCACTTCTCGAACAATAACTATAATAGGCCAGCAAAATTATTTATTCCCATTTTATGTATAGGGAACTAAGGCTCAGGAACATAAAATCATTTGCCCAATGCCACAACTGATAGGAAAACAGAGCTAAAAATTTTCCTGTCTATGTATATTTGAGAATGACAATACCGGAGGATGTGCTCCAACTAAATGAGGGTGTTAACCAAAAACCCTGTTGTGACAAGTGGAAGGTATCAGGGGCTCGCTAGGATGAAGGTGAAAAGAGATCCCAGCTTGTCCAGCACAGAGGTTAACCAGTCCAGACCTGAGCAAGATAAGAGGATCTTGGAGAGATTTCTTCAAGAAGATGAACATATGTAATGTGGCTGAGTGATTTTTAAAAAATATTTTCGGCTTACATTTGAAAGTTGAAGTAGCACAAAGGACAAAGAAATCAAAGTAGATGAAAACTCAAGGCAATTACTAAGTCCAGGGAGAATAAATCATGTTTCAATGAAAGGAAGGTTATCACCGTCCACCACATGGCTCAGCTGTGAGCAGTGGCTTCATATTCCCAGGAAGGTGACTTGTTCACATCTACAAACTATCCTGCTGGGGATGGCAGGCCTGGAGAGTGTGTGCTTGGGTGGGGAGGGGAGGCAGAGGTATATGCGAAAGAGCAATAGTCACTAGAGACTGGCTAAGACTGATAAATAAATACCCTGCAGACATATCATTTAAAGTGATGAGGTCATACTTTTAAAAATTATGGGGCAGTCGTTCTCAATGGGGATGACTTTTGCCCCGGGGACAGCTGGCAGTGGTTATGGTTGTCACAGCTGTAGAGGGGGGTGCTACAGGCTTCTAGTGGGCAAATCCCAGGGATGTGGCTCAGCATCCTACAAAGCACAGGACCAGCCCCCACAAAAATGTACTCAGCCAAAAATGCCAAGAGTGCTGATGTGGAGAACCCTGCTGGAGGGACGAGAAAATGGAATGAAACGGGATAAACCGTTTTTTTTTCACCAAGCCCTGATTAAAGAAAAAAAGCCCTAAATTTGATATCCACAAAAAGTAAAGGAAATAACACGGCATCTGACAAAAGATACCAGCAGGTGAAAGTGAACTGTGAACTGCCATGTAAGTCCCATTGGAAGAGTGAGCATGTGTATAGAGTGATTCAGAGAAAAGCAGCTGTGAGTTCAAGAATGCTCCAAAAAGAAACGTATAAATCCACACACCCCAACAGCAGCCCCCAGCTTACCCAGGTGAGTCGATCCATGGCGTGAGCACCGCGAATAGAAAAGGGCAGAATCAGACCCAACTCTCACAGTTGTATGTGTTGGGCACTGGGAAAAGTGCCTCACCGAAAGGACCACGTTCCCCTTGCAGACATCACTGATTTGTAGCTTTTAAAACGATTTCTAGGGGAAGGCGGCAGAGGACTTCCTTCCAAGTCAGTGCATTATGCTGGTTGTCCACGAGAGGGCAGTACAGAGGCTTAGGACGCCCCTCCAGCCAGCGCTTATGAGTCTCTTCCAGGTTCACCCTCTTACCTTGGCCGAGTTCTCAGCATCCAGCAGTTTCATCAGTCCTCCACAATCGTACAGCATACCCACGTTGTTGACTAAGTAAGAGGGGACACATGGCTCCTGTCAGTCTAACAGTCTCAGGGAGCCAGGAGGGGCAGGGAGGGTGACCAGCAGAGGGCGTGGGGACAGCTGAGCTGGGCTGGGGCCGTACCCAGCACTCCAATGTCCAGCTCCAGCAGCTCTGCCTCAATGGCTTCGTAGATCTCCAAGCCCCCGGTGAAGTCGGCCTGGAGGACTCGTGTGGTCCTTCCATGACACTGCTCTGAGAGGTGGGTGCAGGGCTAGGCCATTGGTAGAGGCCAGTCCCACCTGCCACAGCCCTGCCCTGCTGTGGACACCCACCCAGGATCCCAGTCCAGGCTCTGCCTCCACCCCTTCTCCACCCCCAACCTCCCTGAGTCCCAGACACTGCCCTGGGCCTGAGACCCCCCAGCCCTCGCTCCCTCCCCTGCCAGTTCCCCCCCGCTGCCCCAGCCACTGCCCTGGAGCTCACCTATCTCCTCAGCTTCTTGCTCCAACTTGCTCAGGTTTCTACTGATGAGCACGATGTTCAGGCCTCTCTGGGCAAGCTGCAGGGATTCCTTCCCTCGTTCTTGTACTCAACAATTTAAACAACATTGACTGTGCCCTGACTGTGTGCTGCACATTGTCCTGGATTCAGACAGAACAAAGAGGACCCAGAGGCCTGCCCTCGTGCAGCATGTTCTGGAGAAGTACACGGGGAGAGGGAGGAGCCCGTGCCAAGGCCCTGCTGGCATTGAGAGGGCAGCGTGGGGTCAGGTGCGCTGGGGCAGTGCGGGATGTACAGGAGCTGGAGGGGAAGCACGGCCAGAGCAAGGGCCGTGGGGGCCCAGGATGGCCTCCAGCTCCTCTTCTCAGTGATGCAGAGCCCATCGGTCATCCTCCTTCCTTCCCTCAGACATTCTTCCAAAGTGTCTTTTCTGAGCACCTCCTGGTTTTGCTGGCTGGTGCTGGGAACACTTGTGGCCATGACTGACCCTTTCCAGAACCTCTCCTCTTCTTGTGTCCCCACCCCAGGTCCTGTTAGTGCCAGTTCCTAGTCTCCTGCCCTCCCATTCATTCTCTACTCTGTAGTCAGACAGGTGTTTTTAAAGCACAAACCTGCCCTGCTTCTCTCCTGCTTAGAAACTGCCTTGGCTCTCCAAGATGCCAGGGCCAAAGCCACAGGCCTCACCCAGCCCCCTAGTCCCTGTGTGGCCTGACGCCTGCTCAGGCTCCTGCCCACACCCCTCTAAGAAAATCCAAGCCCAGCAGGTAGTTCATTGAGCCCCACAGACACCCCTTGGATTTTTCTGCCTCAGCGCCCTTGCACATGCTACCCCTTCTGCCTCCAATGCCTTTCCCCTCCAAAGAGTGAGCAAATATGTGGGGGATGGGGGTCACTTACTGGGGGATGGTCGGCATTTGGGGCCTGCCTGCCTCTCTCAAGCCACAAGCCTGAGGGAGATGTGCCATGTGGGCCTAGTGTCCAGCAGCTTTGGAGGCAGGTTTTGCCTAAACTTCCCCACTGCCCCCTGCATGAGAGGCTGATGCTGTGAGGCTACAGGCCACCCCTTCACTAGCAAGCAGTCCCCATGGCCAGCCTGTGGATCGGCACAGCCAGAGCCCTGCCCTCCTGGGGCTCAAAGTCCAGTGGGTGCCACAGAAGGTATCCTCAGCATGTCCGCTGTTTTATTTAGGTATCTCTTTACACCTGTCTAGCTGTCTCCCCTTGGAACATAACCTCATGAGGCCAGGTCCTTTCATTTATTTAAACTTATTTTGTTCACCGCTGCATCTCCAGTGCCTGGAATGGTGCCTGGCACATAGAGGGTGGTCAATAAAAATGATTTGAATTCATGAATTAGGGTGGTGATATGAAAGGAGAGAAACAGTAGAGGGGCACTGTGAACACCTGACCTAAGGTACGGGGTGGGCAGATGGAAGGCTTCCTGGAGGAGGGGGCATCTGAGACTAGATCACACAATGCTCAGATGAGTTGGGGGGCTATAGGCAAGCAGCTCTGAGAAGCTCCTGCCCACACCCCACACACCACACCTGGTGTCCCTGCTCACCTCGTGCGCATAAGCCTTGCCAATGCCTGCAGTGGCTCCTGTCACCACTGGGACAAGAAGAGAAGGAGCGGGGAGGAGGTGCGTCTGCAGCCTGCACAGGACTTGGCCCCAGGCTTTCCTCAGCCGGTTCCAGATCCTTCCCCCGCTGACCCCTCCTCTCCCCTCACAGTTGCCTCCTGCACCTTTCCTGGGATTGAGGCTCCTGGGGACCACCTCCCTCTTTTCTGGCCTCATCCCCCCTACCCCTCCATTTATGGCTCACCCCCCTCCCTCTGTCTACTCATCGTCCTCCGCCCGGGTCTCTGTCGCCTGCTCTCCTGGACTGCCTCAGGGACCCCCTGCCTCCTTGCCTTCACTGACCGCCCCCTCCTTCACCTCTTGCTTCCTGGGGTCCCCCGGGCCAACCGGCGCGGAGCCCTCTCACCTGCCCAGGCCCCCTGCGACCGGAGCCATGGGTCGCCGCGGCGCACCTGGGGCAGCAGGTAGACGTAGACGGCGCCGCCCACCCCCCACGTCGCGCGCAGCAGCAGCCACGTGGCGGCCACGGCCCCCAGCGCGCGCAGCGCGTCCCATCCCGGCTCCATCGCAGCCCTGGTCCGCGAGTTACCGCCCCAGGGTGGAGGTCAGGCGGTGCCTGGGGCCTGAGTGTCCACCCCGGAGGCCCAGGGCGCCTCGGGCCCGGCCAATCACAGGCGACCTTACCCGCCGCCCCGCCCGAGCCCCTCCCCCAAGGTTCCGCCCCGGCTCCCTCCTTTCCCCCCAGGTCTCCCCACCCCCCCGCAGACCCTGCCTGGATGCCCTGCTGCCCTCCCCCAGGGGCTGGGCCCAGGCACCCGCACCTGCCCTTGGTTTGGAAGCTGACCTCAGCGCATCTGTGCTTTGGGGCTTGCTTTGACCCCAGCTGGCAGGAGGCGATTAGTCAGTGCGCTGGTGCGTGGTGTGACTTGAACACTGCCCTGCTGCCGTGGAAGTCAGTGATCCACTCAGGTGAATTCCAGGCAGTTCCAGGGCCAGGGAGAGGGCGCGAGGCCCTGCTCCACGCAGTGCACCAGGACCCAGCTCCTGAGGGCCTGAGCCCGGAGCCCTACGTTCATCCAGGGAAAAGGAAGGACCTGTGTGGAAATCACTAACCTGGAAGCACAGGAGTCTTTTCCACCCACATGGCATTGGCCACAGAGAGCCCCAGGGCCCCGGAGCTGGGAAGTGCGGTGCCTGGCCGAGGAGCCCTTTCCCAACAGTGAAAGAGGTGCAGGCATCTTTGGGGCTCAGCTGGTGGCAGCTGCATGCCCGGGGTCCACGTGCCTCTCACTATCTCTGATGCCCCTCAGTGGGCGCAGTGGCCCAGGGGAGTCTGATCCTGAAATTTGCCTTCAGTCTGCAGATCAAAGCACCTCCTTGACCCCACACTTTCTTTTCTGAGATGGAATGAATGTGTGGTTCAGATATTTCTATCTTGGCTACTGTATTAGTCAGCGTTCTTTAGGGAAGTAGAAAGAACAAAAGATAGTATGTGATTCTATGAGAGTCTCTCACGTGGTCGTGGGTTGCACAAGTCCAGGTTCCGCAGGCAGGCCCCAACCAGGGGCTGCAAGGAAAGTCCAGGGAAGGTGCTTGAGGAGCTCTGGGAGAGGGTGGCTGTCCAAAGATGAGCTGGGAAATTCTCTCTCAATCCAGGAATCACTTCCCCTTTTAAGGGATTCAACTGAAAGGGGAAAGTGTCACTCATTGCTGATGGCAATCTCTCCAAATGATATAATTATAACCAGCTATCTATGAATTACCACTGCAGTAAAGTCAATGGCGACTGAGGTCCATAAATGCCCTCATATTACAGTTAGCCTAGTGCTTGCTTGACCAAACCACTGGGCACAATTACCTGGCTGAGATGACACAATAGCCTAACCATCACACTTCCTATTTCATCTGCTTGTTCTACCATTATTGAGAGAAATATATCAAATTCCTCCTGATAATTGTTATCTATTTCTCTTTTTGTTTGAATACTGGCTTGGGGTAGCATCCAGAGACCCACACATGCACATGGTTTATGCTGCTCTCCAAGAAAAATTTGAACCTAAGGATACCTTTATTTATAGGCAGCTATAGCAGAAGAGAGAGAAAAGAACTCAATTCCCAGTCTGCAGGGGGGTGGGATTTGTAGTCAGGACAAAGGGCAGTGGGAAAGCACCTCAGAGCCATCTGCTGGAACAGGGGAGGGAAGGGATGACTCTGATACTTGAACTGCAGGCTCTGAACTTTGTTCGGTTTTCCTGCAGACCAAGTTGTTTGTCCAGATAGTCAGACAAGCTTAGTTTCTAGGTAGTTGGGGAGGGCAGAAGTAGTCAGGGCACCTGACAACAGTGTCATTGGTCACCACAAAAGGAAAAAAATCAAAAGGCTGTGACCACATATTTCTGTAGCAATCACTGCAGGCAAAATCTCCTGGTGGATCCTAAAATCTGTGCAGAAAAGTGTCAAAGTATCTCCCCAGGAATTTATTCATCAGAAAGCAAAAAATAGTACCTTGACACTGAAAAGAAGCCTGGCAAACCCTACCTTAGCTAAGAGATCGAGTTAACTTTCTCAATGATGAAGCATATCTATACCTCTACCCCTGATAGGATGTCATAAGTATTCACCACTTCCAAGATATTCATAACCAAATTGCTTAACTTCAATGTGAGTATGAGAAAATTTCAAACAAACTCCAAGTGTGAAACATTTACAGAATTGGTCAATATTCTTTAAAAGTGCCAAGTCATAAAACACAGAGAAAGACAAAGGAACTGTCGCCAGTTTGGGAGACTAAGGGGAGAGAACAATACATGCAGGGTTGGGCCTTGGACTGAATCCTGCACCAGAAAAAGGACATTCATGGGAAAACCAATGAAATGCAAAGAAGGTCTGTATTTTATGGTATGGTGCTGATGTTAATATGCAGTAGGAGGGGAAGCGGAGGTGGCTCAAGTGACTGTGCTCCTGTCCAGCATAAGGGAGGTCCAGGGTTCAATTCCCGGAGCCTCCTGGTGAAGACAAGATGGCCCACACAGGAGCACTGGCCCATGTGGCAAGCTGCCCTGAGTGGAGAGCTGGAGCAGCAAGTTGACAAACAAAAGAGGCACAGAAGAGAGGCAATGAGAGACACAGCAGACCAGGGAGCTGAGGTGGCGCAAGAGATTGAGCACCTCTCTCCCACTCCAGAAGGGCCCAGGATTGATTCCCAGTGTTCCCTAAAGAGAAGACAAGCAGGCACAGAAGAAGGCACAGAGAATGGACACAGAGAGCTGAAAACATAAGGGTTGGGAGAGAGGAGAGAATAAATAAATATCCTTTCGGAGGTTAATCTTAGGGAAGGCTCGGAAAGGGTTACAATGTGGGTCTCTGTAAAACTTTTGTAACTTTTCAGTAAGTCTTAAATTGTTTTCAAAGAAAAACTTCAAAAAAATACAAAAGACTCCTTGGTTGGTGGAAACATGACATTACTTACTTGTCAAAATGGATAATTTGTCATCACTGATAGGAAATAACTAGAGTAGAGAAATTCATAGTGTCTGAAACTAGAATACTAGTTACCAGAGTAGGGGTGGGTTAGGGAGTGGAGAGTTAATGTTTCATGGGCGCAAAGTTTCTGTTTG
The DNA here is from genome assembly GCF_030445035.2 of Dasypus novemcinctus. Lineage (NCBI taxonomy): Eukaryota > Metazoa > Chordata > Mammalia > Cingulata > Dasypodidae > Dasypus > Dasypus novemcinctus. The sequence goes on along the minus strand of NC_080690.1, from coordinate 66,209,915 downwards.
GAGTAAAGGAGAGGTGTTGTTAATGGATGTTTGTGATAGTAACACAACATTGTGAACATAATTAATAGCACTGAATTATTTATTTGAGTGTGCTTAAAAGGGGGATTTTTAGGTTGTGTATAAGTTACTAGAATACGAATGACAATATTGAACTGGAAGTTCAGACTGTCAGCCGGCCACTTTGGGCTCCTTTTCCCTCTGAATCAACAGGTAATGAACGGAATTACTCTGCTGGCTGGGGTAATTTATCCTAATTATCAAGGGGGAATAGGGCAGCAGCTACACAGTGGAGGTAGAGTTTGCCTAGGATACAGGTGATTCCTTAGTACTTCTTAGTCTCTTAGTACTTCCATGTCCTGAGATTAAAAGTCAATGAAAAATGCAACACCCAATCCAGGCAGAACTACTAAGGTCCCTGAATTTTCATGACTGAAGGTTTGGGTCACTCCACCAGACAAAGAACCATAACCAACTGAGATGCTTACTGAGAGTAAAGGAAACATGGAATGGGTAGCAGAAAAAGGTAGATAGAAGTACAAGTTATGACTTTGTTACCAATTGTAGTAATGAGGCCTGCAATAATCATGAGTATTTTTCATTGGTTTGTTAGGAATGTGTTTGTATATACATGTTAAACAAACGCCTTTGTGTTCTTCCCTATCCTATCCCTTTATTGTAAGTTGCGCATTTCCTGTTGTATGCAGGACACTTGAATTATGTCAGCTCAATCATGACTGTGTTACTGCCCTTAGTTAAAGATTAAGGATCTTTTAATGGAGATGTGTACATCTGCCAAGCTGACAAGAGGTGGACTATGATGGTTCATTTCATGTATCAACTTGGCTGGATTATACTGTCCAGTGGTTTGTCAAATGAGCACTGGACTGAGTCTTAATTATGAATGTAAATTATTAGTTATTTGCATCTATGGTCAGTTACATCTACAATCAACAAACGAGACTGTCTTCAGTAATACCAGGAGTCTTCTCATCCAGTCAGTTGGAGGCCTAAAAGAGGAAATGATTTCAAGAGTCAGAAAGAATTTCTGTCTCTAATGCAGAAAACCAGCTCCTCCTGCTGAATTCCTTGTCACCTTCATGGGGGTTGCCATCTAGTGGCTTCACCTGCGGAATCGAAAGTCACCTTGATCTAGTTTCCAACTTGCAGCTGGCTTTATGTAATTCAGATGTGCCAATCCCCATGGCCATATGAGCCAATTCTTATAATAAAATATCTTAATATTTCTACACATATAAAAATATAGGTCCTATTGGCTTTGTTATTCTAGAGAACACTGTCTAATAAAAACGTATGTATTGTTTACATGACCACCATGTTAATTTTGCAATTTGCAGAATTAACTGGAATTCTTTAATATTATTTAACACACAATCCATAGTCAAATCTCTGCAAGGTTCTGAAAGTCATTTTTTGGTATTGGTTTGTTTGACTCAAAGTTAAAATATGGGACCTCGTGGAAGATGGTGGATTACAGAGACATAGGAGTCACTTCTCTAGCAGAAAACTAGCTAAAGTGTTAAGAAATAAAAGGCATAACTTTGCAAAAATATCTAACAAGTCACTCCTGCCCTCGCTTCTGTGGATCAGCCTGTGAGGGCATGGTCTTGCAGGAGAATATCAAATAAATAACTCCTGCCCCTTGTTTCTGTAAATCAGCCTGTGAAAACATGCCCTCATAGGAAGATATCAAGCGAGCGACTTTCCCCCACCCACTACTGTAAATCAGCCTGCAACCTTGCAGCTGCACTCTGCTTCTGTTACCCTACTTGAAAATTTTTGCCTAGCAATGTCTTAGCCAATGAACCAAAGTTATGCTGATCCCACCTGAAATCTCATATAAACCAATGAAAATTGAAAAATGGGGCTTAGAATTTGGAGGTTGTCTCTCCTCTGGGCCCGCACATAATCAATCTGTTCTTCTATTTCTCCTGAGAGCTGGTTTTGGGTCTTTCTGTGGTTCAGAATTCCTGGCTTTGCTGTAACGTTTGGTTCCCTGACTGGGAAACCCAACCATGCTGTATCCTTGAGCCTCCAGTTTGGGATTGGCGGGCATGGCTGGCAGAGATCTCCACATGAACAAGGGAGTGCCACCTGTTCCCTTGATGGGATTTCTTCAGGAAAGGATCCCTGTGGGCCATGTTCTCCACCCTGGCCTGGCTTCGTGGAGAGGTGCATTGAACAATATCAGGAAATATCAGAAAGGTAAAGCCCCAGGGTTCTGAGTCCCAGGCAGGCCCCTCACTGGATGGAAAGGGAGACTGATCACCTCTCAAAATCTTGAGATTTGAGATTCCAGGATAGGGCAGTCCCTTGGGTGGGACTGTGTAACCTCTGAGTGATTGAGTGAATGAATGGGGATTGTTGGAGATTTGGACCCGAAGGGTATTGGGAATGAAAGAAAGAGAAGGAAAGAAAAAGAAATAACGAGAGAGCTGGGATCAGGGGTCTGTGAGTAATAACTTCTCAGACATCTTTATTGTTTACAAGGGGCTCTTTATATAACCCAGTGTACATGCCAAGAAGTAGGCATACATCGCCTACATGCCAATAAGCATAAACATAGCATCTGTGACATTAAGTAGCAACACATATATCGTGACATTAAGCAGCAACACGTATTAACTACCAGCATTACCCATAGTCTAAGGAATTTTAAAAAATCTTATCTCAAGGTACAAAGTCTAAGTGTTCTATTCGCTACAAAAGGTGTGTGCTCATCTTTTCTTTCACCCTTTAATAGCTTCATCCCATTTGCCAGGAACTCTTAATTACTGCATTCCTTAGGTTGCAAGCATAGCCATGGGGACAGCACCAGCATGGAGACAGCACATCTCTACTTGTGAGGCCACTGTGCCTCAGTTTCCAGCATCTCCCCCTTTTTATTTTATTCTAGGTGACTGTGCCTGTCTTAGGTTCCCCTCCTCTGAGAGTCTTCCTCATCATTGGCTACCAGCCAAGCTATTTGACTTGGGGAAATTATTGAAGTGCTTTTGCTAGCACCAGATTATTTGCATGTCCCATGGCTGTTATGCTTCGCAATTTTCTTCAAAAGCACTGTCTGGCACAGGCAAGAATCATGAGCAACAGAACAAATAAGATTAACCCTATTCCTAAAGCTGACAGGAAATGCTGTGATTTCCACCAATTAACTGGGTTAAATTTTGTAATATGTGAAATCATATCTGAGAAAATATCCTTATCATTGGCTACATGAATTTGATTTTGAGACATTTCTAATATTTTTCTTTGTAATTCCATTATTTTCAGAGAGACATTACTTCTATGGCCTAATAAATGATTCTTAATTTTTCCCCCTTCTATATCAGATGAATTATAGGCAAGAGGAGTAATACAAAATTTGCTTTCATTCCAATCCCATTTCAATCCCCTTAAGTTTGAATTTTACAATGATCTCCAATACGCAAAACAGAAGATTTTATGTCACTAACCCAATTATTTAACTGTTCATCAATGTGATCTTGGCTATGCCACAAATCACTAGTTTTTATGCCAATCATGCACGTATTGTTGAGTCTGTACTTCCACATAAAGCTACCATAGCAGTAGCAGTAGCTGTAATGATTCCAATCAGTCCCAAAATGCTTATAATAAGCAGTCCAATAAAGCATTTAGTCCATTTCAAGAATTCTTATGTAGCAATAATTGACTTTCAGAAGATGCCTGTCAAATCTGCATCATTCTCACTGGTATCCAGATGCCTTTTCTTCTTTTGGCCATGGCTCATCGATGTTCACTTGTTCAGTGGAGCCATTTTGCCTTTTCTCAGGTTTCAGTGGTAGGGTCCTGGATCTTTACAAAGGCATCTGCATCAACAGTCCTAAAAGGGATGTTAGTGGAGTGGGCAGGGACATGACAGTCACCTGTTACACTAGCAGGTATCTCAGATGTTTTTTCATAATTTGAGGGTGATTTACAACAGTCCATCATTTCTGTCTTGTTTTTAGTATTTGCAATCTACCCCTGGATAGGGATGGCGGTCCTTGGAGTGAGTAAACACTATTGGGTTAAGTCTGTCACTTTTAGCAGGGCCTCCCATGCTGCACACAACTGCCTTATTTATATTGTCCTTTTGACCTCCTTCCAGAATTGTGATTAAAACTCAAAGGTTACTTATTTAGAATTTTACTTTTGCTACAAATCTACCCAAAGCCAATATGGGTGCTTGCTACATCCAATTCATAGGCTAAGTTAATGTCCACAATTTACCTTCCTTTTGTTATTATTTAAAGCAGTTTGCTGGAGGTTTTCCTACTTCCATGAAGGACTTTTCCCAATTAATACATACAACGGTTTTAATATTTGAGCTAAATGAGGGATGAAAGATTTTTAGCACATCAACATTATTACAAACTCTATTAACATGAGAAAACATTACATTCCATCAGTTATAACAGAGGGCATAGTTTTATCCCACCCAACCAAACCACATTTAGGAATTTGATAGAGCAGCAGGGACTTTGCAACCTGTCTCAATTATATGCTTAGCTCAGGCTCTTAAGATAAGATAGTGTCTCTGATGTTTCTTTTCATTCTGAAAAAAGGATTACTGGTTAACATACTGTCATCACTAGAGTTTCAGCCACCGATTTTTTCTATGCAGGTAGATTATTATCACCACACCAGGAGAGATGGTTGGGCTATGCACACAGCCTTGGGGAAGCACTGCAAAAGTCCATTGTTGGGTTTTCCATAGATAGAAGAATGCAGGCTGCCTTGACTTGCCTAAGGAAATACTAAAGAAAGTCTTAGCACTTTTTTTTTTTTTTGCATGGAAATATCTTTATTTAACTCACACATTCTTTTATTCAGCTCTCACAGAAGTATGATAATGTGTAGTTTGGAAAATTTTTTGCCACATTCTGAATTTTTTCTCCCAGTGTTTTCTGGTTTTCAATATTGCTTTTGGACTCTGATTTTACTAATCTTTTTTATGAGTTTTTATGACTTGTTTTTTTTTCTTACTCTGTGAGACTGTATTATCTATTCTTTATTCTTTTGTTCTAAAATTTTTAAAAAATTTTTAAAATTCATTTTTAAAAAATATTACATTCAAAAAATATGAGGTCCCATTCAACCCCACCGCCCCCACCCCATCACTCCCCCCACAACAACACTCTCTCCCATCATCATGACACATCCATTGCATTTGATAAGTATATCTCTGGGCATCGCTGCACCTCATGGTCAATGGTCCACATCATAGCCCATACTCTCCCATGTTCCATCCAGTGGGCCCTGGGAGGATCTATAATGTCTGGTAATTGTCCCTGAAGATCCACCCAGGACAACTCCAAGTCCTGAAAATGCCTCCGCATCTCATCTCTTCCTCCCATTCCCCACACCCGGCAGCCACCATGGCCACTTTTCCCACACCAATGCCACATTTTCTCTGTGGACCCTGGATTGGTTGTGTCCATTGCACATCTATGTCAAGAGGAGGCTTAGATTCCACATGGATACTGGATGCACTCCTCCTGCTTTCAGTTGTAGGCACTCTAGGCTCCATGGTGTGGTGGTTGACCTTCTTCAACTCCATGTTAGCTGAGTGGGGTAAGTCCAATAAATCAGAGTGTAGGAGTTGAAGTCTGTTGAGGCTCAGGGCCTGGCTATCATATTGTCAGTCCAGAGATTCAAATCCCCTAGATATATCTTAAACCCCAGCACCAACTACAATTCTAGTAAAGTAGCATGAAAGCCTTGTGAAAAGAGATCCCATCTATGTCCAGCTCCATCATGCAGAAACACCAGCTCCAAAGAAGGGCCAACTGACATGGCAGTGAACCCCATCTTCCATGACCATAGAACCTGTTGGTCTCTTTAGCCCTCAAAAGAACCCATACCTGGGGTTGTATCTACTTTATCTGTCTCTGAGAGTCTGCTCAGGTGTGCATAAGGGCAATCCTTCTGACAACCTCCAGACTCTTTTTTAGAGACTCATAGCCATATAAACTCATTTCTCCTTTCCATTTCCCCCTTACATTAGGTCAAACAACATTTTAAAATCCTGTTATTATATGTAGACAGGGATATTCTGCTGGTCCACGTTGAACCTTTAATTCAAGGTCATTTTCTAGTTGCATCATCAGCTGGTACTTGGTAGTGAACCCTCGGTGCCAGGGAGGCTCATCCCCAGGTGTCACGTCCCACGCTGGGGGGGAATGCATTGCATTTACATGCTGAGTTTGGCTTCAAGACTGGCCACATTTGAGTAACATGAAGACAGTCAGGAAGAAACTCCTAGGTACAGTGCTGCTCTAGCTTAGCACATTTTAAAACAAAGTGATAGTGACATAGTTGGATATTAATTTTTTGAACAAACCAGCAATATTTGAGACTGCTGCATACTACAATGTTGTTATTTTAATTTATGAGAAGAGGTTGTTTCTGTGACACATACCTTTTTATAATAATTAAAACCATAATTAACCACATGGTACTTCTGTTTAATATTATGCTGAAATATCAGTAAATTTATACACTCTTAAGTACTCGTTTGAAACTTATAATCATACAACTTTAATTAACAGGGGGTTAAAATCTTATTAATTTTATAACACTTTTAAACACTCTCTTCTCAACTTGTAAGATATTGAATGAACTTAACTGTTACTTTAATTTCTCTTTCAAGGTAAAAGAACAAATCTCTTGTAATTAGTTTGAAATAAAAAGCTACCACTCAGGATTTGATTTTTAGAAAGCAGGTTTAAACATTATTTTCCTTTAAAAGAGATAAGATCCTTCTTCAAACACTGAGGAAATGATGAGATTAAAGCACAAGAAGCTATTTTGATAAAATAGACTTTCTTTGTATACTGAGTATTCAGGATAAAAACTTTTCATAAATTTTTTACCAAAACAGACTGATGATTTGAGAGACTTTGAAAAAGGACAGGGAAAAAGGAATTGTCCCAGTGGTTAGGGCATCTGTCTACCACATGAGAGGTCTGCGGTTCAAACCCCAGGCCTCCTTGACCCATGTGGAGCTGGCCCACGCACAGTGCTGATGCGCACAAGGAGTGCTGTGCCACACAGAGGTGTCCCCCGCGTAGAGGAGCCCCACACGCAAGGAGTGCGCCGGAGCCGCCCAGCGCGAAAGAAAGTGCAGCCTGCCCGGAATGGTGCCACCCACACTTCCCGTGCTGCTGATGACAACAGAAGCGGACAAAGAAACAAGATGCAGCAAATAGACACAGAGAACAGACAACCAGGGGAGGGGGAGAATTAAATAAAAATAAAAATAAATCTTAAAAAAAAAAGAAAAAGGAAAAGGAAAAAATTTTTATCTTTGCATTAGTATACTGCTTGATACTAAACCTTTTAAAACTTTATAGACAGACCCATCAAATTTTATTTAACTAATCATAAAAATTTCTTTTCCATGAACCTTCTACACTTTCAGTATTCATTCAGGTTTTGACCCACATTTTACTCTTTCCCGATAATCAATCATTTTATCTTAGGACAAAATCATCTCCTGTTTCCTTAACAATAAAAACACATTCCATATATCCTACATATTAAGTTACGAGGGAAACTTCTTACAACATATAATTGCCATCAACACTAAACCAGCTTGTTAAAATAATGAACTTTTCTTCACTTTAAATACTTAATAGCATGCAATACTAGAAACAGTCCCCTAGAAGCAAGTTGGCAGGGGAGGCTGGCTGCAACAAGTTTTCCTGTTACAAAATTACCTTTTGTCATTAGTATTATCAATTCAGGGTTTGTTTAATAAAGACTTTTTGGAATTAGCCATTTAAATGCCTTAATTTAAACAATGCTTCATTAAACTTCTTATGATTATTTATAACCATATGGACTATAATTATGTTATTTTAAGACAAATTTTACCTTCACAGAACACATTCCCTTACTTAAAGTTACCACAATACCTTCTACAACTTGCCACATGCATTTAGGTCCCAAGAGTTTATGAAAATTAGCCATCCTACTTTAGGACAAAACACACCTTTTAGAAAAAACTTATTAAATTTCAGTCAGCATTCCCAAAAATTTTTAAGCTTCTTTAATATTCATTTCAGTTTTACATCCTTCATTTTATCCTGTGAAGAAAAAGAAACTATTCATTTCAATCTAGGCAAGAACCATTTTTTATGAAAAGACTTATAGTAATTTTGTTAATCAAGACTTACAATTTTTATCATTGTGGATATCTTATTAACATTTAAACTTATGTATTAATATAAGCACTTATTTAATTTTTGGCCATTTGAATAGATCTCTTAAAAATTTTTACTTATTAATTTATATGACATAACAAACAGACAAACACAAAACAATTACAACACATTAACAGAAACATACAGTTTACAATTGACTCGTAATTCTTACTTTCTTGGTATAGCTGCTTTTAAGTTCTCTGTTATATCACATCTTAGATTTTACTTTTAAAGATTTCTTCTGGAATCCATGTTGCCTGTAACATGCAAGCTTGTGCTTGGAAACATTTTTAATAGTTACCAGCACTCAGTTAGAATAACTTGAGCAGCATAAATGTAGCTAAGCTCTTATTTAGCAGCTTAGACAGACCGTTAACACACATTTTTGGATTACTACTCTGTAAGACTATACTGAGGGTTGAAGTTCAGGAATAAACTATTGATTTGAAACTGAAAATTCCTTTTAACACCTTGATCAAAATTTTGTACTAATTTTATTATTTTGGTTAAACAGGCCCAATCAGAATTAGCATGGAAACAAAACAGAACAGAAGGCAATTCAGTAGGTACAGAGGCTTGTACTGGATACACTTCACTGACCTTTTATTGATGAAAGGGTTAATATCAGGATGAGGGGGAAAATCTGATGGTTCCCCATTCACCTCAAGCTCCTGTTCTTGTTCCAATTTACTTTCTTTCATTTGAAATTTACTTATGGGCTAAAGGTGCCCTTATCTGGTGGCATAAGGCCCATACTGATAATGGAATGAATTCCCTCTTTTGATATGCTCTTCGTAAACCTTTCATTACACATCTCCACTGTTTCACATTTAAAACGTTATGTTCCTGAGGCTGAAGCCAGCAACAATGCTTTTGTATTAAAGCTAACAATTCTAGTAATTCATAGCTTTTTACAGGCATCCATTAACTTTCAGTAAAGTTCCTAACTCTTGCGAATATGCTTCCACATGTCCCATTTGATGACCCATTAGCCTGATGACTTCGCGGAAAATGTTACTTACTTAAAAGAAGACTTGAGTCACACTGCTTTGGACGTCACACAACCCTCAACGAGATCTTTTCCATGGTTCTGATACTGATTTGGAAGACTCACTAACTTCTTTGGGTTCCACATTGGGCACCAGATGTTGGAGATTTGGACCCGAAGGGTATCCGGAATGAAAGAAAGAGAAAGAAAGAAAAAGGAAGAAATAATGAGAGAGCTGGGATCAGGTGGTCTGTGAGTAATAACTCCTCAGACAACTTTATCATTTACAAGGGGCTCTTTATATACCCCAGTGTACGTGCCAAGAAGCAGGCATATGTACCCTATGTGCCAATAAGCATAAACATAGCATATGTGACATTAAGCAGCAACACGTATTAACTATCAGCATTACCCATAGTCTAAGGAATTTACCTCAAGGTACAAACTCTAAGTGTTCTATTCACTACAAAATGTGTGGGCTCATCTTTTCTATCACTCTTTAACAGCTTCATCCCATTTGCCGGGAACTCTTAATTACCGCATTCCTTAGGTTGGAAGCATAGCCATGGGGACAGCACTAGCATGGAGACAGCACATCTCTCCTTGTGAGGTCACTGTGCCTCAGTTTCCAACAGGGAACTGCAGAGGCTTGCCTCTGTTGATCCAGTTTGTGGCTCCATGGCCTGCACTAGGGAGACCCAGTGGGCCCCAAAGTGCAATTCCTGGGTACGTCATACAGCATAACAGCTAATCATTACTCTACAGAGACACCTTAGCTAAGGCAAGCCTAAGTCCTTGCAAGAGATGCAGACAGGTGGGCATTTGAGTGGCCTCATGAGGGGCCCCCTCTTTTGTTGTCCATTGACACTGGTTCAGGGATGGGATCGTCACAGTCCAAACTTACAGTTTTAGAGTGTATGTTAAAAAAGAAACTTCAAGAAAGAAATTTTCAGGGATTATGGTGTCTGTATGTCCCCAGGAACTCCTGGACCTTGTGTGAGTTGGAGTGACCCATGTTTGGTGTAGATTGGCCCTCAGAAGAAACCCTCAAAGTAACCAAGTTTCATGCAGTGTGGGGTGTAGTCACTGGAACCCCCAGCCACCCTGATCAGTTTCCTTACATTGAGTCTTGGTTAGAAATCACCCAAATCCTGCCTCCTTGGGTCCGATTCTATGCCACAAGGAAGGGTTAGAGCAGGGTCCTAGTAGCTCAGATGGCCAGTACTCAGATTGCTAGCGTATTATTTTACAAGGACCTCTGGAGGAAGACACTTCACCCCCACCATATGTCCAGCTGTTCCAGGGCATCCCCTTGCCCCAGATCCCCTGCAGGTAGATCTCCCAGAGGCTCCCCCACCTTCAGTCTCCCAAGCCCATCAGCCTCCCCGAGGGGGGATCATGAGATGCCTTTGGCAAGAAGACTGCAGTCCTCACAGCCTGCACTACAGATGCCCCTCCATGAAACAGAGCCCAGCCCAAATCAGTGCTGACAGGACTGTCCAACCCGGGAGGTCAAGCCTGTTTTATTAGCCATTCACAACTGCAGATCTTCTAAACTGGAAGCACCACACCCCCACATGTTCAGAAAAGCCTCAGGTTCTTATTGACCTCAAGGAGTCCATTTTCCAGCCCACTGCCCCATTTGGGATGATTGCCGCCAACTCCTCCTAATCCTGTTCAATAGAGAGAAGAGACACTGGATCCTCACGGAGGCCAGAAAGTGGTGGTGAGAACAGGCCCCTGCAGGTGTCTTGGAGCCAGAGGAATGAGCTTGAGAGGTGGCACCAGAAGCCCAGCAGGCCTGGGGCTTTAACACAGATCAGGGGTGGTGGCCCTTCCTCAGTATGGAGAAGCCCTCCTCAGGGAGGTATGGAAAGGAATAGGTGGCCACAAACATGTCCCAAAAGGCCCCCATCACTCAAAAGCCTGAAGAACCTCTGGGTGACTCTGCGAGGCCTACAGGATCTATACCCCCTCCAATCCAGAGGCCCCAGAAAGCCAGAGGATGGTCAACACAGCTTTCATTGCCCAGGCTGTGCCAGACATCAGACGAAAACCTCAAAAGGTAGATGGGTTCACAGAGATAAACATCTGCCAGCTTCTCAAAGTCTCAAATAAAGTATTTGTCAATTGGAACAAAACTGCTGAGGGCAGAGCAAAAAGCAAATAAAACAGCAGGTCTCCCTATTAGCAGCAGCCTTAAAATTCCAGACCCAACCAATCTAGAAAGGTCACCCCAAAAAGGGGGCTTACTTCACACTGGAACTCCCTGCTGCTGCCAGTACCAACTGGGGCTGCCTGGTTTATGTGTCTGGATTTAAGAATGCTTTTTTCTGCCTGTGGGTAGCTACCTCAAGTCAGTCACTATTTGCTTTTAAATGGAAGAATCCCAAGACTGAAACAAAAAGGGACTTGATTAACTTGAACTGAGCTCCCGCAGAGCTTCAAAACTCCCCCACCTCTTTTCCTAATCCTGGCAGTTTCCTGCCAACTGAAAGAGGAACTCCTGAACACAACTGTGCAGAAATGACAAAAAAGTGTATACCAGCCACCCCAGCCTCCAAGATGGGCCACTTCTGTGCCCAGATCAAACCCTATTCAAAAACGGCAGTAGTTTTATCAGAAACGAAAAGAGACTTACTAAATATGGAGTCATGTATATATATATATATATGCATATATATGTAATAAAAGCAGCTCCCCTGCTTAAAAGGTACTCTGTATAGTACGCAAAACTTTGGGCACTAATTCAGACCCTACAACTGGCCACCAGGCAAACAGTAAACATTTACACTGACTCTAAGTATATGTTTGCTACTGTACATATCCATGGGGCAATTTATAAGGAGAAGGGACTCTTAATGCAGGGGCAATTCTGGGAAGTGGATTTGGCCCAGTGGATAGGGACTACCACATGGGAGGTCCAAGGTTCAAACCTAGGGCCTGCTGATCCATGTGATGAGCTGGCCCATGGGCAGTGCTGATGCTTGCAAGGAGTGTTGTGCCATGCAGGGGGGTCCCCCGCATAGGGGAACCCCATGCAAAAGGACTGCACCCCATAAGGAGAGCTGCCTAGCGTGAAAAAATTGCAGCCTGCCCAGGAATGGCACCACCCCTGCTGACGTGAATACAAAGCGGACACAGAACACACAGCAATGGACATAGAGAGCAGACAACTGAGGGATGGGGAAGGAGAGAGAGAGAGAAAAAAAAAGAAATCCTTCAATTATTGGAGGCAGTCTGGAAGCCAAGCTGGGTTGCTGTCATCCATTATCAAGGACATCAGAAGAAAATAAAAGCAGTTACTAAATACAAAATACACTAGGTGATAAAATGGCTTGATATGTAGCCAAAAAAAAAAAAAAAAGCCCTTCAACTGCAAGCCCCACTGCCAGTGACTCACCTGTCACTTTAAAACAACACATTGAAAACAAAACTATACCCAGGAGGAACAGAAGTGGGCAAAGAGAGAAGGAGGGCACCAGACCCCAGAGGGAAACTGGTTACTCCCAGATAGCCAGGTCTTCATCCCAAAAGGGGGCTGCCTACACTCTGGTTCAACAATACCGCCAGCTCACCCACCCGGGTAAGACTGCTTTAGGAGCCTTGCTTGAAAAATATTACTACATTGCCCAGATGAACTCACCCTGCACCACCGTTGGCAGCTGTTGCTAAACCTGTGCTAGAAACAACCCCTCCCATGGTCCCCAGGCCCAGCCAGCATCCAACACACAGGAACAGCTCCTTTTAAAAACTTAACAGTGGAATTTACAGAAATAGAATCAAGTCAAAAATATAGGTACTTATTAGTAGTAATGTTCACCTCCTCGGGCTGGGTCAAGGCCTGTCCCATCGACACTGAAAAACAAAAAAGTAACTAAAACTTTGCTCTGAAAAATAGTTCCCTGGCATGGAGTACCTTTATTCATAAGCAGCAACAATGGCCCAGCTCTCATGTCAGCCATCGTGCAAGAACTAGCAAAATGTTAGGAATTAAGTAAAAACTCCACACAGCATATAGGCCCCAAAGCTCAGTGAAAGTAAAACACATGAATCAAGCCCTCAAAACCACCCAGGCCAAGGTCTGTTAAAAAAATAAAAAAACTGGCCTCCTGTGAGTAAATCTACTCCAATTAGCCCTCCTTGAAGTCAGACTGCACCCCCCAGACCCTCAGGCTTTTCACCTTTTGAAGTTTTGTTTAAACAACCACACTCACTTATTCAAACCTTCAAGAGAAATCTCAGGCTCCTAGGAAATTCTGGCCAGAATTCTACCCTCCAGCAGTTGGGATAAACCCTAGCCCAAATATGCACAACTGTCCTGTCTCAGAATCCCATCCTATTAGGCCATCAGTACACCACACCTGCCCAGAAACCAAATTTGGGTAAAAAACCCGAAAGAAAAAAAAACACTCCAACCTCCCTTGTAACCCACACTGCTCTCAAAGTTTCAGGTATTGGCCCTTGGATTCATCATACTAGAGTTAAAAGGATACCCTCCAATGAGAAACAAAACAACTGGCAACACACTCCATCCCTGAGGGTCCCTTGGCAGCAAGTCCGAATTGCCCGGAGCCACCAAGAATTGCCATCACCTAACTAGAAGAGCTCCTGTTCCCTTTGGTTCCTACTCCTCTTTGGACTGCTCAGCTTGCTAGTTGGGACTGGACTGGCAGCTACAGCTCCCAGAGACTGGAGTATAGCTGAAAGGGCACTAATCTTAATAGTGTACTTGTGCCTTCTAGAATGCTTTACTACATTAAGGTGCTTTTTCACTTAACTCAATTAATGCCCTATAAAAATTATAGGGGCATTAAGGGGGGAAATGTTAAGAAATAAAAAGCATTACCTTGCAAAAATATCTAACAAGTCACTCCTGCCTCTGCTTCTGTGGAGTGGATCGGCCTGTGAGGGCATGGCCTTGCAGGGGAATATCAAATAAATAACTCCTGGCCCCTGTTTCTGTAAATCAGCCTGTGAAAACATGGGCTAGTAGGAAGATATCAAATTAGTGACTCCCCTTCCTACTTCTGTAAATCAGCCCTCAACCTTGCACCTGCACTCTGCTTTTGAAACCCCATTGTAAAATTTCACCTAGCAATGTCTTAGCCAATGAGCAAAAGTTGTGCTGATCCCACATGAAATCTTATATAAACCTATGAAAACTGAAAAACGAGGCTCAGAATTTGGAGATAGATTCTCCTCTGTGTCCTCACATAATAAAATAGTTCAAGGCATTTTTGGGACTTGGAGTTGTCCTGGGTGGTGCTCCAGGGACAATTGCTGGACATTGTATGTCCTCCCATGGCCCACTGGATGGAACGTGGGAGAGTGTGGGCTATGGTGTGGACCACAGGCCATGGGGTGCAGTGATGCCCAGAGATGTACTCTCCAGATGCAATGGATGTGTCATGATGATGGGGGAGAGTGTTACTGTGGAGGGAGTGGTGGGGTGCGGGCGGTGGGGGTGAATGGGGACCTCATATTTTTTTAATGTAATATTTTTTAAAAAATGAATCAATTGAGTAGAATTTGGAATAAAATAAAATAAAATAGTTCATCCATCTTTCTGGAGTGTTGGTTGTGGGTTTCTTCTATGATTCAGTACTCCTGGCTTTAAACCACCTGGAAAAAATGTTCTATGGTTGAGACACCACGAGAAGGCTGAACATCACCCAGAAGTGAAAGGGGCACAGGAATAGAACCTCAAAAGGAAAAGTCTGAGTAAAAACTGCAGCTGCAGCTGTCAGTGCTCTTCCCCCCACCCTGCACCCTCAGAGCAGCAAACTTTTAATTCTCAGGGCTCTGGCCAGTGGCTATTGACAGAAGGAGCTGCAGGAATCTATGTCACCAGAAAAGGGGGACAGAGGGACACAGCCTAAGGCTGATTCAGGTTTTGGCCAACAACTTTGGTCTGCGTGTCCCAGGAGCCTTCCCGGCCAGGTGGGGCCATGCCATTGTTGTCCTGGGAGACAGTGGGACCTAAAGAGCTCCAACCCTCTCAAGCACCTTTGTACTGACAAGAACTGGTTGTTGAGGATGCAGAAGGGAATGGAATTATTTTCTACCTGGGATAAGGGAGGGGGCTGCCAGCAAAGGTTGGAGAAGAGCCTCTGAGAAAGCTTGATTTGGGAGGCTCTGTGTAGTCTATAGGCAGGATCCTCTGCACTTTGTTGTGGTCAGTGTTTCAGTGAAAACATTGCAGGCAACATTTGAACTGAGAGGGTGGTCAAAGACCTTCATCTGCTAAAAGGTCAAGGAACTGCGTGTGAAGATACTAAAAGAAAAAAAATAAGAAAGACTTTCTCTGGTCTTTACAGCCTCCCTTGTGTCTCAGGCCCCTGGAAACAGGTCTCATACCATTACTGGGTCCATGGCCCAGATTTGAGCAACTAAATATGGGTAATCCTAAAGAGCTAGAACAAGTTGAACCAAGAATCAAAGAATGGCTGTAACACACAGCCTCCTGCCACCAAATCCCTACATGAGAGAGAAATTTAGCATCAGACTAAACTCACTATCGTAATCAGATGCCTAGACATCAGCAATAAAAATTACAAGCCATACCAAGAAAATGGAAGAAATGGCCCAAGCAAAGGAATATGGCAAAGCCCCAGGTGAGACACATTATTTGAGACAACTTATCAATGAACTTCATACAAATATGAATTGCAAGAATATACATGTTATGGGAATTCCAGAAGGAGAAGTTAAGGGAAAAGGGGAGAAAAGAGTATTTGAGGAAGTAATGGCTGAAAATTTCCCAACTCTCATGAAAGAAATGAATTTTACATATCCAAGAAGCTCAGCATACTCCAATTAGAATAAATGGAATAGATTACTCCAAGGCACAAACTACTCAGGTTGGTAAATGCCAGAGATAAAGAGAAAATTCTGAGAGCAACAAGGGGGACGGAAACCATCCTTCTCCAGAAGCGAGTCATCTGGAGAGAAGCTGGTGAGGCCACAGCTCTTCTTTCCATCTTCCCACCTGCTCCCTAGGGGCCCGCACCCCCCTCTGAGTCTATCCCACCCCTCCTTTTCCTTGGGGAATGTTCTCCAGGCACCCCTCGTGCCAGGTGCAGTGCCGTGGGTCCCGAACCACCGGAGTGGTCACACCAAACAGCCCCCAGTCCAGCCCTTCCCAGCCCAGCTCACCTGGGTCACGGCAGCAGGATGCAGTTCATGATATCCGACAGCGCCTGGGGAGAAAGGAGCTGTTAGTGCCCCCTTCCCCTGTCTTGCCACAACTCTCATGCTTTTTTTAAAAAATGTTTTTATAGTTTTTAACTTTTTAAATTGAAATATATCACTCATACATAAACATATATAATCAATAAATTTATAATATTTGTGAACTTACAAAACAAACATATAACATCAAACCAATATATATAACATCTCACCCTAACACCAATAACTTGCATTGTTTTTAAACCTTTTAAAGTAATGATTAAAGAACATTGTCAAAATAGTACTACTAAACAAAATATTTTCCCCTAACCAATCTGATTATTATTATCTTTATATCATTTATATATGAACATACAAAAACAATTAAGTGTATAGTAAAAGTTGTGAACTTACAAAGGAAACATGTATAACATCATACAGGGGTTTCATACATCAACTCTCCACCAACACCTGGTATTGTCATGAGATGTTTGTTGCAAAGTATGAAAGAACACTGTCAAAATCTTACTACTAATCATAGTTCTTGTTGTACATTAGGTGTGTTTTCCCCCCAATCCACCTTATTATTATTTTCTAAATATAGTTATTATGACAGAAGTTGTAAACTTATAAAACAATTGTACAGTTGTGCAGAATTCCTGAACAACACCCCTCCATCAACACACCTCAATGTGATGTGCCATTTGCTACAGATAAAATAATATCATCTGATTATTGCCAAGCCCGTAGTGTCCATTTGGCTCACTTTTTCCATACTGCCTCAGTATCAATACAGTACATCTTTTGCATAGATGCAAGAATATTATATTATTACTGTTAATCACAGTCCATTGGTCACTCCAGCTGTATTTTCCCCATGCTTCTCCACATTCCCAACACCCTGCAGTAGTGATATACATTTGTTGTAACTCACAACGGACACTCTTGCTCTGTACCATCAACCACAATTCTCACCCACCTCTTGGTTTACTGTGCTATCCAGTTCCTAGATTATTCTCAAGCATTCTGTCAGTTGGCATTTATATAACTAGACTACCATTTTCAGTCACTTCCCCATTCATAAACTTTGCTGTTACTGTGTGCTACCATCCACTCTATACATTTCCACAATTTTACGTAAAGCTAATTAAAGCTTCTGCATACATTAAACTTCAGTAGTCCACTCAGTCCTCCTCTTATCTCCTTTAAGAATTCACCACCTACCACCTGGTCTTGAAGATATTTTCCAATAATTTCTTCTAGAAGTTTTATGGTTCTTGCTTTTATTTTTAGTTTTTTAAATCCATTTTGAGTTAATTTTTGGATAAGGTGTGAGATAGGGGTCCTCCTCCTTCTTTCTGCTATGGATACCCAATTCTTTCAGTATCATTTGTTGAATGGATTATTCTGCCTGAGCTGTGTGAGTTTGACAGGCTAGTCAAAAATCACTTGACCATACCTCTGAGGATCTGTTTCTGAACCATAAATTTGGTTCCACTGGTCTATTGTGTCTGTCTTTAGGCCAGTACCATGTTGTTTTTACCACTATAGGTAAGTATTATGATTTAAAGTCTGGAGATGAGGGTTCACATTTCCTTTTCATGATGTTTCTGGCCCTTCAGGATTCCTTACCCTTCTAAGTAAATGTAATGATTGTGTTTTCAATTTTTCTTTAATGTTGGTGGAATTTTTATTGGGATTGCATTAAATCTGTACATCAATCTGAGTAGAACTGACATCTTAATGATATTTAATCTTCCCAACCATAAGCATGGAATGTTCTTCCAGTTATTTAGGGCTTTTCCAATTTGTTTTAACATTGAGTTGCAGTTTTCTGAAGACAAGTGCTTTACATCATTGGTTAAGTTTATTCCTATTTGAGTTTTATCCTTCATATTTTATTTTCAGCACTCTTTTGACACATTTAGTTAATTTTATTGATATAATCTTCATTTGTGGACTCTCTTCCAGGTCTATCTCCCCTGTCCTTTCTGTTCAGGCTCTAGCACAGCCTGTAGTATTTCCTGAAAATCTGGTCTATTGCTTAGAAATCCTCTCAGTATTTGTTCATCTGTGCATATTCTAATTTCACCCTCATTTTTGAAAGACAATCTTGCAGGATATAAGATTCTTGGCTGGCAGTATTTCTCTTGTATTATCTTAAATATAGCAGACCACTGTCTTCTTGCCACCATGGTTTCTGGGGAGAACTCAGCACTTAATCTCATTGGGTATCCCTTATATGTTATGCATTGCTTTTCTCTTGCTGCTCTTAGAATTCTCTCTTTGTCTTTGGCCTTTGACATTCTGATGAGTATGTGTCTTGGAGTTGTGCTATTTGTATTTTTTCAAATGGGAGTATGTAGGGTCTTTTGGACAGGGATATCTATGTCTTTCAATTGAGTTGGGAAATTTTCTACCATTATTTCTTTATTTATTTTTTTTTAAGATTTATTTATTTATTTAATTTCCCCCCCTACCCTGGTTGTCTGTTCTTGGTGTCTATTTGCTGCGTCTTGTTTCTTTGTCCGCTTCTGTTCTCGTCAGCGGCACGGGAAGTGTGGGCGGCGCCATTCCTGGGCAGGCTGCTCTTTCTTTTCACGCTGGGCGGCTTTCCTCACGGGCGCACTCCTTGCGCATGGGGCTGCCCCACGCAGGGGACATCCTTGCGTGGCACGGCACTCCTTGCGCGCATCAGCGCTGCGCATGGCCAGCTCCACACGGGTCAAGGAGGCCCGGGGTTTGAACCGCGGACCTCCCATATGGTAGACGGATGCCCTAACCACTGGGCCAAAGTCCGTTTTCCTCTACCATTATTTCTTTAAATATTCCTTCTGCCCCTTTTCTCTTCTCTTCTCCTTCTAGGACACCTATGACACATATGTTTGCACACCTTTTGCTGTCATTTAGTTCCCCGAGACCTTGTTCAATCTTTTCCATTCTTTTCTTCATCTCTTCTTTTCTATGCTCACTTTCAGAGACCATTTCTTCAAGCTCATCAACACTTTCTTCTGCCTCCTCAAATCTGCTTAATAATATACAATTCCAACGTTTTTCTAATTTCATTGATTGTACCTTTCATTCCCATAAGATCTGCCACTTTTCTACAAAAGATTTCAAATTCTTCTTTGTGCTCATCCAATGTCTTCTTAATATCCTTAGTCTCTTTAGCCATCTCATTGAATTTATTAAGGAGAACATCTATAATTAGTTGTCTCAACTCCTTTATGTCATCTGGAAGCTTATCTTGTTCCTTTAACTGGGCCATAGCTTCCTGTTTCTTGGTATGGAAGGTAATTTTTTGTTGGTGTTTTTGCATCTGGCTTACTAGAGTATTTATTCTGGGTGCAGTTTTTCTCTTTAGTTTGGGGCTTTATTTCATTTCTCCCTTGCTGGTCGTGAAGCAGGAGCCAAGCATGTCATTGGTGTTGTAAGCTGTGGAGGCTCAAGCTGTCCTCATTGTACCAGGGACCAATGATGCTTCTTCCAAATTTCTCCTTTGCCAGGGGTAGGGACAGAGTCAGAGGTATGTGGAATAATCCATGTGCAGGCCTAGACTGTAGTTGCTCAGAGAAACTGATAAAGCATCTCATCCCTTTCTCCCCTGCTTGGGGTGGGGATGGAGCTGCAGGTGTGGGCAGCAATCTATGCAGTTCAGGTCCAAGATGACCACAATTGTCCTGGTAGACTTCTGATTTTCATCCAATGCCAGCCAAAATTCTCTGCAGTTATCTGTAAAGGCTGGTGCAGGGCTCCTCAGTCTCCTCCCTGCTATTGCGGGACTGAAGCCCAGGCTGGCTGCAGGCTGATCTGCCTGAAAGCAACTCATTCTGACACTTAGAGTTTCAGCCAGCCTGGCTTCCCCTCAGGCTGGGGGTGGAGTCAGAATGGTGGTGGCTATTGGCCTCTTTCTGACTTGGGCTGGTTCTCACCCCAGCCCTTCCCAGGGTTATCTCTTAGCCAGCCAAGTCTCCCAATTGTAGCTGAAATCAGTGTCCAATCATCTCCTCCCTCCCTGTTTCTGGAAAATGGAGCTTCCAATTCCCATCACAGAGCAGCTCCTGGGGCGGATTGTGCCACAGGAGCAGGATAATCATTGACCTCCATGGCTTGGCTGGTAGTTTCCCGGAGAGGATGGTGCAGGTCCCCGCAGCTTCTTCCCTGCTGGGGCATAGGCTAGACCTGCAATATGAACTGGATGGGAAGAAGCCAGTCCCCACCAGCACTGGGATTCTCAGTCCACCCTACTTCCCTTCGTGCCAGGGACAGAGTTAAGATGGCAGCTCCCAGCCTCTTTCTAAGCTGGACAGGCTCAAACCCTAGGTGTTCTCAGGGTCATATTGTAACCCACTGAATTTCCTCATCATAGCTGAAATTGGTGCCCAACCATCTCTTCCTCCTCTGTTTTGGGCAAGTGGAACTTTCAATTCCAGCTGCAGAACAACTCCTGAGGCAGCTTGTGCCTCCACAGGAGGATGGACACCGGTCTCTGTGCCATGGAGCGCTCTACTTAAGAGTCTTCTCTGCAGATGGGCATCTCCACCTTCCACTCCTTCCTATGATGCAGGATGCTCTTCTGGCCTCCTGGACCCCTGGAACAGGTGCTTCAGCTAGATCCAGAGATCTCTGGGTGCTTGCTAACTGCCCTGTAGCAGGAACTGACTTTAGGAACAGCTTAATTTGCTGCCTTCTTGTTGGTTCTCTCTCATGCTTTTTGATTACTTAGATCACTTCTAAAATATGCATATATATTTTATTAGAGAAGTTGTGACCTTTCAAAACAATTGTACATAACGTGCAGAATTCTCATACATTACCCTTCCAACAATGTCTTGCATTGCTGTGGACATTAGTTATTGAATATGAAAGAACATCATTAAAATATTACTACTAATGGATCCATAGCTTACATTTGGTATATTTTTTCCATACCCTCCTATTATTAACACCATGTAATAGTATGGTACATTTGTTATAGTTCATGAGAGAACACTCTCATGTTTGCACTGTTAACCACAGTCCATCTTCCACTGCGTAGTTTCCTGTCTTGAACAGTCCCATTCCTTTCTTGTACAGGCCATCCAAAATGTATACTCACTGGCTCTCAGCTTCATCATAGAGTTGTGCGGTCAACTCCCCTGTAAACCTTTAGATATTTTCCTTACTCCAAAAGGATTAATATACTATTTTCTTTGACACTGATCCAAGAATAGTACAATTAAGTATAGTCCATAAATTATATTAATTTAATTTTCCAATACATCACTATATGCTTACCACCTCATAATAGTGATGTTCAATTGTTCTAGTTCATAGAAGAACATTCTTGTATCTATGCTATTAATCAAAATCCTCATGCACCACCGAGTTCATTTTGTTATTAGTACCTAGATTATATTCTAGCTTTCTTTCAATTGACATAACATCACTTGACTACCTGTTTCAACTGCAATCACATTTGTAAACCAGCCATGTCAGTTTTACTCACTACAAGTCGTTACCATCAACTCTATTCATTTCCACACTTTACGACTTAACTTTTCATTGTGGTAAGAGACACATAACATAAAAATATACCAGGGCTGGGGATTGAACCCAGGACTCCATATATGGGAAACTGGTGCTCATCTTTTTTGATGGCTCAGCCAGGTAATTGTGCCCAGTTGTTTGGTCAAGCAAGCACTGGGCTAACTGTAATACAAGGGCATTTATGGATGTAAGTCTCCGTTGACTTTACAGCAATGGTAGATCATAGATAGATGGTTATAATTACATCAGTCAGGGAGACTGCCATCAGTAAGAGTGATGCTTAACCCTATTAGTTGAATCCCTTAAAAGGGGAAGTGGTTCCAGCATTGAGAGAGAATTTCCCAGCTTGTCTTTGGACAACCAGCATCTTCCAGAACTTATCAAGAACCTTCATTGGACTTTCATTGCCTGCATGTGAAACCTGGACTTGTGCATCTCCATAGCTGCATGAGAGACTTTTATATAATTGCACACTGTTGACAGATATCCCTTGTTGATTCCCTGGAGAACCCTGCCTAATACAGCTTGGAATCAGGAGTCGGGTTCTTTAGGAACAGAGTCTTAGACATGGGATGTCTGAGGTGTTTCTGGAAGTTTTGCAATTGTCTTTCTACTCTAATTGGACTCAAGGGTACTGATAAGTCCCTTTCCAATAACGAAGAGGCTGCTAATGATCCATGGCATGAGTTGGTAATTGAGATCCACAAACTAGCATCACTGGACTCACCTCCTTCCATGCTTGTAAGAAGCAAGGATCTGGGTGAGAGTGTTTTCAACACCTTAACAGAGTTTTGTGGGGTCAAATGGTATAATGATGTTGCATGGCTCCTCTTACATATTCTTTTTTTAAAAAGATTTATTTATTTATTTCTCTCCCCCCCCATTGTCTGTTCTCTGTGTCTGTTCACTGCGTTATCTTCTTTGTGAACTTCTGTTGTTGCCAGCGGTGTGGGAATCTGTGTTTCTTTTTGTTGAGTCATCTTGTTGTGTCAGCTCTCCATGTGGGCGGCGCCATTCTCAGGCAGGCTGCACTTTCTTTTGTGCTCCTTATGGGGTGCACTCCTTGTGCGTGGGGCTCCCCTACACAGGGGACATCCCTGCATGGCACGGCACTCCTTGCACGCATCAGCACTGTACATGAGCCAGCTCCACACAGGTCAAGGAGGCTCAGGGCTTGAACCACAGACCTCCCATGTGTTAGATGGATGCCCTAACCACTGGGCCAAATTCGCTTCCCTCCTCCTACATATTCTGAATACTTTTAACAAAGAAAGAGATGAGTTAAAGCCTTCAGTTTTGAAACTTAAAAACACCAAATGTATGACACAAAAGTATCTATATGTGCTCTGAAAGAAAATCTTTCCCCCTGTAGCCACAGGCTCAAAATGTCTGAGAACCAAACTCAGGCAGTCATTGTAGGAGCAGTAGAGTTACCAAGGAAACTAAAATCTTGGCCCTGCAGGGTTTCTGCTGTTAAATTGAAGGCATTGATTGGAAAAGAGTGGAATCCAGAGAATTGGGATGGAGACATATGGGATGATGATATTGATGGAGACATTGTAATTCTGAATTCTGCTGAGACTTCACCAGAAAAGGCTGCTATAGCCTGCCCTGTGCAGGCCACATCTTGTCAACCTTATATCATTCAGCCTCCAGCCTGCTCCAGGGAGTCTGAGAAAACTTCCAGCCCTGGTGTGGGTATCAATCAAACTCCAGCATGCACTGCTGAACCTCAAGTCTGCCCTGAGGAAACTGCCTCCCAACCCCTGCCTGAAGAGATTAATCCTGTCTCACCAGAAGGGAATGCCCTGAGATCACTAGCTTGCAAGGCATTTCTAATCCTTCTCCTTACCCACCCCACCACCTCTCTTTTCTCTGAGACCTATTACTAGACTAAAATCACAACAAGCCCCCAAAGGTGAAATACAAAGTGTGATCCTTGAGGAAGTAAGGTATACTCAGAAAGAACTGCATGAGTTTTCCACTTATATAGATAGAAATCAGGGAATATGTGTGAGAATTGATACTAGGGGTATGGGATAATGGTAGAAGGAATATTAAGTTGGATCAGACTGAATTTATTGATATGGGCCCAGTAAGCAGTAATTCTGGATTCAATGCTGTTGCTTGAGGGGTTAGAAAGGGCTCTAGGGAAACGGACTTGGCCCAGTGGTTAGGGCGTCCGTCTACCACATGGGAGGTCCAAGGAGATCTACGGCCTTTTACCAGAGTAACTGCTTTGGGGAAAAGGAAATGATCAGACATTTTAGGGATTATTGGACCCTGGCTCAGAAGTGACATTAATTCCAGGAGACCCAAAACATCACTGTGGCCCACCAGTCAGAGTAGGGGATTATGGAGGTCAGGTGATTAATGGAGTTTTAGCTTAGGTGTGTCTCATAGTTGGCCCACTGTGTCCCTGGACTCATTCTGTGGTTATTTCCCAATTCCAGAATGCATAATTGGAATAGACATACTCAGTAACTGGCAGAATCTCGACATTGGCTTGTGGAGTGAGGGCTATTACGGTGGGAAAGACCAGGTGGAAGCCACTAGAACTGCCCCAACCTAGCAAAATAGTAAATGAAAAGCAATATCAGATTCCTGGAGGGATTGCAGGAATTAGTACCACCATCAAGGATTTGAAGGATGCAGGGGTGGTGATTCCCACCACATCCCCATTCAACTCTCCTATTTGGCCTGTACAGAAAACAGATGGATCTTGGAGGATGACAGTAGATTATCATAAAGTTACTGTGTTGGTGACTCCAACTGCAGCTGCTGTCCCAGATGTGGTATCATTGCTTGAGCAAATCAACATGTCCCCTAGTACCTGGTATGCAGTTGTTGATCTGGCAAATGTTTTTTCTCAATTGCTATTAGTAAGGACCACCAGAAACAGTTTGCTTTCAGCAGTCAAGGCCAGCAGTATACCTTCACTCTCCTGCCTCAGGGATATATCAACTCTCCAGCCCTCTGTCATAATATTGTCCACAGGGCTCTTGATCATCTCTCCCTCCCCCAAGACATCACACTGGCCCATTACATTGATGATGTCATGTTGATAGTACCTATTGAGGAAGAAGTAACAAAGACTCTAAACTTATCAGTAAGGCATTTGTGTGAGAGAGGATGGGAGATAAATCCAACTAAAGTACAAGGCCCTTCCACCTCAGTGAAATTTCTAGGTGTCCATTGGTGTGGGGCATGTTGAGATAACCCTTCTAAAGTGAAGGATAGGCAGTGGACTTGGCCCAGTGTTTTAGGGCATCTGTCTACCACATGGGAGTTCTGTCGTTCAAACCCCAGGCCTCCTTGACCCGTGTGGAGCTGGCCCATGCAGTGCTGATGTGCACAAGGAGTGCTGTGCCATGCAGGGTTGTCCCCCGCATAGGGGAGCCCCACACGCAAGGAGTGCACCCCGTAAGGAGAGCCACCCAGCTTGAAAGAAAGTGCAGCCTGCCTAAGAATGGGACTGCCCACATGGAGAAATGACACAACAAGATGACGCAGCAAAAAGAAACACAGATTCCTGTGCCACTGACAACAACAGAAGCGGACAAAAGAAGATGCAGCAGAATAGACACAGAACGGACAACCCGGGTGGGGGAGGGGAAGGGGAGAGAAATAAATAAATAAATCTTTAAAAAAAAAATAAAGTGAAGGATAAGCTGTTGCATCTGGCTCCTCCTCCTATGACCAAAAAAGGGGCACAATGCTTAGTTGGTCTCTTTGGATTTTGGAGACAAGACATTCCTCATTTGGGTGTGCTACTCTGGCCCATTTACCAGGTGACCAGAAAAGCTGCTAGTTTTGATCGGGGGTTGGAACAAGAAGAGGCTCTGCATCAGGTCCAGGCTGCTGTGCAAGCTGCACTAACACTTGGGCCATATGATCCAGCAGATCCATTGGTGCTGGAAATTTCTGCGGCAAATAGAGATGCTGTCTGAAGACTGAGGCAGGCTCCTATGGGAGAATCCCAATGCAGACCCTTAGGATTTTGGAGCACAGCCCTGCTATCCTCTGCAGATAACTACTCCCCTTTTGAGAAATGGGCATTAGTGGATACTGAATGCTTAACCATGGGCTGTCAAGTTACCATGAGATCTGAGCTGCCTATCATGAGCTGGGTATTGTCTGGCCCACCAAACCATAAAGTTGGGCATGCACAGCAGCACTCCATCATAAAGTGGAAGTGGTATATGTGAGATAGGTCTCGAGTGGGTCCTGACGGCATGAGTAAGTTACATGAGAAAGCAGCCCAAATGCCTATGGTCACCACCCCTGCCATGTTACCTTCTCTTTCCCAGCCTACAGCTTTGGCCTCTTGGGGAATCCCTTACAATCAGTTGACTGAGGAAGAGAAAACTCAGGCCTGGTTTACAGCTGGTTCTGCATGATATGCAGGTACCTCCTGAAAGTGGACAACTGTGGCACTGCAGCCCCTTTCTGGGACATCCCTGAAGGGCAATTGTGAGGGCAAATCCTCCCTGTGGGCAGAAGTTCAAGCAGTGCACTTGGTTGTTCATTTTGCTTGGAAGAAAATGGCCAGAGATGCATTTTTGCCATGACCTATACATTCAGTCGCACCCCAACAGCTTCCGTGTGGCCCAGAGGAGGCGGAGGTGAAGGGTGTAGAAATGAAAGATACAAAACAGTGGGGACCAGATGGCTTTCAGGAGACTACTGGAGTGTGGCAGCTACCTCAGGCACCCAGTTTAATCATGCACGTTGTTTTATACCTTAAGTGACATCAGCACATTCAACAGCTCTCACAGCTCTTTTTTCTAGGTCACTACAAATATAATAGTTATTCTTTTCAATAGCCCTATAATAACAGTTATCCTGGAATTCCTATCCACACTTTAGCATATTTTGTGCAGCACATAACCTTGACCAGGGGCACCTCCTTCTTTATTCTTCCTGTGAACTTGGAGCCTGCTTTGCAGTTTCTGGGGAACCTGCTTTGCAAGGCTCCCCACACATTTGTACACTGATTCATGGGCTGTTGCCAATGGTTAGGCTGGATGGTCAAGAACTTGAAAGGAACATGATTGGATAATTGGTGACAAGGAGATCTGGGGAAGAGGTATGTGGATCAATATTTCTGAGTGGTCAAAAACATGAAAATTTTGTGTCCCACGTGAATGCTCACCAGAGGGTAAATTCAGCAGAGGAAGATTTTAATAATCAAGTGGATAAGATGACCAGCTCTGTGGCTAATGCTCAGCCTCTTTTCCTGGTCACTCCTGTCATTGTCCAATGGGCTCATGAAAAAAGTGGCCATGGAGTTAGGGAAGGAGGTTATGCATGGGCTCAGCAACATGGACTTCCCCTTACCAAGGTTGACTTGGCTACAGCCACTGCTGAGTGCCCAATCTGCCAGCAGCAGAGACCCACACTCAGCCCCTGATATGGCACCATTCCTCAAGGTGAACAGCCTGCTACCTCGTGGCTTGTTGACTCCATTGGATCACTTCCACCATGGAAAGGGCAGTGATTTATTTTCACTGGAATAGACACATATTCTGGATATGGGTTTGCATTTCATGCATGCAATGCTTCTTTCAAAACTATAATCCATGGACTTACCGACTGTCTTATCAACCACCATGGCATTCCACACAGCATTGCTTCTGATCAAGGAACCCATTTCGCAGCAAATGATGTGCAGGAATGGGCACATGCCCATGGGATTCATGGTCTTCCATGTTCCCCATTACCCTGAAGCTACTCAATTGATAGAATGGTGGAATGGCCTTTTGAAGGCTCAATTACACTGCCAACTAGGTGGCAACATCTTGCAGGGATGGGGCAATGTTCTGAGGAGGCTGTATATGGTCTAAATCAGTGTCCACTCTATGGTGCTGTTTCTCCCATCACCAGGATCCATGGGTTCAGGAATGAAGGGGTGGAAATGGGAGGGGGGCCACTTGCTATTACCCGTAGTGACCCACTAGGAAAATTTTTGCTTCTTGTCCCTGCAACCTCCAACTCTGCTGGTCAAAAGGTTTTAGTCACAAAAGGAGGAGAGGAGTGCTGTCACCAGGAAACACAACAATGATTCCATTGAACTGGTCATTAAAACTGCCAGCTGGCCACTTTGGGCTCCTCTTACCTCTGAATCAACAGTCAAGAAGGGAATTACTGTACTGGCTGGGGTGATTGATCCTGACTACCAAGGGGAAACAGGACTGCATCTACATAATGGGGGTAAAGAAGAGTTTGCCTGGAATACAGGAGATCCTAGAGGGTATCTCCGAGTATTGCCATGTCCTATGACTAAAGTCAATGGAAGATTGCAACAACCCAATCCAACCAGGACTAACCATGGCCCAGAATCTTCAGGAATGAAATTTGCGTCATCCCAGCAGGCAAAGAACCATGGCCAGCTGAAGTGCTTGCTGAGGGTAATGGAAACATGGAATGGGTAGTGGAAGAAGGTAGTGATAAATATAAACTTTGATCATGTGACCAGTTACAGAAACAAGGTCTATAATGGTCATGAATCTTTCTTCCTTGTTTCATTATGATGATGACTATATATGTACACAAAAGGAATTTCTTTGTCTTCTTCCTCAAACTTTCCCCTTATCATAAAACAAGTTGTTTCCATTTCATGTCATAATATTTGAGGATGTCAGGTTTGAGAGTGAATATTACCTAAGAACTTGCACAGTATTCTGTATTGGATTAATGCATTTCTGGTGGTATGCAGGAGAGTGAACATTGTTAGACAGAAACAAATATCTATGCATAGACATAGAAAACTCTTATTGTTTTTACTTAGAGAGGAAGTATGGTTTCAGACAGTGAGCATGGTTGTCAAGTTGACAAGAGGTGGCCTGTGATGGTTAGGGTATTGTGTCATCTCAGCCAGGTAATTGTGACCAGTTGTTTGGTCAAGCAAGCCCTGGGCTAACTATAATAGAAGGGCTTTTGTGGAGTTTAGTCACCATTGACTTTCCTGCAGAGGTAAATCATAGATAGGTGGTTATAATTGCATCCATCAGGGAGATTGCCATCAGCAAGAGTGATGCTTAACCCAATCAGTTGAATTCCTTAAAAGGGGAAGTGATTCCAGCTTTGAGAGAGAATTTTCCCAGCTCATCTTTGGACAGCCAACATCTTCTAGAACTTGTCAAGAACCTTCATTGGACTTTCATAGCCTGTGTGCAGAACCTGGACTTTTGCCTCCCTATGGCTGCGTGAGAGGCTGTTACATAATTGCATACTATTGACAGATATCCCTGGTTTTATTCTGTTTCTCTAGAGAGCCCCAATAATACAACCACTGAGCCACATCTGCTCCCCTGAGTAGGTTTTTTCATTTCTTTGCTTGTTGTTTGTTTTTGCTTTTTAGGAAGAAACTGGAATCAAACCCATGACCTCCCAGGTGGGAAAGATGTGCTCAAGTGCTTGAGCCACATTCACTCTCCTTTTCACCACATTTGAGGTTGCAATCCTGTGACGTTAAGTTCATTCAAAATGTTGTGTAACCATCATCACTCTTCTCTTCTGGAATTTTTAAAAAAGATTTATTTATTTATTTAACTCCCCCCTCCCCCTACCTGGTTGTCTGTTTTCTGTGTCTATTTGCTGCGTCTTGTTTCTTTGTCCACTTCTGTTGTCATCAGCGGCACGGGAAGTGTGGGCGGTGCCATTCCTGGGAAGGCTGCACTTTCTTTCATGGTGAGCGGCTCTCCTTATGAGGTGCACTCCTTGAGTGTGGGGCTCCCCTACGCGGGGGACACCCCTGCATGGCAGGGCACTCCTTGTGTGCATCAGCACGGCATATGGGCCAGCTGCACACGAGTCAAGGAGGCCCAGGGTTTGAACCGCGGACCTCCCATGTGGTAGACAGATGCCCTAACCACTGGGCCAAGTTCATTTCCCCACTTCTAGAATTTTTCATCATCTCTAACTGAAAGTCTTTACCCATGAAGCAATAACTCCCCATTCTCTCTTCCCTTCAACCCCTGGGAAACTCTATTCTACTTTCCATCTCTATGAATTTGCTTAATCCAAGTATTTCCTGTCTATGGGAAATCATATGATATTTGTCTTTTGCATCAGGCTTATTTCCCTCAGCACAATGTTTCAAGGTTCATCCACATAGTGGCCCACCTCAGCACTTCATTTCTTCTCATTGTGGATAATATTCCACTACAGGGATAGACCATCTAATGCTTACTCATTCCTCTGTTGATGGACATTTGGGTGGTCTCCACCTTGGGTTCTGGTGAATGATGCTGTGATGAATGAACTTCTGTGAACACGTGTCTGTTCGAATAGCTGCTTTCCTTCTTTTGGTTATATACCCAGGAGTAGAATTGCTGGGTCATGTGGTAATTTCTGAAAAAGCTTTCCACAGTGGTTGCACCATTTTACATTCCAGCGGTAATTCCTGAGGGTTCCAGTTTCTCCATATCATCACCAGTACTTTTAGGATTTTATTGTTTTGTTAGTTGCTACACTAGTGGGGGTGATGTGATATTTCAGTGTGGTTTGCATTTGCATTCCCCTCTGACTAGTGTTGTTTAG
The DNA here is from genome assembly GCF_030445035.2 of Dasypus novemcinctus. Classification (NCBI taxonomy): domain Eukaryota; kingdom Metazoa; phylum Chordata; class Mammalia; order Cingulata; family Dasypodidae; genus Dasypus; species Dasypus novemcinctus. The sequence goes on along the minus strand of NC_080690.1, from coordinate 66,179,456 downwards.
CATCTTTTCATGTGCTTCTTGGCCATTTGCTTATCTTCTTTGGAAAAGATCAACTCAGATCTTTTGCCCACTTTTGAATTGGGTCCTTTGACTTTATGTCCTAGTACCTTTTTTCAGGAACACATTTTTAAAGAAATAGTACCTAAGACCATCCTATTGTGGTTTGCTCCCTTTCCTTGGCAGAGCCAAAAAGAAATTGGCACTTCAGGGTCTGGAAGTAAAATTTATACAGCATTTCTCAGACTTTCACCTTAAAACAACAACAAACAAAAACTTTCATGTGGGAAGAATAAATAAGACAAGACATGTTTATAGATCTTTTTTTGTTCTGGACCATGACACAAGCCTAAATAGATTGTAAAATAGAGGTAGTTGGAATTAATGTAGAGTTAAACTTTTTAAATTTTATTTGCTGTTAAGTTCTGTGAAATTTCGGTTATCTAAATTACACTTACACAAATATGAAATGTAATGTTTCAGATTACAAGGTAATATGTAATGTAGTATTTGCAAAATACCTTTGTCTAATATTTACTAGTAGTATTTTGATTTGTATAGTCGTAATCTGTTAAAATGACTTCATTTTAATATCTACTGATTAAGAATATAAGTTCAGACTTAAAGATTGCTGGGATAACGACCCATATAATATTGTTGCAAGTATTGGGAGTTCAGAATGTTTGCTAAAATAACAACTTTGGGTGCTAGGAAATGGGTTTTCTCAAAGTCCATTGCTAGGAACATGAAGACCTCATGATGCTGGCAGAGATCATGACTTGTAGACCTGATTAAAAATGAGGCAAAGAATCTAGAAGTAAAGTTTTGGAGAAAAAAAACAAAGAAAGAGAGAAAGAGGCAAAGAAAGATGGAAAGAAGGAAAGAATGAAGGAAGGGAGGAAGGGAGGAGGGAGGAAGAGCATCCTCTAGAATTAAAATGCACCCAGCCTTTGACCTGGAAACTAAACTTCTGGGAATTTGTTTTCCTCTACAATATGCATTCATGTGGAAAATGAATACATCCAGAGAGAGCCATTGCAATACCCACTTGTACTCACAAATAATTAGCAACTCACTGACTGCTTCTTAGTAGGGGAAAGGTGGAAGATAGCCTAATAGGTGTGTGGATCAAGGTGCAAGAAGAGGAAGAAATGAATCACCTGTTTTTATCACAGAGACGGATGCCTTAAATATATTGCTCCTTGAAACAGGCAAAGAGGAGAACAGTTTGCTGCCATCTGGATAAAAAACAATAATAATGCATATTTGCACTTCCATGTATATCTAGGGAAAGAATAACCACCATGATTTAAATTGGGCATCACTCTTAAGGAGTGGGATTGGAGGAGAAGGAAGTTTATTTCATAAACTTCTCCCTTTAGAGTTTTCTGTAGTATCTGTAAACATTTTATAAAACTACAACATACACAAACCAAAGACCACAAATCTTTGGATTCAAGGCAAACACAAATGTTTTGCCTCCACCCATATCAAGAGCTAAAATATTGACAGTGTCCTACATGCTTTCCTTCTTGCCTCCTCCCCAAAGTGTACCACTGTCCTGACCTCTAACACCGTCTAGAAAGTTCGGTCTGGTTTTGAACCTTGTAGATATGGAATAATACAAATGTGCTTTTTCATCTCTGCCTTCTTTTTCCTAATGTGTTTGTGAGATTCACCTGTGTTTTTGAAGAGCAGAAGGCCACTCATGTTCACTGTGAGAATATTCCATTGTATGAAGGCAGCATGCTTTATTTATCCTGTCAACTATTGATTGACATGCAGGTGGAGTCCAGGTTGGGGCCATCACAAATAAGTTATCTAGGAACGTGCAAGTATGTGTCTTTTGGAAGATGCGTGCACTCATATATACTCTGGAGTGTAATGGATGGATCATCGAGTACATGTATGTCCAATCTTAGGAGATACTGCCAAACCGTTTCCCAAAATTGTCCAAATTTCCATGACCATGTGCAGAACACGAGTTTCAATTGTTCTGCATTCTTGCCAACCCTTGGTATCGTCAGTACATTTAGTTTTTACTTTTATTTTTTTTAAATATTTATTTATTTATTTCTCTCCCCTCCCCCCTACCCCAGTTGTCTGTTCTCTGTGTCTATTTTGCTGCATCTCCTTTGTCCACTTCTGTTATTGTCAGTGACACAGGAATCTGTTTGTCTCTTTTGTTGCGTCATCTTGTTGTGTCAGCTCTCAGTGTGTGTGGCTCCATTCCTGGGCAGGCTGCACTTTCTTTCGTGCTGGGCGGCTCTCCTTATGGGTCATACTCCTTGCGTGTGGGGCTCCCCTACGCGGGGCACACCTCTGCGTGGCAGGGCACTCCTTGGGCGCATCAGCACTGAGCATGGGCCAGCTCCAAACGGGTCAAGGAGGCCCGGGGTTTGAACCATGTACCTCCATGTGGTAGACGGATGTCCTAACCACCGGGCCAAGTCCACCGCCAAGATTTACTTTTTAAATTTATTTCTCTCCCCTTTCCCCACCCCCCCTCCAGTTGTCTGCTCTCTGTGTCCATTAGCTATGTCTTCTTCTGTGACTGCTTCTATCAAAATCAGCGGCACCAGGAATCTGTGTTTTTTTTTGTTGCATCATCTTGCTGTGTCAGCTCTTCATGTGCGCGGCACCATTCTCGGGCAGGCTGCACTTTCTTTCACACTGGGTGGCTCTCCTTATGGGGCGCACTCCTTGTGCATGCGGCTCCCCTACGTGGGGGACACCCCTGTGTGGCATGACACTCCTTTCTGTGCATCAGCACTGTGCATGGGCCACCTCCACATGGGACAAGGAGGTCCAGGGTTTGAAGTGCGACCCCCCCATGTGGTCGGTGGATGCCCTAACCACTGGGCCAAGTCCACTTCCCAGTCAGTACGTTTAATGGTAGCCAATTTAGGGACTCTAACTTTGCAGCTCTTTCTGGCTCTCATTTGCATTTCCCTAATGAACAATGAGTTTGAATACATTTCTTACGTTAATTGGTATTTGGTGATCCACTTTGTAGAATATCTCTTTTAATCTTTCCATTTTTTATTGGCTGCACTTGGCATTGTGGGGGTTAGAGTTCTTTCTGTGTTATAAATACAAGCCCTTTGTTGGTTACGTGTGTGCAAGTACCTTCTCCCCTCTGTGGCTGGCCCTTCCACTCTCTCCTGTGTCTTTGAAGGAATAAGAGCTCTTAATTTTCATGTCGTCCAGGTGGTGGATATCCTCCTCTTCTTGATCACTTCCTCTGCATGGCTTATACTTCTTTGTCTCCTGTATAAGAATCCTTCCCCTACCCATGACTATGAAAACATTCCCACAAGTCACCTAGAAGTTCCACCAGATTTCAGGTGTAGATCTATAGTGCAGGTGGAAAGGATTTCTGTGTAGGGTTTGAGGTTGGGGCACATTTCCTTTGTTTCCCATCTGTGTATCCAGCTGATATATTCGAAGCTGATCTTGTGCCAACTGCTCTGCAGACAGTCATCATCGTCAGTCCACTGTTCACGCCTGTGCGAGGTGTTCCTGAACCTGGTCCTGTTCTGCTTGGTGTGTTCCCCTCTCATTGTAGCAGCATCATGTCATCTGACTGGCATAGCTTTACAGAGATTCTTGACATCTGCTAGGACAGAAAAACTGGTAGTGTTTATCTTCAAGGCATCCTTGACCTTCCTTTGTCATGTACATTTCCATATACATTTTACACTTAGCTTGCCAAGTTACACAGGAGGATCTGCTCAGATTTGGTTTCAGATTGCCTTGAATTTGGTGAGAATTGACACCTTCCCAGTAGCGAGCCTGCTGACTGACATATACAACTTGACGTAACACTGTATAGCCTTCCTTCAATGGACGTATTTTAAATTTTATCTTGATAATGTGTTACGGTTTTTTGCAAGGAAAGGACATCTTGCATATCTTCTTCTAGATTTATTCCTAGGTGTTTGATGTTTCTTACTGATGTCAAAATGTTAACTTTTACAAAAAGTACTTTCCAATTGTTAATTACTGGTATGTACAGTAACATGATTGACAAATTCTTCTGGATTTTCTACACATAGAGCCTTGTCATCTGCAAATAATGACAACTATATTTCTTCCTTTCTGGCCTCTTAACTTTGGATGGATTTTTAAACTCTATTCCACTAGCCGAGAACTCTGAACATAGTTGAGTAGAAGTCAATGCGGTGTCTTGTTCCAACTTCAGGAAATGCAGTCATCAAATATTCTACCCTCAGCTGTGATGCTAGAAGGTCCTTCATAGATTTTTTGTTAGACGAAGTCTCGCCCCACTATTCCTAGTTACTGTTGTTGTTTTTAAAGTAATGAATGTATATTAATTCTTAGCAAATTTATTTTCTGTGTCAATTCAGGTAATCAAATGGGTTTTCTCCCCTTTTCCTGTTCTTTTGGTAAATTGTGTAGATTGTTCTTCAAATGCCAAACCACACTTGCAAAACTGGATAAATCGCACTGTGTTGTCATGTATAATTCATGCTCCGTATCATGCAACTCAGCTAGCTAATTATTTTGTGCACGATATTTGCATTTCAGTTCCTGAAAAACAGATCACTTTACTCCAAACAGGGACTGGGATCATTTGAAAATGGATGTCAGTTTTCCCAAGCAGCCTCATTTATTCCCATTTTACCCTAACTCCTGGATTATACTTTTTCATGGTCCTCACCCAAAGCCTGGGGTTTTCAAGGCCTTGAACTAGTGTATGTGTTGCCCAGAATCAAAAGTATATTGAGGGAAGCAGATGTGGCTCAAGCAATTGGGTTCAAATCTACCATATAGGAAGTCCTGAGTTCGATTTCCAAGGCCTCCTGTTGTAAGGCAAGCTGGCCCACACTGAGTGCTGGCCCACGCAGAGAGCTGGTGCAGCAAGATGAGGCAATGAAAAAAGTCACAGAGGAGAGACAATTACAGACACAGCAGACCAGGGAGAAAAGGTGGTGCCAGAGTTTGAGCACCTCTCTCCCTCTTTGGAATATCCCAGCATCACTTCCCCGTGCTGCCTAAAGATTTGTCAGTCGCGGGTGCGTGGGGGAACTTGAACTCTGCCCTGCTGCAGTGGAGGTCAGTGACGGTTGAGGTGAATTCCATGCAGTTCCAGGGCCAGGGAGAGGGCGTGAGACCCTGTTCCATGCAGTGCACCAGGACTCAGTTCCTGTGAGGGCCTGAAACCCGAGCCCTCCATTCATCGAGGGAAGAGGAAGAAGCCTGTGGGGAAATCACTAACCTGGAAGCCCAAGAGTCTCTTCCGCCCACATGGCATTGGCCACATTGAGTCCCTGGGCGCCCGGGGTCCTGGGAAATGCGGTACCTCACCGAGGAGCCCTTTCCCGGCTGTGAAGAGGTCCGGGCATCTTTGGGGTTCAGCGGTGGCCACTGCATGCCCGGGATCAACGTGCCTCTCACTAGGTCCAATGCCCCCCAGGGGCCAGAGTGGCCCAGGGGATTCTGCTCCTGACCTTCACCGCCAGTCTGCAGATCCAGGTGCCACCTTGACCCCACACTTTCTCTTCCCAGGTGGAATGAACATGTGGTTTAGACCATTCTATCTTGGTTTTTATTTCATCTGTTTGTTCTATCATTATTGAGAGAAATGTATCAAATCTCTCCTGATAAGTTTCATCTTTCTCTTCTTGTTTGGATAGTGGGGGGACCGTCCAGATCCAGGCACCCACATGGTTTATGTCACTGTACCAAGAAAAATCTGCACCAGACAACATTAATCAGGCAAGGACGACTTAATTCAGGGCCACTGTAAGAGAAGAGAGGATAGGGCGCAAATCACAGTCTGCAGGGGGTCGGATGTATAGTCAGGACCAAGGACAGTGGGAAAGCACCACAGCGCCATCTGGTGGACAAGGGAGGGGAGGACAGGGGCGACTTTGAGACTTGAACGGCAGTCTCTGAGGTTATTTTCTTTTCTTTTGCTGCAGAACAAGTTGCTTGTGCACATAGTCAGACAAGTTTAGTTTCTACATAGTGGGGGAGAGGAGAGGTGATCAGAGCACCTGACTACAGCGTCTTTGGTCGCCACAAAAACAAAAAATTAAGAGGCTGTGACCACACACTTCAGTGACAGCCATTGCAGGCAAGATCTACTGGGGATCCAAAAATCAGTCCAAAAAGGGTTGAGGTAAAATGGCATCTTTGCATCATTTCAAAGTATCTCCCCGGGGAAATTTTTTCATCAAAAGGGAAAAATAGTAACTTTTGACTAAAAAATCCTGGTAGACTCACCTTAGCTAAGCGAGCCAAGGTAACTTTGTCAATAATGAGACCTATCAATATCTTGTGCCCCGATAGGATGTCTTGTGAAGAGTTCACCACCACTTCCAGGGTATTGTTTGCCAAGAGACCTAACTTCAATTTAACTATGAGAAAAATTCAGACAAACACAAAGTATTTATTAAATAACTGATCAATATTCTTGAAAAGTGTCAATGTCATAAAAGCAAAGTCTGAGGAACTGTCACTGTCTGGGGAATAGTAAGGAGTAAGAACAGTTAAATCAGGGTTGAGTCCTGGGTTGGCTCATGGATCAGAAAACACACATTCATGAGGAAACTGATGAGATCCAAAAAAGGTCTGCCGTTTGTGGAGTGGAGCTCATGCTCACATCCTGCAGGGGGAAGCCCCTCACCAAGGCCGGCCTGGCCCCAGCCACTGCCGACGGCCCAACGTGCCAGCAGCAGAGACCAACACTCAAGGTGGGACCTTTCCCTGAGGTGATCAGCCTGCTCTCTGGGGCAGCTGGAGTCCCTGGACCACTTCCAAGCTGGACAGGGCAGTACTGTGTTCTTACTAGAATGGACCCATATGATGGAGATGGGTTTGCCTTCCCTGCACACGATGCTTCTGCCCTAAGTACCATCTGTCTATTCGCAGAACGCCTCATCCTCCAGCGTGGTGCTCCCCACAGCCTTGCTTCTGGCCATGGGGTGGCCAGCTAGTGTAGGAAAGGGAAGGTGAGTCTAAGACCTGGCAAAAATCATGGCCCTGAATTACGGGGCCCTGGAAACCCATCTGAGAACCCTTGAGAGAAAGACCTACCAAGGACCCCATGAGGACCTCATTTGGAACGAGTATCGAACGAGACCTCATTCGGGTCAAGGGAAAGCCCAGGAAACTCTCCAGAGGTCTCAGATTGGCTCCCCCTGGGGACCTGACTGGTGGGGAATCAATCCAAACAGCAGAGACTTTAAAAAGCCCTAACCCAGGATCCCACACGTGCAACTCACCCTGCAGTACACCTGTGACCCATACCTTGGCATGGACCATGTACTTTTCTCATTTTCATCTCTCTTAATAAACTCTGTACTTCCTTGCATACCCTATGGAATGTCCTTCAATACTTTTATGTGACAAAAGGCAAGAACCTAGAAGCCCAGACCAGAGCCATCTGGTAACAAAGGAACAGCAAACAGCAAATGAAGTGTGGGGTGGGTGCATCATCATGGAATTCACTGGTCTTTCTGAGTTCCCCATCATCCTCAAGAACCTGGCATTTTAGAACTGTGGAATGGCCTTTTGAACACTCAATTATTGTGCCAGTTAGATGGCAATACCTTGCAGGGCAGGGGCGATGCTCTCCAGGAGGCTGTGTTTGCTCTAAATCAGCATCCACTCTGTGTGGCTGATTCTCCCAGAGCCAGGATTCACGGGTCCTGGAATGAAGGGTTGGAAATGGGAGGGGCAGCACTCACTATTACCCCAGTGATGACCTGAAAAAGTTTTCCTTCCTTTCCCTGTGACATTATGCTCTATGGATCCCATGGAGGAGTGATTCCCCAGGAGACACAGCAATGATGAGACTATTGACTGGGAGTTAAGAATGCCAGGCAAAGAAGGAAATCAGTCTACTGGCTGGGGCAACTGAGGCTGGAGATCATGGGGAAATAGGACTGCACATTCAGAAAGGAGGTAAGGATGAGTTTGCCTGGAATACAGGAGATCCCTTTAGGACATCTCTTAGTATTACCATGCCCTAAGATTAGATTCAAAGGAAAACTGCAAATACCCAGTTCAGGCTGAATAACTAAGAAGGGCCCAGAACTTCTAGGAATAAAGAATTGGGTCACTCCACAAGGCAAAGAACCAAGGCCAGCAGAGGTGCTTGCTGAAGTTTATAAAGGGTACATGGTGGGAGTGGATTTGGATCACCTGATAGGGCATCCACCTACCACATGGGAGGTCCAGGGTTCCAACCTAGGGCCTCCTGATGCGTGTGTAGCTGGCTCATGTGCAGTGCTAATGTGCGCAAGGAGTGCCATGACACACAGGGGTGTCCCCTGCATAGGGGAGCACATGCACAAGGAGTGCACCTGTAAGGTAAGCCTCCCTGAACCAAAAAAGTGCAGCCTACTTAGGATTGGCTCTGCACACATGGAGAGCTGACACAGCAAGGTGATGCAACAAAAAAGAGATGCAGTTTCCCAGTGCTGCTGACAAGAATACAAGTGGACATAGATGAACACACAGTGAACAGACACAGAGAGCGGATAACTGGTTGGGGTGGGCAGAGGGAAGGGGAGAGAAATTAAAAATAAATCCCTAGGAAAAAAAGAATACATGGGATGAGTAGTGCAAGTAGTAGTCATAAACACAAGCTATGATCACATGACCTGTGGCAGCAATGAGGATGGTAATTGTCATGAGTATTTCTTCCTTGTTTTTGTATATGTTTGTATTTATACATAAAGGAAGTAATTCCTTTTTCTTCCCTATCTTATCACCTTGTCATAACTTGCGTTAACTTCATGTAGTATTCTTTAAGTTAGAGGATATTAAGGATAAGAGTGAATATCAGTCAAGGACTTGCCTCTTTTTGGGAAATGTTGGTGCATTTCCTGTTGTACACAGGACACTTGAGTTATGTCAGCTCAACTAGGACAGTGTTATCATTCTCAGTTAGAGATTAAGGATGCTTGAAGGACATGTGTATGGTGTCAATGGTGGGGGATTTGTGGGAGGAAGTTCACTGGGTGTACATATAACATATATAAATATGTTCAGATATTCATAGAGCATTGCCACGGTGGGTAGAGATTTACACAAGAATTGAAATAACATTGAATTTCCATCCTGGGAAGCTCTGCCACATTCTGTAATGGAATAGAAACAATCCTCCAAGTGCAGAGGCAAAGACAAGTAAAGAAAGATGGTTCTTTGATGGGCCCTTGATAGGGGAGACTATGCTTATGAGGTTTTTGGTCTTGAAATTGCAACTTAGCCTAGTGTTGTAGGGTACATCAGGAGTTACCTCCTGAAAGCATCTATTGGCTCAAATGTGGCCACTCTCTAAGCCAAACTCAGCATATGAATGCATGACCTTCCCCACAGTGTGGGACATGACTCCAGGGATGAATCTCCCTGGCACTGAGGGATTACTACCATGCACTGGCTAATGATGCAACTGGAAAAAGATCTTGAACAAAAAGGTGAAAAGGTAAAGATAAATGAGTTTCTATGGCTAAAAGACTTGAAGTGAGTAGGGAGCTCATCACAGAGGTAACATTAATGCATGTCCCAGGAGAATCTCATAGACAGTCAAAGTAGATACTATCCCAAATAGTGGGGCTCCTGAGGGCTCCAGAGATGTCCAGGACCTAAGGTCATAGCTTTGGAGTTTGGTGCCTTGCCCCTGAGCCCTACTTGGGAGTTTGTGCTCCCAAGTGTGACAGAGTTGGACTCAGATGTGACTTGTCTACACATGCCTCTTCTGTTCTTACAGCTGGTGCTGGAAGCGGTTGTGTATGTACAAGAGACTTGAATGTCTGGGCTGTCCATGTGCCAGCTGTGCCCTGAATGTCAGTGGCGTTTCAACACCTACTCTCCAGTTCATTGGACTCACCCAGGGAAACTAACAAGGAGGTGAGGATTTACAACCACCACACCAAGGAACAGAGGCAGTCTACAATTGCAGGCAAGGAAGTACCATCCATCAGCCACATGGGATCAAAGCTCCCTCTCAATTAGAGGTGGAGTGGGCATCAGCATCCCAGAATCCTCAGGATTGGGGAACAAAACATGGACTGGAGTGGACTTCCTGGTATTCTACTACAGACTTATTGTGATTCTAGCAATGGAAGAAATTATATCATTGAAGTGTAGGCAGTGGCCCCTGGAGGTGCTGAAATCAGGGAGAGGGAAAAAGAGGTGTAATATGGAGGCATTTTCAGGGTTTGGAATTGTCATGAATGACATTGCAAGGACAGATACAGGCCATTATGTATCTTGCCATACTGTACAGAATGGAATGGGAGAGAGTGTGAACGACAGTGTGAACTCTAATCCATGCTGTGCGACAATGCTCCAAAATGGTTTCATCAATTGTAATGAATATACCACACTAATGAAAGAAGTTGTTAAGGTGGGGAAAAGTGGGAGGTGTGGGGAGTGGGACATATGGGGGAACCCCTTGTATTTTTTATGTAACTTTTCATAGATTCTAAATATCTTTTAAAAATAAATAAAAAATATACTAAAAATAAAAAAGCAGATGTTTATGTGCTGCCAAGCAGACAAGGGGTAGACTGTGATGGTTCATTGCATGTGTCAGCTTGGCTAGATTATGGTATCCAGTCATTTGGTCAAATGAACCCTGGAATGTTACTGATGGATGTAAATAATTAGTCAGTTGATTGCGTCTATGGTTGGATACATCTACAATCAACAAAGAAGCCTGTCTTCAGCAATGAGAGGAGTCTCTTCATCCAATCAGTTCAAGGCCTTAAAGAGGGGAAATGACTGTGGCTTAAGCAATTGAGCTCCCTTTTACCCTATGGAGGTCCTAGTAAAAAAGAACTAAAAGAAAAAAGGCATCCCAGACTTGCGCTGCATGGTGAGGCACAGGGCCCAGTAGAGCAAAGACGATGACCCAACATGATAGAAAAAACATAAAAAACAAACAAACAACAAGGCTTCAAAGAAAAAATTGTTGATTTCAGTAGTCAGAAAGAATTTCTGTCTCTACTCTAGACAGCCAGCTTCTCCTGGAGAATTCATGATCATTTTCTTTTTCTTTTTTAAAGATTTATTTTATTTATTTCTCCCCACCCCCACCTTCCTGTTGTCTGCTCTGTTATGTCTATTTGCTGTGTTTTCCTCTGTGTCCACTTGCATTCTCCTGGCTCCAGGAATCTGTGTCTTTTTTTGTTACATCATCTTGCTGTGTCAGCTCTCTGTGTGTGCCACACCACCCTTGGGCAGGCTGTACTTTTCGTGCAGGGCGGCAATCCTCGCGCATGGGGCTTGCGCATGGGGCTCCCCTACCCAGGGGACACTCCTGCATGGCATGGCACTCCCTGTGTGCAGCAGCACTGTGCATGGGCCAGCTCACCATTTGGGCCAGGAGGCCCTGGCTTTGAACCCTGGACCTCCTATATGGTAGGTGGATGCTCTAGGAGTTGAGCCACATCTGCTTCCCTTCATGATCATTTTCATCGCAATTCCAAACTTGTCTCTTCCCCTGGAGAATTCAAAGTCACCTTCATTGATTTCCTAACTTGTAGCCTGCCCTATGGAATTCAGACTTGCCAATCCTCATGGTCACATGAGCCAATTCCTATAATGATATTATCCTAATATTTACATAGATATGTAAATATATATCCTGTAGATTCTGTCTTTCTGAAAACACTTTCAGAAACATATATTCTTTCCATGACCACCATGCTTCTCTGACACCTTGCAGAATTAATAGGAATTCCTAATATTATCTAATACCCAATGCATAATCAAAGGCCCCAATTTTCTCAAGGTTGTCTTTTTAGAGTTGGTTTGTTTAAGTGAATTCAAATAAGTTCCAATTTGCTTTTAGTTGTTATGTCTCAGAAATCACTTTTTTTCCTAGACTATTCTTTCTGTTCTGTTCTGTTCTGTTCTGTTCTATTCTGTTCGATTCGATTCGATTCGATTTGATTCCATTCAGTTTCATTTAATTCTACTGCCGGGGACTGAACGTGGGGACCTTATAAGTGGGAAGGCTACACTCAACAAATGAGCCACATCAGCTCCCCTGAGTTGATTCCCTCACCCGTTTGCTCATTCTTCAATTTTTGTCCCCAAATGGCACTGGGAACGGAACCCGGGACCTCCCATGTGGGAAGCAGGCACTCAACTGATTGAGTCATATCCACTCCCCTCCTGTTTTTTCTGCCATTTATTTATTTTATATGTCTCTTGAAAGCAATGCATCTTTAATTCCTTGGTTCCACCATTGTCTGAAAATAAACTTTGTCTTTACATGAAACATATGGTTCATTTATATTTAATGTGATGACTGATATATTTGTGTTTAAATTCTACTACCTAATTTAGAGGTTCCTTTTTGTCTTCTCTATTTTATATTTTGTTTCCTCCTTCTGTATTATTTATCATACTATATTTTGCATCTGGTAATGTAGAAGGTATACATTTTGTTTCTATTCCTTAGTGGTTTGTCTAAAATTATAATATTCATATTTTATTTACTAAAGGCTAATCAATACCTTTATCCTCATTTCAAGAATCCAAGGTCACCTTAGCTCCATATACTTTTCACCTAGATTATATGTTATTACACTGTATATTTTGATTCCATCCTGGTTTTTTCCTTCTTTTCTTCTAAAGGCGAGAAAATTTTATCCATTGCTGATGTCCCTTCCTGAACAGATAAGGCAGTAAGTTTGGCAAGAAGCTAAGATCTTCCCTACTGAAAAAAAAAAAAAAAAAAAAAAAGACACTCTCGTGTTCTGAGCCAGGGGCATCTTAAAAAAGGAAGCCTCCATGACTCCTAATTGTTTTTTAATTCAGAGGCTGACAAAAGGGTCTCTACTGAGTTCAGGAGCAAGGTATGGCTCCTGGGAAGTGTTGATGGACAGGGGTAGCAGGAGAGCCTGTCCGGGCTGTCCTTTTAGCATCCTTGGCCCACAGTTGACAAGGTGACATCCCTGGCAGCTGCTCCAAGTGTCTGGCTGTCACCTGCACTGTCGCTGAGTCCAGAAGCAGCAGGGGGCACAACAGGACGTCACGCCACCCTAGCCAGGGCAAGGTATGGTACTCTTAGCAGGCTCGCTGCCCAACCTCCCACTAGGTGCTCTTCCACGAGCCTCACAGTACTGCCCCCAGCCTCTTCAAGCGTCTGGGTGGTAGTCCAACTGAAAGTTTCCTCCTTCTCCACCTCACCCCATGCCTCATCCAGGCTGCTCTGAAGTCCAGCCTCAGGACTTTCTTTGATGCCATCAGCTGAAGGAACTTCCAGATCTTCCCACACATGTAGTCCTCATTCTCCCCACTAGCGAGGTTGCAGTCCTTGACCGTGAGCTCCACTTTGCAGCACGATGCACAGGCCACAGCTGTGGTGTCTCCTTGGGCTGCTCCACCTGCATGGAGCAGGGGCCAGGCTGGTGGAAGTGCAAGGTCATGGCAACCACCTAACTGGGTGCCTCTTGGGGCTTCTGTGGGCTCCATCTGCACTGTGACCTTCTCCAAGGCCCGGTCCTTGAGTGTATTCGTGAACTCAGCTTGGAACAGCACACGGTCAGTGAGGGTGTGTTTGATACAACAGAAAACCTTCTCCATCTATGACTGGTGAGGGTCCCCGACCCAGGAACTCAGCTACTGGATGTCTCTGGCCAGGCAGCTGCCACTTTCTCAGGATGCTTAACTGCTGGAGGGTGGTGCTTTCTGTTCCCTGCTATGCAATGGGCATGGCGGCCAATGGCAAAGACTTGATGTCAGAGGTTTATCTGATGGTTCTGGAATGTACTGCCCCAGAGTCCCATGTCTTTCCCCGCTTCTGGAGAGGGAGGGACACAGACCATTCAGAATGTTGCTGTGGTGCTTTGAGACTGTGTATCCAGGAAATCATGTTCTTCAAAGTGGTCCATTGCTGTGGGTAAGAGCCTGGACCAGGTGGGGCATTCTGATTAGGCTGCTGGGCATGGCCCAGGGTGGGTCTCCATCCTCCTAGTGCAGTCCCTTGTAAACAGATGAACACAGAGAGAAAGCCCCAGGAGCTGAGCAAGAAACCCACGAGAGCCAGAGGCTGACAAGGGAAGGGAAACTCAACCATGTGCCAGAGGAGTCCAGGCTCACCTCGAATGGACATTGTCCTGGCTAAGCTAATTAAGCTCCATTGTAAAAGCCAACACTTTTCTGTTATATTGCGTTTCGGCAGCCCAGCCAATGAAAACAGGAGCATCTTATTTTCTTCACTCATCTTTATTGAGATGTAATTGTCATATAATTATATATAATTATATGCCAATTATATAGATAAAATTCACTTGTTTGAATTGTATAAGTCAGTGGTGTTTTTTATATTCACAAACTTGTGCAATCATCACCAGTATAATTTTATACATTAAAATTTTTTTTGCTTTTCTCCAAGTGGCTCTATAGTTGTCTCAGTAGTACATATTAAAAATGCCACCTCGGGGGGCGGAAGTGACTCAGGTAGTTGGGTATCTGCCTTCCACAAGGGAGGTGCTGGGATCAGTTCCAATGTCTCCTAAAACAAACAAACAAACAAACAAACAAAACAGACAATAAGCAAAAACAATGAGCAAAGAGAAGAGGGAGCCGTGGGGCGGGGGCTGGGACTCCATTTTCCACCAGAGATTTGAGGTGCCACCCTTCTACTGAATGCCCGGGCGTTCAGGGTCCACCGTGCTTCTACTCCAGCCCCACGATGGAGAGAGGGGCGGGGACAGACAGGCAGCCACGCCTACCAAACGCTCCTCAATCCTCTTTTCTTCTCGTTAGTCCAGACAGTGACAAAACCAGAGATGTAACCTTTATTGTCCATTGACTGAGCAGCGAGAAACTCAGCAGGAAATGCTGGGAAAGAGCCACACAGGGATCAGGCACCCCCTGCCTTCTGCCCTCTCCACCCCCATCCCCATCCCAGGGCAGGGACCTCGCCTCGTCAGGGCGTCTTCCCCTTCTGGGACCCAGTGGCCTTCACCACGGAACGCCCCATCAACCTCTGCCTTTGCCCCTGGAGGCACCTGCACAGCCTGGCTCAGGCACCCAGAGGTGTGCGAGGAGAGGCCCAGGCTCCCGAGCGAGGTCTCGGGGGTCCTTCAGCAGCAGCCCGAGGTTCAGGTGCTTGGTCATGTTGGTGGCGACTAAACAGGGGCTCACAGTCTGCGGGAAGGAGGCGGGTAAAGCGCTGTACCCCCCGCGCCCCCCGGGCCCTCCCCGAAGCCCCGCCCCGCGCCCAGAATCCGACACTCTGCCCCCAGCAGGACTGAGCTGCGGAGGCTTCAGGCTCTAACCCCGCGGGGCCTCTGTCCTCTCCAGCCCCACCCCTCGGCGCCCCCAGCCCAGACCCGCCCATCTGCGCCTCCAGGTCTCTAAGCTCCCCACCCCCTCTGGGAGCCCCCTTGGACTCCCCCCACCCCAGCCACAGCCCTAAGGGCCCCGCCCCCGCTGTCAGGCACCTGCACCGTGACGCCCTGGGAGAGGTACTCGGCTCCCACCGCCCTCGAGAAGCTTCCCACGAAGGCCTGTAGAAGAAGGATGGGGAGGGGGCCGGGATCGAGGGCCCTCCCTGCGCAGCATCCCACCCCTGTGGGGCCCTGCGCCCACCCCTCCTCCAGCCCCTGGGCCAGCAACACTCCTGCAGCTCTGCCCTGGGCCTAGAACACTCCGTGGCTCCAGTCGGCCTCACGGCCTCCCTCCGCCTTCGGCCCCAAAGGCCTCGGTCTGCTGGACGCCCCGTGGTCCCCAGGCACCCACTGTGCCATTGGCAGGGCCAGCCTCTTGCTTCCCTGGCTCCTTCTAACCCCCAGGTGTTTGCTGGCCGAAGACTCAGGGGTCGCCTGGCGCCCCCTCCGCAGGACTTGCCCACCAGGACCTGCAATGCCCGGGCACGTGCCAGGGGAGGGGCCCAGGCTCGGCAGCAGAGCCCTGGCCTGGACTGGGGGTCTCCATACCTTGGTGGCAGCGTAAGCTGCGAGGAAGGGAAAGGGCCTATTTTCAGCCTCTGAGGAGATGTTGATGATTACGCCTCTGCCCCTGTAGGAGGAAGCAGGTGGGGGCAGGAGAGGACCCTGTGACTCCCCCCCAAACCTGAGACGCTGGAGGGACAGGGAAGAGCTTCCAACAGGAAGAGGTGGGCACATGGGTGGGGCAGCTGGAGAATGGACAAGGCCTGGGGTGGAGGGAGGTGAGGTGGGAGAGGGGGACGGCTGGAGTTTTCAGACAGAAGACAAAGAGGCTGGTTCCCACCTGGCGACCATCTGGGGCAGGACGATGCGGGTCATCTGGAGAGAAGCTGGTGAGGCCGCGGCTCTCCTTTCCATCCTCTCACCTGCTCCCTCGACGCCCGCGCCCTTCTCCTCAGCGTCCCTCCCACCCCTTCTTCCCCTCGAGGAACGTTCTCCGGGGAACACTCGTGCCAGCACAGTGCTAGGGGCCCTGAACCACCACTCTGGTGGCACCACGCCGCCCCCAGCCCAGCCCCTCCCAGCCCAGCTCACCTGCGCCACGGACAGCACGTTGCAGTTCACGATATCCGCCAGCGCCTGCGGGGAGAGGAGCCGTCAGGGCAGCCCTGCCCCTGTCCTGCCACAGCTCCCACCGACTTTTATTACTTCGATTACTTTCTATTGAGTTAAGACATCCATAACATGAAAATGATCTTTTCAGCCACTCTTGAGTTTGCGATTCTGTGCCATCAAGTTCATTCCCAATGTTATGAGCCGTCACCACTATCCACCTGTGGAACATTTTCAGCATCGGAAACCAAAACTCTGAACCCATGAAACAATAACTCCCCACTCTCTCCTCCCTCCAGCCCTTTGGAACCTCTCTTCTACTTTCTGTCTCTATGAATTTGCTTATTCCCAACATTTTACATGTGGGAAATCAGACAATATTTGTCTTTTTGCATCTGGCTTTTTGCCCTCAGCATAATGTTTCAAAGTTCATCCACATAGAGGCACGTCCCAGCACTTCGTTTCTTTTCAGTGTGGATAATAGTCCATTAATAATAATAATAACAAATAACTAAGTAAATAAACAGAAAAAAGTTCTACCTCTTAATAGTCTGCTCTCAAGCTCCCTATGCTTCCCCTGTCACACATGGCTGCTCCTCTGTTTCTGTCTAATTTATTTGTATTTATATTTTGCATAGATGAGCCAAACATCTATGTACCTTTTGATTAGCTTCTTTTGCTTAGCACATTTCCTTTGTAAAAAGAGCTTAGTGCAAGATTATTAAACTATTACCATACATACTGTCCATAATGTACCTCCTTGTATTTTGCCATAATATACATGACCTTAAACTTTCCCTTTCAAGCACTGTCATACCCTCAGACTTGCACTGCTAGGTACAAACACTATGATGTGTTTTCACCATTTCTATTCATTTACAAAGATTAATAAAAAAAATCCTTTTACCAATTCTACACAGATTAACCCAGCTTGCCATTTTCTAACCTCATTCCATTTTCTGGTGACCCATATTCTACTTATTAACTTCATGAGTTTACACAACATATTTAATTCATAATAGCGCAATCATTCTGTATTTGTCCTTTTGTGTCTGGCTTGCTTCACTCAAGCTAATGCCCTCCAGGTTCATCCATATTGTCATATGCTTCACGGCTTCATTTCTTCTCACAGCTGCATACTATTCCATTGTGTGTATACACCACAATTTGTTTACCCATTCATCAGTTGATGGAAATGTGGGTTTTTTCCATCTTTTGCTGATTGTGAACAATGCCACTATGAATGCTGTTGTGGTGATCTGTTTGTCACTGCTCTCAGTTCCTCTGGGTATATACCTAGCAGGGGTAATGTCGGGTCACAGGGCAAGTCTATATTAAACTTCCAAAAAAATGTTCCAGGGGAATGGGTGTATCTCAGTTGTTGAGCACCTGCTTTGCATGTACGAGGTCATGGATGAATCCCCAGTACCTCCTTAAAAAAAAAAACAAAACTTCAACTTCCTTAGGAACTGCCCGACAGTCCTCCACAGTGGCTGCACCATTCTACATTCCCACAAAGTGAATGTGTATTCCTCTCTCTTCATCCTCTCCAATACTAATGTGGTTGAGTGGTTTTTAAAAAATATTTTCAGCTTATATTTGGAAATTGAAGTAGCACAAAGGACAAAGAAACCAAAGTAGATGAAAACTCAAGGCAATTACTAAGTTCAGGGAGAATAAAGCATTCTTCAATAAAAGGGAAGTCATCACCGTCCACCACATGGCACAGCTGTGAGCAGTGTTTTCATATTTCCAGTAATGTGACTTTGTTCACATCTCTAAAATATGCTGGGGATGGCAGGTCTGGAGAGTGTGTGCTCGAGTGGGGAGGGGAGGCAGAGGTTTATGTGAAAGAGAAATAGTCACTAGAGACTGGCTAAAACTGACAACTAAGGATGAGTGCTACAGACATATCGTTTAAAGTGATGAGGTTATACTTTTAAAAATTGAAGGGGCGGTCCTTCTTAATGGGGGTGACTTTTGCCCCGGGGACAGGTGGCAATGGTTATGGTTGTCACAATTGTAGAGTGGGATGCTACAGGCTTCTAGTGGGCAGATCCCAAGGGTGCGGCTCAGCATCCTACAAAGCACAGGACCAGCCCCCACAAAGATGTACCCAGCCCAAAGTGCCAAGAGCGCTGATGTGGAGAATCCTGCTGCAGGGACGAGAAAATGGAATGAAACGGGATATACCATTTTTTTCACCAAGCCCTGATTAAAGAAAAAAAAACCCTAAATTTGATATCAACAGAAACTAAAGGAAATAACATGGCATCTGACAAAAGGTAACAGCAGATGAAAAGGAGCTGTGAGCTGCCATGTAAGTCCCATTGGAAAAGTGAACATGTGTGTAGAGTGACTCAAGAAAAGCAGCTGTGATATCAAGGATGGTCCAAATAGAAACCTATAAATCCACACACCCCAACAGCAGCCCCTGGCTTGCCCAGGTAAGTCGATTCATGGCGTGAGCACCACGAATAGAAAAGGGCAGAAACAGGCCCAACTCGCACAGTTGTATGTGTTGGGCACTGGGAAAAGTGCCTCACTAAAAAGACCATGTTCACATTGTAGACATCCCTGATTTGTAGCTGTTAAAACAACCTCTAGAAGAAGGCAGCAGAGGACTTCCTTCCCAGTCAGTGCATTATGCTGGTTGTCCACGAGAGGGCAGTACAGAGACTGAGGACCCCCCCCCAGCCAGCACTTAGTGGCGCCTCCTGGTTCACCCTCTTACCTTCGCTGGGTCCTCAGCATCCAGCAGTTTCATCCTCCTATTGCCAAAGTACATCATAGCCACGTTGTTCACTAAGTAACAGGGAACGGATGGTTCCTGTCAGGCCAACAGTCTCAGGGAGCCAGGAGGGGCAGGGAGGGAGACCACCAGAGGGCATGGGGGCAGCTGAGCTGGGCTGGGGCCATACCCAGAACTCCAATGTCCAGCTCCTGCAGCTCTGCCTCAATGGCCTCGTAGATCTCCAAGCCCCCGGTGAAGTCGGCCTGGAGGACTCGTGTGGTCCTTCCGTGACGCTGCTCTGGGAGGCGGGGTTGGGGCCAGGCCCTCGCTGGAGGCCAGTCCCACCTGCCGCAGCCCTGCCCTGCTGTGGACACCTGCCCAGGACCCCAGTCCAGGTGCTGCCTCTGCCCATTCTCCACCCCCAGCCTCCCCAAGTCCCAGACACTGCCCTGGGCCTGAGACCCCCCAGCCCTCGCTCCCTCCCCTGCCAGTCCCCCCCGCTGCCCCAGCCACTGCCCTGGAGCTCACCTATCTCCTCAGCTTCTTGCTCCAACTTGCTCAGGTTTCTACTGATGAGCACGATGTTCAGGCCTCTCCGGGCAAGCTGCAGGGATTCCTTCCCTCATTCTTGTACTCAACAATTTAAACAACATTGACTGTGCCCTGACTGTGCTGCACATTGTCCTGGATTCAGACAGAATGAAGAGGACCCAGAGGCCTGCCCTCATGCAGCAAGTTCCGGAGAAGCAAACGGGGAGAGGGAGGAGCCCGTGCCAAGGCCCTGCTGGCATTGAGAGGGCAGCGTGGGGTCAGGTGCACTGGGGCAGTGCGGGATGTACAGGAGCTGGAGGGGAAGCACGGCCAGAGCAAGGGCCGTGGGGGCCTAGGATGGCCTCCAGCTCCTCTTCTCAGTGATGCAGAGCCCATCGGTCATCCTCCTTCCTTCCCTCAGACATTCTTCCAAAATATCTTTACTGAGCACCTCCTGGTTTTGCTGGTGGTGCTGAGGACACTGAGTGGCCATGACTGACTCTCTTCAGCACCTCACCTCTTCCTGGGTCCCCACCCCAGGTCCCGTTTGGTGCCATTTCCCAGTCTTGTCCCCTCCCGTTCATTCTCTACTCTGTAGCCAGAAGGATCATTTTAAAGAACAAACCTCCCTGCTTCTCTCCTGCTTAGAAACTGCCTGGGCTCCCCATGACCCTCTGGTCAAGCCACAGGCCTCACCCAGCCCCCTAGTCCCTGTGTGGCCTGACGCCTGCTCAGTCTCCTGCCCAGAGCCCTCTAAGAAAATCCAAGCACAGCAGGTAGTTCATTGAGCCCCACAGACACCCCTTGGAATTTCCTGCCTCACGGCCCTTGCACATGCCACCCCTCTGCCTCCAATGCCTTTCCCCTTCAAAGAGAAGAGTGAGCAAATATGTGGGGAATGCGGGACACTTGCTGGGGGGTGGTCGGCATTTGGGGCCTGCCTGCCTCTCCTAAGCTGCATACCTGAGGGAAATGTGCCATGTGGACCTAGTGTCCATCAGCTTTGGAGGCAGGTTTTGTCCAAACTTCTTCACTGCCCCCTGCATGAGACACTGATGCTGTGGGACTTCAGGTCACCCTGTCACTAGCAAACAGTCCCCAGGCTCATCCTTGGGATCAGCACAGCCACAACCCTCCCCTCATGGGGCACAATGTCCAGTGGGTGCCACAGAAGGTATCCTCAGCATGTCAGCGATTTTATTTAGGTATCTCTTTACACCTGTCTAGCTGTCTCCCCTTGGAACATAACCTCATGAGGGTAGGTGCTTTCATTTCCTTTAACTTATTTTGTTCACGGCTGCATCTCCAGTGCCTGGAATGGTGCCTGACACATAGAGGGAGGTCAATAAAAACGATTTGAATGCATGAATCAGGGTGTTGATATGGAAGGATAGAAACAGTAGAGGGGCACTGTGAACACTTGACTCAAGGTTCGGGGTAGGCAGATGGAAGGCTTCCTGGAGGAGGGGATGCCGCAGACTAGATCACACAAGGCTCAGTTGACGGGCTACAGGCAAGCAGGTCTGAGAAGCTCCTGCCCACACCCATGCACCACACCTCATGCCCCTGCTCACCTCATGTGCGTAAGCCTTGCCAATGCCAGCAGTGGCTCCTGTCACCACTGGGGACAAGAAGAGAAGGAGCGGGGAGGAGGTGCGTCTGCAGCCTGCACAGGACTTGGCCCCAGGCCTTCCTCAGCCGATTCCAGATCCTTCCCCCGCTGACCCCTCCTCTCCCCTCACAGTTGCCTCTTGCACCTTTCCTGGGATCGCGGCTCCTGGGAATCACCTCCCCCTTTGCTGGCCTCACCCCCTTCCCTCTGTCTACTCCTCGTCGTCCGCCTGGGTCTCTGTCACCTGCTCTCCTGGACCGCCTCAGGGACCTCCTGCCTCCTCTGCCCTCCCTGGCCGCCCCATCATTCACCTCTTGCTTCCCAGGGTCCCACGACCCGCACAGGGTGGAGCCCTCTCACCTGCCCAGGCTCCCTGCGACCGGAGCCACGGGTCGCCGCGGCGCACCGGGGGCAGCAGGTAGACGTAGACGGCGCGGCCCACCCCCCACGCCGCGCGCAGCAGCAGCCACGCGGCGGCCACGGTCCCCAGCGCGCGCAGCACGTCCCACCCCGACTCCATCGCGGCCCAGCCACCACCCCAGCGTCCAGGCCAGGCAGTGCCTGGGGCCTGAGTGTCCACCCCCGAGGACCAGGGTGCCTTGGCCCCGGCCAATCACAGGCGACCTTCCCGCCGCCCCGCCCGAGCCCCACCCAAGCCCGGCCCCCTCCCCCGCCCCTCGAGGCCCTGCCTGGCTCCCCTGCTGCCCTCTCCGGGTTGGGCCCAAGCACCCACACATGCCCTTTGTTTGGAAGCTGACCTCAGCGCATCTGTTGTTTGGGATCTGAGGTCAGTGACCCATTGACGTGAATGCAAGCAATTCCAGGGCTAGGGAGAAGGTGTGAGGCCCTGCTCCACGCAGTGCACCAGGACCCACCTCCTGAGGGCCTGAGCCCCAAGCCCTGCGCTCATCCAGGTAAAGGGAGGAGCCTGTGCAGAAATCACTAACCTGGAAGCCCCTGAGTCTTTTCCATCCACATGGCATTGGCCACAGCGAGTCCCTGGGAAATGCGGTTCCTGATCTGGGAGACCTTTCCCCACAGTGAAAGAGGTGCGAGCATTTTTGATGCTCAGCTGGTGGCTGCTGCACGCCCAGGATCAACGTGCCTCTCACTGGCTCCAATGCTGCACGGTGGGCACAGCAGCCCAGGGGATTCTGCTCCTGAACTTCACCTTCAGTCTGCAGATCAAGGTGCCACCTTGACCCCACACTTTTCTTTCCTGAGATGGAATGAATATGTGGTTTAGATCTTTCTATTCTGGTTACTATATTAGTCAATGTTCTCTAGGGAAACAGAATGAACAAGAGATATTACGCCATAGTATGTGATTCTATAAGAGCCCCGCATGTGGTCGTGGGGATGCACAAGTCCAGGTTCCGCAGGCAGGCCCCAACCAGGGGCTGCAAGGAAAGTCCAGTGAAGGTGCTTGACGAGTTCTGGGAGAGGGTGGCTGTCCAAAGAGGAGCTGGGAAATTCTCTCTCAATCCAGGAATCACTTCCCCTTTTAAGGGATTCAACTGATTGGGTTAAGTGTCACTCATTGCTGATGGCAATCTCCCTGACTGACATAATTATAACCAGCTATCTATGAATTACTACTGCAGTAAAGTCAATGGTGACTAAAGCCCATAAATGCCTTCGTATCACAGTTAGCCCAGTGCTTGATCAAACCACTGGGCACAATGCCTGGCTGAGATCACACAATAGGCTAACCATCACACTTCCTATTTCATCTCCTTGTTCTATCATTATTGAGAGAAATGTATGAAATCCCTCCTGATGATTGTTATCTATTTCTCTTCTTGTTTGGGTACTGGCTTGGGGTAGCATCCAGAGACCCAGGCATGCACATGGCTTATGTCACTGTCCAAGAAAAATTTGAACTAAAGTATACTTTTACTTATAGTCAGCTATAGCAGAAGAGAGAGAAAAGAACTCAATTCCCAGTCTGCAGGGGGGTGGGATTTGTAGTCAGGACAAAGGGCAGTGGGAAAGCACCGCAGGGCCATCTGGTGGAACAGGGGAGGGAAGGGGTGACTTTGAAACTTGACCAGCAGGCTCTGAACTTTGTTTGGATTTCCTGCAGACCAAGTTGTTTGTCCAGATAGTCGGACAAACTTAATTTCTAGGTAGTTGGGGAGGCAGAGGTGGTCAGGTCACTTGACTACAGTGTCATTGGCCACCACAAAAGCTAAAAATTAAAAGGCTGTGACCACATACTTCAGTAACAGTTATTGCAGGCAAGATTTCCTGGTGAATCCTAAACTCAGTGCGAAAGAGTGTCAAAGTATCTCCCTGGGAAATTTATTCATCAGAAAGGGAAAAATAGTAACTTGACACGGAAAAGAAGCCTGGCAGACCCCACCTTAGCTAAGTGATCGAGTTAACTTTCTCAATGTTGAGGCGTATCTATACCTTGTACCCCCGATAGGATGCCATAAGTATTCACCACTTCCAAGGTATTCTTCACCAAATTGCTTAACTTCAATGTGAGAATGAGAAAGTTTCAAACAAACCCAAAGTGTGAAACATTTACAGAAGAATTGGTCAATATTCTTAAAAAGTGCCAAGTCATAAAACACAGAGAAAGACAAAGGAACTGTCACTAGTTCATGAGACTAAGGGGAGAGAACAATACATGCAGGGTTGGGTCCTGGACTGAATCCTGCACCAGAAAAGGCCATTCATGGGAAAACCAATGAAATGCAAAGAAGTTCTGTATTTTATGGTATGGTGCTGATGTTAATGCACAGGAGGAGGTGAAGAGGAGGTGGTTCAAGTGACTGTGCTCCTGTCCAGCATATGGGAGGTCCAGGGTTCAATTCCTGGTGCCTCCTGGTGAAGACAAGCTGGCCCATGCAGGAGCACTGGCCCATGTGGCAAGCTGCCCTGAGTGGAGAGCTGGAGCAGCAATTGACAAACAAAAGAGGCACAGAAGAGAGACAATGAGAGACACAGCAAACCAGGGAGCTGGGGTGGCACAAAAAATTGAGCACCTGTCTCCCACTCCAGAAGGTCCCAGGATTGATTCCCATTATTGCCTAAAGAGAAGACAAGCAGGCATAGAAGAAGGCACAGAGAATGGACACAGAGAGCTGACAACATGGGGGTGGGGAGGGAGGAGGGAATAAATACATAAATATCCATTAGGAGGCTAATCTTAGGGAAGGCTGGGAGAAGGGTTATAAGGTGTGCCTCTGTAAAACTTTTGTAACTTTTCAGTAAGTATTAAATTGTTCCAAAAGGAAAACTTCAAAAAAATCCCAAAGACTCCCTGGTTGGAGACATGACAGTACGTGCTTTTCAAAATGGATAATTTGTCATCGCTGATAGGAAATAATTAGTGTAGGGAAATTCATAGTGTCTGAAACTAGACTACAGGTTACCAGGGTAGGGGAGGGTTAGGGAACGGGGAGTTAATGTTTCATGCGTGCAAAGTTTCTGTTTGGAGTAAAGGAGAGGTGTTGGTAATGGATGATTGTGATAGTAGCACAACATTGTAAAGTGTAATTAACATTGTGAACTGTAATTAATTAAATGTAATTATTTGAGTGTGCTTAAAAGAGGAAATTTTAGGTTGTATATAAGTTATTGGAATACGAATAATATTGAACTGGAAGTGAAGACTGTCACCCGGCCACTTTGGGCTCCTCTCGCCTCTGAATCAACAGGTTAAGAAATGAATTACTGTACTAGCTGGGGTGATTTATCCTAGTTATCAAGAGGAAATAGGACAGCAGCTGCACAATGGAGGTAGAGTTTGCCTAAGATCCAGGCGATTCCTTAGGGTGTCTCTTAGTACTTCCATGCCCTGAGATTAAAGTCAAGGAAAACTGCAACAACCTGATCCAGGCAGAACTACTAAGGGCCCTGAATATTCATGAATTAAAGTTTGGGTCACTCCACCAGAGAAAGAAGCACGGCCAACTGAGGGTAAAGGAAACATGGAATGGGGAGTAGAAAAAGTTAGTTAGAAATACAAACTATGACTTTGGGATAGTTGTAGAAATGAGGACTGTGATGGCCATGAGTATTTATTCCTTGGTTTGTTAGGAATATGTTCATATATGCACGTAAAAGAAATGCCTTTGTGTTCTTATCCCATTTTCATAACTTGTACTAACTTCATGTCATAATATTTAAATTAGAGGATATTAAGGATAAGAGTGAATATCAGCCAAGAACTCGCATCCTCTTCTGGGTAAGGATTGGTGCATTTCCTGTAGTATGCAGGACACTTGAATTATGTCAGCTCAACTATGATTGTGTTACTGCCCTTACTTAAAGATTAAGGATCTTTTAAGGAGATGTGTACGTCTGCCAAGCTGACATGGGGTAGCCTGTGATGGTTCATTTCATGTATCAACTTGGCTGGATTATAGTGTCCAGCTGTTTGGTCAAGTGAGCACTGGACTGACTGTTATGGATGTAAATAATTAGTTGATCACATCTATGGCTGGTTACATCTACAATCAACAAAGAGGACTGTCTTCAAAAGGCAAGGAGTCTCCTCATCCAATCAGTTGGAGGCCTAAAAGAGGAAATGATTTCAGCACTCAGAAAGAATGTCTGTCTCTAATCCAGACAACCAGCTTTTCCTGGAGAATTCACTGTCACCTTCATGGGAGTTGCCAACTAGTGGCTTCACCTGGGGAATCAAAGTTACCTTTATGGAGTTTTCAACTCGCAGCTGGCCATATGTAATTCAGATGTGCCAATCCCCATGACCACATGAGCCAGTTCATATAATAATAAAATATCTTAATGTTTACACATATATAAATATATATATTCTATTGGTTCTGGTATCCTGGAGAACATTGACTAATAAAAACGTGTATGTTGTTTACATGACCACCATGTTAATTTTGCAATTTGCAGAATTAATAGGAATTTTAAAATATTATCTAACATACAATCCATAATCAAATGTCTGCAAGGTTATGAAAGTTGTTTTTTTAGTGTTGGTTTGTTTGACTCAGAATTAAAATATGGGAACCTCGGGGAAGATGCTGGATTAGAGAGACATAGGAGTCACTTCTCTAGCATAAATCTAGCCAAAGTGTTAAGAAATAAAAGGCATAACATTGCAAAAATATCTAACCAACCAATCCTGTCCCCGTTTCTGAGGATCGGCCTGTGAGGGCATGGCCTTGCAGGAGAATATCAAATAAATAACTCCTGCCCCTAGTTTCTGTGAATCAGCCTGTGAAAAAATGGCTTAGTAGGAAGATATCAAATGAGTAACTACCCCCACCCACTTCTGTAAATCAGCCCACAACCTTGCACCCCATTCAGCTTCTGCAAAATTTCATCCAGCAACGCGTTAGCCAATGAGCAAAAGTTATGCTGATCCCACCTGAAATCCTGTACAAACCTATGAAAACTAAAAAACAGGGCTCAGAACTTGGAGACTGACTCTCCTCTGGGCCCACGCATAATAAAATAGTTCATCCACCTGTTTGGAGTGCCGGTTGTGGGTTCCTTCTATGGTTCTGAACTTCTGGCTTTGCTGCAGCATTTGGTCCCCTGGCTGGGATACCCAACCATGTTGGCCCCTTGAGCCTCCAGTTTAGGATTGGTGGGCAATCAGGCAGAGATCTCCACATGAACAAGGCAGTGCCACCTGTCCGCTTGACGAGGCCTTCTTTGGGGACAGGATCCCTGTGGACCATGTCCTCCACCTCGGCCTGACTCAGTGGAGAGGTGGATTGAACTACATCAAGAGACATTGGAAAGGTAAAGCCCCAGGGTTCTGAGTCCCAGTCAGGCCCATCTCTGGACAGAAGGGGAGACTGATCACCTCCCCAAATCTCGAGATTTGAGATTCCAGGATAGGGCACTTCCTTGGTTGGGACTGTGTAACCTCTGAGTGATTGAGTGAATGAATGGGGACTGCAGAGGCTTGCCTTTGCTGATGCAGTTTGTGGCTCCACAGTCTGCATTACAGAGTACGGGTGGGTCCCAACCTGCACTCTGTGGCTACGTCATGTGGCTTATATGGCTAATCCGGACTCTACATGGACACCTTAGCTAAGATGAGCCTAAGGTTTCATGAGAGATGCAGGCAGGCGGGCATTTGAGAGGCCTCATGAGGGGCACCTTTTTTGTTTGTCCTGCAACACTGGTTCAGGAATGGGATCATCACAGTCCAAACTCACAGTCTTAAATTTTATGTTAAAAAGAAAAACTTCAAGAAAGGCTTTTCTGGGGATTATAGTATCCTTATGTCCCCCAGAACTCTCCAGACCCTACAAAGTACAGTGGCCTAAGTTTAGTGTTAATTAGTCCTCAGAAAGAACCCTAGAGGTGACCAAAGTTTGTGAAGTTTGGCAGGCAGCCACTGAAGTCCCCGGCCACCCTGATCAGTTTCCCTACATTGATTCCTGGTTAAAAATTGCCCAAACCCTGCCCCCTTAGTTTAGATTCTGTGTTCAAATGAAGGGTCAGAGCAGGGTCCTCATAGCTCAGATGGGCAGACCTTGACAGCCTATTATTCTACAAGGACCTCTGGAGGAAGACACTTCATCCCCACCATATATCCAGTCATTCCAGGGTGTCTCTCTGCCCTGGAGCCCCCGCAGGCAGATCTCCCAGAGGCTCCTCCACCTTCAGTCTCCCTGGGCCCAAAAGCCTCCCCAAGGAGGGATCCTGAGACCACTTTGACAAGAAGATTTCAGTCCACACAGCCTGCACTCCAGATGCCCCTCCATGAAACACAGAGCCCAGCCCAGATCAGCGCAGACGGGACTGTCCAACCCGGGAGGCCAAGCCTGTTTTATCAGCCTTTCACGACTGCAGATCTTTAAACTGGAAGCACCACAACCCTCCATATTCAGAAAAGCCTTGGGCTCTTATTGACCTCATGGAGTCCATTTTCCAAACCCACTGCCCCATTTGTGATGATTGCTGCCAACTCCTCCTAACCCTGTTCAATGCAGAAGAGAGATGCTGCCTCCTCACGGAGGCCGGAAAGTGGTGGTGAGAACAGGCCCCTGCAGGTGTCTTTGAGCCAGAGGAATGTGCCCGAGAGGTGGCACTGGAAGCCCACTTGGCCTGGGACTTTAACACAGATCAGGGGCAGCTGCCCTTCAGTGGGATCGAGAAGCCCTCCTCAGGGGTACAGGAAGAGCGAGGTGGCCACAAACATGTCCAAAATGGCCTCCATCACTCAAAGCCTGAAGAACCTCCAGGAGATTTCTATGAGTGACTCTGTGAGGCCTTCAAGATCTACACCCCCTTCAACTCAGAGGCCCCGGAAAGCCAGAGGATGGTCAATGCAGCTTTCTTCACCCAGGCTGTGCCAGACATCAGATTAAAACCTCTAAAGGTAGATGGGTTCACAGAGATAAACATCTCCCAGCTTCTCAAAGTCTCAAATAAATTATTCATCAATTGGAACCAAACTGCGGAGGGGGGAGCAAAAAGCAAACAAAACAGCAGGTCTCCCTATTAGCAGCAGCCTTAAAATTCCAGACCCAACCAATTGAGAAAGGCCACCCCGAAAAGGCAAGGATACTTCACCCTGAAAGTCCCTGCTGCTGCCAGTACTGCCTGGGGCTGCCTGGTTTACATGTCTGGATTTAAAGAATGCTTTTTTCTGCCTGCAGGAAGCTACCCACAGTCAGTCACTATTTGCTTGTAAATGGATGAAACCCAAGACTCAAAAAAAAAAAAAAGGGACTTGATTAACTTGAACTCAGCTCCCACAGAGCTTTAGAACTCCCCCACCTCTTTTGCTAAATCCTGCCAGTTTCCTTCTGACTAAAATAGGAACTCCTGAGCACAACTGCACAGAAATGACAAAAAGTGTATACCAGTCGCCCCAACCTACAGGATGGGCCCCTTCCTTGCCCAGATCAAACCCTATTCACAAACTGCAGCAGTTTTATCAGAAATGAAGAGGCTTACTAAATATGCAGTCACCACAGCTAAATAAGTAATAAAAGCAGCTCCCCTACTTAAAAGGTAATCTGCACAGCAAACAAAACTCTGGGCACTAATTCAAAACCTATAATTGGCCACCGGGCAAACAGTAAACATTTATACTGACTCTAAGTGTGCATTCACTACTGTACATATCTGTGGGGCAATAAAAAATAAAAAAAGAAATCCTTCAACTACTGGAGGCGGTCTGGAAGCCAAGCTGGATTGTCGTCATCCATTGTCAAGGACATCAGAAGAAAACAAGTGTAGTTATTAAAAAAAAAAAAAAAAGACTAGCTGATAAAATGGCTAGACAGGCAGCCAAAAACATTAAGATAAAGCCCTCAAACTGCAAGACCTGGTGCCAGGGCCTCACCAGTACATTTCAAAACAACACATTGAAAAACTAAACTATACCCAGGAGGAACAGAAGTGGGCAAAGAGAGAAGGAGGGCACCAGACCCCAGAGGGAAACTGGCTACTCTTAGATAGCCAGTTCTTCATCCCAAAAGGGGGTCGCCTATACGCTGGTTCAACAATACCACCAGCACTCCCTCCTGGAAAAGACTGCTTTAGGAGCTCTGCTTGAAAAATATTATGACATTGCCCAGATCACCTCGCTTTGCACCACCGTTAGAAGCCATTGCCAAACCTGTGCTATAAACAACCCCTTCCAAGGTACCAGACCCTGGCTGGCATCCAAAACACAGGAATTGCCCCTTTTAAAACCTTAACAATGGACTTTACAGAAATAAAACCAATTCAAAAGTATAGGTACTTATTAGTAATAATGACCACTTCCTCAAGCTGGGTCAAGGCCTTTCCAACGCACAGTGAAACACAAAAAAGTAACTAAAACTTTGCTCCAAAAAATTTTTCCCTGGCCTTGGATACCTTTATCCAGAAGCAGCAGCAATGGCCCAGCTCTCATGGCAGTCATTGTCCAAGAACTAGCAAAATGTTAAGAATTAAGGAAAAACTCCACACAGCCTATAGGCCCCAAAGCTCAGGGAAAGTAACATGCATAAATCAAACCCTCAACACCACCCTAGCCGAGGTCTATAAAAACAATAAAAACTGGCCTCCCATGAGTAAATCTCCTCCATTAGCCCTGCTTGCACTCCCTGGACCCTCAGGCTTTTCACCTCCTGAAGTTCTGTTTAAACAACCACCCCCAATTATTCAAACCTTCAAGGGAAATCTCAGGTTCCTAGGAAAAACTGGCCAGGATTCTACCATCCAGCAGTTGGGAAAAACCCTAGCCCAAATACACAAAACTGTCATGTCTTGTAATGCAATCCCACTCATCCACCCAGTATCCACTTGCCTGGAAGCCTAGTTTGAGTAAAAAAAACCTGAAAAAGAGCCTCTCTAACCTACCTGGACAGGCCCACATACTGGTATCCTTGTAACCCCCATTGCTCTAAAAGTTTCAGGTAATGGCCCTTGGATTCATCATACTAAAGTTAAAAGGGCACACCCCAATGAAAAACAAGATGACTGGATAACTCACCCTGTACCCAACTGTCCCTTGAAAATCTGGCTTGCCGGGAGCCACCAAGAATCATCATTACCTGACTAGATGGGTTCCTGTTCTCTTTGGATCCTACTCCTCTTTAGATTGCTTGGCTTGATGTTTGGAATGGACTGGCAGCTACAGCTCCCAGAGACTGGAGTGTAGGTGAAAGGACACTAATCTTAATAGTGTACTTATGTCTTGTAGAATGCTTTATTAACTTATTTCTCCACTTAACTCGAATAATGCCCTATAAAAATTATAGGGGCATTAAAGGGGGAATTTTTAAGAAATAAAAAGCATTACCTTGCACAAATATCTAATGACACTCCTGTCCCCGTTTCTGTGGATTTGCCTGTGAGGGCATGGCCTTGCAGGAGAATATCAAATAAATAACTTCTGCCCCCTGTTTCTGTAAATCAGTCTGTGAAAACATGGCCTAGTAGGAAGATATCAAATGAGTGACTCCCCCCCTCCTGCTTCTGTAAATCAGCCATCAACCTTGTAGCTGTGTTCTGCTTCTGTAACCCTGCTGCTTGCAAAATTTCACCTAGCAATGTGTTAGCTAATGATCAAAATTTATGGTGATCCCACCTGAAATTCTATGTATGCCTATGAAAACTGAAAAACAGGGCTCAGAATTTGGAGATTGACTCTCCTCTGGATCCGTGCATAATAAAATAGTTAATCCATCTCTCTGGAGTGCTGGTTGTGGGTTTCTTCTGTGGTTCAGTACTCCTGGCTTTGCTGCAAAAAAAGGTCAGGCAGAAAGATCCTGGAAAAAATGTTGTATGGTTGAAACACCACAAGAAGGCTGAACACCACCCAGACATGAAAGGGACACAAGTGTTGGAAACTGAGGCACAGTGGCCTCTCAAGGAGAGATGTGCTGTCTCCATGCTGGTGCTGTCTCCATGACTATGCTTGCAACCTAAGGAATGCAGTGATTGGGAATTGCAGGCAAATGGGTTTAAGCTGTTAAAAACTGAAAGACAAGATGAGCTCATGCCTTCTGTAATGTATAGAACACTTAGATTTTGTACCTTGAGATAAGATTTTTTAAAATTCCTTGGGAAACGGACTTGGCCCAGTGGTTAGGGCATCTGTCTACCACATGGGAGGCCTGTGGTTCAAACCCCGGGCCTCCTTGACCCATGTGGAGCTTGCCCATGCACAGTGCTGATGTGCTCAAGGAGTGCCCTGCCACGCAGGGGTGTCCCCTGTGTAGGGAAGCCCCACATCACAAGGAGTGCACCCCTAAGGAGAGCCGCCCAGCATGAAAGAAAGTGCAGCCTGCCCAGGAATGGTGCTGCCCACACTTTCTGTGCCACTGATGACAACAGAAGCGGACAAAGAAACAAGGCGCAGCAAATAGACACAGAGAACAGACAACCAGGGGAGGGGGGGAGTTAAATAAATAAATAAATCTTTAAAAAAAATTCCTTAGACTATAGGTAATGCTGATAGTTAGAACAGGTTGTTCCTTAATGTCATGGTAGGCTAGTGTTTGTGTGTTTAGGCATGTACACTGGGGTGTATAAGACCCCCTTGTAAACAGTAAAGTTGTCTGATGAGCTTGAGGCCTCAATGCTCTCAGAACCCCTGATCCCAATCTCTCTTTGTCTTTCATTTCTGATACCATTTGGGTCATCCACTCTGACAACTGGAGCCCAACATGGGGCCCGAAGTAGTTACTGCAGCAGAGATTCTTCCATGGTCGTATTGAGAACATGGAAACAGGAAACCTTCCTGAAAGGTTGAGACGTCCAACATAGGGTGACCCAGGTCAGAAAATAAAGGTAAGAATTTTAATTGATTTTTTTCCCACTAGCATCAGGGTAGGGGAAATCAACTGGGATGTCTGGAAGAATATTCACAGGTATTGAAAACTCTTTTAAAAACTGTCAGAGTCACAGTGAAAACTGCATATTTTTTTTTTATGGTTGGCACCCAGGGAGCTTGCTTTTTTTTTTTATTCATTTTTAAAAAATTATTACATTCAAAAAATATGAAGTCCCATTCAACCCCACCACTCCCACCCCCCACTCCCCCGACAGCAACACTCTCTCCCATCATCATGACACATCTGTTGCATTTGGTAAGTACATCTCTGAACATCACTGCACCTCATGGTCAATGGTCCACATCATAGCCCACACTCTTCCACGTTCCATCCAGTGGGCCCTGGGAGGATCTACAATGTCCCATAATTGTCCATGAAGCCCCACCCAGGACAACTCCAAGTCCCAAAAACGCCTCCACATCTCATATCTTCCTCCCATTCCCTGCACCCAGCAGCCACCATGGCCACCCTTCCCACACCAATGCCACATTTTCTCTGTGGACATTGGATTGGTTGTGTCCATTGCACATCTATGTCAAGAGGGGGCTTAGATTCCACATGGATACTGGATGCAATCCTCCTGCTTTCAGTTGTAGGCACTCTAGGCTCCATGGTGTGGTGGTTGACATCCTTCAACTCCATGTTAGCTGAGTGGGGTAAGTCCAATAAATCAGAGTGTAGGTGTTGAAGTCTGTTGAGGTTCAGGGCATGGCTATCATATTTAACTGAACTTTTTGCTCTAGTACAAAAAAACTGTTACTGGTTTCGCCCAGAAGGAAAGAATCTTTTAAATCTTAAACAGTGGAAACAGGTAATGAGGGCGCTATGTAGAGCATGTCAAAAGGGAGAAACTATACCATTATCTGTGGGTTTTGTGCCAGCAAATTGCTGCCACCTTAGATCCTTCACAGTCAGACACTTGACACTATATTAATAAGATAATTGTTCCTAACTCCATTCCTCAAACACCTTTAATGCCCTGTTTATTGCACAGATCTCAACAAGGGGATCCGGAGGCCATGCAATTATTATCAGCTTTTATATTATGACCAACTCCATCAGATGCTAATAATCCTCAGGGAGGTGTTGAGTTCCATCTTGAACTAATACCTTTTAAACTATTGAAAGATTTAAAACAGGTAAAAATTCTAAATAAAGTCCTTGTCAGTGAAAGCAGGCTTGTAAGAAAGCTCTCTGTTAAAGTGTTAACTAAGATGAGGAAACAACTCTGGCAGCAACTCTGCAAACCCCCTGCTGTCTACATGACAATGTAGCTGTGGGCTACTGAGGGTTAATAGAGTTAAGCCACTGGAAAAAAAGAAAAACGTGGTAACATTGGTGTTCTGTTTTGTTTCCATGCTAATTCTGATTGGGCTTATTTAACCAAGGTAATAAAATTAGTACAAAATTTTTATCAAGGTCTAAAAGGAATTTTCAGTTTTAAATCTATAGCTTACTCTGGAACTTCAAGTCTCAGTATAGTCTTACAGAGTAGTAATCCAAAAATGTGTGTTAACGGTCTGTCCAAACTGCTAAATAAGAACTTAACTACATTTATGCTGCTCAAGTTATCTTAACTGATTGCTGATAACTAATAAAAATGTTTCCAAGCACAAGCTTTGCATGCTACAGGCAACATGGATTCCAGAAGAAATCTTTAAAAATAAAATCTAAGATGTGATATAACAGAGAACTTAAAAGCAGCTATACCAAGAAAGTAAGAATTATGAGTTAATTGTAAACTGTATGTTTCTGTTAATGTGTTGTAATTGTTTTGTGTCTGTCTGTTCGTTCAATGTCAGTGTATATTTTGATACCTCTGGATGGTAAATATAAATTAATAAAAATTTTAAAAAGAGCTCTATTCAAATGGCAAAACATTAAATAAGTGCTTATATTAATACTTACATTTATTATGTTAATACATAAGTTTAAATGTTAATAAGATATCTACAATGATAAAAATTATAAGTCTTGATTAACAAAATTACTATAAGTCTTCATAAAAAGTTATTCTTGCCTAGATTGAAATGAATAGTTTATTTTTCTTCACAGGATAAAATGAAAGATGTAAAACTTAAATGAATATTAAAGGTTAAAAGTTTGTGGAAATGCTGACTGAAATTTAAGAAGTTTTTTCTAAAAGGTGTGTTTTGTCCTAAAATAGGATGGCTAATTTTCATAAACTCTTGGAAGTTAATTTGCATGTGACAAGTTGTAGAAGGTATTGTGGTAACTTTAAGTAAGGGAATGTGTTTTGTGAAGGTAAAATTTGTCTTAAAATAATATAATTATAGTCCATATGGTTATAAATAATTATAAGAAGTTTAATGAAGCATTGTTTAAATTAAGTTATTTAAATGGCTAATTCTAAAAAGTCATTATTAAATATATATAAAACTGAATTAATAATAATAATAAAAGGTAATTTTATAACAGGAAAACTTGTTGGTGGCCAGTCTTCTCTGCAAACTGGCTTCTAGAGGACTGTTTCTGGTATTGCATGCTACTAAGTATTTAAAGTGAAGAAATGTTCATTATTTTAACAAGCTTGTTTAGTGTTGATGGCAGTGATATGTTGTAAAGAATTTGCCTGGTAACTTAGTATGTGGAATATATGGAATGTGTTTTTATTAAGGAAACAGGAGATGATTTTGTCCTAAGATAAAATGATATTAGAAAGGAGTAGAGTGTGGGACAAAACCTGAATGGATACTGAAAGTGTAGAAGGTTCGTGAAAAAAAATTTTTTTATGATTAAAGTTAAATAAAATTTGATGGGTCTGTCTATATATTTTTAAAAGGTTTAGGCAAAGATAAAAATTTTGTCCTTTTTCAAAGTCTCTCAAATCATTAGTTTGTTCTGGTGAAAGTTTATGGAAAGTTTCTATCCTGAATAATCCGTATACAAAGTCTGTTTTATCAAAACAGCTTCTTGTGCTTTAACCTCATCATTTCCTGTGTTTAGGGAAGAAAGGATCCTATCTCTTTTAAAGGAAAATAATGTTCAAACCTGCTTTCTAAAAATCAAATTCTGAAAATTCAAACTAATTACAAGAGATTTGTTCTTTTACCCTGAAAGAAAAATTAAAGTAATAGTTAAGTTCATTTAATACGTTATAAGTTGAGAGTGTTTAAAAGTGTTATAAAATTAACAGGATTTTTTAACCCTCTGTTAATTAAAGTTGTATGAGTAAAAAGTTTCAGATGAATACTTAAGAGCATATAAATTTACCAATATTTCAGCATAATATTAAACAGAAGTACAATGTGGTTAATTATGGTTTTAATTATTATAAAAAGGTATGTGTCACAGAAACAACCTCTTATAAATTAAAATAACAACATTGTAGTATGCAGCAGTCACAAATATTGCTGCAAAAAGTTAATATCCAGCTGTGTTGCTATCACTTTGTTTTAAAACGTAAGACTTTCTTTAGTATTTCCTTAGGCAAGTCAAGCCTGCCTGCATTCTCCTACCAGTAGAAAAGTCAACAATGGACTTTTGCAGTGCCTCCCCAAGGCTGTGTGCATAGCCCAACCATCTGTCCTGGCATGGTGATAATAATCTACCTGCATAGAAAAAATCGGTGGCTGAAACTCTACTGATGACATTATGTTAACCAGTTATCCTTTTTTCAGAATGAAAAGAAACATCAGAGATAATAGTATCTTATCTTAAGAGCCTGAACTAAGCAAACAATTGGGACAGGCAGCAAAGTCCCTGCTGCTTTATCAAATTCCTAAATGTGGTTTGGTTGGGTAGGATAAAGCTATGCCCTTTTGTTATAACTGATGGAATGCAATGTTTTCTCATGTTAAGAGTTTGTAATAATGTTGAAGTGCTAAAAATCTTTCATCCCTCATTTAGCTCAAATATTAAAACCACTGTATATATTAATTGGGAAAAGTCCTTCATGGAAGTAGGAAAACCTCCAGCAAGCTGCTTTAAATAATAATAAAAGGAAGGTAAATTGTGGACATTAACTTAGCCTATGAATTGGATGTAGCAAGCACCCATATTGGCTTTGGGTGAAGTTTGTGACAAAAGCAAAATTCTAAACAAGTAACCCTTGGGTTTTAATCACAATTCTGGAAGGAGGTGAAAAGTACAATATAAAAAGGCAATTGTGTGCAGTATAGGAGGTCCTACTAAAAGTGAAAGATTTAACCCAATAATATCTGGTCACTCTAAAGACTGCCATCCCTATCCAGGGGTAGATTGCAAATACTAAAAACAAGACAGAAATGATGGACTTTTGTAAATCACCCTCAAATTATGAAAAAACATCTGGGATACCTGCTAGTAATAACAGGTGACTGTCATGTTCCTGCCCATGTCACTAACATCCCTTTTAGGACTGTTGATGCAGATGCCTTTGTGAAGATCCAGAGCCCTACCACTGAAACCTGAGAAAAGGCAGAGTGGCTCCACCAGAAAGATGAATATCGTGAGTACCAAACCTTGTGGCACTTAACCCAGCAGTTCCGGCTGCCTGTTATTCACCAACAGCTCATAGACATCCCCCATAAGTTCCTTCATGCTTACACCAATGACTGCACTATTCAAACCCACTGAAGACTTAAAAAAAAAGGGGGGGGGGATTGTGGAAATATGGCTGGAGATTAAAATACTTCACTGAGACCTATGGCAATTGCTGCCATGCATCACATTAACTTTACAAATTCTGGAACTGTGAACTTGGAGCTTGTGTCTGTCTATGGACTTTGGGCCTGTGTGCTCTCACCTTATGCTATTGTGGTAGGAACTGTTAGCATTACAAAGGAAAATGGATACCACCCCTTGGACTAATGGCACTCATAGTCATAACCTGCAAAAGAATTCATGGAAAATATTTCTTAGAATTGCCCCTCCGTATGAATGGCTGGGAAATATAAATAAGGCAGGACAGTATTTGATGCTTAATCAGACACATCATTTAAAGCCTGTGTTAGTGATCCTTTTGTTTTCTTAACTGGCAAGATACCTATAAAGAATGAAAAATGCTAGTGATTTGTGGCATAGCCAAGAGCACATTGGTGAACAGTTAAATAATTGGGTTAATGATTTAGAATCTGCTGTTTTGCATATTGGAGATCAATTGTATAATTTAAACTTGTTAAGGGGATTGAGGTGTGGTTGGAATGAAAGTAATTTCTTTATGACTCTGCATATAATTCAGCAGATATAGTATGGAAAATGAGAATCATTTATTAGGCCATAAAAGTAATATCACTAGAAATAATGGAACTACAAAGAAAAACATTAGAAATGTCTCAAGATCAAATTCATGTAGCCAATGATCAGGATATTTTCTGTGAAATGATTTCACATATTACAAAATTTAATCCAGTAAATTGGTGGAAATCACAGCATTTCCTGTCAGCTTTAGGAATAGGGCTAATCATATTTGTTCTGTTGCTCATGATTCTCATCTGTGCTGGACAGTGCTTTCGAAGAAAATTGCAAAGCATAACAGCCATGGGACATGCGAATAATCTGGTGCTAGCAAAAGCACTTCAATAATTTCCCCAAGTCAAAGAGCTTGGCTGGTAGTCAATGACAGGTAAGACTCTCAGAGGAGGGCAACCTAAGACAGGCATGGTCACCTCGACTAAAACAAAAAGGGGGAAATGTTGGAAACTGAAGTACAGTGGCCTCTCAAGGAGAGACATGCTGTCTCCATGCTGGTCTGTCTCCATGACTATGCTTGCAACTTAAGGAATGCGGTGATTGGGAATTGCAGGCAAATGGGTTTAAGCTGTTAAAGGTTGAAAGACAAGATGAGTTCATACCTTTTGTAATGTATAGAACACTTAGACTTTGTACCTTGAGATAAGATTTTTTAAAATTCCTTAGACTATAGGTAATGCTGATAGTTAGTATGGGTTTCTCCTTAATGTCACGTAGGCTAGTGTTTGTGTGTATAGGCATGTACACTGCGGTATATAAGACGCCCTTGTAAACAATAAAGTTGTCTGATGAGTTTGAGGCTTCAATAGTCTCAGAACCCCTGATCTCAATCTCTCTTTGTCTTTCATTCCCAATACCCTTCAGGTCCGTTGACTCTGACACACAAGAATACAACCTCAAAAGGAAAATTTGAGTAAAGCTGCAGCTGCCAGTGCCCCTTCCCCCACTCTCAGAACAGCAAACATTGGATTCTTAGGCCTTTGGCTAGTGGCTATAGACAGAGGGTCTGCAGGGATTCAACATACCAGGAAAGAAGAGAGAGAAGGATGCAGCCTAAGGCTGATTCATCTTTTGGCCAACAACTTTGGTCTGCTATGTCCCAGGAGCCTTCCTGGTCAGGTGCATTCATGCCATTGTTGTCCTGGGAGACAGCGGTGCCTGCAGAGCTCTGACTCTCTCAAGCACCCTTTGTACTGACAAGGACTGGTTGTTGAGGATCCAGAAGGGAGGGGAATTATTTCCTACCTGGGATAAGGGAGGGGTCTGCCAACAAAGGTTGGAGAAGAGCCTCTGAGGAAGCTTGATTTGGGAGGCTCTGTATAGCCTCCAGGCAGGATCCTCTGCACTTTGTTGTCAGTGTTGCAGTGAACACCTTGCAGGCAACATTTGAACTGAGAGGGTGGTTGAAGACCTCCATCTGCTGAAAGACCAAGGAAGTGCATGTGAAGACACTAAAAGCAAAAAAATAAGAAAGACTTTTTCTGGCCTTTACAGCCTCCCTTGAGTCTCAGGCCCCTGGAAGCAGGTCTCATACCATTACTGGGTCCATGGCCCAGATTTGAGCAACTAAATATGGGTAATCCTAAAGAGCTAGAACAAATTGAATCAAGAATCAAAGAACATCCATTACACACAGTCTCCTGCCAGCAAATCCCTACATGAGAGAGAAATTTAGCATCAGACTAAACTCGCTATCATAATCAGATGCCTAGACATCAGCAATAAAAATTACAAGCCATACCAAGAAAATGGAAGAAATGGCCCAAGCAAAGGAATATGCCAAAACCCCAGGTGAGACACAGGATTTGAGACAACTAATCAATGAAGTTCATACAAACATGAAATGCAAGAATATATATATCATGGGAGTTCCAGAAGGAGAAGTTAAGGGAAAAGGGGAAGAAAGTATTTGAGGAAGTAATGGCTGAAAATTTCCCAACTGTCATGAAAGAAGTGAATTTTACATATACAAGAAACACAGCATACTCCAATCAGAATAAATGGAATATGGGAAGCGGACTTGGCCCAGTGGTTATGGCATCTGCCTACCACATGGGTGGTCCATGGTTCAAACCCTGGGCCTCTTTCACCCATGTGGAGCTGGTCCATGCGCAGTGCTGGTGCATGCAAGGAGTACTGTGCCATGCAAGGGTGTCCCCCACGTAGGGGTGCCCCATGTGCAAGGAGTGCACCCCATAAGGAGAGCCACCCAGCATGAAAGAAAGTTCAGCCTGCCCAGGAATGGCACTGCACACACAGAGAGCTGACACAACAAGATGATGCAACAAAAAGAAACACAGATTACCATGCCGCTGACAACAACACATGTGGACAAAGAAGAACACACAGCAAATAGACACAGAGAACAGACAACAGGGGTGGAGGGGTGGGAAGGGGAGAGAAATAAAATAAATAAATAAATCTTTAAAAAAAAGAATAAATGGAATAGGCTATTCCAAAACACAAACTACACAGGATGTCAAATGCCAAAGATAAAGAGAAAATTCTGAGAGTAGCAAGGGGAAAGCAAACCCTCCCACACAAGGGACAGTCAGTAGGAGTTATTGCAGATTTTCCTTCAGAAACCACGCAGGGGAGAAGACAGTGGTATGAAATAATTAGAATACTGAAAGTGAAAATTTTCCAGCTGAGAATTCTCCAACCAGGAAATCATCCTTCAAATATGAAGGTAAGTATAAAATATTCCAAATAAAGAGAAAGTAAGAGAGTTCATAAAAAAGAATCCATGGAAGCGGTCTTGGTCCAGTGGTTAGGGCATCCATCTACTACGTGGAAGGTCCGTGGTTCAAACCCCAGGCCTCCTTGACCCATGTGGAACTGGCCCACACACAGTGCTGATGCATGCAATGAGTGCTGTGTCATGCTGGGGAGTCCCCAAGTAGGGGAGCCCCACACGCAAGGAGTGCACCCCATACGGAGAGCCACCCAGCATGAAAGAAAGTTCAGCCTGCCCAGGAATGGATCCACACACATGGAGAGCTGACACACAAGATGACACACAAAAAAGAAACATAGATTCCTGTGCTGCTGACAACAACAGAAGTGGACAAAGAAGAACAAGCAGCAAATAGGCACAGGGAACAGACAACTGGGGCAGGAGGGGGAAGGGGAGAGAAATAAAAAAATAAGTAAATAAATCTTAAAAAAAAAAAAAAGAATCCACCTTTGCAGGAAGCATTGAAGGGAGCCTTGGCACGTGAAAGAAAAACAGGAGGGAGAGGCTTGGATGAGAGTGAGGAAGACTGGCAGAAAGGATAACCAAAAGAGTAAAAAGATAGATGAAAATAAGATACATCATATGAAAGCCAAAGAATAAAATGGTGGAAATAAATCATGCACTTACTGTAATATCACTGAACATGAATGGATTTAAGCTCCCCAGTCAAAAGGTATATGTTGGGAGGTGGATTTGACATGGTAGAGCATCTGCCTACCATGTGGGAGGTCCAGAGTTCAAAACCAGGGCCTCCTGACCTGTGTGTTGAGCTGGCCCATGTGCAGTGCTGATGCATGCAAGAAGTGCCGTGCCACCCAGGTGTCCCCTGCATAGGAAAGCCCCACATGCAAGGAGTGCATCCGTAAGGAGAGCCACCCCATGTGAAAA
The DNA here is from genome assembly GCF_030445035.2 of Dasypus novemcinctus. Classification (NCBI taxonomy): domain Eukaryota; kingdom Metazoa; phylum Chordata; class Mammalia; order Cingulata; family Dasypodidae; genus Dasypus; species Dasypus novemcinctus. Next base: position 66,137,980 of record NC_080690.1, on the reverse strand, counting down.
AAGTGCAGCCCAGGAGTGGTGCCACACACGTGGAGAGCTGATGCAGCAAGATGATACAACAAAAGGAGACACAGATTCCCGGTGCCACTGACAAGAATACAAGCAGAGACAGAAGAACACAGTGTGAATGGACAGAAAGCAGACAACGGGGAGAGAAATAAATAAAAGATAAATTTAAAAAAATGTTTATGTTGACAGAGTGGATAAAAACGCATGAGCCATCCATGTGCTGCTTACAAGAGACATATGTTAGACCTAGGCATACAAATCACCTGAAAGTGAAAAGTTGGAAAAAGATATATCATGCAAAGAATAACCAAAAAAGAGAGGGGGCTGGGGGCAAGATGGTGTCTGAGTGTGTGCACCTCATAATCTCTCCTGCAAAGAAGTGGCTGAGTAAGGTCGGAGTCCTGCTGGACCAGACTGTTTCAGGTGTTTGCAGGGCAGGAGGTGTCTGAACGTCGATTTGGTAGGACCGTGACAGAGGAGATTCTTGCAAGTGGTAGAATTTTGGGTCTCTTGCACGAAGGTTGAGGGTTGTGGGCGGGACCCTTCCCCCTGGGGCTGGTGGCCCGGTGGCAGTGATTCCTGAAGACTTTGTTGGCTGGGTGTTCCCAAGCCCTAAGTGGGCTCTTTCAAGGGCTTGCAGGGTGGGAGGTGTCTGGATGTTGATTTGGTGAGACAGTAATGGAGGAGATTCTTGCGAGAGGTGGAATTGTGGGTTTCTGACATGGAGGTCAGAGGTTGTGGGTGGAGCCACTCTCCCTAGGGCTGGTGGCCTGGCCTTAGGGATCCCTGGGATCTTTGTTGTGCTGGGGTGTTCCTAAACCCTGAGCGAGCTGTTTCGGGGCCTTGCAAGGCAGGAAGTGTCTGGATGTCGATTTGGTGAGACAGTGACAGAAGAGATTCTTGCAAGAGGTGGAATTTGGGTTTATCAAACAGAGGTCAGAAATTGTGGGCGGGACCCCTCCCCCTAGTGCTGATGGCCCACCCACAGCGATCCCTGAAGGCTTTGTTGTGCTGCGGTCTTCCTAGGTCCTGTGTTAACTGGATGCGTGGTTCCCAAGTATGTGTCCCCTAAACCCTGGTGGCCCATGCTCCAAAGACTCACACACCTTGAGTGTGCAATATCGCGGACTTCCCATCCCTGAATCCACCACACCCTGAGGTCCGTCTGAGGTCCGTCTGAGGTCCGTCTGAGGTCCTTGATTACCCTAGCCCTCTGCGTTTGTTGTTGTTGTTGTTTTTTTTTTTTCTCTCTCTCTCTCCTTGAGCTTGGAGGATGGTACCAGCTGACCTGGGGAGAGTCCAGGAAGAAAGGATAGGTGAATCTGCTGAGAAAGCTCAATTTACCTAAACGTCCTGGGATAGGAAACTTGGTCTGGGAGAAGGTGGAGTCAGAAAATCAATTAGACCTCTCCTAGCACACCTAGGGGGAGGGACTGTAGCAGGTGCTATCCAAGCTTCCAATAACATATTTGGGGTTTCTGGTGAAGTGTAGGTGCTCTCACGCCGGAAATAAAGAGTCATAGTCTTCTGTGTTGAGATGGTTCAACAAGGACCTACTTGAATCTCCTACCGGACCTCTCAGGCAGCTTTCCTGTTGCCCTGGGAGAGAGAGAAGTGAGGAAAGGAGAAAGGGGGAAGGTCAGATCCCTAAGTGAATTATTTAACTGCAAAGAGGATTCCTAGCTTGAAACGTTTTTTTTTTTTTTTTTTATGTTTATTTGTTTTCATCGTGGTTGCTAATATTGCATTGTCTCCTGGACTTTTCTCCCATTTTATCTCCCAAGTTTCTTTTTTCATTTATTTAGTTTTTTTCCCCTCTTTTTTCTTTTTCTTGCTTGTTCCCCCCCCCTTTTCTTTACCCTCCCTTTTTCTCTTTTTCATTTTTTCTTTTCTGTCTTTTTACTCTTTTTTATTTTATTTTCCTTATATCATAGGTGCTGCAGGGAGCACTTTATATTTGCTGTGTTTCCTCGTCCTCCATTTCCTCTTTTCTGTGTGTATTGATTTTGGCCACCTACACTATCCCCTTTCCCCTGTATCTTTCTATCCTCCATCGTCTACTGTTTCTGTTACATTCCACCTCCCTTTCTTTGGCCCCCAAATTGTCTGACTTTTATTTCTAATACCTTTGTTCTGTTTTCTGTCTTTTATCCACTCTTGATATTATTATCTTTCTATTCTATTTCCCTCTCTAATGAAAACACTGGCCTTTTAATTCATACTATAATCCTCCCCATATTCAGTTGACTCTCTCATTATAGGTACTCTGCTTACTGCTATAACTCTACACAACTTACATGAGTCTAATATCCATTCTCGTAGATCTCACATTGTCGCTCTGTTAACATTTATTACCAATACTACTTTATACATTATCTTTTCTTACTCATTTTGCTTTCCCTGGCCCTAATATTCTCCTTCAAAGTGAACTTAGCCAGTAACAAGAAAATAGAATAAGAAGAACAAAGTGACAAAGAGAAGACATAACATGCACAAACAAAAACTAATTAATTCCCAAGACTAGACAAAGAAGCTAAGGAACTAATTAAACCCATCAAGATAAAAGGATGATCAGACAGCAACAAAAAACTACAAACCAAACCAATAACCAGGAAAACATGGCCGAATCCAATGAACAAACTAAAAACCAGGAAGAGGAGCAAAACATCAGACAAGTAATAAAAGATCTCAAAACATATATTAGAGACCAACTTAATGAAGTAAAGGAAGAGATTAACAATATGAAGAAAACACTTGGAGAGAAAATTGCAGACATAAGCAAAAAGATAACAGATATGATGGTGATGAATACCACAGTTCAAGAAATCAAAAATACACTCTCAGCAAATAGCAGCAGATTAGAAGAGGCAGAGCAGAGAATAAGCGACGTGGAAGATATTACATCTGAAATTAAACAGATAGAAGAACTGATTGATTAAAAAAATAGGAAAAATCCAGCTAGGACTTAGGGACTAGAATGACAATGCAAAATGCACAAACATATGTATTATAGGCATCCCAGAAGGGGAAGAGAAGGGAAAGGGGAGACAGAATGGGTGTTGGAGGAAATAATGGCTGAAAAATTCCCAAATCTACTGAGAGAGGTGTATGTACATGTCCAGGAAGCACAACACAACCCAAACACCATAAATCCCAACAGGCCTACCCCAATACATATACTTGTGAAATTATCCAATGCTCAAGACAAAAAGAAAATCCTAAAAGCAGCAAGAGAAAAGAGAACCATCACATACAAGGGAGGCTCCATAAGATTAAGTGCTGATTTCTCATCTGAAAACATGGAGGCAAGAAGGCAGTGGTATGATATAGTCAAGGTACAAGAAGAAAAAAAATTCCAATCAAGAATACTCTACCCTGCTAAGCTAGCATTCAAAAATGATGGAGAGTTCAAAATATTCACAGATAAACAGAAATTAAAAGAGTATGCCAACAAGAGCCCTGCTCATCAAGAAATACTAAAGGGTTTTCTGCAAGAAGAAAGAAAAAAAGAGGAGAGGCTGACTTGGAGGAGAGTGTAAGAGCAACAAAAAAGACAAAAAGAGAAGAAGGAAAAAAAAGAAAATATGACAAACACAAGCCCAATGAAAATATGGCTAACATAAATAATTCCTTGACAGTAATAACACTGAATGTCAATGGATTAAACTCATTTGTCAAGAGATTCAGACTGGAAGACTGGATAAGAAAATATGACTCATCTATATGCTATCTACAAGTAACACATCTTAGACCCCGGGATTCAAGGAGGTTGAAAGTGAATGGCTGGAAAACAATCTTACAAGCAAATAATAATAATAAAAAAGGCAGGAGTAGCTATATTAATATCAACAAAATAGACTATAAATGCGAAACAATTGCGAGAGACAAAGATGGAAACTACATATTAGTGAAAGGGATAATCTTTCAAGAAGAATGAACAAGCATAAATATTTACGCTTCTAACAAGGGCACCTCCAAATATGTGAGGCAAACACTGGAAAAACTAAGTGAAAGAATAGATGCCTCTACAATTATAGTGGGAGTCTTTTATACACCATTATCAACTTTGGACAGAACATCTCAAAAGAGAATCAATAAAGAAACAAAAACTTTGAACAGTATATTAGAGGAGCTGGATCTACTAGACATATACAAATCATTACACCCGAATACAAGAGGATATACGTTTTTCTCAAGTGCACATGAATCATTCTCCAAGATAGACTATATGCTAGGCCACAAAGAAAGGCTCAATAAATTCAGAAAGATTGAAATCATACAAAATAATTTTTCTGACCACAGTGGAGTGAAGCTGGAGATCTGCAAGGGCAGGAGGCCCAGATTTCACACCAAGATATGGAAATTAAACAGCACACTCTTAGAAAAATAATGGGTCAAGGAAGAAATCTCAAAAGAAATTAATTACCTTGAAACTAATGAAAATGATAACACAACATACCAAAACTTATGGGAGGCAGCAAAAGCAGTACTGAGAAGGAAATTTATAGCCATAAATTCTTACATCAAAAAAGAAGGAAGAGCAAAAATTGAAGAACTAACTGCACATTTGGAGGAATTAGTAAAAAAAACAAACAACAAAGTAACCCCACAGGAAGAAGAAAGAAAGAAAGAACAAAGATACGAGCAGAACTAAATGAAATAGAAAATAAGAAAGCACTTGAAAAGATAAACAAAACCAAGAGCTGGTTCTTTGAGAAGATCAATAAAATTGACAAACCCTTAGCTAGACTAACATGAAAAAAAGAGAGAAGATGCAAATACACAAAATAAGCAATGAGAAGGGAGATATCACCACTGACCCCACAGAAATAAAGACTATCATAAGAGGATTCTTTGAAAATCTGTATTCCAACAAAAATGACAATTCAGAGGGAATGGACAAATTCCTAGAAACACATAAGCAGCCTCTATTGACAAAAGAAGAAATTGATGATCTCAACAAACCAATCACAAGTAAAGAGATAGAATCAGTCATTAAAAATATCCCAACTAAGAAGAGCCCAGGGCCAGACAGCTTCACAGGTGAATTCTACAAAACATTCTGCAAAGACCTAATGCCAATCTTGCTGAAACTGTTCCAAAAAATCAAAACAGAAAGAACATTACCTAACTCATTCTATGATGCCAACATTACCCTAGTACCAAAGCCAAACAAAGACACCACAAGAAAGGAAAATTACAGACCAATTTCTCTAATGAACCTAGAAGCAAAAATCCTAAACAAAATACATGCTAACTGTATTCAACAACACATTAAACGAATTATACACCATGACCAAGTGCAATTCATGCCGGGTATGCAAGGATGGTTCAACATAAGAAAATCAATCAATGTAATACACCATATAAACAGATTGAAAGAAAAAAATCACATGATTATATGTATAGATGCAGAAAAAGCATTTGACAAAATACAGCACCATTTCTTGATAAAAACACTGCAAAAGATTGGAATACAAGGAAATTTTCTGAACATGATAAAGAGTATATATGAAAAACCCACAGCCAACATCGTTTACAATGGTGAAATGCTAAAATCTTTCTCTCTAAGATCAGGAACAAGACAAGGATGCCCACTATCACCTCTTCTATTTAACATTGTCTTAGAAGCACTTGTTCGAGCACTGAGGCAAGAACCAGATATAAAAGGCATTCAAATTGAAAAGGAAGAAATCAAAATCTTGTTATTTTCAGATGACATGATCCCATACATAGAAAACCCTGAGAGGTCTACAACAAAGCTTCTAGAACTCATAAATGAGTTTAGTAAAGTCGCAGGTTATAAGACCAATGTGCAAAAATCAGTAGCATTTCTGTACACAAATAATGAGGAAGGTCAGGAGGAAATCAAGAAACAAACACCATTTACAATAGTAAATTAAAAAATCCAATACCTAGGAATAAATTTAACTAAAGAGGTAAAGAACTTACACACAGAGAACTACACAAGACTGTTCAATGAAATCAAAGACCTAAATAAACGGTAGAATATTCCGTGTTCATGGATAGGAAGACTATATGTTATTAAGATGTGTATCCTACCAAAACTGATCTACACATTCAATGCAATCCCAATAAAAATAAACACAGTATTCTTTAAGGAACTAGAAAAACTAACTATGAAATTTATTTGGAAAGGAAACAGGCCCTGAATAGCCAAAGACATATTGAAAAAGAAAAACGAAATTGGAGGAATCACACTACCTGACTTCAAAACATACTACAAAGCTACTGTAGTGAAAACAGCATGGTACTGGCACAAGGAGAGACACACTGACCACTGGCACTGAATTGAGAGTTCTGATATAGATCCTCACATATATAGTCTTATAATATTCGATAAAGCCACCAAACCCTCTCAACTGGGAGAGAGTGGCCTATTCAACAAATGGTGCCTGGAGAACTGGATATCCATATGTAAAAGAATGAAAGAGGATAACCAACTCACACCTTATACAAAAATGAACTCAAGATGGATCAAACACCTAAATATAAGAGCCAAGACCATAAAGACTTTGGAAAGCAGTGTAGGGAAGCATCTACAAGACCTTGTAATAGGAAATGGCTTCATGAACCTCACACCAAAAGCAGGAGCTGCAAATGAACAAATAGATAAATGGGACTTCCTCAAAATTAAAACCTTCTGCACCTCAAAGGAGTTTATCAAGAAAGTGAAAAGAGAGCCTACACAATGGGAGAAAATACTTGGTAACCATATATCTGATAGGAGACTTATAACCTGTATATACAAAGAACTCCTATATCTAAAAAATAAAAAGAAAACCTCCCATTTAAAAAATGGGAAAAAGATTTAAACAGACACTTCTCCAAAGAAGAAATACAAATAGCTAAAAAAGCACATGAAAAAATGTTCCAAATCACTAGCTTTAGGGAAATGCAAATCAAAACTACAATGAGATGCCATCTTATTCCCATAAGATTGGCAGCTATGAAAAAAACAGAAGACTACAAATGCTGGAGAGGATGTGGAGGAATGGGAGCACTCATCATTCTGGGAATGCAGAAGGATCCAGCTATTCTGGAGGACAGTTTGGCGGTTTCTCAAAAAACTAGCTATAGATTTGCCATATGACCCAGCAATTCCACTGCTGGGTATATACCCAGTAGAACTGAAAACAAGGACACAAACCAGTATATGCATACCAATGTTGATAGCAGCATTGTTCACTATTGCCAAAAGTTGGAATCAACCCAAATGCCCATCAATAGATGAATGGGTAAGTAAAATGTGGTATATACATACAATGGAATACTACTCAGCTTTAAGAACGAATACACTACAAACACATGTGATAACATGGATGAATCTTGGGAACCTTATGTTGAGGGAAGCAACCCAGGCATTGAAGGACAAATACTACATGACCTCAAAGATATGAAATAAGTAAACCAAGCTGCCTCAGAGAGCTAGAGACTAGATGATAGGCTTAAAGGAAATTGGGGGGTAGAGGAAGAATGCAAGCTGACACCTACATGGGTGAAATCTATGCTAAGCTGGAGGTATTTGTACAAGGAAGGGATAAAATGCGGGCATAGGGTTACCTTTGGGTGGGACTTTGTGAGCTTGAGGGGGGCTAGGGATGGGAGGAAGGGTAATATTGCCCAAGAAATTGGGGGTGGGATGGGGGAATATATGATCATAGGAGATTGTCAGGTATTTGGTTGAGAGTATAATGCTGAGAAAACTTTTTCAAAAATATAATAAGGAAGGTTACCTGTTTAAGATGCTTAAAGGGGATAATCTGATGAAGGACAGGCTTGTAGGGAGTGTGTGAGTGCTCATTTTGCCATAGTGGATTATATCATTGCACAGGACCCATATAATGAGAGTGAAGGTATACCCACATCCTGGGGAGGACCGATGTTCTCAAATAGAGGGATTGTATCTCTCAAGAGAAATGGTGGCTCCCAATGCATTAGGGTAGTTGAGCATGTCAAGCCCTCAACACTGTTGCAAGTACCTCTGAACATTGCCCTTCAAGCAATGAAGATTGACTGTCACTGTGGGCCCTGAGGGGAGGGAGAAAGAAGTATTGAATAGATGGAATCGATGTAAATGTGTGGGCAATAGAAGTGTTCACAAGATTACGCAAGGATGGATATGACATGTTAAATTACACCAAAAATGTATAGGGGCTGACAGGCTAAAATGTAAATCATAATTTAAAACAGAAGATAACTAAAACTTTAGAAAATTGTAGAGTCTAAAATATAAACCACAATGTAAACCCAAGTGTTACCTTGTTTGAAAGCTATTGTCTCAATATCCATACATCAGTTTCAGTATAGTATGAACATGTAAAAAGACTATGGCTGTGGAAGGCTAAGGGTTTCATGTTGGATATGTGGGAGTACTATATATTGTATATATAAATTACTGTGATCTAAAACTTCAGTGGCGATAAGCTTAGTTATTAGGGGAAAAAAAGAAAAAGAAAGGACATAGACACTGAGGAAAAGGCGGAAGAATTTGCCTTGCCAATTTGCATACAGAGCAACGCTTATTGCAGTGATGAGAGGAAAAACATCAAAAACAAAGCTTTTGCATTTTTAAATTTTTTGATACTCCAATTTATTTTTACCTTAATTTTTCTAAATTAATATGTATTCTATATCTAACCTTTAAACTCATTACTATATTACATTTTACTATTAATGGAACCTGGCAATATATTGGGCTTCATTTTTGAAGAAGTTTTGGGTCACAGAGAGGTTCAACAATGGCAGGGGAGGAATACTGCTGTGGAATGTTATTGACAGGGGACTCATGGTTGGCAGGGAGTTCTACAGGGCATATATCCAGGGTACATAAAAATGTTTGGATATTTTCATAGTGGTTACAATTAAAAACAACAACTGAGGGAGTGCTGAGCTCCTAGCCAGGGGAGCTCTATCACAGTCCCTAAAGGAACAGCAACAATCCCCCAAGTGCAATGGTGAAGACCAAAAAGGAAGGAAGGTCCAACAATGAGCCATTGATAGTAATGACTGTTTGTGAGCCTGTGCACCTGAAATAAGAACAGGACCTAGAGCTGCAGGGTGCCTAAGAGTTACCTCCTGAGAGCCTCCATGTTGCTCAAATGTGGCCAGTCTCGAAGCCAAACTCAGCATGTAAATGTGTTGCCTTCTCCCCAGCATGGGACATGACTCCCGGGGATGGGCCTCCCTGGTGCCAAGGAATTACTACCATGTACCAGCTGATGATGTAACTAGAAAATGACCTTGTATGAAAGGGTCATCTCAGACCAGCAGAATATCTCAGTCTACATGTAATACCAGGAGTTAAAATGTTTTTGACCTGATTAAAAGGGGGAAATGGAAAGGACAAATGAGTTTATATGGCTATGAGTCTCCAAAAAGATCCAGGAGATTATCAGAGGGGTTGCTGTTATGCACACCTGAGCAGAGTCCCAGAGACAGATAATAGCAGATGCAAGCCCAGGTATTGGTTCTTCTGAGGGCTGCAGAGGCCCACAGGTTCTATGGTCATGGCAGATGGAGTTCAGTGCCATGTCAGTTGGCCCTACTTTGGAGTTTGTGTTTCTGTGTGATGGAGCTGGACTCAGATGTGATCTTTGTTCACAAATCTCTCCTCTTACTTTTACTGGAACTGTAGATGGTGCTGGGGTTTAATGCATATCCAGGGGACCGGAATCTCTGGACTGACCATGTAATAGCCAGGCCCTGGGCCACAACAGACTTGCAGCTCCTACACTGTGGTTTATTGGACTTACCCCACTCAGCTATTATGGAGGTGAAGAAGGTCAACCACCACACCAGGGAGGCAAGAGTGCCTACAACTGAAAGCAGGAGAATTGCATCCAGCATCCATGTGGAATCTAAGCCCTCTCTTGATATAGATGTGGAGTGGACACAGCCATTGTAGGGTCCACAGGATAGAGGAATAGAGAATGGATTAGAGTGGACTTACTGATATTCTACTGTGATTAGTAATAGAAGAAAATGTGGCATTGGTGTGGAGAAAGTGGCCATTGTGGCTGCTGGGGTTAGGGAGTGGGAAGAAGAGATGTGATGTGGGGGTATTTTGCGGGGTTGAAGTTGTCCTGGGTGGTGCTGCAAGGACAGTTACCAGACATTGTATGTCCTCCCATGGCCCACTGGTTGGACTGTGGAAGAGTGTGGCCTATGGTGTGGACCATTGACCATGAGGTGCAGCGGTGCTCAGAGATGTATTCACCAAATGCAATGAATGTCTCATGATGATGGAGGAGGTTGTTGTTATGGGCAGAGGGGGGTGGGGTATATAGGGACCTCATAGTTTTTGAATGTAACATTAAAAAAATAAATAAAGAGAAAGTCACAGGGAAAAAAAAGAAAGGGATAGCTATATTAATACTAGACAAAACAAACTGGCAGTTTGATATTTTTTATGAATTCCAAAAAGAGATACTAATCATGTTTGTAGAGTATTCTGAGTCTCTAAGCATAACACCTTTTGACTGTATTAGATTCAACTGGAACATCTGAATAAAGTGTTAAGATTTGGGCTTTGATTCGACCCCATCATTAGAATTCAATTCAGCATTGAGTCCCAGCTCCCTTGGGCTGATAAAACAGACTCTCTATGGAAGTAGACACACAAAGAAGAAGAACAGAGATGAAGAGAAACAGCTCATTGGACACAGCAGAGGCCCTGGGAAGAGAGATGAGCCCGAGAGTTTACAGCTGACCTTGGAAGAAAATGAGCCCTGGGAAGAGAGACAAGCCTTATGCTGGCCTACAGCTGAGATGAGAAGAAGCTGGGACTATGGAGCCTTAAGAGGAAAAGGGAAGGCTGACCCCTGCAAGACATCACCCACCATCTTGCTTCAACACATGGCATCAGACGTTGGGTAAAGAAGTACTTTTTATGGTACTTTGAGTTGGACACTTTAGGGCTTTGTAACTGTAAGCTTCTAACCCAACTAAATACCTTTTATAGAAACCAACAGATTTCTGGTACTTTGCATCAGCACCCCTTTTGGTTGTCTAATACACAGACTTTAAATCTGCACTGTTACCTTCTCCAATGCCTGGTTGTTGAGTGTATTCATGCAGTCAGCTTGAAACACCACACGGTCAGTGAAGGTGTGTTTGATACAACAGAAAACCTGCTCTGTCTGTGACTCAGTGACGGTCTGAACCCCAGGAATTCGGTGCTGGAAGTCTCTGGCTGGGCAGCTGCCACTTTTTCAGGCTGCTTGACTGCTGGAGTGTAGGGCTTTCAGTTCCCTGCTCTGCAAATGGCATGGTGGCCAAAGGCACAGACTTGATGTCAGAGGATCAAGATTTTTTGATGGTTCTGGATGTACCTCTACAGAGTCTCCTGTCCTCTCCCACCTCTGGCCAGGGAGGGACACATTCAGACCATTCAGAATGTTGCTCTGGTGCTTCGAGACTGTGTATCCAGGGAATCATGTTCTTGAAGCTGGTCCATTGCTGTGGGTAAGAGCCTGGAGCAGTGGGACATTCTGATGAGTTTGCCGGGCATAGCCCAGGGCGGGTCTCCATCCTCTTAGTGCGGTCCCTTATAAATGGATGAACAGAGACGAAAGCCCCAGGAGCTGAGCAAGAAACCCACAGGAGCTGGAGGCTGACAAGGGAAGGGAAACACGACTATGTGCCTGGCCCGATGACGTAGGGGTCCAGGTTCACCTCAAATGGACTTTGTCCTGGCTAAGCTAATTAACCCCCATTGTGAAACCAACGCTTTTCTGTTATATTGCATTTTGCCAGCCCAGCCAATGAAAACAGGGGCATCTTATTTTCTTATCTTTATTGAGATAAATTTGGCATACCATATAATTCGCTTGTTTAAAGTGTATAATTCAGTGATGTTTTCTATATTCACAAACTTGTGCAAGCATCACCTCTATAATGTTACACATTTTAAAATTTTTTGCTTTTCTCCAAGTGGCTCTATAGTTGTCTCTGCACCACATATTAAAAAATCCATCTTGGGCAGCAGATGTGGCTCAAGCAGTTGGGTGCCTGCCTCCCGAATGGGAGGTGCTGGTCGGTTCCCGGTGTCTCCTGTATAAAAAAAACAGACAACAAGCAAAAACAATGAGCAAAGAGAAGAGGGAGGGCGTGGAGGGCGGGGGCTGGGACTCCATTTTCCACCAGAGATTTGAGGTGCCACCCTTCTACTGAATGCCCCGGGGGTTCAGGGTCCACCGTGCTTCTACTCCAGCCCAACAATCTAGGGAGAGGAGGGGACAGACAGGCGGCCACGCCTCCTCAATTCTCTTTTCTTCTCTTTGGTCCAGACAGTGACAACACCAGAGATGTAAACTTCACTCCCCATTGACTGAGTAGAAACCACTCGAGCAGCAAGAAACTCAGCAGGAAATGCTGGGAAAGAGTGACACATGGATCAGTCACCCCCTTGCCTTCCTCCCTCTCCACCCGCCTCCAGCCCAGGGCAGGGCCCTCCCCTCCTCGGGGCGTCTCCCCCTTCTAGGACCCAGTGGCCTTCACCACGGAACGCCCCATCAGCCTCTGTCTTTGCCCCCGGAGGCACCTGCACAGCGTGGCTCAGGCACCCAGAGGTGTGCGAGGAGAGGCCCAGGTTGTCCAAGGCCTCCCGAGCAAAGTCTCGGGGGTCCTTCAGCAGCAGCCGGGTCTTCATGCGCTTGGTCATGTTGGTGGAGACTACTAAGGGGCTCACAGTCTGCGGGAAGGAGGCGGGTAAAGCGCTGTCCCCACCGCGCTCCCAGGCCCTTCCTGGGCCCAGTCCTACTCCTAAAATCCCACCGGTTTGGGGCTTCCGCAGTCCGGTCCCCGAAAGCCCGCCCCGCAGAGTCCCCCACTCAGCCCCGCCTCCCTCGAGACCCCGCCCCCAGCAGGACTGAGCTGCGGAGGCTTCAGGCCCTAACCCCGCGGGACTCTGTCCTCAGGAGCTCTGCACCCTCCGGGACCCCAGTCCGGGCCCCGCCCACCGGCGCCTCCAGGTCTCTAAGCTCCCCACCCCCTCTTGGAGCCCCTTGGACTCCCCCCACCCCAGTCTCCGCCCTAATGGCCCCGCCCCCGCTGTCAGGCACCTGCACCGTGACGCCCTGGGAGAGGTACTCGGCTCCCACCGCCCTCGAGAAGCTTCCCACGAAGGCCTGTGGGGGAAGGAGGGGAGGGGGCCGGGACCGAGGACCCTCCCTGCGCAGCGTCCCGCCCCTGTGCGGCCCTGCGCCCACCCCTCCTCCAGCCCCTGGGCCAGCAACGCTCCTGCAGCTCTGCCCTGGGCCTAGAACACTCCGTGGCTCCAGCCGGCCTCACGGCCTCCCTCCGCCTTCGGCCCCAAAGGCCTCTGTCTGCCGGATGCCCCGTGGTCCCCAGGCACCCACTGGGCAGCCGGCGGGGCCAGCCTCTTGCTTCCCTGGCTCCTTCCAGCCCCCAGGTGTTTGCTGGTTCCAGGCTGTTCTTTGGGCGCCTAGTCTCTGTTTCTCTTTTGAAAACATGAATAAATTCTTCTTGCCCATGGGACTGCGCCCCAGAAGTCGGTCTGACCTAGGAATTGCCCCAGGCTCAGGGGTCGCCCGGCGCCCCCTCCGCAGGACTTGCCCACCAGGACCTACAATGCCCGGGCACGTGCCAGGGGAGGGGCCCAGGCTCGGCAGCAGAGCCCTGGCCTGGAATGGGGGTCTCCATACCTTGGTGGCAGCGTAGGCTGCGAGGAAGGGCCAGGGGCCGTTTTCAGTCTCTGAGGAGATGTTGATGATGACGCCTCTGCCCCTGCAGGAGGAAGCAGGTGGGGGCAGGAGAGGACCCTGTGACTCCCCCCCAAACCTGAGACACTGCAGGGACAGGGAAGCTTCCAACAGAAAGAAGTGGGCACGTGGGTGGGGCAGCTGGAGAATGGAAAAGGCCTAGGGTGGAGAGGGGTGGGGTGAGAGAGGGGGACGGCTGGAGTTTCCAGACAGAAGACAAGAGGCTAGTTCCTACCTGGCGACCATCTGGGGCAGGACGATGCGGGTCATCTGGAGAGAAGCTGGAGAGGCCGCGGCTTTCCTTTCCATCCTCTCACCTGCTCCCTCGACGCCAGCGCCCTCCTACTCCGTGTCTCTCCCACCCCTTCCTCCTGTCGAGGAACGTTCCCGGGGGACCCCTCGTGCCAGGCACAGTGCTGGGGTTTCCGAACCACCGTAGTGGTCACACCACGGCGCCCCCAGCCCAGCCCCTCCCAGCCCAGCTCACCTGCGCCACGGACAGCACGTTGCAGTTCACGATATCCGCCAGCGCCTGCGGGGAGAGGAGCCGTCAGGGCAGCCCTTCCCCTGTCCTGCCACAACTTACAAGTTTTATTACTTGGATTCCTCTTTTTAAAAAATGTATGTTTTTATTAGAGAAGTTATGAGCTTTAAAAACAATCATGCATAGTGTGCAGGATTCTCATACATCACCCTTCCAGCCATACCTTCATTGTTGTGGAACGTTAGTTACACATTACGTAAGAACATCATCAAAATATTACTACTAACAGGTCCATAGCTTACATTTGGTATGTTTTCTCCATACCTCCTATTATTAACACCGTGTAATAATATTGCACATTTGTTAGAGTTCATGAGAGAGCACCTTCTGTTTACACAGTTAACCACAGTCCATCTTCCACCACGTGGTTTTCCGTCTTGTACAGCCCCATGCCTTGTGCCGGCCATCCACAGCGCACACTCAGTGGCTCTCAGCTTCAACACAGAGGTGTGCAGTCAACTCCCCAGTAAACCTTACAATGTTTCCCTTAGTCCAAAAAAAAAAAAAAAAAAGAAAGAAAAAGAATCCCATACCCCCCAATGATTGACCCTGGAATTGATATATGACCTTCTTTGACACTGATCCAAGAATATTACCATTAAGTATAGTCCATAAGTTACATTAATTTAATTTTCCAATGCATCACTATATGCTTACCACCTTGTCATAGTGATGTTCAATTGTTCTAGTTCATAGAAGAACATTCTTGTATCTATGCTATTCACCAAACTCCTCATGCACCACGGAGTTCATTTTGTTATTTAGTCCCTAGATTATATTCTAGCTTTCTTTTGATTGGCATTTATGTCACTAGACTACCTATTTCAGCCACAATCACATTTGTAAACCTGCCGTGTTGGTTTTACTCACTATAAGGTGTTACCATCGACTCTATCCATTTCCACACTTTACAACTCTATTTTTATTGTGGTAAGTGATCCAAAACATAAAAGTGATCTTCTAACCCCCGCCTCCCCCCCTTTTTTTTATGTACTGGGGCTGGGGATTGAACCTGGGACCACATATTTGGGAAGCTGGCACTCAACCACTGTGATGGTTAGGCTATTGTGTCAACTCAGCCATGTAATTGTGCCCAGTTGTTTGGTTAAGGAAGCACTGGGCTAGCTGTAATGCAAGGGCATTTATGGACTTAGTCACCGTTGACTTTACCGCAGTGCTAAATCATAGCTAGCTGGTCGTAATTACATCAATCAGGGAGATTGCTGCCTGCAATGAGTGACACTTTATCCAATCAGTTGAATGCCTTAAAAGCAGAAGGGATTCCAGCATTGAGTGAGAATTTCCCAGCTCATCTTTGGACAGCCAACATCTTCCAGAACTTGTCAAGAACCTTCATTGGCCTTTCATTGCCTGTGTGCAGAACCTGGACTTGTGCATTCCCATGGCTGCATGAGAGACTCTTATAGAATCAAATACTATTGACAGATATCCCTCGCTGATTCTGTTTTCCTAGAGAACCCTGACCAATACAACCACTGAGCCACATCGGCTCCCCAGAGTAGGTTTTTTCATTTCTTTGCTTGTTGTTTGCTTTTGCTTTTCAGGAGGAAACTGGAATCCAACCCAGGACCTCCCAGGTGGGAAAGATGAGCTTGACTGCTTGAGCCACATTCACGCCCCTTTTCACCACCTTTGAGGTTGCAATCCTGTGATGTTCAGTTCATTCACAATGTTGTGTAACCATCACCACTATTCACTTTTAGAACTTTTTCATCATCTCAAACTGAAAGTCTGTATCCATGAAGCAATAACTCCCCATTCTCTCTTCCCTCCAGCCCTTGGTAAACTCCTTTCTACTTTCTGTCTCTATGAATTTGCTTATTCCATGTATTTCACATGTGGGAAATCATATAACATTTGTCTTTTTGCACCTGGCTTATTGCCCTCAGAATAATGTTACAAGGTTCACCCACATAGAGGCACATCCCAGCACTTCATTTCTTTTCATTGTGTTTAAAAGTCCATTAATAATAATAATAATAAATAAAAACACATAAAAAATTTCTACCCCTTAATATTCTGTTCTCCAAGCTCTCTAAGTTTCCCTTGTCACACATGGCTGCTCTTCTGTTTCTGTCTAATTTATTTGTATTTATAATTTGCATAGATGAGTCAAACAATATGTAGTACTTTTTGATTAGTTTCTTTCACTTAGCACATTTCCCTTTTTAAAAAAAAAACAGTGCAAGGTTATTAATATGTTACCATACAGTACTGTCCATATTTTACTTTGTTGTATTTTGCCATAATATACATGGCCTTAAACTTTCCCTTTCAACCACTGTCATACCCATAGACTTGTACTGCGTAGTTACAAACACTATGATGTGTGTTCACCATTTCTATTCATTTACAAAGATTAATAAAAAAATCCTTTTACCAATTCTACACAGATTAACCCTCAGCTTTCCATTTTCTATCCTCATTCCATTTTCCAATGACCCATATTCTACTTATTAACTCCATGAGTTTACACAATATATTTAATTCATAATAGCACAATCATTCAGGATTTGTCCTTTTGTGTGTGGCTTGCTTCACTCAAGCTAATGTCCTCCAGGTTCAGCCATGTCACCATATGCTTCATGCCTTCATTTATTCTCATGGCTGCATGCTATTCCATTGTGTGTATACATCACAATTTGTTTATCCATTCATCAATTGATAGACCCCTGGGTTTTTTCCATCTTTTGGTAATTGTGAACAACGCTGCTATGAATGCTGTTGTACTGAGCTGTTCGTGTCACTGCTCTCAGTTCCTCTGGGTATATACCTAGTAGGGGTAATGTCGGGTGACAAGGCAAGTCTATATTAAACTTCCAAAAAATGTTCTAGGGGAATGGGTGTATCTCAGTTGTTGAGCACCTGCTTCCCATGTACAAGGTCTTGGATGAATCCCCGGTACCTCCTTAAAAAAAAGCAAAAAAACTTCAACTTCCTTAGGAACTGCCAAATAGTCCTCCACAGCGGCTGTACCATTCTACATTCCCAGCAACAGTGAATGAGTATTCCTATCTCTCCACATCCTCTCCAATACTTGTAGTTCTCTGTCTTTTTTTTTTTTAAGGATTTATTTTCACCCCCCATCCTGCTGTTTTATATTTTCTGTCTGTGTCCACCCGCTGTGTGATCTTCTGTATCTATTTCTCTTTTTTGTCTCTATTTTGTCTTCTCTTCTCATTCTTACCCTCTAGGATTCAGAGGATTCAAACCTGGGGACCTTTGATGGGGAGAGAGGTTCCCTGTCAACTGTGCCTCCTCAGTTTTTGGTCTCTGTTGTGCTTCACTTTGACACTTCCCTTTGTCTCTCTTTTTGTTGCGTCATTATCTTGCTGTGTGACTCATTTGGGTGGGCACTGGCTCACAATGCGGGCATTCGTGCAGGCACTTGGCTCACTGCATGGGCACTGGCTCACCACACAGGCAAGCTTTCTATTCTTTTTCATCAGGAGGTCCCAGGGATCGAACCTGGGTCCTCCTGTTCAGTAGGCAGAGGCCTTATCACTTGAGCCACATCTGCTTCCCTCTCTGTCTTTTTAAGAGTGGCCATTCTAATAGGTGTGTAATGATATCTCATTGTAGTTTTGATTTGCATTTCCCTAATCGCTAGTAATGTTGAACGTTTTTTCATGTTTTTTCACCAGGTGTAATTCTCCTTTGGACAATGTCCATTCAAGTCTTTTGCCCATTTTAAAATCAGCAAAAAACGACTAGTCAGTACTTTTAATGTTAGTCATTTTAGAGCTGTCTAGTTATATCTAGTGCTGGCTTCCATTCGCCTTTCCCTAATGAAGGATGAGGTTGAATAAAATTTCTTATGTTAATTGGTATTTGGAGATCCTCTTTGTAGAAAGTCTCTTCAAACCTGATTTCCATTTTCCAATTGGCTGGACTTGCATTTTGGAGGTTAGAGTTCTTTCTGTGTTCTAAATGCAAGCCCTTTTTTGGTTATGTGTGTGCAAATATCTTCTCCCCTCTGTGGCTGGCCCTTTCACTCTCTCCTGTGTCTTTGAAGGAATAGGAGCTCTTAATTTTCATGTCATCCAGGTTGTGGATATCCTCATTTTCTTGATGATTGCTTCCTCTGCATGGCTTATACTTCTTTGTCTCCTGTATAAGAGTCCTTCCCCTACTCCATGATTATGAAAACATTCTCACAAGTTATCAAGAAGGTCCACTAGATTTCAGGTTTAGATCTACAATGCAAGTGGAAAGAATTTCTGTGTAGGGCTTGAGGTAGGGGACACATTTCATTTGTTTCCCATCTGGGTAATCAGCTGATTTATTTGAAGCTGATCTTCTCTTGCCCACTACTCTGTAGACAGTCATCATCCTAAGTCCCCTGTCCATGCCTGTGGGAGATGTTCCTAAACCCGGTTCTGCTCTCCTTGGTCTGTTCCCCTCTCATTGTACCAGGATTATGTTGTCTTATGGACATTGCTTTACAATGATTCTTGACATCTGCTGGGACAGTAAAACTGGTAGAGCTCTTCTTCAAGACATCCTTGGCCTTCCTTAACCATGTTCATTTTGGTATAAATTTTACAGTTAACTTGCCAAGTTATTTAGGAGGATCTGCTTGGGTTTGGTTTAGGATTGCATTGAATTTGGTGAGAATTGACACCTTTACAATATTGAATCTGCTGATAGATACATATAGTGTACACTTAATGTACACTATATAACCTTTCTTCAATTTTGGTCTTTTAAATGTTGTATCAGTTATGATTTATGATTGTCTATAAAAGGAGGAGGACTTGCATGTCTTCTTTCAGTGTTATTCTTAGGTATTTGATGTTTCTTACTGATATCTATTATCTTTTTAATAAATTACACTCCAATTTTTTCTGCTGATATATAGGGTTTTTTCTTAAAGATTTATTTATTTCTACACCCGACTGTTTGCAAAGATGTCTGCCCATCTTCTTTTTAAGAGGTACTGAGAAGCAAACTTGGGACCTTCCATGTGGGAGGGAGGCACCCAATCACTTGAGCCACCTCTGCTCCCTGCTTGTTGTGTCTTTCACTATGTTTCTTCATTGCATCATCTTGCTGTGTCATCTGAAAGAGCCTGTTCCATCAGCTCACTGTCATGATCATCTTCTTTATGAGGCGCACAGGAACTGAACCCATGACCTCCCATGTGGTAGGGGGTGCCCAGTCCCTTGAGCCACATCTGCTGCCTAATATATAGTTATTAAATTCTTCTGGATTTTCTACATATACAGCCTTGTCATCTGCCAAATAGTGACAACTGTATTTCATCCTTTCCTAGACTTAAAACTGGTTCACTTTTCCCCCTTATTCCACAGGCGAAGACCTTTAGTGCAGAGTTGAAGAGACAACATCAAAGGAGTTTAACTGGTCTTGATTTCAACCTCATAGTAAAGCAGCCCACAAATATTTCAGCTTCACATGTGATACCAGTGGCTGGTTCAACATTTAGAAATAGAAGTAGCACAAAGGACAAAGAAATCAAAGTAGATGAAAACTCAAGGCAGTTACTAAGTCCAAGGAGAATAAAATATTTTACAACAAAAGGGAAGTTATCATCATCCACCACGTGGCTCAGCTGTGAGCAGTGTTTTCATATTCCCAGTAATGCGACTTTGTTCACATCTATAAACTATCATGCTGGAGATGGCAGGCCTGGACAGTGTGTGCTTGGGTGGGGAGGGGAGGCAGAGGTATATGTGAAAGAGAAATAGTCACTAGAGACTGGCAAAAACTTAAAAATAAAGATGTACCCTACAGACATATCCCTTAAAGTGATGAGGTTATACTTTAAAAATTGATAGGGCAGTCATTCTCAATGGGGGTGACTTTTGCCCCGGGGACAGCTGGCAATGGTTATGGTTGTCACAACTGTAGAGGGGGTGCTACAGGCTTCTAGTGGGCACAACCCAGGGATGTGTCTCAGCATCCTACAAAGCACCGGACCGGCCCCCACAAAGATGTACCCAGCCCAAAATACCAAGAGTGCTGATGTGGAGAATCCTGCTGGAGGGACTAGAAAATGGAATGAAATAAGATATAACATTTTTTTCACCAAGGCCTGATTAAAGAAAATAAGCCCTAAATTTGATATCAACAAAAACTAAAGGAAATAACATGGCATCTGACAAAAGATAACAGCAGGTGAAAAGGAGTTGCGAGCTGCCATCTAAGTCCCATTGGAAGAGTAAGCATGTGAGTTCAAGAATGCTCCAAATAGAAACCTATAAATCCATACACCACAACAGCAGCCCCTGGCTTGCCCAGGTGAGTCAATCGTGGCATGAGCACCACGAATAGAAAAGGGCAGAAACAGGCCCAACTCGCACAGTTGTATGTGTTGGGCACTGGGAAAAGTGCTTCACTGAAAGGACCACTGATTTGTAGCTTTTAAAATAATTTCTAGAGGAAGGCGGCAGAGGACTTCCTTCCAAGTCAGTGCATTATGCTGGTTGTCCATGAGAGGGCAGTACAGAGACTGAGGACGCCCCACCAGCCAGAGCTTAGTGGCTCTTCCAGATTGACCCTCTTACCTTGGCCGGGTTCTCAGCATCCTGCAGTTTCATTATCCTATTGCCAAAGTACTGCATACCCACGTTGTTCACTAAGTAACAGGGGACAGATGGTTCCTGTCAGGTTAACAGTCTCAGGGAGCCAGGAGGGACAGGGAGGGTGACAGCAGAGGGCGTGGGGGAAGCTGAGCTGGGCTGGGGCCGTATCCAGCACTCCAATGTCCAGCTCCTGTAGCTCTGCCTCAATGGCCTCGTAGATCTCCAAGCCCCCAGTCGGCCTGGAGGACTCGCGTGGTCCTTCTGTGACGCTGCTCTGGGAGGTGGGGGCAGGACCAGGCCCTCGCTGGAGGCCAGTTCCACCTGCCGCAGCCCTGCCCTGCTGTGGACATGTGCCCAGGACCCCAGTCCAGGCGCTGCCTCCACCCCTTCTCCACCCCCAGCCTCCCCGAGTCCCAGACACTGCCCTGGGCCTGAGACCCCCCAGCCCTCGCTCCCTCCCCTGCCAGTCCCCCCCGCTGCCCCAGCCACTGCCCTGGAGCTCACCTATCTCCTCAGCTTCTTGCTCCAACTTGCTCAGGTTTCTACTGATGAGCACAATGTTCAGGCCTCTCCGGGCAAGCTGCAGGGATTCCTTCCCTCATTCTTGTACTCAACAATTTAGAAAACATTGACTGTGCCCTGACTGTGTGCTGCACATTGTCCTGGATTCAGACAGAACAAGGAGGGCCCAGAGGTCTGCCCTCGTGCAGCATGTTCTGGAGAAGCACACGGGGAGAGGGAGGAGCTTGTGCCAAGGCCCTGCTGGCATTGAGAGGGCAGCGTGGGGTCAGGTGCACTGGGGCAGTGCGGGATGTAAAGGAGCTGGAGGGGGAGCATGGCCAGAGCAAGGGCCGTGGGGGCCCAGGATGGCCTCCAGCTCCTCTTCTCAGTGATGTAGAGCCCATCGTTCATCCTCCTTCCTTCCCTCATACATTCTTCCAAAATGTCTTTACTGAGCACCTCCTGGTTTTGCTGGTGGTGCTGAGGACACAGGGTGGCCATGACTGACCCTCTCCAGCACCTGCCCTCCTTCTGGGTCCCCACCCCAGGTCCTGTTTGGTGCCATTTCCCAGTCTTGTCCCCTCCCATTCATTCTCCACTCTGTAGCCAGAAGGGTCATTTTAAAGAACAAACCTCCCTGCTTCTCTCCTTCTTAGAAACTGCCTGGGCTCCCCATGACCCTCTGGTCAAGACACAGGCCTCACCCAGCCCCCTAGTCCCTGTGTGGCCTGACCCCTGCTCAGTCTCCTGCCCACACTCCTCTAAGAAAATCCAAGCACAGCAGATAGTTCATTGAGCCCCACAAACACACATTGGATTTTCCTGCCTCAGGGCCCTTGCACAGGCCACCTCTTCTCCCTCCAATGCCTTTCCCATTCAAAAAGGAGTGTGAGCAAATATGTGTGGAGTTCAGGACACTTGCTGGGGAGTGGTCAGCTTTGGGGCCTGCCTGCCTCTTCCAAGCCAAATGCCTGAGGGTCACCTGTCCTGTGGACCTAGTGTCCATCAGCTTTGGAGGCAGGTTTTGCCCAAACTTCTCCACTGCCCCCTGCCTGAGACGCTGATGCAGTGGGACTGCAGGCCACCCTGTCACTAGCAAGCAGTCCCCGGGCTCAGCCTTGGGATCAGCACAGCCACAGCCCTGCCCTCCTGGGGCTCACAGTCCAGTGGGTGCAACAGAAGGTGACCATCAGGGTGTCAGCAGCCAGCAGGACACCTCCACACTAGCACCCACCACTACGACCCCCTGGGTATTTTATTTAGGTATCTTTTTACACCTGTCTACCTGTCTCCCCATGGAACAGAACCTCAGGAGGCCAGGTCCTTTTATTGGATTAAACCTATTTTCTTCACTGCTCCAGGGGGATGAGGGTGATCAGAGGGAAGGCTTCCTGGAGGAGGGGGTGAGGGACACTATACCATACACTGCTCAGTAGAGTGGGGGCGGCGACAGGCAAGCAGGTCTAGAAGCTCCTGCCCACACCCCACCCTCCACGCTTGATGCCCGGGCCCACCTCGTGTGCATAAGCCTTGCCAATGCTGGCAGTGGCTTCTGTCACCACTGGGGACAAGAGAAGGAGCTGGTAGGAGGTGCGTCTGCAGCCTGCGCAGGACTTGACCCCAGGCCTTCCTCAGCCGGTTCCAGATCCTTACCCCGCTGACCCTTCATCTCCCCTCACGGCACCTCCTGCACCTTTCCTGGGATCGAGGCTTCCGGCGCGCCCCCTCCCCATTTCTGGCTCACACCCCTCCCTCTTTCTGTCCTCATCGTCCTCCGCCCGGGTCTCTGTCACCTGTTCTCCTGGACAGCCTCAAGGACTCCCTGCCTCCTCTCCCCTCCCTGGTCGCCCCATCCTTCACCTCTTGCTTCCTGGGGTTGCCCGGCCCGCACGGCGTGGAGACCTCTCCCCTGCCCAGGCTCCCTGCGACCGGAGCCATGGGTCACCCGGTCGCCGCAGCGCAAATGGGACAGCAGGTAGGCGTAGATGGCGCGGCCCACCTCCCACGTCGCGCGCAACGGCAGCCACGCGGCGGTCACGGCCCCCAGCGCGCGCAGCGCATCCCACCCGCCTCCATCGCAGCCCTGGCCTGCTGGTCACCGCCCCAGGGTCGAGGCCAGGCGGTGCCTGGGACCTGAGTATCCACCCCGGAGGTCCAGGGCGCTTAGACCCCAGTCAATCACAGGCGACCTTCCCGCGGCCCCGCCTGAACCCCGCCCGTGAGGTCCCGTCCCCCTGGAGCCCCTGCCTATTTCCCCTGCCGCCCTCCCCGGGGCTGGGCCCAGGCACCCGCACATGCCCTCGGTTTGGAAGCTGACCTGGGCGACCTGTTGTTTGGGGCTTGATTTAACCCCACCTGGCAGTAGCGCGATTTGTCAGTGCGTGGGTCGTGGGGGAACTTGAACTCTACCCTGCCTGCAGTAGAGGTTAGTGACGGTTCAGGTGAATTCAAGGCAGTTCCAGGACCAGGGAGAGGACGGGAGATCCTGCCCCACGCAGTGCACCAGGCCCCAGCTCCTGTGAGGGCCTGAGCCCCGAGCCCTCAGGTATCTCTTGTTGATTCTGTTTCCCTAGAGAACTCTGACTAATTTAGTTACTATTTCATCTGCTTGTTCTGTCATTATTGAGAGAAATGTATCAGATCTTTCCCTGTAAGTATCATCTATTTCTCTTCTTGTATGGATGGTGGGGGGATCGTCCAGACCCAGGCTCCAACATGGTTTATGTCACTGTTCCAAGAAAAATCTGCACCAGACAACATTAAACAGGCAAGGACGACTTTATTCAGGGCCGCTGTAAGAGAAGAGAGAATAGGGAGCAAATCCGTCTGCAGGGGGGTGGGAAGTGTAGTCAGGACCAAGGACAGTGGGAAAGCACCACAGCGCCATCTGGTGGCCACGAGAGGGGAGGGCAGGGGCGACTTTGCGACTTGAACAGCAGGCTCTGAAGTTATTTTGTTTTCTTTTCCTGCAGACCAAGTTGTTTGTCCACATAGTCAGACAAGCTTAGTTTCTACGTAGTGGGGGACGGCAGACGTGATCAGGGCACCTGACTACAGCGTCATTGGTCACCACAGAAACAAAAAATTAAAAGGCTGTAAGAACACACTTCAGTGATGGCCATTGCAGGCAAGATCTACTGGGGATCCTAAAATCAGTCCACAAAGCTGAAATGGATTATTTGCACCGTTTCAAAGTATCTCTCTGGGGAAATTTATTCAACAGAAAGGGGAAAATAGTAACTTCTGACTGAAAAAATCCTGGTACACCCACCTTAGCTAAGCGAGCCAAGTTAACTTTGTCAATAATGAGACCTATTGACGTCTTGTACCCCTATAGGATGTCTTGAGAAGAGTTCACCACCACTTCCAGGGTATTGTTTACCAGAAGGCCTAACTTCTATTTAATGGTGAGAAAAATTCAGACAAACTCAAATTGAGGAACATTTATAAAATAACTGATCAATATTCTTGAAAAGCGTCAATATCATAGAAGACAAGGTAAGTCTCAGAACTGTCACAGGTTGGGGGGGACTAACGATTGAGAACAGTTAAATTCTAGGCAGTGTCCTAGATTGGATCCTGGATCAGAAAATGGACAATCGTGAGGAAACTAATGAGATCCAAACGAAGGTCTGTGGTTTGTGATATGGAGCTGATGATCATATCCTGCAGGGGGAAGAGGATTTGGCTCAAGTGATTGGGCTCCCATCTCCCAGGAGGGTTCAAATCCCGGGGCCTCCTGGTCAAGGCCTGCTGGCCCACGCTGTGGAGAGCTTGTGCAACAAGATGACACAACAAAGTGAGCTGCAGAGGAGAGACAATGAGAGATGCAGCAGACCAGGGTGCTGAAGTGGCTCAATCAAGCATCTCTCTCCCACGCCAGTCTTCCCAGGTTTCCATCCCAGTGCCTCATGAAGAGAAAGACAAAAAGAAAAGAGAAACAGACACGAAAGAACACACAGCAAATGGACACAGAGAGCAGACAGCAAGTGCAAACAACAAGGGGTGGGATGGTGGAGAATAACAATAAAAAAGCCCTGGGGAATAATGCTAAAAATATATATATATATATATATATATATATATATATATATATATATATATATATATATATATATATATATATCCAGTAGGACCCTAATCTTAGGGAAGGCTGGGTGAAAGTTTATAATGTGTGTCTCTGTACAACTTTTACAACTTTTCTCTAAGCAGGAGGATTACATCCAGCATCCATGTGGAATCTAAGCCCCCTCTTGATATAGATGTGGAGTGGACACAGCCATTCCAAGGCCCACAGGATGGAGGAATAGAGTAGGGATTAGAGTGGACTTACTGATATTCTATTCATGAACTATTGTGATTAGTAATCAAAGAAAATGTGGCATTGGTGTGGAGAAAGTGGCCATGGTGGCTGCTGGGGGTGGGGAATGGGAGGAAAAGATGAGATGTGGAGGTGTTTTCGGGACTTGGAGTTGTCCTGGGTGATGCTGCAGGGACAGTTATCAGATATTGTAGATCCTCCCATGGCCCACTGGATGGAACGTGGGAGAGTGTGGGCTATGATGTGGACCATTGACCATGAGGTGCAGCGATGCCCAGAGATGTACTCACCAAATGCAATGGATGTGTCATGATGATGGGGGAGAGGGTTGCTGTGGGGGGAGTGGTGGGGGTGAATGGGGACCTCATATTTTTTGAATGTAATATTTTTTAAAAATGAATAAAAAAAAACTGTTGGAAGAAGTTAGAATGGAAAGTTAGAAATTAGAATGGAAAGAATGGGAAATAGGGGCCTTAGTAGGGGCTCAAATGGTCACTGGTGCAGGCCCCTGTTCCAGTCCTCCCTTCCCTTGAGAATCCTTTCCACCCATTTGTTACAGTAGATAAAGGGACAGTCTTAGGGGTTCTGACCCAAATCTGGGGAAGTCAAAAGACAACTGTAGCCTTCCTTTCCACAATCCTGGATCCTGTCTCCAGGGCATGGCCAGGCTGTGTTCAAGCTGTGGCAGCAACCCCTCTCCTGGTAGAAGAGAGCAAGAAACTGACTTTTGGGAAGGCTTAGTCGTTAGCACCCTTCATCAGGTCAGAACTATTCTATCTCAGAAAGCAGGAAGGTGGTTGACTGATTCCCAAATTTGGAAGTATGCAGCTATCCTAGGGGGGAAAAATGACTTGGTATTGACAACAGACCATAGCCTAAACCAGCCTCCTTCCTTTGGAAGGGATCTGGCCAAATGGAGGCTCCAGAGCATGATTGTTTAGTCCTAATTGGGTGTCAGACTCGAGTCCAATCTGACCTCGGGGATTACCCCTGCACTCAGGAGAAAAGTTATTCATAGACAGGTCCTTCAGGGTCTGCGGTCACCCCTCGGGCTGAAGTGTGGTTTGCTGGCCTGGCGGGGGAGCAGCCGCGTCAGGCCAAGCCGCTGCCCCCATAATAGGGTGGCTGGTCGGACTCACCGCCACCCCTGAAGGAAGCTCGGTATGGGCGCAGAGTGCCCTCGGGTCTCCCCTTCTCGGCAGCCATGCTTCCGCGGCCCTCCTCCCGGATGGCGCCACACGATGCCTGTGGGGCGGCACCCTTCTTCTTCCTTCTCCCTGCGCAGGCACAGGGCGGAAAATTCCAGTGTGCCCTTTTCCCCTCCCCCGACAGCAGCAACAGCCAGGCGTGGGCGGAAAAATCCAGCCCGCCCTTTTCCCTCCCCCGACAGCAGCAACAGGCAGGCATGGGTGGGAAACTCAAGTCTGCCCTCCACCCCAGCAACAGCAGCCACCAATCCCTAAACCCTGCCCCTTCCCCCAGCAACAGCGACAGCCAATCCCTAACCACCACCCCTCCCCCGTCCGGTACCGCGCACTGACCTTTCGCCGGCAACCAATCAGAACAGGGCGTGGCTTCGACCAATCAGCCTTCCCCAGCCCCTATAAAACTGTTGGCTCTCCCTCAATAAAGTGGACTTGCGTGTTTACCTTGTCTCCGCGGTAGTTCTTCTGCCGTGCGCCCTCCAGTCCTGAGAGCCCCCGACAAGGGCCTGGCCTCCCTTGTCCCCAGTTCGTCGCCTGCTTCTCCGGGCGACCCCTTCGTCGCCGGCTTCGCCGGGCGACCCCGTCAGCCGAACCGCGCAACCCCTTGTGAGACCGATCCCTCATCTGCTGCCGGACCGACCCCTCGTCCCAGGTGGGACCGACCCCTCGTCCCAAGCGGGACCAACCCCTTGTCCAGAGCTGAACCGACCCCTCGTCCGCAGCCAGACCCCACCTCTACCGACCGAACAAGCCGCCGCAAGGGTCCTAAAAGGAAGGAGGCACAATGGCTATGCAATTGTGGATGGACTAACTTATGAGGTGAAAGAAGCAGCCAATTGCCCAAAGACTGGTCAGCTCAAACCCATATGCATTAAATCAAGTCCTCAAATTATTAGAGGAAAAGGATGGTACAGTCCACACTGACTCCAAGTACACTGGTGTGGTAGGTCACACCTTTGGAAAAGTTTGGGAAGAAAGGGGATTGATTAAAAGCAAAGGAAAGGGGTTAGTCCAGGGTAATTAATAAAACAAGTATTGGCCAATCTACTCTTCCCCAGGGAAATATCAGTGGTGCATATAAAGAGACAGCAGAAAGGTCATACTTTTGAAGCAAAGGGTAATAGGTTAGCAGATGTAGAGGCTAGGGAAGCCTCCCTTAGTTGCCTTTTGAAGTTAATGATCCTGATACCCTCCATTCCTGAAGAGTTGGGGCTCCCTACATTCTCTGAAAAGGAAGTGGAAGAGCTGGAGCAGTTGGAAGTTACCCTAGATGATCAAGGGATGTGGCCCCTCCCAGATGGCAGGCAAATGTTGAATAAACAAGTGATGACAGAGGTATTAGCAGTCTTACACCAAGGGGGCCATTGAGGGTACAGGCCATGTTTGATCTGGTTCTTAAGTATTCTGGATGCATGGACCTTTATACTGTAGATAAACAAATAAGTGAATGATGTATAATTTGTCAAAAGGTTAATAAGAAAGTTTAAGGAAGCAAGAACAAGGAGGGGGGAAGGGGATTTGGCTGAACAGATAGAGCATCCACCTACCACATGGGAGGTCCAGGGTTCAAACCCAGGCCCTACTGACCTGTGTGATGAGCTGGTCCATGCAAAGTGCTGATGTGCACAAGGAGTGTTGTGCCAGGCAGGGGTGTCCCACACACAGGGTAGCCCCACATGCAAGGAGTGCACACCCATAAGGAGAGCCACCCAGCATGAAAAAAGAACAGCCTGCCCAGTCAGCAAGATGACACAACCAAGAGAGACACAGATTCCCGGTGCCACTGACAAGAATACAAGCAGATGCAGAGGAACACACACAGCGAATGGACACAGAACGCAGATAACTGGGGGGGGGGGGGGGGGGGGGAGGGACGGGGAGAGAAATAAATAAATAATAAATCTTTAAAAGAAAAAAAAAAACAGAACAATGGGGTCTGGAGCCAGGCCTCAGGCCATTCCAGAGTATTCAGGTTAATTACACTGAAATGCCTCCGATGGGCTGGCTAAAGTATGTTTTGGTTATTGCAGATCATCTGACAGGATGGGTGGAGGCATATCCTCTGGCCTCAGCTACAGCATCAGCAACTTCTAAAATTATCCTTGGACAAGTCATTCCTCATTATGGATTAGTGGAAAATATAGAGTCAGACAGTGGTAGCCCTTTGCCTCCCATGTACTCCAGAAAATCTGAAGCCTGGGTGTTACATGGAACTGCCATACACCTTGGTACCCGCCAACTTCAGAGAGAGTGGAGAGAATGAATCAGACTCTAAAGAAGCATCTTTCTAAGTTGGTCTTAGAAACAAAGTTACCCTGGATTAAGTGCTTACCCATAGCCCTATTGAGGATTAGAACCGCCCCTAGGAAAGAATTAGGAATCCATCCTTATGAAATGCTTTTTGGCTTGTCTTTTCCTAGGAGGACTGGAAACCTCCTTTCCTCAGATTCAAAGCTGTACTGGCTTCCCACCTGGGTCCAGGAAGTCACTCAGTTTGTCTCTCTAGTTGGGGAAGTGGCCTCAGGACCTTGGGACCATGGCCTTGCATACACGAGTATGGAACGTGAGTGAGGATAGTACTGGCAATTTCTCCAGTTTGCCCATATCCCGCAAAGCCCTTTGGTGGTACTCTGGAAAGGGGCATCCTCTAACTGGTGTTACCTGAGAAGTGGGGAGAAACCTGTGCTCTGGTTCACTTGGCCATCCCATTTACCTTGACATTTGAAAAAGAGGAAGAAACACAAAACCAGAGAAAGAGAAAGAAAAGGAGTTTACTTGGTTCCCTTGATGACCAACTTTATCTAGATAGTATAGGAGTTCCCCGGGGAGTACCTAAGAATTTAAAGCTAGAAATAAGGTAGCTGCAAGATTTGAGTAATTTTTGTTCTGGTGGGTCACTGTTAACAAAAATGTGGATTGGATTAACTATATATATTATAATCAACAAAGATTTATGAATTACACTAGGGATGCAGTTAAGGGAATAGCAGAACAGTTGCATGCTACTAGCTGAATGGCCTGGGAAAATAGGATAGCCCTAGACAAGATGCTAGCAGAAAAAGGAGGTATCTGTATGATGATGCTATATCTTCATTCCCAATAGTATGACCCCAGACAAGGCCATCACTGAGGACTCGCAAGGCTTATCAGCCTTATCTGAAGAGTTAGCAGAAAATTCTGGCATTGACAACCCACTCATGGGGTGGTTAGAGAGCTCATTGGAAAATGGAAAGGAGTGGCACTGTCTGTCCTGACTTCCCTTATCATCGTGGCTGGGGTACCTACAGCAGTTGGATGTTGCTTCATCCCTTGTGCCCAAGGGTTAGCTCAGAAATTCATTGAAGTGGCCCGAACCAAACTGGTGCCCATACAGTACAAGCAAAACAGCTTGTGCCCCCTTAAAGAGGAAGATCTCTATGACAAAGAATGTGAGAAGGCTCTTAGCAGATTTGAGAAACTAAATTGTGAAAACTAAAAGAGTCTAGAAGAAAGGGGGGATTTGTAGGAAAGAGTTACGTCTAATTTTCACAAAGGGCAAAAGGAGTCTGCTCTGCCACTGAAGGAGGGAGGGAAAAGGGTTCTAGGGGCTTTGGCACGCCAAGAATTTGAAAAGTGGTGCTGAAATGAGTGGGGCCAATGGTGAATGCTGGGGGCAGGGCCAGTAGTGGAAATGTAGCCCAATTTGCAAAGCCCCTCAGGGATGAAAGCAGCCCTGAGCTCTCCCAGCCCCACCAGAGTCTGGGAAACAGGGAAGGGGGTATTCAGAACAGAACCAGGAAAGTTAGTTAGATGTCTCGGATGTAACCCATGAAGTACCCAATCAATGGGGAGCAGGGGAGGGACCTGCATGTTAGGTTTGGATCAGAAATATCACTGTTTTTTGTTGTTTGGTGCACTGGCCATTTTATCCAGGTCGAGCACCCGTTCTTGCAAGATTGTTAATAAAATTCTTTTCTCCTCCTCAAACAGGTGAGCTTTTATTCTCTGACAGGTGCAGCTTTCTTTCAAAGAGGGTAGGCACATGCTCATGGAATTCACTGGCCTTTCCAAGTTTGCCATTGTAGCAGTTTAATATTGATGTATTCCAAAAAGAAATATTGGATTATGCTTGTAATCTGATCTGTACCTGGGCATGATTGAGTTATGATTAAGGCGTTGAGTTCCCACCCCTTGGTGGGTGAGGACTCACAGATAAAAGGCATGGCAAAGGACAGAGCTGAAGGTTTCTGATGTTGGAGTTTGATGCTGAAGTCTTAAGATGGAGCCCTAGGGAAAGAGACAGAGCCATTCACCTGATAGTCTACAGTTGACCTTGTGGAGGAACGAGAGGAGCTGAGCCCAGAGGAACCCAGAGAGCCCAGACAATCTCAGAACTCAACAGCCATCTTGCTCTAAATAGACTTTGGTGAGAGAAGTAACTTATGCTTTATGACCTGGTAACTGTAAGGTCCTAAATAAATACCTTTTATAATGCCCAGATTTCTGGTATTTTGCATCATCACCCCTTTGGCTAACTAATACACCCATCAACCTAAAGAACCTGGAATTTTAGAAGTGTGGAATGGCCTTTTTTATTTTTATTTTTTATTGTTTTTTTTTTTGTGAAGATCATAGATCACAAAAAATGTTACATTAAAAAATACGAGGTTCCCATATACCCCACCCCCCACCCTCCACTCTTCCCACATCAACAACTTCCGTCACTGTGGTACATTCATTGCATTTGTTTATTTTTTTAAAATTTCTTTCCCCTTTCCCCCTCCGCCCAGCCCCAGTTACCTGTTCTCTGTGTCTATTTGCTGTATGTTCTTTGTCTGCTTCTGTTGTGGTCAGCGGCATGGGAATCTGTGTTTCTTTTTGTTGCATCATCTTGCTTTGTCAGCTCTCTGTGCGTGCGGTGCCATTCCTGGGCGGGGTGAACTCTCTTTCACACTGGGCGGCTCTCCTTATGGGGCACACTCCTTGCGCATGGGGCTCCCTGACACAGGAACACTCCTGCATGGCAGGGCACTCCTTCCACACATCAGCACTGCACGTGGGCCAGCTCCACATGGGTCAAGGAGGCCCAGGGTTTGAACCATGGAACTCCCGTGTGGTAGACGGATGCCCTAACCACTGGGCAAGTCCGCTTCCCTTATTCATTGCATTTGGTGAATACATTTTGGAGCGCTGCTGCACTGCATGCATTATAGTTTACACTGTAATTTACACACTCTCCCAAGTACATTTAGTGGTTTATGGCAGGATATATAATGTCCAGCATCTGTCCCTGAAATATCATTTAAGACAACACCAAGTCCTGAAGATGCACCCACATCACATTTCCTCTTCCCTCTCCCTGCCCTCAACAACTACCATGGCCACATTCTCCACATCAATGCTACAATTTCCTTCATTACTAGTCACAATAGTTCTATAGCCGAATACCAGTAAGTCCATTCGAATCCATATTTTATTCCTCCATCCTGTGGACCCTGGGATGGTGATGTCCATGGACATGGAATGGCCTTTTGAACACTCAATTATGGTGCCAGTTAGATGGCAATACCTTGCAGGGCAGGGGCAGTGTCTCTAGGAGGCTATGTAAGCTCTAAATCAGCATCCACTCTGTGTGGCTGATTCTCCCAGAGCCAGGATTCATGAGTCCAGGAATGAAGGAATGGGAATGGAAGGGGCAGCACTTGCTATTACCCCAAGTAACCCACCTGAAAAAGTTGTCCTTCCTGTCCCTGTGACCTTATGCTCTGCGGATCCAATGGAGGAGTGATTCCTGAGGAGACACAACAATGATAAGATGTATAGAACTGGGAGTTAAGACCACCTGGCAAAAAAGGAATGGCTGGGGCAACTGAGCCTGAAGAACAAAGGGAAAAAGGACTGCACCTTCACAAAGGAGGTAAGGAAGAGTTTGCCTAGAGTACAGGATATCCCTTTAGGACATTTCTTAGTACTACCATGCCCTGGGATTAGAGTCAAAGGAAAACTGCAAATACCCAGTCCAGGCAGAATAACTAAGAAGGGCCTAGAAGTTCTAGGAATGAAGGTTTGGGTCATGCCACAAGGCAAAGAACCAAGGCCAGCTGAAGTTCTTGCTGAAGTTTGTAAATGGTACATGGAATGAGTAGTGGAAGAAAGTAGTAAAAAACACAAGCTGCAACCACATGACCTATGGCAGCATTGAGGACTATACTGGTCATGAGTATTTCTTCCTTGTTTTGTTATATGTTTGTATATATACATAAAGCAAATATTTTCATTTTCTTCTCTATCTTATCCCCTTGTTATAACTTGTGTTAACTTCATGTCATGTTATTTAAGTTAGAGTATATTAAGGATAAGAGTGCATATCAGCCGAGGACTAACCTCCTCTTCTGGGAAAGGGTTGGTGCATTTCCTGTTGCATGTGGGACACTTGAATTATGTCAGCTTAACTATGACTGTGTTATTGTTCTTGGTTAGAGATTAAGGATGCTTTAAAGAAATGTGTATAGTGTCAGTGATGGGGGATTTGTGGGAGGAAGTTCACCTGGGTGTACATATAAGGTATATAAATATGTTCAGATGTTCATGGGGCATTGCCACAGTGGGTAGAGATTTACACAAGAATGGAAAGAATGCTGAATTCCCAACTTGGGGAGCTCTGCCATTCTCTAATGGAACAGCAACAATTCCTCAAGTGCAGGGGCAATGACGAGTGAAGAAGGATGGTCCTTGAAATTGAAGACTATACTTATGAGGCTTTTGGTCTTGAAATTGCAACTTAGCTTAGTGTTGTAGGGTACCTAGGAGTCACCTCCTGAAAGTCTCCATGTTGCTCAAATGTGGCCACTCTCTAAGTCAAACTCAACATATAAATGCATTCCCTTCCCTCCAGTGAGGGACATGACACCTGGGGAAGAGCGTCACTGGCACCAAGAGATTAATACCAAGCACCAGCTGGTGATGCAACTGGAAAAAGACCTTGAACAAAAGGGGGAAAAAGTAAAGACAAGTGAGTTTGTATGGCTGAGAGACTTAAAGTGAGTTGGGAGGTCATCAGAGAGGTAACGCTTATGGATGTCTCAGCAGGATCTCATAGACAGCCAAAATAAATATCACCCCAAATAGTGGGGCTCTTGAGGGCTCCAGAGACATCCAGGTGCTGTGGTCATGGCAGATAGCCCTGGAGTTTGGTACCTTGCCAGTGGGCCCTACTTTGGAGTTTGTGCTCCCGAGTGTGCAATGTTGGACTCAGATGTGACTTCTCTACACATGCCACTTCTGTCAATTTTATTTGAACTTATAGTTATCACTGGAGGTTTAGGTCTATGTCCAATAAGCTTGAATCTCTGCCAGTTGGGCCCTGAGCTTCAGTGGAGTTGCAACACCTACTATCCAGTTCTTTGGACTCACCCAGGATAACTAACAAGGGGGTGAGGATGGATAACCACCACACCAAGGAATTGAGGGGGTCTACAATTGCAAGCAAGGATTTCACATCCATCAGCCACATGGAATCGAAGTCCCTTCTCAATTAGAGGTGAAGGAGGCATCAGCATCCCAGAATCCTTAAGATTGGTGAATAAAATATGGACTAGGGTGGACTTGCATACTGGTATTCTACTACAGACATACTGTGATTCTAGCAATGGAAGAAATTATATCATTGATATGGAGACAGTGGCCACTGGAGGTGCTGAAGTCAGGAAGATGAAAGAAGAGGTGTAATATGGGGGCATTTTCAGGATGTAAAACTGTCATGAATGACATTGCAAAGACAGATATAAGCCATTATATATCCTGCCATACCACACAGAAGAGAGTGGGAGAGAGTGTGAACTATAACCCATGCTCTATGGCAATACTCCAAAATGTGTTCATCAATTGTAATGAATGTACCACACTAATGAAAGAAGTTGTTAATGTGGGGAAAAGTGGGGGGTGTGGGAAGTGGGGCATATAGGAATCCCATGTATTTTTTTATGTAACATTTCATATAATCTTTTAAAAATAAATAAAAATATATTAAAAACAAAAAAAAGATGGGTAGACTCTGATGGTTCATTCCATGTGTCAACTTGGCTAGATTTTGGTATCCAGTCGTTTGGTCAAATGAGCACTGGATTGTTACTGATGGATGTAAATAGTCTGTTGATTGCATATATGACTGGTTACATTTACAATCAACAAAGATGCCTGCCTTCATCAATGAGAAGACTCTCTTCATCCCATCAGTTCAAAGCCTTAAGAGGGGAAATGGCTGTGGATCAAGCAACTGAGCTCCCTTTTGCCATATTGAGGGCCCAGGTTTTATCCCCAGGACATCCTGGTAAAAAAGAGAAAAAGAAAAATGTCATGCCAGATCTGCACAGTGTAGAGAAGTGCAGGCCCCGAGCAGCGAAACAATACACCAAAAACACAATGATGTAACCAGATAGAAAAAACAAGCAAACAAAACAAGCCAAAAAGAAGGCCTTAAAGAGAAAACTGATGATTTTCAGTAGTCAGAAAGAATTTCTATCTCTACCCCAGACACCAAGCTTCTCTGGTAAAATTCATGATAATTTTCATCACAGTTTCCAACTTGTGGCTCCTTCTGGGGAATTCAAAGTCACCTTCTTTGATTTCCTAACTTGCAGCCTGCCCAACAGAATTCAGACTTGCCAATCCTCCTGGGGACATGAGCCAATTCATATAATTATAATATCCTAATATTTAAATAGATATGTAAATATATATCTTGTTTTGTCTTTCTGGAAAACACTGACAAAAAAATATATTGTTTATATGACCACCATGCTTCTTTGACACCTTGCAGAATTAACAGGAATTCCTTTTATTATCTCTTAACACAATACATAATCAAATGTCCCCCAAATTCTCAAAGTTGTCTTTTTAGAGTTGGTTTGTTTGACTGAGAATTCAAATACGTTCCAATTTGCTTTTAGTTGTTATGTCTCTGAAATCACTTTTATTCTGGAAGAGTACTCTCCATTCCAACCCATTCCTTTGCATTTCATTGCATTCCACTCCACTCCTCTCCATTCCATTCCATTGCTGAGGATTGATACTGGGACTTTATAAGTGAGAAACCTGTGCTCAATGAACCACATCAGCTCCCTTAAGTTTGTTCCCTCACCTGTTTTCCTGCTGTTCAATTTTTGTCTCCAGGAGGCACTGGGAACTGAACTTGGGACCTCCCATGTGGGAAGCAGGCACTCAACCACTTGAGCCATATCTGCTTCACTCCTATTTTTTTAATGCCATTTATTTATTTTAGATGTCTCTTGAAAACAAAGCATATTTAATTCTGTGGTTCCCACTATGGTCTGAAAATCTTTGTCTTTACATGAAGCATATGGTTCATTTATATTTAACATGATGACTGATATATTTGGGTTTAAATTCTACTACCTAATTTAGAGGTTCCTTTTTGTCTTGTCTATCTTATATTTTGTTTCCTCCTTCTTCTGTATTATTTATCTTTCCATCTTTTACATCTGTTAATGTAGAAGCTATACATTCTGTTTCTATTCTTTAGTGGTTCATCTAAAAATTGTAATATTCATATTTTATTTACTAAAGTCTAAACCTAATTAATACCTTTATCCTCAGTTCAAAAATCTGAGGTCACTTTAGCTCTATATGCTTGTTACCTAGATTATATGTTATTACACTGTACATTTTAATTCCATCCTGTTTTATTTTTTTTAAATTCCTTGGATGGGAGAGACATGATATTATGTGTTTGTCAAAATGGATAATATGTCAGCATATTATATCATGTTAGTGAAATAAGCCAGGCACAAAAAGGGAATTATTTATTGATTTATTTAAGTGTGCTTAAAAGGGGAAATTTTAGGTTGTATGTAAATTACTAGAATAAGAATGATAATATAGAACTGGAAGTTAAGACAATCATCCTTCCACTTTGGGCTCCTCTTGCCTCTGAATCAGCAGATTAAGAAAGGAATTACTATACTGGCTGAAGTGGTTTATCCTAATTATCAAGGGAAATAGGACATCAACTTCACAATGGAGGTAGAGTTTGCCTAGGATACAGGCCCTCCCTTAGGGCCTACCATGCCCTGAGGTTAAAGTCAAGGAAAACAGCAGCTACCCAATCCAGGCAGAACTACTAAGGGCTCTGAATTTTCATGATTAAAGTTTTGGGTTACTCCACCAGGCAAAGAACCACAACCAACTGAGATGCTTACTGAGGGTAAAGGAAATGTTATAGACCAGCGATATTGACCAGACTCAGACTTTGAATATAGTTCCAATTGAGAGCTTTATTAGCCACGCGGTGACTGTCTCATTCCTCTGCAGAGGAGAGAGCAGCCCCGAGTCTCAGGGAAGGGGTGGTTTTATAGTTTTTTAGGAAGGAGGGGCATCTACTAATAAGCGAGCAAGCAAGCAGGCACAGAAGTGGAGAACTGCGGTTAGCTGAAGATAACATATCTATGTTTTTTTCTTTTTGAAAGGCTTCTTCTTGTAAGCAGTCCCATATTATTTATTGGCACTCTCCTTATAGGCCGTCCTGTTATTTATTGGCATTCTCCTTACAGACTGTCCTAAGTTATTTATTGGCGCTCTGTTTACAGACCGTCTTAAGTCATTTATCTATTTGAAGGCACTTGCAATTCCCACCTCCCAATGTAGTTTTATTCCTATTTTCCCAGTGTGGCCTTACCCTTACAGAAATATGGAATGCGTAGTAGAAAAAGGTAGTTAGAAGTACAAACACGACCTTGTGACGTTGTAGAAATAAGGACTGCAATGATTATGAATATTTCTTCCTTGCTTTGTTAGGAATGTGTTTGTATATACATGTTAAACAAATGTCTTTGTGTTCTTCCCTTATTCCTTTATTGTAAGTTATGCATTTCCTGTTGTATGCAGGACTCTTGAATTATGTCAGCTCAACTATGACTGTGTTACTGCCCTTAGTTAAAGATTAAGGATCTTTTAAGGAGATGTGTACATCTGCCAAGCTGACATGAGGTGGACTGTGATGGTTCATTTCATGTATCAACTTGGCTAGATTAGAGTGTCCAGCTATTTAGTCAAATGAGCACTGGACTGAGTGTTAATTATGGATGTATATAATTAGTCATTTTGATATAGCCTGTGCATAAATTCAAAATTGTTTCCCAGTGTACCTAGCCCCCAAAATAGCCAAATAAGTAATATAGGCCCTACAGTCTTTGAATGTTCAGATAGGATGTGAGACTGAATGTGTATTCAGGGTTGCCTCCAGATGAGATGTGGAAGATATGCTAATCCAAACTGGCTTGGATGTGGAGAATATGTAACTCACCTGGAGGAAATAACCTATCTGATACTAAGATCAAACACTGAAGAACCTAACCAAAGGTCTGTTTACCATCACTGTTAGTCTCCCTAATCCTATATCCTCTGTATAAAAGGGTCTGGAAAATTCTATTCAGGGCTCGGTTTTTATTAGGACAAGAGTCCGCTGAGCCCGGCCGTTCGAAATAAACCAACTTCCTTCTCGGTACGCTCGTGTCCTGGCCTTCGATACCGCACATACCCGATTTCTCTACAACAATTTGATCCCGTCTTTGGTTGGTTACATCTACAATCAACAAAGAGGACTATCTTCAGTAATGAGAGGAGTCTCCTCATCCTATCAGTTGGAGGCCTAAAAGAGGAAATGATTTCAAGAGTCAGAAGGAATTTCTGTCTCTAATACAGAAAACCAGGTCCTCTTAGATAATTCATTGTCACCTTCATGGGAATTGCCAACTAGTGGCTTCACCTAGGGAATCAAAAGTCACCTTGATCGAGTTTCCAACTTGCTGTTGGCCCTATGTAATTCAAATGTGCCAATCCCCATGACCATATGAGCCCATTCTTATAATAATAAATGAGCAATATTTACACACACGTATAAATATATGCTTATTGACTTTGTTATTCTGGAGAACACTGTCTAATAAAAATGTATATATTGCTTACATGACCACCATGTTAATTTGACACTTTGCAGAATTAACTGGAATTCTTTAATATTATCTAACACATAATCGGTAATCAAAAATCTGCAAGGTTCTGAAAGTTGTCTTTTTAGTGTTTGTTTATTTGACTCAGAAATCAAATATGGGGACTTTGGAGAATATAGTGGATTGGAGAGGCACAGGACTCATTTCTCTAGCAGAAAATCAGCTAAAGAACATGCAGAAACTACCTGGAAAAAATGTTCTAAGGTTGAGAACACCAGGAGAAGGCTGAACACCACCCAGAAGAGAGTTGAGAACAGGAAAAGAATCTCAAAAGGAGAAGTCTGAGTAAAAGCTGTAGCTGCAGCTGCCAGTGTCCTTCCTACCACCCTCAGAGCAGCAAACATTGGATTGTCAGGGCTCTGGCCAGTGGCTATCAGAAGGTCCTGCAGGGATCCAACACACCAGGAAAGAAGAGAGAGAGGGACACAGCCTAAGGCTGATTCAGCTTTTAGTCAACAAATTTGGTCTGCTGTGTCCCATAAGTCCTTCCAGACCAGGTGGCGGTGCGCCATTGATGTCCTGGGAGACAGTGGGTACTAAGAGATGTGACCCTCTCAAGAAACCTTTCTAGTGACAAGGACTGGTTGTTGATGATGCAGATGACTGGAATTATTTCCTACCTAGGAAAAAGGAGGGGACTGCCAGAAAAGATTAGAGAAGTGCCTCTGAGAAAGTTTGATTTAGGAGGCTCTATGTAGACTCCAGGCAGGATCCTCTGCACATTGTTAAATTTTTTCTGGACTTTACAGCCTCTCTTGAGCCCCAAGGCTCTTGGAAGTGTGTTTGCATACCATTACTGGATCCATAGCCCAGATCTGAGCAACTAAATATGGGTTATCCTAAAGAGCTAAAACAAGTTGAACCAAGAATCAAAGAATGGCTGTAACACACCCCCCACCACCAAATCCTTACACAAGAGAGAGAAATTGAGCATTAGACCAAAATCACTATCACAATCAGATGCCTATACATCAGCAAAAAAATTACACACTCTACTGAGAACATGGAAGAAATGGCCCAAGCAAAGAAATACCTCAAAGTCCTATATGAGACACAGGGTTTGAGACAACTAATACATGAAGTTCATACAAACATGAAATGCAACAATATACATGTGGCAGGAGAAGATCAGGGAAAAGGGGAAGAAAGGGTGTTTGAGGAAGTAATGGCTGAAAATTTCCCAAGTCTCATGGAAGAAGTGAATTTACATGTCCAAGAAGCCCAGTGTACCCCAATCAGAATAAATCAAATAGACTATTCCAAGAAACAAACTACTCAGAATGTCAAGTGCCAAAGATAAAGAGAAAATTCTGAGAGCAACAAGGGGGAAGCAAACTATCACATTCAAGGGACAGCCAGTAAGAGTTATTGCAGCATTCCCATCAGAAACCATGGAGGGGAGAAGACAGTGGCAGGAAATAATTAGAATACTGGAAAGGAAAAAAATACAGCAGAAATTCTCCATCCAGCAAAATTGTCCTTCCAAAATGAAGGTGAGTTTAAAATATTCACAAATAAAGAGAAACTAAGAGAGTTCATAAAAAGGAATCCACCTGAGAACCAGCAAGATGGTGGCAGAGTAAGGAGCTCCTGGAGTCAGTTCCTGCTACAGGGCAGCTAGAAAACACCCAGAGCTCTCTGGAGCTAGTTGAAGCAGTTGTTTGGAGGCTCCAGGAGACCAGAAGAGCATCCTGCAACAATCTTGAAGGGATGGAAGGAGGAGACTGCCCATCTGCAGAGAAAACTCATAAGTAGAGTGCTCCATGACAAGGAGGCTGGGGCCCATCCTCCACTGGAGGCACAAGCCACCTCAGGAGCTGTTTTGCTGCTGGAATAGAAAGCTCCACTTCTCAAAAATGGAGGAGAAAGAGAGGGTTGGGCACCAATTTTAGCTACTGATGAGTAAATTCAGCGGGCTAAAGTGTAATCCTGAGAACAGCTAAAGTTTGAGCCTGTCCAAATCAGAAAGAAACCAGAAGCCACCATCTTAACTCTGCACCTGGCCCGAGGGGAAGTGGGATGGACTGAAAATCACAGTGCTGGTGGGGACCGGCTTCTTTTCACCCAGGCCAGACTGCAGCTCTATCCTAGGCCTCAGTGCCACCTCCAACAAGGATGCTACTGCAGGGACCTGTGTCACCCCTCTGGGAAATTACTGACCAAGCTGCTGAGGTCAGTGATTATCCTACTCTGGTGGCATGAGCCACCCAAGGAGCTATTCTGTGGCTGGAATTGGAAGCTCCATTTCCCAAAAACAGGGGAGGAGGAGACAGCTGGCTGCTGATTTTGGCTACTGATTGGTCAACATGACTAGATAAGATACAACCCTGGGAACAGCTAGGGTGTGAACAGGCCCAAGTCAAAAAGAGGCCAGGAGCCACCATTTTGATTCTGCCCCCAGCCTGAGGGGAAGCCGGGCTGACTGAAACTCTCAGTGTTGTCAGGAACCAGTTACTTTCACACATGATCAGCCTGCAGCCCTAACCTAGGCTCAGCCCTGCCTCTGACAGGGAAGAGGCTGAGAACCCCTGCACCAGCCTATACAGGTAACTGCAGGTAACTTTGGCTGGCATGGACTGAAAATCAGAAGTCTACCAGGCAACTGCAGTCATCTTGGATGTGTATTGCATAGACTGCTGCCCACATCTGCAGCTCTATCCCCACCCCAGGCAGGGGAGAAAGGAATGTGAAGCTTCATCAGTCTCTATGGGCAACTACAGTCTAGGCCTGCACTTGGATTATTCCAAACGGCTGTGACTCTGTCCCTACCCCTGGCAAAGGAGAAAGTTGGAAGAAGCTTCATTGGTCCCTGGTGCAATGAGGACAGCTTGAGCCTCCACAGCTTACAGCACCAACTATATGCTTGGCTCTCACTGCACAACCAGCAATGGAGAAAGGGCAGGAAGCCCTTAACTAAAGAGAAAAACTACACCCAGAATAAATACTCTAGTAAGCCAGATGCAAAGACACCAACCAAAAATTACAATCCACACCAAGAAACTGGAAGCTATGGCCCAGTTAAAGGAATAATATAAGCCTCCAGATGACATAAAGGAGTTGAGACAACTAATCATAGATGTTTAAACAAATCTCCTTAATAAATTCAATGAGATGGCTAAAGAGATTAAGGATTTTAAGAAGACACTGGATGAGCACAAAGAAGAATTTGAAAGCATACATAGAAAAATAGCAGATCTTATGGGAATGACATATGCAATAAATGAAAATTTAAAAACACTGGAATCATATAATAGCAGATTTGAGGAGGTAGAAGAAAGGATTGGTGAGCTTGAAGCAATGGCCTCTGAAAGTGAACATACAAAAGAATAGATGGAGAAAAGAATGAAAAATTGGAACCAAGTCTCAGGGAAATAAATGACAGCAAAATCCATGGAAACATATGTGTTATGAAGAGAAGGGAAAAGGTGCAGAAAGAATATTTGAAGAAATAATGGTAGAAAATTCCCCAACCCTATTGAAGGAAATAGAAGCACAATGTACTCCCTTCTGAAAAAATCCAAATGGATAAACTCCAAGACATATATTCATCACAATGTCAAATGCCAAAGACAGAGAATTCTGAGAGGAGCAAGAAAAAAACAATGCATAATATATAAGGGCTATCCAATAAGATTAAGTGCCAATTTCTCACCAGAAATCATGGAGGCAAGAAAAGAGCAGTCTGATATATTTAAGATACTAC
The DNA here is from genome assembly GCF_030445035.2 of Dasypus novemcinctus. NCBI lineage: Eukaryota > Metazoa > Chordata > Mammalia > Cingulata > Dasypodidae > Dasypus > Dasypus novemcinctus. The sequence continues at coordinate 66,095,381 of NC_080690.1, read as the reverse complement.
AAGAGAAAAACTTCCAGCCAAGAATTTTATATCCAGCAAGACTGTCCTTCAAAAATGAGGGTAAAATTAAAATATTCACAGTAAAACAGAAAATGAGACAATTTCTAAACAATTGGCCAGATTTTCAGGAAATGCTAAAGGGTGTGCTAGAGGCAAAAAGAAAAGACAGGAGCCTGGAAGAGAGTCTGGAAATGAAGATTATATCAATAAAAGTAACAAAAAGTGTCAAAAGAGTGCTGAAAATAAAATACGATAGATAAAACTCAAATAGGAATGAACTTAACCAGTGATGTAAAGCACTTGTATCCAGAAAATTGCAACTCAATGTTAAAACAAATTTTAAAAAGCCCTAAATAACTGGAAGAACATTCCATGCTCATGGATTGGAGGACTAAATATCATTGAGATGTCAATTTGACTCAAACTGATATACAGATTTAATACAATCCAGATAAAAATTCCACCAGCATGAAAGAAAAAATTGAAAACAAGATCATTAAATTTATTTGGAAGGGTAAGCAGTCCTGAATAGCCAGAAACATCTTAAAAAAGAAAAGTGAACTCTCATCTCCAGACTGTAAATCATAATACCTACCTGTAGTGGTAAAAACAGCATGGTACCGACCTAAAGACACACACAATAGACCAATGGAACCAAATTGATGGTTGAGAAACAGATCCTCACAGAAATGGTCAGGTGATTTTTTACTAGCCTGTCAAAGTCACACAGCCCAGGCAGAACAATCCATTCAACAAATGGTGCTGAAAGAATTGGATATCCATAGCTGAAAGAAGGAAAGAGGACCCCTATCTCACACTTTATCCAAAAATTAACTCAAAATGAATAAAAAAACTAAAAATAAAAATAAAAGGAAGAACCATAAAACTTCTAGAAGAAATTATCGGAAAATATCTTCAAGACCGGGTGGTAGGTGATGGATGCTTAAAGAAGATAAGAGGAGGTCTGAGTGGACTACTGATGTTTAGTGTATGTAGAAGTTTTAATTAGCTTTACTGTAAAAGTGTGGAAATGTACAGGGTGAATGGTAACACACAGTGTGTAACAACTAGTTTATAAATGGGGATGTGACTGAAAATGGTTGTCTAGTTATGTAAATACAGATGACAGAATGCTAGAGAATAATCTAGGAACTGGGTAGCACAGTAAACTAAGAGGTGGATGAGAATTGTGGTTGATGGTACAGATGCAAGAGTGTTCTTTTTTAGCTAGAGCAAATGTATATCACTACTACAGGGTGTTGGGAATGTGGAGAAGCATGGGGAAAAATACAGCCGGAGTGACCTATAGACTATGGTTAGTGGTAATAATATAATATTCTTGTATCCATGCAAAAGATGTACTGTATTGATACTGAGGCAGTATGGAAAATGTGAGCCAAATGTACACTATGGACTTGGTAACAATCAGATGATATTATTTTATCTGTATCAAATGACCCAACATATTGTGGTGCATTGATGGAGGGGTGCTCTTGGGGAATTCTGCAACTGTGCATGATTTTTTTATAAGTTTACAACTTCTGTCATAAAAATATATATTTAAAAAATAATAATGGGGTGGGTTGGGGGAAAAACACACTAAATGTAAGATAAGGACTATGATTACTAGTAAGATTTTTACAATATTCTTTCATAATTTGTGACAAATGTCTCATGACAATGCAAGGTGTTGGTGGAGGGTTGAGGTATGGGACCCCATATGCATATGATGTTATGCATGTTTGCTTTGTAAGTTCACAACTTTTACTGTACACTTAATTGTTTATGTATGTTCATATACAAATGATATAAAGATAATATAATAGGATTGGTTGGAAGAAAATACTTTGGTTTGTAGTAATATTTTGACAATGCTGTTTAATCATTAGTTAAAAACATTTAAGAACAATGTAAGTTATTGGTGGTAGGGTGAGTTATGAGAGTACTGTATGATGTTATATGTTTGTTTTGTAAGTTCCCAACTATTATTATATACGTACTGTTTGTTTATGTTTATGTATGAGTGATATACTACAATAAATTTTTTAAAAAATTATATTACAAAACAAAACAAGAATCGACCTTTGCAGGAAGCATTAAAGGGAGGCTTACAGTCCAAAAGTAAAGGACAGAAGAGACTGGAAGGAAGTGCAGATGACTAGAAGAAAGGATAACCAAAAGACTAAAAAGATAGATGATAATAAGATATGACAAATGAAAACCAAAGACTAAAATGGTGGAAGTAAATAATGCCCTTACAATAATATCATTGGATGTGACTGGATTTTAACTCCCAGTCAAAAGATATATGTTGCCAGAATGGATAAAAATGCATGAGCTATCTATATGCCACTTACAAGAGACACATGGTAGACCCAGGCATACAAATCAGCAGAAAGTGAAAAGCTGGAAAAAGATACTCTGTGCAAATATTATCTAAAAAAAAGCAGGGGTAGGTATACTAATATTAGAACAGATTGTTGCCATTTGATATTATTTATGAATTCCAAAAGGAGATATTGATCTTATTTGTAAACTGGCCTGTTTCTCTAGGGATAATACCTTTTGATTGTAATAGAATCAGTTGAGACGTCTGATTAAATTATGTTAAGATTAAGGCTCTGATCCAATCACATCATTAGAGTATGATTCAGTGTCGAGTCCCAGGTCCCCTAGGCTGATGACACAGGCTCTCCATGGAAGTAGACACACAGAGAAGAAGAACACAGATGAAGAGACACAGCTCATTAGACACGGCAGAGGCCCCGGGAAGAGAGATGAGCCTGAGAGTCTACAGCTGACCTTGTGAAGAGACCAGAAAAGCTGAGCCCAGAAGAAAATAGCCCCAATAAGAGAGATGAGGCTTATGCCAGCCTACAGCTGAGATCAGAAGAAGCTGGGACTACAGAGCCTTAAAAGGAAGGAGGAAGGCTGAACCCTGCAAAGCATCACCCACCATCTTGCCTCAACACACGGCATCAGACATTGGGTGAGGAAGTGCCTCTTATGGTACCTTGAGTTGGACTCTGTAGGGCCTTGTAAGTGTCAGTTTCTATCCCAAATAAATACCCTTTATAGAAGCCAACAGATTTCTGGTACTTGGTATTCCTGTGGAAGCAGAGAGATTCAATGATCATGTATGGAAGGCCAGTACTCAATAATATTCTTGGGAAGGAAAAATTTATTAATAACAGGCCAGGCTTGGACACTCTTGTTCAAAAACCTGAGTCCTGAATAGGATCTTTGGGTTGATTTTATATAGAAGATGTAGGAGTGCGGAGTCAAACGGTGGTGTTTATATGCAAAAGGACTTTTTGTTAGTTTCTCAGAGTTTCAAGTGTTTTATCTGAGTATCAGATAGGTCTTGAATTAACACATACTCTGTAGGTAAGGTTGAATGAACACATACCCCCCACACATATTTTCTACATTCCAGGTAAGCTTGAATTAACACATTTAGCTCACACACAGCCTAGAAACACACAGCCTCCCCACACACAGGCCATATCATTCCCCACTTTGGTGCCAGCTTAACCTGTTAAGTTTTTGCATCACTATTGTTGGAGTTGTGAGGTTGGCAGCTGTTTGTTGTTTTGATTGATTACCCCACCTATTAATTTCCCAGTGAGAGCCTAAAGGTTTTGGGTAATATCCAGGACTTTTTCTTGTTCCCAGAAGAAGCTTTTTTTCTGGATAGCAGAATCTTGGGGGTGGGGTTTTTCCAGCAGCCACTTTGGGGGTTACTGATGTTTACATAGATTTTCTGCCAGGATTCAGAGCCGTCCATTAATTTTTTAATTTTATAAGCTTGCTTTATTTTAAGTTTAGAGAGTTTACACCTTTAATCTTAAAGGGGTGCTGAAGGGAGATGATTGTTTTCTGTAGCTATTTCCTGCTGGCCATGGGCTGTAGTCCCTACTGGACAAGGTGTAAAAATTCTGTTATTTTATTTTGACTGGAGGAAGAAGAATCTGGCATTTTGTATGAAGCTGGATGAAGTTTTCACATGGCTAATAAGATGTTCATTCTGAAAGAAACAAACTTAATTAGAACTTTGGGAATACATGGTTTCTTTAGGAGGACACTGGATTACAGAAGTATAAAAGTTTAGCTGCCTGCAAAAAAAGATGGCATTTTTCTTAAGCTGGTGGGGAACAGTATATATGTACATGTGTATATTAAGTTATTTTGTGTTCTTGGTTAGCCCCAGAGAGAACTTGTAATAGACAATGGAATTAGGCACTTAGCTTTGTTTTTTTGAAGACATATCCCAGGCTGTTCAATGACTGGCACTCGTGTGTTTCATCAGGTGCTTCTATGAATTGGTACTCTTGGGTAGCTGACTTTATTCAGGATTAGTAAATCAATCTGGATATTTCTTTAGCTTTAATAGCTGTGGGAGTGATCAGAACTATAGAGTAAAGGTTTTATATTTTGGATTTAATTGAGGAACTTTTGATAATTTTTTTGACTGCTTTTATCAGGCTTTTATTTTTTTTGGAAACCCAATTGGCCAAGCTGGTTAGGGCATTTTTTCCCAGATGAATGCATTGGTGAAGCTGAGGAAGGACTTTTTATTGCACTGCTCTTGGCAGGTATATCTGAGCATTTTTAGCAAGCTACCCATTAGTTTCCAGGGTGAACCTTAAGCTAGCTGCCCTGGTTTGTTTACCCTGGATACTTGTGGTACTTGGAGCTTTAAGTACTAGTACAGGTGCTGGAATAAGGGGTAGGAGGGAAACCTGGTTTGAGAGTTTGATACTCTCTTATATTTTTACCTCAGGGGTTTTTAGTAATGGAGCTTGGTATTAATTGACCAACTCCCTGTAAGCCCCTGGTGGCCCTGGGCTCAAGCACATCCTTCACCTTGTGTGGGGAGAAGGATGTGAGAAGTTGCCCCTAAGTTAATATGGTGGCTTTTTAATTAAAAGGGTTGTTGGCCCCATTGCTCTTAGGCAAGGTGGCCACCTTTTTTATTTTATAGACATGAATATTAACTACTCAGAAAATGAAGTTGACCAGGACCTTTAAATGTTCAATGTTTTCCTGTAAATGATGTATTAGAGGTATTATCATAGTTATCAGACATATATCTAGAATAGGATATAGGTACAGTACTCAATACTAACTAATGTGTTACTTAATGCATAAGTTTTTCTTGAGCTGCAATTAATAGCTTTAAGTTTCAGGTTTGCAATACCATACAGGTTATTTTTCCATTGGAACTAGCTATAGTGCTGATTGTGTTTAAGTTCTACTTACAGTATTCTGGTATTTACTGCTCCATTTCATATGTTCTTCACAGAAGCTGCAGCACCATTGACCCTAGAGAGAAACTAAGGAGTAGATTTTACCAGCCTGGTGCATAGTGCTCTCTGGCATTTTGAAACAGTGCCAGTTTGGAGAGGATATCTATTGTACATTTGGCTGTACTTAGCCACTGCTGGCTGCTGCAGGAGCTCAAAATTGCAAAGTAGTTTTCATCCACTTCAGAAGCATGACCAGAGTGTAGTAGATACTTTTACTGTTTTGGGGGTCAGTGACCAAACTAGCCACTAAGTCACATGGAGAAGTACCCTGCATGTATTGGACACTTGGTTTGAATGCACAAGAGATTTTGACAATGCTGAAGTTTATCTCCTGATTTTTATATGTCTTTTAAACACTTTTAATGTAATATGCTATATATTAAATGAAACTTCTGTACTTTGTTTTTTCCTTTACACTTCTACCATGAAGACATTAATTACACAGGTATTTTGTTTAAGTAATAGAGGAAAAAATAACATTTTCTTTCTTTTTTCTTTTCCAAATTCTACACAATTTATTCATTTTTTAAAGAGATATTACATTAAAAAAATGAGGTCCCCATTCGCCCCCACCCCCCCCACCCCATCACTCCCCCCACAGTAACACTTTCCCCCATCATCATGTCATATCCATTGCATCTGGTGAGTACATCTCCGGGCATCACTGCACCCCATGTCCCGTGTTCCACACCATAGCCCACACTTCCCCACGTTCCATTCAGTGGGCCATGGGAAGACATACAACATCCGGCAATTGTCCCTGGGGCACCACCCAGGACAACTCCAAGTCCCAAGAATGCCTCCACATCTCTTCTCTTCCTCCCATTCCCTGTACCCAGCAGCCACCATGGCCACTTTTTCCACATCAATGCCACATTTTCTCGATTATTAACCACAATAGTTCATGAATAGAATATCATTAAGTCCACTCTGATCCTTACTGTATTCCTCCTTCCTGTGGACCTTGGCCTGGTTGTGTCCATTCCACATCTATGTCAAGAGGGGGTTTAGATTCCACATGGATATTGGATGCAATCCTCCTGCTTTCAGTTGTAGGCACTCTAGGCTCCATGGTGTGGTGGCTGACATTCTTCAACTCCATGTTAGCTGAGTGGAGTAAGTCCAATAAATCAGAGTGTAGGAGCTGAAGTCTGTTGAGGCTCAGGGCCTGGCTATCATATTGTCAGTCCAGAGATTCAAATCCCCTAGATATATCTTAAGCCCCAGCACCAACAACAATTCCAGAAAAGTAGCATGAAAGTCTTGTGAAAAGAGATCCCAGCTGAGTCCAGCTACATCATGCAGAAACACCAGCTCCAAAGAAGGGCCAACTAGCATGGCAGTGAACCCCTTCTGACATGACCATAGAACCTGTGGGTCTCTTTAGCCCTCAAAAGGACCAACAACTGGGGTTGTATCTACTTTATCTGTCTCTGAGACTCTGCTCAGGTGTGCATAAGGGCAATCCTTCTGACAACCTCCAGACTCTTTTTTTAGAAACTCATAACCATATGAACTCATTTGTCTTTTCCATTTCCCTCTTACTTTAGGTCAAACAGCATTTTTAACTCCTGTTTTATATGTAGGCAGGGATATTCTGCTGGTCCGCGTTGAACCTTTAATTTAAGGTCATTTTCTAGTTACGTTATGAGCTGGTATTTGGTAGTGATCCCTTGGTGCCAGGGAGGCTAATCCTCGGGTGTCATGTCCCATGCTGGGGGGAAGTCATTGCATTTACATGCTGAGTTTGGCTTCGAGACTGGCCACATTTGAGTAACACGGAGGCTGTCAGGAGGGAATTCTTAGGCACAGTGCTGCTCTAGGCCTTGTTCTTATTTCAGGTGTATAGGCTCACAAGCATAATCATTAGTATCAGGGGCTCACTGTTGGACTCTCATTCCTTCCTGGTCCTTACCGTTGCATCTGGGGGACTGCCGCTGCTCCCCTAGGGAACATGACAAAGACCCCTGGGCCAGTAACCCAGTACCCCCTTCGCTGTTGTTTTTAATTTTTTCCACTATGAGTATATCCAAACATTTCCATGCACCCTGGACACATGCCCTGTATAACTCCCTGTCAACCATATATCGCCTGTCAATAACATCCCATACCAGTATTCCTCCACTGCCATTGTTGAACCACTCTGTGATCCAAAACTTCCTGAAAAGTGAAGCCCAATATAATGTCAGGTTCCCTTACTAGTAAAATGGAATATAGCGATGAGTTTAAAGGTTAGATAAAGAATACATATTGATTTAGAAAAATTCAACATCCTATCTTCTCCTTTTCTTTTTTCCTAATTATTGAGCTTCTCTTCACAAGAGCCCTAGATCACAGTAATTCATATATGCAATATGCAGTACTCCCACACATCCACCATAAAACCTTTTCCCTCCCACAGCGATAATCTTTCAACTTATTCATATCATATTTACTGAAACTGATATACAGACTCCGAGACAATAGCTTTCAAACAAGGTGACATCTGTGCTTACATTGTGGTCCACACTTTAGGATATGAAGTTTTCTAAATTTTTTAGTTATCCTATATTTTACATTATGGTTTACATTATTAGTCTGTCGTCCCCTATATGTTTTTGGTGTAATATTACATGTTTTATATCCATCCTTGCGTACTCTCACGAAACTCCTCTCTTGCCCCCACATTTACCTTGGTTCCATCCATTCAACATCCATTTTCCCCTCCCCTTGGGGCCCACAGTGACAGCCAATCTCCATTTCCCAAGGAGTCACATTCAGAGGTACTTGCAACAGTCTTCAGGGCCTGACTTGCTCAACTGCCCTAATGCTCTGGGAGCCACCCTTTCTCTCGAGAGATACAGTTCCCTCTATTTGATGGCATTAGTCCTCCCCAGGATATGGGTCCATCCCCACTCTCACTACTTGGGTCTCTACCCAATGGTACAACCCACCCTGGCAAAATGAGCATTCAGACATTCCCCAGGAGTCTGTCCTGCATCAGACCATCCCCTCTGAGCATCCTAAACAGGTAACCCTCCTAAGTATATTTTGATAGGGTTTTCTCAGCATTTTATTCTCAACCAACACCTGACAATCTCCTATGTTCATATGTTGCCCCTCCATCCCCCCAATTTTTTGGGCAATATTACCCATCCGCCCAGCCCCAGCCCCCTCAAACCCGCAAAGCCCCACCCAAAGGCAACCCCTTGTCCCCATTTTATCTCTTCTTTGTGCTCATACTTACCACTAGCTCATCATAGATTCCACCCCTGCAGACGTCGGCTCACATCCTTCCTCCACCCCCCGATTTCCTGTAAACCTATCTTCCAGTCTCTAGCTCTCTGAGCCAGCTTGCTTATTTCATATCATTGAGGTCATGTAGTATTTGTCCTTCAATGCCTGGATTGCTTCACTCAGCATAAGGTTCTCAAGATTCATCCATGTTATCACGTGTGTTTGTAGTGTATTTGTTCTTAAAGCCGAGTAGTATTCCATTGTATGTATATACCATATTTTATTTATCCACTCATCTGTTGTTGTACGTTTGGGGTGATTCCAACTTTTGGTGATAGTGAACAATGCTGCTATGAACATTGGTGTACATATATTGGTTTGTGCCTTGTTTTCAGTTCTGCTGGGTATATATCCAGCAGTGGTATTGCTGGTTCATATGGCAAATCTATGGCTAATTTTTTGAGAAACTGCCAAACTGTCCTCCAGAATGGTTGGATCCTTCTGCATTCCCACCAGCAGTGGATGAGTGTACCTCTTTCTTCACATCCTCTCCACCATTTGTATTCTTCTGTTTTTTTCATAGCTGCCAATCTTATGGGAGTAAGATGGTATCTCATTGTAGTTTTGATTTGCATTTCCATGATAGCTAGAGATTGGAGCATTTTTTCATGTGGTTTTTAGCCATTTGTATTTCTTCTTTGGAGAAGTGTCTGTTTAAATCTTTTTCCCATTTTTTAAATGGGTTGTTTATCTTTTTATTTTCAAGATATAGGAGTTCTTTATATATGCAAGTTTTAAGTCTCTTATCAGATATATGGTTGCCAAATATTTTCTCCCATTGTGTAGGTTCCCTTTTTACTTTCTTGACAAACTCCTTTGAGGTGCAGAAGGCTTTAATTTTGAGGAAGTCCCATTTATCTATTTGTTCTTTTGCTGCTCGTGCTTTTGGTGTGATGTTCATGAAGCCATTTCCTATTACAAGGTCTTCTAGATGTTTCCCTACACTGCTTTCCAAGGTCTTTATGGTCTTGGCTCTTATATTTGGGTCTTTGATCCATCTTGAGCTGATCTCTGTATAAGGTGTAAGATGGTAATCCTCTTTCATTCTTCTACATATGGATATCCTGTTCTCCAGGCACCATTCTCTCCCAGTTGAGAGGGTTTGGTGGCTTTATCGAATATTATATGGGTATATATATATGAGGTTCTATATCAGAACTTTCAATTCCATTCCATTGGTCTGTGTGTCTCTCCTTATGCCAATACCATGCTGTTTTCACTACTGTAGCTTTGTAGTATGTTTTGAAGTCAGGTAGTATGATTCCTCCAATTTCATTTTTCTTTTTCAATATGCCTTTGTCTACTCGGGGTCTCTTTCCTTTCCAAATAAATTTCACAGTTACTTTTTCTAGTTCCTTAAAGAAGGCTGTGTTGATTTTTTTGGGATTGCAATGAATGTGTAGATCAGTTTTGGTAGGACAGACATCTTAATAATAGTTAAGTCTTCCTATCCATGAACAGAGAATATTCTTCCATTTATTTAGGTCTTCTTTGATTTCCTTGAACAGTCTTGTATAGTTCTCAGTGTATACGTTTTTTACATCTTTAGTTAAATTTATTGCTAAATACTTGATTTTTTTATTTACTATTGTGAATGGTATTTGTTTCTTGATTTCCTCCTGATCTTGCTCATTATTGGTGTACGGAAATGCTACTGATTTTTGTGCATTGATCTTATAACCTGTGACTTTACTAAACTCATTTATGAGTTCTACAAGCTTTGTTGTAGCTCTCTCAGGGTTTTATATGTATAGGATCATGTCATCTGCAAATAATGAAATTTTGACTTCTTCCTTTCCTATTTGAATGCCTTTTAAATCTGGTTCTTGCCTCAGTGCTCGAGCAAGTATTTCTAAGTCAATGTTAAATAGAAGGGGAGACAATGGGCATCCTTGTCTTGTTCCTGATTTTAGAGGAAAGGATTTTAGGATTTCTCCATTGTAAACAATGTTGGCTGTAGGTTTTTCATATATACTCTTTATCATGTTCAAAAAATTTCCTTGCATTCTGATCTTTTGGAGTGTTTTTATCAAGAAAGGGTGCTGTATTTTGTCAAATGCTTTTTCTGCATCTATAGATATAATTATGTGATTTTTTCTCTTCAATCTGTTTATATGGTGTATTACATTGATTGATTTTCTTATGTTGAACCATCGTTGCATACCTGGAATGAATCCCACTTGGTCGTGGTGTATAATTCATTTAATGTGTTGTTGAATACGATTAGCAAGTATTTTGTTAAGTATTTTTGCATCTAGGTTCATTAGAGAAATTGGTCTGTAATTTTCCTTTCTTGTGGTGTCTTTTTTTGGCTTTGGTACTAAGGTAATGTTGGCATCATAGAAGGAGTTAGGCAATGTTCCTTGTGTTTTGATTTTTTGGAAGAGTTTCAGCAGGATTGGTGTTAGTTCTCTCCGGAATGTTTTGTAGAATTCACCTGTGAAGCTGTCTGGCCCTGGGCTTTTCTTAGTTGGGAGGTTTTTAATGACTGATTCTATCTCTTTACTTGTGATTGGTTTGTTGAGATCATCAATTTTTTCTTTCATCAATATAGGCTCCTTATGTGTTTCTAGGAATTTGTCCTTTTCCTCTGAATTGTCATTTTTGCTGGAATATAGTTTTTCAAAGTATCCTCTTATGATAGTCTATTTCTGTGGGGTCAGTGGTGATATCTCCTTTCTCATTTCTTATTTTGTGTATTTGCATCTTCTCTCTTTTTTTCTTTGTTAGTCTCGCTAAAGGTTTGTCAATTTTATTGATCTTCTCAAAAAACCAGCTCTTGGTCTTGTTTATCTTTTCAAGTGCTTTCTTATTTTCTATTTCATTTAGTTCCGCTCTTATCTTTGTTATTTCCTTCCTTCTTCTTCCTGTGGGATTACTTTGTTGTTTTTTTTCTAATTCCTCCAAATGTGCTGTTAGTTCTTCAATTTTTGCTCTTTCTTCTTTTTTGATGTATGAATTTTTGGCTATAAATTTCCCTCTCAGTACTGCTTTTGCTGCATCCCATAAATTTTGGTATGTTGTGTTATCATTATCATTTTTTTCAATGTAGTCATTGATTTTTTTGAGATTTCCTCTTTGACCCACTGTTTTTCTAAGAGTGTGCTGTTTAATTTCCAAATCATGGTGTGAAATCTGGGCTTCTGACCCTTGCAAATTTCCAGGTTCACTCCACTGTGGCCAGAGATATTATTTTGTATGATTTCGATCTTTCTGAATTCATTAAGCCTTTCTTTGTGGCCTAGCATATGGTCTATATGGAGAATGGTCCATGTGCACTTGAGAAAATTGTATATCCTGCTGTATTCACATGTAATGATCTGTATATGTCTATTAGATCCAGCTCCTCTAATATACTGTTCAAATATTTTGTTTCTTTAGTGATTCTCTTTTGAGATGTTCTGTCCAGAGGATAGTGGTGTATTAAAATCCCCCACTATAATTGTAGACGCATCTATTCTTTCACTTAGTTTTTCAAGCATTTGCCTCATGCATTTAGAGGTGCCCTTGTTAGGAGTATAAATATTATTGTTTGTTGTCCCTTTCACTAATATGTAGTATCCTTCTTTGTCTCTCACAATTTTTTTACATTTAAAGTCTATTTTGTCTGATATTAATATAGCTACTCCTGCCTTTTCTTGGTTATTGTTTACTTGTATGATTATTTCTCAACCATTCACTTTCAGCCTCCGTGAGTCTCTGGGTCTGAGATGTGTCTCTTGTAGACAGCATATAGATGGGTCATATTTCCTTATTCAATGTCCCAGTCTGAATCTTTTGATAGGTGTGTTTAATCCATTGACATTCAGTGTTATTACTTTCAAGGAATTAGTTGTGTTAGCCATATTTTGATTGGACTTGTGTTTGTCATATTTTGTTTATTTTTTCCCTTCTCTTTTTGTCTTTTTTGTTGCTCTTACACTCTCCTCCAACTCTCCCTGTCCTCTTTTTTCCTTTCTTCCTGAAGAACTCCCTTTAGAATTTCTTGAAGGGGAGGTTTCTAGTTGGCATACTCTCAGTTTCTGTTTATCTGTGAATATTTTGAACTCTCCATCATTTTTGAATGCTAGTTTAGCTGGATAGAGTATTCTTGGTTGGAAATTTTTTTCTTTTAGTACCTTGACTATATCATACCATTGCCTTCTTGCCTCCATGGTTTCAGATGAGAAATCAGCACTTAATCTTATGGAGCTTCCCTTGTATATGATGGTTTTCTTTTCTCTTGCTGCTTTTAGAATTTTCTCTTTGTCTTTAGTGTTGGATAATTTGACAAGTATATGTTTTGGGGTGGGTCTGTTGGGGTTTATGATGATTGGGGTGCGCTGTGCATCTTGGATATGTACATCTGTCTCTCAGTAGATTTGGGAAGTTTTCAGCCAGTATTTCCTGCAACACTCATTCTGACCTCTTTCCCTTCTCTTCTCCTTCTGGGATGCCTATAATACATATGTTTGAGCGTTTTGCATTGTCATTCAGGTCCCTAAGTCCTATTTGGATTTTTTCTATCTTTTTATCAATCAATTCTACTATCTGTTTGATTTCTGATGTCCTGTCTTCCACATCACTAATTCTCTGATCTGCCTCATCTAGTCTGCTGATATTTGCTGCAAGTGTATTTTTCATTTCTTGAACTGTGGTGTTCATTCCCATCATATCTGTTATCTTTTTGCGTATGTCTGCAATTTCCCCTCCAAGTGTTGTCTTCATGTTGCTAACCTTTTCCTTTACTTCATTAAATTTGTCGGTGATAAATGTTCTGAGATCTTTCATTAGTTGTGTGAAGTTCTGCTCCCCTTCCTGGTTTTTAGTTTGTTCATTGGATTCAGCCATGTTTTCCTGATTACTGGTTTGGTTTGTAGATTTTTATTGCTGTCTGGTCATCATTTTATCATGACAGGTTTAATCAGTTCCTCAGCTTCTTTGTCTAGTCTTGGGGAATAATTAGCTGTTGTCTTTGCATAAGTGTTATATCTTCTCTTTTTCACTTTGTTCTTATTCTAATTTCTTATTGCAGGTTGACTTCACTTTATTTTTTTATTTTTTATTTTTTTAAAGAGTTATTTTTATTTATTTAATTCCCCTCCCCTCCCCTGTTGTCTGTTTTCTGTGTCTTTTTGCTGCGTCTTGTTTCTTTGTCTGCTTCTGTTGTCGTCAGTGGCACGGGAAGTGTGGGCAGTGCCATTCCTTGGCAGGCTGCTCCCTCCTTTGTGCTGGGTGGCTCTCCTTATGGGTGCACTCCTTGCACATGGGGCTCCCTTATGCGGGGGACACCCCTGTGTGGCACGGCACTCCTTGCTCATATCAGCACTGCTCATGGGCCAGCTCCACATGGGTCAAGGAGGCCTGGGGCTTGAACTGCGGGCCTCCCATGTGGTAGACGGACTCCCTAACCACTGGGCCAAAGTCCGTTTCCCTGACTTCACTTTAAAGGAAAGTATTAGGGCCAGGTAAAGGCAATTGTGTAAGCAAGGAAAAAGTGTAAAGTAGTATTGGTGATAAATGTTAACAGAGCAACAATATGAGATCTGGGAGGATGGATATTAGATTCATGTAAGTTGTGTAGAGTTATAGCAGTAGGCAGAGTACTTATAATGAGATAGTCAACTGAATATGGGGGGAATATGGTATGAATTAAAAAGCTAGTGTTTTCATGAGAGAGGGAAAGAGAAAAGAAAGGCAATAGTTTCAAGAGTGGATAAAAGACAGAAAACAAAACAAAGGTATTAGAAATTAAGAATTACACACTTTGGGGTTCAAAGAAAGGGAGGTGGAATATAGGAGAGACAGTAGATGATGGAGGATATCAAGATGTAGGGGAAAGGGGATAGTGTAAGTAGCCAAAATCAATTCACACAGAAATGAGGCAGCAGAGGATGAGGAAACCCCGCAAATGTGGGGTGTTCCCTGCAGCACCTATTGTATAATTAAGATAAAATAAAATAAGAAGAAAGTGAGGGACAAGAGAGAGAGGAAAAAAAAAAGAGAAGAAAGAAAGAAAAAGGGGGTGCGTAAAGGGAGGGGAGCAAGTAGGGAAAAGGAAAAAAAGATATAGAACAACCACAACAGCAACAACAACAAAAAACCCTAAATAACTGAAGGAAAAAAAAAAGACTTTGGGGGATACGCTGGGAGAAAAGACTAGGAGATAATGCAATGTTAGCAATCAGGATATTAAAATATAAAAAAATAAAATAAAAATAAAACAAAACAAAACAAAAAAGAAAAAATGCAAACATTGAGGGCTAGGACTTTGAAGGACCTCAGATGGACCTCAGGGCGTGATGGATTCAGGGATGGAAAGTCTGAGATTTTGAAGACTCAAGAGGTGTGAGTCTCCGGGGTGTGGGCCACCAGGGTTTAGGGGACTCAGACCTGGCAAACTCAAATCTGTTTAACAGGGAGCCTGGGAGCACCGCAGTGCAACATGGCCTTCAGGGATCCCCGCAGCTGGGTGCCAGCCCTATGGGAGAGGTTACATCTGCAAACTCTAACCTACATGTCTGAACCACTCAATTCACTCACTTACTGGGTCTATTCTGTGGCTGTATCACCAATTTGACTTCAGGACACCTCCCACTCTGTAAGCCCCCGGAACGGCCACCTGGGGGCGCCTCTACACTGCAGCCAATTTAATGACGCAGATCAGTAGCCAGGCCCGGGGGTGGGGCTCCAGCCAGAAATGCCTATAACAGAGTCCAAATCCAAAATTCCCACGCTTTGCAAAATATTCCCCTAATCGGCTTCCAGATGTCTCCCACCCTGCAGGCCCTGAAACAGTCTCCTGGTGATGTCTCTTTATTGTTAAAAATTTAACGCTGCTTCAGATCGGCAGCCGGTCTTCGGGGGGGCGGGGCTCTAGGTGGAAGTGCTATTATTTGTGTCCGCAATCAAAAATTCCCCGCTTTGCAAAAAAACTCCCATTTGTCTCCTCAAATTGGTCTGCAAAGGCCTACTGTCCTGTTAAACCCCCAGTAGCCCACTCAGGGTTTATGAATTCCCCAGTACCACAGAGCCTCCAGAAATCGCCACCACAGCGCAGGTGTGGCAGCTCCACCCACCCCAGGAGGGAGCTTCCCGCACGCAGCTCCCATCTCCGTGTAATAGAGTCTCAATTATATCTTATACACGAATTTTCTCTGTTACCTTCCCACCAAATCGATGTCCAGACACCTCCTGCCCTGCAAAATCCTGAAACAGCCTGGTCCCAAAGAATTTCCAACGCTGCCCAGCCGCTTCTTTGCAGGAGAGAATCTCAGGTGCGCTCACTCAACCACCATCTTGTCCCATCCCCCACCTTTTTATTTTTCAAGTGAAAACTGAAGATTCCCAATGGAATCAAGGTAACTTTTTACTGCCACCATTTGAATGTGCATATTGAGGTGATTTTCAGACAGGTTTTATTGTTACAAAGTTATTTTTTTCATTAATACCAATTTAGATTTTTAATTAATAATGGCTTTTTAGAACTAACCATTTAAATGCTTTAATTTGGAAGATGCTCTCACAAATTTTTTATACTTAAACATAAATTACATAGACTGGTTAATTTACCTTAAATTATAATTGACAACTGATGGATTTTACTTTATGCATTTAGGAGATGGTAGATTTACATTTTTTTAAACTTAATTTTATTAAGCATGAACTTACAGGTTTTTTTTAAATTTTAAAGATCTAATACATATAATGTTAACTTATTAACCTGGTATTTTACAAACCAAAGAAAGATTTCCCTGAAGGCTCTCTTTTGCAGGCTTTTTCCAATGAGGGGTTTGCAGTTTCCCCCACTCTGTGGCTTTTTAATTAATGGCTTATAATAAAAATGTTTCCATACAATTTTTTTTTGTTTTATACTTACAGTAAATGGAAGCAAAGGCAAACTGAGTTTAATTTCCACCACAATAGTTGAAGTCTAGGGGTAGGTGAAATCAGTTATAAAATAACTATAATTAAAAGTAAATATAAGTTTGTTGGAGAAATATGGCACTTACTGGGACACGGAGACTGATTGACTATAAGCAAAGAATTTATTTATTGAGAAGCTCTCCTAATGGAGGGGTCTGAAGAACAGATATCAGTCCACCCACCAGCACAGGGGGGTCTGAAGAGAGACTTTAGCCCACTCCTGGAAGGGCAGGACTTGAATTTATACAGAACTTTCCTAGGTGGGGAAATGGATAGTTAGTGGGAGGGTGCCCAAGCCGGTGGGGGCGAGTCCAGGGACCTGTGGGAAGAAGCAGGGTGGGGCAGGAGTTGAGAGAAGAATGGAGGTAAGACAGGATTCTGATCAAGTCTCGTTTATTGGGGGTAAAACACAGGGATATATAGAGAGGGAAGGGAACGTGTACATAGGTGATAGGCTGGTCTTGTGGGTGGCAGACGTCCAAGGAGGGGATTGACCGACAGTTCGCACAGGGTCTGCAGAGTTTTGCGCCTTGCGCATGCGTATTGCTGTGGTCACCTGAGTAGTGGTGGGAGGGGGAGAACAAAGAAGCAGGGAGGAGAAGAATAAGGAAATGACAGGGCAGATTTGTGAACTCCGCCATGTTGTGAGAGGTTGTAAACAGACCTCACAGCGGGTGGCTCCCCACAGGAGGGGGTTTGAGGGTCTGAGTGAGGTAGAGGTAGTGGGAGGGGGTGAAGGAAGTCTATGGCTTCTCAAAGTGCTGCAGGAGCAAATGTTTCTTTTGATCTGTAGGGTTTAAAGGGTTTGTAAATAGTGAAGGTTTCTGTCTCTGTCTCCCTCTGATATGCAGTTATAGGTAATAAAGATCTCCATCTCTCGCTGATATGCAGGTGTGAAGATCTCTATCTCCCTTTGCTCCTGTCCCTATAGGGTTCTTTTGTTTAACCTGTGGGAAAGTGCCATGCCTTCAGACAAAGGGGGAGGGGGTTTACCTTTTTCCCAGTGCATATTAGGGGAAACTGATGTAGCGCTTGTTAAATATTGCAAAACTCTAACAAAGTTATAATTACTATTATTGTAGCAAGCACTAAATAAACTTGAAGTAGTTATAAATAAAAGTAAATTAGTTTAAGATTACTATTGCAATAGCTGAGATTTAAGCTACACTTACTCTGTTGTAATAATTTTCAGTTATTAGCTTTTTATAAATATAAAGGTAATTATACAATGATTTTAATTCTTGGTTTCTAGAATGTTTTACTTAAAATTAATTTGGATACATTTATTTATTAATCATGCAATTTAAATAATTTTATTTGTAACAATTCTGTGCAGGTTTTCCACATTTTCCAGCAATTAAATAAATTTCACTTATGAGTTATGCATTAAATTTACCAGCAAGACAATATTGGCATACAAAGATTTATTTCCAGGTTATCTTTTACTGTCATCCAACTAGTAACAGGTGAACTCGAAATCTGATTTTCTAGGCACAAGCAAAGAAACAAAGTTAAATAGATTTCAAAGTTGAATGCAAAATAATGCACTGATTAAAACAAAATAATTTTATTCCTTAAGACCTGGGAGACAGGCTGACTAAATTTTAACTTGAAGTTGCCAAGTTGCATTGCATTTTTTTTCTCTTTGCAGTCTCAGTTTTATGACTTTATTGTCTGATAGTTTTCCTGTTAAAACAACCATTAAAAGGCCATTAGGCGATTAGAGGTTCACCATTCTAGCTAATATGCTTTGGGTATTTGAGGCAATAGTTTTCTGGCTAGATAAAGGCATTTGACCAGTTTTATAGTTTTTAAAACATACCAAAGCATTTTAACACAAACCTGCAAAAACAGATTCGATAGCTGGGAAGTAGAATGGTAAAACAAGGGTAAAGGTTAGTTATGCAAAGGTATTCTGGCCTGTGACTGCCCTAGGGAAAGAAATTTCCACTGCATTCATTTTGGCTCTGTCCAACACCTTCCTACTTCATTTTCTCATGTAGCGGGGTGTGGTCGGATAGGAATGCAGCTTGCAAAGGTGTGGACCCACTGGGAGGGGTAAGTCCTCAGCTTTCTGCCATTGCCATACATCCCACAGGGGAGGAGGATGAGAAGGCAATGGCAGGCAAGTCCCAGGACAATGGCTGCTAAATGGCTTGAAGAAGATTTTCAGGGCCTGGCGCTCTCCCGGGGGTACCTCTGTCTTGGCAGGGCCATGATTTAACCCACTGTTCTCTGACCCAGCCATCCCAACTGGGGCCAGATTTAATAAGTCTGGGTGCATGGTGTGGACATGGATGTGGAGAATTCCTGAGCCCCAGCAAATGGCCTACAAAGGGCAGGTACGGTTTTAGAGCAAGAAAACTGAGCATGTACACATTCAGGCTTTGCAGTTTGCTTTATAAACTATTAATTATTCCACTCCTTTGCCAAGTGCAAGGGAGGGGGTCCTGCTTAACCAAAGTTCACTATTTCACACAATTCAATACCACTATCCAGAGGCATGAAAACTTACACTGGCATCAAATAAATGGACAAACACTAAAAGAGCCACAGTGTACAGACAGAAACATAAAGCCCAACAATTTGACTTATAATTTCCATTTTCCCACTATGGCCATTTTTAAGATACACTTGTTAATTATTGCAAACTTAGGAAGGGGGATCTTTTAACACCAACTTTTAACAGGGCTTTTTGCCTACCCTTGTTGTTTACAAAACAAGCTCATTTACAATCCAGCACCAAAGGAAAGACTTATTTCTGACTAAACTTATCCACTGTTTTACTCATATTCAGACCAAGGTTATTACAAAAACAAATCCACTTTTCTGTAACCAAGATTTTCCAAATCCAGACCAATTTTTCAGGATGCATTAGGACTTAAACCCATCAAGGTCCTTTTTCACTATAATCAAATCTTCACTATCTTAGTGGAGGCAGAACCAGAACCAGATGCTAATGCAGAGTTAGTTAAACCTAAATATCAGGCTTTTTCTCTTTTCTTTCAGACCTGGAGAAGATGGCTTCCCCCCAAATTTTTGGAGGTACTGGGCTCTTCTTTTTGAAAGCTGATCAGGCTCCCCTTCTAATGTTTAAAGTTCGGTTTTCCTGACACTATGTCCCCCCGGGGGGGTCTTACCTGTTTGGTGTGTGGAGGTTTTCCATTCCCAGAATTTCCTTTTAGACCTTCCAGTGCATCTGATTGTCCCCAGGAGGACTCCAGCAGAGCCCACACCCTTTTTCTGGACTGAAAAGAGCCTTGGTTACCCAGAATTGGGATTCACCTGAGCCCTTCCAGCTTTCTCAGAGATATCTGAAAAGGGTAGTGAAGTGCTGCCATCTCTGGCCTTCATTGCAATCCCAGATGAGCCCCCAGGAAATGTGGAAGCATAGAGATTCAATGATCACATATGGAAGGCCAATAATATTCTTGGAAAGGAAAAATTTATTAATGACCAGCTGGGCTCGGGAACTCTTGCTCAAAAACCTGCACTCTGAATAGGATTTTTGGGTTTCTTTTACGCAGAGAATGTAGGAGTGAAGAGTCAAACAGTGGTGTTATATGGAAAAGTACTTTTTGTTAGTTTCTTAGAGTTTCAAGTGTTTTTATTTGAGTATCAGACAGGTCTTGAATTAGCACATACTCTCTAGATAAGCTTGAATTAACACATACTCCTCACACATATCTTCTACATTCCAGGTAAGCTTGAATTAATACATTTGACTTATACACACAACCCAGGTTATTTATGAAGAAACACACAGCCCCACCCCCACAGCGCATATCAGTATCAGCACCCCTTTTGACTGACAAATACACAGACTTTAAATATAAACAAGTTATAAGAGATACAGATGGCCATTATATATTAAAAGGGACAGTCCACCAGCAAGAAATAACAGTCATAAATACCTATGCACCTAAGCAGGGTACCCAAAAATACATGAGGCAAACTCTGGCAAAACTGAAGGGAGAAATAGACATCTCTAAAATAATCATTGCAGACTTCAACACCCCACTCACGTCATTAGAGAGAACAACAAGACAGAAGATCAACAAGGAAACAGAGCACTTGAATAATAGGATAAATGAGCTAGACCTAACAGGCATATACAGAACTTTTGCATCACAAATCACAGGATTATACGTTCTTCTTAAGTGTTTTGTGGATCCTTCTCCAGGATAGACCACATGTTGTGTCACAAAGCAGGTCTCAAGAAATATAAAAAGACTGAAAGCTCCTTCTCAGAATGTAATGGAATGAAACAGCAAATCAATAATAGAAGGGAAAGGGGAAGATTCGTAAATGTATGGAGGCTGAACAACATATGCCCAAACAATCAGTTTGTCAAAGAAGAAATTTTAAGGGGAATTAGTAAATATATTGAGACAAGTGAAAATGAGAATACAATTTATCCAACTTATGGAATGGCGTGCAGGCAGTGCTGAGAGGGAATTTTATAGCCCTGAATGCCTATATTAAAAAAGAAAAAAGAGCTAAATTCAAAGACCTAACTGAACACCTAGAGGGACTAGGAAAAGAACAGCACACCAATCCCAAAACAAGCTAAAAGAAAGAAATAATAAAGCTATAGTAAAAATAAATGAAATTGATAGCAATGAAATGACTTGTATCATTGATATAAAGACAGTGGCCACCAGAGGTTCTGAGGGGAAGGAGAGGGATTTGAAGAGGTGTAACATGGAGCATATTGGGGACATTGAAATTGTCCCACATGACATTGTAGTGATGGATACAGGCTATTATACATTTTGTCAAAACCTATCAAATTGTGCATTGCAAAGTGTAAACTACACATAAACTATAGACCATGTTTAGTAGCAATGCTTCAAGAGGTGTTCATTGATTGTAACAAATGTACCACACTAATGATCGATATTGTCAATGAGGGAACATGTGGGATAGGGAGGGTGTGGGAATAGGGTAATCCCCTATATATATTTTTTTAATTTTTATTCCCCCCCAGTTGTGGCTTCCTTTGCTTGCTGTCTGCTCTCTGTGTCCATTCGCTGTGTGTTCTTCTGTGTCTGTATTAATTTATTTTTATTTCCCCTCCCTCCTTGTGGTTTGCTTGCTGTCTGCTCTTGGTGTCCATTCCCTGCATGCTCTTCTGTGTTTTTTGCTTGTCTCACCCCATGTTTTTTATTTGGTTCACCTTGTTGAGTTGACTGTCCATGGCGCTGGCAGGATGGGTGGCATTCCACAGCATTTGTGGGCCAGGTGGCTCTCCACAAGGAGGCCCTAGGATTTGAATGCATGACCTCCCATATGGTAGGCAGGAGCCCAACTGATTGAGCCACAGCCACTTTCACCCTATATTTTTTATGTAATATGTAATCTAAAGCCTCTTTTAAAATAAAATTTAAAAATAAATAGAATTAATTGAGAACAACAAGATAAAGAATATCAACAATGCAAATGCTGTTTCCATGAGAAGATCAATAAAATTCCCCAAAACTTAGCTAGACTAACAAAGAATAAAAGAGAAAAGAAGCAAATAAATAAACTTGGAAATGAAAGGGAGGAAGTTAAGACTGACCCCACAGAAATAAAAATGATCATAAGAGGATATCATGAGAAAATATATACCAACACCCTAGACAACCTAGATGAAATGGATAAATTCCTGGAATAGCACGAACAACCAACATTGACTCTATAAGAAATATATGAATTAAACAAACCAATCTCATGGAAAGAGATTGTATCAGTCATCAAAAATCTCCCAACAAAGAAATTTCTAGGACCAGATGACCTCACAGGTAAATCCTGCCAAGCATTTAGAGAAGAATTAACACCAATTTTGTATAAACTCTTCCAAAAAATTGAAGAGGAAGGAAAATTACACAACACATTTTATGAAGCCAGTTTCATCCTAATATCAAAACACAATAGAAACCACGAGAAAAGAAAATTGCAGACAAATATCTCTAATAAACATAGATGCAAAAATTCCCAACAAAATACTCCCAAATCTAATTCAACTATATACAGTTTGGTATGGGTATGGATTCCAAAAATAGATATTGGATTATATTTGTAATCTGGTCCATACCTGGGCATGATGAAGTTATGATCAGGGCTTTAATTGGGCCTCATCATTAGGGCATTGTATCTCCATCCCTTGGTGGGTGGGGACTCACAGATAAAAGGCATGGCAAAGGAGAGAGTTGAGGGTTTTTTGATGTTGAAGTTTTGATGTTGCAGTTTGATGCTGAAGCCTTAATGGGAGCCCTGGGAAGTAGGCACACAGAAGAAAGAGAAGCAAGCCCCAGGAAGAGAGGAACCCTGAGCCCAGGAAGAAGCAAGCCCTGGGAAGAGAGGAACCCTGAACCCAGAGAGAAGCAAGACCCTGGAAGAGAAGGACCCCTAAGCCTGACCCCTCCCAGATGTCAGCAGCCATCTTGCTCCAACACATGAAAATAGACTTTGGTGAGGGAAGTAGCTTATGCTTTATGGCCTGGTATCTGTAAGCTCCTACCCCAAATAAACACCCTTCATAACAGACAGCATATTACTGGTATTTTTGCATAAGCACCCATTTGAGTGACATATACAAATGGAAAATTAAAAGATTATACAGCCCAATCAAGTGGGATTTATTCCCGGTATGCAAGGGTGGTTCCACACAAAAAGGTCAATTAATGTAATACATCATATTAAGAAATTGAAGCAAGGAAAAAAAAAAAACACTGATCATCTAGATTGATGCAGAAGACACATTTGACAAAATCAAGCATCTTTTTTGATAAAAACACTTCAGAAGTCAGGAACATAAGAAATATTCCTCAATACAGCAAAGGGCCAATATGAAAAACCCACAGCCGATCCTGTACTCAAAGCAGAAAGATTGAAAGCTTTCCCTCTAAGACTGGGAACAAGACAAGGATGCCCATAGTCACCACTGTTATTTAATATTGTGTTATAAGTTCTGGCAAAAATACACGAATTCTTGCAAGAAGAAACTTTCACATCATCCAAGATAGGGGAAATTAGAAAGGGGGAAAAAACACATCAAATAGGAAAAGATGAAGTACAACTATCACCATTCATAGATGACATGATCCTATGTTTAGAAAATTCTGAAATGTCTATGACAAAGCTATTTGAAGTAATAAACAAGTTCACCAAAGTGTCAGGATAAAAAAATCAGTAAAGTTTCTGAACACTAGTATTGAACAATTTGAGGAGGAAATCTGGGGGGAAATTCAATTTACAATAATGACAAAAAGATTTAAATACTTAGGAATCAATTTAACCAAAGAAGTACAGGACATAAATTCAGAAAACTATGAAACGATGCTAAAAGAAATTTAAAAATTCCCACCAGCAGTGGATGAGTATTCCCATTCCTCCACATCCTTTCCAACACTTTAGTCCTGTTTTTTGAATAGCCACCAGTCTAATGGGTGTAAGATGGTATCCCATCATAGTTTTGATTTGCATTTCCCTAATAGCTAGTGATGCTGAGCATCTTTTCATTTGATTTTTAGCCATTTGTATTTCTGCTTTGGAGAAGCATCTCTGTAAGTCTCTGGCCCATTTTTTGAATGGGTTGTGTGATGGTTAGGCTCTTGTGTCAACTCAGCCACGTACTTGTACCCAGTTATTTGGTCAAGCAAGCACTGGGCTAACTGTAATATTAGGGCATTTGTGGACTTCAGTCCCCGTTGACTTTACTTCAGTGATAAATCATAGATAACTGGATATAATTACATCAGTCAGGAACATTGCCATTAGCAATGAGTGATGCTTAACCCAATCAGTTGAACCCCTTAAAAGGGGAAGTGATTCCAGCATTGAGAGAGAATTTCCCAGCTCATCTTTGGACAGCCAACATCTCCCAGAACTTGTGAAGAACCTTCACTGGACTTTCAATACAGCCCCTGGTTGCAGCCTGCCTGTGGAACCTGGACTTGTACATCCCATGGCTGTGTGAGAGACTCTTATAGAATTGCATACTATTGACAGATATCCCTTGTTGATTCTCTTTCTCTAGAGAACCCTTCCTAATACAGCTTCGTACTGAGAGTGGTCATTGGTGTTCTGTTTTATTTCCATGCTAATTCTAGTTGGGTTTATTTAACCAAGATAATAAAATTAGTACAAAATTTTTATCAAGGTTTAAAATGGAATTTTCAGTTTTAAATCAATAATTTACTCCTGAACTTCAAGTCTCAGTATAGTCTTACAGAGTAATAATCCAAAAACGTGTGTTAACGGTCTGTCTAAACTGCTATATTAGAGTTTTAACTACATTTATGCTGCTCAAGTTATCTTAACTGATTGCTGATAACTAATAAAAATGTTTCCAAGCACAAGCTTGCATGTTACAGGCAACATGGGTTCCAGAAGAAATCTTAATAAGTGATATTTAAAATGTGGTATAATGGAGAGCTTAAAAGCAGCTATACCAAGAAAATAAGAATTATGAGTTAATTGTAAACTGTATGTTTCTGTTACTGTGTTGTGATTGTTCTGTGTTTGTTCATTCAATGTCAGTGTGTATTTTGATACCTCCAGATGGTAATATAAATTAATAAAAATTTCTAAAAGAGCTCTATTCAAATGGCCAAAAATTAAATAAGTGCTTATATTAATACATAAGTTTAAATGTTAATAAGATCTCTACAATGATAAAAATTGTGAGTCTTGAATAACAAAATTACTATTATTCTTTTTATAAAAAGTTGTTCTTGCCTAGATTGAAATGAATAGCTTATTTTTCTTCACAGGATAATAGGAAGGATGTAAAAGTTAAATGAATATTAAAAAGGTTAAAAGTTAGTGAGAATGCTAACTGAAATTTAATAAGTTTTTGCAAGAAAGTGTGTTTCACCCTAAAGTAGGATGGCTAATTTTCATAAACTCTTGGAACTTAAATGCATGTGGCAAGTTAAAGAAAGTACGAGTTTCTAAAAAAGAGTCTGGAGGCTGGCAGAAGGTTTGCCCTCATGCACAACTGAGCAGAGTCAGAGAGACAGATAAAGCAGATACAACCCCCAGATATTGGTTCCTTTGAGGGCTAAAGAGACCCATGGGAGTTATGGTCATGGCCGATGGGGTTAACTACCAGGGCAGATGGCCCCTATTTGGAAATGGTGTTTATGTGTGATGAATCTGGACTCAGATGGGATCTCCCTTCATAAGACTTCCATGCTAATGTGCTGGAGGTGCAGTTAATGTTGGGGTTTAAGATATATTTAGGGGATTTGAATCTCTGGACTGACAATGTGATAGCCAGGTCCTGAGCCTCAACAGACTCCTGCACCTACAATATGATTTATTGGACTTACCACACTCAGCTAAGATGGAGGTGAAGAAGGACAACCACCACACCATGGAGCCTAGAGTGATTACAACTGAAAATGGGAGGATTGCATCCAGCATCCAGGTGGAATCTGAGCCTCCTCTTGACATAAAGGTGCAATGGACACAACCAATCCAGTGTCCACATAGAAGAGGTGGCATTGGATTGGGAAAAGGGGACATAATGGACAAAGGGTATGGGGAAAGGCAGGAAGAGATGAGAGGTGGAGGCGTCTTCGGGACATGGAGCTGCCCTGGATGGTGCTTCAGAGGTAATCACCGGACATTGTAAATCCTCACAGGGCCTACTTGATGGAATAGAGGAGAGTATGGGCCATGATGTGAACCAATGTATATGAGGTGCAGAGGTGCCCAAAGATGTACTTACCAAATCCAATGGATATGTCATGATGATGGGAATGAGTGTTGTTGGGGGGGGGGAGAGGGGGGGTGGGGGGGTGGGGTTGAATGGGACCTCACATATATATTTTTAATGTAATATTATTACAAAGTCAATAAAAAATAAAAAAATTTAAATAAAAAAAAAAAAGAAAGTATTGTGGTAACTTTAAGTAAAAAAAAAAGTGTTCTGTAAAAGTAAAATTTGTCTTAAAATAATATAATTATAGTCTATATGGTTATAAATAATTATGAAAAGTCTTATGAAGCATTGTTTAAATTAAAGTGCTTAAGTGGCTAATTCCAAAAGGTCATTATTAAACAAACCTGAATTAATAATAATAAAAGGTAATTTTATAACAGAAAAGCTTGGCTGCAGCCAGCCTCCTTTGACAACTTGCTTCTAGGAAACTGTTTCTGATATTGCATGCTACTAAGTATTTAAAGTAAAGAAAAGTTTATTATTTTAACAAGCTTGCTAAGTGTTAACGGTATTATGTTATAAGAAATTTGCTTGATAACTTCGTATATGGGCTATATGAAATGTATTTTATTATTAAGGAAACAGGAAATGATTTTGTCCTAAGATAAAATGATTGGTTATTAAGAAAGAGTAAAATATGGAACAAAACCTGAGTGAATACTAAAAGTTCAGAAGGTTTGTAGAAAAGAAATTTTTATAATTAAAGTTAAATAAAATTTAATGGGTCTATCTATAAAATTTTAAAAGCTTTAATATCAAGTAGTATACTAATGCAAAGTTAAAATTTTGTTCTTTCTCAAAGCCTCTCAAATCATTAATCTGTTTTGGTAAAAGTTTTTATCCTCAATAATCAGTATACAAAAAAAGTCTGCTTTATCAAAATAGCTTCTTGTGCTTTAACCTCATCATTTCCTCGGTGTTCCAAAAAGGAAAAGTTTTATCTCTTTTAAAGGAACATAATGTTCAAAACTGCTTTCTCAAAATCAAATCCTGAAAAGTAGCCTTTCATTCCAAACTAATTATAAAAAATACGTACTTTTACCTTGAAAGAAAAATTATAAGTTAAATAAAAGGTGTTTTAAGGTGTTATAAAATTAACAAGTTTTTTCTTTCCTTTAACCCTCTGTTAATTAAGGTTGTATGAGTAAAAGGTTTCTATAAGTGCTTAAAAGTGTATAAAGTTACCAATATTTCAGCATAATATTAAAAAGAAAAGTACAATGTAGTTAATTATGGTTTTAATTATTATAAGAGTGTGTGTCACAGAAACAACTTCTTATCATAGATTAAAGTAACAGCACTGTAGTATGCAGCAATCCCAAACACTGCTAGTTTGTTGCAAAAAGTTAATGTCCAGCTGTGTTGCTATCACTTTGTTTTAAAACTTGTTAAGACTTTCTTTAGTGTCTTGTTAGAAAAATCAAGCCAGCTACATTTCTCTATCTGTAAAAAACCCAACAATAAACTTTTGCAGTGCTTTTCAGGGCTATGTGGATAGCCCAACTATCTTGTACAGTATTTACTGATAGTAAGAGTAATTAAAAAAGCAGCATACGTTACTTCTCGAAAAGAACTGGCTTGGCAAACTCCATGCACGTCTGCTCAGTGTACTGAACTTGCTGCCATCATTAAGGTGTTAATAATATTTAAGGAATCTTTGAATATTGTCTCTGATTCTGAATATGTATGCCTTACTGTTAAGCATATTGAAACGGCTCATATCTTTGTTACTGATGAATTATCTCAACTTTTTGCTGATTTGCAACATCTCATTAGATTAAGACAGCATCCTATTTACATTACACATATACGTTCTCATACATCTTTGCCTGGTCCTATGACAGCAAGTAATGCTCAAGCTGATTTATTAGTGGGGTGTTTACAAAGTGCTCATGATTACCATGCTTTAACTCACATCAATGCTAAAGGCCTGTGAAATAAATATCAAAAGCTAACAAGACTACAAGCGCAGGAAATTATTCATACTTGTCCTACCTGTGGACCACTAACAGCCGGTGCCTTTTCAGGCTGGAACTAATCCCAGAGGCCTGACTCCTAATCAATTATGGCAGATGGATGTTACTCACATTTCATCCTTTGGTAAGCTACAATATGTTCATGTTTGTTTTGACACTTGTTCTCATTTCATGTGGGCTACTGCTCAAAGTGGGGAATGGTTTCATCATTTCACTTACATCTCTGGTCTGCTTTTGCTGTGATGGGATGCCCTCTAAAAATTAAAACTGATAATGGACCCTCTTACATTAGTAAATCCTTTGCTTCCTTTTGTGGGAAATATGCTATTGAACATGTTACTGGCATTCCCTATAATCCTACAGGTCAAACTATTGTTGAAAGATGCCATCACACTCTGAAGACTATGCTTTTAAAACAAAAAGGGGGAGATGATGGTATGATATCGTCTAAAGATCAATTGGCTAAAGCTTTACTTACCTTAAATTTTCTTAACGTTTATGATTCTATGACACCAGCTGAATGTCATTTTGAACATTCTCAAACATCCACAGAAATTGCAGAATCTGAGAATCAACCAGTATTTTGGAAAGATGTTTTAAGTAATGAATGGAAAAAAAAAAAAAAAGGCAGGGTTAAAGTATGGGGGTGAGGTTATGCTCTTATCATTTCAGAAAATGGAGAAGAAATCTGGCTTCCGGCAAAAAGGATTAAACCTAGGACTGAAGAAGTGGAGTCTTCTACACATATGGATCCTACTGATAGTGAGTGAAACTGGCAATGGTAATGCTAATTACACATATTGGGCTTATATCCCTAATCCCCCATTACTTCAAGTGTTAACCTGGAAAGATCCTTCCTTTCCTGTTTATTTGAATAAAACTCATATATTTCCTGGACCCGTGGATGATAGACTACCACTTAAGTCACAAGAAGAAGGACAAAGGATTTATAATCTCCTTCTTCCATTTGATTTCTGACCTCTTTGCATTGGCAATCGCCCACCATGTATGGCTGTGAAAAATAGAAATATGATCAATTTTAGCCATAATAATACTAAATCTTTGGTAACTTTATTCCCATCCTATCAGTACCAAGAATATAAGTATCCAAGTTATAGTTGTCCTAAGAGGAATGCTGGTGATATGCAAAGATGGTATGAATGCCATATGGGAAGAGGATCTGTCATTTTTAATGATTCCTATGGAATAGTTTGGGAAAGTGCCCCTATGGGGAATCCCAACAAATATAAGGGCAGATTTATTTGGTATGGTATAAATAGCATGGGACAACAAATTAGTAATATGCAGTATCCCTTTCATGAATCCCTTGATTTGGATGAGAAAATAATTTTTACCAAAAATAATAATGATTGGAAAAATATAGGGAAATGGGTTCCTTTTCCATGGTGCAATAGCACTGGAGTCCATGATCAAAAACAAATATGGAAAGTCTTCTTAGGAGTGGCATCTACTTCTGAATGGAAAGGTAACAAAAGTGTGGATGGACAATATTTACAATTAGATCAAATTCATCATTTTCAATCATGTGTCAGAGATCCATATGTGTTTGTGGTAGGGAAGGCTACCATTACTGAAAATGCTTTATTTTATAAGGATGGGGCTTTGTATACTTGCTTGTCTGAGAATATTTTACAGAATGGAGATATTATCACCATGGCTCGCCGAAGACGAGGAGTGTGGATCCCGGTGAAAATGAATTGGATGTGGCAGTCATCTCCTGAAAGTCATCTTCTTTTCCACCTGGCTCAAGGACAGTTGAAGTGATCTAAGAGATTTTTGGGACTTCTCATAGCTGGCATTCTTGGCCTCATTGGTGTCATCACTGCTGCCACCACTGCTGCTGTTGCATTGCATGAGATGGTGCAAACACAGCAATATGTGCATGATTGGCACAAGAATGCAAGTGACTTATGGCATAGTCAGGAGCACATTGATGAAGGACTTAATGACAGAGTTAGTGATTTGGAATCTGCTGTTTTACACTTAGGAGACCAAGTTTATAATTTGAATTTGTTAAGAGGATTGAAATGTGATTGGAATGAAAGTAATTTTTGTATTACTCCTTGCGGTCACCACTCGGGCTGAAGCGTGGTTTGCTGGCCTGGCGGGGGAGCGGCCGCGGTAGGCCAAGCCGCTGCCCCCATAATAGGGTGGCTGGTCGAACTCACCGCCACCCCTGAAGGAAGCTCGGCATGGGCGCAGAGTGCCCTCGGGTCTCCCCTTCTCGGCAGCCATGCTTCCGCGGCCGCCCCTCCTCCCGGATGGCGCCACACGATGCCTTCCTTCTCCCTGCGCAGGCGCAGGGCAGAAAATTCCAGTCTGCCCTTTTCCCCTCCCCCGACAGCAACAACAGCCAGGTGTGGGCGGAAAAATCCAGCCCGCCCTTTTCCCCTCCCCCGACAGCAGCAACAGCCAGGCGTGGGCGGAAAAATCCAGCCCGCCCTTTTCCCCTCCCCCGACAGCAGCAACAGCCAGGCGTGGGCGGAAAAATCCAGTCTGCCCTCCACCCCAGCAACAGCAGCCACCAATCCCTAAATCCTGCCCCTTCCCCCAGCAACAGCGACAGCCAATCCCTAACCACCACCCCTCCCCCGTCCAGTACCGCCCACTGACCTTTCGCCAGCAACCAATCAGAACAGGGCGTGGCTTCGACCAATCAGCCTTCCCCAGCCCCTATAAAACTGTTGCCTTTCCCTCAATAAAGTGGACTTGCGTGTTTACCTTGTCTCCGCGGTAGTTCTTCTGCCGTGCGCCCTCCAGTCCTGAGAGCCCCCGACAAGGGCCTGGCCTCCCTTGTCCCCAGTTCATCGCCTGCTTCTCTGGGCGACCCCTTCGTCGCCTGCTTCTCCGGGCGGCCCCTTCGTCGCCGGCTTCGCCGGGCGACCCCGTCAGCCGAACCGCGCAACCCCTTGTGAGACCGATCCCTCGTCTGCTGCCGGACCGACCCCTCGTCCCAAGTGGGACCGACCCCTCGTCCCAAGCGGGACCGACCCCTCGTCCAGAGCTGGACCGACCCCTCGTCCGCAGCCAGACCCCACCTCTACCGACCGAGCAAGCCGCCGCAGTTGGCGCCCAACGTGGGGCAAGGCAACCCCACCACAGCCTCACTCCATAACCTGGCGCCCCCCCCTCCTCTCTTCTCACCTTGGGACTTCTCTCGTGCAACATTGCTGCTACCTGAGCCTTGGCTACCTCATATGATCCACGGCGGTCTGGGAGAATTGCTGGATGGCTTTCTCCTTCCATGTCGGGGGCTTATACCGACCCGCTATGATTAAGAGGAGCCTTGGATTTCTTGGGAGCGTGCGCTTGCACATCTGAAGTAATCCTACCACAGCCCTACCCCCTCCTCTCTTCTCACCTTGGGACTTCTCTCGTGCAACATTGCTGCTACCTGAGCCTTGGCTACCTCATATGATCCACGGCGGTCTGGGAGAATCGCTGGATGGCTTTCTCCTTCCATGTCGGGGGCTTATACCGACCCGCTATGATTAAGAGGAGCCTTGGATTTCTCGGGAGCGCGCGCTTGCACGTCTGAAGTAACCCTACCATAGCCCTACGCTCTCCTCTCTTCTCACCCCTATCTTTTCGCTCTGCATTGCTGCTCCTGAACCTTGGCGACCTCATATGATCCACGGCGGTCTGGGAGAATCGCTGGATGGCTTTCTCCTTCCATGTCGGGGGCTTATACCGACCCGCTATGATTAAGAGGCGCCAATAAAACTCTCAGGAGCACGTGCCTGAGCACCTCCACCCCTGCCTTCACCTCTGCCTCCTCCCCTTCACGCTTGCTCCCCTTTGCCTTGCTCCACTGCTCGTCGTCCCGCCCTCCCCTCGTCGGGGCCTTCTCTTGGCCCGCGACCACCGTCGGAGCCCCACCGGCTCCGACCCCTCGTCTCACCGCGCACCTCGGCTCCCATCGCCGCGCTCTCAAGGTAAGGGCCCCTTTTCTTATCGGCTCCAAAAGGCCATTAGCAATGGGTAACATCCTATCTGCTAAGCAAGCCCCACAAGTTCGGGCTCTCGCCGGTCTCCTAGACACTCACCGGTGTAAGATCTCTCTAAAACAGCCCCAAGTCTTCTGTAACCGCGGCCCCCCATGCCGCCATCGCTCTCAAGCAGCACCAGGCCCGCAAAACGGCCCGCAACCCGCTTTCCCCGGCCTGCGGCCTGCTTTCTAGCATCTAATAACGTTTCTGCTTTTGCCTCCCCATACTTCTGCGGAGCTTCCTCCTGTCTCGACCTCACTCCTCTTCTCAGCCTCCAAAGCGTCCTTTCTCGTCCCCCGCCCCCCTCCTTTTTTTGCTTGAACCCCCATTGCGTTGCAGATTGGGCCGCCCCATGTCGGCCCGCCCCATTAACATCGGCCTCTCTCGCACCCGTGAAGACCTTGGCCTTCTTGTCCTCGCCTACGTCTCCACCACTCCCGACGCTGCCGCCACCACCGTCGCTGGTGCCCTGACGCAACTTGTCCTCACCACTGTGATCCTCCAGACCATCACACAGTCTGCCTCTGCCGCTCTTCGCCACCAAGAAGAGATCAACCACCTGTAATGCGCTATCATCCTGGACTTTTAACAACAGATAGACCTTATAGCCACCGAGATCAACGGGAATTGGACATTGGCCACCCTTGCTTGCAACGGCAAGATACCGCCCCCCAAATTGTACATTTGTATCCCCATCATACTCACCTCCCTCTTCAGCCCCGCTTCCCTCATTGCTTACTGCCTCTTGGGCCTCAGCTACTTGTTGCTGCTGCCATCCTGGTCCTTATTTGAAAAGAAGGGGGAAATGCGGTCACCACTCGGGCTGAAGCGTGGTTTGCTGGCCTGGCGGGGGAGCGGCCGCGGTAGGCCAAGCCGCTGCCCCCATAATAGGGTGGCTGGTCGAACTCACCGCCACCCCTGAAGGAAGCTCGGCATGGGCGCAGAGTGCCCTCGGGTCTCCCCTTCTCGGCAGCCATGCTTCCGCGGCCGCCCCTCCTCCCGGATGGCGCCACACGATGCCTTCCTTCTCCCTGCGCAGGCGCAGGGCAGAAAATTCCAGTCTGCCCTTTTCCCCTCCCCCGACAGCAACAACAGCCAGGTGTGGGCGGAAAAATCCAGCCCGCCCTTTTCCCCTCCCCCGACAGCAGCAACAGCCAGGCGTGGGCGGAAAAATCCAGCCCGCCCTTTTCCCCTCCCCCGACAGCAGCAACAGCCAGGCGTGGGCGGAAAAATCCAGTCTGCCCTCCACCCCAGCAACAGCAGCCACCAATCCCTAAATCCTGCCCCTTCCCCCAGCAACAGCGACAGCCAATCCCTAACCACCACCCCTCCCCCGTCCAGTACCGCCCACTGACCTTTCGCCAGCAACCAATCAGAACAGGGCGTGGCTTCGACCAATCAGCCTTCCCCAGCCCCTATAAAACTGTTGCCTTTCCCTCAATAAAGTGGACTTGCGTGTTTACCTTGTCTCCGCGGTAGTTCTTCTGCCGTGCGCCCTCCAGTCCTGAGAGCCCCCGACAAGGGCCTGGCCTCCCTTGTCCCCAGTTCATCGCCTGCTTCTCTGGGCGACCCCTTCGTCGCCTGCTTCTCCGGGCGGCCCCTTCGTCGCCGGCTTCGCCGGGCGACCCCGTCAGCCGAACCGCGCAACCCCTTGTGAGACCGATCCCTCGTCTGCTGCCGGACCGACCCCTCGTCCCAAGTGGGACCGACCCCTCGTCCCAAGCGGGACCGACCCCTCGTCCAGAGCTGGACCGACCCCTCGTCCGCAGCCAGACCCCACCTCTACCGACCGAGCAAGCCGCCGCAACTCCTCTGGATTATAACATTTCTATGTTTCAATGGAATAAGATCAGAAATCATTTGTTAGGACAGAAAGAAAATATGTCATTAGAAATTGAAGAATTGCAGAAAAAGATTTTAGAAATGTCTCATAATAGATATACGTAGATAATGATAAGGACATCTTTAAAGATTTGATTTCACATTTAAATAAGTTTAATCCTGTTGATTGGTGGAAGTCTCAGCATTTCTTATCTACCTTAGGAATAGGGATATGTGTATTAATCCTGTTGCTCATGGTTGTCGCTTGCCTGGGTAAAGGTGTTTGCCAGAGATTGCACCATGTGGACACAATGGGACAGGCTAATAACTTAGTACTTGCTAAAACACTACAATAGTACCCTGTAGTCAGTGAGCTTGGCTGGTAGTCAATGATGGGTAAGACCCCCTGGGGGGCAACCTAAGACAGGCACAATCACCCTGACTAAAACAAAAAGGGGGAAATGTGGGAAACAAAGGTATGTTGTTTCCATGGAAGCAAGTTACTTCCTTGACCGCTGAGTCAAACTGTCCCTTGTGATTATTGGTGCGAATCACAATCTTGGCAGGGAAAACACACCTGCAGGCAGAATAATAACATATAGAACAGAACGACCTGAGTAACAAGATTTATGATTATAGTTACTGATTTTTATAATAATAGTTCCAGTAAAGTTTGTTGGTGTTCATCAATCACTAATTAATATAGAATGAGGTAAGGGTAATAGGTAACTTGATTTCCTGATGAATGTCACATAAGTTAGGGTATATATACAAGACCCTCAACTCAATAAAGTTGTCTAATGAGCTTGAGAAATCAATGCTCTCAGATCCCCTGAACCCAATCTTTCTTTGTCTTTCATTCCCGATATCCTCAGGTCACTGACTAAGACTCTGACGGAAGAATCCCAAGACTCAAAAGAAAAAAACAGGACCTGATTAACTTGAACTCAGCTCCTGAAGAGCTTCAAAACTCTCCCATCTCTTTTCCTAAATCCTGCCACTTTCATGCCAACTGAAAGAGGAACTACTGAACACAACTGTGCAGAAATGACAAAAAAAGTATATACCAGCCATCCCAGCCTCCAGGATGGGCCACTTCCTTGCCCAGATCAAACCCTATTCACAAACAGCAGCAGTTTTATCAGAAATGAAAGGAGGCTTACTAAATATGCAGCCACCACAGCTAAATAAGTAATAAAGCAGCTCCCCTACTTAAAAGGTACTCTGCACAGCATGCAAAAATTTGGGCACTACTTCAGACCCTACAATTGGCCACTGAGGAAACAGTAAACATTTATACTGTCTCTAAGTATGCATTCACTACTGTACATATCCATGGGGCAATTTATAAGGAGAGGGGACTCCTAATGCAGGGGGAAAAGAAATAAAAAATAAAAAATAAATTCTGGGAAGTGGATTTGGTCCAAACGGATAGGGAGTCTGCCTACCACAAGGGAGGTTCAAGGTTCAAACTCAGGGCCTCCTGACTAGTGTGATGAGCTGGCCCACACATAGTGTTGATGCATGCAAGGAGTGCTGTGCCATGCAGGGGGTTCCCCTGCATAGGGTAGCACCACACACAAGGAGTGCACCCTATAAGGAGAGCTGCCCAGTGTGAAAAAAGTGCAGCCTGACTAGGAATGGCGCCCCACACATGGAGAGCTGACACAGCAAGATGACACAATAAAATGAGACTCAGATTCTGGGTGCCACTGACATGAATACAAAGTGGACACAGAAGAACACACAGTGAATGGACACAGAGAGCAGACAACTGGGGGGGGGTTGGGAAGGAGAGAGAGAGAGAAAAAAGAAATCAGTCAACTATTGGAGGCAGTCTGGAAGTCAAGCTGGGTTGATGTCATCCATTGTCAAGAGGTCCGCGGTTCAAACCCCGGGCCTCCTCGACCCGTGTGGAGCTGGCCATGCGCAGTGCTGATGCGCGCAAGGAGTGCTGTGCCACGCAAGGGTGTCCCCCGTGTGGGGGAGCCCCACACGCAAGGAGTGCGCCCATGAGGAAAGCCGCCCAGTGTGAAAAGAAAGAGCAGCCTGCCCAGGAATGGTGCCGCCCACACTTCCTGTGCCGCTGACGACAACAGAAGCGGACAAAGAAACAAAAGCAGACGAAGAAACAAGATGCAACGAATAGACACCAAGAACAGACAACCAGGGGAGGGGGGGAAATTAAATAAATAAATAAATCTTAAAAAAAAAAAAAAAGGAAAATAAATAATACACTAGGTGATAAAATGGCTTGACATGTAGCCAAAAAAAAAAAGTCCTCAAACTGCAAGCCCTGCTGCCAGTGCATCACCTGTCCCTTTTAAAACAACACATTGAAAACTAAACCATACCCAGGAGGAACAGAAGTGGGCAAAGAGAGAAGGAGTGCACTAGACCCCAGAGGGAAACTGGCTACTCCCAGATAGCCAAGTCCTCACCCCAAAAGGGGGCTCCCTACCCCCTGGTTCAACAATACCACCAGTTCACCCACCTGGGAAAGACTGCTTTAGGAGCCCTGCTTGAAAATATTACTATGTTGCCCAGATGACCTCACTCTGCAGCACCGTTAGCAGCCACTGCCAAACCTGTTCTAAAAACCACCCCTCCCAAGGTGCCCAGGCCCAGCCAGCATCCAACACATAGGATCTGGCCCTTTTAAAAACTTTACAATGAAATTTACAGAAATAAAATCAAATAAAAAATATAAGTACTTAGTAGTAATGTTCACCTCCTTGGGCTGGGTCAAGGCCTTTCCCATCCACACTGAAAAACAAAAAAGCAACTAAAACTTTGCTCTGAATAATAGTTCCTTGGCATGGGGTACCTTTATCCTTAAGCAGCAACAATGGCCCAGCTCTCATGTCAACCATCATCCAAGGACTAGCAAAATGTTAGGAATTAAGTAAAAGCTCCACACAGCATATAGGCCCCAAAGCTCAGGGAAAGTAAAACACATGAATCAAGCCCTCAAAACCACCCAGGCCAAGGTCTGTTTAAAAAATTAAAAAACTGGCCTCCTGTGAGTAAATCTACTCCAATTAGCCCTCCTTGAAGTCAGACTGCACCCCCCAGACCCTCAGGCTTTTCACCTTTTGAAGTTCTGTTTCAACAACCACCCCCAATTATTCAAACCTTCAAGGGAAATCTCAGGCTCCTAGGAAAAACTGGTCAGGATTCTACACTCCAGCAGTTGGGAAAAACCCTAGCCCAAATACACAAAACTGCCCTGTCTTGGAATCCCATCCTATTAGGCCACTCAGTATACCACACTTGCCTGGAAACTTAATTTGAGAGAAAAAAACTGAAAAAACAAAACAAAACAAAAACAAACCCTCCAACCTACCTGGATGGTCTCACATACTTTTATCCTTGTAACCCCTACTGCTCTCAAAGTTTCAGGTATTGGCCCTTGGATTCATCATACTAGAGTTAAATGGGCACACTCCAATGAGAAAGAAAACAACTGGACAACTCACCCCATACCTGACTGTCCATTGACAGCAAATCCGAATTGCCCGGAGCCACCAAGAATTGCCATCACCTGACTAGATGGGCTCCTGTTCCCTTTGGTTCCTACTCCTCTTTGGGCTGCTCAGCTTGCTAATTGGGACTGGACTGGCAGCTACAGCTCCCAGAGACTGGAGTGTAACTGAAAGGGCACTAATATTAATAGTGCACTTGTGTCTTGTAGAATGCTTTACTACCGTAAGTTGCTTTGCCACTAAATTTGAGTAATGCCCTATAAAAATTATAGGGGCATTAAGGGGGGAATTGTTAAGAAATAAAAAGCATTACCTTGCAAAAATATCTAACAAGTCACTCCTGCCCCTGCTCTGTGGAGTGGATTGGCCTGTGAGGGCATGGCCTTTCAGGGGAATATCAAATAAATAACTCCTGCCCCCTGTTTCTGTAAATCAGCCTGTGAAAACATGATCTAGTAGGAAGATATCAAATTAGTGACTCCCCTCCCCACTTTGTAAATCAGCCCTCAACCTCGCACCTGCACTCTGCTTCTGTAACCCCACTTGCAAAATTTTGCCTATCAACGCCTTAGCCAATGAGCAAAAGTTATTCTTATCTCATCTGAAATTCTATATAAACCTATGAAAACTGAAAAATGGGGCTCATAATATGGAGATCGATTCTCCTCTGGGTCCACGCATAATAAAATTGTTCATCCATGTCTCTGGAGTGCTGGTTATGGGTTTCTTCTGTGGTTCAATACTCCTGTCTTTCATGCAACAAAAGGTCAGGCAGAAACCACCTGGAAAAAATGTTCTATGGTTGAGACACCACGAGAAAGCTGAACACCACCCAGAAGTGAGAGGGGCACAGGAATAGAACCTCAAAAGGAAATGTCTGAGTAAAAGCTGCAGCAGCAGCTGCAGCTGTCAGTACTCTTCCCCCCACCCTCAGAGCAGCAAACTTTGAATTCTCAGGCTTCTGGCCAGGGGCCAGATCTGGCAGGGATCTATCTCACAAGAAAAGGGGGAGAGGGACAGAGCCTAAGGCTGATTTCAGGTTTTGGCCAACAACTTTGGTCTGCTAGGTTCCAGGAGCCTTCCCGGCCAGGTGTGGCCATGCCATTGTTGTCCTGGGAGACAGTGGTGACTAAAGAGCTCCAACCCTCTCAAGCACCCTCTCTACTGACAAGAACTGGTTGTTGAGGATGCAGAAGAGAATGGAATTATTTTCTACCTGGGAAAAGGGAGAGGGCTGCCAGCAAAGTTTGGAGAAGAGCCTCTGAGAAAGCTTGATTTGGGAGGCTCTGTGTAGCCTCCAGGCAGGATCCTCTGCACTTTGTTGTTGTCAGTGTTGCAGTGAAAACATTGCAGGCAACATTTGAACTGAGAGGGTGGTTGAAGACCTTCATCTGCTGAAAGGCCAAGGAACTGCATGTGAAGGTACTAAAAGAAAAAAATAAGAAAGACTTTCTCTGGCTTTTACAACCTCCCTTGTGTCTCAGGCCCCTGGAAACAGGTCTCATACCATTACTGGGTTCATGGCCCAGAATAGAGCAACTAAATATGGGTAATCCTAAAGAGTTAGAACAAGTTAAACCAAGAATCAAAGAATGGCTGTAACACACAGCCTCCTGTCACCAAATCACTACATGAGAGAGAAATTTAGCATTAGACTAAACTCACTATCATATCAGATGCCTAGACATCAGGGGGAAAAATTACAAGCCATACCAAGAAAATGGAAGAAATGGCCCAAGCAAAGGAATATGTCAAAGCCCCAGATGAGACACAGGATTTGAGACAACTAATCAATGAAGTTCATACAAACATGATTTGCAAGAATATATATGTCATGGGAGTTCCAGAAGGAGAAGTTAAGGGAAAAGGGGAGAAAAGAGTATTTGAGGAAGTAATGGCTGAAAATTTCCCAACTCTCATGAAAGAAATGAATTTTACATATCCAAGAAGCTCAGCATACTCCAATTAGAATAAATGGAATAGACTACTCCAAGACACAAACTACTCAGAATGTCAAATGCCAAAGATAAAGAGAATATTCTGAGAGCATCAAGGGGGAAGAAAGCCATCCTTCTCCAGAAGTGGGTCATCTGGAGAGAAGTGGTGAGGCCGCGGCTCTCTTTCCATCCTCTTGCCTGCTCCCTAGATGCTCGCACCCTCATCCTCCGTGTCTCTCCTACCCATGCTTTCCTTCGGGGAACAACCCCGGGCACCAGTCATGCGAGACTCAGTGCTGGGTGTCCCGAAGCACCGGAGTGGTGGCACCATGTCCCCCCAGCCCAGTCCCTCCGAGCCCAGCTCACCTGTGCCACAGACAGCACGTTGCAGTTCACGATATCCAACAGCTCCTGGGGGGAGAGTAGCCGTCAGTGCCGCCCTTCCCCTGTCCTGCCACAACTCTCATGCTTTAAACAAATTTTTTTTGACTTTTTTTTTTTTTGGAATGTATCACTCATACATAAACAAAAAATGTTTAATAGTTGTGAACTTAGGAGAGGGGGCAAGATGGTGGCTGAGTGAGCTTGCCTGGTAATGTCTCTGCAGGGGGCGGCTGGGCAGTGTTGAAGGCTCTTTGGGACCGCGCTGTTTCGGGGATTTTTGCTGGTTGGAAGGTGTCTGGACGACGATTTGGTGGGAAGGTAACAGAGAGGATACGTCTATAATATATAAACGGAGGTCCCAGCTGGGCACGGAAAGTTCTCTCCTTGGGTGGGCGGAGCCGCGGTGTTGGGCGCTGCTGCAGCTCGGGGAGCCGCGGCGGCCAGGGTTTTTTTTTTTCCTTATTTTGGAGGCTCTGCAGTGCTGAGGAATTCACGGGTACTGGGCTGGCTGGTGGGGGGTTGATGGGACAGGACTCCTTTGCAGATCGATTTGGGGAGACAGACGGTGTTTTGTTGTGAAGCGGAGGACGTTTTGGTCCCCGGACAGGGGGGGTAGCGCTTCCGCCTGGAGCTCCATCCCCACAGGTCCGGCTGCCGATCTGCAACGGAATTGGATTTTTGGCAATAAGGGGACACAATTGGGAGATTGTTGTAGGGTGCAGTGAGGGAGGGGGACACGTCTGGAAGCCGATTGGGGAATATTTTGCGAAGTTTGGGACTTCCGGTCTTGGAGTCTGTTTTCCGCGTTTCCAGCTGAAGCCCAGCCCACCGGGTGGGGCTTAGGATCTGGGTCATTAAACTGGCTGTGGTGTAGAGGCGCCCTCAAGTGGCCGTTGTGTGGGAGCACAGGGAGGGAGCTGTCCAAAGGCTGAAACCCTGAGGAGTAGGTGAATTGCAGGGATCAGACATTAAATATAGAGTTTGCGGACCTGGCTTCCCCCACAGGGCTGGCACCCAGCTACGGGGATCCCTGAGCTTCCTGTTGACCAGATTTGAGGTTGCCAGGTCTGGGTCCCCTGGACTCTGGTGGTCCACACCCCAGACTCACACCTCTTGAGTCTTCAGTGTCTCAGACTTTCCACCCCTGAATCCATCACGCCCTGGGGTCTACCTGGGGTCCTTGAGTGCCCTGGACCTTAACGTTTGCGTTTTATCTTTATTGGTTCATATTGTTTTGTTTTTATTTTCACTTTATCTTATTTTTTACTCTTTTTGATGCCCTGATTGCTAATATTGCATTATCCCCTAGTCTTTTCTCCTAGCGTGTCCCCCAAAGTCCTTTTTTTATACAGTTATTTAGGGGTTTTTTTCGTTGTTGGTTTAGATAGTGTTGCAATTGTGGCACGTGTAGACCTGTATTTCTCTTCCCTCTACCTGTTCCCCACTGTTTGCCCACCCTCTTTTTCTTTCTTCCTTTCTTCTCATCTTTCTTTTTTTCTTTATTATAATTAGTTTTTCTTTTTCGGTTTTCTCTCTCCCTCTTCTCCCTCATTTTCCACTTATTTTATTATAATTCAAGTATACAATAGGTGCTACAGGGAACACCTCACATTTGCTGGGTTTGCCCATCCTCCACTGCCTCATTTCTGTGTGAACTGATTTAGGCTACCTACACTATCCCCCTTCCCCTGCATCTTGATATCCACTATCATCTACTGTCTCTCCTATATTCCACCCCCCACCTCCCATTCTTTGATCCACAAAGTGTCTAACTCTTAATTTCTAATACCTTTGTTCTGTTTTCTGTCTGGTATCCACTCTTGAAACTATTACCTTTCTTTTCTTTTTCCCTCTCTCATGAAAACAATAGTTTTGTAGCTCATACCATATTCCTCCCATATTCAGTCATCTACCTCATAAAAGGTACTCTACCTACAGCTATAACTCTACACAATCTACATGAATCTAACCTCCATCCTCCCAGATCTCATATTCTTGCTTTATTAACATATATCACCAATACTATTCTACACTTTTTCCTTGCTTACACAATTGCCTTTCCCTGGTACTAATACTTTCCTTTAAAGTGAACTTAACCAGCAACAAGAAAGTAGAATAAGAAGAACAAAGTGACAAAAAGAAGATATAACACTTACACAAAAATAACAGCTAATTAATCTCCAAGACTAGACAAAGAAGCTAAGGAACTGATTAAACCCGTCAAGATAAAAGGATGACCAGAAAGCAACAAAAATCGACAAGCCAAATCAGTAATCAGGAAACCATGGCTGAATCCAATCAACAAACTAAAACTCAGGAAGGGGAGCAGAACTTCATACAAGCAATGAAAGATCTCACAACATTTATCACTAACAAATTTGATGAAGTAATGAAAGAGGTTAACAACATGAAGACAACACTGGGAGGGGAAATTGCAGACATACACAAAAAATAACAGACATGATGGGAATGAACACCACAGTTCAAGAAATCAAAAATACACTTGCAGCAAATATCAACAGACTAGAAGAGGCAGAGCAGAGAATTAGTGATGTGGAAGACAGTACATCAGAAATCAAACAGATAGTAGAAGGGGTCGATAAAAAGATAGAAAAAATCCAGCTAGGATTTAGGGACCTGAATGACAATGCAAAATGCTCAAATATACGTATTGTAGGTATTCCAGAAGGAGAAGAAAAGGGAAAGGGGTCAGAAGGAGTGTTTCAGGAAATAATGGCTGAAAACTTCCCAAATCTACTGAAAGAGACAGACGTACATATCCAAGAAGCACAGCGCACTCCACTAGTCATAAACCCCAACAGGCCCACCCCAAGACATATACTCGTCAAATTATCCAATTCTCAACACAAAGAGAAAATCCTAAAAGCAGCAAGAGAAAAGAAAACCATCACATACAAGGGAAGCTCCATAAGATTAAGTGCTGATTTCTCTTCTGAAACCATGGAGGCAAGGAGGCAGTGGTATGATATAGTCAAGGTACTAAAGGAAAAATATTTCCAACCAAGAATACTATATCCAGCTAAACTAACATTCAAACATGATGGAGAGTTCAAAATATTCGCAGACAAACAGAAACTGAAAGAGTATACCAACAAGAAACCTCCCCTTCAAGAAGTTCTAAAGGGAGTTCTGCAGGAAGAAAGGAAAAAACAGGACAGGCAGAGTTGGAGGAGAGTATAAGAGCAACAAAAGAAGACAAACTAGACGGGGGGAAAAATACAAACAAAATATGACAAACACAAATCCAATCAAAATATGGCTAACACAAATAATTCCTTGAAAGTAATAACACTGAATGTCAACAGATTAAACTCACCTATCAAAAGATTCAGACTGGGACATTGGATAAGGAAATATGACCCATCTGTATGCTGTCTACAAGAGACACATCTTAGACCCAGAGACGCATGGAGATTGAAAGTGAATGGCTAGAAAACAATCATACAAGCAAACAATAACCAAAAAAAGGCAGGAGTAGCTATATTAATATCAGACAAAATAGACTTTAAATGTGAAACAATTGTGAGAGACGAGAAGGATACTACATTTTAGTGAAAGGGAAAATTTGTCAAGAAGATTGAACAATCATAAATATTTATGCTCCTAACAAGGGTGCCTCTAAGTACGTGAGACAAACGCTGGAAAAACTAAGTGAAACAATAGATGCATCTACAATCATAATGGGGGATTTTAATACACCACTATCTACCTTGGACAGAACATCTCAAAAGTGAATCACTAAAGAAACAAAACATTTGAACAGTATATTAGAGGAGCTGGAACTAATAGACATATATAGATCATTACACCCAAACACAGCAGGATATACATTCTTCTCAAGTGCACATGGA
This sequence comes from Dasypus novemcinctus, assembly GCF_030445035.2. Taxonomy (NCBI): domain Eukaryota; kingdom Metazoa; phylum Chordata; class Mammalia; order Cingulata; family Dasypodidae; genus Dasypus; species Dasypus novemcinctus. The sequence goes on along the minus strand of NC_080690.1, from coordinate 66,051,691 downwards.
TCATTCTCCAAGATAGACCATATGCTAGGCCACAAAGAAAGGCTGAATGAATTCAGAAAAATTGAAATCATACAAAACAATATCTCTGACCACAGTGGAGTCAAGCTGGAAACTTGCAAGGGACAGAGGCCCAGGTTTCACACCACGATTTGGAAATTAAACAGCACACTCTTAGAAAAACAGTCGGTCAAAGAGGAAATCTCAAAAGAAATCAATGACTACCTTGAAACAAATGATAACGATAACACAACATACCAAAATTTATGGGATACAGCAAAAGCAGTACTGAGAGGGAAATTTATAGCCATAAATTCATATATCAAAAAAGAAGAAAGAGCAAAAATTGAAGAATTAACTGCACATTTGAAGGAATTAGAAAAACAACAACAAAGTGACCCAACAGGAAGAAGAAGGAAGGAAATAACAAAGATAAGAGCAGAACTAAATGAAATAGAAAATAAGAAAGCACTTGAAAAGATAAACAAGACCAAGAGCTGGTTTTTTGAGAAGATCAACAAAATTGACAAACCTTTAGCGAGACTAACAAAGAAAAAAAGAGAGAAGATGCAAATACACAAAATAAGAAATGAGAAAGGCGATATCACCACTGACCCCACAGAAATAAAGACTATCATAAGAGGATACTTTGAAAAACTATATTCCAACAAAAATGACAATTCAGAGGAAACGGACAAATTCCTAGAAACACGTAAGCAACCCCTTATTGATGAAAGAAGAAATTGATGATCTTAACAAACCAATCACAAGCAGAGAGATAGAATCAGTCATTAAAAATCTCCCAACTAAGAGGAGCCCAGGGCCAGACGGCTTCACAGGTGAATTCTACAAAACATTCCGGAAAGAACTAACACCAATCCTGCTGAAACTATTCCAAAAAATCGAAACAGATGGAACATTGCCGAACTCCTTCTATGACGCCAACATTACCCTAGTACCAAAGCCAAACAAAGACATCACAAGAAAGGAAAATTACAGACCAATTTCTCTAATGAACCTAGATGCAAAAATACTCAACAAAATACTTGCTAATCGTATTCAACAACACATTAAACGAATTATACACCACGACCAAGTGGGATTTATTCCAGGTATGCAAGGGTGGTTCAACATAAGAAAATCAATCAATGTAATACACCATATAAACAGATTGAAGGAAAAAAATCACATGATTATATCTATAGATGCAGAAAAAGCATTTGACAAAATACAGCACCCTTTCTTAATAAAAACACTCCAAAAGATTGGAATACAAGGAAATTATTTGAACATGATAAAGAGTATATATGAAAAACCTACAGCCAACATTGTTTATAATGGAGAAAGCCTAAAATCCTTTCCTCTAAACTCAGGAACAAGACAAGGATGCCCATTGTCTCCACTCCTATTTAACATTGTCTTAGAAGTACTTGCTCGAGCACTGAGGCAAGAACCAGATATAAAAGGCATTCAAATTGGAAAGGAAGAAGTCAAAATTTCATTATTTGCAGATGACATGGTCCTATACATAGAAAACCCTGAGAGATCTACAACAAAGCTTCTGGAACTCATAAATGAGTTTAGTAAAGTTTCAGGTTATAAGATCAATGCGCAAAAATCAGTAGCATTTCTGTACACCAATAATGAGCAAGATCAGGAGGAAATCAAGAAACAAATACCATTCACAATAGAAAATAAAAAAATCAAATACTTAGGAATAAATTTAACTAAAGAAGTAAAAAACTTATACACCGAGAACTATACAAGACTGTTCAAGGAAATTAAAGAAGGCCTAAATAAATGGAAGAATATTCCTTGTTCATGGATAGGAGACTGAATATTACCAAGATGTCTATCCTACCAAAACTGATCTACACATTCAATGCAATCCCAATAAAAATCAACACAGCCTTCTTTAAGGAACTAGAAAAACTAACTATGAAATTTATTTGGAAAGGAAAGAGACCCCGAATAGCCAAAGACATACTGAAAAAGAAAAATGAAATTGGAGGAATCACACTACCTGACTTCAAAACATACTACAAAGCTACAGTAGTTAAAACAGCATGGTATTGGCACAAGGAGAGACACACAGACCAATGGAATCGAATTGAAAGCTCTGATATAGAACCTCACATATATAGCCATATAATATTCAATAAAGCCACCAAACCCTCTCAACTGGGAGAGAGTGGCCTATTCAACAAATGGTGTCTGGAGAACTGGATATCCATATGTAGAAGAATGAAAGAGGATTACCATCTCACACCTTATACAAAGATCAACTCAAGATGGATCAAAGACCTAAATATAAGAGCCAAGACCATAAAAACCTTGGAAAGCAGTGTAGGGAAACATCTACAGGACCTAGTAATAGGAAATGGCTTCATGAATATCACACCAAAAGCACGAGCAGCAAAAGAACTAATAGATAAATGGGACTTCCTCAAAATTAAAGCCTTCTGCACCTCAAAGGAGTTTGTTAAGAAAGTAAAAAGGGAGCCTACACAATGGGAGAAAATATTTGGCAACCATATATCTGATAAGAAACTTATAACTTGCATATATAAAGAACTCATATATCTTGAAAATAAAAAGATAAACAACCCATTTAAAAAATGGGAAAAAGATTTAAACAGACACTTCTCCAAACAAGAAATACAAATGGCTAAAAAGCACATGAAAAAATGCTCCAAATCTCTAGCTATCAGGGAAATGCAAATCAAAACTACAATGAGATACCATCTTACTCCCATAAGACTGGCAGCTATAAAAAAAACAGAAGAATACAAATGCTGGAGAGGATGTGAAGAAATGGGAACACTCATCCACTGCTGGTGGGAATGCAGAAGGATCCAACCATTCTGGAGGACAGTTTGGCAGTTTCTTAAAAAGCTAACCATAGATTTGCCATATGATCCAGCAATACCACTGCTGGGTATATACCCAGCAGAACTGAAAACAAGGACACAAACCGATATATGTACACCAATGTTCATAGCAGCATTGTTCACTATCGCCAAAAGTTGGAATCAACCCAAATGCCCATCAACAGATGAGTGGATCAATAAAATGTGGTATATACACACAAAGGAATACTACGCGGCTGTAAGAACAAATACACTACAAACACATGTGATAACATGGATGAATCTTGAGAACCTTATGTTGAGTGAAGCAACCCAAGCATTGAAGGACAAATACTACATGACCTCAATGATATGAAATAAACAAGCTGCCTCAGAGAACTAGAGACTGAACGATAGGCTTACAGGAAATCAGGGGGTGGAGGAAGGATGTGAGCCGACGTCTGCAGGGGTGGAATTTATGATGAGCTGGCGGTAAGTATGAACACAAAGAAGAGATAAAATGGGGGCAAGGGGCTGCCTTTGGGGGGGCGTTGCGGGTTTGAGGGGGGCTGGGGATGGGCAGATGAGTAATATTGCCCAAAAAGTGGGGGGAGGGACGGGTAGCATACGAACACAGGAGAGTGTCAGGTGTTGGTTGAGAGTAAAATGCTGAAAAAATCGTATCAAAATATAATTAAGAGGGTTACCTGTTTAGGATGCTCGGAAGGGATGGTCCGATGCGGGACGGGCTCCTGGGGAATGTCTGAATGCTCATTTTGCCAGAGTGGGTGATACCATTGGGTAGAGACCCAAGTAGTGAGAGTGGGGGTGGACTCACATCCTGGGGAGGACTAATGCCATCAAATAGAGGGAACTGTATCTCTCTAGAGAAAGGGTGGCTCCCAGGGCATTGGGGCAGCTGAGCAATTTAGGACCTGAACACTGTTGCAAGTATCTCTGGACGTGGCTCCTCGGGAAACGGAGGTTGGCTGTCACTGTGGGCACCAAGGGGATGGGAAAATGGATGTTAAATGTGTGAAACCAACGTAAATGTGGGGTAAGAGAGGAGTTTCGTGAGAATATGCAAGGATGGATATAAAATATGTAATATTACATCATAAACATATAGGGGACGACAGAATGACAATGTAAACCATAATGTAAAACACAGGATAACTAAAAATGTTAGAAAACTGCATGTCCTAAAGTATGCACCACAATGTAAGCACAGATGTCACCTGGTTTGAAAGCTATTGTCTCAGACTATGTACATCACTTTAAGTAAATATGTTGTGAATAGGTTGTAAGAGTATCGCTGTGGAAGGGAAAAGGTTTTGTAGTGGATGTGTGGGAGTGCTGTATATTGCATACATGAATTGCTGTGGTCTAGGGCTCTTGTGAAGAGAAGTTCAATAATTAGGGGAAAAAAAAAAGGAAAAGAAAAAGATAGGATGTAGAATTTTTCCAAGTCAACACGTATTCTATATCTAACCTTTAAACCCATCGCTATATTCCATTTTGCTAGTAAGAGATCCTGACATGATATTGGGGCTTCAATATTCAGGAAGTTCTGGATCCCAGAGTGGTCCAACAATGGCAGCAGAGAAATACTGGTATGGGATACTATTGACAGGGGATATATGGCTGACAGGGAGCTATACAGGGCATATGTCCAGGGTGCATGGTAATGTTTGGATATACTCATAGGGGCAACAATTAAAAACTAAAGCTGGGGGGGTACTGGGTCCCTGGCCGGGGGTGTTGTGCCGTGGTCCCTAGGGGAGCAGCGGCAGTCCCCCAAGTGCAGTGGCAAGGTCCGAGAAGGAATGAAGGTCCAAGAGTAAGCCCCTGATACTAATGACTATGCTTGTGAGCCTATAGGCCTGAAATAAGAACAAGGCCTAGAGCAGCACTGTGCCTGGGAATTTCCTCCTGACAGCCTTCATGTTACTCAAATGTGGCCAGTCTCGAAGCCTAACTCAGCATCTAAATGCAATGCCTTCCCCCCAGCGTGGGACATGACACCTGGGGATGAGCCTCCCTGGCACTGAGGGATCACTATCAACTAACAACTGATAATGCAACTGGAAAATGACCTTGAATTGAAGGTTCGATGCGGATCAGTAGAATATCCCTGTCTACATAGAATAATATGACTTTAAAATGCTGTTTGATCTAATGTAAGGGGGAAATAGAAAGGAGAAATGAGTTTATATGGCTATGAGTCTCTAAAAAAAAAAGAGTCTGGAGGCTGTCAGAAGGATTTCCCTTATGCACAACTGAGCAGAGTCTAAGAGACAGATAAAGTAGATACAGTCCCCAGGTATTGGTTCCTTTGAGGGCTAAAGGGATCCACGGGTTCTACGGTCATGGCAGATAGGGTTCACTGCCATGTCAGATGGCCCTTCTATGGAGCTGGTGTTTCTGCGTGATGAAACTGAACCCAGAGGGGATCTCTTTTCATAAGACTATCATGCTACTTTACTGGAATTGTAGTTGGTATTGGGGTTTAAGATATATTTAGGGGATTGAATCTTTTTACTGACAATATGATAGCCAGGCCCTGAGCCTCAACAGACTCCAGCTCCTACAATCTGAATTATTGGACTCACCTCACTCAGCTAAGATGGAGTTGAAGAAGGGCAACCACCACGCCATGGAGCCTAGAGTGCCTACAACTGAAAGCAGGAGGATTGCATCCAGTAACCATGTGGAATCTGAGCCTCTTCTTGACATAGAGGTGCAACGGACACAACCACTCCAAGGACCTCAGAGAAAAGGTGGCAATGGAGTGGGAAAAGTGGACATGGTGGCTGATGGGTATGGGGAATGGCAGGAAGAGATGAGATGTGGAGGCGCCTTTGGGACTTGGAGTTGCCCTGGATGGTGCTTCAGGGGCAATCACCGGACATTGTAAATCCTCCCAGGGCTCACTGGATGGAATGGGGAAGAGTGTGGACCATGATGTGGACCAATGACCATGAGGTGCAGAGATACCCAGAGATGTACTTACCAAATGCAATGGATGTGTCATGATGATGGGAGTGAGTGTTGCTGGGGGGGGGGGGAGGGGTGCGGTGGGGGTGGTGGGGTCGAATGGGACCTCATATTTTTTTAATGTAATATTTTTACAAAATCAATAAAAAATAGTTGTGAACTTAGAAAACAAACATATAACATCAAACAAACATATATAACATCGCACCCTACCACCAATAACTTGCATTGTTTTAAACTTTTTAGGTAATGATTAAAGAACATTGTCAAAATATTACTACTAAACAAAGTATTTTTCCCCTAACCAATCCAATTATTATTACTTTTATATTATTTATATGTGAACATACATTTACAATTAAGTGTATAGTTAAAGTTGTGAACTTACAAAGCAAACATGTATATCATCATACAGGGGTCTCATACATCAACCCTCCACCAACACCTTGTATTGTCATGAGACATTTGTTGCAAACTATGATAGAACACTGTCAAAATCTTACTACTAGTCATATTCTTACCTTACACTTGGTGTTTTCCCCACACCCCCCATTATTATTTTTTAAATATATTTATTATGACAGAAGTTGTAAACTTATAAAACAATTATCACATGTGCAGAATTCCCAAACAATACCCCTCCATCAACACACCACAATGGGGTGTGTCATTTGCTACAGATAAAATAATATCTGATTATTGCCATGCCCATAGCATACATTTGGCTCACTTTTTCCATACTGCCTCAGTATCAACACAGTACATCTTTTGCATAGATGCAAGAATGTTATATTATTACTACTAACCACAATCCATAGGTCACCCCAGCTGTATTTTTCCCATGCTTCTTCACATTCCCAACACCCTGCAGTAGTGATATACATTTGTTGTAACTCACAACGGACACTCTTGCTCTGTACCATCAACCACAATTCTCACCCACCTCTTTGTATACTTGCTATCAAGTTTCTAGATTATTCTCAAGCATTCTGTCAGTTGGCATTTACATAACTAGACTCCCATTTTCAGTCACGTTCCCATTTATAAACTGTTACTCACTCACTATGTGCCACCATCCACTCTATACATTTCCACAATTTTATAGTAAAGCTAATTAAAACTTCTACATACATTAAGCATCAGTAGTCCACTCAGTCCTCCTCTTATCTCCTTTAAGAATCCACCACCTACCACCAGGTCTTGAAGATATTTTCCAATAATTTCTTCTAGAAGTTTCATGGTTCTTGCTTTTATTTTTAGTTTTTTGATCCATTTTGAGTTAATTTTTGGATAAGGTGTGAGATAGGGGTTCTTTTTCCTCCTTTCAGCTATGCATGTCCAATTCTTTCAACACCATTTGTTGAATGGATTGTTCTGCCTGAGCTGTGTGAGTTTGACAGACTAGCGAAAAATCACTTGACCATACCCGTGAGGGTCTGTTTCTGAACCATACATTTGGTTCCATTGGTCTATTGTGTCTGTCTTTAGGCCAGTACCGTGTTGTTTTTACCACTATAGGTAGGTATTATGGTTTAAAGTCTGGAGATGAGGGTTCACTTTTCCTTTTTATGATGTTTCTGGCTATTCAAGACTCCTTACCCTTCCAAAGAAATTTAATGATTGTGTTCCCACTTTCCCCCTTAATCCTGGTGGGAATTTTTAATGGGATTGCATTAAATCTGTACATCAATCTGAGTAGAATTGACATCTTAATGATATTTAGTCTTCCAAACCATCAGCATGGAATGTTCTTCCAGTTATTTAGGGCTTTTTTGATTTGTTTTAACACTGAGTTGCAGTTTCCTGTATAAAAGTGCTTTACATCTTTGGTTAAGTTCATTCCTATTTGAGTTTTACCTATCATATTTTATTTTCACCACTCTTTTGACACTTTTAGTTAATTTTATTGATATAATCTTCATTTCTAGACTCTCTTCCTGGTCTCTATCTCCTGTTTTTTCTTTTCAGGCTCTAGCACAGCCTTTAGTATTTCCTTAAAATCTGATCTATTGCTTAGAAATTCTCTCAGTTTCTCTTTATCTGTGAATATTCTAATTTCACCCTCATTTTTGAAAGACAGTCATGCTGGATATGAGATTCTTGGTTGGAAGTTTTTCTCTTGTATTATCTTAAATATATCAGACCACTGTCTTCTTGCCTCCATGGTTTCTGGTGAGAGCTCAGCACTTAATCTTATTGGGTATCCCTTATATGTTATGCATTGCTTTTCTCTTGCCGTTGACATTCTGATGAGTATGTGTCTTGGAGTTGGTCTATTTGGATTTTTACAGATGAGTGTACATTGAGCTTTATGACAGGGATATCTATGTCCTTCAGTAGACTTGGGAATTTTTCTATTATTTCTTTATATATTCCTTCTGCTCCCTTTCCCCTATCTTCTCCTCCTGGGACACCCATGACATGTCCCAGCATGCCTTTTGCTGTCATTTAGTTCCCGGAGACCTTGTTCAATTTTTTCCATTCTTTTCTTCATCTCTTCTTTTGTATGTTCACTTTCAGAGGCCATTTCTTCAGGCTCACCAATCCTTTCTTCTGCCTTCTCAAACCTACTATTATATGATTCCAATGTTTCCTTAATTTCATTGATTGCACCTTTTATTCCCATAAGATCTGCTATTTTTCTATGTATGCATTCAAATTCTTCTTTGTGCTCATCCAATGTCTTCTTAATATCCTTAATCTCTTTAACCATCTTATTGAATTTATTAAGGAGATTTGTTTGAACATCTGGAATTAGTTGCCTCAACTCATTTATGTCATCTGGAGGCTTATCTTGTTCCTTTAACTGGTCATAGCTTCCTGTTTCTTGGTGTGGATTGTAATTTTTGGTAGGTGTCTTGGCATCTGGCTTACTAGAGTATTTATTCTGGGTGCAGTTTTTCTCTTTAGTTTAGGGCTTCCTATTGTTTCTCTCTTGCTGGTTGTGCAGTAGGAGCCAAGCATGTAGTTGGTGCTGTAAGCTGTGGAGGCTCAAGCTGCTCTCCTTGTACCAGGGACCAACGATGCTTCTTCCAACTTTCTCCTTTGCCAGGGGTAGGGACAAAGTCACAGCTATGTGGAATAATCCATGTGCAGGCCTAGACTATAGTTGCCCAGAAAGACAGATGGAGCTTCACATCCCTTTCTCCCCTACCTGGGGTGGGGATGGAGCTGCAGGTATGGGCAGCAATCTATGCAGTGCAGGTCCGAGATGAGAGCAGACTTCTGGGAGAATTCTGATTTTCAGTCTATGCCAGCCAAAGTTCTCTGCAGTTATCTGTATAGGCTAGTGCAGGGCTCCTCAGCCTTTTCCCTGCCAGAGGCGGGGCTGAAGCCTAGGCAGGCTGTAGGCTGATCTGCATGAAAGAAACTGGTTCCTGATGCTGAGAGTTTAGGTCAGTCTGGGTTCCCCTCAGGCTGGGGTGGAGTCAGAATGGTAACTACTGGCCTCTTTCTGACTTGGGCTGGTTCTCACCCCAGCCATTCCCAGGGTTAACTCTTAGCCAGCCAAGTCTCCCAATCTGTAGCTGAAATTGGCATCCAACCATCTCCTTCTCCCCTGTTTCTTGGAAATGGAGCTTCTAATTCCCATCAGAGAACAGCTCCTGGGGTGGCTTGTGCCACCAGAGCAGAATAATCACCGACCTCCATGGCTTGGCCAGTAATTCCCAGACAGGCTGGCGCAGGTCCTCGTAGCTTCCTCCCTGCTGGAGGTGGCATTGGGGCCTAGGTTAGAACTTCAATGTGATCTGGATGGGAAGAAGCCAATCCCCCACCAGCACTGGGATTCTCAGTCTGTCCCGCTCCCGCTTCCCCTTGTGCCAGCCACGTAGTTAAGATGGCAGGTCCCAGCCTCTTTCTAACCTGGACAGGCTCAAACCTTAGCTGTTCTAAGGATTATACTGAAGCCCACTGAATTTCCTCATCACAGCTGAAGTTGGTCCCCAACCATCTCCTCCTCCCCCACTTTGGGGAAGTGGATCTTTCAATTCCAGGCATGGAGCAGCTCCCGAGGTGGCTTGTGCCTCCAGTGGAGAATGGACACTGGTGTCTGTGGCGTCAAGCGCTCTACTTATGAGTCTTCTCTGCAGATGGGCATCTCCACCTTCCTCTCCTTCATATTTTGCAGGACGCTCACCTGTCCTCCTGGAGCCTCTAAACAGGAGCTTCAGCTAGCTCCAGAGAGCTCTGGGTATTTGCTAATTGCCCTGTAGCAGGAGCTGACTCTAGGAGCAGCTCACTCTGCCGCCATCTTGCTGGTTCTCACTCATGCTTTTTTATTACTTAGATCACTTTATATATATTGGAGAATTTGCGAGCTTTCAAAACAATCGTGCATAGCATGCAGAATTCTCATACATCACCCTTCCAACAATGTCTTGCATTGTTGTGGAACATTAGTTACAGATTGTGAGAGAACATCATCAAAATATTACTACTATTGGGTCCATGGCTTATATTTGGTATATTTTTCCATACCCTCCTATTAACACCAAGTAATAGTATTGTACATTTGTTATGGTTCATGAGAGAACACTCTCATGTTTGCACTGTTAACCACAGTCCATCTTCCACTGCATGGTTTCCTGTCTTGCACAGAACATGCCTTGTGCTAGCTATCCACAGTGTGCACTCATTGGCACTCAGCTTCATCATAGAGTTGTGCAGTCAACTCCCCAGTAAACCTTTAAATGTTTTCCTTAGTCCAAAAGAAATAAAATCCCATACCCTCCTATTATTGACCCTGGGCATTGATATACTACTTTCTTTGACACTGATCCAAGAATAGTACAATTAAGTATAGTCCATAAATTATATTAATTTAATTTTCCAATACATCACTATATGCTTACCACCTCATAATAGGTGTTCAATTGTTCTAGTGCATAGAAGAACATTCTTGTATCTATGCTATCAAAACCTCATGCACCTCTGAGTTCAATTTATTTACTACCTAGGTTATATTCTAGCTTTCTTTTAATTGACATAATGTCACTAGTCTACCTATTTCAGCTGCAATCACTTTTGTAAACCTGCCATGTTGGTTATACTCACTATGAGGTATTACCATCAACTCTATCCATTTCCACACTTTATGACTCTACTTTTCATAGTGGTAAGAGATACATAACATAAAATGTACCAGGGCCGGGGATTGAACCCAGGACCTCATATTTGGGAAGCTGGTGCTCAACCACTGTGATGGCTATGCTATTGTGTCATCTCAGCCAGGTAATTTTGCCCAGTTGTTTGGTCAAGCAAGCACTGGGCTAACTGTAATACAAGGGCATTTATGGACTTAAGTCTCCACTGACTTTACTGCAGTGGTAAATCATAGATAGCTGGTTATAATTACATCAATCAGGGAGATTGCCATCCATTGAATCCCTTAAAAGGGAAAGTGATTCCATCATTGAGAGAGAATTTCCCAGCTAGTCTTTGGATAATCAATATCTTCAAGAAGTTGTCAAGAACCTTCATTGGACTTTCATTACCTGTATGTGGAAGCTGGACTTGTGCATCCCCATGGCTGCATGAGAGACTCTTACATAATTGCATACTATTATCAGATATCTCTTGTTGATTCTGTTCTCTAGAGAACCCTGACTAATACAGCTTGGTATCAGGAGTGGGGTTCTTTAGGAAAAGAGTCTTAGACATGGGATGTCTGAGGTGGTTCTGGAAGTTTTGCAGTTGTCATTATACTCTAATTGGACTCAAGGTTACTGATGAGCCCCTTTCCAATAATGAAGAGGCTGCTAACAGTCCATATGTGAGTTGGCAATCGAGATCCGCAAAATAACATCACTGGACCCCCCTACTTCCATGCCTGTAAGAAGCAAGGATCTATGTGAGAGTGTTTTCAACACCTTAACAGAGTTTTGTGGAGTCACATGGTATAATGATGTTGGATGGCTCCTCCTACATATTCTGAATACTTTTACCAAAGAAAGAGATGAGTTAAAATCTTCCATTTTGAAACTTAAACACTGAATGGATGATGCAAAAGTTTCTGTGTGTGCTCTGAAAGAAGATCTTGTCCCCTGTAGCCCCAGGCTCAAAATATCTGAGAACCAAACTCAGGCTATCACTATAGGAGCAGTGGAGTTACAAAGGAAACTAAAATCTCAATCCGGCAGAATTTCTGCTGTTAAAGTGAAGGCATTGATTGGAAAAGAGTGGAATTCAGAGAATTGTGATGGAGACATATGGGCTGATGATGATATTGATGGAGACATTGGAATTCTGATTTCTGCTGAGACCTTACCAGATAAGGTTGCCATGGCCTGCCCTGTCCAGGCCATACCTTGTCAATATTTTATCATCGAGGTTCCAGCCTGCTCCAGGGAGTCTAAAAAAACTTCCAGCCTTAGGGTGGGTATAAGCCAATCTCCAGCATCACTGCTGAGCCTCAAGTCTGCCCTGAGCAAACTGACTTCCAACCCCTGTTTGATGAGGTTAATCCTGTCTCACCAGAAGGAAATGCCCTGAGATCACTAGCTTGCAAGGCATTTCTAATCCTTCTCCTTACCCACCCCACCACCTCTCTTGTCTCTGAGACCTATTACTAGGCTAAAATCATAACAAGCCCCCAAAGGTGAAATACAAAGTGTGACCCATGAAGAAATAAGGTATACTTGGAAAGAACTGCATGAGTTTTCCGCTTACATAGATAGAAATCAGTGAATGGATACTAAGGGTATGGGATAATGGTGGAAGGAGTATAAATTTGTATTAGGCTAAATTTATTGATATGGGCCAAATAAGCAGTAATTCTGGTTTCAGTGCTGTAGCTCGAGGGGTTAGAAAGGACTCTAACAGTTTGCCTGGGTGGCTGATTGAAACATGGGCCAAAAGATGGCCTAGCATGTCTGAGGTTGAGATTCCCAATTTGCCCTGGTACACAGTAGAAGAGGGAACTCAAAGACTTAGGGAGATTGGAATGCTAGAATGGATTTACCATTTGAGAGCTTCCCACTCACCCAGGAATGTCTAGAGGACACATCTTTAACCAGGACTGTGAGGAACGAATTTGTAAGACTAACTCCATCTTCCCTGAAGAGCTCTGTGGTTGCTCTTTGTAGTCCAGATATTACTGCATGGAGGGCTGTGGTGGAATTAGAATCCTTAAACTTTATTGGGATGATTGGATGTCAGCCTGGTAAGAGTCAAGTATGGCCATGGCTACCACAATGAAAGGCAGATTCAAAAAAGCACTCAAAATTGTCTGAGTTGTGTATTGATATGGTGTTGGCTAATACATCATGGGGTAACTAGCAGTGAAGAATACAGGCAGTCTACTAAATTTCTTCAGGATCTGTATAAACAGAAGAGTTCTGGGTCAAGTGAATGAAACCCTAAATCAAATTACAGATGCCAAGAATCATGGCCCCTTAATCAATTCCCAGAATTTAGGCAGATTCAAAGAAGCATTCAAAATTGTCTGAGTTGTGTATTGATATGGTGTTGGCTAATACATCATGGGGTAACTAGCAGTGAAGTAAACAGGCAGTCTACTAAATTTCTTCAGGATCTGTATAAACAGAAGAGTTCTGGGTCAAGTGAATGAAACCCTAAATCAAATTACAGATGCCAAGAATCATGGCCCCTTAATCAATTCCCAGAATTTAGGCAGATTCAAAGAAGCACTCAAAGTTGTCTGAGTTGTGTATTGATATGGTGTTGGCTAATACATCATGGGGTAACTAGCAGTGAAATATACAGGCAGTCTACTAAATTTCTTCAGGATCTGTATAAACAGAAGAGTTCTGGGTCAAGTGAATGAAACCCTAAATCAAATTACAGATGCCAAGAATTATGGCCCCTTAATCAATTCCCAGAATTTAGACAGTTTACAGACCCAGAGCCCCTTGAATGAGGAGGAGGCCAGGTGTCCTTGGGGAAGGATCCAGTTAAACTGCCCAAAATTTATACTGGTAATCTTCCTCCCACCTTTGCCCAAGGAGATCTATGGTCTTTTATCAGAGTAACTTCTTTGGGGAAAAGGAAATGATGAGACATTTGGGGGATTATTGGACACTGGCTCAGAAGTGACATTAATTCCTGGAGACCCAAAACATCACTGTGGCCCACCAGTCAGAGGAGGAGCTTATGGAGGTCAGGTGATTAATGGAGTTTTAGCCCAGGTCTGTCTGACAGTTGGTCCACTGTGTCCCTGGACCCATTCTGTGGTTATTTCCCAGTTCCAGAATGCATAATTGGAATAGACATACTCAGTACCTGGCAGAATCCCCACATTGGATCCCTGACTTGTGGAATGAGGGCTGTTATGGTCAGAAAGACCAAATGGAAGCCATTAGAACTGCCCCTACCTAGCAAAATAGCAAATGAAAAGCAATATCAGATTCCTGGAAGGATTACAGAAATTATTACCACCATCAAGGATTTGAAGGATGCAGGGGTGGTGATTCCCACCACATCCCCATTCAACTCTCCTGTTTGGCATGTGGAGGATGACAGTAGATTATCATAAAAGTTACCGTGTTGGTGACTCCAGCTGCAGCTGCTGTCCCAAATGTGATATCATTTCTTGAGCAAATCAGCATGTCCCCTGGTACCTGGGATGCAGTTGTTGATCTGGCAAATGCTTTTTCTCAATTGCTTTTAGTAAGGACCACCAGAAACAGTTTGCTTTCAGCTGGCAAGGCCAGCAGTATGCCTTCACTCTCCTGCCTCAGGGGTATATCACCTCTCCAGCCCTATGTCATAATATTGTCCACAGGGATCTTGATCATGTCTCCCTCCCACAAGACATCACACTGGTCCATTATATTGATGATATCGTGATGATAGGACGTAGTGTGCAAGAAGTAGCAAAGACTCCAGACATATTAGTAAGGCATTTGCATGAGAGAGATGGGAGATAAATTCAACTGAAGTACAAGGCCCTTCCACCTCAGCGAAATTTCCAGGTGTCCAGTTGTGTGGGGCATGTTGAGATAACCCTGCTAAAGTCAAGGGTAAGCTGTCTCATCTGGCTCCACCTATGACCAAAATAAGGCACAACACTTAGCCTCTTTGGACTTTAGAGACAACATATTCCTCATTTGGGTGTGCTACTCTGGCCCATTTACCAGATGACCAGAAAAGCTGTTAGTTTTGATTGGGGGCTGGAACAAGAACAGGCTCTGCTTCAGGTCCAGGCTGCTGTGAATGCTGTACTACCACTTGGGCCATGTGATCCAGCAGATCCATTGGTGGTGGAAGTTTCCACGGCAAATAGAGATGCTGTCTGGAGACAGGCAGGCTCCTATAGGAGAATCCCAATGCAGACCCTTAGGATTTTGGAGCAAAGCCCTGCCATCCTCTGTGGATAACTACTCCCCTTTTGAGAAACAGCTTTTGGCCTGCTACTGGGCATTAGTAGATACTGAATGCTTAACCATGGGAGGTCAAGTTACCATGAGATCTGAGTTGCCTAACATGAACTGGGTATTGTCTGACCCACCAAACCATAAAGTTGGGCATGCACAGCAGCACTCCATCATAAAGTGGAAGTGGTACATGCGAGAAAGGCCTCAAGTGTATCCTGAAGGCACGAGTAAGTTACATGAGAAAGCAGCCCAAATGCCTATGGTCACCACCCTTGCCATGTTACCTTCTCTTTCCCAGCCTACAGCTTTGGCCTCTTGGGGAATCCCTTACAATCAGTTGACTGAGGAAGAGAAAACTCAGGCCTGGTTTACAGCTGGTTCTGCATGATATGCAGGTACCACCCGAAAGTGGACAACTGTGGCACTGCCACCCATTTCTGGGACATCCTTGAAGGGCAGTGGTGAGGGCACATCCTCCTGTGGGCAGAACTTCATGCAGTGCACTCAGTTGTTCATTTTGCTTGGAAGAAGAAAATGGCCAGAGGTGCTTTTTTGCCGCGACCCGCGCACTTAGTGGCACCCGAACAGGTTCCGTGCAGTCCCGAGGAGGGACAGTGAAGGGTGTAGAAATGAAAGACACAAAATAGTGGGGACCAGGTGGGCTTTGAGGAGGCTGCTGGAGTGCAGCAGTTACCTCAGGCACCCAGTTTAATCATGTACGTTATTTTATACCTTAAGTGACACCAGCACATTCAACAGCTCTCACAGCTCTTTTTCTAGGTCACTACAAATATAATAGTTATTCTTTTTTAAATAGCCCTATAATAACAGTTATCTTGGAATTCTTATCTACACATTAGCATATTTTGTTCAGCACAGAATCTTGCCCAGGGGCACCTCCTTCTTTATCTACATTCTTCCTGTGAACTTTGGAGCCTGCTTTGCAGTTTCTGGGGAACCTGCTTTGCAGGGCTCCCCACACATTTGTACGCTGATTCATGGGCTTTTGCCAATGGTTTGGCTGGATGGTCAGGGACTTGGAAGGAACATGATTGGAAAATTGGTGACAAGGAGATCTGGGGAAGAGGTATGTGGATCAATATTTCTGAGTGGGCAAAAACATGAAAATTTTTGTGTCCCACGTGAATGCTCACCAGAGGGTAACTTCATTAGAGGAAGATTTAATAATCAAGTGAATAAAATGACCTGTTTTGTGGCTAATGCTCAGCCTGTTTTCCCAGTCACTCCTGTCATTGTCCAATGGGCTCATGAACAAAGTGGCCTTGGATGTAGGGAAGGAGGTTATGCATGGGCTCAGCAACATGGACTTCCCCTTGCCAAGGCTGACTTGGCTACAGCTCCTGCTGAGTGCCCAATTTGCCAGTAGCAGAGACTCACACTCAGCCCCTGATAGGGCACCATTCCTCGAGGTGACCAACCTGCTACCTCACGGCACATTGCCTACATTGGACCACTTCCACCTGGAAAGGGCAGTGATTTACTTTAACTGGAATAGACACATACTATTGATATGGGTTTGCATTTCCTGCATGCAATGCTTCCAAAACTATCATCCATGGCATTCCACACAGCAACCTCAAACTCTGC
The DNA here is from genome assembly GCF_030445035.2 of Dasypus novemcinctus. NCBI lineage: Eukaryota > Metazoa > Chordata > Mammalia > Cingulata > Dasypodidae > Dasypus > Dasypus novemcinctus. The sequence goes on along the minus strand of NC_080690.1, from coordinate 66,034,905 downwards.
TGGTCTACAGGTTTTAGTCACAAAAGCAGGAGTGCTGTCACCAGGAAACACAACAACGATTCCCTTGAACTGGATATTAAAAGTGCCACCTGGCCACTTTGGGCTCCTCTTACCTCTGAATCAACAGTCAAGCAGGGAATTACTGTACTGGCTGGGGTGATTGATCCTATCAAGGGGAAACAGGACTGCATCTACATAATGGGGGTCAAGAAGAATTTGCCTGGAATACAGGAGATCCTCTAGGGCATCTCCTAGTACTGCCATGTCCTATGATTAAAGTCAATGGAAAATTGCAACAACCCAATCCAAGCAGGACTAACAATGGCCCAGAATGTTCAGGAATAAAGAGAGAACAATGGCCAGCAGAAATGCATGCTGAGGGTAATGGAAACATGGAATGGGTAGTGGAAGAATGTTGTGGCAAATACAAACTTGAACCACATGGCCAGTTACAGAGACAAGGACTATAGTGGTCATGAATCTTTCTTCCTTGTTTCATTATGATGATGACTGTATATGAACACAAAAATAATTTCTTTGTCTTCTTCCCCAAACTTTCCCCTCACCATATAACAAGTTGTTTCCATTTCATGTCATAATATTTGAGGATGTCAAGGTTGAGAGTGAATATTACACAAGAACTTGCATGGTATTCTGTATTGAATTAATGCTTTTCTGGTTGTATGCAGGAGAGTTGAACATTGTTATGTGGCAATATATATATATTTATGCATAGGTATAGAAAACCGTTATTGTTTTTACTTAGAGAGGAAGAATGGTTTCAGGAAATGTGCATGTTTGCTGAGTTGACAAGGGGTGGACTATGATGGTTAGGCTATTGTGTCAACTCAGCCAGGTAATTGTGCCCAGTTGTTCAGTCAAGCAAGCACTGGGCTAACTATAATACAAGGGCTTTTATGGACATTATTCACCATTAACTTTACTGCAGAGGTAAATCATAGATAGCTGGTTACAATTACATCAATCAGGGAGATTGCCATCAGCAAGAGTGGTGCTTAACCCAGTCAGCTGAATTCCTTAAAAGGGGAAGTGATTCCATCATTGAGAGAGAATTTTCCCAGCTCATCTTTGGACAGCCAACATCTTCCAGAACTCATCAACATCTTCCAGAACTCATCAAGAACCAAGTCATCAGACTTTCATTGCCTGTGTGTGGAACCTGGACTTGCGCATCCTCATGGTTGCATGAGAGACTCTTATATAATTGGATACTATTGACAGATATCCCTTGTTGATTCTGTTTCCCTAGAGAACCCTGACTAATACAACCACTGAGCCACATCAGCTCCCCTGAGTAGGATTTTTCGTTTCTTTGCTTGTTGTTTGCTTTTGCTTTTTAGGAGGAAACTGGAATCTAACCCAAGACCTCCCAGTTGGGAAGAGGCACTCAACTTCTTGAGCCACATTCACTCTGCTTTTCACCACCTTCAAGGATGCAATTCTGTGATGTTAGGTTCATTCACAGTGTTGTGTAACCATCATCACTATTCACTTCCAGAACTTTTTCATCATCTCAAACTGCAAGTCCCATGAAGCAATAACTTCCCACTCTCTCTACCCTTCAGCCCTGGTAAACTCTATTCTACTTTTTGTATCTATGAATTTGCTTGTTCCAAGTGTTTCATGTCTATGGGAAATCATACAATATTTGTCTTTTGCATCAGACTCATTTCCCGCAGCACAATGTTTTAAGGTTCATCCACATAGTGGCATGTCTTGGCACTTCATTTCCTTTCAGTGTGGATAATATTCCACTGCAGGGATAGACACTTTATGCATACTCACTCATCTGTTGGTGGACATTTGCATGGTTTCCACCTTGGGTTCTGGTGAATGATGCTGTGATGAATGAACATTTGTGAACAAGTGTCTGTTTGAGTCACTGCTTTCCTTCTTTTGGTTATATACCCAGGAATAGAATTGCTGGGTCATGTGGTAATTTCTGAAAAAGCTTTCCACAGTGGTTGCACCTTTTTACATTCCAGTGGCAATTCCCGAGGGTTCCAGTTTCTCCATATCATCATCAGTACTTTTTGGCTTTTATTTTTTTGTTAGTAGCTATCCTAGTGTGGGTGACATGATATTTCACTGTGGTTTGCATTTGCATTCCCCCAATGACTAGTGTTGTTTAGCATCTTTTCATGTGCTTATTGGTCATTTGCTTATCTTCTTTGGAAAAATATCAGTTCAGATCTTTTGCCCATTTTTGAATTGGGTCCTTTGACTTTATGTTCTAGTACCTTTTTCCAGGAACACATTTTTAAGAAAAAGTACCTAAGACCATCCTATTGTGGTTAGCTCCTCTTCCTTGGCCGAGCCAAAAAGAAATTTCCACTTCAGGGTCTGGAAGTAGAACTTTACACCACTTCTCAAGCTTTCGCCTTAAAACAACAACAAACAAAAACTTTGATGTGGGAAGAATAAATAAGACTAGACAGGTTTATAGATCTTTTTTTGTTCTGAACCATGACATAAGCCTAACAGATTGTAAAATAGAGGTAGTTGGAATTAATGTACAGTTAAACTTTTTAAAATTTTATTTGCTCTTAAGTTCTGTGAAATTTTGATTATCTAAATTACACTTACAATAATATGAAACATAATGTTTCAGATTGCAAGGTTATTTGCAATGTAATATTTGCAAAATACCTCTGTCTAATATTTACTAGTAGTATTTTTTTTAAAGATTTATTTATTATTTATTTTTCTACCCTTCCCTCCCCCCCGGTTGTCTGTTCTGTGTGTCTATTTGCTGCATCTTCTTTGTCCGTTTCTGTTGTTGTCAGCAGCACGGAAATCTGCATTTCTTTTTGCTGTGTCATCTTGTTGTGTAATTTCTTCATGTGGGCAGCACCATTCTTAAGCAGGCTGCACTTTCTTTTGCACTGGGTGGCTCTCCTTATAAGGCACACTCTTTGTACCTGGGGCTCCCCTACACATGGGACACCCCTGCGTGGCAGGGCACTCCTTGCACGCATCAGCACTGTGTATGGGCCAGCTCCACATGGGTGAAGGAAGCCCGGGGTTTGAACCACAGACCTCCCATGTGGTAGATGGATGCCCTAACCACTGGGCCAAGTCTGCCGCCTACTAGTAGTATTTTGATTTGTATAGTCATAATCTGTTAAAATGACTTCATTTTCACATCCACCGATTAAGAATTTAAGATCAGACTTAAAGATTGCTAGGATAATGACCCATGTAATATTTTTGCAAGTATTGGGAGTTCAGAATGTTTGCTAAAATAACAACCTTGGGTGCTAGGAAATGGGTTTTATCAAAGTCCATTGCTATCAACATGAAGACCTAGTGATACTGGCAAAGATCATTACCTGTAGACCTGATTAAAAATGAGGCAAATTACCTTGAAGTAAAGTTTTGGAGAAAAAAAAAACAAAGAAAGAGAGAAAGGGAGAAAGAGAGAAAGAAAGAAGGAAAGAAGGAAGGAAGGAAGGAAGGGAGGGAAGCAAGGAGGGAGGAAGAGCATCCTTTAGAACCTAAAATGCACCCAGCCTTTGACCCAGAAACTAAACTTCAGGGAATTTGCTTCTCTCTACAATACGCATGCATGTGGATAATGAATACATCCAGAGAGATTCATTGCAATACCCGCTTGTACTCACATATAATTGGCAACTCATTGACTGCTTCTCAGTGGGGGAAAGGTGGAAGGTAGACTAGCAGGTATGTGGATTATGGTCCAACAAGACAAAGAAATGAATCACCAGCTTTTATCACAGAGACAGATGCCGGAAATATATTGCTCCTTAAAACAGACAAATAGGAGAACAGTTTTCTGCCCTCTGGATAAAAAATAATAATACATATTGGCTCTTCCATGTATATATAGGGAAAGAATAGCCACCATGCTTTAAACTGGGCATCACTCTTAAGGAGTGGGAGTGGAAGAGAAGGAGGTTTATTTCATAAACTTCTCCCTTTAGAGTTTTCTGTAGTATCTGTAAACATTTTATAAGTATAACATACACAAACCAAAGACCACAAATCTTTGGATTCAAAGCAAACACAAATGTTTAGCCTCCACCCATATCAAGAGCTAAAATATTGACAGTGCCCCACATGCTTCCCTTGCCTTTCATGACCCTTGCCTCCTCCCAAAAGTGAACCACTGTCCTGACCTCTAACGCCCTCTAGTAAGTTCGGTCTGGTTTTGAACCTTGTAGATATGGAATAATACAAATGTGTTCTTTCATCTCTGCCTTCTTTTTCCTAATGTGTTTGTGAGATTCACCTGTGTTTTTGAAGAGCAGAAGGCCACTCATGTTCACTGTGAGAATATTCCATTGCATGAAGGCAGAATGTTTTATTTATCCTCTCAACTACTGATTGACATGAAGGTGGAGTCCAGGTTCGGGCCATCACAAATAAGTTATTTAGGAATGTGCAAGTATGTGTCTTTTGGAACATGTGTGCACTCATATGTACTCTGGAGTGTAAAGGATGGATCATCAAGTACGTGCAAGTCCAATCTTAGGAGATACTGCCAAATGGTTTTCCAAAATTGTCCAAATTTTGATGACAACGTGCAGAACACGAGAGTTCCAATTGTTCTGCATCCTTGCCAACACTTCGTATCATCAGTACGTTTAATGGCAGCCAATTTAGGGACTGTCTCTTTGCAGCTCTTTCTGGCTCTCATTTACATTTTTCTAATGAAGAATGAGGTTGAATAAAATTTCTTATGCTAATTGGTATTTGGAGATCCATTTTGTAGAATATCTCTTCTAATCTGCTTTCCATTCTTCAATCAGCTGGACTTGCATTTGGGAGGTTAGAGTTCTTTCTGTGTTCTAAATACAAGCCCTTTGTTGGTTATGTGTGTGCAAATACCTTTTCCCCTCTGTGGCTGGCCCTTCCACTCTCTCTCTCCTGTGTCTTTGAAGGAATAAAGCTCTTAATTTTCATGTCGTCCAGGTGGTGGATATCCTCCTCTTCTTGCGGATCCCTTCCTCTGCATGGCTTATACTTCTTTGTCTCCTGTATAAGAATCCTTCCCCTACTCCATGACTGTAAAAACATTCTCACAAGTCACCTCAAAGTTCCACCAGATTTCAGGTGTAGATTTACAGTGCAGGTGGAAAAGATTTCTATGTAGGTTTTGAGATTGGGGCACTTTTCCTTTGTTTCCCATCTCGGTATCCAGCTGATTTATTCGACGCTGATCTTCTTGGGTCAACTACTCTGTAGACAGCCATCATCGTAAGTCCACTGTCCACTCCTGTGTGAGGTGTTCCTGAACGTGGTCCTGTTCTGCGTGGTGTGTTCCCCTCTCGTTGTACTAGCATTATGTCATCCTACCGATGTAGCTTCACAGAGATTCTTGACTTCTCCTAGGACAGAAAAACTGGTAGAGTTGATCTTCAAGACATCCTTGGCCTTCCTTTGCCATGTACATTTCCATATACATTTTACAATTAGCTTGCCGAGTTACACAGGAGGATCTGCTCGGATTTGGTTTCAGATTGACTTGAATTTCCAGTACCGAGTCTGCTGACTGATATATATACAGTGTGAACTTGATGTAACATCCTTCCTTCAATGGACATCTTTTAAATATTATCTCGATAATGTGTTATGGTTTTTTGTAAGGAAAGGAGGTCTTGGATATCTTCTTTCAGATTTATTCCTAGGTGTCTGACGTTTCTTACTGATTTCAAAATGTTAACTTTTACAAAAATTACTTTCCAATTGTTAATTGCTGGTATGTACACTAACATGATTGACAAATTCTTCTGGATTTTCTACACATACTGCCTTGTCATCTGCAAATAATGACAACTATATTTCTTCCTTTCTGGCCTCTTAACTTTGGTTGAATTTTTGAACTATATTCCACTAGCTGAGAACTCTGAACATAGTTGACTAGAAATTGATGCAGTGTTCCTTGTCTTGTTCCCAACTTCAGGAAATGCAGTCATCAAATATTTCGCCCTCAGCTGTGATGCTAGAAGGTTCTTCATAGATTATTTGTTAGATAAAGGCAATGTCCCACTATTCCTAGTTACCGTTGTTGTTTTTAAAATAATCAATGTATATTAATTCTTAGCAAATACATTTTCTGTATCGATCCAGATAATCATATGGATTTTCTCCCCTTTTTCTGCTATATGGTGAATTGTGTAGATTGTTCTTCAAATGCCAAACCACACTTGCAAAACTGTATTAATCACACTATGTCATCATGTATAATTCATGCTCTGTATCATGCAACTCAGTCAGCTAATTATTGTGTGTAGGATATTTGCATTTCAGTTCCTGAGAAACAGATCACTTTACTCCAAACAGGGACTGGGATCATTTGAAAATGGACGTGAGTTTTCCCAAGCAGCCTCGTTTATTCCCGTTTTACCCTAACTCCTACATTATTCTTCTTCATGGTCTCCACCCAAAGCCTGGGGTTTTCAAGGCCTTGAACTAGTGTATATGTTGCCCAGAATCAAAAGTATATTGAGGAAAGCGGATGTGGCTCAAGCAACTGGGTTCAAATCTACCATGTAGGAAGTCCTGAGTTCGATTTCCAAAGCCTCCTGTTGTAAAGCAAGCTGGCCCACATCGAGTGCTGGCCCACACAGCGAGCTGGTGCAGCAAGATGATGCAATGAAAAAGTCACAGTGGAGAGACAATAAGAGACACAGGAGACCACAGAGAAGAGGTGGCACCAGATTTTGATCACCACTCTCCCTCTCCAGAATATCCCATCATCACTTCCCCGTGCCGCCTAAAGAGAAGACAAGCACGCACCAAAGAGCACACAGGGAATGGACACAGAAAGCAGACAGAGAGTGCAAAACAATGGGAGGGGGGATAAATAAATAATTTAATCTTTAAAGTGAAAAAATGAGTATATTGAAAGCTCAGCCCTCTTAAACTCTTTTTGTCTTTCACCTTGAAGGTAATCATAGCTCCAAATGTATTGGATGCTTTCCCTCTTAAATCCCTCAGGGACCCCCTGCGTCCTCTGCCCTCCCTGGTCGCCCCATCCTTCATCTCTTGCTTCCTGGGGTCCCCCGGCCCGACCGGTGCGGAGCCTTCTCATCTGCCCAGGCTCCCTCTGACCGGAGCCACTGGGCGCGGCGGCGCACCTGGGGCAGCAGGTAGACGTCGACGGTGCGGCCCACCCCCCACGCCGCGCGCAGCAGCAGCCACGCGGCGGTCACGGCCCCCAGCGCGCACAGCGCGTCTCACCGCGGCTCCATCGCGGGCCAGTCACCGCGCCAGCATTGAGGCCAGGCAGTGCCTGGGGCCTGAGTGTCCACCCCTGAGGACCGGGGCGCCAGGGCCCCGGCCAATCACAGGGGACCTTCCCATCGCCCCACCCGAACCCCGCCCCCGAGCACCGCCCCGGAGGCCCGCCCCCCAGGAGGTCCTGCCAGGTTCCCCAGCGGCCCTCCCAGGGGCTCGGGCCAGGCACCCCCACCTGCCCTTGGTTTGGAAGCTGACCTCGGCGCACCTGTTGTTTGGGGCCTGATTTGACCCCACCTGGCTGGAGGGCTTTGTCAGTCGCGGGTGCGTAATGGAACTTGAACTCTGCCCTGCCTGCAGTGGACAGCAATGGTTCAGGTGAATTCCAGGCAGTTCCAGAGCCAGGGAGTGGACGGGAGACCCTGCTCCTCCCAGTGCGCCAGGACCCAGCTCCTGTGAGGGCCTGAGCCCCAGGCCCTGCGCTCATCCAGGGTAAAGGAAGGAGCCTCTGTGGAAATCACGAACCTGGAAGCTCACGAGTCTTTACGCCCACGTGGCATTGGCCACAGCGAGACCCTGGGTGTCCGGGCTCCTGGGACATGTGGTGCCTGGCTGAGGAGGCTTTCCTGGCTGTGAAAGAGGTGCGGACATCTTTGGGGCTCGGCTGGTGGCCGCTGCACGCCTGGGATCGACGTGCCTCTCACTAGCTACGATGCCCGGCCGTGGGCACAGCGGCCCAGGGGATTCTGCTCCTGAACTTCACCCCCAGTCTGCAGATCGAGGTGCCACCTTGACCCCACACTTTCTCTTCTCAGGTGGAATGAACATGTGGTTCAGAACTTTCTATCTTGGTTTTTATTTCACCTGTTTGTTCTATCATTATTGAGAGAAATGTATCAAATCTCTCCCGATAAGTTTCATGTTTCTCTTCCTGTATGGATGGTGGGGGGACCGTGCAGACCCAAGGCCTGCGCATGTTTTATGTCACTGTACCAAGAAAAACCTGCATCAGACAACATTAAACAGGCAAAGATGACTTTATTCAGGGCCTCCATAAGAGAAGAGAGACTAGGGCGCAAATCCCAGTCTGCAGGGGGTGGTAAGTGTAGTCAGGACCAAGGACAGTGGGAAAGTACCACCTCGCCATCTGGTGGACAAAAAGGAGAGTGCAGGAGCGACTTTGAGACTTGAACAGCAGGCTCTGAAGTTATTTTGTTTTCTTTTGCTGCAGACCAAGTTGTTCATCCACATAGTCAGACAAGCTTAGTTTCTACGTAGTGGGGGAGGGCAGAGGTGATCAGGGCACCTGACTACAGCGTCATTGGTCACCACAGAAATAAAAAATTAAGAGGCTGTGACCACACACGTCAGTGACAGCCATTGCAGGCAAGATCTCCTGGGGATCCAAAAATCAGTCCAAAAAGGTTTGAGGTAAAATGGGATTTGTGCATCGTTTCAAAGTATCTCCCTGGGGAAATTTTTTCATCAAAAGGCAAAAATACTAACTTTTGACTGAAAAAAATCCTGGTCGACTCACCTTAGCTAAGCGAGCCAAGGTAACTTTGTCAATAATGAGACCTACCGATGTCTTGTACCCCGATAGGATGTCTTGAGAAGAGTTCACCGCCACTTCCAGGGTATTGTTTGCCAAGAGACCTACCTTCAATTTAACTATGAGAAAAATTCAGACAAACACAAAGTGAGGAACATTTATTAAATAACTCATCAATATTCTTGAAAAGTGTCAGTGTCATAAAAGCAAAGTCTGAGGAAATGTCACTGTCTGGGGAATAGTAAGGAGTAAGAACAATTAAATCAGGGTTGAATCCTGGGTTGGCTCATGGATCAGAAAACACACATTCATGAGGAAACTGATGAGATCCAAAAAAGGTCTGTCGTTTGTGGAGGGGAGCTCATGTTCACATCCTGCAGGGGAGCCCCTCACCAAGGCCGGCCTGGCCCCAGCCACTGCCGACTGCCCAACGTGCCAGCAGCAGAGACCAACACTCAAGGTGGGACCTTTCCCTGAGGTGATCAGCCTGCTCCCTGGGGCAGCTGGAGTCCCTGGACCACTTCCAAGGTGGACAGGGCAGTATTGTGTTCTTACTACAATGGACCCATATGATGGAGATGGGTTTGCCTTCCCTGCACACGATGCTTCTTCCCTAAGTACCATCTGTGTATTCACAGAACGCCTCATCCTCCAGCTTGGTGCTCCCCACAGCCTTGCTTCTGGCCATGGGGTAGCCAGCTAGTGTAGGAAAGGGAAGGTGAGTCTAAGACATAACAGAAAAACATGGCCATGAATTATGGGGCCCTGGAACCCCACCTGGGAACCCTTGAGAGAAAGACCCCACCAAGGTGGCTGCCGGAAGGACCCCATGAGAACCCCAGTTGGAACAAATATTAAACAAGACCTCATTCGGGTCAAGGGAAAGCCCAGGAAACTCTCCAGAGGTCTCATATTGGCTCCCCCTGGGGACCTGACTGGTGGGGAATCAATCAGAACAGCAGAGTCTTTAAAAACCCCACAACCCGGGGTTCCACACGTGCAACACACCCTGCAGTATGCCCGTGACCCATACCTTGGCATGGACCATGTACTTTTCTCATTTTCTTCTTTCTTAATATACTCTTTACTCCCTGGTATACCCTATGGAATGCCCTTCAATACTTTTATGTGACAAAAGGCAAGAACCTAAAAGCCCAGAAACCAGAGCCATCTGGTAACAAAGGAACAGCAAACAGCAAATGAAGCATGGGGTGGGCGCATGATCATGGAATTCACTGGTCTTTCTGAGTTCCCCATCATCCTCAAGAACATGGAATTTTAGAACTGTGGAATGGCCTTTTGAACACTCAATTATTGTGCCAGTTAGATGGCAATACCTTGCAGGGCAGAGGCAATGCTCTCCAGGAGGCTGTATATGCTCTAAATCAGCATCCACTCTGTGTGGCTGGTTCTCCCAGAGCCAGGATTCACGGGTCCTGGAATGAAGGGTTGGAAATGGGAGGGGCAGCACTCACTATTACCCCAGTGACCCACCTGAAAGAGTTTTCCTTCCTTTCCCTGCGATCTTATGTTCTATGGACCCAATGGAGGAGTGATTCCCCAGGAGACACAGCAATCATAAGACTATTGTACTGGGAGTTAAGAATGCCAGGCAAAGAAGGAAATCAGTCTACTGGCTGGGGCAACTGAGACTGAAGATCATGGGGAAATAGGACTGCACATTCACAAAGGAGGTAAGGATGAGTTTGCCTGGAATACAGGAGATCCCTTTAGGACACCTCTTAGTACTACCATGCCCTAAGATTAGATTCAAAGGAAAACTGCAAATACCCAATTCAGACAGAATAACTAAGAAGGGCCCGGAACTTCTAGGAATAAAGGTTTGGGTCACTCCACAAGGCAAAGAACCAAGGCCAGCAGAGGTGCTTGCTGAAGTTTATAAAGGGTACATGGTGGGAATGGATTTGGATCATCTGATAGGGCATCCACCTACCACATGGGAGGTCCAGGGTTCCAACCTAGGGCCTCCTGACTCATGTGTAGCTAGCCCATGTGCAGTGCTGATGTGTGCAAGGAGTGCCATGACACACAGGGGTGTCCCCTGCATAGGGGAGCCTCAAGCATCAGTGTGCCCTGTAAGGTGAGGCACCCTGAACCAAAAAAGTGCAGCCTGCCCAGGATTGCCACTGCACACATGGAGAGTTGACACAGTAAAATGATGCAACAAAAAAGAGATGGAGTTTCCCAGTGCTGCTGATGAGAATACAGACATAGATGAACACACAGTGAACGGACACAGAGAGCGGACAACTGGTTGGGGTGGTTGGAGGGAAGGGGAGAGATATTAAAAATAAATCCTTAGGAAAAAAAGGGTAGATGGAATGAGTAGTGCAAGTAGTAGTCATAAACACAAGCTATGATCACATGACCTGTGGCAGCAATGAGGATGGTAATTGTCATGAGTATTTCTTCCTTGTTTTTCTATATGTTTGTATATGTACATAAAGGAAATAATTCCTTTTTCTTCCCTATCTTATCCCCTTATCATAACTTGTGGTAACTTCACGTCATATTCTTTAAGTTAGATGATATTAAGGATAAGAGTGAATATCAGTCAAGGACTTGCCTCCTCTGTTGGGAAATGTTGGTGCATTTCCTATTGTATGCAGGACACTTGAGTTATGTCAGCTCAACTGGGACAGTGTTATCATTCTTAGTTAGAGATTAAGGATGCTTTAAGGACATGTGTATGGTGTCAATGATGGGGGATTTGTGGGAGGAAGTTCACCTGGGTGTACATATAACATACATAAATATGTTCAGATATTCATGGGGCATTGCCACGGTGGGTAGAGATTTACGCAAGAACTGAAAGAACACTGAATTTGCATCCTGGGGAGCTCTGCCACATTCTATAATGGAACAGAAACAATCCCCCAAGTGCAGAGGCAAAGATGAGTGAAGAAAGATGGTTCCTTGATGGGCCTGATAGTGGAGACTATGCTTATGAGGCTTTCGGTCTTGAAATTGCAACTTAGCCTAGTGTTGTAGGGTACTTCAGGAGTTACCTCCTGAAAGTCTCCATGTGGCTCAAATGTGGCTACTCTCTAAGCCAAACTCAGCATATGAATGTATGACCTTCCCCGCAGTGTGGGACAAGACTCCCAGGGATGAACCTTCCTGGCACTGAGGGATTACTACCAAGCACTGGTTGGTGATGCAACTGGAAAAAGACCTTGAACAAAAGGGGCAAAAGGTAAAGATAAATGAGTTTCTATGGCTAAGAGACTTGAAGTGAGTAGGGAGCTCATCACAGAGGTAACACTAATGCATGTCCCAGGAGAATCTCATAGACAGTCAAAGTAGATACTACCCCAAATAGTGGGGCTCCTGAAGGCTCCAGAGACATCCAGGTCCTAAGGTCATAACTCTGGAGTTTGGTGCTTTGCCCCTGAGCACTACTTTGGATTTGTGCTCCCGGGTGTGACAGAGCTGGACTCAGATGTGACTTCTCTACACATGCCTCTTCTGTTCTTACAGCTGGTGCTGGAAATGGCAGGTGTATGTCCAAGAGACTTGAATGTCTGGGCTGTCCATGTGCCAGCTGTACCCTGAGTGTCAGTGTAGTTTCAACACCTACTCTTCAGTTCATTGGACTCACCCAGGGAAACTAACAAGGAGGTGAGGGTTTACAACCACCACATCAAGGAACCAAGGCAGTCTATAATTGCAAGCAAGGAAGTCCCATCCATCACCCACATGGGATCAAAGTCCCCTCTCAATTAGAGGTGGAGTGGGCATCAGCATCCCAGAATCCTCAGGATTGGGGAACAAAACATGGACTAGAGTGGACTTCCTGGTATTCTACTACAGACTTATTGTGATTCTAGCAATGGAAGAAATTATATCATTGAAGTGTAGGCAGTAGCCACTGGAGGTGCTGAAATCAGGAAGACGGAAAAAGAGGTGTAATATGGAGGCATTTTCAGGGTTTGGAATTGTCATGAATGACATTGCAAGGACAGATATACCCCATTATATATCCTGCCATACTGTACAGAATGGAATGGGAGAGAGTGTGAACGACAGTGTGAACTCTAATCCATGCTGTGCAGCAATGATCCAAAATGCGTTCATCAATTGGAATGAATATACCACACTAATGAAAGAAGTTGTTAAGGTGGGGAAAAGTGGGAGGTGTGGGGAGTGGGACATATGGGAACCCCTTGTATTTTTTATGTAACTTTTCATAGAAAAATTTCATAGAACTTTTCATAAATATCTTTTAAAAATAAATTAAAAATATACAAAAAAAAAAACAAAACAAAACAGATGTGTATGTGCTGCCAAGCAGACAAGGGTAGACTGTGATGGTTCATTGCATGTGTCAGCTTGACTAGATTATGGTATCCAGTCATTTGGTCAAATGAACCCTGGAATGTTACTGATGGATGTAAATAATTAGTCAGTTGATTGCATCTATGGTTGGATATATCTACAATCAACAAAGAAGCCTGTCTTCAGCAATGAGAGGAGTCTCTTCATCCAATCAGTTCAAGGCCTTAAAGAGGGGAAATGGCTGTGGCTTAAGCAATTGAGCTCCCTTTTACCCTATGGAGGTCCTGGTAAAAAAGAACTAAAAGAAAAAAGGCACCCCAGACTTGCTCTGCATGGTGAGGCACAGGGCCCAGCAGAGCAAAGTGACACACCAAAAAGAGAATGACCTAACACAATAGAAAAAACACAGAAAACACACAAACAACAAAGCTTCAAAGAAAAATTGTTGATTTCAGTAGTCAGGAAGAATTTCTGTCTCTAGACAGCCAGCTTCTCATGGAGAATTCATGATCATTTTCTTTTTCTTTTTCTTTAATATTTATTTTATTTATTTCTCCCCACCCCCACCCTCCTGTTGTCTGCTATGATGTGTCTATTTGCTGTGTTTTCCTCTGTCCACTTGTGTTCTCCTGGCTCCAGGAATCTGTGTCTCTTTTTTTGTTACATCATCTTGCTGTGTCAGCTCTCTGTGTGCCACAACACCCCTGGGGAGGGTGTACTTTTCATGCAGGGCAGCCATCCTTGCAGGGCACACTGCTTGTGTATGGGGCTCCCCTACACCGGGGACACCCCTGCATGGCATGACACTCCTTGTGTGCCACAGCACTGAGCATGGGCCAGCTCACCATTTGGGCCAGGAGGCCCTGGTTTTGAACCCTGGACCTCCTATATGGTAGGTGGATGCTGTAGGAGTTGAGCCACATCTGCTTCCCTTCATGATAATTTTCATCACAATTCCAAACTTGTCTCTCCCCCTGGAGAATTCAAAGTCACCTTCATTGATTTCCTAACTTGCAGCCTGCCTCCGGAATTCAGACTCGCCAATCCTCATGGTCCCATGAGCCAATTCCTATAATGATATTATCCTAATATATATATAGGTATGTAAATATATATCCTGTAGGTTCTGTCTTTCTGAAAACACTTTCAGAAACATATATTCTTTACATGACCACCATGCTTCTCTGACACCTTGCAGAATTAATAGGAATTCCTAATATTATCTAATACCCAATGCACAATCAAAGGCCTTCAATTTTCTCAAGGTTGTCTTTTTAGAGTTGTTTAAGTGAATTCAAATAAGTTCCAATTTGCTTTTAGTTGTTATGTCTCAGAAATCACTTTTTTTCTAGACTATTCTCCCTGTTCTATTCTGTTCTGTTCTGTTCGATTCAATTCGATTTGATTTTATTCCATTTAATTTCATTTAATTCTACTGCCGGGGATTGAACATGGGGACCTTATCAGTGGGAAGGCTACACTCAACGAATGAGCCACATCAGCTCCCCTGAGTTGATTCCCTCACCCGTTTGCTCATTCTTCAATTTTTGTCCCCAAATGGCACTGGGAATGGAACCCGGGACCTCCCATGCGGGAAGCAGACACTCGACTGATTGAGTCATATCCACTCCCATCCTATTTTTTCTGCCATTTATTTATTTTATATGTCTCTTATTTTATATGCATCTTTAATTCATTGGTGCCACCATGGTCTGAAAATCTTTGTCTTTACATGAAACATATGGGTCATTTATATTTAATGTGATGATTGATATATTTGTGTTTAAATTCTACTACCAATTTAGAGGTTCCTTTTAGTCTTCTCTATTTTATATTTTGTTTCCTCCTTCTATATTATTTATCATTGTATATTTTGTATCTGGTAATGTAGAAAGTATACATTTTATTTCTATTCCTTAGTGGTTCATCTAAAATTATAATATTCATATTTTATTTACTAAAGGCTAAACTAATCAATACTTTTATCCTCATTTCAAGAATCCGAGGTCACTCTAGTTTCATATACTTTTCACCTAGATTTTATGTTATTACACTGTATATTTTGATTCCATCCTGGTTTTTTAAAATTGTGTTTTATTTATTCATTTTTTTAAAAACATTACATTAAAAAATATGAGGTCCTCATTCACCCCCACCGCCCCCTCCCCACCACTCCCCCCACAGTAACACTCTCCCCCATCATCATGACACATCCATTGCATCTGGTGAGTACATCTCTGGGCATCACTGCACGCCATAGCCTGTGGTCCACACCATAGCCCACACTCTCCCACGTTCCATCCAGTGGGCCATGGGAGGACATAAAATGTCTGGCAATTGTCCCTGAAGCACCACCCAGGACAACTCCAAGTCCCAAAAATTCCTCCAAATCTCATCTCTTCCTCCCATTCCCCACACCCAGCAGCCACCATGGCCACTTTTTCCACACCAATGTCACATTTTCTCAATTATTAACCACAATAGTTCATAAATAGAATACCATTAAGTCCACTCTAATCGTTACTGTATTCCTCCTTCCTGTGGACCTTGGCTTGGTTGTGTCCATTCCACATCTATGTCAAGAGGAGGCTTAGATTCCACATGGATACTGGATGCAATCCTCCTGCTTTCAGTTGTAGGCTCTCTAGGCTCCATGGTGTGGTGGTTGACATTCTTCAACTCCATGTTAGCTGAGTGGGGTAAGTCCAATAAATCACAGTGTAGGAGCTGAAGTCTGTTGAGGTTCAGGGCCTGGCTATCATATTGTCAGTCCAGAGATTCAAATCCCCTAGATATATCTTAAGCCCCAGCACCAACTACAATTTCAGTAAAGTAGCAAGAAAGGCTTGGGAAAAGAGATCCCATCTGAGTCCAGCTCCATCACGCAGAAATACCAACTCCAAAGAAGGGTCAACTGACATGGCAGTTAAATCTATCTGCCATGACCATAGAACCTGTGAGTCTCTTAAGCCCTCAAAAGAACCAATATCTGGGGTTGTATCTACTTTTTCTGTCTCTGAGACTCTGCTCAGTGTGCATAAGGGCAATCCTTCTGACAGCCTCCAGACTCTTTTTTAGAGACTCATAGCCATATAAACTCATTTGTCCTTTCCATTTCCCCCCTTACTTTAGGTCAAACAGCATTTTTAACTCCTGTTATTATATGTAGACAGGGACATTCTGCTGGTCCATGTTGAACCTTTAATTCAAGGTCATTTTCTACTTATGTCATCAGCTGGTACTTGGTAGTGATCCCTCGGTGCCAGGGAGGCTCATCCCCGGGTGTCATGTCTCACGCTGGGGGGAAGCCATTGCATTTACATGCTGAGTTTGGCTTCGAGACTGGCCACATTTGAGTAACACGGAGGCTGTCATGAGGGAACTCTTAGGCACAGTGCTGCTCTAGGCCTTGTTTTTATTTCAGGTGTATAGGCTCACAAGCATAGTCATTAGTATCAGGGGCTCACTGTTGGACCCTCATTCCTTCCTGGTCCTTGCCATTGCACCTGGGGCACTGCCGCTGCTCCCCTAGGGACCACGACAGAGCCCCCCCTGGCCAGGATCCCAGTTCCCCCCTGTTGTTGTTTTTAATTGCTTCCACTATGAGTATATCCAAACATTTCCATGCACCCTGGACATATGCCCTGTATAACTCCCTGTCAACCATATGTCCCCTGTCAATAACATCCCATACCAGTATTCCTCTGCTGCCATTGTTGAACCACTCTGTGATCCAAAACTTCCTGAAAAGTGAAGCCTAATATAATGTCAGGTTCCCTTAATAGTAAAATGGAATATAGTGATGAGTTTAAAGGTTAGATATAGAATACATATTGATTTGGAAAAATTCTACATCCTCTCTTTTTCTTTTCTTTTTTCCTAATTATTAAGCCTTAGATCACAGTAATTCATATATACAATATACAGTACTCCCACATATCCAATATAAAACCTTTTCCCTTCCACAGCGATAATCTTTTAACATATTCATACCATATTTGCTGAAACTGATGTACAGATATTGAGACAATTGCTTTCTTTTTTTTTTTTTTAAAGATTTATTTTTATTTATTTAATTCCCCTCCCCTCCCCCGGTTGTCTGTTTTCTGTGTCTTTTTGCTGCGTCTTGTTTTTTTGTCCGCTTCTGTTGTTGTCAGCAGCACGGGAAGTGTGGGTGGCGCCATTCTTCGGCAGGCTGCTCCCTCCTTCACGCTGGGTGGCTCTCCCTATGGGTGCACTCCTTGCGCGTGGGGCTCCCCTACACGGGGGACACCCGTGTGTGGCAGGGCACTCCTTGCGCGCATCAGCACTGTGCATGGGCCAGCTCCACACGGGTCAAGGAGGCCCGGGGCTTGAACGGCGGACCTCCCATGTGGTAGACCAACGCCCTAACTACTGGGCCAAAGTCGGTTTCCCAACAATTGCTTTCAAACAAGATAACATTTGTGTTTACATTGTGGTTTATACTTTAGGCTATACAGTTTTCTAAATTTTTTAGTTATCCTATGTTTTACATTATGGTTTACATTATTAGTCTGTCATCCCCTATATGTTTTTGGTGTAATATTACATGTTTTATATCCATCCTTGTGTACTCTTGTGAAACACTTCTTTTGCCCTCACATTTACTTTGGTTCCATCTATTCAATATCTATTTCCCCCTCCCCTTGGGGCCCTCAGTGACAGTCAATCTTCATTTCTTGAGGAGCCATGTTCAGAGATACTTGCAACAAGCTGAGGACTTGACTTGCTCAACTGCCCTAATGCCCTGGGAGCCACCCTTTCTCTTGAGAGATACACTTCCCTCTATTTGATGGGATTAGTCCTCCCCAGGATGTGGGTCTACCTTCACTCTCATTATATAGGTCTCTACCCAATTGTATAACCCACTCTGGCAAAATGAGCATTCAGATATTCCGTAGGAGTCTGTCCTGTGTCAGATTATCCCCTTTGAGTATCTTAAACAGGTAACTTTCCTAATTATATTTTGAAAAGGTTTTCTCAGCATTATACTCTCAACCAACACCTGACAATCTCCTATGTTCATATGTTGCCCCATCCTCCCCCCAATTTCTTGGGCAATATTACCCATCTGCCAATCCCTAGCCCCCCTCAAACCCGCAAAGCCCCACCCAAAGATAATCCTATGCCCCCATTTTATCCCTTCTTTGTACACATACTTACCTCCAACTTATCATAGATTTCACCCATGTAGATGTCAGCTTACATCCTTTCCCAACCCCCCCCCCCCGATTTCCTGTAAGCCTATCTTCCACTCTCTAGCTCTCTGAGGCAACTTGCTTATTTCATATCATTGAGGTCATGTAGTATTTGTCCTTCAATGCCTGGGTTGCTTCACTCAACATAAGGTTCTCAAGATTCATCCATGTCATCACGTGTGTTTGTAGGGTATTTGTTCTTACAGCCGAGTAGTATTCCATTGTATGTATAAACCACATTTTATTGATCCATTCATCTGTTGATGGGCATTTGGGTCGATTCCAACTTTTGGCAACAGTGAACAATGCTGCTATGAACATTGGTGTACATATATCGGTTTGTGTCCTTGTTTTCAGTTCTGCTGGGTATATACCCAGCAGTGGAATTGCTGGGTCATATGGCAAATCTATGGTTAGTTTTTGAGAAACCGCCAAACTGTCCTCCATAATGGTTGGATCCTTCTGCATTCCCACCAGCAGTGGATGAGTGTTCCCATTTCTTCACATCCTCTCCAGCATTTGTATTCTTCTGTTTTTTTCATAGCTGCCAGTCTTATGGGAGTAAGATGGTATCTCATTGTAATTTTGATTTGCATTTCCCTGATAGCTACAGATTTGGAGCATTTTTCATTGCATTTTAGCCATTTGTATTTCTTCTTTGGAGAAGTGTCTGTTTAAATCTTTTTCCCATTTTTTTTGTACTATTTTTTAAATTTTTTTATTCATTTTTTAAAAATATTACATTCAAAAAATATGAGGTCCCATTCAACCTCACTGCCCCCACCCCACCACTCCCCCCACAGCAACACTCTCTCCCATCATCATGACACATCCATTGCATTTGGTAAGTACATCTCTGGGCATCACTGCACCTCATGGTCAATGGTCCACATCATAGCCCATACCCTCCCACATTCCATCCAGTGGGCCCTGGGAGGATCTACAGTGTCTGGTAATTGTCCCTGAAGCACCACTCAGGACAACTCCAAGTCCCAAAAACGCCTCCATATCTCATCTCTTCCTCCCATTCCCCGGACCCAGCAGCCACCATGGCCACTTTTCCCACACCAGTGCCACATTTTCTCTATGGACCTTGGATTGGTTGTGTCCATTGCACATCTATGTCAAGAGGAGGTTTATTTTCCACATGGATACTGGATGCAATCCTCCTGCTTTCAGTTGTAGGCACTCTAGTCTCCATGGTGTGGTGGTTGACATTCTTCAACTCCATGTTAGCTGAGTGGGGTAAGTCCAATAAATCAGAGTGTAGGAGTTGAAGTCTGTTGAGGCTCAGGGCCTGGCTATCATATTGTCAGTCCAGAGATTCAAATCCCCTAGATATATCTTAAACCCCAGCACCAACTACATTTCCAGTAAAGTAGCATGAAAGTCTTGTGAAGAGAGATCCCATCTGTGTCCAGCTCCATCACGCAGAAACACCAGCTCCAAAGAAGGGCCAACTGACATGGCAGTGAACCCCATCTGCCATGACCATAGAACCTGTGGGTCTCTTTAGCCCTCAAAAGAACCAATACCTGGGGTTGTATCTACTTTATCTATCTCTGAGACTCTGCTCAGGTGTGCATAAGGGCAATCCTTCTGACAACCTCCAGACTCTTTTCTAGAGACTCATAGCCATATAAACTCATTTCTCCTTTCCATTTCCCCTTTACATTAGGTAAAACAGCATTTTAAACTCCTGTTATTATATGTAGACAGGGATATTCTGCTGGTCCGCGTTGAACCTTTAATTCAAGGTCATTTTCTAGTTATGTCATCAGCTGATCCCTCGGTGCCAAGGAGGTTCATCCCCAGGTGTCATGTCCCATGCTGGGGGGAATGCATTTGCATTTACATGCTGAGTTTGGCTTCGAGACTGGCCACATTTGAGTAACATGAAGGCTGTCAGGAGGAAACTCTCAGGCATGGTGCTGCTCTAGGCCTTGTTCTTATTTCAGGCGTATAGGCTCACGAGCATAGTCATTAGTATCAGGGGCTCACTGTTGGACCCTCATTCCTTCCTGGTCCTTGCCGTTGCACCTGGGGCACTGCCGCTGCTCCCCTAGGGACCACGACAGAGCACCCCCAGCCAGGAACCCAGTATCCCCCCAGCTGTTGTTTTTAATTGTTTCCACTATGAGTATATCCAAACATTACCATGCACCCTGGACATATGCCCTGTATAACTCCCTGTCAACCAGATATCGCCTGTCAATAACATCCCATACCAGTATTCCTCCACTGCCATTGTTGAACCACTCTGTGATCCAAAAGTTCCTGAAAAGTGAAGCGCAATATAATGTCAGGATCCCTTACTAGTAAAATGGAATATAGCGATGGGTTTAAAGGTTAGATATAGAATATGTATTGATTTGGAAAAATTCTACATCCTATCTTTTTCTTTTCTTTTTTCCTAATTATTGAGCTTCTCTTCACAAGAGCCTTAGATCACAGTAATTCATATATACAATATACAGTACTCCCACACATCCACCATAAAACCTTTTCCCTTCTACAGTGATATTCTTATAACTTATTCATATCATTTTTACTTAAACTAATATACAGACTCTGAGACAATAGCTTTCAAACAAGGTGACATCTGTGCTTACATTGTGGTCCATACTTTAGGATATACAGTTTTCTAAATTTTTAGTTATCCTATGTTTTACATTATGGTTTACATTATTAGTCTGTCGTCCTCTATATGTTTTTGGTGTAATATTACATGTTTTATATCCATCCTTGTGTACTCTCGTGAAACTCCTCTCTTACCCCCACATTTACCTTGGTTCCATCCATTCAACATCCATTTTCCCCTCCCCTTGGGGCCCACAGAGACAGCCAATCTCCTTTCCCGAGGAGCCACATCCAGAGATACTTGCACAGTGTTCAGGGCCTGACTTGCTCAACTGCCCTAATGCCCTGGGAGCCACCCTTTCTCTCTAGAGACACAGTTCCCTCTTTTATGATGGCATTAGTCCTCCCCAGGATGTGGGTCCACCCCCACTCTCGCTACTTGGGTCTCTATCCAATGGTACAACCCACCCTGGCAAAATGAGCATTCAGACATTCCCCAGGAGTCCATCCCGTGTCATACCATCCCCTCTGAGCATCCTAAACAGGTAACCGTCTGAATTATATTTTGATACGGTTTTCTCAGCATTTTACTCTCAACCAACACCTGACACTCTGCTATGTTTGTATGTTGCACCTCCCCCCCCAATTTTTTGGGAACTATTACCCATCCGCCCATCCCCAGCCCCCCTCAAACTCGCAAAGCCCCACCCAAAAGCAACCCCTTGCCCCCATTTTATCTCTTCTTTGTGCTCATACTTACCGCCAGCTCATCATAGATTCCACCCCTGCAGACGTCGGCTCACATCCTTCCTCCACCCCCTGATTTCATGTAAGCCTATCTTCCAGTCTCTAGCTCTCTGAGGCAGCTTGCTTATTTCATATCATTGAGGTCATGTAGTATTTGTCTTTCAATGCCTGGGTTGCTTCACTCAACATAAGGTTCTCAAGATTCATCCATGTCATCACGTGTGTTTGTTGGGTATTTGTTCTTACAGCCGAGTAGTATTTCATTGTATGTATATACCACATTTTATTGATCCACTCATCTGTTGATGGGCATTTGAGTTGATTCCAAGTTTTGGCGATAGTAAACAATGCTGCTATGAACATTGGTGTACATATATCGGTTTGTGTCCTTGTTTTCATTCTGCTGGGTATATACCCAGCAGTGGTATTGCTGGGTCATATGACAAATCTAAGGTTAGTTTTTTGAGAAACCGCCAAACTGCGCTCCAGAATGGTTGGATCCTTCTGCATTCCCACCAGCAGTGGATGAGTGTTCCCATTTCTTCACATCCTCTCCAGCATTTGCATTCTTCTGTTTTTCATAGCTGCCAGTCTTATAAGAGTAAGATGATATCTCATTGTAGTTTTGATTTGTATTTCCCTGATAGCTACAGATTTGGAACATTTTTTCATGTGCTTTTTAGCCATTTGTATTTCTTCTTTGGAGAAGTGTCTGTTTAAATCTTTTTCCCATTTTTTAAATGGGTTGTTTATCTTTTTATTTTCAAGATATAGGAGTTCTTTATATATGCAAGTTATAAGTCTCTTATCGGATATATGGTTGCCAAATAGTTGCTCCCATTGTGTAGGTTCCCTTTTTACTTTTTTGACAAACTCCTTTGAGATGCAGAAGGCTTTAATTTTGAGGAAGTCCCATTTGTCTATTTGTTCTTTTGCTGCTTGTGCTTTTGGTGTGATGTTCATGAAGCCATTTCCTATTACAAGGTCTTGTAGATGTTTCCCTACACTGCTTTTCAAGGTCTTTATGGTCTTGCCTCTTATATTAAGGTCTTTGATCCATCTTGAATTGATCTTTGTATAAGGTGTGAGATGGTAATCCTCTTCTGTTCTTCTACATATAGATATCCAGTTCTCCAGGCACCATTTTTTGATAGGCCATTCTCTCCCACTTGAGAGGGTTTGGTGGCTTTATTGAATAATATATGGCTATATATATCAGGTTCTGTATCAGAACTTTCAATTCGATTTCATTCATCTGTGTGTCTCTCTTCATGCCAATACCATGCTGTTTTCACTACTGTAGCTTTGTAGTATGTTTTGAAGTCAGGTAGTGTGATTCCTCCAATTTCGTTTTTCTTTCTCAATATGTCTTTGGCTATTCAGGGCCTCTTTCTTTTCCAAATAAATTTCATAGTTAGTTTTTCTAGATCCTTAAAGAAGGCTGTGTTGATTTTTATTGGGATTGCCTTTAATGTGTAGATCAATTTAGGTAGGATAAATATCTTAATAATATTTAGTCTTCCTATCCATGAACAGGGAATATTCTTCCATTTATTTAGGTCTTCTTTGACTTCCATGAACAGTTGTGTATAGTTCTTGGTGTATAAGTTTTTTACAACTTTAGTTAAATTTATTCCTAAATATTTGATTTTTTAATTTACTATTGTGAATGGTATTTGTTTCTTGATTTCCTCCTGATCTTGCTCATTATTGGTGTACAGAAATGCTACTGATTTTTGCGCATTGATCTTATAACCTGTGACTTTACTAAACTCATTTATGAGTTCTAGAAGCTTTGTTGTCGACCTCTCAGGGTTTTCTATGTATAGGATCATGTCATCTGCAAATAATGAAATTTTGACTTCTTCATTTCCTATTTGAATGCCTTTTATATCTGGTTCTTGCCTCAGTGCTAGAACAAGTACTTCTAAGACAATGTTAAATAGAAGGGGAGACAGTGGGCATCCTTGTCTTGTTCCTGACTTTAGAGGGAAGGATTTTAGGATTTCTCCATTGTAAACAATGTTGCCTGTAGGTTTTTCATATATACTCTTTATCTTGTTCAAAAAATTTCCTTGTATTCTGATCTTTTGCAGTGTTTTTATCAAGAAATGGTGCTGTATTTTGTCAAATGCTTTTTCTGCATCTGTACATATAATCATGTGATTTTTTTCCTTCAATCTGTTTATGTGGTGTCTTACATTGACAGATTTTCTTATGTTGAACTATCCTTGCATACCTGGAATGAATCCCACTTGGTCGTGTGTATAATTCATTTAATGTGTTGTTGAATACGATTAGCAAGTATTTTGTTAAGTATTTTTGTGTCTAGGTTCATTAGAGAAATTGGTCTGTAATTTTCCTTTCTTGTGGTGTCTTTGTTTGGCTTTGGTACTAGGGTAATGTTGGCATCATAGAAGGAGTTAGGCAATGTTCTTCTGTTTCGATTTTTTGGAAGAGTTTCAGCAGGATTGGTGTTAGTTCTTTCCAGAATGTTTTGTAGAATTCACCTGTGAAGCCATCTGGCCCTGGGCTCTTCTTAGTTGGGAGGTTTTTAATGACTGATTCTATCTCTTTACTTGTGATTGGCTTGTTGAGTTCATCAATTTCTTCTTTCATCAATATGGGCTGCTTATGTGTTTCTAGGAGTTTGTCCATTTCCTCTGAATTGTCATTTTTGTTGGAATATAATTTTTCAAAGTATCCTCTTATGATAGTCTTTATTTCTGTGGGGTCAGTGGTGATATCTCCTTTCTCACTTCTTATTTTATGTGTTTGCATCTTCTCTTGTTTTTTCTTTGTTAGTCTCACTGAAGGATTGTCAATTTTATTGATCTTCTCAAAAAACTAGCTCTTGATCTTGTTTATCTTTTCAAGTGCTTTCTTATTTTCTATTACATTTAGTTCTGCTCTTATCTTTGTTATTTCCTTCCTTCTTCTTCCTGTTGGATTATTTGTTGTTTTTTTTTCTAATTCCTCCAAATGAACAGTTAGTTTTTCAATTTTTGCTCTTTCTTCTTTTTGATATATGAATTTATGGCTATAAATTTCCCTCTCAGTACTGCTTTTGCTGCATCCCATAAATTTTGGTATGTTGTGCTATCATTATCATTGTTTCAAGGTAGTCATTGATTTCTTTTGAGATTTCCTCTTTGACCCACTGTTTTTCTAAGAGTGTGCTGTTTAATTTCCAAATCTGGGTGTGAAATCTGGGCCTCTGACCCTTGCAGATTTCCAGCTTCACTCCACTGTGGTCAGAGATATTATTTTGTATGATTTCGATCTTTCTGAATTCATTAAGCCTTTCTTTGTGGCCTAGCATATGGTCTATCCTGGAGAATGATCCATGTGCACTCGAGAAAAATGTATATCCTGCTGTGTTTGGGTGTAATGATCTGTATATGTCCATTAGATCCTGGTCTTCTAATATGCTTTTCAAATATTTCAATTCTTTAGTGATTCTCTTTTGCGATGTTCTGTCCAGAGTTGATAGTGGTATATTAAAATCCCCCACTATAATTGTAGATGCATCTATTCTTTCACTTAGTTTTTCCAGCGCTTGCCTCACATATTTAGAGGCGCCCTTGTTAGGAACATAAATATTTATGATTGTTCGTTCTTCTTGAAAGATTGTCCCTTTCACTAATAGATAGTATCCTTCTTTGTCTCTCACAATTGTTTTGCATTTAAAGTCTATTTTGTCTGATATTAATAGCTACTCCTGCCTTTTTTTGGTTATTGTTTGCTTGTAAGATTGTTTTCCAAACATTTGCTTTCAGCCTCCATGAGTCTCTGGGTCTAAGATGTGTCTCTTGTAGACAACATAGAGATGGGTCATGTTTCCTCATCCAATGTCCCAGTCTGAATCTTTTGATAGGTGAGTTTAATCCATTGACATCCAGTGTTATTAATTTCAAGGAATTATTTATGTTAGCCATAGTTTGATTGGACTTGTGTTTGCCATATTTTGTTTGTTTCTTTGTTTTTTCTTCTCCTTTTGTCTTTTTTGTTGCTCTTACACTCTCCTCCAATTCTGCCTGTCCTGTTTTTTTCCTGCAGAACTCCCTTTAGAATTTCTTGAAGCAGAGGTTTGTTGTTGGCATAATCTTTCAATTTCTGTTTATCTGTGAATATTTTGAACTCTCCATCATTTTTGAATGCTAGTTTAGCTGGATAGAGTATTCTTGGTTGGAAATTTTTTTCCTTTAGTAGCTACACTATATCATACCACTGCCTTCTTGCCTCCATGGTTTCAGATGAGAAATCAGCACTTAATCTTATGGAGTTTCCCTTGTATGTGACGGTTTTCTTTTCTCTTGCTGCTTTTAGAATTTTCTCTTTGTCTTGAGTGTTGGATAATTTGACAAGTATATGTCTTGGGGTGGGCCTGTTGGGGTTTATGACTATTGGGGTGCACTGTGCTTCTTGGATGTACATCTGTCTCTTTCAGTAGATTTGGGAAATATTCAGCCTTTATTTTCTGCAACACTCCTTCTGACCCCTTTCCCTTCTCTTCTCCTTCTGGAATGCCTATAATACGTATGCTTGAGCATTTTGCATTATCATTCAGATCTCTAAGTCTAGCTGGATTTTTTCTATCTTTTTATCGATCAATTCTACTATCTGTTTGATTTCCGATGTCCTTTCTTCCAAATCACTAATTCTCTGCTCTGCCTCTTCTAGTCTACTGATATTTGCTGCAAGTGTATCTTTGATTTCTTGAACTGTGGTGTTAATTCCCATCATATCTGTTATCTCTTTGCGTATGTCTTAAATTTCCCCTCCATGTGTTGTCTTCATGTTGTTAACTTTCCCTTTACTTCATTAAATTTGTCAGTGATAAATGTTCTGAAATCTTTCATTACTTGTGCGAAGTTCTGCTCCCCTTCCTGGTTTTTAGTTTGTTCATTGGATTCAGCCATGTTTTCCTGATTACTGGTTTAGTTTGTAGATTTTTTTTTGCTGTCTCATCATCATTTTATCTTGATGGGTTTAATCAGTTCCTTAGCTTCTTTGTCTAGTCTTGGGGATTAATTAGCTGTCATTTTTGCGTAAGTGTTATATCTTCTCTTTGTCACTTTGTTCTTCATATTCTGATTTCTTATTGCTGGTTGAGTTCACTTTAAAGGAAAGTATTAAGGGCAGGGAAAGGCAATTGTGTAAGCAAGGAAAAAGTGTAAAGTAGTATTGGTGGTAAATGTTAACAGAGCAACAATATGAGATCTGGGAGGATGGATATTAGATTCATGTAAGTTGTGTAAAATTATAGCAGTAGGTAGAGTACCTATAATGGGGTAGTCGACTGAATATGGGAGGAATATAGTATGAATTAAAAAGCTAGTGTTTTCATGAGAGAGAGAAAGAGAAAAGAAAGGCAATAGTTTCAAGGGTGGATAAAATACAGAAAACAAAACAAAGGTATTAGAAATTAAGAGTTAGACACTTTGGGGATTAAAGAAAGGGAGGTGGAGTATAGGAGAGACAGTAGATGATGGGGGATATCGAGATGAAGGGGAAAGGGGATAGTGTAAGTAGCCAAAATCAATTCACACAGAAATGAGGCAGCAGAGGATGAGGAAACCCAGCAAATGTGAGGTGTTCCATGCAGCATCTATTGTATAATTAAGATAAAATAAAATAAGAAGGAAATGAGGGTCAAGAGAGAGAAAAAAGAAGAGAGAAAAAGAAAGAAAGAAAGAAAAAGGGGATGGGTAAAGGGAGGGGAACAAGTAGGGAAAAGAAAAAAAGATCTAGAACAACCACAACAGCATCAACAACAACAAAAAACCCTAAATAACTGAAAAAAAAAGACTTTGGGGGACAAGCTGGGAGAAAAGACTAGGAGATAATGCAATGTTAGCAATCAGGACAATAAAAAATAAAAAGATAAAATAAAAATAAAAACAAACAAACAAAAAAAAACCACAATTGTTGAAGGCTAGGACATTCAAGGACCTCAGATGGACCTCAGGGCATGATGGATTCAGGGATGGAAAGTCTGTGATATTGAAGACTCAAGAGGTGTGAGTCTCTGGGGTGTGGGCTACCAGGGTTTTGGGGACTCAGACCTGGCAATCTCAAATCTGGTTAACAGGGAGCCTGGGAGCACTGCAGTGCAACACAGCCTTCAGGGATCCCCACAGCTGGGTGCCAGCCCTATGGAAGAGGTCACATCTGCAAACTCTAACCTATGTGTCTGAACCCCACAATTCACTCACTCACTTGGGTCTCTTCTGTGGCTGTATCACCAATTCGACTTCAGGACACCTTCCACTCTGTAAGCCCCCAGAATGGCCACCTGGGGGCGCCTCTACACTGCAGCCAATTTAATGATGCAGATCAGTAGCCAGGCCCAGGGGTGGGGCTCCAGCCGGAAACGCTGATAACAGAGTCCAAAACCAAAATTCCCACTCTTACAAAATATTCCCCTAATTGGCTTCCAGACGTCTCCCACCCTGCAGGCCTTGAAGCAGTCTCCTGGTCATGTCTCTTTATTGTGAACAATTTAAGGCTGCTGAAGATTTGCAGCTGGCCTTGGGGGTGAGGCTCTAGGCAGGAGCTCTATTATATGTGTCCACAATTAAAAATTCCCCACCTCACAATAAAACTCCCTTTTGTCTCCCCAAATCTGTCTGCAAAGGCCTCCTGTCCTGTTAGCCCCCCAATAGCTTACTCAGGGCTTATGAATTCCCCAGTACCGCAGAGCCTCCAGAAATCACCCTGCAGCACCAGTGCCACAGCTCCGCCCACCCCATGAGGGAGCATCCCACACGCAGCTCCCACCTCCGTGTAATAGAGCCTCAATTTTATTTTATACATGAATTTTCTCTGTTATCTTCCCACCAAATCGATGTCCAGACACCTCCTGCCCTGCAAAATCCTGAAACCTATATCAGAAATTTCAGTTCAATTCCACTGGTCTGTGTGTCTCTCCTTATGCCAATACCATGCTGTATTCACTACTGTAGCTTTGTAGTATGTTTTGAAGTCAGGTAGTGTGATTCCTCCAATTTCGTTTTTCTTTTTCAATATGTCTTTGGCTATTCGGGGCCTCTTTCCTTTCCAAATAAATTTCATAGTTAGTTTTTCTAGTTCCTTAAAGAAGGCTGTGTTGATTTTTATTGGGATTGCCTTTAATGTGTAGATCAGTTTTGGTAGGATAGACATCTTATATAATATTTAGTCTTCCTATCCATGAACAGGGAATATTCTTCCATTTATTTAGGTCTTCTTTGATTTCCTTGAACAGTCTTGTATAGTTCTCAGTGTATAAGTTTTTTACATCTTTAGCTAAATTTATTAAAAAATAGTTGATTTTTTAATTTACTATTGTAAATGGTATTTTTTCTTGATTTCCTCCTAATCTTGCTCATTATTGGTGTACAGAAATGCTACTGAATTTGTGCATTGATCTTATAACCTGCGACTTTACTAAACTCATTTATGAGTTCTAGAAGCTCTGTTGTTGACCTCTCAGGGTTTTCTATGTATAGGATCATGTCATCTGCAAATAATGAAATTTTGACTTCTTCCTTTCCTATTTGAATGCCTTTTATATCTGGTTCTTGCCTCAGTGCTAGAAAAGTACTTCTAAGACAATGTTAAATAGAAGGAGACAGTGGGCATCCTTGTCTTCTTCCTGACTCTAGAGGGAAGGATTTTAGGATTTCTCCATTGTAAACAATGTTGCCTGTAGGTTTTTCATATATACTCTTTATCTTGTTCAAAAAATTTCCTTGTATTCTGATCTTTTGCAGTGTTTTTATCAAGAAATGGTGCTGTATTTTGTCAAATGCTTTTTCTGCATCTGTACATATAATCATGTGATTTTTTTCCTTCAATCTGTTTATATGGTGTATTACATTGACTGATGTTCTTATGTTGAACCACCCTTGCATACCTGGAATGAATCCCACTTGGTCGTGGTGTATAATTCATTTAATGTGTTGTTGAATACGATTAGCAAGTATTTTGTTAAGTATTTTTGCATCTAGGTTCATTAGAGAAATTGGTCTGTAATTTTCCTTTCTTGTGGTGTCTTTGTTTGGCTTTGGTACTAGGGTAATGTTGGCATCATAGAAGGAGTTAGGTAATGTTCCTTCTGTTTCGATTTTTTGGAAGAGTTTCAGCAGGATTGGTGTTAGTTCTTTCCAGAATGTTTTGTAGAATTCACCTGTGAAGCCATCTGGCCCTGGGCTCTTCTTAGTTGGGAGGTTTTTAATGACTGATTCTATCTCTTTACTTGTGATTGGCTTGTTGAGTTCATCAGTTTCTTCTTTCATCAATATGTGCTGCTTATGGGTTTCTAGGAGTTTGTCCATTTCCTCTGAATTGTCATTTTTGTTGGAATATAGTTTTTCAAAGTATCCTCTTATGATAGTCTTTATTTCTGTGGGGTCAGTGGTGATATCTCCTTCCTCATTTCTTTTCTTGCATATTTGCATCTTCTCTTGTTTTTTCTTTGTTAGTCTCGCTAAAGGTTTGTCAATTTTATTGATCTTCTCAAAAATCCAGCTCTTGGTCTTGTTTATCTTTTCAGGTGCTTGCTTATTTTCTGTTTCATTTAGTTCTGCTCTTATCTTTGTTATTTCCTTTCTTCTTCTTCCTGTTGGATTACTTTGTTGTTTTTTTTCTAACTATTCCAAATGTGCAGTTAGTTCTTCAATTTTTGCTCTTTCTTCTTTTTTGATGTATGATTTTATGACTATAAATTTCCCTCTCAGTACTGCTTTTGCTGCATCCCATAAATTTTGGTATGTTGTGTTATCATTATCATTGTTTCAAGGTAGTCATTGATTTCTTTTGAGATTTCCTCTTTGACCCACTGTTTTTCTAAGAGTGTGCTGTTTAATTTCCAAATCTGGGTGTGAAATCTGGGCCTCTGACCCTTGCAAATTTTCAGGTTCACTTCACTGTGGTCAGAGATATTATTTTGTATGATTTCGATCTTTCTGAATTCATTAAGCCTTTCTTTGTGGCCTAGCATATGGTCTATCCTGGAGAATGATCCATGTGCACTCGAGAAAAATGTATATCCTGCTGTGTTTGGGTGTAATGATCTGTATATGTCCATTAGATCCTGGTCTTCTAATATGCTTTTCAAATATTTCAATTCTTTAGTGATTCTCTTTTGCGATGTTCTGTCCAGAGTTGATAGTGGTATATTAAAATCCCCCACTATAATTGTAGGTGCATCTATTCTTTCACTTAGTTTTTCCAGCGCTTGCCTCACATATTTAGAGGCGCCCTTGTTAGGAACATAAATATTTATGATTGTTCGTTCTTCTTGAAAGATTGTCCCTTTCACTAATAGGTAGTATCCTTCTTTGTCTCTCACAATTGTTTTGCATTTAAAGTCTATTTTGTCTGATATTAATAGCTACTCCTGCCTTTTTTTGGTTATTGTTTACTTGTAAGATTGTTTTCCAAACATTTGCTTTCAGCCTCCATGAGTCTCTGGGTCTAAGATGTGTCTCTTGTAGACAACATAGAGATGGGTCATGTTTCCTCATCCAATGTCCCAGTCTGAATCTTTTGATAGGTGAGTTTAATCCATTGACATCCAGTGTTATTAATTTCAAGGAATTATTTATGTTAGCCATAGTTTGATTGGACTTGTGTTTGCCATATTTTGTTTGTTTCTTTGTTTTTTCTTCTCCTTTTGTCTTTTTTGTTGCTCTTACACTCTCCTCCAACTCTGCCAGTCCTGTTTTTTCCTGCAGAACTCCCTTTAAAATTTCTTGAAGCGGAGGTTTGTTGTTGGTATAATCTTTCAATTTCTGTTTATCTGTGAATATTTTGAACTCTCCATCATTTCTGAATGCTAGTTAAGATGGATAGAGTATTCTTGGTTGGAAATTTTTTTCCTTTAGTAGCTACACTATATCATACCACTGCCTTCTTGCCTCCATGGTTTCAGATGAGAAATCAGCACTTAATCTTATGGAGGTTCTCTTGTATATGATGGTTTTCTTTTCTCTTGCTGCTTTTAGAATTTTCTCTTTGTCTTGAGCGTTGGATAATTTGAGAAGTATATGCCTTGTGGTGGGCCTGTTGGGGTTTATGAAGTTTGGGGTTTGTTGTGCTTCTTGGATATGTACATCTGTCTTTTTCAGTAGATTTGGGAAGTTTTCAGCCATTATTTCCTGCAACACTCCTGACTCCTTTCCCTTCTCTTCATCTGGGATGCCTATAATACATATGTTTGAGTGTTTTGTATTGTCATTCAATTCCCTAAGTCCTAGCTGGATTTTTTCTATCTTTTTACCTAACAATTCTACTATCTGTTTGATTTCCGATGTACTGTCTTCCACATCACTAATTCTCTGCTCTGCCTGTTCTAATCTGCTGCTATTTGCTGCGAGAGTATTTTTGATTTCTTGAACTGTGGTGTTCATTCTCAACATATCTGTTATCTTTTTGCGTATGTCTTAAATTTCCCCTCCAAGTGTTGTCTTCATGTTGTTAACCTTTTCCTTTACTTCATTAAATTTGTCTGTGATATATGTTCTGAGATCTTTAATTACTTGTGCAAAGTTCTGCTCCCCTTCCTGGTTTTCTGTTTGTTCATTGAATTCAGCCATGTTTCCTGATTACTGGTTTGGTTTGCAGATTTTTGTTGCTGTCTGGTCATCATTTTATCTTGACAGGTTTAATCAGTTCCTTAGCTTTGTCTAGTCTTGGGAATTAATTAGCTGTTGTTTTTGGGTAAGTGTTCTATCTTCTCTTTGTCATTTTGTTCCTCTTATTCTAATTTTTTATTGCTGGTTGAGTTCACTTTGAAGGAAAGTATTAGGGCCAGGGAAAGGCAATTGTGTAAGAAAGCAAAGTGTATAAAGTAGTATTGGTAATAAATGTTAACAGAGCAACAATATGAAATCAGGGAGGATGGATATTAGATTCATTTAAGTTGTGTAGAGTTATAGCAGTAAGTAGAGTACCTACAATGAGGTAGTCGACTGAATATGGGAGGAATATGGTATGAATTAAAAAGCTAGTGTTTTCATGAGAGAGGGAAAGAGAAAAGAAAGGCAATAGTTTCAAGAGTGGATAAAAGACAGAAAACAAAACAAAGGTATTAGAAATTACGAGTTAGACAATTTGCAGATCAAAGAAAGTGAGGTGGAATATAGGAGAGACAGTAGATGATGCATATCAAGATGTGGGGGAAAGGGAATAGTGTAGGTAGCCAAAATCAATTCACACAGAAATGAGGGAACAGAGGATAAGGAAAGCCAGCAAATGTGAGGTGTTCCCTGCAGCACCTATTGTATAATTAAGATAAAATAAAATAAGAAGAAAATGAGGGACAAGAGAAAAAAAAAGAGAATAAAGAGAGAAAGAAAAAGGGGAAGTGGGTAAACGGCAGGGAAGAAGTAAGGAAAAGATAAAAAGATATAGAACAACAACAACAGCAACAACAAAAAAACTCTAAATAAATGAAAGAAAAAAAAAAAGACCTTGTGGGATACAGTGGGCGAAAAGACTAGGAGATAATGCAATATTAGCAATCAGGACAATAAAAAATAAAAAACAATACAAAACAAAAAAGAAAAGAAAAAACACAAACATTGAGGCTAGGACATTCAAGGACCTCAGATTGACCTCAGGGCGTGGTGGATTCATGGATGGAAAGTCTGAGATATTGAAGACTCAAAAGGTGTGAGTCTATGGGGTGTGGGCCACCAGGGTTTAGGGGACACAGACCTGGAAACCTCAAATCCAGTTAACAGGGAGCCTGGGAGCACCGCAGTGCAACACAGCCTTCAGGGATCCCCGCAGCTGGGTGCCAGCCCTATGGGGGAGGTCACATCCACAAACTCTGACCTGTGTGTCAGAAACCCGCAATTCACCCTCTCACTAGGGTCTCTTCTGTGGCTGTATCACCAATTCGACTTCAGGACACCTCCCGCCCTGCAAGCCCCCGAAACAGCCAGCTGAGGGCGCCTGTACACTGCAGCCAATTTAATGATGCTGCAGATCAGCAGCCAGACCCAGGGGACGGGGCTCCAGCTGGAAGCACCGATATCAGTGTCTGAAACCGAAAATCCCATGCCTCGCAAAAGATTCCCCTAATCGGCTTCCAGACGCCTCCCACCCTGCAAGTCCCTGAAACAGCCTCCTGGTGACATCTCCTAATTGCAAGCAATTTAAGGCCGCTGCAGATCGGCAGTTGGCCTTGAGGGAAGGGCTCTAGCTGGAAGTGCTATTATTCGTGTCAGAAATAAAAAATTCCCCACTTCGCAAAAAACTCCCGTCTGTCTCACCAAATCGGTTTGTGAAGGCCTCCTGCCCTGCCAGCCCCTGAATAGCCCACTCAGGGCTTATGAATTCCCCAGTACTGGAAAGCCTCCAGGAATCACCATCGCGGTGCTGGTGCCGCAGTTCCGCCCACCCCAGGAGGGAGCATCCCGTGTGCAGCCCATAACCCCATGTAAGAGAGCCTCAATTTTATCTTTTACATGAATTTTTTCTGTTACCTTCCCACCAAAGCAATGTCCAGACACCTTCTGCCCTGCAAAATCCTGAAACAGCCTGGTCCTGAAGAATTTCTAATGCTGCCCAGCCACTTCTTTGCAGGAGAGATTATCCAGTGCACTCACTCAACCACCATCTTGCCCCAACCCCATCCTGTTTTTTTCCTTCTTTTCTTCTGGAGGTGAGAAAATTTTATCCATTTCTGATGTCCCTTCCTGAACAGATAGGGCAGTAAGTTTGGCAGGAAGCTAAGATCTTCCCTATTGATAGAAAAAAGACACTGTCGTGTTCTGAGCCAGAGGGATCTTAAAAAAGGAAACTTCCCTGACTCCTAATTGTTTTTTTAATTCAGAGGCTGACAAGAGGGTCTCCACTCAGTTCAGGAGCAAGGCATGGCTCCTGGGAAGTGTTGGGGGACAGGGGTAGCAGGAGAGCCTGTCCAGGCTGGTCTTTTAGCATCCTTGGCCCACAGATGACAAGGTGACATCCCTGGCAGCTGCTCCAAGTGTCTGGCTGTCACCTGCACTGTTGCTGAGTCCAGTAGCAGCAGGGGGCACTGCAGGATGTCATGCTATCCCAGCCAGGGCAAGGTGTGGTACTCTTAGCGGGCTCGCTGCCCAACCTCCCACTAGGTGCTCTTCCACGAGCCTCACAGTACTACCTCCAGCCTCTTCAGGCATCTGGGTGGTAGTCCAGCTGAAAGTTTCCTCCTTCTCCACCTCACCCCATGCCTCATCCAGGCTGCTCTGAAGTCCAGCCCCAGGGCCTCCTTTGATGTCATCAGCTGAAGGAACTTCCAGATCTTCCCACATGTGTAGTCCTCATTCTCCCCACTAGCGAGGTTGCAGTCCTTGACCATGCACTCCACCTTGCAGCACGATACACAGGCCACAGCTGTGGGGTCTCCTTGGGCTGCTCCACCTGCATGGAGCAGGGACCAGGCTGGTGGAAGTGCAGGGTCATGGCAGCCACAGAGCAGGGTGCCTCTTGGGGCTTCTGTGGGCTCCATCTGCACTGTAACCTTCTCCAAGGCCCAATCCTTGAGTGTATTCGTGAAGTCAGCTCGGAACAGCGCACGGTCAGTGAGGGTGTGTTTGATACAACAGAAGACCTTCTCCATCTATGACTGGTGAGGGCCCCAGAACTGGGAACTCAGCTACTGGAAGTCTCTGGCCAGGCAGCTGCCACTTTCTCAGGTTGCTTGGCTGCTGGCGTGCGGTGCTTTCTCTTCCCTGTTCTGCAATGGGAATGGTGGCCAATAGCAAAGACTCGATGACGGAGGTCTTTCTGATGGTTCTGGAAGGTACTGCTGCAGAGTCCCATGTCTTTCCCCACTTCTGGATAGGGAGGCACACAGTCAGACCACTCAGAATGTTGCTGTGGTGCTTTGAGACTGTGTATCCAGGAAATCATGCTCTTCAAGCTGGTCCATTGCTGTGGTAAGAGCCTGGACCAGGTGGGGCATTCTGATTAGGCTACTGGGCATGGCCCAGGGTGGGTCTCCATCCTCCTAGTGCAGTTCCTTGTAAATGGATGAACACAGAGAGAAAGCCCCAGGAGCTGAGCAGGAAACCCATGGGAGCCAGAAGCTGAAAAGGGAAGGGAGACCCGACCATGTGCCAGAGGAGTCCAGGCTCACCTCGAATGGACATTGTCCTGGCTAAGCTAATTAAGCCCCATTGTAAAAGCCAATGCTTTTCTCTTATATTGCATTTTGGCAGCCCAGCCAATGAAAACAGGAGCATCTTATTTTCTTCACTCATCTTTATTGAGATGTAATTGTCATATAATTATATATAATTATATGCCAATTATATAGATAAAATTCACTTGTTTGAAATGTATAATTCAGTGGTGTTTTTTATATTCACAAACTTGTGCAATCATCACCAGTATAATTTTATACATTAAAAAAATTTTTGCTTTTCTCCAAGTGGCTCTATAGTTTTCTCAGCACCACATATTAAAAAGCCATCTCGAGGGACGGAAGTGACTCAGGTAGTTGAGTACCTGCCTTCCACAAGGGAGGTACTGCGATCAGTCCCAGTGTCTCCTTAAAAAAAAAACAACAGACAATAAGCAAAAACAATGAGCAAAGAGAAGAGGGAGCCATGGGGCGGGGGCTGGGCTCCATTTTCCACCAGAGGTTTGAGGTGCCACCCTTCTACTGAATGGGGGTTCAGGGTCCACGGTGCTTCTACTCCAGCCCAACAATCGAGGGAGAGGCGGGGACAGACAGGCAGCCACGCCTACCACACGTTCCTCAATCCTCTTTTCTTCTCTTTGGTCCAGAAAGTGATAAAACCATAGATGTAACCTTCACTGCCCATTGAGTGAGTAGAAACAACCTGAGCAGCAAGAAACTCAGCAGGAAATGCTGGGAAAGAGCGAGACAGGGATCAGTCACATCCTTGCCTTCCACCCTCTCCACCCCCGTCCCCAGCCCAGGGCAGGGCCCTCCCCTCCTCGGGGCGTCTACTCTTCTGGGGCCCAGTGGCCTTCACCACGGAACGCCCCATCAGCCTCTGCCTTTGCCCCCGGAGGCACCTGCACGGCGTGGCTCAGGCACCCAGAGGTGTGCGAGGAGAGGCCCAGGGTGTCCAGGGCCTCCCGAGCGAAGTCTCGGGGGTCCTTCACCAGCAGCCCGATCTTCATGCGATTGGTCATGTTGGTGGAGACTACTAAGGGGCTCACAGTCTGCGGGAAGGAGGCGGGTAAAGCGCTGTACCCCCTGCGCCCCTAGGCCCTCCCCGAAGTCCCGCCCCGCGCCCAGAATCCCAGACCCCACCCCCAGCAGGAATGAGCTGCGGAGGCTTCAGGCCCTAACCCCGAGGGGCCTTTGTCCTCTCGAGCCCCGCCCCATCGGCGTCCCCAGTCCAGGCCCCGCCCACCGGTGCCTCCAGGTCTCTAAGCTCCCCACCCCCTCTTGGAGCCCCTTGGACTCCCCCCACCCCAGCCACAGCCCTAAGGGCCCCACCCCCGCTGTCAGGCACCTGCACCGTGATGCCCTGGGAGAGGTACTCGGCTCCCACCGCCCTCGAGAAGCTTCCCACGAAGGCCTGTGGAGGAAGGATGGGGAGGGGGCCGGCACCGAGGACCCTCCCTGCGCAGCGTCCCGCCCCTGTGGGGCCCTGCACCCACCCCTCCTCCAGCCCCTGGGCCAGCAACGCTCCTGCAGCTCTGCCCTGGGCCTAGAACACTCCGTGGCTCCAGCCGGCCTCACGGCCTCCTCCGCCTTCGGCCCCAAAGGCCTCGGTCTGCTGGACGCCCCGTGGTCCCCAGGCACCCACTGGGCCGTGGCGGGGCCAGCCTCTTGCTTCCCTGGCTCCTTCCAGCTCCCAGGTGTTTGCTGGCCCGAGACTCAGGGGCACCCGGCGCCCCCTCCGCAGGACTTGCCCACCAGGACCTGCAATGCCCGGGCACGCGCCAGGGGAGGGGCCCAGGCTCGGCAGCAGAGCCCTGGCCTGGACTGGGGTCTCCATACCTTGGTGGCAGCGTAGGCTGCGAGGAAGGGCCAGGGGCCGTTTTCAGTCTCTGAGGAGAGGTTGATGATGACGCCTCTGCCCCTGCAGGAGGAAGCAGGTGGGGGCAGGAGAGGACCCTGTGACTCCCCCCCAAACCTGAGATGCTGGAGGGACAGGGAAGCTTCCAACAGGAAGAGGTGGGCACGTGGGTGGGGCAGCTGGAGAATGGACAAGGCCTGGGGTGGAGGGGGTGGGGTGGGAGAGGAGGTCGGGTGGAGTTTCCACACAGAAGACAAAGAGGCTGGTTCCTACCTGGCGACCATCTGGGGCAGGACGATGCGGGTCATCTGGAGAGAAGCTGGTGAGGCCGCGGCTCTCCTTTCCATCCTCTCACCTGCTCCCTCGACGCCCTCGCCCTCCTCCTCCGCGTCCCTCCCACCCCTGCTTTCCCTTAAGGAACAACCCCAGGCACCCCTCGTGCCAGGCGCAGTGCTGGGGGTCCCGAACCACCGGAGTGGTCGCACCACGCCGCCCCCAGCCCAGCCCCTCCCAGCCCAGCTCACCTGCGCCACGGACAGCACGTTGCAGTTCACGATATCCGCCAGCGCCTGCGGGGAGGGGAGCCGTCAGGGCAGCCCTGCCCCTGTCCTGCCACAGCTCCCACCGACTTTTATTACTTAGATTACTTTCTATTGGGTTAAGACATCCATAACATGAAAATCATCTTTTCAACCACACTTGAGGTTGCAATTCTGTGCCATCAAGTTCATTCCCAATGTTATGAGCCGTCACCACTATCCACCTGTGGAACATTTTTATCATCGGAAACCAAAACTCTGAACCCATGAAGCAATAACTCCCCACTCTCTCCTCCCTCCAACCCTTGGGAACCTCTCTTCTACTTTCTGTCTCTATGAATTTGCTTATTCGCATCATTTCATATGTGGGAAATCAGACAATATTTGTCTTTCTGCATCTGGCTTATGGCCCTTAGCATAATGTTTCAAGGTTCATCCACACAGAGGCACGTCCCAGCACTTCATGTCTTATCATTGTGGATAATAGTCCATTAATAATAATAATAACAAATAACTAAGTAAATAAATAAACAGAAAAAAGTTCTACCTCTTAATAGTCTGCTCTCAAGCTCACTATGCTTCCCCTGTCACACTGGCTGCTCTTCTGTTTCTAATTTATTTGTATTTATAATTTGCATAGATGAGTCAAATAATATGTAGTACATTTTTATTCGTTTCTTTCACTTAGCACATTTCCTTTTTAAAAAAATAACTTCGTGCAAGATTATTAATATATTACCACACATACTGTCCATAATGTACCTTCTTGTATTTTGCCATAATATACATGACCTTAAACTTTCCCTTTCAACAACTGTCATACCCTCAGACTTGCACTGCTAGGTACAAACACTATGATGTGTTCTCACCATTTCTATTCATTTACAAAGATTAATTAAAAAAATCCTTTTACCAATTCTACACAGATTAACCCAGCTTCCATTTTCTAACCTCATTCCATTTTCTGGTGACCCATGTTCTACTTATTAACTTCATGAGTTTACAATATATATTTAATTCATAATAGCGCAATCATTCCATATTTGTCCTTTTGTGTCTGGCTTGCTTCACTCAAGCTAATGCCCTCCAGGTTCATCCATGTCGTATGCTTCATGCCTTCATTTCTTCTCACAGCTGCATACTATTCCATTGTGTGTATACACCACAATTTGTTTACCCATTCATCAGTTGATGGACAAGTGGGTTTTTTCCAACTTTTGCTGATTGTGAACAATGCCACTACGAACACTGTTGTGGTGATCTGTTTGTCACTGCTCTCAGTTCCTCTGGGTATATACCTAGCAGGGGTAATGTCGGGTCACAGGGCAAGTCTATATTAAACTTCCAAAAAAATGTTCTAGGGGAATGGGTGTATCTCAGTTTTTAAGCACCTGCTTTGCATGTACAAGGTCATGGATGAATCCCCAGTATCTCTTTAAAAAACAAACAAAAAAACCCTTCAACTTCCTTAGGAACTGCCCGACAGTCCTCCACAGTGGCTGCACCATTCTACATTCCCACCAAAGTGAATGTGTATTCCTCTCTCTCTTCATCCTCTCCAATACTAATGTGGCTGAGTGGTTTTAAAAAATATATATTTTCAGCTTACATTTGGAAGTTGAAGTAGCACAAAGGACAAAGAAACCAAAGTAGATGAAAACTCAAGGCAATTACTAAGTTCAGGGAGAGTAAAGCATTCTTCAATAAAAGGGAAGTCATCACCGTCCACCACATGGCACAGCTGTGAGCAGTGTTTTCATATTTCCAGTAATGTGACTTTGTTCACATCTCTAAAATATCCTGCTGGGGATGGCAGTTCTGGAGAGTGTGTGCTCGAGTGAGGAGGGGAGGCAGAGTTTTATGTGAAAGAGAAATAGTCACTAGAGACTGGCTAAGACTGAAAACTAAAGATGAGCGCTACAGACATATCATTTAAAGTGATGAGGTCACACTTTTAAAAATTGAAGGTGCAGTCATTCTCAGTGGGGGTGACTTTTGCCCCAGGGACAGCTGGCAATGGCCATGGTTGTCACAACTGTAGAGGGGGGTGCTACAGGTTTCTAGTGGGCAGAGCCCAGGGATGCGGCTCAGCATCCTACAAAGCACAGGACCAGCCCCCACAAAGATGTACCCAGCCCAAAGTTGCAAGAGTGACGTTGTGAAAAATCCTGCTGGAGGCACTAGAAAATGGAATGAAACGGGATATACCATTTTTTTTACCAAGCCCTGATTAAAGAAAAAAAGCCCTAAATTTGATGTCCACAAAAACTAAAGGAAATATCATGGCATCTGAAA
The DNA here is from genome assembly GCF_030445035.2 of Dasypus novemcinctus. Classification (NCBI taxonomy): domain Eukaryota; kingdom Metazoa; phylum Chordata; class Mammalia; order Cingulata; family Dasypodidae; genus Dasypus; species Dasypus novemcinctus. The sequence goes on along the minus strand of NC_080690.1, from coordinate 65,994,470 downwards.
AAAGATAACAGCAAATGAAAAGGAGTTGTGAACTGCCATGTACGTACCATTGGAAGAGTGAACATGTGTGTAGAGTGATTCAAGAAAAGCGGCTGTGATTTCAAGAATGATCTAAATAGAAATCTATAAATCCACACACCCCAGCAGCAGCCCCTGGCTTGACCAGGCGGGTCGATCCATGGCGTGAGCACCACGAATAGAAAAGGGCAGAATCAGACCCAACTCGCACAGTTGTATGTGTTGGGCACTGGGAAAAGTGCCTCATCGAAAGGACCAAGTTCACATTGTAGACATCACTGATTTGTAGCTTTTAAAACCATTTCTAGAGGAAGACGGCTGATTTCCCTCAAAGTCAGTGCATTATGCTGGCTGTCCACCAGAGGGCAGTACAGAGGCTGAGGACGTCCCACCAGCCGGCGCTTAATGGCGCCTCCTGGTTCACCCTCTTACCTTCGCTGGGTCCTCAGCATCCAGCAGTTTCATAATCCTATTGCAAAAGTACCGCATACCCACGTTGTTCACTAAGTAACAGCGGACAGATGGTTCCTGTCAGGTCAACAGTCGCAGGGAGCCAGGAGGGACAGAGAGGGCAACCAGCAGAGGGTGTGGGGACAGCTGAGCTGGGCTGGGGCCGTACCCAGCACTCCAATGTCCAGTTCCTGCAGCTCTGCCTCAATGGCCTCGTAGATCTCCAAGCCCCCGGTGAAATCGGCCTGGAGGACTCGCGTCGTCCTTCCGTGACGCTGCTCTGGGAGGTGGGGACAGGGCCAGGCCCTCGCTGGAGGCCAGTCCCACCTGCCACAACCCTGCCCTGCTGTGGACATCTGCCCAGGACCCCAGTCCAGGCACTGCCTCCACCCTTCTCCACCCCCAGCCTCTCCGAGTCCCAGACACTGCCCTGGGCCTGAGACCCCCCAGCCCTCGCTCCCTCCCCTGCCAGTCCCCCCCGCTGCCCCAGCCACTGCCCTGGAGCTCACCTATCTCCTTAGCTTCTTGCTCCAACTTGCTCAGGTTTCTACTGATAAGCACGATGTTCAGGCCTCTCCGGGCAAGCTGCAGGGATTCCTTCCCTCATTCTTGTACTCAACAATTTAAACAACATTTACTGTGCCCTGACTGTGTGCTGCACATTGTCCTGGATTCAGACAGCACAAAGAGGACCCAGAGGCCTGCCCTCGTGCAGCAAGTTCCGGAGAAGCACACGGGGAGAGGGAGGAGCCCGTGCCAAGGCCCTGCTGGCATTGAGAGGGCAGCGTGGGGTCAGGTGCACTGGGGCAGTGTGGGATGTACAGGAGCTGGAGGGGGAGCACGGCCAGAGCAGGGCCGTGGGGGCCCAGGATGGCCTCCAGCTCCTCTTCTCAGTGATGTAGAGCCCATCGTTCAGCCTCCTTCCTTCCCTCAGACATTCTTCCAAAATATCTTTACTGAGCACACCCTGGTTTTGCTGGCTGGTGCTGGGAACACTGGGTGGCCATGACTGACCCTTTCCAGAACCTCTCCTCCTCCTGTGTCCCCACCCCAGGTCCTGTTAGTGCCAGTTCCTAGTCTCCTGCCCTCCTGTTCATTCTCTACTCTGTAGTCAGAAGGGTGTTTTTATAGCACAAACCTGCCCTGCTTCTCTCCTGCTTAGAAACTGCCTTGGCTCTCCAAGATGCCACAGGCCTCACCCAGCCCCCTAGTCCCTGTGTGGCCTGATGCCTGCTCAGTCTCCTGCCCACACCCCTCTAAGAAAATCCAAGCACCGCAGATAGTTCATCGAGCCACTCAAACACACCTTGGATTTCCCTGCCTCAGGGCCCTTGCACAAGCCACCCCTTCTGCCTCCAATGCCTTTCCCCTTCAAAGAGAAGAGTGAGCAAATATCTGGGGAATAGGGGACACTTACTGGCTGACGGTCAGTATTTAGGGCCTGCCTGCCTCTCCCAAGCCGCAAACCTGAAGGAAACGTGCCATGTGGACCTAGTGTCCATCAGCTTTGGAGGCACGTTTTGCCCAAGCTTCTCCACTGCCCCCTGCATGAGACACTGATGCTGTGGGGCTTCAGGTCACCCTGTCACTAGCAAACAGTCCCCAGGCTCATCCTTGGGATCAGCACAGCCACAGCCCTCCCCTTATGGGGCTCAAAGTCCAGTGGGTGCCACAGAAGGTATCCTCAGCATGTCAGCGATTTTATTTAGGTATCTCTTTACACCTGTCTAGCTGTCTCCCCTTGGAACATAACCTCATGAGGCCAGGTACTTTCATTTCCTTAAACTTATTTTGTTCATGGCTGCATCTCCAGTGCCTGGAACGGTGCCTGACATGTAGAGGGTGGTCAATAAAAATGATTTGAATGCATGAATCAGGGTGTTGATATGAAAGGATAGAAACAGTAGAGGGGCACTGTGAACACTTGACTCAAGGTTCGGGGTAGGCAGATGGAAGGCTTCCTGGAGGAGGGGGTGCTACAGACTAGATCACACAAGGCTCAGTTGAGGAGCTACAGGCAAGCAGCTCGGAGAAACTCCTGCCCACACCCCATTCACCACACCTCATGCCCCTGCTCACCTCGTGTGCGTAAGCCTTGCCAATGCCGTCAGTGGCTCCTGTCACCACTGGGGGCAAGAAGAGAAGGAGCTGGTAGGAGGTGCGTCAGCAGCCTGCACAGGACTTGGCCCCAGGCCTTCTTCAGCCGGTTCCAGATCCTTCCCCCGCCGACCCCTCCTCTCCCCTCACGTTGCCTCCTGCACCTTTCCTGGGATCGTGGCTCCTGGGGACCGCCTCCCTCTTTTCTGGCTTCACCCCCTCCCCTCTGTCTACTCATCATCCTCCCCCTGGGTCTCTGTCACCTGCTCTCCTGGACCGCCTCAGGGACCCCCTGCCTCCTCTGCCCTCACTGACCGCCCCATCCTTCACCTCTTGCTTCCTGGGGTCCCCCGACCCGACTGGTGCAGAGCCCTCTCACCTGCCCAGGCTCCCTGCGACCGGAGCCATGGGTCGCCGCGGCGCACCTGGGGCAGCAGGTAGACGTAGACGGCGCGGCCCACACCCCACGCCACGCGCAGCAGCAGCCACGCGGCGGTCACAGCTCCCAGCGCGCGCAGAGCGTCCCACCCCGGCTCCATCGCAGCCCAGTCACCGCCCCAGCGTCCAGGCCAGGCAGTGCCTGGGGCCTGAGTGTCCACCCCCGAGGACCAGGGCGCCTTGGCCCCGGCCAATCACAGGCGACCTGCCGCCCCGCCCGAGTCCCTTCCCCCAAGAGGCCCTGCCTGTTTCCCCTGCTGCCCTCCCCCGGTTGGGCCCAGGCACCCGCACATGCCCTTGGTTTGGAAGCTGACCTCAGCGCATCTGTTGTTTGGGATCTGATTTGACACCACCTGGCAGGAGGTGCGCAGGTGCTTGATGAAACTTGAACTTGGCCCTGCCTGCAGGGTCAGTGACCCATTGAGGTGAATGCAAGGCAATTCCAAGGCCAGGGAGAAGGCACGAGACTCTGCTCCACGCGGTGCACCAGGACCCACCTCCTGAGGGCCTGAGCCCCGAGCCCTGTGCTCATCCAGGGAAAAGGAAGGAGGCTGTGTGGAAATCACTAACCTGGAAGCCCCTGAGTCTTTTCCGTCCACATGGCATTGGCCACAGCGAGTCTCTGGGAAATGCGGTGCCTGGTGTAGGAGACCTTTCCCCACAGTGAAATAGGTGCGGGCATTTTTGATGCTCAGCTGGTGGCTGCTGCATGCCCAGGATCAATGTGCCTCTCACTAGCTCTGATGCTGCGCTGTGGGCACAGAGGCCCAGGGGATTCTGCTCCTGAACTTCACCTTCAGTCTGCAGATCAAGGTGCCACCTTGACCCCACACTTTTCTTTTCTGAGATGGAATGAATATGTGGTTAAGATCTTTCTATTCTGGTTACTATATTAGTCAGTGTTCTCTAAGGAAACATAATTAACAAGAGATATTACACCATAGTATGTGATTCTATAAGAGCCCCACACGTGGTCATGGGGATGCACAAGTCCAGGTTCCGCAGGCAGGCCCCAACCAGGGGCTGCAAGGAAAGTCCAGTGAAGGTGCTTGAGGAGCTCTGGGAGAGGGTGGCTGTCCAAAGAGGAGCTGGGAAATTCTCTCTCAATCTAGGAATTACTTCCCCTTTTAAGGGATTCAACTGATTGGGTTAAGCATCACTCATTGCTGATGGCAATCTTCCTGACTGATATAATTAGAACCAGCTAGCTATGAATTACCACTGCAGTAAAGTCAATGGTGACTGAAGTCCATAAATGCCCTCGTATTACAGTTAGCCCAGGGCTTGCTTGACCAAACCACTGGGCACAATGCCTGGCTGAGATGACACAATAGCCTAACCATCACACTTCCTATTTCATCTCCTTGTTCTACCATTATTGAGAGAAATGTATCAAATTCCTCCTGATAATTGTTATCTATTTCTCTTTTTGTTTGAATACTGGCTTGGGGTAGCATCCAGAGACCCACACATGCACATGGTTTATGCTGCTCTACAAGAAAAATTTGAACCTAAGGATACCTTTATTTATAGGCAGCTATAGCAGAAGAGAGAGAAAAGAACTCAATTCCCAGTATGCCATGGGGTGGAATTTGTAGTCAGGACAAAGGGCAGTGGGAAAGCACCACAGGGCCATCTGGTGGAACAGGGGAGGGAAGGGGTGACTTTGAAACTTGACCAGCAGGCTCTGAACTTTGTTTGGATTTCCTGCAGACCAAGTTGTTTGTCCAGATAGTCAGACAAGCTTAGTTTCTAGGTAGTTGGGGAGTGCAGAGGTAGTCAGGGCACCTGACTACAGTGTCATTGGCCACCACAAAAGCAAAAAATTAAAAGGCTGTGACCACATAGTTCAGTAACAGTCATTGCAGGCAAGATCTCCTGGTGGATCCTAAAATCAGTGCAAAAAAGTGTTGATGTATCTACCCGGGAAACTTATTCATCAGACGGGAAAAAATAGTAACTTGACACTGAAAAGAATCCTGGCAGACCCCACCTTAGCTAAGTGATCGAGTTAACTTTCTCAATGTTGAGGCGTATCTATACCTTGTACCACCAAAAGCATGCCATAAGTATTCACCACTTCCAAAGTATTCTTCACCAAATTGCTTAACTTTAACGTGAGAATGAGAAAGTTTCAAACAAACCCAAAGTGTGAAACATTTACAGAAGAATTGGTCAATATTCTTAAAAAGTGCCAAGTCATAAAACACAGAGAAAGACAAAGGAACTGTCACCGGTTCAAGAGACTAAGGGGAGAGAACAATACATGCAGGGTTGGGTCCTAGAATGAATCCTGCAACAGAAAAAGTCCATTCATGGGAAAACCAATGAAATGCCAAGAAAGTCTGTATTTTATGATTTTATGGTATGGTGCTGATGTTAATGCACAGTAGGAGGTGAAGTGGATGTGGCTTAAGTGATTGTGCTCCCATTTAGCATATGGGAGGTCCAGGGTTCAATTCCCGGGGCCTCCTGGTGAAGACAAGCTGGCCCATGCAGGAGCACTGGCCCATGTGGCAAGCGGCTCTGAGTGGAGAGCTGGAGCAGCAAGTTTACAAACAAAAGAGGCACAGAAGAGAGACAATGAGAGACACAGCAGACCAGGGAGCTGAGGTGGTGCAAGAGATTGAGCACCTGTCTCCCACTCCAGAAGGTCCCAGGATTGATTCCCATTGTAGCCTAAAGAGAAGACAAGCAGGCACAGAAGAAGGTACAGAGAATGGACACAGAGAGCTGACAATGTGGGGATGGGGAGGGAGGAGGGAATAAATAAATATCCATTAGGAGGCTAATCTTAGGGAAGGCTGGGAGAAGGGTTATAAGGTGTGCCTCTGTAAAACTTTTGTAACTTTTCAGTAAGTCTTAAATTGTTCCAAAAGGAAAACTTCAGAAAAATCCCAAAGACTCACTGGTTGGAGACATGACAGTATGTGCTTTTCAAAATGGATAATTTATCATCATTGATAGGAAATAATTAGAGTAGGGAAATTCACAGTGTCTGAAACTAGACTACAGGTTACCAGAGCAGGGGTGGGTTAGGGAATGGGGAGTTAATGTTTCATGCATGCAAAGTTTCTGTTTGGAGTAAAGGAGAGGTGTTGGTAATGGATGATTGTAATAGTAGCACAACATTGTGAAGTGTAATTAACATTGTGAAATGTAACTAATTAAATGTAATTATTTGAGTGTGCTTAAAAGGGGAAATTTTAGGTTGTATATAAGTTATTAGAATACAAATAATATTGAACTGGAAGTGAAGACTGTCACTTGGCCACTTTGGGCTCCTCTCGCCTCTGAATCAACAGGTTAAGAAAGGAATTATTGCACTAGCTGGGGTGATTTATCCTTGGTATCAAGAGGAAATAGGACAGCAGCTGCACAATGGAGGTAGAGTTTGCCTAGGATACAGGCAATTTCTTAGGGCATCTCTTAGTACTTTCATGCCCTGAGATTAAAGTCAATGAAAACTGCAACAATCTGATCCAGGCAGAACTACTAAGGGCCATGAATAGTCATGAATTAAAGTTTGGGTCACTTCACCAGAGAAAGAAGCATGGCCAACTGAGCATAAAGGAAACATGGAATGGGGAGTAGAAAAAGTTAGTTAGAAATACAAACTATGACCTTGGGATAGTTGTAGAAACGAGGACTGTGATGGTCATGAGTATTTCTTCCTTGGTTTATTAGGAATATGTTCGTATACGCATGTAAAAGAAATGCCTTTGTGTTCTTCCCTATCTTATCCCATTTTCATAACTTTTACTAAATTCATGTCATAGTATTTAAGGTAGAGGATATTAAGGATAAGAGTGAATATCAGCCAAGAACTTGCATCCTCTTCTGGGTAAGGATTGGTGCATTTCCTGTTGTATGCAGGACACTTAAATTATGTCAGCTCAACTATGATTGTGTTACTGCACTTACTTAAAGATTAAGGATCTTTTAAGGAGATGTGTATATCTGCCAAGCTGACATGGGGTAGCCTGTGATGGTTCATTTCATGTATCAACTTGGCTGGATTATAGTGTCCAGCTGTTTGGTCAAGTGAGCACTGGACTGACTGTTATGGATGTAAATAATTAGTTGATCACATCTATGGCTGGTTACATCTACAATCAACAAAGAGGACTGTCTTCAAAAGGCAAGGAGTCTCCTCATCCAATCAGTTGGAGGCCTAAAAGAGGAAATGATTTCAGCACTCAGAAAGAATGTCTGTCTCTAATCCAGACAACCAGCTCCTCCTGGAGAATTCACTGTCACCTTCATGGGAGTTGCCAACTAGTGGCTTCACCTGGGGAATCACAGTCACCTTTACTGAGTCTCCAACTCGCAGCTGGCCCTATGTAATTCATATGTGCCAATCCCCATGACCACATAAGCCAGTTCATATAATAATAAAATATCTTAATGTGTACACATATATAAGAATATAAATTCTATTGCTTCTGGTATCCTGGAGAACATTGACTAATAAAAACATATATATTGTTTACATGACCACCATGTTAATTTTGCAATTTGCAGAATTAATAGGAATTTTAAAATATTATCTAACACACACTCCATAATCAAATGTCTGCAAGGCTATGAAAGTTGTTTTTTTAGTGTTGGTTTGTTTGACTCAGAATTAAAATATGGGGACCTTGGGGAAGATGCTGGATTAGAGAGACATAGGAGTCACTTCTCCAGCATAAATCTAGCTAAAGTGTTAAGAAATAAAAGGGATAACCTTGCAAAAACATCTAACCAGTCAATCCTGTCACCGTTTCTGAGGATCGACCTGTGAGAGCATGGCCTTGCAGGAGAGTATCAAATAAATAACTCCTGCCCCTAGTTTCTGTGAATCAGCCTGTGAAAAAATGGCTTAGTAGGAAGATATCAAATGAGTAACTACCCCCACCCACTTCTGTAAATCAGCCCACAACCTTGCCGCTGCATTCTGCTTCTGTAACCCCACTTGCAAAATTTCATCCAGCAACGTGTTAGCCAATGAGCAAAAGTTATGCTGATCACAACTGAAATCCTGTACAAACCTATGAAAACTAAAAAACAGGGCTCAGAACTTGGAGACTGACTCTCCTCTGGGCCCACGCATAATAAAATAGTTCACCCACCTGTTTGGAGTGCCGGTTGTGGGTTCCTTCTATGGTTCCGAACTTCTGGCTTTGCTGCAACATTTGGTCCCCTGGCTGGGATACCCAACCATGTTGGCCCCTTGAGCCTCCAGTTTGGGATTGGTGGGCAATTGGGCAGAGATCTCCACATGAACAAGGCAGTGCCACCTGTCCACTTGATGAGGCCTTCTTTGGGGAAAGGATCCTTGTGGACCATGTCCTCCACCTCGGCCTGACTCAGTGGAGAGGTGGATTGAACTACATCAAGAGACATTGGAAAGGTAAAGCCCCAGGGTTCTGAGTCCCAGTCAGGCCCATCTCTGGACAGAAGGGGAGACTGATCACCTCCCAAAATCTCGAGATTTGAGATTCCAGGATAGGGCACTTCCTTGGTTGGGACTGTGTAACCGCTGAGTGATTGAGTGAATGAATGGGGACTGCAGAGGCTTGCCTTTGCTGATGCAGTTTGTGGCTCCAAAGCCTGCATTACAGAGTATGAGTGGGCCCTAACCTGCACTCTGTGGCTACGTCATGTGGCTTATAATGGCTAATCCGGACTCTACATGGACACCTTAGCCAAGATGAGCCTAGGGTCTCATGAGAGATGCAGACAGGCGGGCATTTGAGTGGCCTCATGAGGGGCACCCTCCTTTGTTTGTCCTGCAACACTGGTTCAGGAATGGGATCATCACAGTCCAAACTCAGTCTTAATTGTATATTAAAAAGAAAAAATTCAAGAAAGGCTTTTCTGGGGATTATAGTATCCTTATGTTCCCCAGAACTCTCCAGACCCTGTAAAGTAGAGTGGCCTAAGTTTAGTGTTAATTAGTCCTCAGAAAGAACCCTAGAAGTGACCAAAGTTTGTGCAGTTTGGCAGACAGTCACTGAAGTCCCTGGCCACCCTGATCTGTTCCCCTACATTGATTCCTGGTTAAAAATTGCCCAAACCCTGCCCCCTTAGTTTTGATTCTGTGTTCAAATGAAGGGTCAGAGCAGGGTCCTCATAGCTCAGATGGTCAGACCTCGACAGCCTATTATTCTACAAGGACCTTGGAGGAAGCCACTTCATCCCCACCATATGTCCAGTCATTCCAGGGTCTCTCCTCCCCCAGAGCCCCTGCAGGCAGATCTCCCAGAGGCTCCTCCACCGTCAGTCTCCCTGGGCCCAAAAGCCTCCCCAAGGGGGGATCCTGAGACCACTTTGACAAGAAGATTTCAGTCCACACAGCCTGCACTTCAGAAGCCCCTCCGTGAAACACAGAGCCCAGCCCAGATCAGCGCAGACGGGACTGTCCAACCCGGGAGACCAAGCCTGTTTTATCAGCCTTTCACAACTGCAGATCTTTAAACTGGAAGCACCACACCCCCTCATGTTCAGAAAAGCCTCAGGCTCTTATCGACCTCATGGAGTCCCTTTTCCAAACTCACTGCCCCATTTGGGATGATTGCCGCCAACTCCTCCTAACCCTGTTCAATACGGAGGAGAGACGCTGGATCCTCACAGAGGTCAGAAAGTGGTGGTGGGAACAGGCCCCTGCAGGTGTCTTTGAGCCAGAGGAATGTGCCCGAGAGGTGGCACTGGAAGCCCACTTGTCCTGGGACTTTAACACAGATCAGGGGCAGCTGCCCTTCAGTGGGATTGAGAAGCCCTCCTCAAGGGTACAGGAAGGAGCAAGGTGGCCACAAACATGTCCAGAATGGCCTCCATCACTCAAAGCCTGAAAAGCCTCTGGGAGATTTCTATGAGCGACTCTGCAAGGCCTTCAGGATCTACACTCCCTTCAACCCAGAGGCCCCAGAAAGCCAGAGGATGGTCAACGCAGCTTTCATTGCCCAGGCTGTGCCAGACATCAGATTAAAGCTTCAAAAGCTAGATGGGTTCACAGAGATAAACATCTCCCAGCTTCTCAAAGTCCAAAATAAAGTACTTATCAATTGGAACAAAACTGCTGAGGGGGGAGCAAAAAGCAAATAAAACAGCAGGTCTCACTATCGACAGCAGCCTTAAAATTCCAGACCCAACCAATTGAGAAAGGCCACCCAGAAAAGGGGGGATACTTCACACTGGAACTCCCCGCTGCTGCCAGTACCACTTGGGGCTGCCTGGTTTACATGTCTGGATTTAAAGAACATTTTTTTCTGCCTGTGGGTAGCTACCCAGAGTCAATCGCTAGTTGCTTGTAAATGGACGAATCCCAAGACTCAAAAAAAAAAAAGGGGGGGGGCGGGGAACTTGATTAACTTGAACTCAGCTCCCACAGAGCTTTAAAACTCCCCCACCTCTTTTGCTAAATCCTGCCAGTTTCCTGCTGACTAAAAGAGGAACTCCTGAACACAACAGCACAGAAATGACAAAAAAGTGTATACCAGCCACCCCAAACTCCAGGATGGGCCACTTCCTTGCCCAGATCAAGCCCTATTCACAAACGGCAGCAGTTTTATCAGAAATGAAGAGGCTTGGGGGCGGGACAAGATGGTGGCTGAGTGAACATACCTGATAATATCTCCTGCAAAGAAGCGGCTGGGCAGCGTTGGAGGTTCTTCAGGACCAGGCTCTTTCAGGATTTTTGCAAGGCAGGAGGTGTCTGGACATCGATTTGGTGGCAAGGTAACAGAGAAAATTCGTCTATAAAATATAATTGAAACTCTATTACACGGAGGTCCAGGCTGTGCGAGGGACGCTCCCTCCTGGGGTGGGCGGAGCCGCCGGCACCGGGCACTGCGGCGGCGTTTTTTCTTTGGAAGCTCTGCAGTACTGGGGAATTCATAAGCCCTGAGTGGCCTATTGGGAAGTTAACAGGACAGGAGGCCCGTGCAGACCGATTTGGGGAGACAAACGAGAGTTTTATTGCAAAGCGGGGGAATTTTTGATTGCGGACACAAACAATAGTGCTTCCACCTAGAGCTCCGTCCCCTCCCAAGCCCCCCTGCTGATCTGCAGTGGACCTAAATTGATAGCAATAAAGAGACGCCACCAGGGTCTGGCAGGGTGGGAGATGTCTGGAAGCCGATTAGGGGAATATTTTGTGAAGTGTGGGAATTTTGGGTTTGGACTCTGTTATTAGCATTTCTGGCTGGAGCCCCACCCCTGGGCCTGGCTATTGATCAGCGTCATTAAATTGGCTGCAGTGTAGAGGTGCCCCAGGTGGCCCTTCCAGGGGCTTACAGGGTGGGAGGGGTCCTGAAGCTGAATTGATGACACATCCACAGAATAAACCCCAGTGAGTGAGTGAATTGTGGGGTACAGACACACAGGATAGAGCATGCAGATGTGACCACATCCATAGGGCTGGCACCCAGATGTGGGGAACCCTGAAGGCTGTGATGCACTGCAGTGCTCCCAGGCTCCCTGTTAACTGGACTTGAGGTTACCAGGTCTGAGTCCCCTAAACTCTGGTGGCACACACCCCAGAAACTCACACCTCTTGAGTCTTCAGTATCTCAGACTTTCCAACCCTGAATCCATCATGCCCTGAGGCCCATCTGAGGTCCTTGAATGTCCTAGCCCTCAACGTTTGTGTTTTTTCTTGTTTTGTTCTGTTTTTGTTTTTATTTTATTTTATTTTTTATTTTTTTAATGTCCTGATTGTTAACATTGCATTATCCCCTAGTCTTTTCTCCCAGCGTATCCCCCAAAGTCTTTTTTTTTTTTCAGTTATTTAGGTTTTTTTGTTGTTGTTGTTCTTGCTGTTGTGGTTGGTGTATGTCTTTTTTTTCCTTTTCCCTACCTGTTCCCCACCCTTTATCCACCCCGTTTTTCTTTCTTCCTTCCTTCTCTTTTTTTTTCTTTTTCTCTCTTCTCCCTCATTTTCTTCTTATTTTATTTTATCTTAATTATACAATAGGTGCTGCAGGGAACACTTCACATTTGCTGGGTTTCCTCACCCTCCACTGCCCCATTTCTGTGTGAATAGATTTTGGCTACCTACACTATCCCCTTTACCCTACATCTTGATATCCTCCATCATCTACTGTCTCTCCTATATTCCACCTCCCTTTCTTTGATCCATGAAATGTCTAACTCTTAATTTCTAATAACTTTGTTTTGTTTTCTGTCTCTTATCCACTCTTGAAACTATTGCCTTTCTTTTCTCTTTCCGTCTCTCATGAAAACAATAGCTTTTTAATTCATACCATATTCCTCCCATATTCAGTCGACTACCTCACTATAGGTACTATACCTACTGCTATAAATCTACACAACTTAAATGAATCTAACATCCATCCTCCCAGATCTCATACTGATGCTCTGTTAACATATATCACCAATACTACTTTACACTTTTTCCTTGCTTACACAATTGCATTTCTCTGGCCCTAATACTTTCCTTTAACGTGAACTCAACCAGCAATAAGAAATTAGAATAAGAAGAACAAAGTGAAAAAGAGAAGATATAAAACTTACGCAAAAACAACAGCTAATTAATCCCCAAGACTAGACAAAGAAGCTAAGGAACTGATTAAACCCGTCAAGATAAAATGATGACCAGACAGCAACAAAAATCTACAAACCAAATGAGTAATCAGGAAAACATGGCTGAATCCAATGAACAAATTAAAAACCAGGAAGGGGAGCAGAACTTTGCACAAGTAATGAAAGATCTCAGAACATTTATCACTGACAAATTTAATGAAGTAAAGGAAGAGGTTAACAACATGAAGACAACACTTGGAGGGGAAATTGCAGACATACACAAAGAGATAACAGATATGATGGGAATGAACACCACAGTTCAAGAAATCAAAAATACACTTGCAGCAAATATCAGCAGACTAGAAGAGGCAGAGCAGAGAATTAGCGATGCGGAAGACAGTACATCGGAAATCAAACAGATAGTAGAATTGGTCGATAAAAAGATAGAAAAAATCCAGCTAGGACTTAGGGACCTGAATGATAATGCAAAACACTCAAACATACGTATTATAGGCATTACAGAAGGAGAAGAGAAGGGAAAGGGGTCAGAAGGAGTGTTGTAGGAAATAATGGCTGAAAACTTCCCAAATTGACTGAAAGAGATGGATGTACATATCCAAGAAGCACAGCGCACCCCAATCGTCATAAACTCCAACAGGTCACCCCAAGACATATACTTGTCAAATTATCCAACGCTCAAGACAAAGAGAAAACTCTAAAAGCAGCAAGAGAAAAGAAAACAATCACATACAAGGGAAGCTCCATAAGATGAAGTGCTGATTTCTCATCTGAAACCATGGAGGCAAGAAGGCAGTGGTATGATATAGTATAGGTAGAAAGGAAAAAAATTTCCAGCCAAGAATACTCTGTCCAGCTAAACTATCATTCAAAAATGATGGAGAGTTCAAAATATTCACAGATAAACAGAAACTGAAAGAGTATGCCAACAAGAAACCTCCCCTTCAAGAAATTCTAAAGGGAGTTCTGCAGGAAGAAAGGAAAAAACAGGACAGGCAGAGTTGGAGGAGAGTGTAAGAGCAACAAAAAAAGACAAAAAGAGAAGGGGGGAGAAAAGCAAACAAAATATGACAAACACAACTCCAATCAAAATATGGCTAGCACAAATAATTACTTGAAAGTAATAACACAGAATGTTAACGGATTAAACTCACCTATCAAAAGATTGAGACTGGGACATTGGATAAGGAAATATAACCCATCTATATGCTGTCTACAAGAGACACATCTTAGACCCAGAGACTCATGGAGGTTGAAAGTGAATGGTTGGAAAACAATCATACAAGCAAACATTAACCAAAAAAAAGGCAGGCGTAGCTATATTAATAACAGACAAAATAGATTAAATGCAAAACAATTGTGAGACACAAAGAAGGATACTACATTTTGATGAAAGGGGCAATCTGTCAAGAAGATCGAACAATCATAAATATTTATGCTCCTAACAAGGGCGCCTCTAAATACATGAGGCAAACGCTGGAAAAACTAAGTGAAAGAATAGATGCATCTACAATTATACTGGGGGATTTTAACACACCACTATCAACTCTGGACATAACATCGCAAAAGAGAATCAATAAAGAAATGAAATATTTGAAAAGTATATTCGAGGACCAGGATCTAATAGACATATACAGATAATTACACCCAAACACAGCAGGATATACATTTTTCTCGAGTGCACATGGATCATTCTCCAGGATAGACCATATGCTAGGCCACAAAGAAAGGCTTAATGAATTCAGAAAGATCAAAATCATACAAAATAATATCTCTGACCACAGTGGAGTCAACCTGGAAATTTGCAAGGGCCAGAGGCCCAGATTTCACACCACAATTTGGAAATTAAACAGCACATTCTTAGAAAAACAGTGGGTCAAAGAGGAAATTTCAAAAGAAATCAATGACTACCTTGAAACAAAGGATAATGTTAACACAACACACCAGAATTTATGAGATGCAGCAAAAGCAGTACTGAGAGGGAAATTTATAGCCATAAATTCATATATCAAAAAAGAAGAAAGAGCAAAAATTGAAGAACTAACTGCACATTTGAAGGAATTAGAAAAAAAACAACAAAGTAATCCAACAGGAAGAAGAAGGAAGGAAATAACAAAGATAAGAGCAGAACTAAATAAAATAGAAAATAAAAACACACTTGAAAAGATAAACAAGACCAAGAGCTGGTTTTTTGAGAAGATCAACAAAATTAACAAACCTTTAGCGAGACTAACAAAGAAAAAAAGAGAGAAGATGCAAATACACAAAATAAGAAATGAGAAAGGAGATATCACCACTGACCCCACAGAAATAAAGACTATCATAAGAGGATACTCTGAAAAACTATATTCCAACAAAAATGACAATTAAGAGGAAATGGACAAATTCCTAGAAACACATAAGCAGCACATATTGATGAAAGAAGAAATTGATGATCTTAACAAACCAATCACAATTAAAGAGATAGAATCAGTCATTAGAAACCTCCCAACTAAGAAGAGCCCAGGGCCAGATGGATTCACAGGTGAATTCTACAAAACATTCCGGAAAGAACTAACACCAATCCTGCTGAAACTCTTCCAAAAAATCAAAACAGAAGGAACATTGCCAACTCCTTCTATGATGCCAACATTACCCTAGTACCAAAGCCAAACAAAGACACCACAAGAAAGGAAAATTACAGACCAATTTCTCTAATGAACCTAGACGCAAAAATACTTAACAAAATACTTGCTAATCGTATTCAACAACACATTAAACGAATTGTACACCACGACCAAGTGGGATTCATTTCAGGTATGCCAGGATGGTTCAACATAAGAAAATCAATCAATGTAATACACCATATAAACAGATTGAAGGAAAAAAATCACATGATTATATCTATTGATGCAGAAAAAGCATTTGACAAAATACAGCACCCTTTCTTGATAAAAACACTGCAAAAGATTGGAATACAAGGAAATTTTTTGAACATGATAAGCAGTATATATGAAAACCTACAGGCAATATTGTTTACAATGGAGAAATCCTAAACTCCTTCCCTCTAAAGTCAGGAACAAGACAAGGATGCCCACTGTCTCTCTTTCTATTTAACATTG